>NC_141283.1:1500000-3000000 GCF_054856545.1 Hippocampus guttulatus | reverse complement strand
GCCCATTCGTCAGACAGCGACGGGACTGAAAGCTACATTTATTACTTGAATGTGTGTGGAAAAGTGCCGTCGGACGAATGCAGCAGCCTGGGAGAGTTTGTTTCCTCCTGCCAAGTGAAGAAGTCGGGCGATGTAAAGAAAGTGGCCGGGAGATATCAAAACCAGACTCTGCGGTAAATTTGTCTTTTGTCTGAATAACATACATCCGAATGTGTCTCTTTTTGGGTGTGAATACAGTTTTGCAGCACGCGTTTGCTCCGCGCCGAATTTGATCATCTTTAGTGTTTGCTACTTTGTGTCCATCTGCCCTTTTGACAACCATGAAAACCATTCCAATGTCCAAATCTTCCATCAACACTTCACTTACAGAAATCAAACTCTGGAGTTGATCTTCAAGATGCCCCTGTCATTTCTTTTTCAGTTATTCCGACGGAGATCTGACTCTGATCTACCCCGACGGCGCCAAGTGCTCCACCGGCTTCCAGAGGATGACCATCATCAACTTTGACTGCAACAGGAACGCATGTGAGAAACATCAGCCAAAACATCAGCTCTGGCGCCACGTTAGCCGCAGCGCGCTAGCTAATCCTTGTATACCGTGCGGTATTTTTATTTTTCAGCCAATGGCGGTGTGGGGGCCCCTGTATTTGCCGGGGAGACGGACTGCACATACTACTTTGACTGGCAGACCGCGTACGCCTGCGTCAAGGAGAAAGAGGATCTTCTGTGTCGGGTTACTGATGGCAGCAAGCATTATGATATTTCGACCCTCACTCGCTTCCCTGGTGAGTGGGGAAGATCCACCTATGCATGCTTTTTAAAATTTATTTATTTATTTATTTATTTTGTCGGGTCGGGATACTTTCTGAGACGGTAGAACGATTCAGGTGATACCGCTAGATAGCAGATTGTCTTTGGTTCCAGGGTCAGAGTTGAATGGCAACTGGGAGGCGGTGGATCCCAAATCCTCCGAGTCTGATTTGAAGCGCTACTACCTCAACGTTTGCCACAAAGTCGTACAAACAGGAGGAGCCGAGGGCTGCCCGGAGAGTGCGGCCATTTGTTCCGTAGGTAAGAAGAGAGACGGCAAGGTGGAATAACCTCACTTGAAATTGTTAATTTATCGACGACCGAACACACGAGAACATCCAGAAGGTTGCCGTCAACCTCGTATTGAAAACAAGCGGAGGATGTCTGGCGGGATACATTTTATGCTCTTGATTTTCGGTTTCAGACAAAGACCAGAAGATGATCAGCCTGGGCAGCTTCCTCTCGTCCCCCCAGAAGACCGAAAAGGGAAACGACATCAGACTGGTGTACACTGATGGAGACTTTTGCAGCAAAACCACAAGGATTCAAACTATCCTAACGCTTAAGTGCAAACCAGGTGGCTTAACTCATTCACTCCCAAAGACGTTTTTAAACGTCTTTTCAGACTTGGTCTAGAATTGGCTGGTACTGAATGAGTTCATATTAATAATGCTAATCCTAATAATGATCCATGAGTGAGCCTAGGCCGGAAATTAAATTTCACCCCAAAAATCCAATTTGCCATTTTAATCTGTATGTTGTCTCCTGTAGGAGATCTGGAGAGTGCCCCCATCCTCCGCAGTCTTTCATCGGATCGCTGCGTGTACGAGCTGGAGTGGTACACGGCGGCCGCGTGCGTCCTCTCCAAGACGCAAGGGGACAACTGCAAGGTGGAGGACCCGCAGGCCGGTACGATATGTTCAAGCCTCAACTTCTCGCTTTGGATTACAGCAAAATAAACGACTTGTGTGTCGTTGTGTTTTTGTTTTGTTTTTTTACTCGCCAGGCTTCTCTTTCGACTTGTCGCCACTCACCAAGGCTAACGGCGGCTATTACAACTTGACCAACGACAACTACGACTACTACATCAACGTGTGCGGCCCGGTCACAGCCGCCACCTGTCCTGAAAAGGCCGGCGCTTGCCAGGTTGAATCAAGGTAAAAGAAGACCGTTTGCAAACATCTACCGAATACTTTGCCCCACCCGGGTCTTCATATTTTTATTTTTCCTGTCATTACAGTAGTTGGAGTCTGGGGCAGGCAAACTCACGGCTGTCCTACTATGACGGCCTTCTCCAGTTGACTTACAGCAACGGCTCGCAGTACAACAACCAGCAACACACGCTCCGATCCACCCTCATCTCCTTCCTCTGCGACCCCGAAGCCGGTGCTGGAAAACCAGAATTCCAGGTCGACATCCTGTCACTTTTTGTTCTTTTCGTATGTTTTGACGAGCAGCTTCTTTCACTCTTTAATTCCACAAGACGTACGGGCCCCGCCTACCAAGGACGTACTTGTACGTCTAAGTCTTTTTTTTTTGCGTCATAGAGAGGAGGAGGGTCTGATGCAATCTGTGAATAAGAATAGGCCATTTGAATGAGTTAATTTTCTTCAATGGGCACAGGTGGAAGACAAGTACACGTATAACTTTCACTGGTATACATCGTACGCATGTCCCGAGAGGCCTCACGAGTGTCTGGTGACCGATCCAAAAACTTTGGACCAATATGACCTGTCCAGGTACACAAATTTCAATACAGCGAGCCCCTGCTATTTTTGTGAATAGTTTTAATTCGCTTCCACAAAAAAAAATGATTTTGACATCGTCCTTCCGTCTGCAGCCTGTCTTACCCCTCATCCGGCAGCAACTGGCAGGCCATGGACCTGTCCGACTCCGCCGCCCTGCGGAAGTACTACATCAACGTATGTCGGCCCATCAACGCCGTTAAGGGCTGCGACCGCCACGCGTCCGTCTGCCAGATGAAATACACAACCACAGAGGTACATCTTGTGTATCCTCGTGAGAGTTGTGTTGAATATTTGTAATTGGGGTCCGGTTCTACCAGCCACAATAGTGAACGAATGGATCCCTCCCCTGAAGATATCAAAAAGTACAAAATGTAACGTATTGAATCCCTCCCGTCTGTCTCTCAGGGCTACCCGCAAGAAGTGGTGTCTGTAAGTAACATGGGTGTCTCCAAACGCGGCCCCATCATCGAGGGCCGCGACCGGCTGCTGCTCGAGTTCACAGATGGTGACCCCTGCGAGTCAGACGGCCTGAAGCTGACGTACACCAGCCGAATCCACCTGGTGTGCACCAGGGGAGTGCTGGTGAGTGAAACACTTTGGGTGGACAGGGCGCAACTCGGCAATTTCTGTGTCACTCGTTTTTATTTATTTTTTCGTCTTCATTGTCACGCAGTCAATGGGCCCGCGATTCCTCATATACCAGAACTGCACTGCCAACTTCATCTGGGAGACAAGAGCTGCCTGTGCCATCACCACTACCAAGAATAGTGTAAGTGATTCTTATTGATTAATTTGAGTTGATGAGTCAGAATCATGAAAAAAAATAATTTATTTTTAGCTCACGTGAGTGCGCAAACTACATAAACAGCTAACATAACATTTTGCAACATTTTTGGGCATCTTGAGTTTTATTTTCATGCATATATCGCCCAGCCCCACACCCTGCAAAGTGAGCAATGTGCTTCCATCTCAGAGCTGCGCTGTGATAGATCCCAACACCGGCCTGGAGTTGAACCTGCAGCCTCTCGCCTCCAAGACCGGATACAAGACCAGCGCCAATGGAAAGGACTTCTTGGTAAGACTGATGTTGGGATGATTTAGTTGTGACACACTTTTTACAGAAGTCGTTTTAAATATGAATAATACTCTTGCGCGCTTACCTCCTGGTCCATCCCACCTCGCAGCTGAACATCTGCTCAGACCTGGCCGATTGCGGCGCGGGAATGGCGGGCTGCGAACTGGAAGAAGGTCATCCCGTCAGCCCAGTGGGGGTGGAGAAGACCCTACAGTACTCCACGGATGGCCTCCTCAAACTGACATATAAGGGACCCCGTGACGATTCTACAGGTAAGCAGAAGGCTTTCAACGCTTTTATTTTGATGTGCGCATATGTAGTAGCTTCTGTCAGTCGCAACAATACAATTTACTGCTTTGTATGAAGCGTCACAATGTTTCCCCGTTGGAAAAAAAAGACTTCTTCCTTTCTTTTCAGCAACGCGGGACACCTTCACCATTAACTTGGTGTGCGATGCAAACGCACATCCGGGATCATTGAAGCTACTACGTGAGGACTTGAACACCCTGCCCAGCCACGTGGTCCACGACGTCCTCTTCGAGTTCTCCACCGCACTGGCCTGCGTTCCCGCGCCGGTGGACTGCCGCGTCATCGGTATCGGCACGGAAGATGACGCGAGATCGGTCCACCTTCTTTAATTAAACGTGCGTTTGTGTGCACTCCAGATTCCCGTGGCAACGAGTACGACTTGAGTCACCTGGTCCGAGGCGGAGAGGACAACCCCTGGGTTGCCATAGATACGGACGCGGTGAAATCGCGCAGCTTTTACATTAATGTCTGCAGACCCCTCCCCTCTCTGAAGGACTGTCCTGGTCAGTGTGCGAATGCTCTCACAGTGCATTTGTCAAATGCTACCCTGCGTTATCCACAGGACATTTAATACATGGACACATAAATAAGGCCAAAAGCGCACTCACTCTTAACTCATTCAGTACCAGCCAATTCTGGACCAAGTCTGAAATGACGTTTAAAAACGTCTTTGGGAGTGAATGAGTTAAAAGCTTGATAAATTTATCAACTACAAAATGCATATATGACTCCCTGCAGTGGGTCCTTTGGGCGCTTGTGCTGTCATTGATGGAGCCAGTTACAGCCTGGGTCTGGTCCAGGCCAGCCCGCAGGTGGCAGAGGACGGCTCCATCAGCATCTTGTATCACCACGGGGACCAGTGCGGCGCAGCATCTCGCTACTCCACACGCATCATCTTGCTGTGTGACGACAGCCCAGTGAGTCATCTGGAACGTTCTTCCTGCCAATGTTCGGTTGCACAAAATAGGGCTGGACGAGAAACACACCGTGTGTTTGTGTTTTTCAGGGCTCCCCGATGTTCGACCGGCAGGACGGTTGCGAGTACGTCTTCATTTGGCGGACCTCCGAAGCCTGTCCCATCAGGAAGTCGCAAGGTAGAGTCGCTACACGGACGATGCACCTGACTGCTAGCAGTTCCGGTGATGTCATGACTGGCGCATTTGCTTCATAGTTATTTTTAGTGCTAAAATCTGAGCTCTTCCCGCATCCCAAAAAGCCACTTGATAGCTTTAATTAAGACGATAATTTTTTAATGCCTGTAAGTAGTAGCTAATGTGTACGTAGTTTAGTAGGTAATGTAAAAAACCTAAAGGGTGACGGTTTTACATGTCTGTCTGACAATAGTGCTTGCCCACGTTTCTTGCTAGGTGACGAGTGCCGCGTCCGCGACCCGAGAAGTGGCTTTGAGTTCAACCTGAGCTCCCTGAAGGGCAAAGATTACCCAGTGAGGAGCGACAAGTACATCTACCACCTGTCGGTGTGCGGCGGACTCCAGAGGGGCGTCTGCACCGACAAAGACACGGGCGACGACGCTGTCTCCTCGTGCCAGGTGGACGGAAGCAACCACAAGATAGCAGGTGACAAAAAAAAAGCATCCCGGTTTGTGGTCTGTCTTTGCTGTGTGGCTTTTTCTGCAATTGTGGTTGATATGCGTATGTGTGCGTGCGCATGCAGGGGTGGCGAACCAGCGTCTGATCTTCGTGGGAGATCAGCTGATCTTGAACTACACCAACGGCGAGACATGTCACAAGATCTACCAGCGGTCCACAGAGATCCACTTCTCCTGCCACCCTGACATGCACCCTGTAAGCTTCACGCTTTGATTGCAACTCTTCGACTTCATCGCTTTTTTTTTAATGTTAAACGATTCAAATGAACTACGGCATACAAGATGCAACTCCAATAGTTTCCCTTTGTTTTCTTTTTCTTAAGGGGGTGCCAGAATTCATCAAGGAGACTCCAGATTGCACCTACTTGTTCAACTGGCCAACCGCATTGGCATGCCTCCCTGTCAAAACCACCAGCTGCTCATACCAGTAAGATGCTTCTCAAGGAGCTCCATCTTATTGTCACATCTACGGACATCGTACTTGTCATGCGACAGAACCAGTGAGCCAGAAAGAATTGATAAAAAATATAAATAGCGAGCTTTAGGTAGGCAACGGGGTGAATATAGTGCATCAGTACCCTTTTTTCTGGTCTACGGTCACATCCGGTAGTTATGTTTGCTCTTCCTGCCCCGCAGTGACAGTCAAGGCCACTCCTATGACCTCTCACCTTTGGCCATGGAGGCCCACAACTGGGAGGTGACGGCTTCGACAGAGGACACCAGCAAGAGATTCTACATCAATATCTGCAGGTCGCTGGTGCCGCAGGGAGGTGCGTCTTTTGTCATCCTGCCCGTCACTCTTCCCAAATATGTTTGCTTTCAATGAGATGCTCTTCTGCTCCGGCAGGTTCGTGGAAGTGTCCCTCCGGCAGTGCATCCTGCGTGAAGATCGGAGACCAATACCTGAGTCTGGGTCATGTGACGAGCGGCCCCACGTGGGACACGAGCGTGCTGAAGCTGCAGTACAGCGGCGGCCAGGCCTGTCCCGACGGAGCCCGCAACAGGAGTACCATCATTCGCTTCAAGTGCGACAAAGACCAAGTTGTACGTTACTAAATGTAGACTTTATCTTGCACAAAATTATTGTTCCAGAAACACCCCACATTATGTTTTCAAACATTTATATCCTCTCTCAGGACTCTCGTCCAACTCTCATTTCCGCCATTGAGGACTGTTTGTACACCTTCGTGTGGTTAACGGCCGCTGCCTGCCCATTGAACAGCAGCCAGCACGACGGCTGCAGAGTCGCCAATCCAGCTACAGGTTGAATTTTTAACTTTCCTTTTGCAGCATATCCATGTAGTT
Organism: Hippocampus guttulatus; assembly: GCF_054856545.1. Taxonomy (NCBI): domain Eukaryota; kingdom Metazoa; phylum Chordata; class Actinopteri; order Syngnathiformes; family Syngnathidae; genus Hippocampus; species Hippocampus guttulatus. The sequence goes on along the minus strand of NC_141283.1, from coordinate 2,993,144 downwards.
TAGGTAGAGGGCAAAATATGTCCCGTGGACTAGATCTGATCCGATGCGTTTTTTCATCCTACCCAGTTCATTTTCCTTTCGAATCCCGCAGCATTTGTTGCATTGCAAAAAAACCCAAAAAACAATGTACTACCCATCCTCGATGTTGCAAACAGATTTTTTTTTATTTTTAACTCTTTAATTCCACAAGACGTACTTGTACGTCTTTTTAAAATTAGGCCCCGCCTACCAAGGACGTACTTGTACAGGTGTCTTTTTTTTTGTGTCATAGAGAGGAGGAGGCTCTGATGCAATCTGTGAATGAGAACAAGCCGTTTGCATTGTAAATCATGTAAAAAAGCGACCAGTAGGTGGCAGTGGTGCCTCACATACTTGAAATGCATGTTTTTACAAAAAGCTATTTTTCTCAGTTTTTTGCCCAGGAATCGACATTTTCATGAAACTTAGCCATTTTGTAATGCCAATTGCTGAAGAATGGAAAAAGATAGAAACATTTTTTTTCTGCTGAAAGAAGAGAGTACAAACTTTATTTTGGTGTAGGCTCCATGTTTATATAGCATTAGAACCAAATATTCTGTGGGCCTTGCAAGATCAGTGAAAATCCAATACAACGCTGGAATTGAGGTGGTTGCTCCAGTGAAAATGGCTGTGAATGAATGAGTTAATGAAACCTTTTGTCTTTTGAAGGTCACTTGTTTGACCTGAACAGCCTGAGACGGGATGGCGGTTACACGGTGTACGACCACGACATCCACAGCAGGATGTTCCGCGTCAACATTTGCGCGGACATGGCCAACGCCGGCTGTAACCCAGGAACCGGTAGGTCACAATTGGAATCATTTCCCGGGTGTCTTGATGCGCCTGTGACATGCTCACTTCAAAAATACCCCAGGGATCTTTTCGTATCCCACTTCCTGTCAAGATGAAATTTTCTCATCCATATTTTTTATTTCAAAATGGAATTATTATTGAAATTATTGTTTGTTTGTTTTTTAAATATAATATATCCATGCCACATTAATATTTAACTCATTCACTCCCAAAGACGTTTTTAAACGTCTTTTCAAACTTGGTCCAAAATTGGCTGATCCTGAATGAGTTAATGAGCCCATTTGCAGAGGCACAAAGTTCACCACTCGGTTCAATGAAATCGCAGCTTTGCACATGCTACACCGTATTCATCCATGCAGGCTAGCCGATGACACATTAACTTCCACCAACATCCACCATTTCCATCCCACGGCGGTCTTTTCTCCTTTCAGCGACTATCAACGTTTCCACTCGACCTTCATAACGTATATGCATGTGCTCAAGTCATGATTTTTGTCGCAGCGGTGTGCATTAAAGACGTCAACACTGCGCTGAGCGGTGGCCAGGCCAGCGGGAAGCTCTCGTACAAGGATCACGTGGTGGAGCTGACGTATGAGGGAGGAAGTCCATGCCCCGCCAATCCCGCTCTCAAGCACAACACCGTCATCCACTTCATCTGCCGGTAGGCTGTCCACTCCCGACGATGACATCTGCTCGGAGATTGTGCGCCGACTTTAATATTATCCGATGTATTTTCTAGACCACCCAGTATGAGCTCTGCCCTACCGGCACCAGTCCTCATTGACTCCAACGCAGACACGTGCACGCATTTGTTTGCCTTCCACACTCACCTGGTGTGCGAGCAGCCTGTGAGTATGTTTGTATGTGTGATTAAAAAAAAAAAACAAAGCAAACATGGATGAACTACTTGTGATGCGTCGTGACTCCAGATTTACCACCATGTCTAAAATGTTGGAAGTCACTGTAAAGATGACGGCCAAAACAGTGTCTTTGATCACCTTATGTCATCCTCCCAGGTCACATGTTCTGTCCGGAACGGCTCCAACACGATTGACCTGTCTCCTCTGATCCACTTCACCGGATACTACACCGCCACAGGTTCGCTTGCGGGCACAGATGACTTGTCAACCGGGTCGATGTTGTTCGTCCACGTCGATCTCTCTTTTTGACTCCGTGGTGTTCAGATGACGCGGTGGACGAAAATGATGACGCTCCAGACTTTTACATCAACATTTGTCAGCCTCTGAACCCCATTCCCGGTGTCACCTGCCCGCCTGGCGCCGTAGTCTGTATGGACCCAGACAACGGACCCCCAATTGTGAGTCACAATTAATTTGATTTGAACATGTCCATAATAATGCAGATATTATTGCACAATAATGGATGACCTTCTTTGAAGTGGATGAGGAATGACGTCTATAATAATTGTCAGAGTCTGATGCTTGACATTTCTCTTTGCGTCGATGAAAGGACATCGGGCGGATGACGAGCGGCCCTCAGATCAGCGCCACGGGCGATGTGTCCATCACTTATTTCAGCTCCACCCGGTGTGCGTCGAACCCGGCACAAAACTACACCTCCACCATCATCTTCACCTGCCAGAGAGGCGTGGAGCTGGTTAGAACACCATTTACTCCATGGCATCTGTTTTTTTTTTTTTTTTTGTTTTTTTTTTTGTGTGTGTTCCAAACTCTCGTTTTAGCACAGCAATAACTGGGCTTTGTGTCTTCAGGGATCCCCGCACATGCTGAGGCTGCAGGGCTGCGTCTACGTTTTTGAATGGGCGACCCCTATCGTGTGTTCTGATGCCACCCACACCAGCGGATGCAAACTGGTTGACACTCAGCTGCAGTACACTTTTGACTTGTCGACATTGACAGGCCAAGTGCAGGTGAGGCTTCCACCCCTGAATTTACGACAGTCTTAACTCATTCACTCCCAAAGACGTTTTTAAACGTCATTTCAGACTTGGTCTAAAATTGGCTGATACTGAATGAGTTTTAATATCGTGTGACATGCGCTCATTTGTGTTGACAGGTCCCGCTGGACTCCTCCACCAGCTATGTCATCAATGTGTGCAGCTCGGTGGCCGAGCCCACTTGCAAGGGCGCCGCCATTTGTCGTGTGGCGGGCTCGGGCAAATCGGCAGTGTCGTTCGGCATCAGCAAGGCCATGACCATGGATTTCAAGCACGAGGAGCAAGCCGTGCTGATGCAGTACGGCGGCGGCGATCCGTGCCCACCCAGTAAGTACGCAGTGGCCGCTGTCTGAAGTGCTCCCACGTCTGATCGCAAGGAAGCTATCGGGCCTCGGTTTTGTTCATATTTTTTAATTGATAGCCCTCATAAGAGATACTGATATGTGTTGTAGTGACGCATGAAGGTGAGGCGTGCGTGTTCCCCTTCACGTTCATGAAGCGGTCGTACACTGAATGCACCACGGATGACAGAACCGATGGCAAAAAGTGGTGCGCCACGACCGCCAACTATGACAAGGATAAAAAATGGGGCTTCTGCGAGCCAGGTGAGGCTGCAAAGTTCACTCAGCAACTTGAAATTTAGTTGACATGTTTATCATGAGTAAGCTCACAAAAAAACTGTCCAGAAGCCTGGCCAGAAAAGAGACAGGAAGTTGGCGGTTTTTTTTTTTTTTTTTTAAATTGAAGCAGATGTTTTAAGTGTTTCCCGTGACAGTCCTTTAAAAGCCAACTTGAATTTGGAAATTTACCCCCAGTAGTCAGTTTCACTTAACAATTTGTTGGGCATGCATGGAGACAAAAATGTCTCAAGAAGCCATGCCAGAAAAGATACAGCAGCTCAGACATTTTGAGTTGAAGCAGACATTTTAGAGCAGGGGTGTCAAACCCATTTTTGTAGCGGGCCGACATATTGAGTGTGAAACCTCAGCCCTTGCAGACAGTTTCAGATTGTAACACAAAATTTGGATGAACAGAAGTGAAACCGCAAAGAAAGTCTCAAGACACGCCTGAAAAGGCACAGCAAGTCGTCCATTTCTATCGTTTCGTTGCATGCAGGCGGCGAAGCTCAATGACTGTAAAATGCAATTGCGGCTCGAATACTTCATTCTTTCCTCTCTCGATTTAGCCTCTGCCAAGCGCCGGTCGTCCATCCTGTTTACCTGCGACCCGTCCGCGGGGCACGGCTCCCCGCAGCTGTTGTCGGAAACGGCGGGATGCTCGGCAACCTTCCAGTGGGGAACGAGTGCCGTGTGCGCCCCGCGGAAGATGGAATGCAAGCTGGTCAGTCAGCATCAAACCTTCGACCTGCGAGGCCTCTCTTCCATCACAAAGCCGTGGAAGTTCAACCACGACGGCGACTCGTGAGTCTCTTTTGAGAAAGAGATTTGTTTTCTCATTGTCGGGCCTCCTGACTCTCTCCCATTTCCATATCACCAGGTATTTCGTCAACCTGTGTCAGGGGATTCATAAAGGACCCCCGGGTTGTGACGAGGGGGCCACTGTGTGTCGGCACACGGCAGACGGAACCACGCAGACGCTGGGCCGCGTCCACACTCAGAAGATGAGTTACAAGGGTGAGAAATCATGACGTTAAATTACGGCTTGAATAAAGTACCGATATTTATCTACCGATAACCGGTCTCACTCTTCCCTCTCAAATAGACGCCAGGATTTCGGTCAACTATTCAGCCGGCGACGCCTCTTGCGGTAACGGCATGCCAGCAAAGACGGAGATCCAGCTGACTTGCGGCACCACTCTCGGACACCCGGCCATCATCAAGTATGAACGCAACTCGACATGTGACTAAAAGGCCAGGCGGCGGTGAAGTCCACAAACACCCCGGACGCTTTAGCTGCGAAAAACCTGGGACGGTGACATTCATTTACTTTCCAGTTTAGCTGTCTCGAGCAACCGGTTAATGAGAGAAGTTTGTTCGTCTTTCGCGTTAAACTTTGGCTTCTTAAGACGTCATTATTAAGCAATATGATACTGTAGAGCTCTTGAAATATATCTCGTTGTCTTTAACTCATTCGCTCCCAAAGAGGTTTTTAAACATCTTTTCAGACTTGGTCTAGAATTGGGTGGTACTGAAATGAACACTTCTTATTTTTCTCCGATAAAAATAACATCCATGTATTTATATTTCTTTTCCGTATAAGCCCAAATCTCGAGCTGACTTTTAGCGACAGAAGCTGTGTAGGACGTTACAGTTTGATATATGGAAGTCAATAGTGTTACACATCAAAACTGCACAAAATTTCAAAATAAGACATAGGATTTACATACCACTAAGCGAGATGCGTTTTAAAAGGCAACGGGAAGAAAACAAAATGGCGGCAAAAGGGGGTGGAGGACAATCTATTTAGATATCAGCATTGAACACTTGAGTGGCTGCCTTTATAAGTTTCGAAAATTTCATAGCAGTGTTAATGATAATGGCTCGCCGTTGACGACCTGTCAAACATTGGAATCCATGGCCAGTTTCGCCGTTGCTAAATGGGCTCCTCAGAAAACGCACTTACTCTTTGATTGCACCTTACTCTTTCGCTGTATATCGATATTTTTTTGTTTCCTGGAGAACCCACGGGGTCAAATTTGGCCCCTATAAATTCTGCTACTCTTACGCTCCCCTTAAATCCCAAAGGGTGAAATTTGGCCCTCATCCTAAATTAGGATTAAGGCATTGAATATTTGAAAAAACGTATTTTGGTGTTCAGTGAACATATAGCAGTCATTTAATGTATAATTCGTCATTTTCCAAAGAAGAAAAGGGTTCTTGGGTTCTCCAGGGTTCAGGTGGAAGTAAACCTAATCGGTGGCACGTGTCATTGACTTTTGAGGGGAGAACATTCACAAAACCGGGGGCAGTTGATGAGTTCAAAGAAGAACCGACAAAGTCTCGCAATTCCAAACAATGTGCTCATCAATGATGCCAAATCTTTTCGGTCGGCGTTATCAGCTGTGTTTTGAAAAGAGGGGAAGCCACGTGGGACATTTGCAAACGAACAGAAAGGAGTCGACCAAACAAGTTATCCAAAACTTTATTTTATTTTCTTGTGAAGATGCACATTTTCTTATTTTATTTATTTTTTGGTGGCAGCCTGTGTGTTACCTCAACACAAACTTTAAAGTCGTGCGCATTAAATCTCTCAGCATGGAGAGGGCATCCTGCCTCTTTGTGATCGGCTGGGAGACCCGCTTGGCGTGCGCCGTCAAGCAGCGTGAGGTCGAGATGGTCAACGGCACCATTCAGAACCCCACCACGGGCGCCCGCCTCAGTCTCGGGGAGCTTTACTTCAGGTAGCGTCGTGTGAAATAAAAGTGTTGCCCCTTCTTCTACCCTCCACCCGCAATCACATCTCAAAACGTGTGTGTGTGTGTCCTCAGTCCGCACCAAGCCTCCGGAGACATCAGAGATAACGGCGACCACTACATCTACCACATCCAACTGTCCGGGCTCACCAACAGCTCCCTGCCCACCTGCGTGGGCGCCAACATATGCCAGGTCAAACTCAACGGAGCCTACAGGCGGCGGATCGGATCCTCCAGCAAGGCCAAATATTGCATTAAAGGTATTTGACATGCTCACTTAAGAGCACAAGTCCCCTTTTTTTTTTATTAAAAAACATCAAGCTACTGATTAGATTCAAATTATTTGCGGTGGGGGGGGGAAAAAAATCATCATTTCGCCCGCTAACTTGTCTCCACCAATGGATGGAAAGATTTTTACCGCTATGCACGGCATGATTTAAAATTCAAGTCGAAAAGTTTGCCCTGCTGTAGAGTGCAGCCTTGAATATCGAGAGTTTATTTCGTCTGGCCCCTTGAAGGTTAATACGTGATCTTTTCATGCATCAGCGCCATGAAGTCCTGAAAAGTAAGCGGGTACAGTGACTCATTGACTTTTATTATGTAATTTGGAGATAATTTGTGAGGAAAAAGAGACGTCGACAGAAAGCACGTGTTTAACATGCAGGGAGTGCGCTTATCTTTTAAAAGCCTTAAAAAGAATTCACGATCCTTTAATCTGCCATTCTGAGGTCTTAAAGTGCTCTTTTTTTTGGTGGGGGGGGGCGAACATGAAAAAAAAAAGTGGAGGAAAAAGGAAATTGCCATGACGACTTTACCGAGTCAACGTATGTCTAATTCGCCCAACAGGTGGCAACCTGGATGTGACGGTGTCCTCGGACTCGACGTGCGGGCGCGAGAGAACCAAAACGGCGTCGTCCACCATCATGTTTCAGTGCAACCCGACGGCTGGCGTGGGCATCCCCAAGTTCATGCGGGAGACTGACGAGTGCCAGTACATGTTCGTGTGGCACACCGACGCCGTGTGTGGCCTCACGTGAGTCACACAAAATGATATGACAAGTGTTAAAATGGTTTTGGTCGATGTATGGCACGGCGGGCGACTGGTGAACACGTCTGCCTCACAGTGCAGAGGTGCGGGGTTCGATTCTGGCTGCGGCCTTCCTGTGTGGAGTTAGCGTGTTCTCCCTGTGGGTTTTCTCCGGGTAACAAAAAACACGCATGGAAGTTTCATCAAACACTCTAAATTGTCCCCAAGGTGTGAGTGTGAGCGCAAACGGATGTTCGTCTACACGTGCCCTGTTCAACCAGCTCAGGGTGTCCCCGCCATGTAAATGCGGAATAATAGACCAGTCATGACGTGTCTTATCCGTGTCCTGTAGGACTGTGGACACACAGACGCAAGATGACGAAGACGGCGACCTCCCGGCTCTTTCCAGGAGGAGTCAGGTGTTGGCCGTGTTGCTGAGCCTCCTAATGGTGGGCGTGAGCGTTTGTCTACTCGCGCTGGTGCTGCGCAAGCGAGAGAGAAGGTACGAAGAGCGTCTTGTCTTCTTTGAGAGGAGTGATCTTTTCATGTCTCTTATCCTCATGAGGGTGGCGCGTGAGCTGGAATCTTTCCCAGCCTAGCTGTCATGGCCATCGAAATGTAGTGTAACGGCGGTTATTATGTAAATGAGATGAATGTTGACATCGCAGTTGATGAAAATTGAGATCCGCTTGATTAAGTTTGCTTTTGTTCCCTTCCAGAGAATTGATGATTCAGAAGGTGGCCGGCTGCTGCAGGAGAGGCAACCAGGTCTCCTATAAATATTCCAAGGTGTGTGAATGAATGACCAAAGTCGATGTACTTTCGACCAGGGTTATGATATTTGATTTTTCGTGCCATTAAAAAATATATATATTTAGACTTTTTTTTTTTTTAAATTAACTTGGTTTGAGATCGTTTTTAGAGCAGGTTTGTTAGTTTTTATTCTATTTTTTTTTTCAAAAATGCCTCATTTAATTTACTTTGGATTAGTTTCAGTATTCTTTTTATATGTGCACACAGTCAAACCTCCGTTTTCGAATGTCTCGGTTCTCGACCAATTCGGTTTTCGACCAAAAATTTAGATTTTTATTTTATTTTTTTTATGCCTCGGATGACGAACAAATTTCGGTTCTCGAACAAACTGACTCACTTGACTCCTCTCACCTTCCTTACGAGGAAATGACGCTTCATCGTGTCACTTTCCATTGTGAGCAGACGTGTTCAATAAAAAAAAAAAATATTTTTTTAAAGAGCGTGGTTTCGGTTTTTGAACAGCCTTCTGGAACGGATTATGGACGAAAACCGAGGGTTTGACATATATATATATATATATATATATATATATATATGTATATATATGCAGTATTAGCGGATTGCAAAAGGTCGCAAATAGTAATTTAATGCAGTAAGAAACTGCAATTCCTAAATGACAGTTCAGTGTTGCTCTTCTGTACAGCACCAGAGGAATACATTTAAAATGAACCACGAAAGCTCAATTTAATTAAAAATGAAAACAAAGGACATTTTGCATTTAATTATAGTTGGTCTTCATTCGACATGAGGTCATATCTTTTGATTTTGGAGGGCTTGACGGGTTCCTTCCTCTCTCCCTGCTCTTCGCTGGAAATCTCTGATGGGAGGGCAGCTAACTTGTAAAACGAGCAATGACCAAAAAGGTTGCCAAAAGAATAAAATCAAAATTGTCGTGTCTGCAATAGCAACTCCACAGTTTCTTCACTCCCAGCAGGCGGCTCAATATTTGTGTCTGGCGTCATGTGTTCGGTTGTGAAAGGATGTCGCCTGCGCGGGCTTTCAGGTAAACATGGATGAAGATGCGGGCGAAGACGAGATGGAGTGGCTGATGGAGGAACTCGAGGCTCCTTCTGCGACCTCTTCCACTTTGTCCTTCTCTTCGCAACGGGGCCGCAGTCACCAAAGCAACGGGCACATCAAAACCAAGCCGGTCAACACGGACGGCCTTCGTTCCTTCTCGTTGGACGAGCAGGAGGACGACAGCGAGGACGAGGTGCTCAGCGTTCCCGGAGTGCGTGTGGTCAAGTCATCCTTTGCCCATCGCAGCGTCTTCCTGCAGGTGCTTTTGATATGGCTTACATTTTGAGCTAACAGGCGAGTCAAACCAACGCAGCTTGTCTTCGTTTGTGCTTTAGCATCAGAGCAACACACGTCGCCTTCACTTGCCCTTTGTCAACATGACAACATACCTTCCCTTCCTTCACTTGCACTTCGGCCAGATAACAAGAAAAATCGATGAAGCAACGGCACGTCGCCTTCGCTTTGACGAAATAACAAAACAAAAGCAACACGTATTTCCCCCCTTTGCGCGCACTTTGTCAAGATAAGCTCTCACCTCTCTTGTTGTCATGCCGATCAGGAGGAGAGCGACGAAGATCTGGTGGGCCTCCTGGATGAGCCCGAACGAAAGCGGAGGAGCCACAAAGCTCGCTCGGCTGCCGGCCGCCACAATAACAACGCGGCACCTAAAGCCAAGCGGGAGGACGACGACGACAGCGATGAGGACCTCCTGCGGGTGTAACTCACCCTCCGGAACTGCACTCTCTCTATCTCTCTCTCTCTCGCTCTCTCAATCTCAATCTCTTTCTCAGTGAATGTCGCCATAGAAACGCCCTCAGCATTACTGACACTTCCTCCCACCCCCTTTTGCCGCCATTTTGTTATTTATTGATTGCTCCCGTTTATTTAAAAAGTGTTTCTCACCGTTGCTCTGGAAGCGATCAAGATGGGCAAGTTTGTCCACAACGGTGTTGTTTTTTTGATTGTAGCCGTGCCATTTCGTTAGCACTTTATCTCAAAGCGAGTGTCTCTGTGCAGATTGTTTAAGACTGAAGGTTGTACGCGGCAGCAAAAGTGGCGCAGCAAATGGTTCGAGCGGCCGTGAAAACGACAAACAAAATCTCGACGTAGGCGGTGAAGGTTAGTCATCGTCCGGCTTTAAAGGGAATCAAGATGCTCGGGTGTCAGATTGTTTACACTCAACATAAAATGCTAATCTTTACGCCCCCTGAAAGGAGAACGTGAGGCTTTTTTTTTTTTTAACATTGTTCTCGCATTTTCGTGCTCCGTCTAGATGATCCTTTTGTTTGTTTGATATTTTACGATTATTTAAGCGTGATTCTACGTACGGATGTCAGGTGAACGTTCTCAGAGTGGCCTTGTGAGTAAAGTTGCCCTGTCAAAGCCATATTTCTACGCCTGTTGTCATTGCTTTTTGGTTGCGCTGACAAAACGGTCGTCAAATATGTATTTTTCCCCCCACATATTTTGGGGTGAAAATGCTAGCTAAATTATGAAGACTCTCAAATATTTTTTTTCCTCTGAAAATCAAAGTAATCAAGGGTTGACCACTTCAGCAAATAATTGCCTCACCTCACATAAATGCTCCCCGTTTCCACTTGAATAAACACCTCAGCCCACATTATCACTTCAGTAAATAAATGGCACACTTCAGATAAACCAAAAATATATCACTTGAGGAAATAAATGCCCTGTCTCCACCAAGGAAAAGAATAAATCGATGATCAGTTGTTGGCCACTTGAGAAAATAAATGCCTCACCTCAGACAAATTATTTAAACTATTTTATCACCTTCGAAAAAAATGTCGGTATTTGAGTAGACATAAGAAATGCCGAGTACGTTTCAGTCACTAAGCTTCAAGGCGTTTATGTCGAGCAGTATTTATTCAACCTGTAACATTTCAATGAATAAATTCGATATTATCGTCAAAGCTGTGAGGAAGACTGGCTTTGGTAAGTGAATGTGTTTGGTACTGTCGCAACAATGAAAAAAATTGCGGGGATTCACCCATGCGTCGTTGTCTGAGATTTTGAAAAGGGGACAAAAAAAAATTTGGGAGAAAAGCACAAGTGCGATCATCATCACCATCCTGCTTTTGTCGTCTCAAGTTTGTGCTTGTTTTCCTATCGAAAAGAACCTCCATGTACTGATGTCTTGAAAGTTTTTATTTTTATTTTTTGAATGAACACCTCATGAATGACGCTCTGGTGTATTTTGTTTTCTTGTACAGCTCAGAATTTCTTTCGGAAATGATAGGACATGTGACTTGAGACATGTAACCGACAGGACCATCCATCCTCAAATAGGGGACTCGGTTCCACCAGTGCCTTTAAAACAACATAAATGCCCCTTTCAAAACCAACAAAAAAAAGTGATCGAGTTCCACTTGAGCAAATAAACGCCTCATCTAACATAACCCTCCTTTGTTCCCCTCCAGAAAAAAAAGTGCTTCACAATTTAAGATGTAAACACCTCACTCCCCTATAAATTTCCCATTTTTTTCCCTCCACACCCAAAAAAACAGGTGATCAATTCATGTCCGCTTGAGAAAACCTAAACACCTTTTTTTTTCCCCTCCAGAAAATGATCAACAGTTGCTCATCGTCATTTGACGCAATAATTGACTTACATCACACATAATTCCCCGACAGTTGATCAGGTGTCATTCCGTTGAGTAAATCAAGGGCTCGCTTGGCCTAAACACCCTCAGAAAACGAGGCCTTGGACCGCACACGAACTGTTTTCCCCTCTGGCAAGTACCGATGATCGAGAATGTTTCATGAATGCCTCACCTCACATAAACAGCCTCTACAACAAAAAATAATAATAATAATAATTTGCGTAAATGTCATCACCTCAAACATAAATCACTCACCTCCTTATTCCTCTCCCTGGGAGGAAAAAAAAGGGATTATCTTGCACATGAAAAAATTAACACCTCTCCCCACATAAATTTCCATTCTCTTCCCTTAACTCATTCACTCCCAAAGACGTTTTTAAACGTCTTTTCAGACTTGGTCCAGAATTGGCTGGTACTGAATAAGTTAAGGGGAAAATTTGTTTGTGTCATTCATATGCACAAATTTGATTGCACACAAGCCCCCCTATTTCCATGCCAGAATAAATACTTTACCCCACGTAAATGCACTTTTTTCCCGCCAACCGATAACTGGACCGTTCGCATGTGTGTTCATGTACGTAAGCTTCGAAGGCCATGTGACATCCCCCGAAGCATGCGTCTGTAAACACGCTTTAACGCCTCGCCGCTCAGCCCCTGAACTTTGCTCGGACCCGTCCGCTTAAAAAACCCAGCGGACCGGACCACTCGCCACATTTTGCGCCACAATGACTACATTTGATGACATCTTGGAAGAAGTCGGCAAATTCGGCCGCTGCCAGAAGCGCATCTTCGCCCTGCTCTGCCTGGTGTCGATGCCGTGGGCCGGCGTCTACGTAGGCATCGTCTTCCAGGGTTTCACGCCGGACCACTGGTGTCGGGAGGGCACGGTGGAGCAGTGGAGGCGGACGTGCGGACGCAGCCCGGACGACGGCCGGCGGCTGACGTCGCCGCTGGTTAACGTGTCGGGCGAGCTGCAGTACAGCAGTTGTGAGCAGTATGATGTGGACTGGAACGCCACGCTCACCTGCGACACCAAGGAAATTGACCTGAGCGGGTTGCCCGTCAAGCCCTGCGCCAGCGGATGGGAGTATGACTACGAGGGGAGACGTTCGTTCGTCACTGAGGTACACACACTCTTGAAAAGTTCCGTGTTTTTTTTGGGGGGGGGCGGTTGCCAATGATGACAGACAACAAAATACTCATTGGCATATAATCCATCGATTATTTCTGCATTTACACATTCATCAGTCGTTTAATTTTACCATCTGTTTATTAGGGTATGAACAGCGACTTGCAAAGGTTACTATTTATTTCAAACCTGGTATCTGCGGTTGTCTACAGTTTGACTTGGTGTGCTCCGACGCCTGGCTGATGGACATGTTCCAGGCCATGCTCAACGTGGGCTTCCTGCTAGGAAGCATCGCCATCGGCTACCTTGCCGACAGGTAAGCCCCAAACGTCACCCGCCCTCGTTGTCCTGGCCGTTGCTCACTCACATTTTTTTTCTTTCCCTCTGCCCAGGTTTGGCAGGAAATTGAGCTTCGTGATGTCCAACGTTTTTAATGGTGTGGCGGGCATCCTGGTGGCCTTGGCGCCCAACTACGTGTCCATGCTGATCTTCAGGGTGCTCTTCGGGTTTGGCGTGAAAGGTGGATGGATGGCGGGATATGTGCTGAGTAAGTCACGCTTTTGATCGAGTCCAGATTGTAGAAACAGAGCCAAGTAGCCACATAAACTTGTGTCAAAGTGAACCTTGATCTGACGGATGACGATTTCACGATTCGGTGCAATTCCCTCCCAGTCACGGAGATCGTGGGCGTGGAGTCACGGCGCACGGTGGGCGTTTTGTACCAGATGTTCTTCAGCGTGGGCCTGCTGGTGCTTCCCCTGCTGGCCTACTTCATCACTGACTGGCGCTGGCTGCAGGTGGTCATCACCGTGCCCTACTTCGTTTACGTCATCTACTACTGGTGAGCTTTACTTTGGAACTAGTAACTTGACCCAGGAAACTGGATTGTAACTTTTACCTGAGAACGTTTTCGCCCACGGACCTTGACTCGAGAACCAGGGCTTAACTTTCCGAAATAACTCATAATACGCTACGGTTTCAATACCCCGTCTCGTCTCGTATTGACAGGTTCATTCCGGAATCTCCAAGATGGCTTCTATCGCAGAACAGGAAGTCCCAAGCTGTAGCGATCACAGAGGCAATGGCCAAAGAGAACAACAGGACTCTAACCAAAAACATTGAGGTCTGCTCTCAGTGGGCTTCATCTTCAAGTCACACATTAAGAGTACAAACCCGGCTTATCTCCTTCTGCTTCGTCGGCGACAGACTCTGGCAGACGACAATGCCGACTCGTCAGCCAAAGCTTCCTTGATGGACCTGATCCGAACGCCCAACATGAGGAAGCACACCTTGATCCTCAGCTACAACTGGTCAGTCCCCACCAGGCTTATAATTGGGATTTTCCATTTTTGATTTTATTTTGTTTTGACTTTAGTTGTGTCAATTCAGTTCCTTTTAATTCATTTTTACAGCGGGTCTGTTTTTTTGAAAACTAAATTTTTTTTTATTTATTATTATTTTTTTATTTAATAGTTGTAGATATATTTTTTAACGAAAGAAATACATTTAAAATAGGCCACAAAAAGCTCTTGTATGAAAATAATTGACAAAAAGGGAAAATACAGCTATTTCCGCGATGAAAATACAGTAGTCGTAGTTATCATATGTTTTTAAAGCACTCTATTTAAATTGTATTTTGTCCACAAACGTTTTTTCAATTTAAGTTTTTTTTTTTCTCATTACTACCATTGATACTTGATCCACACAGAACCAAAAAGTCTAGAAACAGCCCTGGCGCTTTTGTTTTGCCTACCCCTGAACGTCCTGCACGCTGTCCGCTAGCTTACTGCTAACAAAATGAAAACTCCTCAGACAGGCTAATGGAAATTCGCCAGCATCCGGCGGTAAGGCTTGCTCACCAACTTTAATGCCGTGTTGCCGCAGGTTCACCAGTGCGGTGGTCTACCAGGGCCTGATCATGCGTCTGGGCATCATGGGAGGAAATGTTTACATCAGCTTCCTGATCTCTTCCCTGATGGAGTTCCCCGCTGCCTTCCTCATCCTCTTCACCATCGAGCGCATTGGCCGCCGCCTCCCCTTCGCCGCCGCCAACGCCGTGGCCGGAGCTGCCTGCTTCATCGCGGTCTTCCTTCACGATGGTGAGTAAGGCCGTCTTTCTTGAAGCCGCGAGCTAACACGCGCTTGCCGGCAGGTTGGTTGAGGACGACAGTGGAGTGTGTGGGCCGGCTGGGCATCACCATGGCATTTGAGATGGTCGTCTTCGTCAACACAGAACTCTATCCGACTTTTGTCAGGTAAAACTGTCATCGCCTCAATTCTACTCATCAACATGGGCTTTGGAACTCTGAACTTTTCCCCATTAACTAGAACCTTTATTATCTTTACCCAGAAACTAGGAACTCAAGAACTTTACCCGGTGTGCAAAACACTTAAAACCATGAGCAAGCAACTTTGCAGCAGAACTTTACACCAAAAACTAAGAACTTTATATGGAACTTAACGGCGGAACGTGTCATTTTAACCAGGAAGTTGAAACTTTCACCGTGAAGTAGTTTTGCAGAGAAACTAGGAACTTTTACCGCCAAGTTCAGAATTCCTAGTCCCTGGTCAAAGTTCTTTCTTCCCCCGATAAAATGAAATGTTCCGATGTTAACTTGATCATTTCCAGGTACATTTCCTAGTTCCTCTGTAAAGTCTTTAGGTCATGGCTAAGCTGTCAGTGCCTGGCTGAAGTTTTTTAAGTGAAGTTTCTTCTTTGTGACATCAGGAATCTGGGCGTGTCTGTGTGTTCCACGCTGTGCGACGTGGGCGGTATCGTGGCTCCCTTCCTGCTCTACCGGCTGGCCGTCATCTGGTTGGAGCTGCCCCTCATCATCTTCGGTTAGCCCACCGGTGCTTCAGGCTGGGTCGCTGTAGCTTGTTGCAGTGGCTAAACTTTGACTTTCTTTTAGGCTTCCTGGCGTTCCTAGCTGGCGCTTTGGTCTTGATGCTACCGGAAACCCGCGGGGTCCCGCTGCCCGACACCATTGATGATGTGGAACATCCAGAAAAGTGAGTCGCAGGACATAACACCATAAGTTAGGGAGATGTGCCCTGTTTGTGCTAGCTAGCTAAAACCATGTACATGTATGTACAGGATATGTCTGTGTTTTGGTTGATGCTAGTTCCCAGGTAAGCTTTCCCAAGGTAAATGTACTCATTCCTGGCTAGAGTTCCTTGTTCGTTGGGTAAAGTTCATAATTCCAGGATTCAGTTCAGAGTTCCTAAGTTTGTTCCTTTAAGTTACTTGTTCTCAGGTAAAATGCTAAAGTCGTGGGTCAAGATCGAAATTACAGGATAAAGTTTGTTGTTCTTGAGAAAAGTTTCCAAGCAAAGTTCCTAGTTCTCGGCTAAAATGATATATTCCCAGGTAAGGTTCTGAGTTCCTTGGTAAGGTTTCGTGTTCCAAGGAAAATGAACAGAGTTCTCAGGAAAGTTCTGATTTTCAAGCTACACTATCCAGTATCTTGTTCCTGGCTAAAGTATCTATTTTAGTTCTTGGCCAAAGATCCTTGCTTCTGATTGAAGTTTAGCGTTTTCTCTTTACTGCCTGGAGACCCTTGTTCCCAGAAGGTACTGTACTTGAAGTTCCTGGGTAAGGTTCCTTGTTCCTGAGAAAAAGTCGACGTTTGTGAGGAGAGTTCTTAGTGCACGGCCTCTGTTATTTGTTCCTGTGTAAAGCCCTTAAGTTCCTGGCTAAAGTTCCTCATTCCTGAAAAGGATCCTGAGTAAAGTCCCTAGCTTCGAGCTGAAGTAAACCAGTTCCTGGGTAAAGTTCCAAGTTTCTGGGTGAAGTTCCTATTTCAGTTTACGGGCTAAAGTTACACGTTCCCGGGATAAAGCTTACTAGTTCCCGGCTTGATTACTGCAATGCCCTTTACTTCGGAGTCAGCCAGTCCTCAATTAAGCGCCTTCAGCTGGTCCAGAATGCCGCTGCCCGCCTCTTGACTGGTACTCGTAAGAGGGAGCTCATAACTCCTACTCTGGCATCCCTTCACTGGCTCCCCATACATTTTAGAGTTATTTTCAAGATCCTCTTATTTGTTTTCAAATCTCTAAATGACCTCGCACCACCTTACCTCTCTGAGCTCATCCGCCCCTACACACCTGCCCGGCGCCTCAGGTCTGCGGACCAGACATTATTAGAAGTACCAAGAACTAAACTGAGGCTCAGAGGGGATCGAGCCTTTTCTGTTGCTGGTCCCTCTCTCTGGAATGACCTCCCACTGAACATTCGGCAAGCCTCCTCGCTGCCCATCTTCAAAACCCTCCTCAAAACTCACTTGTATTCTTTGGCATTCGACTCAGCATGACTTAGATTTGCCCTTGGTTTTACCGTTCGGTGCTTTCTACCGTCTTTATTACCGATTTGTTTTACTGTTTATTGTATATGTTAAATTGCTCCATGTACAACACTTTGTATGAAGCGATGGCTGTTTGAAAGTGCTCTATAAATACAGTTGAGTTGAGTATGTATGTTAAAACTTAATGCGGCTTTTGCTGTTTTCAGGATGAAGCACAAAGCGGCGGAGCAGCACCAGCAGTTTTCCACCAGGCTTCTCCCAAACACCAACGGCAACATTTCCGCCACGCAAGACCCCGCAAGTGTTTGAGTTCCTTCTCTGAATCCGTATTATTTATTTATACTTGAAACTACATTTGTATATTTGTGACGACAAGACTCTCGCGATTTAGTCAGATGATCTTGTGTGCCGCATGCTGTCGTGGCTGCTCTGTACAATTCCTCCCCTTTCTTTCAAGGATTAAAGTAGAAGGACACCTTTGCGTATCTTGTAAACACCTTTACGTTTGTGATCATGAAGGTCCTCTTGTTCCTCCACAGCTGCTGTTTGCAAAATGTCCGTTTTAGGGAATAAACCAGAAAGACAACTCTCGGCGTATCCCCAGTGTTTATTCCAGTCATGTAGAAACTATTTTGCCACAAGGCTGACTCTGTTTCCCCTTTACGATTCAGCTCCGACTCTGACTTCCCGCCGACTTCAATTGGCTTTGATGGTTCGATCAATCCAGTCCACAAATTTGGAAACTCGTGCATAGACGCCGGGCTTCATGGCGTTGGCGCAGCCCAAACCCCAAGACGTGACGCCCTGCAGGATGAACTTGTTGTGCGCGTTACACACTAGTGGACCCCCGCTGTCGCCCTGCGGGTGTAGAGAGTCCAGAGAGGATGTGATACAGCATTAACTGTTGACTTTCAAACGACCTTCAACGGCAGAGAGTTTTCGAGGTTACCTGGCAACTATCGGTGCCACCGTCGATGTTCCCGGCGCACATCTCGTGATCTTTCACTCGGCCGTTCAAGTACGATGGGCGGTTGCAGATCTTGTTCTCGATAACCGGGAAACCCGTTTCCTTAAGGATGCCCTCGCCACCTGTGCCTGATAACCACGGTAGCCACAAAACAAAAAAATGTATACTATCTAGCACCTGTCTAGGAACAAGTTTGTCTTTGAAAGACTCATGGAAATGACCCTAAAATGTTCCTTCAAATCCCCCCAAAAATGTTTTTGTTTTGTTTTGTTTGGGTTTCTTTGCTGGTCTATTCATTGACATGTCTCCCAAATTTCACAATGCAAAGTGAAATGGGTTGCAGGGGCTGATAGTTCAAGAAATTCTGGAGTGTGCTACTCCCTAAAACACCCTCAACAGCAGCCGCTGGTAAGTTAGAACTTAATCAACCCAAGCTTTTTTTTTTTTTTGTTGCATCCACCAAAAATGTGTGATATGACGCGTACCTTGAGTTTCTCCCCATCCAGTGACATAGCATTCAGTTCCACTGGGAACCACGTAATCCTTCTCCGGCAAACAAGCTGGCAGGACTTTATCGTTAATAACTGCAGGCCTGAAACAACACACACCGCAAATATTTCCGTCAATTCCTCTTTTGGAGCAGGGTGCGGACTTTATCCAAAAAGAAGTAGAACATCATTTTTGTACAATTCAGACTCTACAACCCTGTAATTGAAAATTCAACTTTCTACCTTTTTTTTTTTTCAAATTTAAACCAAAAATGACTTCTGTCTAGTAAGATTATGATTTTTAATCAAATTGAGCCAGCAGGATTGGGCTCATGATTTGTCACCTTTGCAGTTTTAGCAGTGCAATGTCAGCCCCATTGGGTCCCAGCACCAACTTCTCCAAGGCCCTCTGCTGGGCGGATGTCTCCAGGGTTCGCTCCCTGTGCGAGCCCAGAATAACCATGTAGGACGATGGTCGCTTTGACCTGCAAGTCGAGGACGCTGCTGTTAGCCGCCGCTTTTGTGATGTCATGTCTGCTCTGAGTACGTAAGAGTCTCACCTCTCCAGGCAGTGGGCGGCTGTCAGCACCCACTGAGGGTGGATCAGAGTTCCCCCACAGAAGTGAATTCCTGAACTGGAAGGAAACAGAAAGTTCCAGTGTCACATCTGTCTAGTATATCAAATTAGCAGCCATCTTGATCTTTCTACCAGGACTCACCTGGTACGAAGGCTGATCTGCCAAGGCCATGAATGTGCTTTGCTTACACAGCCGCCCACGATGCGACCATAGCAGCGTTTGGGTTTGGTCGCGGGTGTGCCGCAAGTTACGCCCGCTACAAAGGAAGAGTGGCATATTGTCAAAAAAAAAAAGAATGAAAGCTCCCAGCAAGCATGGTGACGTGTCTGTGGGGGTCTACGTACCGCAGTCAGGGATCTGACAGTAATCCCATTTCTTGTTGCGGTCTGTTGTGTAGCACCAGGGTCCGTTCACATCGTTGTCCGGGTTTCTGCAGCTCTGAAAAGACAAGTTGACCGACTTAATGGGAAGCACAAAATATGTTCCAATACTTTTGTCCACATAGTGTAGAACAATGACTGGAGTTGGCCAACACAACTCAAGGCGGCCAAACTCAGGTAAGTCCCCAACTGAAGGCCCACGGAGCGAACGCAAGACTCATCGCTGTATGTAAGGAGGGCTCTACTCACGTTGCCCTCCAGGCCCTTGTCGGGGTGACTATCCGGTGTGAAACTGTTGTGTTGGTGTGGGCTTTGAGCACTCCAAGCTTGACAAGTCACACCCATGATGGTGATAGAAGTCGAGCCGCGGTAGGTGGCACCATTCCCAACCTTGCAGTCTGCGGGGCAAACAAAACAATGCAAAGTCAACGAGACAAAAGTTAAGCAATCAAACAGCAAAGAAGGATTTTACCTCTCTGGATCGGATCCTGCGAGGAGGGTTTTTCGGGTCTGGCGGGTTCAGTGGTGGGCGTACTTTCGACGGGACGGCTGGAACATTTCTCCAAGTTACAGAATTCCCAGCGCACGCTGGGGTCAGTGGTGTAGCACCAGGGAGCTCGGTCTCCGTCGGGGTTTCTGCACAGGTTCCTCCTGAGGTCCCTGTTGACAAAATGATTTTCACATCATCAGGAACAAGGACCAAGGACTTGAAGTCTCGGTGATCATGATTAACGTTCATTTCTTTGGATAAGGTTCCTAAACGGATCCTTCTGTTATCTAGTAGCTTAACTGTCTTTTGATATCGTCGACACTACATATCTGGTTCAGGATCGTGGGAGACTTGTACTATCGCGTATGGACTACAATTTTTGGTATGTGGATGGGGATACCAGAATACCCGGAAAAAGCCCATTCAAGCATGGGAAGAATATTCCAACTCTGCACAGAAAGACCTAAGAGAATGTGTCTTACGCAGTAGGGTACTGCTGCGGAGTCTTGCCATGCCTGTGTGGACTCATAGAGGCCCAGGCCTGACATTTTTTCCCACTGATGGTCTCAGAGGTCACCCCACGATAACTGGACCCATCACCGTCGTAGCAGTCATCCTCCTCCGTGGGAATGACCGGCTCGTCTGCAACAGAAAGTTAACGTCTGAGTTAGCCTGACTGAAGAGACCAGACACCAGTCCCTTTCCCCGAGAGAAGCGTTTTGCTGTCAAGAACCTGGTCCAGGTGCGTCCCCACAAGTGGGTACACGACAGTACTCCCAGCGGGTCTCGGGGTCAGTGGTGTAACACCACGGCTTCCTCTCGTTATCGGGGTTCCGGCAGAAGTTGTTGTCCAGACCTCTGTCGAGCAAACAGAAAACCAAATCCCAAGGAAGTTATATGGTCCACTTGTACAAGTGGGTTAACCCTTTCAGGGACAGTGGTTACTACAGTGGACAGCTTATCATATTATCAGGTTTCAGGGTACATGAAAGGGTTCAAGGCCTCACTTGCAGGGGTAATTTTCAGGCGAGCGGTTGTGCTTGTGAGGTGACTGGGTGGACCAGCTCTGACAGGTTTTGCCAGACTCGGTCACGGCGATGGTTCCCCGGTAAGCGCTGCCCTCGCCCGTGGCGCAGGTGGTCTCTGGGGCCAAGGTGGGAGTTTCTGATGCTGGCGAAGATGCAAGAAGATGAGGTACTTTATGAGGGGACTGCCAGGAACATCATCTAGGATTACATCAAAGAAAAACATTGAAAGAAATGCAGTGACAGCCCCCCCATTTGGCTTACTGCAGCGAGGGATGGAGCAAAACTCCCATCTCTTGTTGGGGTTGGTAGTGAAGCACCATGGCTTAGGGTCTCCGTCTGGGTTCCTGCAATAGTTGTTGTCCAGGTACTTCTGCGGGAGCCTGGAGGTGGCACGGGAATGGCGTTGAATGCAACAGAAAAAGGGGGTTTCCTGATTTTGAAAGAGAGTGCGATGGAGGTCTCTGGAGTCTCACGCGGTCGGGTTGTATCCATGGTTGTGAGGTTCCTGCGAGTCCCAGCGCTGGCAGGCTACGCCACTCTCCGTGATGGAGACCTTACCTCGGTAGTCCTCGCCATTGCAGTGGATGCAGTCCTCTGCTGGGACACAAGCGGTCGTGGCGTCGTCATGGCCATTTTACAGTAGGCCGGGTACACCCTGAACCAGTTGCCAGCCAATCACGGGGAACACATTGACAAACGTTTACATTCGCTATCACACCTAGGGACAATTTGGAGTGTTCCAAGAATCTGTTTTTGGAATGTGGGAGGAAACCGGAGTACCCAGAGAAAACCCACACTGAACATGCTCCCCATAGGAAAGCCAGAGCTGGAAGCGAACCCTGCACCTCTGCACTGTGAGGCAGACTCGCTAACCAGTCGCTCACCATGCCGCCCAAATTTATATATGAAACAGTTGATTTCAATAACAAATTAACTACCCGGAAAGTTCTTTCTTTACATGGTAATAATTCCATCTTTTATTTTAAAACAGTAGTGAATGTTTAATTAAAAAAAATACAAATATTTTTGTCAATTAAATCCTAATTAATAATCAAATTATTATTCCACATTTTTTTTAAAATATGAATGGTTTATTTTCATAAGAACTCATTTTTATTTTTTGCATTGAATTATTTGTAATTTAATCTTGACATCTATAAATTATTTCATACATTTTAGATTTTTATAATTAACCTAATTACTTAGCCTCATGATAAATTAAAAAAATATTAGAAATGCATTTGAATGAACCAATTTAAGGGGCGTGGGTGGGGGGTGACTACAATCAATGCAATGTGTATTACAGTACTCCAGATAATGTTGAGTTCAAGAACGGAGGGGCTGTAAGTGGCACTGTTGAGTTCTTACCCGTGCAGCTCGGAACGTTGCAGTGCTCCCAACGGGTATCGGGGTCGGTGGTGTAACACCAGGGACCCCCTGCGTCGTCATCGGGGTTTCTGCAGAAGTTGGACTCCAGATCTGCCTTGGGTTTGTTCTCGGGCGTCAAGCTGCAGCATCACACGTCATTATGCATCATACCGTATTGATTGTACGAATGTAATTTGTATCACATTGACAAGGAGAATTTTCATATGGATATTTAGTGAAGAGGTGTGACCATTGTGTCAACTTCGTCACCTACTTGGGCTTGTGTGGGAATTTGGCGTCCCATTGCTGACACGTTTTTCCGGACTTTGTTCTGGACTTTGTTCCTCTGTAGTCCTTTCCGATCCCGTTCACACATTCGAGGAGGTAATCTGCACAACCAGAAAATGGCATCACTGCTGTTATGTGGGAAAGCTGTGCGTCTAACTATAACCATAGAAGAATTTCAGTGAGCTCCTGGAAGTGACTTTATGACCGACAGTAATATTAATGACTTTTTTCTCCCCAGAGGATAAAGAATCTAGACCTGTAAGTATTCTTATGTCTGTCTACATGTGTTTGCTGCACCGTGTGTGTTCAGATATCTGTTGCTGATTGGGTTCTTCCACTGCGACTATCCATACTGTTCGGTCGCATGTCTATGGTTGTTAGCATGAGGCTAGTATACTGTAAAATGGTTGGATGGTTGTATTGAAAAGCCAACTTGCCTTGTTTTTCATATAAAGCAGCGCTGGTTCTGCGCAACACTGTCTCTGTTTTGGAGTTTGCCCCTGCTGTCCAACATTCCTGATCCTTCTCCACGTACATGAAGGACCTGTGACAACATTTCCATAATCAGTTATAGTCCCCAAAAAATAGAATTTTGGACATTTGTGTGTGTGTGTGTGTGTGTGTGTGATTGTAAATTAGCGCTACCTGCATGTGAAACTGGTCTCGACGTCACATTTGGCTGCACACTCCTCCACCGTGTTGGTGGAATACATTCGCTTGTTGATTGCAGTTAGCCAGGCACCCCCGGTTTTGGCATAGCTTCCCATGATATCGCTACCACTCACTAGAGACATACACACACACACACACACACACATATGCAGCGGTCAATGAAGCAAAACTGAAATTCATCAATACATGATCATTCCATACCCTTCTCGATATGGACGAAAATTACCAGAATTAAAGCCCATTCCACTATTTTTGTTGAGATTACTTTTTGCGCCATTCACAAAATTCCAAAAGAAAATGAATACAAATCTACAAATAGAGGACTACAAAACCAGTTTCAAGCTGTACAAAGATAATGAATACTACCAGGTCAAACTGTTTTCAATACAATACAATTTTCAAGAAAGATTCTTTTAAAGGAATAGGTCTGATGTTCAAAAATACATTGAAAATTATTTTATTTTAAAAAACCATTTGGGGGAACAAATATTTCCTGTAGAGTCATAATTTAAAGAAAATCGGGGTGGGGGGGCGATCACATTCTCCAAGGAAATAAACCTAATTTTCTTCATTTTCACAAGTGTTGAAAAAAGTCACATTTACAAAAGAGTCGTAAAGAGAAAAAAAAGTACATATTTAAATGTTTTAAAATAAATTGTATTTGAAAATTTAATTCAGAATCAGGAAAAAAAAAAGCCGTTTTTGTTCACCACAATTTGAACTGATGTCGGCACCAAAAGATCACCAAAACTATATTCCAAAATTTTTCATCCAAACAAATAAAATTCGACCCACTGTGCTACGAGGTGACATCCAGTAAATGCAGCATTTCTGATTTCTGCGCTTCGTGAAAAACAAGCAAAAGTGTTTTGCATGTGTTCTTACCGGTGGTGCAGACAATCGCTGCCAGCAGCAAGGCTGCTTTGGACGTCTCCATGTGGCGTCTGAGGTCCTGATGCCAGTTGAGCCAGCGGCAAGATGCTGTCTCGGCTTCTTTTTCATTTACTGAGTGCCCCTTAAAGCGCCGGCGAGGTCAAATGGAACGCTAGTCAATCATTGGCCCGCCGGCAAGGGCGCAACAGCGGGTCAAAAACCTCACAATAGCACTCTACACCATGTGGATCTATAGTTGGGGTCGCTGGATGACCTTTTGTGCTTTGAACGGAATTGTCCATGTGAAAGACAAGCACAATAATATTTAAAAATTGCCTTATTTACTCTAGATCTCAATCTTGTGTGCGTTTGAGTTGTCTTTTTAATAAGCTACCTTTGTTCTCGTTGATTTGCTACTGAATGCCATCAACCGCCATGTTGGTAAATGCTTTTAAGTGCCGCGCTTTGGGTTTTGTGAAGCACATTGAGTTGTCTTGTGTCCCTATCTAATATACGTTGGTCAATCCTGCTCAGTCAGAATCAAACGATTTTTGCTAGTCATCTTTCAAGGTAACATACAAAGTGAACGAGAACCTCAGAGGAGCCTGGAGATGTTTTAAAGTGGAAATCTTTTCATAGTTCACACATGATGGCATAAGAAAGATATTAGACAATGTCGCATTCATTTTTTTTTCCAGATGATAATGGAGGAATTTGATTGACTGGTGAGTGGGTGTGGTTTCAGTGGACACGCCCACAGTGTTCCGGAGTGGAGAGAAAAGGTTGATTTCGTATGATTTTGCAACATCATTTTAAGGTTAACTAGTTTAGTTTAGTTTTGATAAGTTTTTTTTTTGAAGAAAATATTCTTCCTGTTTTAGGCTCCCAGAGTTTGTTTTAACCTGGCATACTGTAGCAAGTGCGGCTCTCGCGCCGTCCGCATCTCGACGCTGATCGATTGCCGTAGTTAATGTTCAGCATCACAGAGACCAACGTCCTCGTCCACAAACATTTGCATTAGGACACCAACCAGCAGTCCACCAATCAAATCTTTGGACTCATGCTAAATAATCATTGTTTGCTGTTTAATTTCTGCTCGTCTGCATGTTTGTGTTCACAACAGCTGCGTGAGTTTATAAAAAAGTGCCCATAATCCTATTGAATAAATTCGCATGATTTTGTTTCTCATAGGAGTATGACTTGTTTTTCTTAAAAAAATAGATAAAGATAAATCATTAAAAAGAATTGTGGGGGGGGGGGCGGGGGGACATGTTGTGTTTTTAAAAATGAGACAGTCGTGCCTCCCGAATTCCAAAAGCATGCCTCCCAGCTCTAAATTGTCTCCTAGGTATGATTGTGAGCGCGAATGGTTGTTTGTGTGCTCTTTAATGTGGTCAAGTGAGCTGTCATACTCACTTCTACCTCTAGAGTGCGCCAAATACTACATAAATCTGAACATGCACCGTTTTTTTTTTTACACAAGACACCAATTCCAATCATGTAAAGGAGCATGAATATCGTTTCTTCTCTACATGTATTGATGACGTTCATAAAAAATATTGTCGTATCATAGTCACGTTTACATTACAACTTACTTTTTTTTTTACTCATTTTCAGAAACTATTTTAAATGTATATATTTTCCGAATAAAAACACTAAACTTGGGTTTACAAATGAGTTATTTTAGAGAGGAAACTCTGGCGCAAATACAAGGCAATCGTTTAGCAAACTCAAGATTTCAGCCTTTGTGGTTCGAAGGAAACGAGGACTCCCAGAGACGGTCATGGAACGCGGCTTCCTCGTTGGTCACGTGGAACAGGCGTGGGGTCACGTGACATCCACTTCCGCCTTTCAAAAAGAAAAATACTGAAACCAAACTGCTCATTATGCTCCTTTACTTGAAGTAGACAACGGTCAGGTAAAAAGAATCAGCGAGCAGACGAAGCGACTTTTTTAACTCATTGCTCCACTTCTTCCTCGTTTAGCTTGACGATACCTGAGAGTCGGTAAGTTTCTCCGCTATATTACGTCAACACAGCCCGTTGTTTTACTATCAATAGAGTTCGGTTCACTCGTATCGACTACTTTTGTATTTGCTTCTCCGACAAGTCGTTTCTGGGGGGTTTTTTTCCAAACGCGGTGTATTCAGGATGTTGGGGGAAGAGTGGCCTCCTCTTCCCCGCGTGTTCGTTGAATTTCGTACGAGGAGAACGTTGGTAAACCAAGACACAGAAAAATATCCGATACGTGTTTTGTGTCAACAGAAAAAGGGCAAGCACATGGAGGTATTGTATTTTCCTCATACCCGGAAGTGACTTTAAAATGTTCTCTTGTACCACATTTGCAAATTAAATGAAGCAGATTTGGCGGCACCTAAAATGTAAACTCTAAAATCTTCAGGGGAGACATCAGGGCTCCGTACAGACTGCATTGTGGCAAGACAGTTTGTTTAGAACGCAAGCAACTTGAAATTAAACATATAACTCCACAGTGATGCACTGGACGGTGCTTGTGTTGGCATCAGGGCTTCTTGTGGTCACTGTCGCCTTGGACAATGGCCTCATGCGGACCCCTCCTATGGGCTGGTTGGCATGGGAACGCTTCCGCTGCAACACAGACTGTGAGCATGACCCCAAAAATTGCATCAGGTAAGCTGGTCCAAATTGGAAATGTTCACTAAATTAGTTACTCAAGATTCCTAACATGGTGCGAGTGCCTTCTCTCGGCCAGCGAGAATCTGTTCACCGACATGGCTGACAGGCTGGCAGAGGATGGCTGGAGAGAGCTGGGCTACGTCTACATCACCATCGATGATTGCTGGGCATCCATGCAGAGGGATGAGCAGGGGCGGCTCCAGGCAGATCCTAAGAGGTACACGCATACATAAACATGCGTGCTGACTAACCACACTGCAATCTTGTAGCTAAATAAATGTTTTATTGAAGGTGTAACAGTCAGATGACGGCTAATAAAAAACCAAGAGTCAGCAGTTTTACAAAGAAGTAAGATCATGAATACAGGTCATTAAAAAATACTGCAATGGTGACCCAATTTCTGAGTTTGCAAAGTTACACCATGTCCATTGGTCATATTTATGATGTCATTGTGACACCACTTATCTTGTGGCATGCACATGACGGCTTCGAAATGGAATAGAACCTCCTTGTAAAACTAAGGACTTGTAGATAGGAACCGGTGTTTACCACAAAGCTCTATACTAGGTCCACAGATGTTTATATCACTGTATACTCTTGCCATTGCAGTAGAAAATGTCTCGTTTCCACACTCCTCGCGTCCGCTCCCACCCATTTTTACAGTACACGAGTGGCAATAGTGCCTTGCATTACAGAAGAAAACGAGTGGGGGACCCTAATTTTCTGATGGTCCCGGCATTCGCTGTTTCCTAGTCATCCAATGGTGCACAATGCACCGTGTAAATATAAGTGGCACAATAATGCATTCTCAGTTTCCGCTGTTCTGAACTGTTTTTCCTTTTAAGGCTTAGTTTGACCATAGCATGATTAAAAATACTAATTTTAAGTGTCTGTGTTCTCCTTTTCAGGTTCCCAAGAGGAATCCACCGGCTGTCCCGCTACATGCACGACCGGGGGCTCAAGTTGGGTATCTACGGCGATATGGGCACACATACCTGCGGGGGCTACCCGGGCACGCCACTCGACAAGATCGAGGTGGATGCTCAGACCTTTGCTGACTGGGAGGTGGATATGTTAAAGTTTGACGGTTGCTATTCGAACACCGCGGAGCAGGAGCAAGGTAACTTATCCACAATCGATGAAAATTGCTGGTGGTTCACTGCAGATCCGATTTGAGTCTCGTCTTCCCGTGGATAGGTTATCCTCGCATGTCGAAAGCTCTAAACGCCACAGGCCGTCCGATTGGCTACTCTTGCAGCTGGCCGGCCTACCAAGGTGGTCTGCCACCTCAGGTACAATCATCATGTTGCGTAAAAGTCACAGTCTTTGCACTTGGTTTAATTAAGTTCATTTGACATTTCTAGGTGAATTACGGTCTTTTGGCCAAGATCTGCAACCTGTGGCGTAACTATGCCGATATCCAGGACTCATGGGACAGCGTGCTGAAAATTGTGGATTGGTTCTTCGACAACCAGGAGGTCTTAATCGCCGCAGCCGGGCCCGGAGGGTGGAATGACCCAGATATGGTTTGTTCCACCAAATGTGACATTTACATATGCTGAATACATTATTCTTAAAAGCTAGTGGTATCTCTGCATTGCATATTTTCACCTCTAGCGGGTGGAATTGAAACGTACCTTCGTCTGTAAAAGGAACTTCACCGAAATTGAATTTGTAAAACATTTGAAAAACTCTTGTGTTGTGGCAGCTGATCATCGGTGACTTTGGCCTCAGCATGGAGCAGTCGCGGTCACAGATGGCTCTCTGGGCCATCATGGCTGCCCCTCTCTTCATGTCCAACGACCTCCGCACCATCAGCAGCGGCGCCCGTAGCATCCTGCAAAACAAAATGGCCATCAGCATCAACCAGGACCCTCTGGGCCTTCAGGGAAGACGGATCCTGAAGGTGCGGTGCTAATATTTTGACCGCCCTTTGCTGGATAGCTTTCAGAATGTGTTTGCTGCTTCCCATCAGGAGAAGAGTGGGATTGAGGTGTTTTGGCGGCCGCTGTCAAACGAAGCCAGCGCCCTATTGTTCTTCAGTCGACGTAACGATATGCCATACCGCTACCAAACGTCACTCAGCAAGTTAAACTACACTACGGGCATCTACAAGGTCTGTATCCTTCAAAATGAAAACCACACTTGGTTTTCATTTGACTGTTTATATTTATGGCCTGTAACTATTTTTTAATACATATATTTTCTGTAAATATGACTTTACCGGTGAGTTAGCATCTTAGTGATAAACTACGGCACATTCTGACTTGCGTACAAATTTCAAGTTACATCAGAAAAGAACTCCCTTATAAACTAAGAACGTAAATAGATGCTCGAGGTGTACCACGAGGCACACTACTACGTCTTCAGATTTTGACATGATACCCATCGTTGCAGAAGAAAACGCGTGACTTCCACATGTCTCGTTACGTTGTCCAAAGATGATTACACTATACACAAATATAGAAATTAGTTGAAATTATAGTTTAAAAAAATAGATAAGATAGATATGAGGGGTCCTCAATTTGCGATGGTCCCAACATAGGCTGTTTTTACAAAAGGAATGCTCAGTCAAAAACGTTCTTAAGAGTTTTTCCTTTTATGACTTGCATGAAAATTCAGGTTACGTCTGCACTTTGGGAATGGAACTCCAGCTCTAAAACGAGGACCTCTTGTGTAGTCAAACTTTTTGCATCGCGATGTTTTAGGTCAATGACGTCTTCTCCGGGAAAAGTGTGACGCTCAAAGATTCAAGCAGCTTTGTGGTGTCGGTGAACCCCACGGGCGTTGTCATGTGGTACATCTCAGCCCCCGCCAAGCCGAGACCCCTACCCCACCAGTTCTCTCGAGGTGGCCGATTCGAAGAATTCGGCCGCGGTAACCTCGCCAACGCCATCCCGCCTGTTTTCCTGTGACCATGTTCCCCTAGTTTTGACTGAAAAGACCCCACACTACCTGATAATGAAGGATCCTCATTACATGAGGGGTATTCGTAAGACTTGATTAACTCAGGGTCAGACTTTTTTTTTTCTCAACAATCCTTGTAGTCCTCTTTCAAATTCACACATAACTAGTTTCAGTAAGATTTTTTTGAGCTGCTGATGTGTTCAATTAAAAGTGATCATGTAAGAGGATCTAAATGACACTGTTGCACTATAGTTGGTCCTGCCGTATTTCGTAATGATTTGGAAATGGGACTTTTGGTGTTGACATCCATTAAATGTTGTTCTGACTGAATAAAATATATATCACATATACAACTTTATTGCTCCTCGCATATTGCAGAATTATGCATATTCGGGTGATGGAAGAGTCGAATTCAAATGCATGGACAATTTAATTCTGAAAGATTTCGAATTGACACTGAGGAAACCAGCGTTTTTATCTATGCAAAACTGGAGAACACTGCCATCTACAGGCGAGAAAACGCAACTGTAGTCTTAAGGTAGATTGCAGAATTGAATTGACGGGAGCGCCATGGTGGAGCGAATTTAGGCGTCTTGTATGAACAATTGGTTACTTCCCAAAGTTGGCCAGTGGGCAAATAAAACGGTCACACTGGACTTTTTCACATCTGCTGTCATATTTCAACGTCAATCGCTGGTGGATGGCGACATGGGAAAGCTGCGACAGATTTCACTGAAAAAAAAAAAAGAACGGGCACAGTCAAGGTTCTGTGCACACAAGGGGAGAAGGAAGCATAAAAGTGTCTGTGTGTGTGTGTGTGGGGGGGGGGGGGGGTGAAGAGCGTTCCTGCAGAAGCTCACGTAGGCCCACAGCTGCGGTATAACGCATTCGCCAATCATTGTGTGCCACTCATGTGCCCACTCATTCGATTAAGTATCCCTGCCCGACACCCCTCTTTTCTCCCGTCGGATCGCTGCCAATCCGACCTAGATGAAAAGATGTGCACCTCAGGCAGGCCTTTGCTAACAATCATAGTCATAGTCAAACATTGTCTCCAAAAAGGTCAAACATGCTTGATAGCCTAATTAGACTGTTTGGTTTAGTTTCTTAGGAGTACAATACCAAAATTGAGATTAATTTAACAATACATCTTTACATCTTTTTTTTTTTTTTGCACTAATGTATTTTTATGTTGGTCATGATGGTGGTATTTGGAGGATAAAATATTTTTAATATGTGCTACTGGGAGTTAAAATCAGGGGATGTGGATAAAGCCCTTTGAGAATAAAATAACTTGACTCCTTGCACTAAAACGTTCAAGACATCCTGATTATGTAATCCTAAAACATTCATACGGCACGACAAAATGGCGATCTGACGATACAAGCAACACCGGGCGCTGTGTGGGTCCCTTGTCCTTGAATGAGTCCCTGAATGAATCAACGTCTCCGTTCGGCCGCTAGCGGCCGCTGTTGGAGAGCAGATGGACGCGGAGGAGGAGCCTCGTCCGCTCTCCGCGCCGCAGCAGCGAACGAGGCGAGCTGCACGTTGCCTGAGGCGTCGGGTTCGCGTGGCCACAGGCCAACGATGTCTCATGCCAACTGGCAGCCGGCCAGGGTCACCGACAAGACAGTGTCTCTTCACACACACACATACACACACACGGATTGCAATGTAACTCTTCAAGTGTCGTGATCATTTGTGATGACTCGGGAATAAACTCTGTCTCACCAAGGGAAATTTTCTTTTTCTCTGGTTTATTGTATGCGATGTCACCACAGATGGGTGAGTGACAGTGATTACATCGGGGAAAGGTGATGATAGCGGGGTATCTTCTGGCTCAAAATGAATCAGAGGTGTGACCGTTCTGAACTTATTTATAACCGTGGCCCTAGTTTAAAACCCTATTTTGAAACCCAACATTATTTTAAAACCCTATTTTGAAAACCTTACCTTCGTTTGTAACCTTCAATAGAAACCCTAATCATAGTTTGTAAGAATAATTAGAAACCCTAACCCTAGTTTAAAACCCTACTTTGAAAACAACGCAAGTTTAAAACTAGCTGTTATTTTATGTTAATAGGACCGATATTTATCGGCCCAAAAATGGATAACAAATGATGTAACTTATCGGTCCAATGCAGAAAAAAAAATAGGCCGATATCGAAAGCCGCATTAAAATACACGAACGTAGAACTCGCTGAAGTCCCGTCAACTCTAAAAAAACAAAATTTTACAATATATTGTAACTTTAGTAAATATTTTCAAGCACTGTCCCACTGACTTAGAGTCGCAGCCGATACCGACGGAGGCCTGGTTAAACGACCGTCGGAGAGTGATGATGACAGAGCCGTGCCTTTTCCTATTTAACTGTACTTTTAGCTGCGTTGTTGGATACTATAATCATGTTAATGTTAATCCACATTGTATTTCAGTACAAATTGACGAGTTCCAGAGACTTTTCACCGCACGCCCAACTTCGAAGACGAGATCGGACGCGACCAGCGAGACCTCCGTGAATTGTTGTCGGGTCTGGCAGGCGTCGTCGTCGGCGGAGGCGATGTAAAGAAAAGCGGGCCAGCCAAGATGTATTCCACAGCTAAATGCTAATAGTGAGGATATGAAGTCCAAAAAAACGGCTGGATTGATCGCAAATGCCGTGACACTGCGCTGTCCGACTGCACTTGTTGGACTGCCACGGCTCGTTGAAGTGCAGCCTTGGTGAGTGATATTTTTATATATCTTGGTTGGTGAAAATGTATTTCACATACGCCTGTCACAATATCAAATTATCGTTCGATGAGCAAGAATCATTTTTGGGATACACCATAAATGGGCTTTTGCATGAATGGTTGTTTACATATAGAAATAGTCACTCAGTTGGTTCCCTCTTCTGTCTGTTAATGTGTTAAAAATTTAGGTTGATGGTGTTGGTTGACGTTTCTTATATCGAGCATCACTATTTCAAACCCTAACCCTAGTTTAAAACCCAACGTTGAAATCCTAACCCTAGCCTGTAACCCCTATGGGAAACCGTAATCCTCGTTCAAAACCCTACTTTGAAAACATAACACTCATTTAAACCCCTACTTTGAAACCCTAAGTCTAGTTTAAAACCCTACTCTGAAACGCTAACCCTCATTTGTAGCCCTTGTTAGAAGCCCTCGCGCTAGTTTGAAACCCGAACCGTGGTTTAAAACCCTATCCGATTTGAAAACGCAACCCTAGTTAAAAACCCAAATTCAAATCTTTTTTTTTTGTGATGAAAGATTGGATACTAAGAACTTATCAGCCAACCCTTCTAAACAAACTTCTGACGGAAATTCAGTTTTTGTATGGATGAATGAGTGATCGGTAATGCTTCGATGGAGCTAGGACATTGTCACTGACTGAGCAACAGTCACTAACAAGCTAAGATGTTAGCCAAATCCCAATCGATCCAAATCGTATTGCTTAGTGGAAACAGATTTCCCAAACTTTGGTGGTCCCAACCCCAACCCCCTTCCAAAAATCTTGACGTCGAGAGTGTGGGGCAACGTATTCGCAACCTACTGTACATCTGCGCTCCCAATGTGTGTGGCCATGGTTGCGCAGAGGTTTTCCATGTTGGCGGCAAGAGCATTTCTAGGCAGAGGCACAAAAATCATTCCGCCGGCTGGAGCCAAGCACGCGGCCAACACAGCGGGGGGGATTTGGCCCCAATCAACTGCACAGAAAATGCCTGCAAGGATTTCAGGGGGAGCAGGTGGACGTCTTTGGTATCGAGTGTGATACGCTGACTGATAACTTGAATTTGTTCCATTGCCAAGCTCATAACTCAGTTTATTCTTTTATGAAACACATTTTCTCCATTTATATTACTTGAGTTAATACAAGTACCCAAAAAGCACGACCAGGCTTCAATTTGAAGTTGGTGGAATTCAAATAAAGAGTTTAAGTTTTGTTCTTGGGAAAGGGACTTTCCCGCATTTCACAACAAAGAGTTTACAGAACTGTTGTCCCTAGAAAACCTCAGTAAATTATTTAGGAGGTCACCACTTGCTTGTTTTGTTATGCTAACGTTTTTGCCATGTCAACAATTTCGATTTTTAAGTGGATCCAGACTTAATTGACTATTTTAGCCACAAAAAAATACAAGTTGTGTTTTTTACACCAACGCTGTACAATATTTGTCTTGTCCCATGCCCATTGCTCTTGACTTCTCGCAATACAGTATATTATGTTTTTAAATGAATTATTTTAAAAGTCTGTTTCAAGACTTCAAAATATGTCAATGTATTACAAACTGCCTACAGACTAAAGAAAACATTTTTGTATTGCAGATTTCCCTTATTGTGGGGGCAGACCAGAATGCAATCTGTACGATGAAGGTAGGTTCACTTTAAATAATTTTTTTCATGTTTAAATTTGGTCAAGGACAAGTTCGTTTTCACCATCAAAAGCCAATTTGCAGTATTGTTTTTTGTTTTATGGTTTGACGTGTGTCAGAGATTTTCTCGGACAAAGTTAAATAAATGACTCGGCGCACAGGAAAATTGTCTTCAATATCGGCGGAAGCGGATCACACTCGAGCTCCCTTCCCGCCAATTCAGGCTTTTATTGTAACATACAAGGAAAACACTGCCCCCGATATTTGCATACCGCACCCACGGTCCGGCCCCTCGGTAGTGATTGGTTACCTGTGTTAAACATTGAACCACCAGTACGTTGGCGCCTTTTCTGTCTGGTCTACATTGAATTAACATGTTGCAGACTTTGCGGATGGCCAATGTCGTCTGGGCGCGACGGGTGTTCTCAACTCGTCTTTTGTTGTTCAACCGCTGTTCCCGAATTATTCATTCCCCTATTGTGACCGAGTTTCGCCCGCTCCCCCGTGATCGCCCACCTGTATTGACGTGCTAATTGTGGACTTCAACAGCCCTCCGGCTTTGTGCACAGGAATTTGGGGGTGCTGGATACGCTCCCAAACGTTTAGATGTGCCCAGATTAAATGAAACTTTAAACATGATACAATTTTGCTCATAGATTCCTCTAACAACGTGTCAACGTTGTGCTTGTCATGTTTCTTCTACAGAACCCTTTTTTCCCTGTTTTTGTGCAGAAATGTTTTTTTTGTTGTTGTTGTTGTTTTTGTTTTCCTATAATTTATTGTCAGACAACAAAAAATTGTGTTGGACTATCGGTACATTTATGTTTTGGGTCAAGACAAGGAATGAAAGTAAGGCCTAATGCTCTGCCGAGTTGGCGAAAAGCTGTCATGTAACTGTGGCGGCCAATAAAAATACAGAGACTTGATCGGTCAACAATGCCTCTCACAACCTCTAATGTGGTCATGTGAAAGTCCGCGTGCGGGATTTGTTGTGCTATTTTTTGCCCCGTCAGCATTTGGAAGGCCTCATTTGGATGCAGATGGATTTTCTCGCATCTCCGTCACTCTGTCGGTGTGCCTGACAGCCGTCCATTTGCCTGTCAATTTATCTCTCGCACATCTGCCGTCACTCACATTGGTGCCGCCTCAGAGTCAGCTGTGTAACACGACACGATTCGAGACAAAAAAAAAAAAACAATCATCAGCCAAATAGATGACCTCAGTCGAGTAAATACACTGTGTACACACCCTGGACACAACATGAAAGAAACAAGTCTCAGAGTGGAGGGCGTTCTCTGTTAGCCTCAACACTGACCTACATTTACAACCTATAAATTCATATTTGTTCCATTGAGACCGTTTCAAAAATGATTCCCGACACTTAATTCATTTTGTAATTTTTTTTTCCTTTGCTACACTTCTTCCAATGAAGGTTATAGATTTATTCTCTTCCCCCCCACCCCCAATAACATTTCAGCCTCTTTATGTTGCAATGTCATTCCAACGCTATTAATAATCTGCGTTGCGGCGATGTCGTCATGGACGAAAGCAATTTTTATTCAAGTCCACAGAATAATGGTGAAACAAGTCCGCAAACACACACACACACACACACACACACGCACACACACACACACACACATACACACACACACACACACACACACACACACACACACACACACACACACACACACACACACACACACACACACACACACACACACACACACACACACACACACACAGGACATGCAGACCGACCTTCAGTCCAGCCTGCATATATGTTGGTCGGCCGAGCCCGTCTAAACATTAACTCTGCAGACTTGGTACAGTTTAGTCTAATTGAGCACGTCTTTTTGTGTGTGTGTGTGTGTGTGTGTGTGTGTGTGTGTGTGTGTGTGTGTGTGTGTGTGTGTGTGTGCGTGTGCATTTGTGACCTGTTGTGTAAGTGTGCATGATGGTCAAGCTGAAGGGATGCAAAGCGATGCAAGTATCAGCATTACAGCCACGTATCGAAAGCCATTTGAACAATTGAGATCCTTGATATTCATTTTGTCTTCACTAGTAGGCAACCACAACTAACAAAATAACAAAAATGGAAAAACGTTTTGGTGAACGAAAAAAAAATGCTTAAAAAAAAAATTGAACCAAGATGACATTTTACGTTTATAACGCCAACTATAACTGTAGTTATCGTGATTTTTTTTTGTCAATCAATATCATACATGAGCATTCATGGTTCATTTTAAAATTAATTTTAGTATTGCTCTACGTCTGCATAGTCCAAGGAAGTTTACCTTACTCCATTACAGAATTTAAAAAAAAAACAAACTAAAAAAAAAACTAAAACTAATTAAAAACGAAACTAAAATGAAGCATATTCAAAACAATTAAAACAAACAAATTAACAGACCCGCTCTAAAAACCAAATAAAACTGGAATCAAACAACAAAAGTCAAAACAAATCAAAACGACATATCGCAAAAAAAAATCTGCAACTATTATAAAATTATACAAACAGCTCACGTAGTCGTAGCTCATTATTCACAAGTACATGGACCGTAACCTTGGATATGCGCAAACAGCTTTTTGGAAAGCCATTTGAGCACTTTCCATACCCTCAGCAACTTGACCACATGTCTGGTTGCACTAATGCCTTCCTTCGCATGATGACACATGGCTCATAAAGTCCATTTGTGTCCAATGCCACCTGCATGCACCACAGGACCCCTCTGTTTTTTTTTAACCCCCGGCCATGAGAGTCTTGGAGCCGACGTATGATCAGCTGCTGTTTCATTCTTGGGCGAGCACAGTTTGGGCTTTGTGTGTGGCAGAGGGAAAGCGCTGACGTCTACGCGACGCTGTGCTGCGACGCTGGTGTGTGTGTGCGCGTGCGCGTGTGTGTGTGACTGTGGCCACGTACTCCCTCAATGAGTCTGGTGTTCGCTGAGTCAAATCGTTTTACTTTCCCCGGATAAGTCATAAGTACACCGGATCATTTCTTATCAAGGATGTTGTGTCCTGGCACTCGTGTGCGTTGGATAAGGTTTGATAAGAGCCACATCAGATTTCGTCATTTGTCAGATTCATCATTTATTTATTTAGTTATTCATTTTTTTACAAATAATTTCATGGTCGATGATGAAGCTAGACAAGGTCGTTTAAGTCTGACTGGTGACCACTAGGGGGCAGTAAGGTGTTACGTGTCTACACACAAATTTGCAGTGGTGGGCCCCAGTTGACAGTGAGCATGTCAAGACACAAACCAAAACACAGTCAAAGCCATTGTCTGAAGACCTCCAAGACATGATCGTCTCAAGGAACACGATCTGGTCTACCGGTACAGAAAACAGTCTGTTGGTTTTGAAGGTCAAAATGAGCATAATGGCCTCCGTCATCCGTAGGTTTGTAACTACCAAGACTCTTACTAGAACTGGCCACCTGTTGAAGCTTGGTGATCAGTTGGGAAGGACCTTAGTCAAGGATGTGACCGAGAACTTGATAGTCATTGTGTCAAAGCTTCAGCGTTACTCTGTGAAAAGTGGAGAAACCTCCAGGAGAAGGATCACTTTGGCGATGATCCTCCCATTATAGGGCCTGTATAGTCATGTGATCAGTCAGAACCCCGACATTCGTAAAAGAGACGATGCGGCCTGCCTGGGGTTAGCTCCAATGCACCCGAAGAAATCTCAGAGAATGAGAAATAAAATTCTTTGGTCTGAGACGATCCAGAATTGATGGGAAAAAAATGATCACCGGACAGACATTTCCTGCCACGGAGCGCTCAGACGGGATGACGACACTTGGTCCGCAGCCAGATATCCAAACGGGTGGCTTTTCCGGACAAGTCTGTGAATGTCCTTGACCCAGACATGAATCCGTTTTGAACAAGATTTGAAAAATGTCTGCGCTCCCAACTTCCGCCTCCAACCTGATCATAGTCCAAAAAGACTTGAGGCCCGACTTGCTTCCAAAGGTGAATCAACAAGTGATTCAACCTTGAGCAAAGGTTGTGAATGCTCATTCATATACAGCACATACGATTTCTGAGTTTGTATTATTATTTTTTTAAATCCATTTAACGTTCAAAAATGGATTCATGTCTTGAAAACCTGCAGATCCAAAGAACATGAGACACGCAAACACAATCGTGTGATTTTGCCCAAGACAAAATGTCGCAACAGGATCCAAGTTCTTGTTGAAAGTCTTCCCAGAAAGGAAAGTCAACTCCAAATATTTTTTTTCCCTCTCCATTTCCACTTTGTAAGTGACATGCTGAGGGTTTCCAGTTTTCCATCCGTCTATTTTCTTGGGCCGTTAATCACTGAGTCGAGACCCGACTTCTTACGCTCACATTCACACGGTCACAGAAGTCAGGCAGGTGAACGACTATACCGGTCCCTGACTCGGTTTCCAACACAACGTTGGAATTCAAAGAGTTCAGTTGTTTAGCTATAGCGAGAAGATGAGCAAACCTCTATGAATAGAATTTGGACTGATGCTAGTTTTAGAACACCCCCCCCCCCCGCCACCCCACCGCCTCCGCAAACTCTCTCCAACTCTTCTCCTTGCTTTCTTTCCAGTGAATTATAAAAGCAGCGGTAGTTCAAACGAAAAAAAAAATATTACCTAGTACGTAAAAGATGAATGGAAAGTGGAGGGAAAAAAATGGCGATGCAACTCGCGGCTAACAAAGCAGATGATCCGTGACATTTTTAATCCCCTCTATTTATCTTTCTCAAGGGGAACATCCAATAAATCTCATTTTGACCAAGTGGCTTGTTTGAATCCAGCCCGCGCGGCGGTTTGATGTGAGCGTAATAAAAAGCACCGATTGTTCATTTCCAGAGTGCAAAATGCCGATCGCTCACTTGTAGAAATGATGCCAACATTCCACACATTAGGAATGAGGCAAAAATGGATGACTTTGGTTGTAATTTCCCCCCAGCCGGTGTGTCATCAATAGAAATGTTGTGGACAGTTCTTTTTTTTGCATGCGTCAGCCAATCATTACAGTGACAACCACAAAAAAAAAGATTAAAAAAGGATATAATGCCCCAAATGATTCGCACACGGAATAATGTTGAGTTAATTTTTTTTTTATGTGTTGAGAGGGTCTCTTCAGAAAAATGATCATATGATGAAATCCTCATCCGTGTGCATTTAAATTAATGGAATTAATTAAAAAAAAAAAACGAACAAACAAACAAAAAAAACCCCCAACAACAGTCTTTACTACTCTGAGCTAGCGAGCTA
Source organism: Hippocampus guttulatus (assembly GCF_054856545.1). Classification (NCBI taxonomy): domain Eukaryota; kingdom Metazoa; phylum Chordata; class Actinopteri; order Syngnathiformes; family Syngnathidae; genus Hippocampus; species Hippocampus guttulatus. The sequence goes on along the minus strand of NC_141283.1, from coordinate 2,953,787 downwards.
ATGAATAATTTTAGTGTGATTTCCAGATCAGTTCAATTCACTACTTGGCTGTTTGTGCAAAATACAACAGAACTTTGATCAGATCAGACTTTGACATCCCTTCCGTCTTGCATTCAGATACGAAAACATCCAGATCCGCAAGTATGGATCGAACCTTCCAGAGTTGGGATTAAAAGCTAATCAGTTACAGCAATCATGGATACCAATGAAAAAGAAATACTCCTTGACATGCTGAGGCGTTCGTGAGCCTCAAAATGCTTTACTCTTTCGAATCCGAGCAGCGCAACGAGCATAAATGAGCCTTCGGGGCTTTGTTTCCCGATACCTGTGGAAAATATGACTGTATGACGTGGCGGGGCTTGCTGTTAGCCAGTGTCAAATATTTACTTGGTCATTATAGCCACCTGTCTCACACTAAAACACACACGCGCACACACACTCGCACACACAAGTTTCAGACTTATGAAGACTTCCAACCGCGGCTACCATGATCAAAATATACCCAAACACAAAAAACAAGTTACATTAAGTATGCGCAGGTCAAATGGACTGTAAGTCTCAAAAGTCTTAAGTTAATGTCTGAAAAATCAAGCAAGCCATGTTGAATGAGTTAAATTGAACAAGTTATGAGTCAAGTCGCTCGTGTTAGCGATTTATATCGTGTTAGCTAGCTGTTTCAAATGTTCCGACGCTATTTCTTGATTGTCTCTTCGGTTAAATGCGGAACTGATACAGAGCTTGTTTTTCTGTCTCTAAAATTCAGATTTTCAAATATTAAGTTATTTAGTTCAAGTCTAATCTTTCATAAATTTAAGCTAAGTGGGTCCCGCGTCCTAAAATTGGTGACTTAAGTCTGACTCGAGTCCTCCCCCCTTTGCTAAGCTCTCACCACAAGTGAGTTTCTAGAAACACATGTCGTCTCGCATTAACCCTTGATAGATGACGCATAGAGAATTCAACCCTACGATTGTTATGTCGGCAAGCGATATTTATTGACAGGTTAAATACGAAGAAGCCTCGTAACGGAGTCAAGAGTCAATCCGAAGTAGCCGCACGATAAAAGACGCCGCCGCCACACAATGATGACGACGACCGCTAAACTTTACGGCCCAAGCCAACTGGTGGGTATTTTCGACGACGCAGCAGAAATGTAAATAAACACATACCATTTAGTCACGGGTCAAAAGCCAGCAAACCTTCCCTGGCAACAGTGCGCTATTACTTTACGATGCTAGGTCACAATTAGCGGCTGACCACAATGTATATGTGGTATGTGCTCGGCCACACTTGCAGCAGGAAGATGATGTAAGATGTGTGTCGTTGCTGAGGAGTCCCTCGACTGCTTTATCGCAAGTGCTGCAATTCCCATAAAATGAATGAAATGTGCAGATTTTTTTGATCTGTCCCTTTAAGTCGCCGCAAAATGAAAATGAATGTTTTTTTAGATTTGACACGTCACAGAGAAGAGTGATTGCTAGCAACCTTGACAAATATACTGTTAATATACTGTATACATATATATTTTAATTTCCAAGTATTTGAAAATGATGTTGCTAAATCATGAAAAACTCAAGCCGTTGTCTCTGCTCTCAAATGCTGTGGGTGTGTCTGTTGAATGCACTCCAACCACATTCCGCCAAGCCCTACCGAGGCCTGATTAAAGCTAGACAAAGATCAGTGCACTTCCTGCAGTGTCCTCATTCAACATTTGATTTTTATAATTACATAATCAACCTTTGAAATTCATGATCATACAAAAATGAAAACAATTAAATAATGAAAGACAATTTCTGGCCAGCATGTTTGCATCGTAGTCCAGCCGTTTATCTAATAAAACAGCATCATCATGGAAAAAAAGAATTGTGCCGATAGCCTGAAGGATGCGGGGGTGGGGTGAGGGTGGGGGCGGGGGGCGATGGTAGAGGGCAGGATATCAGAGGAGGAATTCAATTATTGACTATGAAGGCTTGACGTGGTTTATTTATCGTAGAAGGCAGCCAAAGCAAAGTCAACAACGGCAAAAGTCAAACATCGGAATTGTTAAAACAAGCGAGAAATCAAAATGTGACTTTCAAGCATAGCGCATGCATCCAGTTAGCTGCGGGCAGACGTTCAGCACACGTGCGCTCATCGTCGACATCGTGATTTTTGTTCGAGTAACCTCATGATTTGTTGGAGCCATTTGTTTCCACGGTGAAATGATTATAAAATGCTCAATAATTTAGAGTTGATGTGTTCCTAAAGCTCTCCACCAATTCCTTTTCATCTAAGGGTGGCCGTTTATCACAGCACTCTGACAAGTCCAGTAACTTGAATTTATGCACAGTTATTTGACATGATCGTTGCGGCATTTGGACTTGTTAAACTATGCATTAAAAAAAAAAAGCCTAACTGGTATGTATCTCTAATTCTTCCTCTTCGATCTTCATTGTTTTCTTTGGACGTTCCCATTGTTTAGAGTATTGGTCAATCCAATGAGCGCTCTCAAAACAAACGTTTTTTTTTTTTTCTATGCTGGCAAAGAACAACTAGCAGCTGCAGTTAATCTTGATCACTAACAAGAAGCTAATCAAGCTTGGCCTTGTCAAAAAAAAAAACCATTTGAGAACATTCAGCATAAAGCTTTGGGTAACTGCATTGTGATCACTGTGCGTGGGTGTATTGCTGCATCCTGTGTTAATTAATTATATAAATAAATAGGACGTACTTGTGATAGCATTCCCGTCCGAAAAAAGGAGCGGCTCAAAATCATTATTTAAAAACACCCCAAATTTACAACATTCATGCCAATGATGAGGGCATGGGAACCTATCCGTTTTATGAACCCCGCAACCTAACCAAATCCAGACGCGAGTCAAAAAGCGCCGTAGTCTATTACAAACACGATGCTAACACAATAACCAAGTCAGAAAAAACAGTAACTTGTGTAAAAAAAAGAAAAAAGTGTACTGGGTAGCAAGCCTTGAGGAACGCCACCAGTTTTCTACTGTAATGGCATGTCATTGTGGTATTTATGTAAAATATAGCAGACAGTATTTCTCTGTTTGTGTGTCCTATAAAATGCCACAAGATGACACCAAAAGCCCCGTCTCGGTTCCAAGGAATGAAAGTCTGTTGAAGAGTGAAAAGTGTATGAAAAACATTTGTACGTCATGGATATAAAGCAATCAAATAAAAAACCAGGAGGCACGGCAGTCACTGTGTGGCCCTTCTTCTGACAGGCTTGTAAACCGCATGCCCTTGGAAACCTCAAAACGTCATATGTCGATACTGTCGTAAACCGAAGACCACGGCCATTGTGACAATGACCGACAACGTGTTCCTCACATGTGCCTGCTAGCGTTGCTCGCAGAGTTAGCAGAGGTCGTTATCACTTCCAGGAAACTCGGGCTGTGCCACTTTCTTCTGAAACCGGATCGCAGACGTTGACATTATCTCTGGCAAGATCCGTTTATTGCTGGGGGGGGGGGGGGGAAGACGAGGAGTTCTTGCGGGAGAACCAGAGAGTACAGACGCTTGCTTTCAATCCGCCGGTGGTCTTAAAATGCTACAAACACACAATCATGATGTCTTACCACTATTGTATTGTAATGTATTCATCAATGTTTGATCAGAGTGGCCTTAGTAAGTCTGAAATTTGACTTTCTTGATCTTGCAGGTACCCTTGCTTGTGTGACACGGTTCCAGCGCTCGCAGGAGGAGGACGCTCTTTGGGGGGAGGTGGTTGGCGAAACGACCCGAGAGAGCCTCTCATTTGTGGTGCGCTGCGTCTGTTAAGCTGCCAATTGGGTTCACATGCCATTCCGGAGAACCTTGAGGGCGATCTGGTGACAGTGGCACTTGGCTTGCTCGTAGTCGAGGCTAAAAGGAGGTCTTCGATGCCTCATGGGAGGTTTGACGGAGGGTGGGGGGGGGGGGGGGGCGAGTGGGTGGTGCCTACTGGAAATGTCAATGGGTTTGTGGCCCTCGCGACTGAATCCATGTTCACATAACCTGGCGTACAAGGAGTTCAGTGCAGCTTGTTAGGCTTTTATCTGCTCTTGAAGCTTTACCTGTCCAGCCATCCATGTATCCATTTTCTAGTCCGCTTATCCTGATGAGCGTTGTGGGTGTGCTGGAGCCTATACCAGCTGTCTGCGGGCAGCAGGCGGGGGGGACACCCTGAACTGGTTGCCAGCCAATCACAGGGCACACATAGACGAACAACCAACCGCACTCACACCGAGGGAGTGTTCCATTGACCTGGTCTGAATGTTTTTGGAATGTGGGAGGAAAACGGAGTACCCGGAGAAAACCCACACAGGCACAGTGGGAGAACATGCAAAGTCCACACAGGGAGGCCGGAGCCGGAATCGAACCGTGCACCTCTGCACTGTGAGGCCGACGTGCTAACCAGTCGTCCACCGGGCTGCCCATCTGTTTTTTTCCTGTGCACTTTGGGCAAAGTTGTACCAGCTCGCATCATCGCAAAGCCCAGGTTCAACTCGCGGTCGTCATGGTAACAAATGCTATACTTGGGATTGGCCTTGTAGGAGAGGGGGCGGTCCCGTCTCATGCAAATGAGGCACTTGTCACCCCGCCTCTTCAAAATAGGTTAATTTCTGTGAAATTGATGCTTCGGTTATCTGTACGAAAAGATTTACGGTAAGTAGGAAATACAAGGAACATTGTATAAAACAGATGATTCACAAGCCAATTCCTCCCAAACGGTTTCCATGAATTGGATGAATGTTTGATTAGGCTTGGAAGCCTGTATGCATAGCGAGTGTGAGTGTGTGTGTGTGTGTGTGTGTGTGTGTGTGTGTGTGTGTGTCCTGTTATCTGTTCGTCCTTGAGTTTCAGTTTGCCAGACAAACCAAAAGCCTGCAAGCGGGAGGAGTCAGGCTTTCCCCAAATCCGTTTTGGAAACGTCTGTCTGAGACAGTTTGTCCTGGAAAGAAAGTCTTTGCCTTACATAGCATTTTGCTTCTGCCATAAAAATAACCACATTTTCTTTTGGCTTAGTCATTGCATTTTTACTTTATTTCTTATTGATCCTTGTTCAAAACATTTGACCCGAGGTACATGCTTTCAAGCTGCAACTGTATTGCTGACGTTGCATTGCCTCAGCTGTCAAATTCGACATGGCAAAAGAAGGGGGGAGGGGGGCGGTGCGATGACTTTTATTCTTCCATGTAGACCAGCTGGCAAGGTTTGCACTTATTTTATTACGTTGAACATTTCACATTGAAGGATTGCGTTTGCATACTTTTGCTCAGGAAAAAAAAGACCAGGAAGCATGTTTCTCTTTCCTCTCATTGTCTATAAAGATAAAATCTTCGTCATAAATTCAGACCCCACCCCCACCCCCTCATGTAAAAGCCACGATGACCATGAAAACAGCTGCACGCTGCGATTTGACCACGGCAGGTTCACATTAAGTACATGCGGTGATGTAACACTTTTCCGAATGTCGCCACACACTCGGCGCACTCACTGAGCACACAGTCGTGCGCCGCCGTTCAGTGTGATTTGTGTGGCACACCGCTTGACTATGCGACACTTGCACTTTGTATCTTTGCGATGACACGGAGATCTCCATCGCTTCGAGATGGGCGGGGCAAAGGTGATCCATTTCCTCTTGGGATTTGAGGAAATGCATGAAAATCCTCTAATATGGCACTGGAAAGAGATTAAATGTAATCCATTTATAGTTTCCGATTATCACCCTAATGTATAGGCGATATACTGTGTTATCACAACATGACATTTAATACAGATATATAAAGACTAATAAAAACACTTGAGAAAAAAAATCCTGATGTGTGTTATTATTATTTGTACACGAAAGGGTTCATGTTATGTCACCAACTACAGAGGTTAAAATGTCACAAGCCTATTTTGACAACGTAAGAACTAGAAAAGTACAGAATAATTTTATGTACAGTAACAATTTGTACTTCGTGACTTCCCACCACTGTTGATTACAAAGTGAACATAAAAACCCCCCAAAAAACTGAGGGCTACCCCTCCCCTTCTCGTGTATAGTTTGATGGCTCAACCACGCGAATGTAATCACATGTAAATGATTTAAGCGGTCATGAATAGGCCGATTTTAGTGAGAACACGCCGGGAATGTCTTAATCTCACTTTATCACGTACCTCGCCACTAATCTGGTAGAAACGTCCGCTACTCTCGGTCCAGACGTCTCTCGGTCCCCATCTATTCCGTGACGGATGGTATTATAGTTCTTAAAATAAAAGACACACAGCACACTTAACTTTTACACGTTCAACTGTTTTATTTTGTACTCTTCAGACATTTGTCGAAGTGGCTGTCAAGCGCCCTAGCATAACATCCATCCATCCATTTTCCGATCTGCTTTATCCTCACAGGGGTCGAGGGGGATGCTGGGGCCCATCGCAGCCGTCTTGGGGACACCCTGAACCGGTTGCCAGCCAATCACAGGGCACACAGGCGAACAATTATCCATGCTCACACGCACACCCAGGGACAACACGATCGCGACCATGTAAATTCGCTACGAAGGTGATGCTCACACTCCTCCACGTCACGGGTTCAAATACCGCTCTTAACTTTGTATTCCTATTTTTCCAATTTTTTTGTAGCCAGTCGGTAGTTCTAAACGAGATGTTTTGTTTAACGTGAGCAATTGAACAGGTGTGCAGCAATTGAACAATTTCAACGTATCTGGTGTCGAATCTGCAGGAAGGAAACACAAAATGACTGGACTCCCGAGCCAGTCAATTTGGAAGCCAGTTAACCATTCACACAGGTTTTAACGTTCGCCTGACGTTAGCAACCATGCTAAATGTTTGCGTTGCTCTCATGAGCGATTTACTGCTGCCTTTTTTTGCGTAAAAACACACATAGTTTGCACGCGATTGTATTACTAGTTAGCTGTTACATATTGTTGAAAAGGTACACAAATGACATTCTGGGAAACTGACAGCAACATTTTGATCGTTTCTTACTTGTCCCGTAAGTATATCTATCTACACACTCTAGTTAAATGTGACTAAAAACTCTACAGATTACATTCATAGCAAGGTGACAAAACGGCTGTTCGGCCCGTATGAATGAACGATATATTTTTGCTCGGCTCTCACTGGAAAGCTGCTGTCAAGATTTACTTAAAAGCATGCATCTTATTTATTATATTTCCTTTTGGAATAAATTTGCACATTTGTTATCAATGAAATTTAATATCTGTGTAATGATGTTTTGCTGTCCAGGGACCTGAAAAGCTGTTGATATTTTCCCCGTCACAAGAAAAAGTATATGAAAAGTCAAATGAATCATGTTTCTGCTTTCACGGGCCAGCTGAGCATTTAAACCTCAAAATACACTCACTTCGTATTTTCTTTGGAATAAATACACTCTCATGATATATACTATTTGCATATTGATGTTTTGTAGTCCATAAACCTGAAAAGTTGGTGACATTTTTGCAGTCACAAAAGAAAGTAAGTAGAAAGGTCAGCGAAGCATTGCGTGTTTATTGTTGGGTGGAATGTTGGTCAAAGTTAATTTTGTTCATTCGTAAGGGAAACAAAATGAATTCATGTGACTTCTGGGAATCTAATCGCACGGGAGATAGGAGGGAAGACAAAATCAACTTTGACATAATAACTGCAAAATTCCTCTAATGTGGCCGTAACACCAGACGAGACACCAGCACGCTAAACAAAACAGATCTAGTCAGTGTCACCTCTGTCGAGAGTCACCTATAAATGTGGAAGTTAACCAACATATTATGCAATGTATCAATTCAATGCCCCCAATAAAGCAGCCCGGGAAGTGGTCGCCATGCAAGCCAAATGATGGAGGGGGTAGGAGAGTAAAATGAAGTGAGTACACTGAAGAGGGGTCTGCTGTATAAAACCGGTGGTGCATTTAAAAGGCAAGACATTATGCACATCAAGCTATCTTTTATTTAAAGTACAATATAGCTTAGTACAGAATTGAAAGTAGAGAAGCGGGCAAACATCCGTCCATCCTTTTTTTTTAAGCCGCTTCTCCTCACAAGGGTTGCCGTGCCGGAGCCTATCCCAGCTGTCTTTGGGCAGTAGGCGGGGTACACCCTGAACTGGTTGCCAACCAATTAAAAACACACAAAAAACAAAAAAGCATTCACGCTCACAATCACACCTAGGGACAATTTGCAGTGCCCAGTCAACCTGCCATGCATGTTTTTGGAAACTCACACAGGCACGCGGAGAACATGCAAACACCACAAGAAGGCATCGACACATTGACAGACCCTTAAAAAACACACACACACACACGAGGAATGAGTAGTGATAAAAAATATAAAATAATAAATGCTTAACGAGGGAACGAGCAGTGATCATAATGTTAAAACGTGACACATTCATCAACCTCGTTGGGAGTACAAAGTGATTTGTGGTGGATCACATAACTGCCAAATTTGTTTCCCCAATTTCTTGTGATTTTTTTTTTCTCCTATAACAAGGCCACTTTTGTGGCTCATAAACAAAAGACGACAGCTACCATTTAGGGGGTACAAATAAATGAATGATCTTGGTTTCCAGAGGCTTGGAAGACAATTTGGACATTGGATTTTTGGTTTTATGGAGCCAAATGTCAGCCGCATGGTGCACTACAGCTGTGTGAAGCACTACGCCAGCAATGGCCCAACTAGAATTTAATTTTGTCTCTTTTGCATTCCAGGAAACCAATTCATCTGTCATTTGGTGATTCATAAATGGAGGGATCCAAGGTGTACCACACCTCTCACCCATTCAGCCGACTACCCGGAAATATACGGTAGGGAGTTATTCCCTTCTCCTTGATTTCAATTACTCTTTTTTTTTGCGCCACCTGCGCACCGCAAACGTCCGTCTGATTATTCACCGCCGCCCTCCTCCCACCTCGTGACCCAACGAGGGCATTTTTTCCCCATGTCACTGTCGGTTACAAATGTGGGTAAATATAGATTAAAGGCACGGTACGTGTGAGTGAGCACATATTATACCTGACCACGCCGTAGACACGCCTGTGAGCAGGGCTCGGTGCCAAGTCGTGATTAGAGGCTTTTATATCCGCATTTACCTGCTGGGAAGCACGTTTACCGCCTCGGGTCTTGACGATTAGTCTCGCCTGTCTCCATGGTTTCCTGTGTCACAAACGCAAAGGTCACAGCCCGTTTAAAGAGGGCAAAATATTTTTTTTTCCGAACGATCAAAGTGGTCCCAAATAAGACAATAAATAAATCTTGGAGTAAAGAAAGTCAAGCATAGTGTCTAAGTCACAACTGTCTAAGAATATATATTTTTGTGTGTGTGCGCATATATTATTATGATATATTTTAAAAATGATTATTGTTATTATTATTATTATATTTTTGCAAGAATTGAATCATATATTTTCCGGGAATAAAAGCAGAATTTATTGAGCAGAACAAACAGTTAAACACACAAATACAAGATGAGAAAACTGCCAGTTCCATCTCATGGCATCACTAGGCCACACCCCTTAAAGGCACACGCCCAAACCCGCAAGACTGTTTGGTGTGTTTCCCGGGGAATTGTTTTTCAATGGCATTTCAGTTTATTTGGGGAAAATGCTTTCTTCAGTGGCAAATCTTAGCTTTTTTTTTTTTTTGTATTTATTTTTTGGGGCAGTGAAAGCACATTTGGCAGCTCCTTCAGTGACAAGCCCTTTTCTGTTACCATTTAAAACCCGCCAGACTGACACGAAACAAGCACAATTAAGCTAAAACAGAGCAGCTGGCTCGCACCCCGGGCCTCGAGCCGCCGTTAAATCACAGATTAAATGTTTACGGCATTCTTTTGGGACTCTGTGAAACCAAGAGGGCCCCCAGACCTTACTGGGATTATATGGTGTGCTTTAAATATATATGTAGGTATGCATGTAAAGAGAGGGGAGCTAATCCGACCAGGAAGCAGCAGGGTCTCCGGGGCTTAGAGGGAAACCGGTTTCAAAACAAACATGGCCAAAGATCTCCAAAAGGTCCACTTAAAGCACATTCAGAAGGCTTAGATTGGTGCCATGGGGCCTGCAGATCAGCTACTGCTCAAGTGTTACTGAGCAAGTTGCTAATCCCGCAGCGATAACTACTACTTAAAGGAAAAAAAAAAAAAAGCTTTTGATATCAGCAGCAAGTTGTCATTTTATTATTGATGATTGAGGCAGGCCTTCGAACCTTGTGACGTTCCCAACGGAGGGTTATTCAAGACTAATCACGCCAAATTGTCTTAATGACTCACACTTTTCACATGACCCGCTCTCATCTGACGACCTTGTTGTAAAAAAAAATGTCTTGCACGGGGGCCCCCAGATGCTATTGGCACGTCACGAGCCACAGCTGCTCCCGCTGCTACGTTGCTCCTGGCATGACCACTCGAATATTTCCACTCAGACTTTGCACTTGGCAGTCACGAGGCGCCTCGTCCGACCGTCTTTCAGGGGGGATAAGAGCGCTGGAATTTATTCGGGAGACTTCAGAACCTCTTAAGAGTCGTCATCTTTTTTTTAATTTTTAAACACCGCCTCTAAGCGTACCGATTTCTGGGTGCCATTTGATCATTTTGCACCCCTTTTGATCACAGCCAGAGTCTCTCAAACATTATCCTGAGCGATTATCTTGTGGAGTGGGGTGTATTGTCCTTTATTTTTTTTTCTTGAAGTGCTTTTCGCTTCGAGATATCATCAGCAAATTTGAAGTTATCTCATTTATGAGAGCTTGAAATAAAATGAGTGAACCCGTTTTTGTCCATCTCAGGTGGCGGCCATTTTGCCACTATTTTTTGTTGTCTGAAAATGACATCACAGTTTGGTCCGTTACGTGAGCTCCGTGCAACTGTGATATCACTTTTAAGTCGACAGAAAGTTGAAAAATGGTCATCCCCAGAGATGGATGAAAAAAAAATTGCGGATTTTGCTACTTAGCTCATATTCCACAAACGCAATACTAATCACGATGCGGTTTTTTAGACCCGCGGAGGTGCATGCGACATATTGTCAAGAACATTTCGGGGGGTTGATTTCCCCCTTCCGAAAGTGTCGTCCCATGTTTGTCTTAAGGCAGGGATGTCAAACTCATTTTTGTCGCGGGCCACATTTTAGTTACCCTTGGAGGGCCGTTATGACTGAAACCATATGATAACGATCCATTGTTTAAGTTTCTGTAATGAGGGTTTTGATCACAAGAAAATGCTTACGATATGTCTCTAATTTGTTAAATATGAGAATTTAAAATTTTGGTAGAGATTTTAGCAAGCATCATGGAAGTGGACATGTTTGATTTGCTTTCGTGGGCCACATAAAAGGATGTGGCGGGCCAGATCTGGCCCCCGGGCCTTGAGTTTGACACCGGTGTCCTTAGGCGCCGGGGGAAAAAAAACACCACACAAGAACCTTTTTTCTGTATTTTATATAAAAACAATATAATTTGAAAATAAATATGCTTTACCGTTTTACATGGACACATAGAAACAGGTTATTAGTGTCGGGACAAAACAACAAAAAAAGGAGCTAATAAATCAGGTTTCTAAGACTGATGGCGGAGGTTGTTGTTTTCTGGATATATTTCGAACATGTGGTGGTGGTAGTAGTGGTTTTTGTAGCAGTAGTTTTTCTGTAATTGCGCGTTGCAGGACGGACAAAACACACGTGGTACTTCCTTACATACACCTCGACGCAGATGCTAAAAGTTGAACGCACACGTTGCTTAATTCAGGTGTCCTCCTCGCTACAAAGGAACCATTTAGGGAATGTTAGTAAATATCTGATCTTTTTTTTTTTTTTTTTCTGGTTGGCAATTTTTTTCTGTTATATGTGTAAAAAACAAAATAAAAGCACAGGAGAATCCTTGCCAAACGGGACAGTCGCCGGGAGAGTTGGGACACAACACAGCATATATAAATAGAGCGCATTAAATATGGGCAATAAAATGAATACTGAAAAATACTCTATGACATTATAAATTATCTAGAATGGACTATGGCATGAATGGATAATATTAGGTATGTACAAGTTCAGAGAGGACGTGTAATCAAAGCACTACTGCGTTAAATCCCCATTTTCCTGGAAAAAAAAAAAGGAACAAATAATTTATAAAGCACTTTTTCTGAGTCTTTTTCTTTTTTCTTTTTCAAGCGAGGCACTGGTTTTCCCGATGGAATCAAACTACAGTAGAGTTTTCATTCAGTGGTTTTTTTTTCTTTCACGCCAGCTATAATAGCACATTGGCTTGCAGTATCCCTTTCAAGGCACTCCTCGTGTCGTGTGCTGAAAATGTCCCCCCCCCCCCCGCCCCTCCCCGTAGGAAAAAAAAAGCAGCCGTCTTTAGGAAGATCCCTCACCCGCTTTGCCAGTAAAATCAGACATCCGTGTGTGAATCCGCGCCACAACGCTCTTCCTCCTTATCCTTGTCGTCTTAAAGCCGTCTTAAATCTCCAAGCGTTTTTTTTTTTTTTTTAATTTGTGTGCACCAGCACAGTAGACTCGCATCCAGTGAAGTAAAAGCAACAGGGTGGTTAGAAGGCGCTTCCATCAAATGATGCATTGTTTTAGTCGTTTGATTGTTTTGTGTGTGTGTGTGTGTGTGTGTGTGTGTGTGTGTTTTTTGTAGCAGCAAACAATTGTGTGGTATGCTGGCCGACACGCACGTGTTGTAGATATACACTGGGAGGCAAACTGTCCGTCTCTCTCTGGAAGTCCGGAGTGGAATGCTTTCCACAGAAAAGAAGAGCTTTTGGGGCCCAAAAAAAAAAAAAAAAAAAGAAAAAATGGCAAAGTGCTGTGCTGTGAAATATCCGTTGTATTATGTTCTAATAATAGAACGGAGTATTCCTTCATCTTTTGTGTGCGCTGCTCCTCCTCCCTCATCTTCTGGGCTTGTCACATCTGAACAAAGGGGGGGGGGGGGGGGGGAAGCCAAGTCAGACACCCATTTAAGCGTATTCGCGGAGACTTTTTAACCATGGTGTAAAAGTACTTCAGAACAGAAAAGGAAGTTGACGGCATAACATCTCGAGAGAATATGGTGTGTGTGTGTGTGTATATATACAGTATATATATATATATGTATATATATATGTATATATATACACGTGACTTGAAGAGGCAAGTGGTGGTGGCGTGGTAGCATGTCACGTTGAGTGTCTTGGCGTGAGCTGCGGCCGACGGTAGCTTTTCATGTCTTTTACTGTTCTCCGTTTGTTAAATAAATGGCTGAAAAGGGCAACTGCAGCTGTGGCTCTCCTTTCCCACATGCAAGGGCATTGCAGTAAGATACTGATTAATGGAAATGTGGTATGGGATTTGGGGTGTATTCTTTGTAGGACTGAAAATGAAACATACCCCCCCCCCCAAAAAAAAATAGAAAATAAAACATAATAAATGTGGTTATATTTAACCAAAATTTATAATTAAAAAAATCCCATTAAATACAGTTTATAGTTTGACGAGCGCGTTTTTAAATGTATTTATTTATTTATTAATACTAATTATTTATTTATTTATTATTTTTTTTTACCCACTCAAAGGTTAAAAAAGGCAACTAATTCAAAGCAAACATCTCATGTGCAACGGTTGGGCCATATTGGCCAATTGGAAGCCTGAAAAAGTCACTGTAGCAGCCTCAGTGAGGAAGAAATATCACGACAATTATTTGTCAATTTGTCACATGAATACATAGTGCAGAAACAGAAATGAAATCAGACAGCTCAAAGATATGTATATTTTTTGCGTTAAGCGTGGCTTGAAGCAGCTCTCACCTGCAGGTCCTCTCGTTGAGCTCTAGTTGGCGGTCTTTGCAAAACTCGTCGGTGTGCTTGCAGGAGCAGCGGCAGGTTTGCGGATCTTGCAAGAATAAATGCTTCCTTCTTTCTGAGCACGGCTTGCAAACACTGGACGAAGACAGACAGACAGGAAGAACAGAAGGAAAGAGAGAGATGAGGATCATCAAGAGGGTTGAATTACCACAGCGAGCAAACGGGTCACCCTTCCCCAGGTCATACGTTCATAGTTTCATCTTCCAAGTGTTTGCCTAGCATCTGACGGTCTGGCTAGTATTGCACACAGGGCAAAAACACACGCCGTAAAGTGAACCGTCACGCCCCCTGAACCGTTCCTCTCCCATTGGACCACTCTCACATGCCTTCCCGTTTGTTAGGCATGCCCTCAATAAGAAAAGATATCCGACACGTTTTCACCAAGGAGTACGATACACTCTTTTTTTTTTTGTGGCACCTTGACCTGCGAATTTAAAATCATAACATTGACCAAGCTTGTAACTCAATGTATTTGTGAGTCAAATCAACTTTCCCCACTTTAATGAGTTGAAATTGCAGTAATCCGTTCTGCCCAAAAAGATGTTTTTTTTTTTTTAGTGAAGGAAAATTCGGTTGACGTCAGCCGCACCTTATCAACTCGGCACCCTTGAAGCCCCAGCTAGACTCGCCACCTGGTTTTGTCACTGGCAATTTATCAGTAGCAAGTGGCGCTGTCCAACTCGCGACAAAGGTGACTTCAATGCTACGGCTTAGCATCAGAAGCATCAGAGTGTTAAACTCTGTGAAACGTGTTCGCCCTACCGAGAAGAGTTCACTTGCCTCGATTCGACTTATTACTGTTGGTGTTGTGTCGATCTTTTTCAAGGCTATGACACATCGCTCGCATTGTCATGCAAGCTTGGTCGGGAGCCAAACTGTACGACGGTGAAGCCAACTGGTCGTCAAAGAAGACTCAAGAATCCGCTTTGTGACGTCTTCGTTTCAGTTTATTGTCAAAAAAGATGGGAAGGACTACTCCATTGGATGACAAACCAACAATTGCATTTGAGACATAAAATGGAAGGCAACATTGTTGCGAGACAAGAGCTTGGTCGGTGAAACACGCACACACACACACACACACACACACACACACACACAAAAAACAGTACTTGGTACACAATCGGTCTGGTTTACAAATTACCCATAGGAGATGGCAAGGAAATCAACAGATAGCCATCACTCATATCTGAACATGACATTAAAAAAGTACCAGCATTGTGCGCGAGGACACACACAAAAAAAAGATGAAAAGCACAAAGAGGGCAAAAGAGACAGAGGCGAGACACAGCAAAGCGACTCAGACTAAACACGGCGATTACGATCCCGCTGATAGCGACACAGCATCAACAACGGCTAACAGTGGACGCGATCGTTCCTGCTTGTCCGCTATCACCCATCTAAAGTGGAGACGTTACAAGGAAAATGTACCTGTGCTTTTACTTTTCTTGAATGACACATCGCAACAGTTGGGTTCGGCGCACAGAAATCCGTTTTATTTCATGTCCTTGATATCTACCAGGACAATCTTTGTCCTCACTAGCAAGAAAATTCAACGCACAAGTAGAAGTACTAGCTTGCGCCAGTACACCACTGTGTCTTAAGCAATTTTTCTACGGTCGTATTAGCACGCTCTTTGTACATCCTAGTCGGACAAATTTGACATACTTGTCGGAAAACAAAAGTTACTGGTCAAAAAGTCATTCTACAAAGGCGCTTGAGCTGTTCTATTATTGCGCCGAATCATCTTACTAGTCAGGACAATTAACACACGACATGGACTGTCAGATGGATATCCAGATGACGACTTTTCATATTAGCGTTACGGCTAGCTAGCTAACATCGACGGACGATTGATTAGTCTTGACGGGTGAGATGGATTCATTTAGCGGTTAGCAGCGTATGGCAGGCGGGTTAGCAACATGTTAGCGGACAGGTAGCGGAAGTACGGCGTTAAAAAGGGCAAAGGATCTCTTCCCAAGCCATCTTAATTACGAGAAGCACGACACTCAGGTGCAGGTAGATGGAGAAGGCGGAGCTGACATACGCATCGCCAATTGTTATGTCTGGGTTTTTCTTTCGCTTTCTTTTTTGGCCTTTAGCAGGGCCTCGCCGGGATTGTCTGGAAGAGAGAGCACAACAACGCAGAGAGAGAAAGAAAGAGCGTGAAGCGAGGGAAGGAGTGGACAGCTGCTTTACTTGTTTTTTTTCTTTTTTACAAATTAAGTCAAAGCGGCGGTATTTATTTATAGCTTGCCATTGAACTCGTTTGCGGGTTATTGAGCGCCTGCGACGCACGCCGCTGTCAGGTGTTCAGTTCACCGAGCACAGTCAAGCGTGTCAACGCGCTTTCCTCTGGGTGGCGAGCTGTTCTTCCCCGCCCAAAGGAATGTTTCAAAAATGCGCCGAGAACGTGTGGGAGACTTTTCCCATGTTCAACCTATGTGAGAATGTGATTTTAGTTTTATGGGAATTTGAGAATCAGGGGCGAGGACGATGTGACTGGTAAAGATTCAGAAACACATGCGGAACAATGCAGCCTCCTGTCTGCGCTTCCCACATAAATAGCGGAACGTTGTGGACCGAAAATATTCCGTGTGAAGAAGCAATTTATTGTGTTCTTTTATTAAAAAAAAAAGAATTAAATACATAAAACTCCCCACATGAATGAAAGATAATAAGCTTCCTCTGGACCACATCAGTCAAGCCAAGTCCTAACTTTGTTATTGATTCAAAGCGCAACACAATGGGAACAAGCTCATAAAGGATTAGAGGCTTACAAAGGATGCACCTGGGGCTTTACATGTGCACGTATTGCTTTGTGGGCATTTCACTTTCAAGCGTGCAAAGACCCTTTAATGAAAGTTCTATAAGGCTCACTTGGAATTTATCGCATGGCCGATAACCATTATTTTCATATTTCTGTGTCTGTAAATAACCCACAAATCACGAGAAAAGACCAGTAAAAAAAGCGACAAACTTGTCTCATTTGCGTATCGGGCCGTCGCTATTTGTAATGCGAAATGAGTACACGTCCTGAGGACAGCGATGATAGCATTCTGGATTTTTGCTTGCCCAAAGTTGATGGCTAAAATAGTGATTAAACTCTGAACTGTGATGATTTTGACGCAAAAGACATTCTGGGTCACTTCGCTACCACGGTTACCAAGTGATAAGAACATAATAGCAGCTCCATATCTATTGCGCCGAGTAATTCAACACACATACCGGCTAAGGGTTAGCCACTTGCTATCCAGAGCCAACACGGCTAACCGCGCGGTGTCATTCGCCGACTCCGACATCACTCAACCAACAACTTTTAAAGCGACACATTCAAAGTCACAGACACAGCAGTGTAAAGCATGAGGGATGGTGAACCAAAGTGGACAAATATAAAACCTGCACCCCACATGCATTTTGTGAATTGGTGTTATGTGTTTCGAGTTCCCATATTTCGTCTATCGGGGTTCTGGAAACACTCTTATAAAAAAAGTGACTTACCGCTGTAAGACAGCTTACATTTTGGTGTTTGAATGTACAATGTTTCATACGTTTTGATTTTGTGTTGGATTTACAATCAAGTTCAGTTGAACTGAAAGTGGCAAAAAAAACAAAACATTTTGAAGCAAGCACCCTGTGCCTCTTATTTAGAGAAGTGTGAGCTAAAGTGTTCGAAATGCGTTTAGTACATTTAATAAGTTGTTTAAAGAGTGCGGTGGGATAAAACTATGTAAAAAAAATGTTTTAGTTTTTTTTAATATGGTTTTACCATCATGGATTTTCGCCTGCAATGATTTCAATGTGAAATATCAATGTGATGTTTTTATGAAACACATATTTATGATTATTTTTTTTTCTTTACTTGCCACCATCATTATAAGAAGATAAATATCCATTAGCGCATTTCCTCATACAGTATGTTCACATTCTTGGAAGCCTGCCTAAACAGTCTAGCAGATTAAACTGTAAAACAGACTGCAATAGATTTATCATTCGGGTACTAAATCTGTCCTTTGCGCTGTGTTTACATGAAAATGTTTCTTCCTTGTCTTAAAAAAAAACAAAACAGTTGTCATGACTTGACAATGCTGATGGGTGTTGTTTTGAATAATTGCGAAATCCAGTGTATTTGGGAGGCTGCTTCTTCCCGACCTCTCACATTGATGACTTCAGTCACAGTACTGGCAAATGTACAAAAAAAACAAAACGAAAGGCACCCGAGTTGAATGACCGCGAAAGTGTCGTTATTGTTGACCGCAAGCCACTGTGGGACAGCTCATAAACAATCAAGAGGAGGTTAAAGAGGAGAACCCCCCCCCCACCCCCACAACACCCCCCGGCCCCGTCGAAAGCCTCAACATATTAACAAGCACTCACTTGGGAAGTTGTTTTAACGGATTTTAGCGGCTTCTGGTGCCGGCGGACGCAACTTGAGCAAACGCCATAAACCGAGGCGGCTCTTCAAAACGACGCCGCTATCGATATCGGAGCGAGCGGAGTAGCAGGGAGTGAAGTGGATGCATAGGAGTGGAAGAATGTCAATCGAAGATAGGGCGAGGGGAAGAAAGGCGTAAAGGTCAGGCGTGGCGAGGGCAACGAACTCGTTAAGAGTCACTTATTTACCGGCGCGCTTGAAAGACGGCGTGAGGCCACCTGCGCGGCTCAGTGATGTGTTCATTTTGTTAGTCATAAAAACGTGGGGCGGGGGAATGGACTCGATTAATCGTGTCTTGAAGTTGCTGAAGCAAAAGGGGATGCAGTACTCGGGTACAACCTGCAGAGGCGCTGTTGAGTTGCAAGAAGGATGAAAAGGCCACACAGATGTCTGCAAAATTTCTGCTCAGTATCCCGATGGCATCGAAACAGGAGTTCAGAACATTTACAGAGCTCCTCCCATCCATTTGAAAATAAAATTAAGAATGACACAGTTTCCTAAAAGTTATATCGATGTTTCAGGATGAACCTAAAATGCACTAGAACCCTTACAGCTGAACTTACTTAAACTGCAAGTTATACTGAAACGATGAATAGTTGACCTTGTGTATTTCAGGCCTCCAAGTTCACTGCAGTACATGTAAGGTTCACCCGAAATGCCAAAATCCCCAAATTTTTGTGAGTAGTGTATTTTTCCGAATTACAGTGGAGCCTCCAGAAAGTGGAACAATTTGGACATTTTTCGGACAGAATCTAAATTTTCTGCCTGTGATTATTGAAGACCTTTTGTGCTCAAGGGCCATTTTATGTTTTTGAAAGTAGTTGGATGTGTCAAAATTTTTTGGTGGAAGTCAGTGTTCTGCTGAACATCATTAAAAAAAAAACTCAGCTTTTTGGCCAGAAACTGATGCTTTTGGTGCCACGTTCCGTTGCTGATGGCTAAAGAATGAAAAAAGTGAAACTTTTCTGGTGAAATTAGAGAATTTGCTTTCTTTTTGGGAAGTTTGGTGGTCTTGAATTTTCGTGGTCTGGCAGCGAATGAGTTCAGTAACCATCCTTACATGTTTGAGACAAGCTCAGAACGGTATAACGTTTCTTAATACCCCACCTGCGCAGCTACGAAATGTTTGACAACCTTGGACGACAACCAGCAGTCACGGAATTACAGCTCGTGTTCCACTTTGGAAAACGAACGCCGTGGTCGACTGGAGGCAAATAAGTCAAAATGGCCATCCTTGAGAGAGAGGCCCCTTTTGTTTGCTCGAACGACATCGAATCTCTGCTGGCTATTGTTCAACTGAAGCATTAAAGGTTCAGAAGACGCTCTGTACTCACTTTTCTCGCAGTTCTTTCACTTCTTTCTTTAACCTGAAAGCAAGGCACAGTCAAAAAAAAAAATGTTATGTTAGATGCATCAGAGTCGTCTGCGGATGAAACATCATTGTCATCCAAAAATGTTGCCCAACAAGCTTTCACTTTGAAATGACCTCTTGTTGCGCGGTCACAGGCGGCAAGAGCGGTTGAGTGTTGTTTCACGGGTGCATACCCACACAATAGCCGGCCGGGCTCAACGCCTCCCGCTGATAATGCTTTGTGGTGAAATCTCTTGTTGGGCAAAAGTATGAGGAAAGGCACCCTATTTCATTCTGCGGGCTCACGCGCTGCGCAGGCGTTTTGAAACTTATTTTGTCGAGGGGAGGGGGGTGGTCAGAAATAACATTTCATCAGCAGGTTTTCTTGACGGTCTCAACTCAATAAGAGAGAAAATCAGTGCACGTTTCAAGTATCATGTATTGATCTTTGGCCAGTGGGCATTAGTGTTTCCACCGCTATATAATCGTTCATCATTAGCACACTTGCTATGTCACAGGTGTGTTTTTTATTTATTTTTTAAATACATTTTTTTTAGTGTTTACGGAGAACAGTTATTGACCGTTGGGAGAACAATAAAAACAAAGTGAGCACGCTCACGTCGAAGCTGCTGTCAGCTGCAGCTCACGCTCAGACGCTCACACGTAGACTTGCCAATGTCACATCAGCACGATCGTGAAACTTTTCACCCACATTAGATGCCGTAGGCAGGAAATGTTTCGCAATTTAGTGTCATCCATCCATCTAGAACATGGATAGACAACTTAACTCATTCAGTACCAGCCAATTCTAGACCAAGTCTGAAAAGACGTTTAAAAACGTCTTTGGGAGTGAATGAGTTAAATGCAAAAAAAAAAAAAAGAAAAGGACCACCATTTTTCAGCAGTGCTACGAACAGGGTCACATAGCACCACATAGTTCCGGTCCAGAAGTATGACCAAAAAAATCCACTTTAAATAGAGACCAAATATGTGCTCTTAAGAATGTAATTTTTCATAATGCATTTCTCAATGCATGCACTAAAAGAGCTGGTGTCCTAGCATTTTTTTTTTCCAAATGACTGTCTACCCTTTTTTTCCCAGTGCAAACCATTCAGGCACGGCACAAAACTGCTGAACAGCAAACCAACATTAAGTGCAAGAACTCATTTCTTTTCACCCAAGTCACCATACTCCAAATTTAAATGTCCTTGAGGTTCGATTTTTGTCCTGCGTTCCTCAATTATAGTTATTGAATATTCATTTGTTTGCGACCTGTCCCGATACTTTTGAAATTGTGGTGGAGAGCAGCCGTTACTGAGCCGAGGCGCATATTTTTTATATGTGAATCATCTCACCGCCAACCGAAAACGCCACAAAAAGAACGCCGGTTAATTATATACCTTCCGCCCTCTAGTGGCTGAACATTGTATTATTTTGCTTGTCATCATACGTCGCGGGCATAGATAGAGACATATCTATCGTTTGTCGTAAATAAATAGTTTCCGAACCCTTTGAATTAAATTGGATCATTTGTCCACGGCGCAGCTGTTGATCTCTTACGGCGTACTGGCCGGGAATCGCGGACTTCGAGGACATCCCTCCCTTGAGGAGGTAAAAAAAGAAAAAAAAAGCGTATCCCAGCTGCCTGAAAACTCTGGTAAAAGACTTAATAGTTGGAAAGGAGACATTACTTCCGAATGACTCGTTTCATTGCCTTAGAAGATAATGAGCCGGTCAAACCACATTTAACAGTGAAGAACCAGTGAGGGGGGGGCGGGGGGGGGTAACGCGGTGAATTTGGGTAGCAGCTGCACTAATGTGTCTCCGTGCGATGGAATGAGGATAAGCCGGCGCACATGTATGGAGAACGTCTACTGGGATACGCTTCAACCTGCAGCGGGCTTTTTTATCGCGAGCCAAGAGAAGAAAGCAGACGATACCGAGATATGAATCTAGCAGACCTGTCAAAAGTGTCAGAAGCCGATGAAGGGGGGCTTTGACATTTCTTTTGGTTGTTTTCTTTGTTTTTTTTTTTTTTAAAAAACACATTCACATGTTTTAGCCATGTCGCTGTGTGCGTGAAGGGGGTTCTTACCTACACTCGCATGCGCTGTGCTCTGTAAAACTCATGAAGATATCATTTTGTTGCCTTTGGGTTTTTATTCTTTTGATCTGTGGGGAGGAAAGAAAAAAAAAGACACAGAAGGGATTTAGTAACTCGGGAAAATTGCAAAAGTTAGTCAAACAATCACAGAATGTGCTTGCGTTCTGCTTGTTGTTTCATCCAAAAGGATCTGAAACAGATCCGGAAACGCGCTGGAGATACTTTATGGACTATTGTTGACAAATTGGAGCGACGATAATTGCCTTGTTGAAAAAAACCCACAACCGAAACGCCTCCCGGTGCCAGAAATAAATGGCCCGATTCAAGCGCAACGATTAGCAAAGTACAACCCCCCTCCCCCCGTGCCCCCCCCCTCCCACCCACCTCCCTCCCTTCTCCCATAACAAAATGGCTCCCCAAAGGATGATCAGTCAGTGAAGTTGCCAGACCTCCATGGTGACGTTATAGCTGGACGTGGGCATGCACTGCAGCGTCTCGTCGTTGCAGCAGCCGGCGCAGCGCGTCAACACCACGCACGACGGGATGAAGATGTGCTCCACCTCCTCGGGGTACTCCTGCAGGATCTCCACCAGCAGCTCCCGAGGCTGACACAAACTCTTGTTGTACACCTCCATCAACGGGATCACTGCAGAGGGAGACGCACGCAAAGAAACTGGATGTGAAAAACGCTCGTAACGTAGTTACCTGTACGTAGTAACGTGAAAGTCTTAAAAAAAAAATAAAGTCTGGTTGGGAAAGGCCACTTCAACCGATGTCCAAGACGGGCAAAAATTGTGAAAATCGAATGAAGAAAAACTGCAATGTGCAGTTAGCGAGCTAGCTATGCCGACACCCCCCTTCCGATAGTCTTCTGCTGCTTTGGAGCGCCTCGTTGTTTGTATGCCGTGTGAGCATCACACAGAGAAAGGGGGGGGGGGGAAGAGTGAGGAGTTGGGGACTTGACACCACGTGCGTGGCCGCTTTAGAGCGCCTCATTGTCGTTTCTTTGGATACACCAACATTCCAAAATCAAATGACGCATCCACCTGTAGAATCGCAATCGTTTTTGTTTTTTTTGACGATTGTTCCCTATATGTGTCCACGTTTTTGTGACATTTTGATTTGGTGCTACGCTGTGAGATTTTGCCAATCGCCCGAATGAGGTTGGGAAACACCGGGTCGTATGTTACCTCACACCTCAGCAGCGACGACAACAAATAGCATTCAGCATTTATCGGAGCCTTCAAACTTCCTGATAAGCCACATGGCATTTATCATCGTTTATGACTGCAATATAAATGAAGAGTCTTTTGTTTTTGTTTTTTACATCATTGGCCCTGCATTTTTGTCCATTATCACTTGGCATAAAATTTAGTATTCCTAGGTCAAGGTCAGGAATTGAAATGCCTTCTTGAAGCTTTTGACATCTTAATATTTACATATGGAAAAAAATTATTGGGACACGTAGCTGGTACACCTTCAGAAAGCAAAAACGGGAGGGAAAATACGGACTTCCCGTAGTTTTGTGTGCGTATTAGTGAATTCCCGAGAATTTCATGTTTGGCAGACTTAAGTGCAGAGAACTCATTCAACTAGACCAAAAAAAAAAAATAATAATAATAATGGCTTTGCTGTGGCTCGATTTATTTGATTTGCTCGATATCCAGGTGTTGTTCGCCAAAAGGAAAGAAACCGTTGCACAGTCTCGCCTCATTAGTGGTTTTAAAAATGTTTCCAATAAGTCATTGCATGTCAAACTTGCCGATTCAGCAAGTTTGACGCATACGCAAATGTCTTGCTCAGGTGAATATGATTTTTGGAAAGGTCTTGCAAATTAATTAATGAATTGATTAGCACGTCAATTTAAGACCACGTGTCAATCTATCAACATCTGGCAAAGGGCTCAACTCATCCCCCGAGACGCATACTGGACTCGCCGCTTCCAAGGTATCAATCAATCTGAGAACAAGTGAGCGAGAAACAAGCCTCGAGCCGCCAATACAAACACCGACACTGGCACATGAAGAATAACTACAAGTTTCCTTTTTTTTTTTCCCCCCCTCTCCAACTCAGTTTCTTCCCAAATCGGATTGGGCGATGTTGGGATTGTGGAGGGGGGTAAAAAGAGGGCCTGGGGGGGGGGGGGGGGGTGTGACAGTCCATTCCTTTCTGTAAAAGTGAGTCTGGTGATGGTAACATTTCCCTCAGCCTAACCTCAGACATGAAAAAAAGTGGACAAAAGTTCCAAATGTCTCCATTTGAAAGGCCCTGGAGTAGAGCGGGAAAAGCGGCCACTAGGGGGCGAGCATGTGCCTGCACCGTGGAACCTTCACATACAGTAAATGGGCCTAAATACAATACATCTTTATTTATATAGCGCTTTCAGATCAGCTGGTCTCAATCTCTCTCTCTCTCTCTCTCTCTCTCACACACACACTCAAAAAAAACCTCACCAACTCACATTTAATCCCTCGCGTGCATCACACTTGCACATACACTCTCATTCACTCACTCACTCTCACACACCCTCACCCGCCCACAAAACTCACTCGCTCATTCAAACGCGCACGTACTCACATGCGCCGACTCTCACACGATTGCACTCTGACACAAACGCATTCACTCACCCAAGCACTCAATTAATCCCTCGCCCAGGCTCACACTTGCACACAACCTCCCTCGACTCACTCATGCAGCCGCAAACGCACCCTCACCTTTCACCCCTCGCGCACAAATTAGCTCACTTACTCACCCGCTTGTTCACTTTTTCAACCGCAAACGCACTCACATTCGCTCTTTCACACACTTGCACTCTCGTGCCGCACTAATTCCCACGCTTCCTCGCTCACTGTTGCTCTCTCACACACTTGCAATCTCGCGCCAACAAACTCACTTCCTCATCCACTCACTCGTTCACTCTCACGTAGTTGCGCTGTCGCACACTTTCAAAAAGTCTCTCTCTCTCTCCCTCTCTCTCTCTCATATATCCATAGTCCCACAAACTCCCAAACATTAGCCCTACACACTCACGCTCCACACATGTCCACACACATACGTATTGATGATGCCAACGTGTCCTAAAGGTCACCTACCGTCATGTGGACCTCTCTGCGTTTCCCTCGGTAATTGGGCACTCTGCGGAAAAAAAACAAAAAGAAACGGGGCAAAAGTGAGATGTGCAAGGCCTTATTGCGCAAAAATATAGATTTACATTAGGCGGCTGAAACCCTTAGAGAACCAAAAAAAAACTTTACATCAGTTTCTCTCTCTCTCTGTCTATACACACACACGGGCGATATAGCCTGAGCAAGTGTTAAATCTGTCATAGACAATGATAAATCTCATATACACTGTCATAAAAAAAAAACCCCACACAATACACAGTATGTTTCCTAAACGCCGATCTTAAAATATATGTTTTGCCCTTATATCAACAAGAAAAAGTATGTGACATTACATTCCCTTGACAATTTACTCAGACAAACGCGAACGCAATAAAACAGGTTCGAGCATTTTGCTCTGACAATTGGCAAGCTGAATAAAACACTCCCACGTGTTCTTTTTTTTTTCTCTCTCTTTCAAGAATAATGATTGCCACAGCGAGTCGAGGCAATGTGACCCGAGCTTGGTACTGAACGTGGCAAACTTTTTACAACCCCGTGTGCGCGACAAGTGTGCAGATTTCGTAACCTTTCAGGACTCCTGGCTGCGTTCATTCCCATTTAAAAGCCGGTGAGAATGTCAACCACCCCCCCCCCCCCCCGCCCCCCACACCCCTCCGTCACCCCCTTTCACTGCTTCACTGCGTGTGTGTGTGTGTGCACGCAGTGGCAGCGCACAAAAGGATTACTGGCAAGTTTCTATGGGTGTGCAATACCTCGCTCATGTTGAGTGAGACGGCAACACTCGGCCCCAATTGGACTTAATGAAGAAGAAGAAGAAAAAAAGTAATTCCTGTTGAAGGGACGTAGGCCCCGCCTCTTCCGAGTGGCGTGAGAGAGCGATAGAGTGGGGGTCCGGTTGGGAGAGCCCCCCCCCCCCCACCCCAACTAACCTCCCACTCACTCAAAACACTGGGATGGGTGTCAGGCTAAGATAGGATGCCCCTTTGTAATTGGGGGCGATGGGGGTGGGGGGGGGGGTGTTGAGGGGCCTTCATTTTTATTGCATGATTATTTTTGAAATTACATTTTTGTCTTTTTTCCCCCCCACCCATCTTTCCTTTGCTTTCATTCATGAATATGTCTCGCACTTCTGACCTATGAGCAAGTACAGTAAACTGTAAAGTTCATTGAGTTCTTAAAAAAAAAAAAAGGGAGTCAAGTTCAGCAGTATCACTGCAAGTTTTACTTTTTTAAAATTATTTTTATTTTTGCCAAATGATTTTTGGGAGGTAACTCTTCAGTCAATAATTTAGATTTATTTTTATTTTTTTTTGATTTCCATATTCAGGGACTCATAAATGCCTACCATGGTCCTACCACTGGAAACTTGAAAATTATTGCTCACGTAAAATAATGATAATATATAGTAAAAAAATATATTTGTTAAATCCTGGATTTATTTAAAATAAATGTCACATATGTATAGCAGTAAAAACATAGTTAAAAAATGTAAAAAATAATCAAGTATTTAAATCATAATTAAAAAAAATAACATTTATAAAATAAGAAAATAATCTGAAGGTTAAACTGAAATATTTTTTAAATATTTGAATGTTAAAAAAAATCTTCACATTTGACCTTATTTTGACACGAATGATATCTATAGCTATTGCATAATCATTTTTTACACACCTTTTTGGTGAATTTAATATACATATCCATTATGGAAAATATATTTTTAAATAATAAAATCAATATCACAAAATAAATGTGAAATATGTAAAAATACAAATAAAAACGTTTTAAAGGTCCTTGAAAAAAATCCATGTTGGCAATTTACTCAAAGGCCAGCAATGACCCGGCAAGGTCATGTGACGCGTTTCCTTTTTTTTTTTTTTTTTTTTTTTGACCCACGGTGGACTCACCTTGACAGCCGACAGCGTCAGAAATAATAGTGTCAAACTGTCAATAAAGTTCATGGTGTTGTCAAATCCAAATCCGGGCGAGGTGTTAGAATCCGCGGCGGTCCTGGTGGGGGGCGGTGGGCTTCGCGTCCATCAAGTTTGCAATTTACAAAACGCGACAATTAAAAAGGGGCTCCTGGCGGGTCCGTGGGTGCCGCGTCCATGTTGGTGGCGGCGTTCCAAAAAAACAAAATCAAAAGAAAATCCTTTTTGCGCACAAAACGCTTCACTTGTCGCGCGATCCTCGGGGGCGTGAGGTGTGGGGGTCCGGGGGGTGGGGGAGGGCGCGGGGGGGTTTACTATCCACACATTACACACAAACACAGAGAGGCACGATCAGGAACGTCTCACATGGTCCCGCGGCGGCGCGCTTTCCCGCATTGGCCCCGTGGCAACATTACGCACCGAATAATAATCCCATGCTTGTTGCGCCACAGTGACAGTGCCAGTCAAGTCCGCCGTTCGCGCAGCGCTCCCGGACGTCCTTCGAGCTGAATCCGAGCCCACGTTCAGCGCGGCGGGGGTGTGTGTGCTCCGCTTTGACGTCTCCTTTGGGCGCACCAAAAGCGGAGTCAGATGATCATCCAAAGAATCGGGACGCGTCCTTACACTCCAGCTCCAACTGCACTCCACACTGTAGTGTGCGTGCGTCTGCTGAATGTGCGTGTGTGAGTGTGACGCCGGTCGCTCGTGATTGGTGCACTCGAGGCGTGGGCGTGGCGAAAGGTGAGGGAAAAAAAAACGGACTTGTCTAAATTTTAGTGTTCGGTTCAATTGATCCAGCCGTACCTTGATTTGTCTAAATCGTTTGATTTGTCAGATTTGTGATTACATGTAGACTACTGTATATCCTCATTGTTTGGTACAGATACTTGTTAATGACGTTTTTGTTTGATGGTGCAAAAATATGTGCCTTGGCTCAAGAAAAGGTTCAGCAATTACTTGCCATGACATCATTTGAAAACTGTGATGGTGTTCCACAAGGCTTGATACTCAGTCTCCAGATTTTTGTTTCTTATAACATGAATGATGTAATTATGACTCGGCATAGGTTCGTGATAGATTTACATAGATTATGATTTATGGGCAAATTTGTTTTGGCTCACTGGCGTAGGACTAGAATCGCACTTGTGAGTGAGTAAACTTGAATTAAATTGAGGCTAGGCCATTATTATCAGTATATATCGACATATTTGTTTGGTGGTGTGCCATGAAATGTTTCTCAACGTGTGCCTTGCCTCAGTAAATGTTAGGAAAGTAAATGGATGGGAAAAGTACATTAGCATTGCCATTCATTCTGTGATCCCCCTCCCCGTGCATGACTTTCTGGTTGTATTTACCTCAGTAATTTCCATCCATCCATTCCCCCCCCCCCCTCCCAAAATACATTAAATTTCAAAGCCAATAAATCACTGGAAGAAAAGATCACGAACAATCATGTATTAACTGTTATAGTCTTGCATTGGGGTCAAGTGAGGCAGTGACCCTGAATGGTAAAAAAAGGGGGAAAATAATTCAGTGGCGGTAATTTTGCAATAATGCATATTACCGCCACCTACAGGACAGGAGATATTCATGACAGCTCGACCTTGGCAGGGGACTGTGGTCCATTGAGTGCCATTCTAATTATACTTTGTCATTATAGCATTGCTAAAACAATAAAGCTAATACCTGTTATGCCCCTGTGAGCAGCACTGTAACTTTCTCCATTGCGTGTGCGCGCATGTACATGACTGTGAGCACGTAGTCCCGACCCAAGCGTGCGTGAGCGGCACAACGTCGGCGACCACATGATGAGTCTCGCCGTGACTTCCCCTTTTTTTCTCCCCCTTGAATGGGGCTTCTGAAGACTGGCCTGCTCAGAAGCAGCCACCTGTCTTCTTCATTTTGGGGAGGGGGGGGCGCAACAGCTGGTCCATCCTGGCTAGGAAATGTGAGGAAAGGAAAGAGGAGTTTCCAAAGTGATGACAGATGAAGAGCTTCATTTGAATGTTGGTCATAGCTAAGAAGGGCCGACGTGCGGATCGACATACTCGAGATTTGACCGCTGATGATACACTTTAAGGTCCTTTTTTTTTTTTTCTTCCCATTTTCAATTCCAGCGGAATTTTGGCACGGCCACACTGTAGTTATATTACACTGCATTTAATCCAATATGAAATTAGAAGAAATGCAAAATAGTGGCAGTCAAATATTTGTCCAACTACAGCATTGTTCAGAATACATTAAAAATGGCCTTTGTTGAAAAAAATATTGATTTATAAAAAAATAAAAATAAAACATTTTCAAATTTGTTTGAGATTTCCCACCAAAATAAGAGAAATTAAAGTGTCGTAGCTTCCGTGATGGGCCAGACCTGACTCATTGGCCTTAGTACAAAAGGTTACCAATTAGCTCGACATGAGAGGACACAAAAGGACAATGTAATAGCACGTAACTGTGCCCTGGAGCATTTCAGAATTCATGTTCAACTAATTTCAATAAAACATTGACAGATGCTGATTTTTAAACGCATACATGTGTGGAGATCTCCCAAGAAATGTTTAGCTGTTCAAAATTGAAACAAATAAAAAATGGCTTTTGCTCTGACAAACCTTTGAGAGGACCTAAAAAAAATGGAGCCCCCCCCCCCGAGGAAGAATTTCGAACGTGGCTAACGAGGCCCATCGCAAATTCGAATTGACGTAAGACACCACGGCTGATATGGATGGTGGATTTGATTGGCATAGCAGCACATAAAGGCTGAAATCCGATTGGACAAAGAAAATCAGCCAAGAGAAATGCTCTTAAATGAAGAGAATCAATCAAACAACTTAATTGAGAGGCCTCGAGTGCTTTCAAGGAGTCTCCATACAGTGGTGCAGCCCTCTGCTGGTCAAACAGGTCACTGCAGTTTTTCGAATGAGGCCAATGTAGCAATGACAGACTGATGAGTGTGTGATGACAACACACCACTGTGTCTGAAATGACACCACCTCAGCCCACGAGGGAGCTGAGGCATAACGGGGAAATGCCGTCAAGGATTAAATGGAAGAATAGCAACGTGTGGGTTTGTTAGCGGTGACACCGAGGCTCCACTTAAACATACCCCATTTTAAGAAGCGTCTCCTATTCCAGCAGTGACGAGAAATAGAAGCCCACGCACGTCAATGAGACGGTTTGTGATTTGGGTTATTTTAGGAGGTAATTATGGTTACAGACACCAGTTATTTGGTCGTTTTTTGGTTGTTGTTTTTTTTTATTCCATTTAAAAAAAAAAAAAAAAGGGAAACTACCATCTACAAAACAGCGTACACACTGGAGAGATCGGGGGAAATGGTCAGAAAAATCAAACCCCACAATAATCATTAAATGCTTGTTTTTCATCATTGAGGCCGGAGAAACAATCGTCCATTGATACGCTCGGCTGGAAAACACTGATGATTCTGCACGTGTGGGAGCATGTTCATTGTTGTGGCTCGACTGTAAATTGCATCAAAGGCGCCTCCAGACGCACAAAACGGCCAACTGCCGAACCAACCTTGAGCCAAATTCCACATTCGCGTTTTCTTCCCGCCATGTCTACGCCCATTCCCCGTGCTCTCCCCCCCCCCCCCCCCCGCCCGAACCACCAATCTTTGCCGAAAGCTACCGCAGAAGTTGTACAAAATAAACAAGAGGGAGATATACACCAATTGTTCGATTCTGGTGGCGTTGCTCCAGCCGCTTTGCAATTTTCTAATGAGTGCATCTTGGGACGGTTCTGGAGTAAAAGTTTGACTGGTTGCTGGATGAGGCGCAGATGTAAAACGGTCTATCGGGTCTGTTTACTGTCTCACTAAGACAGCGCCCGAGTAAAAGTCTTGTTTGTAGTCTTTGGAACACAAAGCACTTTGTTCCATTTTTGCGATCTTTCGCCAAAACGCCACTCTGGCTCTCTCTCTCACTCGCTCGCTCGCTCAAAGCTGGAGAGAGAAATTGGCGGCGATTGCGGCTCCGCAGATGACTTTGCTCACTCCAGATAGCATCGGAATAAATCATCAACTTATCAGTCTCGCAACTGTTGACCCGGCCCAGCTGAGGCCTCACAGAGGCAGCGGTGTTAGGGCCTTGCCCCCCCCCCCCCCCACCCCCGTCCTGCTCATATATTGGGAAAAGGAGATAAGTCGGGGGTTTTAGATAAAGCCAGAGCTAAAGTTCAAGTGTGTTAATGAGCAAAAAGGGGGGTGGGATTGAGGGGTGGCTTCGCATCATTTCCCGAAGGGTAAATACAAGCCCCTCGACTCCCATCACTCTTTTCCCTTTTCTCAGTCACTTCCAGTAAGCCAGCCATCAACTCCTACTTGAGCAGTTTTATCAAATAATTGAGTGAGAAAGTTGGTAAACTCTGTTTGTAAGGTATCTGTACTTATTTTTTTTTTCAGACCTTTCATTTTTATGTCCGACGTTTGAAAAAATATATCTGTGCTTTGTACTCGTTAACGCTTTGTCAAAATAGTTTAAAAAAAAAATGTAAACAAGAAAGATTTAACAACTCAACTGTGGTTACGATCTTGTAAAATGGATCGATTGAGCTATTCAGGATTTCGAAGGCGGCACAAACGGGAACAACGGCGACACGTAAAGACAACGAGCGAGCGCGAATGACATGGCGAAGGCAAGACATTCCCCACCCGTGGCCTTAATGAAGAGGTTTGTTTAATTCGTTGGCTGCTAAAACGCTTTGTGGCGAATGCGTTGTGTCTCGCCTCAAACCGCAAAGCTTCTCGCCTTCCAAAATTTTCCATCCATCCATTCATCCATTTTCAACACCGCTGATCCTCAATAGAGTCACAGGGAGTTGCTGGAGCCGATCCCAGCTGACTCCGGGCAGAAGGCAGACTACCCCCTGAGCTGGTTGCCAGTCAGTCGCAGGGCACATATTGAGACAGGCGATCACCCAAACCCACAATCACGCCGTCATCGAGAGGGAATCGATGCCACGCTGTACCACACACACACACAACGAAGTGCATTTTATTATTTGCTTTCTAAGCCATTTTTTGGATTACTTCCATCACACAGTCGGCATAATATAGCAACACGTTTGTTTTGATATGTCAACAAGTCAAGCTAATCAAGCTAATGCTAGCTACCTCATGCAACAAATAACAAGATTTATTTTCTTCTCTGGATCAAAACAATGGCTTTAATAAAAAACAGAGTATATTTTGTGCGCAAAGGAGGATTTTTTTTTTTTTTTTTTTTTTTTTTTTGCTCTGTGCCAAGACATTAAAAACGGGCACGGTACATAAATGACAGTCCAAGTTCATTTGCAAGTACAAGAATTTCCATTGTTTCCAAACAATGCTTTTACTTTTTTTTAAAGCGCACGTGTCTCTCCTTCGACTTCAGTCCACAGCGTGAGAACTTTTGCCACCTTTTGGAGAAAGAGCGCGAAAAGTGCAAACTTCACACGACTTTGGCTCGAGCAATGTGAAAATTCGAAATGGTCCCGCTTTAGTCATGTCGCGGTGGGAGTCACACGACAAAGCAAACAAGTCCCCTCAAAGCTGGACTTTAACCTGCTTTGCACTAGTTCAGCATTGACAGCCATGAGAGTTACTTACTTTCCTCTTTTTTTCGTTTTGAATTCTTTTTTTCTTTTTTTTTTACATTACCCGTCGCCTGCGATGTTCTTGTGTGCAAATTCTCTCTCAGACACAACAAGTAAACCCATTTTGTCGGGTATTTAGTCATCTTTTTTGGAAATGCGAACAAAATACATCAGCGGTTTGTTTGCAGAGTTAAGTAAAACTAATCTCTCAGTTGTACTTGTGTTCCAATAGCATCCAAGAGACAGTCTCAATAAACAGACCCTTCCCCACCTTTAAAGTAAGTATTATTTAGACCGGGTCGTCTAAATGAGCAGTGTTTGCCTTTCGGGCTTTTTATCTGATGTTCGTGCATCTTCCAGGTGTGTTTGTGTTAGCAGAGTGACTACAGGCAATTCCCAAACGCAAACACGCACTAACGCGCGCACTTATCTGCCATTGTGGCCTCCTGTCACAACCGCCGGCGAGCGCGCGGCATCATCACAAACACAAACACGAGAGCTTTCACCTGAATAAATGGACTTTACATCAGCAGCCAATGGAAAGAGTCGGTTAAAGTCGCTAGCATTGACACCCGAGAGCGCAATTTCTCTGTCTACTTAGCCGGGTTTAGTCTAAGGGTGGGCAAGCAAGCACTCCACTCCATTCTTCAATCTGGCCCACCGGGCGTTCACAATTAGAGGAGTCATTTGTTGCATTCATGCTTCTTGATGTTGTTTTTTAATTTTTTTTTTAAATAGTACAGTATTGAGTGTTTATATAATGTGGTGTGATCGTGGTTGTATTAAGATTGGGTAAATTCCCACTTAAGTCCCACAACACATTGCCCCCAACTGCATTTTCTTAGCTGGCTCTTGAGTCCGATATTACAGTGAAACTTCTCTACAATGAAACCTACATGGGCGAAAATACCCCATAGTGTGAAAAAAATCTTCATGCATTAACACCATTCCCACTTTCCAGTCCCCATTACAATGAAAAAAAAAAACATGATACGAAATCTTTTTCTCTGCTCTTGCCTCGCGATGAGCTTCTCCACAACGAAGTCTGATCCAACAGCGACCTCTACTGCTTCGTTCGGAAACGGCAACAGCAACCACCACACTGGTTTACACGTGCAGTAGTCCAGGAAGTATTTGTTATTGTTAGTTTCCGACGCAGCAAGAATGTTGCATTGCTAAAATGACTACAAAACGGACCTTTGGATGTCAAGCAGCTAAGACAAAAAGAGCTCTGACGCTGGAAGAGAGGGTAAAAGTGATCAAAATTAAAGACGTTGGAAGCAAAATAAGACATTATCCAAGAAATTGATGTAAGTGAAAGTGAATGCTGATCGTAAATGTCTCAATTTCTTTCCATTTTTTTCTTTCTACACTGACTATATGAAGTGTCAAATAAGTGTATGTTCATACTTATCCACTATTGGAATAAAAGTAAAGAGTACACATACGTTTGTGTGTGTGTGTGTGTGTGTGTGTGTGTGTTTACGTCTGAGATCAAATTTGCTACAGTGAAAACCCCCCTGTTGTGAACAATTTCTTGCTGCAAACATGATTTCGTTGTAGAGGAGTTTCACTGTAAATGCATCCCTTTGAGCAAAAAGGATGGCCTACCTGTTTTCTAGTCATTTAAAATTGTAATTTTTATCCCCATCTTGGCTCTCTCAAAAGAAGCAACCTCATCCTAACATCATGAAACTAGTGAACTTGTACAACGGGACTCTTACAGCAGGGTTTTGGCAGCCTTTCTCGACCCCGAGTAGATGTCTCTGAGATCATTGATTAGGCTCAACTATTGACTCGCTCCCTTTCCCATAAAACGCAACACAACTACGCCATTGGAATCATCATTCATATCCCGTGAGTGTCAGTCGCCGGCGGGATGCCACACCTAAAGCGCGCGCTTTGACCTGCTTTTACGACAGTTAAGCCATTGTGTTAGCCATTGTGTGCGTGCGTGTGTGTTTGTGCATGCGCGCAAGTGGTATTCCACTTCAGTGAATGGTGGAAAGTCACTGGCAGGCGTACGCACCCTGGAACCTTTTCCATGCAGCAGTGAAAGCCGAAGCCAAGATGGCATAACACATCCTGGTTCCCCCCCCCCCCCCCCCCCCTTCGCCTTTTGAACGCAGTCTTTCCGATTAACAATGCACGAGGCAGGTCATCTCACGGTTAGCCGCGATGCTTCGGCGGCCGTATGCGGAACGATCTTTGTTGGCAAAAGTGGGGAGCGCTTCCGTTGACGTGAGGAGCGGCCGTGTGAAAGTCATGCGTCATTATCGGGGGTGGTGTCAAGTTGGGTGATTCGATTTAGAGGGTGAGGGGTAGGTATGAAGAGCAGCAGACATTGTGGCAAAGGTTTGCGACAAATTTCGGGATCCACTAAAGGTCCAGAGTCCCATTTTTGTGTCAGGAGTCTTGAAGAAAATCCCGGTCAAAAGTGATGAATATGTGGCACAATTCCAGAAGGGTACCGGTGAATCAATCATTTAAACCAGGGGTGTCAAACTCATTTCATATTGTGGGCCGCATACGGCCTCGGTCGATGTCAAGTGGGCCAGACCATTAAAATTATACCATACTCTGCTATAAATAACCAAAATATGTCTTTCCTTTGTTTTTATATAGCGACGCACAAGTACATGAGGAAAATGTTGAAATGTACCTACATTTCATTTACCTAACATTTCATAAAACACCTTAGATTTCCTTCGACAAATGTGCAATTTAATTTTATCATTCACATATATGCAGTGCAACTGATCCCACTGATTGTACAAAGGCACAAAACTTGAACAATTAGTATTTAAAAATATAGTCATGCATTTTAAGATTAAACAAGATTTATAAAGAAAGGATTTTTTTAAACCATTTACACATGTGCATATGAAATCTAAATGTACCCCCCACCTACACTTTACAAATGAAAGAGAAAACAATGACTAGCGGTTAATACATGAATTGCATCTTAATAAAAATATTCATTTTGTGTCTTTTATGCTTTTTTTCCATTTTTAAATTATCCCGCGGGCCTGATCGAACCCCCTCTGGGGCCGGTTCCGGCCCGCGGGCCGTATGTTTGACACCCCTGATTTAAACCATCCCTTTAGTTTCTTTCTAGTATTTCTTTAGTTCCATCTCATAATCGATAGTTTCAACAATAAAGAGACGATCATTTCCCCCAGGGTCCGGACCAGGACCGTGGTCTTCATAATGCAATTAAAAGATCATTTTGCATGCTTCAAGTCTGATTTCCCCTGAGCCGCCTGACTAATAAAGATAATGTTGTGACTAATTGCCGGAGAACGAAGAGAAAGTGAATATATGACAACTTTTAGGAATGTCACAAATGTAATGAACAACAGTACCTGCAAAAGAAGTATAAAATAAGATCCTCCAAAATAGTGTAAATGTTCTTGATCTGAATTTTAGCAGTCAACAATGTCAAGTTGGTGATGGAAAACATTTTTTTTTTTTTAGTAAGCAAAATAAATTGTGGGTCCTCAGTTAATGAAGTATTTTCATTCTTACAGCGGTGACCATGTTGTAAAGTCAGAATTAGGGTATTTTTTT
The DNA here is from genome assembly GCF_054856545.1 of Hippocampus guttulatus. Lineage (NCBI taxonomy): Eukaryota > Metazoa > Chordata > Actinopteri > Syngnathiformes > Syngnathidae > Hippocampus > Hippocampus guttulatus. The sequence goes on along the minus strand of NC_141283.1, from coordinate 2,917,860 downwards.
TTTTTGGAAGGGGCCATAAATATTGCACAATAAAAAAACAAAACAGGAAATTGTGCTGCAGGCATGATTGTGTATTCTTATGCCACCGTGGAATCAAGATAATTGGATGCTCTTCATAACCTCAGGACCCGAATAAACCGACAAACCCCTTTATCATCCTATCTTATCTCGCTTTTCTACTGAAACGGCAACCAATTTGGATATTTCTTTGGTGTTGAGCTGGTAACATTCAGGTATGGGAGTAAAAAGTCAAAATTCTGTGGATTGAGTCGCGCGCCTTGTGGAACGCCAGCAGTTTTCTACCGGAGCATGAGCTGTGGCCAACTGCAGTTTCTACCGAGCGTGCCCGCTTTTTACTTTTCTCTTGGCCACAAAGTGCATCCCTGACGATCACTCTCCTTTCCCACCCCCAAAACTTTATTTCAGGTGTTCTCTGTCAGAACAAGTAACATATTCCACAACACTCCAAACCACAGGATAATCCCTCAAACATCCTAGAACTGCTCAAATCTGGCCCAATTGTCAGTAGGTGTGCGTTTTTGTACTGACATAAAAGCTTCATAGAAAACATAATTATTTTTTCCTTTGGACAGTTTTGTGTTTATTTTTTGAGTTGTTGGCCCGCGAGTTCAAACATTAAACTCCCAATCGAATGTACACTGACCTACAAAACGAGTAAGAATGTAAATCAGGAAAAAAAAATCTGAAGAGGAGATATCTATCTGTCATGTAAGTCAATATTCAGCAGCAAGCGGGAAATGGAATTCATAGCCCCAGGCCCCTTTTGGTGATCCTGCCGAGAGAGTACGCTGAAGAAATACGAACACTTCTCACGGGCAGAATAATTGTTCTGTTTCTGTTTGCCTGTCAGGGTCACTGCAGTGGTCACGTAGAAGCAGGAAGAAAAAAAACAACACTTAGTAGTCACAACATTAGAAAACACCTGCCATGTTTCATCAGATCCAGTGGAAGAAATTCGGCAGTTACTAAAAAAGTGCAAAATCATGGATTTTTGAAGTGTGCCAGTTTCGCAAGAAACTTCAAGTGGGAGTGAAAAATAAACACCTTGAAGCAAACACCCGTTGACTCTTGAACTGCTTGAGGAAGCCAGCAAAGGAATGTTACAGGTTCGTTTCCCCATTTCTTAACAGCGAGAAAGTTGGAACAGTGATTTTTAACAAGTTGAATTGGGTTTAAGCATGTAAGTCTATTTTTTACAGAAGACATTCCAAAAATACCTTTTTACTTAAGTATGAATACAACCAAAAGCAATTCATTTAAATTCATATCTCGAATTTTGAACAGAAGACGAATCAGCAATTTCTGGCAAATAGTCGGTTGTGTGTGTGGGCATGTGTGTCATGTGGCTAAAATGCTTGCGTTTTGTTAGCGTTGCTGTTTTCCCACATACACAGAGCCCACAGACCGGTAGGGAAACCCAACACGAGCTGGTGGGGGTGTGAAAAAAAGAGGAGGTAAAGCGTGACTTCTTTACGAGGTGTGGTTTCGCTCTAGGAGGGGTCACACGCCGGGGTGTCCGCTAAACCTGACACTGAACGCACCCGATGCGCCCCGGCCACTTCAAATTTACTCCGGGAAGTTACGTTTGTTTAATACTGTAGATGTAAATCATTGAAAGAGAGAGTGGACGCGAGGCTCGGCGACCTATTCGCACACGGGAAGTTATTTAGGGGGTCACGTGAATGTTTCGGGACCAGTTTGATTTCTGATGCTCGTAAAACTTCACTTTCATTTTCATGAAGGCATCCAGCATCCATCCATGTCATCCAGAATGATGACCATTTTTCATAGGAATTACCTGTTTATTGTTGCGGGTGATCTAGAGATGATCTTATGTGACTTTGGGAGCGAGGGCACACCATGGACTGGCTCGCCAGCCAATAGCAGGGCAACATCTTGAGACAGACCGCCATTAACACTCACATTTACAAAGTGCTGTATGTTGGTAGCAAACTCTGTTCAACTTACTTCACAAGAAGCAGTAGTTTGCAGAGGCAATATGTTAAAAAAAAAAGTTTTGGGAGCCAGTGGAACGGATTAGTGGCATTTCCATTCATTTCACAGGTGAACGACACCGTAGTACTTTAAAAATTGTGTTTATTAATTTTAAGTGTATAAATCACGTGGGTAAGGTAAAACTATTCAAAGAAAATAGTTTTTTTTGTGGTCTCTCCAAAGTACGGATTTTCACTTCTTGTGGATGAGCCTGGAAAATACATGTATCCCCCTTCCATAAAATGTTCACTGTATTTCTTTAAATCCTCCATCCCTCCACCAATTATCCCCTAATTCCCTCTCAGCCAGACATTACAAAACATATAAACAATTTATTGAATTGTGTCCCCTCTCACCTCTTCGTAGTCTGCAGGCTGCAGTTCCTTTTTATTTACTTTATCTATACTTATCAGACTTTACGATATAAGCAGACACTGTATAAACTGATGCGTCAGTCTCTGCAGAGTCTAACGCTGTGACATAGTTTCTTTCTTTGGAGTTGGGAAAAATCGTAATCTTCCGTTTATAAAAGAACATTCATTCCACTTGTGTAGGACTATGTCAGAGCTTCATAAATCAGCTCGTGTCGAATGTTTTGGTCTTTGCCTTCTATTTCCAACCACACAAAATTTGAGGAGATCTGAAGGCTGAAGGAAAAATTCTTTGTTGGTTTTTACATGGAATGACCGTGAGGCCCTGACGAGTATTTCTATTGTTGTGGCAGGACAATTTGTAGTTGGGCATCTGCGCAAGGAGCTTGATGATAGGGCGGCTTTGAAGATGATACACATTCTCCACATGGCTGAGGACGCAGCAGGAGGGCATGACCCTACCCAACGCTGACCCGTTCATGACCTGGCTGGGCCAGCGTAAAAGGAAACGAGGGCGGAAAGATTCGCATGGTGAACATGAAGGGCAGCATCTTCGTGCATGGGTGGAGTTTTCTTTCTTTTGGCCTTTTGTTAGGCCGGCGCATTTAGAAATGGGCGTTTGCGCCGTTGTGGGACTGAACACAGCTGACTCGATTCCCAGCCAATCAAAGCAGCTCCACTCATTCCCATGAAAGTCATTGCTGGTTAGGCACGCTCTCTACATGGCAGAAGCCTCACGTCTGTGCAGGAGATCGTCACGGACAAAGTACATTTATAAGGAACCGCAAGAAGATAGGAATCTTCTTTCGGATGATGTAAAGTTGATGACTGTGAAGTAGGCACTTGGGGATTGCGTTCAACCCTCGATCGTGCGACATTGTTTGATAGCATTCTTCTCTTATGTGCGTCAAATTTAGAAGACAGTGAGTATTGCTTTCCCATTTTACACAATTTCTGTACACAGTTTGCCTTTGGTCAAATGTTTGGCCATCATTTGAAAAAATATAAGAAACTAAATCATCAATAAACTACACAAGATGCCCCACGGTTCTAATGTCATCAGTATTTGTGAACGGATATATGCAAATAGGACAAGTTCCAATGATTCTCATTCTAATGGACTTGTGCGAACGCTCACAATTTTACGAACCTGACATTTCAGCGCAACTGGGCAGCAATATCCAGAAGTGAGCGATAAAAGTGGCAACGAAGCGGAGGTTTTTCTACGTCGTAAATAAGTCTGCCCGTTTGCGGCCAGCACGTTGAGATCCACGCTTAAAAACGGCACAAAATGTTACAGTCTAACAATCCCCAGCAGTCTGCCTGAGGGCACACCTCTCTGACAAACAACTGGTTCTGATTAAGAACACGACGGACGATCACAGAAGGCCTTTACGGGGCTGGGTGACGTTTCTTCTGCAAACCGCTTTTGAATGATGAGCTACTCATTCATCTGTGTGAGCCCATTCCCATGAAATCTTCAGTACAAAAGTCCTTTTTTTTCCTTTTTTGCGTTGGCGTTATCATAACAGAATGTTTTGGCAAAACGCAACGATCTTAAATTTAACCTCGGGCGTTTGTAGGATTTCCTTTAGAATTTGTATGAGAACCTGGCCGCACATAAGACAAATAGAGGCTTAACGTGTGTTTGAAATGGGTTAAAATGAAAGGAAAGTTGAAATATATGGTTACTATGATTATTATTTGCAGTGGTCGACTGGCTGTCAAATGGGCAAAAAAGTAAAATCACTGTTTCTTGCTCTTTCTAATAGGTCAGTGTACATTAATGAACATTTCAATAGTTACAACAATGGAAAAAAAAAATGTAAACGCACTGCTACTGCAGTCACGTGGCTGATTTCCATTTTCTGCACTCGCAGCCGACAGTGAGGCGCTCTGAAGCATTCAAGCCAGGGTCCAAATACTGGCCGTGAAACTGAGCTCAAAATAAATAAATAAATAAATAGGTCAAATTCTCCCCGACTTACTCTTCCATCTTTCACTGCTTGACGTGCGTACACTCAAAGCTGACGACAGGACGCGCCGCAGCAGCCAGACCAGAGGGCGATCCAAAGCGAAGACGCATTTTCGGGATGTAGGCATAGTTAGCCTGCTAACTGCACACCATAGTTAAAGTGGTTAACCACTGAATTTCGAATATGTAGTGGGGGGAGGGGGGTTCAAGCCCAATTGTGTGACAAGGCACGGTTTTAGCCCTGCCCATGGATAGATGACTCTGAAAGAGGGGGGAAATGTCAAAACGTGACGAAAATTGAGCAAGAAGATGCGAAAGTCGGTTCGCACAACTCCAAACGCACCAAATTTGAAGATCCAAATCCAACCGGAACTTATAGAACATAAGCACAAGTAAAGTCTGCAGAGGTGGACAGGCCGTGAATCAATCGTAACCCCTTATACAATAAAATCATAAAATAACCCAAGCAAACGGTTTTACAAAAGGGCTTGCCTATGGAGGTGGATTTTTTTACATCTTTTAAAGTAGTCTGGGGATTCAGCAGATTGAATCAATCGGAAAAGACAGTCCCGAAGGGTCGGAGGGCCAGAGAGGCGTAGGCCCGACCCCCCCCCCCCCCCCCCCCCCCCTTCGTTTGATGTGTAGCTAACGCGTAGGACACACAAAAAGGCAGAGGAGTCTCGAATTTGGACATGCAACTGGGCGTAGAGGTTGAAAGTGACTTCAAGTCTGATTGGTTACCGGTGGAAAGTTAGCAGATGGGTAGCTGAATGTGTGTGGGAGCTTTGCACGGCCAGGAGGTGTGGTGGGCCTCCCGAGAGTGATTTGTCCATTTGATTAGCTTCCTTTCTCAGGCTCTCTTCTTCCTCCTGCAGCTTTAGTGAAAACAAATCAACTGACGTGTACAATTAACACCAGGCGCTTTGACATCTCCGCATTAAACACACGTTAACACTTAATGTTTCCACCTGGCGACACAGCGGGAGACTGGTTAGCACCTCCGCCTCACAGTGCAGAGGTGCGGGGTTCGATTCCAGCTCTGGTCTTCCTGTGTGGAGTTTTCATGTTCTCTTTTTGCCTGTGTGGGTTTTCTCTGGGTACTGCGGTTTCCTCCCACATTCCAAACACATGCATGGCAGGATAAGGGAACACTCTAAATTGTACGTAGGTGTGAGTTTGAGTCAGAATGTTTGTTCCTCTATGTGTGTCCTGCGATTGACTGGCAACCAGTTCAGGGTGTACCCCACCTACTGCCCAAAGACAGTTGGGATAGGCTCCAGCACACCCATAACGCTCATGAGGATAAGCGGATTATAAAATGGATGGATATTGGGGTAGACGATTTCCCGGTTTACGACGGTCCCATGACACAAGGTTACGAGCATCATGCAATGAATTAGCGGTGTAAGAATTTGTCGGCCCATCGCACAGGAAGTAACACAACTCTTTGGTGGACTGAATAAAGAGCCTTGTGGAACACCACCAATATCTGTCTACGGGGGGTCCTCTGTGTATTACAGAGTTCCATTTTCTTTATGAGCAATGCTGATATTTTCATTCTTCTCGCTCATCGAGAATTTGATTGTGTCAGGTTCTGGACCGAACCAAATAATATTTTTGGATGTTAGAAATGCAGGCTCAGACAAAGTGCGATAACAAACATATTGACACCAAAGCACACTGACAAAGTACAAACAGAAATTGCTGGTCAGAAGGAGCCAGGAAAAACAAGAGCGCTTTTGCAAAAGCCATGATACTAGGGAACACCGAGAATAACAAACGAAATGTCAAGAAGCCAATAACGCCAAGCCAAAGATGAAATTCCTTAGTGAACTAAAGAACTCCGGTCCATCTTCAAAGAAAAATGAAGGCAAATTATAGACTGGCAACACAGGTATGTTCCCAAGTTGTAAAAGAAAATTACAATCATGTACTTCTTGGGAGCATTCAACAAATGTGTTTTTTTCTCCCCAGGAACATCGATGACACATCAAATAAAGCGCCGATGCATTAAAGTTACAAGTGATGATATACTGATATGATTTGCAAATAATTTATATTATTGTATGACGTCTCTGGGGGGGGGGGGGGCAACGGTGATTTTTTCTTCTGTAGACACATGGTGGCAAAATCCTGTCGCATGAGACGGAAAATTCCTGACCCTGTTGACTTTGTCGCAGCACAAATGAAGCCGAGTGGCAACCAAACAAAACGCCAAGCACGATAGCTCCTTTAAAAGCAGCGCTTCAAGTCCCGCTTTGCTGTTGCTCTCCCGCTTCGCGGGTTCAGTCGAAAGTCAATATTGACCCGCGGTCAGGGGGGTTGGGAGCAGGGGAGGGGCGGAAGGGCCCTCAGATCTAGCGTGATTTACCGCGTACGGTAAAATCCAGAGTCGTATTGGAGCGGCCGACATGATTAATTGAACTGGAGATGGCGTTCGGGGAGGGAGAAGGTGAGACTGTTGGGGAAAAAAGGCAAAAAAGCTGAAAAAGCAGCGGAGGGGAAGGAGAGGAGGGAGATTCGGGGTGGCAGACGGGGCTACTGAAGCTCGGCAGGAGTTTGGGAAACAGTGAACCTTGCCACCGAGCGCCTCCCGTACCACCTCCCCCTCCCCTCAATGTGAGGAAAGACTCCTGGTGCGCCGCCAGTATGTTTCCCATGAGCTTTAACACACCGCCCATTAAATTCCGCCCCGCCCCCTTGTGTCATTGCGCAATCACCCCACGGCATCATCTCACCAACCGCAGAATAATATTCTACAGAGCGCGGAATGACATTTAAGGGACAGAGAGGACCACTGGAAGGATGACAGTGTGAGATGACCTCCGTGTGGTCCAACAGATGACGTTGTGGTGGACAAAGAGGATTCTCTCACAGCTGTGACATGCTCGAACCTAGAAATGCATCGTGACACCACAACCGCAATGTACATTTGGGATCGTCAGAACTCCCAAGGTGCTTATATTGCGCGGCCGTCCGCCTCTATGCCTTTCTGTGACTATTCCGGTCTCTTTTGCATCTGCATTGCAACCTACTGATGATACTGTGACACTCTAAGAACCGATCCCCCTCTGAGAGCATTCTTTTTGAAGGTACTGTTGATTTCATCGCAGCCTGTTTGTAAGAAGGAGGGTTGTAATAAAAAAAGACATTTGAATTGAAAAATCGGTCTTGGTTTAAAATACAGTCGTACCTCTAATTACGAAATTAATTGGTTCTGGATGAAATTTCGTAACTAGAAAATTTTGTAAGTAGAGACGCGTTTTCAATGTAAATGCCCTAATTCGTTCCAAGCTCCCCAAAATTCAGACATAAATGTTTTCTGAAGCATAAAAATATTGAGAGCAGCTATAAGTAAGTTGCATTCAGGAAACTTGGAGCTGCGATGGGCAGACCATACTGTATTTCTACCTTTCGTATCTTGAAATTTCTTTCATAACAACAGGCAATATTTTCCTGTTGAGGCGTTTTGTAACTTGAACATTTCGTTTTCCTGGTTTGTAGCCTATGCTATGTTTGCTCTGTCACTGGTACAATTAGTGAAAGTAGCCACGGGTGCATTCATGGCCCCCAGGAGGTGCCCAATGAAAAAGTTCTTCACGTGTACCACACCTGCTTTCAAACACGTCGCTCACCTCGCATTCGATCCAATCTAACGGGCAACAAGGCGGCTTTTTCCCTTTGCTGTCACTGCGCTGATAAGCGTCGCTACTCGCCGCGAGGTTCTGGTTGGTTGCCCGTCTATAGGGGATCAAACGTGTGGGGAAACAGCGGCTTAGAACGCCATCTGTCCTCGGCATTTCCAATCTGCGCCGCTAATGGAGATGATGAGCGATGATAAAAGGAAGCGCACGACAAGCGGCCGTTGTGTCATAACATCAACAGCATTTATCAATCCCCGCTTGAAAGCTGTTTTTATATTTTAATGGATTACTTGATGCCCATCTTGAGGTGCACCCATTATCTCGCTGTTTGTCCTCACTACTTAGACAAATCAGCACACGAGTAGAATGCCTGCGGCGCAAATATCTTGCTAGTAATGTTAATTCATTTTGCCACTACTAGTGCCATTTTTTAACATCAAGGATTTTGAAATAAACGCTCAAACAGCTTTCCATAATAGCAGCATCGTTCCTGTTATGACCCAATAGGGAGTGACAAGTCTTTTTCAAGCGCTTGCCTATTCTGACAAAAAAAGGGAGACTTTAGAACCCGTTGAAAGGGGGGAAACAAAACATGCGTGTGAAAAATATGAAGAGTCTGGAAAACGAATTTGAAGGACATGAGCACTCGGGAGAGCGCGGACCATGTTCAAGGTTTAAACATGGACCGCCTGTCAAATCACGAAGGAAGTTTGGTGTTGACATTTTGTTTACCTTGGATCAAGATTGATTTCCGCACCCGAATGAAACCTTGTCGCTCCTTTTTTTTTTTTTTTTTTAATTTTTTTTAGCCTTCAAGATCAAACATAATCGTCTCGACATGTTTCACGAGTTCTATTTATTTATTTAGCGTGTTAGGGGACTGCTTTCGATACGGAAAAAAATGGGCACAATGCGGATTAAATTAATTTTGTCGTAAAAGCATCACCTCCTGTAAAAAACAAACAAAAAAACTACAAAGTATACGAAACGTCTCCCCGGCGAAATCCAGATTTCAACAGTGGATCATTCACATCGAAATTGGAGCAATGCATTTACCTTTTTTTTTTTTTTTTTTTTAATTTAAACTGTGATTGTCCTTTTTTGGGGGGGGGGGAAGAATTTGACCTTGGCGCGCTTGTATCTCAAATTTTTGTGCGGGTCTGGAACATATTCCCACAATAAACAAGGAATCAAAGAGATAAACAGAAGAGACCTCAAAGATTACCTCCTTGTCGGAGTCGATAATGTTGTTTGTCAGGTATCCTTAAAGGTGATGGATGAGTTGCTGTTGGCAATCCATCATACGAACTTGAAGCATCGTGCGCAACGGAGATCAATTTCATGGGAAGACAATAACACGACGACGTACGCACTTGAGAGCTTTTTTCAAAAAAGTAACTTTGATGTGTGTAAACAGTGAGTAAGGATACCGTCATCTTGGACAATGTTGAATATATCAAATCCATGGGAAAAATGTGGTGGGGGGGGGGGGGGTGAATAAAAGATGAGGAAGCCAGGCCAGGAATCCAACAGCTGGAAGAGAAAGAGAGAACACGTACCACTCCAAATATAATGTGTCTAAATAAGGTCCAAAAACGTTTATTGGTTCCGTCTAAAGTCAGCTATTGATTTTACTCTCATGGCCCAAAAGGAACTTCGAGCCGACTGTTTTCACAATTCCAAAGGATGGGAACCGCAAGGGAGTGTCTCCAAATGTATTCCGTGCCAGACACCTGGAATTATTTTAGTCTTGGCGGGACAACCTCAAACTAGCTCTTCTTTCAATTTGCTTTTGAAGACTAAGGAGCCCAAGTTCAGACGAGTGTGTGTGTGTGTGTGTGTTATTTTTTAATTTTTTTTAAATTTCCCTGAGTGTCCTCCGATGTTGCTGGTGTCCACGATTAGCCTCCTCTTGTCCCATTCTCTCTGCCAATGCATCATTTTAGGTGCAACGCTATGAAAACAAAGGGTGAGGAAACAACCACTTAACTCATTCACTCCCAAAGACGTTTTTAAACGTCTTTTCAGACTTAGTCTAGAATTGGCTGGTACTGAATGAGTTAAGGGGCCAAACAAAAACCCAGGAACAATACTGTACTTGCTTGCTTTTTTTTTTTCCTCCCAAAAACAATTTCAAGACCCTGTGTAGTGCTCAATATTGGAGACATAACTTTAAACTGTTCAAACTGTGGACAAGCTGGACAAAAAATGGATGGATGGAAGGTTAAGTGGGGCGGCGCGGTGGGCAATTGTTTAGCACATTGGCCTCACCGTGCAGAGGTGCGTGGTTCGATTCTGGCTCCGGCCTTCCTGTGTGGAGTTTGCATGTTCTCCCCGTGCCTGCGTGGATTTTCTCCGGGTACTCCAGTTTCCTCCCACATTCCAAAAACGTGCATGACAGGTTAATGGAACACTGTAAATTGTCCCTAGGCGTGATTGTGAGTGCAGATGGTTTTTCAACTATGCGTGCCCTGTGATTGGCTGCCGAACAGTTCAGGGTGTACCTCCGCCTGCTGCCCAAAGACAGCTGGGATAGGATCCAGCATGCCCGCGACCCTTGTAAAGATAAGCGGATTAGAAAATGGATGGATGGAAGGTTAATCGCCATCTTCCAGACCTGGAGGGGCACTGCCACTTTCGCCCCAATGTGAAAAAAAAAATTTAAAATCACTGAGAGATGCTAAAAACATCAGAGGTTGGACGCCCCGCTGCCTAGAAAATAAATCCGACATATTTGTCTGCTTTGTTCTTCATCTAATACCGCACGATGTGTATTCGTAGGCTTTAAACAGGAAGCGCTTGCCGTCTGCCTCCTACCGCGTCCTCTCGCTCCATTTGCGCTCATTTGTAGAACGGCAGCAAAAAGCGTGCGCTTGTCTTGGCCGTCCCGTCGCAGGGGCTGACCTGAATTTGTGAGCGCCTTCCAAAAAGTCATCAAATTAGAACGGGCTTGCGGTTCCATGTGTGCTGCTGATGAGGAAAAGCGGCGTCATGCAGTCCATCATCGTTGAAATCTATCGGAAAAGGACTTTTGTAAGGTTAAAAAAAACGATGGTGAATGAGCTGCCATTAAACACACACAGACAGAAAGAAGTCTGGTTTCATCATGTAAATGCAACAAAAGGGGGGCCCGCATTGGATAAGGCATTTACAAAATATACATTTACATCGCGTGGGAGCGCACCGATTGAAAGGATGACCAGATAAATCCACCAAACTAAACACTGACATAGGAAAAAAGGGACCATGAGTGTATAGCTGGCTGCTATTTGTGGAAAAGAAATGTAAAAGTCAAAGCAGAAGAGGCACAGGTGCAAACAATAACGTTCACGGTGGTCAAATTCCATTTTGTGTTGCAGTCCGAGCCAGGTCACCGTAACACACTGAAACGATTTCCATGAGGAGCGGCCATTATTCATGTCCTGAGCAACGCCTGCTGCTGACATCAAAATCAGCCCTTTAAAAAAAAAAAATGTATGTCCCTAACATTTGAACGTTTTTTTTCCAGTGGAATGGCAACTGCGCAACACATGATGTCGACTATACCGATGAAGTGTCATCTTACCGCTACAAAACATTCACGTAGACTTTTAGAATAGAATATGAAACAGGTGCTAAGAGGACAAAGTCCTATGCAGTAGCGTATTTAAACAAGAACTGTAAAAAATCAAATAAAATTTAACTTGTTAATTAATTTTTTTTAAACTTGTTAATTTATTATTATTATTTTTTAACTGGACTATTTTCCAGCAACACGAGTCCAAAACATGACAAGACATACCGTGCTAAGGTCACAAAAAGACTGCAGTTGGTCATGAGTGAGTTAATGAGTCAGTATATTTTATGACTTTTGAAAGAGTGGATAATAATAAGGAAAGTAACTCGGCATATTTCCTTTTCAAAACGTATATTCATAACTGAACTGAATAGGATGTAAAGAATTGTGCATCATGATAAAATCGTTGTGAAAGTTTTTGGTGTGCGCAACTTGACCACCGGGGGCAGTATAGTACAGCAGTGTGACGCAGTAAAAAGTGCAATAATATTGGTCGTTTTTCACAAAGTTGATGGAGTTGATGGGAGTAATGACATTGAATTAAGTTAATATAGGAAAACTGCACTTGTTATACAAGAACATTTAATTAAACGAATTGATCTTGTTGAGAGGACGAGCGGGGAGTCAGATTATCTGCTAAATATTTCCGAGTGTGTATATATCTCGTGCTGGAGGTTTTCTGCGTTTGTGTTCCTCATCCCTCACCGCTGTTTATCAACGCCCAAACGCATTGCCAGCAAGTGAACCACTGCACTGGAGCGGGAAAAGAGTCTCGTGATTGGCATTCAGATCCTCAGCCAGACGAAAACGATGAGATGGTCCAAAAAAACTCCCGCAATGCAGCGGCAGACGAGGCTTCCAGACCTTTTAAAGCATTCCAAATGGCCTTATCTCATGTTTAATGGATTTGGATATCAATGAAAAGGATTTTTTTTGGGGGGGGGGGGGCGGGATTCCTGTCAGTCGCTTTCTGGCGCCCACATCCATTACTCACAAAAAATCTAAAATTTCAAGGTGAACCCAAAATGACCTGTAGTAACCTCCATTCATCGTTTCAGATTCACCTGCAGTAGGTGAACATCTGCACACTGAAAGTCCATTTTGGGTTCATACTGAAATTTTACCCCAAAGCCAATTTCCCGAATGTTTTGCTGACTCGTATATGTATCAAGTTGATCTGCCAATATGCTAACAAATATTTCTTTCAATTTGGCCAATCATCCTCCCTTGTGGAGACATCCCATTCACATGCGTGCCAGTAGATACGGCAGAATCCTCACATTCCTCTCCCACACCGCACCTGCGTCGGTGGCATAATGTGGGAAGCACGGGATGTTTCTGCTGCCGTTATCCGGGACGAGCGCACCGCCAAACATGCTGTCAAAGTCTTGCGGTTATCCAGCTCCCAAGTAAACATTTGCATGACATGTTAGCGAAAAACAAAAACATTAAAAGGTTATAGCAGTGACGTAAACGGCACTTGATAAAAGCACTTTTTACTGTCAGCTGATGCACGAGTGAGGGGGAGTCGGCGAGGTGAGGAAGAGGAGGAGGAGGAATGTAATCTACAGTGTCATGGAGATGTTGGTCATCAGGCTTACTTGACTGGAGGTTCATCGCCATCGTGACGCACTCATTACTTGCAGTCACTTGCCCCGCCCCCATTTGCAATTTTTCAACTTCAAACTCGGAGGGAGAGTACTCACACGCTGTTGTAGATAACCTTAGAAAAGAAAAAAAAACTCATACGGCATGTTTGAAGATAACTCTTGAAAACATGGGTAAAGAATAAGAACTAGTAGTTAATTGTGTCAATTGTAGTTAATTGTAGTTAATTGTGGAGAATCACCATTTCAGTTTTCCAGATTTTTTTTGAGGGGGAGATGGATAAAACGGTAACCAGTGGGTATGCAGCACGAGTTGCCCCTCCCCCGCTATATAAGAACTTAAGGGCTGTCATTCGCACGAGCAGTTAGCCGGCACAATTGCGATGAGCATTTGGCTTGATGCAACTTCCTTTTGGATATTCCGCTGGTGGGGCCACTTCAGAGCGCCTCGTTGTTGGCCATGAGTGCAGCCGTCACGCAGTGATTTCAATCAAAATCCGGCGAGACAGCCAATGTGTGCTTCGGGCTGGCGCGCCCGCTTTAGAGTGCCTCATTGTTGCAGCGTGTAAATAGTTTTTCAGATGTTCTCCTTAGCTCGTTTAGTATTCCTTGTTAGTCACTATGTTGCCATATGGGAATATGTTGTTTTTAAGGCATAAAACCCACAAGAGGGAAACTATTTTTGTATGCTGGTACGTTTTGTTTGAGTTAACAATTCTTGTATGTAATTGTTGTCATATTTTGTGTACATTTCAAAATGTGTCGTATTTTTACTTTTATGTAAAAAAAGGTGTTGAGACAGTCCTCATGTTCCTTTACTATTTACTGCTGTGTGTGTGTGTGCATGCATGTTGAACACCTGGAGCTTGAATGGAGTGTTTATAATGTGTGTGTGGGCGTGTGTGTGTGTGTGTGTGTGTGTGTGTGTGTGTGTGCACGTGTGTGTTTCCGTATATATTTCAAGTTCAAGGGTCGCTGCGCTGCAAAGGTTGCTCGTATCAACAAACACGTCAACACACACGCACATACACACACACACACACATGATCATCAATGCAGTGTATTAATCATCATTAGGTACCAATGTGTGTGTTTGGGATCTTGTGTCACGCACCCACCCGAATCCACAGATGCGTCTGTTGATGCTTGCTTCAACACAACAAACTTCACCCCCCCCCAACCCCCCCAATTTGCGCTGTCGATGAGCAGATGTGTCACGCAACCACACAGTAACACTACATGAGAGGTTCGAATATGCTCCACTGCAAAAGTGTACAAACGGCGATGCCAACTTATTTTTGCCGTTTTTTTTTTTAGACTGAAAACACTTGCATTTGGCATACAAAGAAAGTTGAAGATTAACAACAAAAGAAGGCATCTTTTTGAGCTTTTATGTGCTTACTAACCTTATTATTGCCGCTGCTCAACCCGTATTGTTTTGTGTTATTTGTTATTGTAAAGTGTCCTTGGGTGTCTTGAAAGGCGCTTATAAATAAAATCTATTATTATTATTATTATTATTGTTATTATTATTATAACAGCAGGATTTCCACGTCACTCAACAGGCCAAAACACACCTTTTAAATCCACACACATTCAAGGTCACAGATACTATCGTGTAGAAGGTGAGGCTGGCGACCCGAATGGATTTAAAAAAAAATCTTATTATGCATAAATCATCAACTCTGTTTGCAAGTTCTGTGCAAGTTTTACAGTAAACATCACTTGACAAAAGCACAGCTGGAAACAAGCACGCATTGCTCTTCCGTATAGGATAAGTGGTTCAGATAATTAATGGCCGGATAGTCGACTCTCTCCAGCTATCCTGCCTCAGTCTTCTTCGAAAATCACAGCAAAATGTAATTGGGAGTGTGTTTGAGGAGGCTCTTTCAAGTTTGCCTGTTTAGTCTACAAAACGCTGTTTACGTTGAGACTCCGAAGCCTATTTTTCGCATCGACGGGAACGCACGGGATCAAATTTGATCCTTTGAACATATCGTAAGGACGCCGCCCCGGGGCAACCTTCCTGACCTTGGCGTCCGGCGTGACGTGTTTAGGTGAGAGATGAGCCGAGAGACGAAGGAAGTGAAAGAAAAAGACCAGTCCGTGTAAGTAGCTTATGTCTAGTTTTTTTTTTTTTTTGTCTCTTCATTTGTTCAGGATCAAAGCTGGCCGCTGCTAAAAGAGCTTTTTTTTTTTCTTTTCTCTCTTTAGGAGGATTAGTCGGAAAGAAGCCTTTGCTATCTCCCAGGAGGAGGAGGAGGAGGAGGCTGAGGATGGCAGGTTGCAGCACATAGGTGAGTCTATAGTCAGGCTGAACAATAAATCAACTTCAAATCGACATCACAATATAATACAATGCAATTTTTGAAATTGAAAAGGCTGCGATTTGGACGGTAGGCTTTAGTTAATGCAAATGCACATCGAGGTGCTCGTCAAAAAATTTGTTCAAGGAAGACCTCGCGCAGCCCGCCATCGTCTGTCAAATAGATCTCCCCGCAGGTACCAGACGAAACCGTTGGACACACGATCCACTCTGCCCCCGTGTGTATGCTTATCTTATCTTATGGTAGGAGCTTTACTCCAATCTGCACACCACTGCGAGAGGTTGTGTCAGCTAGCGCCCTCAACTCATGACCCCCCCCCCCCCGCCCAGTTTTAATATCAAACTAAAATAAGAAGCCATTCAGCTGTCTGCCCAACCTGGCAACGCCTCTGGACGCACGGGTGACTTTGCCATCAACACTCAAACTCACACTGTCACTATGCACAACCTCTGCGGGCACGTAGGAGAGGCACGCGGGTGCGCAATGGCTGCTCGATGCCGGTTACAAGAATAGTACCGCTCAGGCATTGTGACATTTGAGTGGACAGCACACACAACCTTCACTTTGTCCCACTCGTGTGGGAAAAGGATGTCCGATGTTACATCTCAGAAAAAAAAGAAAAAAAAAACTACGGAACTTTTTTTTTCACTCATTCAATCCCAGCCATTTTCACTGGAGCAACCCCCCCAATCCCAGCGTTTTACTGGATTTTGACTGATTTTGCAAGGCCCACAAAATATTTGGTTCTAATGCTATATAAACATGGAGCCTACACCAAAATAAAGTTTGTACTTTCTTCTTTCAGCAGAAAAAAAATTGTTTCTATCTTTTTCCATTCTTCAGTAATCGGCATTACAAAATGGCTAAGTTTCATGAAAATGGCGATTCCTGGACAAAAAGAAACGGAGAAAAAGAGCTTTTTGTAAAAGCATGCATTTCAAGCACGTGAGTCACCACTGCCACCTACTGGTCTCTTTTTTACATGATTTACAATGCAAACGGCTTCTTCTCATTCACAGATTGCATCAGAACCTCCTCCTCTTTATGAAGCAAAAAAAAAAAAAAGACTTAGACGTACAAGTACGTCCTTGGTAGACGGGGCCTAATTTTAAAAAGACGTACAAGTACGTCTTGTGCAATGAAAGAGTTAAACAATGCACATACAGCATTATGGAAAATTGAGTTCATATTTAGCCAGTATGGTGTAATATATACAACCAAACACAGAAATACAAAATGAGGACACTCGCAAGGAGCAGCTGTTGGCCACAACTCACGCCAAGTCGCTCGCGCACAAACTAACCAGCCATTATTATCGTCTTATTTACTCACACATTTACTCGCTCTTGTTTGATCGCTCTGCTGATCAAGTGGAACAAAAAGAATAGAAATGGATGGATGCGCAGGTTATTTGTAATTCTGCCATCTAGTGGAAGAGCCTGTCATTTGTTCTGACTGTCACCATTCGTCGCCGGCTTCGATAGATAAACAACAGTCCACTAATTGTCGTGAATAATTATTTCAGATGAGTCTCCTCCACCTTTGCCAGCGTGCTTCAACCCCCCCCACCCCCCTCCCCCCCGGCTGCCAAACCGACGACACTTACACAATGTACACTATGCAGTCCATTAGGCTCCATTAAGACTGTGACAATATTACCGTAGCGCTTGTGTAAATCGCCGCGGGTCATGATGCAGGTCTGCACAAATAAACACCAAGCGTAATCAGGCAGGAACATAAAAGCACGTCAGGGACACTTGATTTAATCAGCGTGACTTCCCAGTTAGGTGACCTTTACCGGACTGGGCGCATGTTCAAAATGCATCACGTTGGTTTGGCAAATACAGTCAACACACTGGTTGCTACCTGTCTGAAGTCTGTTCCTATGTTGTGTTGTTATAATTAGCATCCAGATCGGAGGACAATCCGGATAGCATTGAGGTGAACGGCCATGTACTTTTAAGGTACACTGAAACAAGAAACGGGTAGCATTACGCTATATTTACTCAGTTACATTCCCTTCAGTAACTATTTTAAATTGTACTTTCTATTTGACATTCATGCTCAGGTTAAAAAGACAATCCAAAGTTACCGCTCAGTACTTGAGTGCCGACTTTGAAGTAATTATTTGGAGGCCTACGTTTTAACTTGACTTGAGTCCTATTATTCTAAAGATTAAGCTTGATTGAGAGAAGATTTTGGGCTACTCAGCACCTCTGAATAAAACCAAGAGTACAAGTTACTATGATAAAAGTCAAAGAAAAAAAAAAGGCAAGCGTCAACATTATTTTACTTTATTTTAACTGTTTTGTTCAGCGCTTTGTTACAGCTGCAGCTGTTGTGAAATATATATAAATCAGGATGTATTGCATTGGATTTGCTGCATCACAACATGCACACGGTATCGTAAAACAGTCACATAAAAAAAAAAAAGTATTATTTCTTTAAAATGTTTAAAATGATGCTTCTTGTAGATTCCCATTTTTTTGGGGGTGGGTGGGTAGGTTTGGACAAACAATTAATTTGCTGTCCCAATTACAACCGCTCAAGGGACAAGCTCACTTTTGAAGGAGTTGAGAAAATACGAAAAGTGCAGTCAATACAAAACGCTGAACAAAACCCAACACGGGCGCCAACACGGGATGACGCATTTCGTCATTTGTCTTGCGCAGCTACAAGTGTCAAAGCAGTGTTCCGAGCCATATCACTTTTGTACACAAACAACATGCTACCGTCATCACCCCATCCTTCAAATGCCAAAGACCCCCCTTGTCCTCCCTCACGGGCAGGACCCCTAATGAGGCCCTCCCCCAACAACTTCTTCATCCCAAAGGATGGACTACTTAGTAAGCATCTGCTAGAAATAGGCTGTTACTTTTAAATGGAGCGCTACGTCAAATTGAAACGCACCTTCGGGATAAAACTGACTTCCACGCCTCGTGACATCACGTCACACTTTGACTCACACGCTCGCCGACGCTGTTTTACTGCTGGCAGTCAATCTGTCACCCCGTAAAGCTGCCGGTCCAGTGTCAGTGTGCATTAACGGGACTTTTCTGGCAGGTTAGCGCTCTCGCAGCTGCCTCGCGATCATGATTTAAGTTTTGCCGCAGCCGTAATGGCTTTCACAGGTTTCGCAACCCCCAGGGCCCAAACGTGGGATCGGTCCCACACACTCGCCTTAATTACCAGTGGCGGGTCGTACATTTGATACCTGAGCCTTCACTGGGGACTTGCCTGACTTAATCCACCTCTTAATACCGCACTATTCCATCACAGTTAGAAAAAAAAAACTATTATACAAAAAAAAATGCGGCTGTGCCACGTACATCACCTGAAGCAGTTCACAATCAATATTTATCTAATAAACCTGAAAAAAAAATTAAAATACTTCCGAGCAGAAATGTTCTGTTTGTATTTATTACCTTGTACAAATCGCGACAGACTTGCTCGTCTTTTTGCTACTTGACCGTGACCAGTTTCGCTCCGTCCAAGCAATCCGAGGACGGAAAAATGCTGACATCATCGAGGATGTCAGCACTGTGTGGCGGAAGCAAACTCAAACTGACTTTACAATAAGCAGTACTCCGGCCGATTTCCCACAAAAGAGGCTTTCAACTCCCGGATGAAGTTCACTGTCAAACTAAACATAAAACAAAGAGAATTGCAACTCGTGTATCTCAAACAACTTTGCGTCGGAAATACTCACCATAGCTCGATGCTGTCACATAATGTAAAACGCCACAGACATGCTAATTGATAGTCGCCGTTCATTATTTTTTGCTGTTGTCGTCACTCATATTGTCTTTTGCCCTGTTTTCTGGGGGGGAGGGTTACGATTTTTTTTTCAGATGAATACTTTTGGAGATTACGGCTGCTCTCGAACCTTTGGGTCCTCCACCACGAAAACCTCAAACCGTGACATCGTTGAGCCACGAGAGTCGTATTTGTATTTGATATGTGGAAATGAGTCGCGTAGAAAAGTGGAGCAACTCAGAAAATGCGAGAGAATAGCTCGATGGGAGAGGAAAAGTCAGACTGACCTTGCTTCGGGGGGGGGGGGGGTGAGAATGGCCTGTGGTCAGCACCGTCGATCTGGGTGGGAGACCACAGGGGACGACGAGACAGGAAATAAAGACGCCCCAAGGCAGCTCAGTTTGTTGAAGAATGTCAACCAAGTGTCGTATTTAGGTTAAGAAAATGTTCATTTCTTACCTCCAGAGGGCATTTTGAGGAAATTTTGACTCTTAACGTAAGGAAAAGTCACTTTGCACAATGTAACATAAAAGACCGCCAGATTTTGTTTGTCTAGTTTGCGAGTGTTGCCGTTTGGCTGCCTCTTGTTACGTCTGCCTGTGTTTTGGGGGAAACGTGCTGACGGATGAGGAAAAGACAAGCGGATACCCTGTTTGAAAAGGACGTCCGTACTCTTTCTGTCGTTCGCCCGCGATGATATTTGAGAAGGAAGGAATGAATGGCATGGGGCCGGACAAAGAGAGAAAGCCTAGGGTCGTCTTTGAAGAATCTCTCGTTTGTCGCGCGGCGGTGGGTTGTCAGCGAAAGGGGACCCCCTGCAACATCCCTGAAGAGCAACATGAAAGGCTACATTTTGCCTCACCCCCGAAGAGGAAATGATAAATCAGCGCCTGACAACATGAGAAGATGCGAATGTCTCCTGTTGCCTGATACCGATAGCCTAGCGTAGCGTAGCCTAACAGCAAGAAAAGTGTCCAGGAAAAGAAAAGGGTCGTTAGAGAGCTGCTGTAGGCCACAACTCACACCCAGACGCTCACACTGCACCAATTAGCCAAACCAACCGGCCGGCTCCAGTGAAATTTAACGGGCCCTTGGCGGGAATGTTTTCCACCTCCATGGTGATGACACACCACCCCCAAAGAGGACCGATCGAAGTTTGTGTGTGTTTGAATGCGTAAGGGGCATCGGATAAAACACAGAAATGTATTTGTGTTTATTCTGAGTTGAGTGGGCATGTACTTGAATAATGAGTCACAATCCAAATGTCACCAAATTCAAATCGGAGTATTTTGCATGCTTCTGTTTTGGATTCAGATGGCAGGGCACCTTGTAAAAAGTTAACTCTCCACAAAGTCCCCTTTTCAGAATGACGAGAACGCCGGTGCTGTCCTCACGGGGGATTGATGGAATGTCAAGATTGTTTTTATCGTCAGTCAGTTTCACTGACGTCATTCCGCGTCTTTTCCTCTGTTATGTTGGCGTCAAATTACGTAGGTTCCTGTAAAGTAACCCTAAAATGGGGGTCCCCCTCAATTTTTTATTATTATTAAAAAAAATTTCCTTGAAAACATAGGCTGTGTCATTAGCTCATTTCTGGATCAGGATATTTATACGCTGGGTGGACGGGTGGACTATACAGCTTAGCAGTCAAATGAAAACGCTTTACGAACACCACTCGTGATTATAACTTTAGCGAGTGGACCTTCCGTAATGAAAAGTCGACACTCACCTGTTCAGTCACCGTTGGAGGATAAATAATTCCAAAGCTTTTTCCACCATTATTGTGACCACAAACTTGTCCAACTCAAATGGAAAAATTTAAATCTGTTCAAGAGGGGAAGTAAAAATAAATGTTTGGTGGCGTGCAAATACTCCATGGCTTGACATAGCCCAGTTAGAACGTAATACTCTTAAACTTTGTGTGATTTCCCTCAAAATTCTCCAGAGAGATTTTTAACCGTGTGCGTCAAGAGAGGCAAAACTTTATTTATTTACTTATTTATTTTTGTCTGTGTGTGTGTGTGTGTTTTTTTTTTCTTCTATCGTACCAATCAAAGTTGATGTCAGCATCAACTGATGGGAACTCAGCCGGACGGAGTCAGCGGAATTCGTTCTCACGAGACGGCGACTGTCCGCGTGAAGCATCCCGGCGATCCATCAAACGTCCGCTGCCATATTTCAGCCGGCGATGAAAGAATGCAAAGCGACGCCTTCCGTCCCCAGGAAGACGCCATTAGTATGTAAAAAGCGGCCCGGGCTTCCATAATGAACAAATCAGTTTTGACAGTGCAATTTAAGATAGAATGTTCATATTTGAGCCCACGTTGAATGCGCTTTGGGGGAGAGAGAATTATGATTTCAAGACGTCGGCGAGAGCGCTCGCAGCTGCGCGGCTTAAAGCGGGAGTTAACATCTGGGAAAAGACATTTTCCTCTTTATTAGCACAAGCGTGTAACGCAAAAGGACCAAACCAAGTGTGAAGCAGGGGTACCCAAATACACATTTTTAACATCTTAAACCATTTTTAAAATGTTAGAGGCCCCATACGTGACGATGGAAAATACCTCAGGCTGCCTCGCAGTTCATCGCTACATGAATGCAAGAGGGCTTTCGAAGGAAGGGAGTAGAAGAAGAAATAGAAGAAGCTGGGCTAACTGTTAGCTTATCTGGTAACTACTTGGATATTGTGGTTGCCAATCCCTTCTTGTAATTTTTGTTGTCCTATCTCTTCATTTAGGTTAAGGTCTCAGTTTTTAGTCCTGTCTTTCATCTTGCCATGTCGGCTTTTATTTTGTAATTATTTCCTTTCGTTTTCAGAAACTTTACTTCCTGCCTTTCTGTCTCTTTGTTAGCCCGTGTGTATAAATAGTCTGCTTCTCCCCATGTCCTTTGTCAGCTTCTCTTATATTCTGCCACGTCTTGAACCAGCCCATGTTTGGAAGCTTGACCTTCCATTCACCCATTTTCAGATCCGCTTCTCCTCACGAAGCCTATCCCAGCTGTCTTCAGGCAGTAGACTGGGTATACACCCTGAACTGGTTGAAAGCTAATCACAGGGCACACATAGGCGAACAACCACCCGCGCTCACAATCACACCGTGGGACAGTTTAGAGTGTTCGATAAACCATGCATGTTTTTGGAAATGTGGGAGGAAACCGGAGCACCCGGAGAAAACCCACACAGGCACGGGGAGAACACGCAAACTCCACACAGGAAGGCCGCAGCCGGAATCGAACCCCGCACCGTTGCACTGTGAGGCGGACATGCTAACCAGTGTTACCGTGTCACCTAGCCCGTCCTTTGTCATAATAAAGCTCGGGGGAGGTCCCTCGCAACTTTAACAGTGTTCGAAATCAAATGAAAATATTAATAAAAGCTACGCCAATAACAATCTTAAGTCTGTCGGGATATTTGCGATTTTAATCATCCTTTGCTGCTGGAAAGGAGCAATTTCTCCATCACGAGGTTAAAAAAAAAAAAAAAATCACACCAAAGGTTGAACGACAACTGTGAGCCGTTACATGATATTTACTTAATCGATTTCGACGGACGTGATGACAGCGTCATTTAATTCGAGACGGCAGACTAACACCCTCTCCGAGGACACACACCGGGGTCTTTACTTTAATTGGTTTTCAGCGTGATTGCGATCTGGCAACGGTCCCAGACAAATGTTCAGACGCGGCGGACGAACCGTTTCAAACATTTTCTAGTTTGATCGGGTTACAGGTTGTTACCTCGTGGGCTGAAAGCTTTCTTGCGGATTTCATCCTGTCATGTCCTATTAAGGCGGAGTGTGGCTGACGGCAAGCAAACCAGGCACACACACACACACACACACACACACACACACACACACACACACACACACACACACACACACACGCCCATACACGCCCATACATCTGGTTCGGAAGTGTGTGGTCGTTTGTGGCCCTCCAGTAGCGCTGATGAAAAATTGAAAACTGCCCCCCCCCCCTCCCCTCCATCATTTAAGTTGCTCTTCTGTGTCTTAGGCCAAGCAGATCTTCCTTGAAGGAGACGGATCACCACCAGCAGGCTGGTAACGCCCGCCTCTGTTGCACCCTCAGAGGCTCATCTGATTCCCAGCCCAGAGCCGAGATCTCGAACGTGACCCCCCCCCCCCCCCCCACGATGCCAAAGGTATGTCCTCCTTGGAAGTGTTGGCCTGTCGTAATAAAGATATGGACTATCTGTTTCGCATTACCCGCCGCCTCCCGAGGTTTTCCCTTCCAACTGCAGTACTCCAGTAATGAGAGCCACATTTGTGCTGCAGGGAGGGCGATTGTTAAATACTACGAGTAAGGTCGTACTGTAACCTGAAGTCGAGCGAGCTGAGGCCAGCCATGAGAATCAAGCAACCTTCAAGGTCATGCTTGAGCTTGATACCGATGCGTTTACAAGGGAAAAAAATGACTTGAGAAACTTCTGTTGCCCCGTTATATCGCAGTTCACTCTTTTGCCGCCGCTAGATCCAATATCTTATATAACGAATGGAAAAAAACACCTCACAAACACTTTTACTTACATGTTAGTTCAAAAATGTTTTATTTTTAATCTTTGGTTTGTCTTTTCACTGCAATACATGACTGCATCTTTCAGATCTCACCCTGTGTATACATGTCGATGACTTAACTGTCGCGACTTGTCCACTATTGCAACCTCTCAAAGTTTCACCGACGGCTTTTCGAAGTGGTCTGAACGTATGCGGAACGTCATGTCCCTAAGCGCCCCCGATTACGAGGAGTTTTTCCACCAGCTTGACAACAGAATGAACAATATGCGCACACACCTTGGACATTCCCGTAAGTTATTGTAAGAAACATGTTTTAGGACAAGTACCTGGCATCCAACCCCCCCCCCCCCCCCCAAAAATTGCGACCTCAGACCACATATCGTCAGATTGCCCATGAAATCAATAATTCGATGAGATGCAGTAATGATTGAAGCATATGGAGCTCTTACACAAACAATGCACAATTCTCTTTAACGTGGAACAGGTGGAGCACGCCTCAGCATCTCACAAAACACGCCGCGTCAAGTATTCGTGTACACACGCGCTTTCCCGTCAGGTGCATCAACCACTAACATGCCGGAACATTGGAAACGAAGCATTGGGAGCAATTCAGGAAGATCTAGGTCAGGATAACATGAAAAGAGGAAAGAGCGAGACTAAAGTCGGTTTAAGTCACGGAAGCACTGACATGATCCAGATGTGGTCTGTAACATTTTCGATTATTGGTCGTATTACTCAGCACATAACGATGTTTGTCAATGAAAGTGTGTTCCTCATAACGAGAGGATTTGAATTCATTAAGGTTTAGAAAAAAGCTAAACTGGGCTGAAATAATTCCTTTAAAATTTCCAGTGTCAAACCAACTCGTGTGACACCATCTAATGGCCGGCAGTGGAATTACACCCAAAACAACCAAAAGACCAAACTAGTTATAAACTGCGCAAGAAAAAAAAATCTGTGAATCCAAAACCGTAAATCTGAAATCTGACAGGTTAAAAAAAAACAAACAAACAAAACCACTAATAATGTATAAGAATATAGTTGAAGTTAGATTTGCCTGGAATCTGGACAAAAGAACAATTTCATGGAACATCACATTTTAGACAGTTAAAAAAGTTTACTCACATATACTTCTTCTGATAATAATATTATCCCTGCAGATCGCAGCGAACATCTGTGAGGTGAAAGAAAGGAATGAAAGAGTCGCTTCAGTGTGGCAAACGTGCGCGGTCGCCTACTTTGATCCTTTTGTGCTTTTTTTTTTTTTTTTTTTTATAAGGAGAGGCGCGGTTGGAGTGACAACAGAGTGTTTGCAAGGCACAAAGAGAACCAAGTCAGCCGAGAGTATTTTTTTTTTTGCTTCACTTTGCTTCGTTTAATCCCTCTCGGCCCCCATAAAGGCCCTTGTGTTTGGGATCATTGCGCTCACCGCCTCAAAGAGAAAACTGCCCACATTTGTCGGGGCTGTTCTTTAAACAAGCGCAGAGCAGCGGGGGAGGATCTCCTCGGAACAAAAACAAAAAAACGTGTGATTGCGTCAAATTTTTTTGCAGCTGACATCATCCTCTAAGCTCCCTGATACGAGCCTCCAGCACCCTGGTGAGATTGTGAAGATTTCCCTTTATTGTCTTTCCTGTGATGATACAAGATGTTGGGGATTAATAAATGCTTCTTAGCCAACTTTTTTTTCTCCTTGGACCTTTTGGTTTGCGCGCCCTTTTTTTTTTTTTTTCTTTGGTCTTTGTTGGGAATTGATCTTGTCGGACAGATTTTAAATTTTTTATTTATTTATTTTTTACTTCAAAGAGTTGTTTTTTTTTCTCCCACTGAAAAAAAAAATCCAGTCATCACATTGTTGGAACGAATTAAATCCCACTTGAGCTCTAAGTCATCAAAGGCCCGATTATCAGAACCCGACAAGATTATCCTGAGCGATTATCTTGTGGTGTGGGCTACTCACATACCACCAATCGGGCCAAATTTGAGCACTTTTTTTTTTTCCTTCCCTGGTAATCAAAGTCGGCGAGGGCCCGATTGCCGGACATCTCATTTCGATTATCGTGAGTGATCATCCTGTGGTGCGAGGTTGGTCAAAAGTGATTGATCACCCCTGATCTGCCTTCGGGGGCCCACACACGACAATTGGGTCAAGGTTAAGCATTTTCCCTTCCTCCCGGTCAAAGTCACCGAAGGCCTGATTGTCAACCGTCTCGAAACCAGGGGTCACTTAAGGCCGGTCCTCGCGCACCCCTATCCAGCATGTTTTAGATGTCTCCCTCCTTCAACACACCTGATTCAAATGATCCGGATCGATAGCAGGCTTCTGCAGAGCTTGCTGATGAGCAGGATAGGGGCCCTCGAGGGCGAGAATTGGTGCCCTCGCCCTCTCCCCCCGGCTCTAAACGATTATCCTGAGTGATTATCTTGTGGTGTGGTGTGTGTGTGTGGGGGGGGGGGGTAATAATGATTTTGTTTTTGTTTTTAACATGAGCTGTTTAACCCTTTCAGGGACAGCGGTTACTACAGTGGACAGTTTATCGTGTGATCAGGTTACAGGGTGCAGGAAATGTTTAAATGGGCTACACGAATAATAAAAAGCATTTTCTCTCTTTTGCGACCATGTCAGCAAAGGGTCGTGTTTGGGACAACTAAATTACAGTAAACGCCATCTTACAAGTACTTGGAAAATTGGTCACTTTTTGTTGATGTGGAGCACGTCCCCAAAATAGTGATTCATTGATTGGAAGAATAAAATCATCTCAGTTCCAGTCAAGGATTCATTAGTCACCCCTCGGATGATGCAAAAACGACAGTTCATGTGAATTTTTGTATTATTATTATTTTTTTTGTCCAGTTTCGCCAACCACGATAGTCTCTCATCCCCCCTGAGAAAACAGCCAAATCCTGCAGGGGCTGATTAATCTGAGAATGCGGAGAAGAAAAATCCACCGCAGAACCATCTTTCAACTTTCCCAGTCCGTTATGTTTGGTGTGTTTTATGTCGCTGGCACGAAAGGATAACTTCACGGCGGCAACCTGCCGAGTTCTCAAGGACGATTTGGTGTTCAGGACCATGCATGCATGGCCCGTAGATACCGGTGAACAATCCAACTTTGACAGCAAATATATACAACATTCACAGAACTTAATTCGAACCATCTGCCGGAGCTCTGTATACGACATCAGTCAAGCACTGCAAGAGGAATGGCGTCAAATTCAGATTTTGACAAACATTTTCAGGAAGGATACGCCTCGCATCATCGCCATACAAATCTTATTCCAAACCGGAGAGCTTGGAGTATTTCACAAGGCTCAATAAGCAGTCCACTGCTTTTTACAGTGTGCTCTCCATAAATGGGTCCACAAGTCTCGAGACTGTTAAAAAAAAACTTCAGCAAAGTGACTAGATAAGATAGATATCGCATATATTTTTTTCAATTAAGACTTTAGCAGTTTTAGCGTGGGTTAGTGACTGCGGCAGGTTCCGACTTCCGACAAAACTGTCATAAACCGATGGGAACATTTCCCCTAACACCTTCTGGGCACTTTTTAGTCTTTGATAAACCATAACATGCATGTTTTTGGAATGTTAGAGTTAAGCTGGACTACCCGGAGAAAAGCTACTAATTCCCTGAGCCTTCCTTGGGCCACGGTGAGCAACGTCAGACGGCGGCCAAAGCAGTATCACAGCTGTCCAAAACCATCACAAGGTAATATGAAAAAAATTCTAATTACCTTCACATCAAAATAGAACATATCATCGCATGGCGATTTATTACCCGAATAACATTGGCCCAAATTTTTTACTTTTATTATAGCACGCGGGTCATTTTCAGCATCGCCACCTTGACCTTTGACCTTCATTCAAGAGCCCCGTCAACGATGTCCATGTTTGGACTTCCTGAAAGGAGCCACCGGCGCATCGCCTTGCAGCCTCTCGTCTGTGGTGAGCGTGAGTGAGCATGTGTCAAGGTATGCATCAAAACAACCGGGTGCGCACCCTCGGTCGCACTACCGAAACTGTAACGTAAATGGGAAGAGTCTGGCGTCCTGTTTGTGGACTAAAGCGGGGTGGAAATGAAGGGAATAGTGTCGAAACGTAGTACGTGCGCGCGTGCGCCCGCCAGCTGTCGCCGCGTGCTCTGAAAGGGTGAGAGAAGTGCGCAATTGCTCACACAGGTCGTTTCGAGGGAAACATTGGTTAGCGCTGATACCGTCACGATGGCCGAAATCTCCACTTGAGATTACCCTGTGACGTTTTCAGTTCATCTGACTCACGCAACACAGTCCCTTTGTTGTTGCTGTCACATCAGCCACGGTAGGGGGCAAACCCCCCCCCCCCCCCCAAAAAACATGATCTTGAATTTTGTTTTATCTGCTCACGTAATGCTTCTCGAGATTCTTGAAAACATCAAATGAGTATGCGTTCCCACATGACAAAGCGCTTCCACCAATGCGTTTCCTCTTCCTGTGTGTGCCCGCAGTGGAATTCTACTGAAGATTCGGCCCTTAGAGAACCAGTGAATGGGACATGGAAGGACTTGAGCTTGGCTTCTTTTCAAGCGCGCTCGCTTTTGTTGCATCACGTCTCTCTTTTTTGTCCGAATCCAAACGTCTCTTCATTAAGCACCCAGGCGGCAAAAGCTCTCGACTTGACCGCTGTACAGTGGCTTCCCAACCGCCGTCCTCATACGGCCCCACAACTTTTGGGGAACACACCTAGACAATCCAATCCGGAGAATAAACCCTTGACTTTTGATTGACACTGCCAGAGACGGAAAGGTGCAGTATTAATATTGCGGGTGTCACGTTGACCTCCCAAGTGTTCTTCATTGTGTTTTGGTCTTTTGCCGTTAGCCCCAACGGACAGTCACCACCGCCCCCTGCTGGGAACGTAACGTCTGCAACCCAATAGATGGATGAATGAAATGAGATGCCGCATGTTATACATTTTCACAGCCGCAATGAGGCTGACTTGTGACAAAAAAATGAACCGCCCCCTGCCCGCTGCTTAGATAACTAAGCTTCGACTTTCTAATGAGTCCAATGCTTTTGTCAATGTCGGGAATGAAAAAGGATGTGAGTGGAAGCAAATAAGACACAGTCCAAGAAGTGAACCACCTCACCATCATTTAACCATTACGTTGAAGTCGAGGGACTCCGAATGCCACTGCAGGCGCCATAGCAACATCGACACAAGGAGGAAAAAAAAGAAAGAAAAAGTGCATGCGGGGGGGGGAAACTATAGTGGCACTCCACTCGCCTCCTTTCGATAAAGAGGAACTGAAACCTGAGCCTCGATTCCCCGACGAGAGCTAGCTAGCTGCTCTGACGCCCGTTAATTGACTTGTTCCAAGATAAAATGAAGGGATGGAGGTGATGTGACCCTTTGAAAGGTCACACAAATTCCAGTGGAGGAAGATGCTACCCGCAGGTGGTCGAGCAGACAGAAAATCTCAACCCTAAATTCATCTTAAATCACATTGTGCAAAAACTTGGGAGCTTATAGTGAGAGCCCCCCCCCCCATTTTATTGGATAAATATTCATTCTGGACCATTCTAGATGATGTACAGCAGTGGCGCAGCTGTGTGGTGAGCTGTTCTGCATTTTTGGGTTTTTTTTTTCTTTTTTGTAGCATAGATTTAGAGTTTGATTTATAGGTTTTTATATTTGCACCGTGATGGTGGTTAAGTCCCCGCCCAGCCATTGAATACCTCGGTTGCCACTGCCATGATTTGGTCTTCACCCTGGTTGGCGTTTTCCATCAGCTCACTTTCTCAGCCATCCACAACTTTTGTCTATGCGCACTCAAAACATTGAATTTCCTTGCTAACTTTACAACACGTGTTCATGTGGACAGGTCCTAAGCGTCCCCTAAACACCTCGTGACAAGGGGGGGGGGGGTGTTGGGTCTGAAGAAGCGTTTCAAAACATTGGAAGAGGCCCTCTGTGGGGCTATGGGAGCCATTGTATCACTGGCAATGCAACCTGCATGAAAATTGGATTCGGAGGCCTTCCTGACGCAGGGAATGTGTTCATACGGGAGCGAGCGAGCCAGGGGGGGGGGGGGGGGGTCTTGGAAGAGAGAGCATGGGGTGGGGTGGGGAGGGGGTGTTTGGGGGTAGAATAAGGATAAGAACCTCTTCAAAGCAACACATCTACTGAAGAAGCCAGCATCCTGATTAGTGTGGGAAGACTAGTGGCAGAGGAGACAAAATAAAATAGTAGGGGGGGGGGGTGGTGTTTAGAGTTGGCTGAATAAAGATTCCTGTCACCTTCACGGAGAGGAGACGATGACATATGGGCGCGCAAGGCCTTGATCTCCGCCCGACCTGTTTCCACTTGTCCGCTTCTTTTTCCTCCTTCTCCAAGCAGCGGGCGCCTTCCACCAGAGTCATCCCCTTCAAATAGGCTAATTGTGTTCAGTTGACCTCTTTGGATGCAAAGGACCTCACGAGTTAATCACGCAGCAAAGCCTCTTAGTGACAGCCGGGCCCTTAATTGCATACCGTCAATCTGGTCGGCAGCAAATCTTCGCATTCCATCCGCATGGGAATGAGCCGACGTCTGCTTTTGGGATGAGGCAAATCTTCGCCAGATTAGTCGTCTTCCTCTCCATCCATGCCAATTTTTGGCGGTCTAAATGAAACCCACATTGGAGGGAAGCGCAGTGTGCTCGCAGTTTGCCAAGCTGCCTCACATTCAAGAAAGTAGCTCGTGAATTTTGCGGGGTCAGCTAGAAAAAGTCCCACTACGCTTGTCGCATTTTCATCTCGGTTTACCCTTCGCCCACCCCATGCTCATGGCTGTTTGCAGTTTCCTGTTCCCGTTTTTTGTCGAGGTCATCTATTGGTTGTCACTTATGTCATGGCACCTCAAAGACATGAGTGGACAGACTGAGTGTGAGAAAGAATGACCTAATACAGATTGTAAGTACAAATAAATAAGCTAAATGCTCTTATTTTGAAAGACAGAGTGACAGTTCCATATACAGAAATAGTTAACTCATTCACTCCCAAAGACGTTTAAACGTCTTTTCAGACTTGGTCCAGAATTGGCTGGTACTGAATGAGTTAACAAAGTACAAATCAGACATATGAGAGCACATAAAATGCTTTTAACCCTTCCGTGCACCAATAATGATAACCCGATAATATGATAAGCTGTCCACTGTCGTAACCGCTGTCCCTGAAAGGGTTAATCACACATTCCGGCGCAACAGGTCATGGCTCATGCTAGTTTGCCGTAACTCACTTTGTCAGTGAAGCAAACGGTCAAACAAAATTTAGTTGTGTTATATGTCAAGATGTGCCTTGTGACTGGCTGGTGACCAGTCCTGGTTGTATCCTGCGATAGGCCCAAAGTCAGCTGGGATAGGCTCCGGTTCACTCGCGGCGATTGTATAAAATGGATGGACATGTGGACATTATTGTTCACATGGACTCAGCAATTTTGGCAATGGGAGCGCCCTTCTTATGTTCCCTCTTATGTCCCACCCACCCCCCTCAGCAGATGCCTGAGCTATCGGGGCCTTTTCTGCGCACCCCCCCCCCCCCCCCCAAAAAAAGTTCAAACAAACTGAGCGGCGTGACTACGAATGGGGGGGAAATGCGGACGCCCCCACGGGGGTTTGGTGCGGATTCATTTTTGTGTGCGATTCTTAGCTCATCTGCTCGCTCCACGCTGAGCCCCAGGAAGCGAGGTGAAAACAGTAACCTTTTCCACAAAGCAATAACTTCCCACCATGACATCGAAGCAACATCGCTTCGGTTGTTCCTCGCCGCTCGCTGTGAGAATGTCAGATGAGCTCTTTTCATCTGAGAGGGGGAATCCTATCTGATTTACTTTGGCTGCGGTGCCTGTTTGTATGGGGCCCATGTTTCATTTGAATACCAAAGGCGGACGAGGAAGGTGGCCAGACACTTTAGATGCAATATTTTAGACTTCCCTCCCCGGGGACTGCGACGGCTTCAATGTGGCCGACAAAGAGAAGCGATGACGGGAGACAATGGCGCTTCTGTGGTCGGCGGCCCGATGCTAATCTATCAGGCTTCTCTTCAACGCAAATGAGACAATCCCATTTGCATTTCAGTGCGCGCCTCTCCACGCTCGAAACACCATTTGAGGAACCCGTCCTATTTTTTCGCCGATTAACCCAAAGGAACCGTGGTGGCCAACATGTCCCTTCTGGTGTCATGTTTGTGTTGAGCGCGCCGGGTGACAATGACGGAGTCAAGACAATCTGTGGGCGAGACAAAAAGAATGGAACAGTGTGAAGTGTTCTTTTGCCCTCCTCTTGTGTTTGAGGTCAAGATACCGTATTGGCCCGAATATAAGACGGCCCTGATTATAAGACGACCCCCTCTTTTTCAAGACTCAAGTTTGAAAAAAAAAGACTTTTTGAACACCAAATTAATTTTTATCCAGAAAATAATTAGAGTACATCTGAAACAAATGATTCTAACAATATATTTGAGAGAAAAAGCATGTTATTTTGCCTCATTCAAATCTGAATATCTGAACATTTAACTATGTAAATTAAAGTGCAATCACATTCGTAAATGAATGACTTCTGGTTTTTGAAATGTAAATGACATCATAACTTCTCCTCAGCTGCCGGCTAACCTGGCCGATCTTCGACCCACTTTTTTCCAGATTGTCGCTACGTTTCTCCATTTTCTGTTATCTCTTCCATGATTTTCTTCTCTTTTCTTTCTTACCGCTATTTTTAATTTTTCTTCTTTGTGCTACCGCTATTTTTATTTTTATTCTTCGTGACGGGTTCGCTTTGGCCTGGGGAGTCAAGTTCAGCATTCGCTTCATTGATATCTGGCGCCATCTAGCGTCGTGAATGGGTATAATGTCTAGACCCCGAATATAAGACGTCTTATTTCAATGCAAAAAACACCGTCTTATATTCGGGCCAATACGGTAATTTGCTGGCAGCAAACGTCGTGTCACGATCTGTGATTTTGGTTAACTTTTGCATTGTTTTGGTTGGATTTAGTTTCATTTCAAGCCACATCTTGCTTTCTGGTGTCACTTTTTCATCGTCGTATCTCAGTTGGCGGCGTCTTGTCTGTCAGCGGTTACTACAGTGGGCAGCTTATCATGTGATCAGGTTAAGAAATACAAATTTTTGGAGTACATCCTGTTTTTTGGGGGGGGGGGGGGGGTTACATTACAACTTCAAGCATATTTAAGATTATAAAATTCCACGTTTTTCGTATCCGCCCCCCCCCCAGAACCCGTTCTCACTTTCTCGCTGTCAAGAAATGCTAGACTAAAGTTTGTCACTCCCAGTGGAACTTTGCTGTCAAACCGCCACATGAAACAATAATTAAACGTTCTATATTTAAGGACAAATCTTCAACCGAATAATAAAATAACATAATGTGGTAGCTTCATGCTAACATCGTCACTTTTATTCTCTGGTAAATGCACGTGAAAGATGAACCGTGAAATAGTGGACACCCTTTGCACATGCGTTTGTTTTTCAACAGGCTATTTTGTTCCCCAGTTTAAAAGAGTTTAGAAGACACCTCGAGTCATCCATCATGTCAACAGCAATTGATGAGAGTCCAGCCGCTGAGTGAAAATGGGAATGTTTTGTCCTTTGCTTTTCATGTTAGATGACAACATGGACTTGCAAAAAAACAAATGAAAAGGCGTGAGGAGCCAGTTGGCAACTTTGCAAAGAACTACGCAAGGGTAAAAAAATGTCGGAACTGTTTCCACTTTAATGTGATACGGAAATACGAGTTTCCCGGGTTTTTGTACTTTATTTGAGTATTTGTTTTATTTCCCACTTTTTAGTTTGACTCCATACATTTGAACCCGACAGCGACATGAAGGAACGTGACCCAGGGAGCAGCAACAGAGTCCGAGAAGCAAGGTATTCCCCACCCGTGGCCTCATTTAAGAGAATTTTGATGTTTGTCGGCTCCAAGAATGTCTCGTGCCGCCCAGATTCCTCATCTAATCTGAACTATAACACATGCCGGTAATTTGTTTTTCCGGGTCGTCATTAGCCAATGTAAGATTTATTTGGAAGCTATTTTACGTGAACAAATGTATTCGTTCGTTTTCTTGCTGCCCTCAGTCTTCTCAATTGCTTTGCCATTGTAATTTTTGAGAACAGAAGGCTAGAAAAAAACGAAAATAAAGACTCCCGATAACATTATCTCACCCTCATGGTACATTGAGAGTCAAAGACAGGAGACCTTTGTGCTCCTCCGTGATTGTTGTTTGCCTCCTTGTCTCGTTCCCAATGAGGCATTCGATGCGATGCTATTTTGTTGTTGTTTTGTTTTTTTAAACATTTGTGACAATCAAAGTCGAGGGCAATCAGAGGTGAAAAAGAAAATAAAGGAAGCTATTGTGTCCGCGCGGGTGAAATGCCCGCTGGCTCGACGCAAGCAGATGCGGCAACGTGATAACGGCAAACAAAAAAAAAACAAGGTTGAAAGCGTGGCGGTTTCAAGAGGTAAAAGTACTCTTTGTCTTTTTCCTCTTTTTTTCCGAACCAGCATTTTTTGGTTTGCAAAACAGAGCCTCATCTTGTTTCACAACCACTGTTGACCAGATTGTTCATTTCCCCTCCTCGGCGCGAGCGAAGCAGCATGACCTCATATTTGTTTTGAGATTCCACGCAACGCGGACACACAAAAAGGACGTCGTAAATTTTGCGCGTTTATTCCCCCTGGTGCATAATATTTAAATACTCATTGGAGACACATGCTTTCGCTTCCTCTTGTAGTGTTAATATTTGCACTTTACACATTTATGACAAGCACTTTTCCCTCCGATTCCGCGTTGTATTCTCCTCCCTTGTGTTTAATTTTCAGCCGGCGTTGTGCTTCAAAGCTGTGATCATAGATTAGCTCCAGTTCCATCTCGACCCATCTTGCACATCCTGTTTCTGATAAAAGTCCCTATAGGTACCCATAAATTTTGAGATTGAAAAGGAATTTCCTCTTGGCTGTGTAAACCTTTTGCTTGAAAGCCAGGAAAGGATAAATTCAAGAAACTCAAGTGGATTGTATTCGCACAGTTGGGGTCGGGGGGGGGGGGGGGGTGTTTAATCAAAGTCAGGTTGTGTCCATTTTGCATTTTATTTTGACTGTATAGTGCCAATTCACAACAGAAGTTATCTCATAGTAAGTTAGGAGTGAGCGGTTTTTATTTCGCTATTTGCCTCGACCTGTTGCACTACGTATGGGGCGGGATGAAAGCCAATTCATACTTGCTTCACATGCGTTTCCTGTCTCGACATTGCAGCCAGCCAATCACATTGCAGTCGGCCATGTCTTGCAAAGAACTCAAGTGTTCATATAGAAAACAGTACTGAAAGTATATGACGGAAAGTATTATTGTCGCTGTACATGTTTTGCTGTATCGTTTCAAATCCATTGCTTCAAGGCTTATTAGCAACAATCATTGCCCGTATTAGCATTAGCGTTAAATTAGCAGACCAAAGGCTAAGCTATGTGGTTGTTTTAAGTACGTGGTGCGTATTTCTCTTTGTTTTATGCTTAGTTTGACATTAACTGAACTCTTTTTTTTTTTGGGCTTTTGCATTTGGATGTTAGTTTTGTCCATTGCTCAATTGAAGATTGCTGACCAATGTCGCTTAAACTACTGGATACAATATTAGCAAAGAGGCTGTTTTAATCCGGGCCAGTATTTTTCCATCCTCTGAATCATAGCAAAACTTACAACCAATTTAGACTAACAAAAGACGCATGTATCAATATGCACAAACACAGTGAATAATCATCACCTGTGATAAGCATAATGTATTTTTCATATCGCTGTCCTACGTTTAGTTAACTATTAATTCAAAAGTTCTCCTGTTTACATGCGTGGCACAGTTTTGTGCTGTTATGTTGTGTTTTTGTATCAAAGTGGTGGTTTCTGCAATCACAATTTGATAGTGGCAGTATTTAGAGGCAGATTACATTGGGTAAATTCCCACGCAGGGACCAGGTACCAAATGCAGGGCCCACCACTGATTCAACATTACTATCAGAAGATAATGTTGGTGATGCTGTAGCTCTGCTTACCTTTTAGCCATTGTGTCATTGTCCTTTCGCTGTTTAACGCGGGTTATTTATTAGTCCCACTGTTACCAAAGGGTGCAAATATAGATTTGTTTATGTAATTTCACACGTGTCATGCAAAAATGTCAACCCATGAAAAATTCCGTTTTCTGCAGTTACACATCCTGACCGCTCGCGTCGCTGTTTTTTAATCTCGCCAGCGGAAGCGAGCAAGGTCAGAAATCCAACATGGCGGCCCGCGGTCTTCTGCGGTCCGTCTGGAGCTCATTCGCGTCTTTTAACTGTGGTATAAGCGGACAGATCATTTCGCTGCAAAGGATACAAGTGCCACCGTTGTCGCATTCGGTTAGTCAGAGGAGAGGAATCCGTCAAGGTGAGACGGTTTCACGCAATTTTAAGAATAGTGTGCGTGTGTGGCTATATGCTGTACATAGATCGACATGATTTTCAACGAGACGCTTCCTTATTCTTTTGAAATAATCTGAATATTAAGGCGCTACAATGTCAAATGTTTCCCCTTGTTTGTTTCTACAGTCGTGGAAAAGCATGAGGGTCAAACGGTGACCGTAAGTACAAACATCCATTTGTTCATGACATTTACTGTTTATATCCGTTGCGTTACGGTGCTTCTTTTTATGCTCCTGGCAGTTTGAGTTAACACTGTTTTTTATCCAATACAACATGTAGACGTGGTTGTCCTAGATGTATATTTTGTCTTTTTTTTTTATGATTTAGAATGACAATGACCATCATCAAAGTGGTAGTTACTCTCAACTAAGATGTATGAGCTGTAATTGTCAGCAAATATCCGATGCATTATCATTGTTGTGTATAATGCAATGTATTTCTAAAGATTGATAGAGGAAATAGTTTGTCACTTCAAATGTACATTTGAGATAGACACACAAAATCTGATATGTGCTTTAAATGGAACCAAGCACTTGGAGCAGCTGTAGTTTTCACATTTGCAAATCTGAGCAAATGTGCCAAATTAATTTTCAAAAATGTCTTTCAGATGGAAGGAAAAATATTGGACACTGCAGCCGCACCCGAACCACCAAATCCCACCGCCAAGTGTCCGATCTATAGATGGAACCTGCAGAACAAATACAACTACACTGTAAATGATATCTAAATATTGTCGTGGGTAATAACTGAGTCACCTCTAAAAACCTTGTTTTGTGTTTTTTTTTTTTTTCTGTTCTCCTTTGACAGGATGTATTGCTGCTCAGTCAGTTCATCAGATCAGATGGAGGGATGCTGCCCAAAAGAATTACCGGTCTTTGTCCTGAAGAGCATCGCAAGGTTGCCGTGTGTGTGCAGATGGCTCACAGAGCAGGTGTGTACCTCGGTTCTCCAAGAGGGGCATTGATTTACAATGGTCCTGAATAATTATGGCATACAATTGGATTGTGCAGCGGGGTAAAAATACATGATCGTGTGACACAAGAAGGCAGGCTAAGTTACTGCCATACATATTCTTTCTCCATGAGCTTTTGTTAAAAATGGCCGACAAGTGTTTATTTTTTTTTATTGTGTTGCAATATGACAACTACACTAGTGTAGGTTAATGATAGCCATTGACGCTACCTGACGACTTGTTAACAACAGTCCATTTTGTTTTTGGTTCCGAGGTTTGCTTCCCGACCACCGACCCAAACTTCCAGAGGGCCACGTCCCGAAACCCAAACCGCAACTCAACAGGTGACGCCAACACTGGTTTTGTTTCCGATGCAGAAGAGCGTTATGTATTACACTAAAAGCTCCGTCTGTCCACCCCCCGTGCAGATACCTGACCCGCTGGTCCATTAGATCTGTCAAGCCCATCTACAAACGCGGGCTAAAGTGGTGCAAGAAACGCATGGCGGTCGGAAGCCCTCTGCTCAAGGACAATGTGCGATACGGTCCGAAGCCCCTTCACATTAAACACTGAAGAATCCCTGCGCTGCAGCTAGTTGGTTGGTTTTCAAAACAAAGAAAAAAACCAAAAACGTAACATAGTATTATGGAGACGAAAGGCAAATAAAAATATGCTTTGTTGATCTTTTATTTTTTATTTTTTTAAATCATTCAGATTGAATCAAATGGTAAGACAAATACATTTTATCCTGCGGTACACCACATCTCTCTTTTAAAGCATGAAGGGCAGGTCCAAGTTCTTGGTCCCGTAGCCGATGTAGATGAATCCGTGCAGCGGTGTCATGGGCACGTGGTAGAAGGTCAGGCCCAACCACAGCAGGCTGCGAATCACGCACACTTTGTTGGCACTCTCAAACTGAAGACTCCACGATCCTACACGTACAAAGATGGGAACAATTAGTGCGCATCACGTTACTCCCCTAGAGTGAAACTCAGTTCACCACGTAGGATACATTCCAGACATATGTGGAAAATCTGCGATGTAAAGACCATATAAGGAAAACATTTTTAGAGTTTCTCCCAACTCACACACACGAAATTCATTTCAATTTATTATGGCCTGTTTCTCTCTTTCTGACAAGACATGGGAGACTATTGAATAACGTCCCTGAGGACAGATTGTCAAATAAAAGCAAATTGAAGTAAAACTGGAACACAAAACAAACGTAAACATGTATCTTCAAACAGTGCAATGTTAAGCCAACGCCGTACTCCCACTATGCTTTCACCTTTTGGAATGTCCTCACTCAGCGGATCCAGAAAGTCCAAAGCGGGGTTCAAATCAGCCATCTCCAACAGGGACTTCTTCTTCAGGTTCTTGGGCTGAGCAAAGTGAAGAAAATTTTCAAGTTTCCCTGCCTGAGTGTTAGAGAGGCCTGAGGGACAGACATTGTGTTCATGTTTTTTTTTCTTCCCCCTGCTAAGCAGCTTTGCGTTCACACAAGAAAGCAATTTGAAGCCACTCTCACCGCCAAAGCTGCGATTGATCTGGACGACGCCGTGCGTGCTGTTGATGAAGGCGCCCCGCGGCACCACAGAAGCGTCTTCGTTGATGTGGTGAACCGTCACCGCCAGCCTCGTCTCCTCCGTCACTTTGGTCTGAACACAAGAACAAATTGAAGTGGATACCAACTGGATTTGTTCCTCGAGTGCAATCATGAAAACCAGGTACAGATTTTTAGCCCACAACCAGAACTAAATCCACCTGGAAATGTGACCTGTCCAATCCTCAATATTTTAGAGTGAGTTATTAAAATGCACACATTCACTTTGTGGGAACAAACCTCATCTAAATGGGATAACTCAAGATGGTACTCACTGTAGACTCTTCCACTGAAGGATCAAGTCTTTCCGCTTGTCTGGACTCGTACACAAATGATGGGTCGCCTTCGAATCGGCCCTTTGCTGTTTTGGACACGTCCTCGATCATTTCGGTTGTGGTCGTGGGGATCAGGAACCAATCGATACAATTGAAGCTGGAAGATCCCACCGTGAGGAATGTAAACAACGCGTGCGGTTTTAAAACGCAATAAATAAAGATGTTACCTGTAGAAATGCTGTGTGTCCTTCAGCTCATCATCCCTTCTCCCCTGAGCGATGAAATAGTGCTCTTTTAAACCGAGTATCTTGCCCCAGAACAACACTCGATTGAACTTGTAGTTTTTCTTCAAGATAATCAGTGAAGTTTGCAGAGCCGCCCTTTGCTCCGTGTTCAAAATGCACCCGCTACCCGCAACCAGCTCCAAAGAATAGGATAACGAATTAGCGTCCATTGTCAATGTAGTTGTTGTTAGCACTGTCTGAACCGTTATTAGCTTGCTAGCTAGCGCCAGACAACGCTTGCGGGTAGAGAGTTTGTTCGTTACTGTTTTAGTAAACCCACTCGTCACAGATTATTAGCTATTGGTTCGTTTTGGGCGTCATTTTTCTCTGAGCTAGTAATGGTTTTAGCGTCACTTTTTTTTAGAGCGTGTGGGCTGTTAGTTCCGGGTTGTCTTGGCAACGTTTCAACAAACCATTTGATTGGTCACGCTGAGCAACCAATGTGACGTCATTTTGAATATTTGAATATATCAGCGCTGTTTTAAGAGACAGAAACTACACGTTGAACGTTTTGAACTACAACTTGGAGAATCTAAACTCATGTTGCTGTAAACCGCTGTGTGTTTCAAAAGCGTGCTCATAATCACATGACAGCGCGTAACTTTCTCGTTTGCGAATAAAACGTCATTTGATTGGCATGCGAAGATTTTTCCCTTCCCTGACGTCATTTACGAGCGCGCAAACTTTGAAATGGCGTTGATTACAATGTGAACGACACTAAGAGATACAAAACGACAACCCAGAAGCCATAAACTCTCCCGTCGGCGCAAACTGGTTTGTCTTTTGTAATATGAATTTCAAAAACCTGCATTTGCTGATAGAATTGTACATTCCAAATGCAACGCGTTGCATTATTTTTGCAACGATACCCGTCCGACCCCACACGTTGGCTTGTTTCCAACCAAAAGTTTATCTAATCAGACGACAAAATGTCCCTCTCAAAGAGGCCTGAAAGCTGAAACATGTTAAGCAACCAATACACATTGCACGTCGCATTTAAGTTTAAAATACTACTCCCCCTCTTGTTTTTCTCAGTATGTTCAGTGTTCTTTGCAACCCTACAAAATGACGAGAAAATGACAACATTAGCAAAGTAACATGGCATGGTTTGTTGTTTGTTCTAAGTCCACGGAGAAACGGTGATTATCTGAAGAAAACTTATCAAAATGTTCATATGTGATGCAACACTAATTTGAACCCTTTTTATTAAAGGTTCTGTTTTGGAGAGAATCAGAAGAGGCCTGTGCAGTACTCGCCTGCAAATAACTACAGGACACAACAGTACATGGTAAGTGATCAACACCATTGTGGTCTAATGGAGCTGTAATTTATTTTATAAAGTACGATATGGAATGCTGGATTACATAATTTAAAAAAATCCACATTACATTTGGGAGAAAGCTGGAATGGATAAATGGAATTTGTGTGGTGAATTCAGTTAGTCTCAATGGACCACCACATAATAAACTGCTTTTGCTCAAGAGTGCCGTTTCGAATATTCCCCCCCCCCCCCAAATTGAAAATATCCATTCATTCCCATGCTTGCCTCTTCCCAAGGCTTGGCTTCAATTGTCCAAACAAAAGACCTCAGTTTGGAGTCACATGCTCCATTAGCAGTGATGGCTTCAGTTCCCTGCCAAGCTAATGTCGCCGACTCATGGAGAGAGCGGGTGCGACTGGGGTGACTCCTTTGGAAAAGTGGGGAGTGCGCAATGACAGTTTACACATTCACATACAGAAACACAGTCTGAGGTAAGGTTTTCAGATCATTTAGTGACTCGTGTTGCTAATCATGAATATAAATCTTAACATCTAAATGTGTCTTTATGGCCATTTGAGAGAATGGAAAAGAATCTAATGTACGCAGGATAATGTTTTGTCAGCC
This sequence comes from Hippocampus guttulatus, assembly GCF_054856545.1. Lineage (NCBI taxonomy): Eukaryota > Metazoa > Chordata > Actinopteri > Syngnathiformes > Syngnathidae > Hippocampus > Hippocampus guttulatus. Next base: position 2,876,600 of record NC_141283.1, on the reverse strand, counting down.
ATGCATGCCCTTTACTTCCTGCCCGTGCATACTGAACAGGATTAGCTGTTTCACGAGAAAGATTATCAAACACTCGGTTATCATCTTGAAAAGGCTTCATATTGGCTGGCTAATTACTCAGCGGGGTCTTCCTATATTTAAGTTTCATCCTGAAATTTAACCCAAAAAACAATATATTTCGAACTTTCTGTGATTTGTGTATTTCTATTATTTCCATGGAAGGGCTTGCGAGAAAATAACCAGAGAGAAATAGATTTTTTTTTTCCAAGGCCATATTGAACAGCCCTAGTGTCCACTTGTTACTCCACACATGCCTCGGTCCAATCCCACTTGCTACAGGATTGGAAGAAAACCTGGAGGCGGTCGCGGTCCCGCTCCCTCTGGGAAACCCGCCGCCCCGGGCGACCCGGGTTGCCACGACGCTAATCCCGCCGCACAAAAGGCGAGGGCGCGTCGCCTTAGCATGTCGCTGCCAGACGCTCTTCGTTGGCTTCGAGGGTCACGGCCATCGATCTTGGCGCTGACACATGGGCGAAACCTGCGCACTAAACTGTCTTTAATTCCTTTTTGATGCACTTGATATGAATAAAACCCCGTGGCTCTTGGTGAACTTGAATGGCCTGGGAGTGCAGGATAAAGTGAATGCTGAAAGAGAGGCAAGCAAGAGACTAAATCGTGGTGTCTATGTTGTACAAAAGCGCAGACGACAACAATGGCAAGAATGCATTTTAAGGAAATTAAACGGACTGGGTTGCAAACCAACACGCAACTCAATCTAGAGACTTTTTTGGGGGGCTGTTTTGTTTTTTTGAACTAGTTGAACGTCAGTGCTAACAAATGCTCTAGACCACCTTCAGCAGTCCTTCCAGCGCGAGCCAAATTTCTTGGTGTGTTTTGCAGTTGAATTAGGCCGAGGTTTTCACACGATCATTAATTCCAGCAGAGCCACGTGTGGCTCAAGCTGTGCACCACTGACGGGGCTTGTGTGATTTGGGCACAGTGTGGTACTGGAAAGCTTCACTAAGCTGCTACCATATCACCCAAAAATGGACATTTCAGCAGTTAGGCCCAAGCATTTGGATCAGGGTTATGATTGTTGTGGATTTTTAATTATTATTTTCTTGCTAGTTAGTTTGCATTTTGTATTGACTTTTGTTTTTTAAAAATTCAATTAGTTTGAATGTGTTTTTCGAGCACGTTTGTTTGTTTTTATTTTTTCAAAAATGCTTTTGTGTTTTTTTTTTAGTTTTGCAATTAGTTTTGGGGTTTTTATAATTGGAGTATTTGTCGAGTGCAAGATAAAAAAAAAAGCAGGGTGGGGTCACTCATTGTGTAACAAAGTTAAATGAACTACAATTCTCAAACGACTGACCTTCCTTTTGTCCAGACATACGGAAATACAAAAAAAAATAAATAATAATACAGTGGTACCTCTACTTACGCAATTAATTGGTTTTGGAAGAAAATTCTTAACTAGAAAATGTAAGTAGAGATTGTTTTCAATGTAAATGCCCTAATTCGTTCCAACCCCCCCCCAAATTCAGACAAATGTTTTCTGAAGCATAAAAATGCATCAAAATATGTAACTAATACAAGTTAGTTAGATTAGTGCACAGTAAATGAGAGTTGTGCATAAAGTTTAAAAAAAAACGAATAAAGAATAAAAATGACAGTCATTTAACTTCTACGTTTGCTTTTGTCGGCTTTTAACAATCCTCCGAAAATGTCCAAGGCGAACATCCGCATCGTGAGTGATCGCCCGACTGGTGAACACTTTTTCTGGGTATTTCACGTTTACGTAAAACTATCAACATTCCACGACCACGCGAGATCAGAAATAAAGCAAGGAATATATGATGACAGTGTAGACATTCGGGCAGATTACATGAAAGATGTTTCACAAAAATATGACTTGTAACGTTTAGGAGTTGAGAGCCATTTCTTTTTTTAAACCAGCGTCCCTTCATTTCCAGGGACCTCACAAAAGTATTTGAATATTCTTTCACAGCCAAGTCGACTGCCTGATTTCACGCCAAAGGCCTTTCAATTACTGGAGGCAAAACTTGCTTTCCTTTGCCAGCAGCTGCAAATCTACAATTCTCCCTCTCAGATCTTAACCGAGTCCTTTGCACTTTCCATTGTTCTGAGTATAGCCTCAACTGTCATATTTTTTTCGAAAGAAAATTGCAGCTCATGATGACTAATGGGCCATAGGCATGGCTTGGTGTTAAGTTAAAACACCCTGGAACCTTTTGGAGCACTTATTATAGCATTTAGAGCATACTACTACTACTTCACGGTTTGTTTATCGCGGGTTCAGTGCATCGCAGATTTTTTCAAACATATTAAAAAAAATCTATATTTAAAAAAAATATATGCATGAGTACAGTACTGTATATGCTGCTCTGTGACTCGCTGTTGTTTTACAGCTTCTCGCGGACCGTTTGCGGACTTTATTTTATTTTTTTACCTGTTTATGTTAATTGGACGCTACGTCGCGGATTTTCGTTTATCGCGGGTGGTTTTGGTCCCCATTAACCGCGATAAATGAGGGATTACTGTAGTTATTTTGCCATCCGTCGTGGTGGAGGGGGCGTTCCTACGAAGGCCGTGACGTAACCTGCAATATGTAAATCACACGTGAACGTCGAAGCTAAAGCAAATAAATAAATCACCTCGTAAAAGTGGACCTCGTGTCACTCGTATCTCAAGGCATCAATGCAGTTTTATTTCAGGACCCATTATTTCGAGATCCTCACAAATGATAAAACAGTCGAAACAGTTGCGGGCCGAACTGTACATGCATGACGCAATCTGTGTTTACATCTTTCAGTGTCGTGAGGTCCCGTTCGAACACGTCGATCCGTGCCAAGCAGGCCTTTTGCATGTCACCCACTAACCTACATATGTTCGTTGTTTGGGCCAGCACTCCGCCGCCCAAGCAGAACAAGCGCTAATCAAGCGCAGCCCAAAGTCTTTACATGACAACAGACTATAGCGGAGGTCTCGGTCAGCCCCGGTTGGGAAGCGTGTGATGAGAAAGAGAGCGTGAAAGGGGGGGGGGGCGGCACAAAGAGGGGGGCGACGGTGGCGAGAGATCGGGTGAGGGGGCGGAGCTACGGCCGCTATTGTCCACTAATGGGCTACATTGTAAGATTAAAATCCCCCAGTCAAATCTGTACATTGGATGAGTTTTCAGTTTAGCTGTTGCAGATCAATAGCGCCCCCTTAAGACACACAATGGTTATTACTTGAACCGTTTGGAAAAAGGCTTTCAGTTGTTTCAAATCAAAACGTGTGTTTGAAAACCTTTTTTTCACACCACCCTGAAAAACTGACCGGAAAATATAGAGGAAATGTTAAAAAACGTGAAAAGGGTATTTTCGTTTCGGAAAAAAAAATCACAGAAAAAGACATGAAAATTGAATTTCCTGTTTGGAAAAAATATTTCCAAAACGCTATTGAGGGGAAATGAAAATTAAGTTTTGATAAATATGTGACAGTATGAGTGACAAAATGTGTTTTAGATTGTGCGAACGCTTTGTGTGTGTTTTGAGATGGATTTCTTTTAAAAATGGGGGGAAAACCAGGATTTGAAAGTGTTGTAACATTTTTTTAATTTGTTTTAAACCGTGAAAAGGAAATCTTAATTTGAAAAACAAAGCGAACAATTCTCCAGTTGACTGTGTGACCATTAACCCCAGTGTGTATGTTCATAAATACCAAGTCTGTGACATAGAAAGTGCATTATTAACATTAAGTGCTTTCCTTGGAAGGGGTCCATCTGAATCATAAAACACTCACATCTTTGGCATCAGCAATGCTTATTTTGTTCATGGGACATTAGTTTCATAATTTGTCAAGACATTCATTCCACTGTACCTTTTTTTTCCCCCTCAAAGCTGTGCAAGGTATTTTTGGCGACGAATCACATAGGGCCAGAAGTGTGCTTTCTTGTAAACATGGCTCTCTAATGTCAAACAAATGACATCCTTTCCCCTGCGTTCATCTTTGACGCAATGGAGTCACACTTCTGTGACCTTTGATGGCTGGGTTAGCTCACAAGGGAGCGGAGTGTCAAGCGAGAGGTTAAACTAAGTGTTTTTTTGTCATGTCGTCGTTTTCAGGACTGGGGCTGTACGTTGGGCTGCCCTCTGTGGAACCGTACGACGGCCGCTCCTCGGCCGCCTTTGGAGACCCCGCGGATGATTTGGGATTCAGGACTCTGGGTACGTAAACCTGTAAAAATAATACACAAAAATGTTAAAAAAAAAAAAAAAGAATTCACAAAGCCTTATTGTGGTTTTATGTCATTTACCATGGTGTTTTCCTCCACTTGTTCAGGCGTGTCCTCGTCTTCCTCCCTCACCTGTTGGACAGAAGCGATGTCAACGGACGAAGAAGAAATGTGTAAGTCTGCAAAACACAACATGCGGCTCACCACGTAATTGTGCGGACTGAGGTACTGGAAATGGCCAAAGCAGGTGTAGCTGAGGCAGATGAGGATGGTGACGACGAGCACCACCAGGGTGAACAGAGAAGTGGATGCCCAGAAACCTGCAAAGTCAGAGAGGTTCCTAATATGTTCCCGCTTGCTTAAAAACAATGGTTCGAAAGATGCCCGTGTTGCGACCGCTGCACGTCACAAACCCGTTCTGAGAACAGAAAAGAAATAAAGCCATATGAGGCAGATGATGGGCGCGGCCAGAGCTTGATTGACAGCCTTCAGGTGGACTTGGCGGTCGAGACGCGTCGGCAAATAGGCGAAGTACAAGTTGTGCTTGTCGACCAAGTGCTTCAGGGTCATGTAGAGGAGGCCTGATGGGACACACCGAGTCATCAGAAACGTACATTTTGAGGTTAAGAACCGCGCATGATGTAAGAACATGTGATCAAGTCTCATGGGAAGGCACACTGAGTTAATGTCAAACTTTTTAATTCCAAAGCTCCTCCCTGAGCTTCGGACCTCAAGCATACAGAATGCTTTTTCTGTGCAAAAGTGTGCTGTCGTACTCACCGAAAGGCACAATAATGGGACAAATGACGCTGTATGCCATGATGACAGTAAACACGCACAGGATCCAGCCGTACATGGCGCCATACTCAAACTCATAGGCTTGGTTCTGGCAAATGAAATAAAAAGAATGTCCTATCAGAAAACGGAGAAAAATAAAACTTGCGACGGCATTGAATAGCTGTTATCTGGCCTTCGAAATAAGATATTAACTCATTCACTGCCAAAGACGTTGTTAAACGTCTTTTTGGACTTGGTCCAGAATTGGCTGGTACTGAATGAGTTAAAATTGTGTATAGCTGAGTGATAACAGGAGTACCCATCAAATGAATAAATAAAATGGTATCCTCGTTAACATGAGCGGGTATCTGGTCCGACATTTGAATAGATTTCGATTATAAATCCATCTCTCATTCCGGTAACTGTCACCATTTATACTGGTCGCCATATGGCCCGTCGCAAACCTGTTTGACGTATTTCCTTTCTGCAGCCGAGCGGGCAAACGCCAGGCGGATGGTGTAGAGGAGGAGATTGGGCAAGCGCATGAGATCCATGGCCGAGCCCACCAGGCCCGCCGCGATGACGTAGTTGACGAAAAAGGATCCTTGGTCAGGTAAGAACACACATCTAGTGTTCAGATGGTCAAACAAAACAAAGTAAGATGTCAGTTACGGACGGCTCTTTTATAGAGCGGAATCGAGACAAGGGGTGCCCAACCAATTGATTGCGATTGACCGATAGCTTGTGGACTGGTCCCAAGTCGATCTCAGGGTTTCTGGGGGGGAGGGGGAGAATGTGTGTCTGTCTGTGTGTGTTATTAGCTCATTCAGTACCAACCAATTCTGGACCAAGTCTGAAAAGACGTTTAAATTGAGTAAACTCATTCACTCCCAAAGACGTTCTTAAGCGTCTTTTCAGACTTGGTCCAGAATTGGCTGGTACTGAACGAGTAAATATAAAATATTTTTGTGTCATCATACACCGCACCCAAAGCATCTTAGCAGTTTCACCTTCACCCCCCCAAAAATGTAATAAAATAATACATAAATAAATCATTTGAAAAAAGCAGGTCACCTTTAACCTACGGTGGCACGTGAGCGCCATCACCGGAAGTTGTTGTGCTCGTGCATTGTGTGTATGCGTGCACGTGCGGTCACGGTCGATGGCGGAAGGTTGGTTGGCTTGAAAAGTAAGATCGTTGGTCAAAAAAAAAAAAAAAAAAAAAAGGTTGGGCACCCCTAATCTCGAGGTATAAGTAACAAGGAGATATGCGTAACAGTGAAAGGAACTTACTCAAACCTCAACTTCCCATCCGTGAGAAATTCTTTGTCAAAAAGCCAGCGGAAAAACAAGGCGAGACTGCGAGAGATAAAAAATAAAAATAAAAAATCCACTTGTTAGCTTATGTTGTGTGTGCGTGTTTAAAAAAAACCACATTGTTTACAATGACAGAAAGGGAACTCAATATTCGGTACATCTGCACAAAATGAATTTTATAGTAAATGAATCAATACATCGTCCTTGACAAACTCTTTGCACTTGTATTTCCAAACATGTTGCTCCATTTTGAGTTGCTTAAGGATTACACCACTGTCCGTGTTTGATGTTATGTGTTGTGTTTATTATTTTTAACTGTTTTGTTGTGAAAGCGCCATATAAATCCGAATGTACTGTATCGTATTGCTTTTGTGTCAGGCCTTCTACAAATGTCTTTGTTATTATTATCCTTTGGTGTCCGACCCCCCCCCCCCCCCCAAAAAAAAGCCTTTTGGAGGAGTTTCTGCTGTCTTGGTAGCACCCACTGCCACATCAGAATGTTTTCAAAATTCATCCGTTGAAGCCAGTTTCCTTGAGCAGTGTAACTGTATGCTTAAAAATCATAGTTTGGTATCAACCGTGTGTATATCGAGACATATGACCTTTTTTAGGAAAGTTCAACATCAATAGTTTGTCGTCTTCCCAACGAAATTCACAGTGCAGACAACCGCAACAGTTCTTTTGTTGACGGCGTAGCCCATTGAAATTACCTGGTGAGTCCGAGCGAGGGAAGGATGAGCACCATGAAGAGCAGGAAGAAATAAAGCTTGTGCATCATGCTGAGCTGCTCGCTGGACCTGAAAAGAGCACCCGGGACAATTCAAATTCCAAAAGCGCGGTCTCGCTTGGCTCGCCAATCTGAATGAACGCGTCGCCCACCTGCTCCAGTGGGCCTCCCCCAACGTGGAGTAGTAGACGATGGTGGGCAGCAGCGCGGAGAAGCACCACAGTAAGAACGTGGGGAAGAACTGGCTAACGATCGGGCTCTGTGGGGAAGCGAGAGAAAGGTCAGACTTGCAGCCCCCCACTCCCCCAGGGGCGTGGGAGTCTCTCGAGCCTACGTTCAGATAGCGGATGGGCTTGGTGACGTTGAATTTGTCGATGGTGTTGATGATGATGGTGGGCGTGGTGAGGAAGGTGAGCAGGAAGAAAAGCAGGAAGTTGAGCATGACGTAGCGCGTGAACCAGGAGAAGCCCTGCACTGACAAATGGTCCCTGGATGGGGAGACAAAATTGAAAGGCAACATGACCACTTCTTTGTCGTCATCACTAAGTACCCATGTGGAAATGTTTTACACTTGGAGGAAAAACAAAACAGTGACCAAGTACCGTATTGGCCCGCATATAAGACAGCCCTGATTATAAGACGACACCCTCTTTTTCAAGACTCAAGTTTGAAAAAAGACTTTTTGAACACCAAATTAATTTTTAGAAAGAAAATAATTACAGTACATCTGAAACAAATGATTATAACAATATATTTGAGAGAAAAAGCATGTTATTTTGCCTCATTCAAATCTTAGTATCTGAACATTTAAATATGTAAACTAAAGTCCAATCACATTCGTAAATGAATGGCTTCTGGTTTTTGAAATGTAAATAACTTCTTCTCAGCCGTTAACCTGGGCGATCTTCGACCCACTTTTCTCCAGATTGTCGCTATGTTTTTCCATTTTCTGTTATCTCTTCTATTATTTTCTTCTCTTTTCTTTCTGACCGCTATTTTTATTTTTATTCTTCGTGACAGGGGTTCACTTTGGCCTGGGGAGTCAAGTTCAGCATTCGCTTCAATGATATCTGGCGCCATCTAGTGTCGTGAATGGGTATAATGTCTAGACCCCGAGTATAAGACGACCCCCACTTTTTCAGTCTTATTTCAATGCAAAAAAACCCGTCTTATATTCGGGCCAATACTGTAATGTAAATTCGATTCAGCGCATTTTTGTCAAATCTACACGTTCTATCAGGTGTTGCGAAGCTCGACTCTTATGCAATTCAGGTGCGACGCAGCAGCCTTACCAGTAAACATTTTTCGGATGGGGTGCGAAGCTGACCCTCCACTTCCTCACTTTGATGCTCGCGCTCTTGCTCGAATGCTGAGGCTGCCGACAGCAACCCGCGCCGCTGCAGTCGAGCGCGTTGAAGTCTTTGAGAATGCTAATGAGCGCGGGGGGGCAGGTGTGAGTGACAGGAAGGATGAACTTTTCAACAATGGCAAGCATGCAATTTCCCATCACGCCAGAAAAGAATTTAGTGATTTTTCTGGTTCTGTGACAGCATGTTGGACTGGGTTCCAATATGGATTCCCGCCTGGCGCAAATGTGCGCGTGGGGCAGAGGCAAGATAAATGACTCACTACTTGGCCATGGCCTCCGTCTGAAGGGTGACAAAGGCAAGCCCCAGGGGGCGCTGTGGCACCTCTTCCACCTGCTGCCTCACCTCCTCCAGCAGGTCTTTTTCTTTGGTGCTGTAGTAATCTATAGCGTCCACCTGAGGGAAGACGCATATGAATGAGCACTGCACAAGTGATTCCCGCCTCGGATTACAGCTGCATCCCACTGGAAATCAGCTGGAAGCTTATTTCTGAGGCAACACAAGGATTCCAAAACCAGATATTTTCCTTAAATATGAATATACTTCTTAAGGCCGAAGCACACAGCACAGTTGCTGCTCCAGTAATGATTTGAAACTATCTGTCGCGAGTCGGCTCAAAAACAACTCTCAAGAACCTATTTTAGAAAAGACAAAGCTGCTGTTTTGTGACAGCATGAAGTCCCGCTGCTGCAACCTTACCTTGTCACAGTTGGCGCAGCAACACAGGTAGCCGCACAGTCGAGGATATATTGTTTCCCGCTGGCCCATCTTCTCCAGGACACGCTCGTAGTATCGCAGGTTTTTTCCGGCTCGGACCCTGGGGGGGTGAAAAGCACCTTGGCATATTTGTCACACCCTGCATTGAATTGTTGTTCTGTTTACGCATCGGAGCAAATTTGTCAGGCTAGTGAGAGGGGTGTGGTTGTTTTTTTTTTAGGCATTTGAATGTAGTTCGTCAAAACCTCACATTCTTACCTTTCCTTATCAAGTTGCATGAGCTTGGCCACATCATAGGCAATGTTGACCGCACACACTCGGCAGCTTGGGTACGCCTCTCTATGCAAAAGTACACCAATAAAGAACAGCGCGGGAAGCAAGCACTCCCTTTCGCTCGCGAACTTGGTTTCGTCCACTCACATGAAATGCGTCTTGACGTCGTCCTCTGTCGCTGTTTTAGGGAGAGACGTCACAAACAAGGTGTTTCTGGCCTGCAAACATTAGCGGGGAACCGTTTAGCACAAGTGCCTCTGAATCAAAGACGAAATTGTGATTTTTATATTTTGGGCAGAAACTCACCGTATCTTGCCCCATGCCTTTCATTTGCGATGTGTGATGCCGCAGCAAAACAACAGTGAGGGCAAGATAGAGGACGGCAAACACCGTGTGAAGCCACAACCAGTCGTTTCTGGAGAGAAAACCAAACTTTTAAAACACAGCCAAGACTCAGTCATGTTCTGTGCAGTTCAGTCAGCGTGAAAGGCACCATTACGTGTGTTCATGTTTTTGATGCGTCCATACTTTCGGCCGTAACTCAACCCGAATGTGTACATGAATCGGACTGCACTGTCGTCTATCACTAACCTACGCTAACGCAGTAGTGACGTCATAGTTACAGTGTGAAACACACATGGCAAGTCATTGAAACATTCATACTACAAAAATCTGTGGACCCGGAATAGAGCCTTGTGAAACACCACGGCTTTCTTAACTATAGGGGGTTCATGTCCCAAAGGTACGTACTGTTACGTCACTGTGCATTCTAGTTCACAGTTTATAACCTGATGTTGGTACTATTGTAAACCAAAGGACTTTCCACCCCCTATCCATTGACCATTGAAAATAGGAGGGTGACAAGTTTTTAGTGGTTTATGATTCTGTGAAAAAGGGTCATGAAAACAACAGCTAGTTGCAGCCCATAAATTTTTGTTTCACGTTGGTGTAGGTTTTATTGCAGTTCGTGCTTCTTCCGTGTTGCTGTTTAATACCCCTTCTGAAGATTCCCAATCGTCGTCCTTCCAAAACTCTCCGGATTGTTGCCTGAAAGACATTTAGGATGGAAAACGTGTCTTTTGAGAGAGTCACTGATTTTTGTTTAGTTATTTTTTTTAAAACCGTTTTGGCTCGACCTCATTCAGTTGTAATATTTGCCATTAAACTGTGAGCCGTTAATCTGTACAGAATTTCATCCGACATCAGTCTTACCAAAGTGGGCAAAAAGGAGAAGCAGCAGTAAAAGGGACTTTTTTTTCCCACTTTCACATTACAGGTGAATTTGTCAACACAGTGGAGTTTAGAGGAAGTGAATCTGGTCGAGCCATTTTTAGCCGCGATGAGCGGGCTGTATACGCGAAGTGAAATTACGAGGCACCAAAGCTCACCCAGCAGGTCACCCGTCAGGTTGACAGGCAGTATGATTGAGAGGGAGGTGACAGTCATGACCAGCAGCAGGATGACCAGGTGACGCTGGAAGGACAGGTAGTGAACGGCGTCGCTGCCGCATCTGGCTTTTATTTTTTCATCGCTAGAAAAAAAAAACCCAAATACGGAGCTGTTTTTTTTTTTTCAAGGCCTCAGGACTTGAAGACAAAGCAGATGTTGACAAATCATACTCACTCCATTCTGAGAATGAAAGGCAGCCAAGAACAGAAGCCCTTTAAGAACAAAATGCAAAATGAATGTTCAGATTGTGACAAATTACTTTGGCCTATCGTCAATCAATAATTTGATTCCACAAACCATTTCATACTCGAGGTCATCCCCATTGGACACACAAGACGACATGTGTCTGTAGCGATGGCGTCCCGTCCCGGTGACTCTAAAAACACAAGGCCGTTCTTTTAACAGTGAAGTGCAACAACCTAATCTCGAATGTATGCTTCATGTCGGCAAATATCAAAACGGCTTCGGGCCAAAATTGCGCCTCAATCCAAATGCAAAACTCGAGTGTCTCATCCAAAACTAACCCTTCTTTGTCCGCAACCAGTGCCAGGCGGCCATAGTCCCAGAACTTCCTCCGTATAATCGAAAACAGGATCAGTAACACCTGTCGGACCAAAAGATAACAGTAGATCCATTTTAAACAAACTTAACTTTCTCAATGATGGACAGACGGCAGCTCGTACCAAAAAGACGCTAAAGTTAAGAAGCAGCACAACAGGCACCCCCCCAAACTGGACTCCGTTCAGGACGGTGTTCTGGGTACTGTTGAAGCAGGTCTTGTCTTGGGAGCCGCTAGAACCAGTGGTGCCGTTTGAGCCCACTAGCGACCACTGCTCCCACCACCAAGACGACATCACTGCAGGGGAACCGGCAGTTTTTTGTCTGCATGAAACGACAAAAAATTCAGACTTTGTTGGGGGGGTCTAGCATAGTAGCTCAGCAAGTGTAAAATCGGGTCGTAACATAAAGCATGTCAAGATTAAAAACGATAATAACAGCCGCCATTTATTTTCAGTCCGATAGCAGGTCAGCTAATCACCACTGCGCATTGAAAAAGATAATTATTTTTGATCTGTAAACACCCTCCTCCTCCTCTAATTTTGCCTCAAATTGGGGGACTTTGGTTTTGACAGAACAAAAGTCAACAACTAGGTCTCAAGGTGCAGAGTAACACGCTATATTTGCTTTATTACATTTACTTAAGTAACTTTTGATGAATGGTACTCGTCAGGCTAGTTTTAACGCAACATTGCTTTTTACTTGAGTACTATGCTACTATTAATTGCATTGTGGTCGATTTCTTGCGACTTTTATTTGTGTCATTCATCATTGTTTCTGTGTTTTGGTTTGTCAGACGGAGTTCTGCCATGGGTGCAGTTACATGCCCATTTAATGATTCAATTGCTCACTGCTCAGGTCTTGTACTTTTTTTTTTCTGTTACTTTCAGTTATTTATGTGGAGGGCTAATTCTAAAGTAAGAGTCCTCTTACCGGAGTACGGGGGGGGGGGGGGGGGGGGCGCACCTTGATGTGTTTTTGCGCCGCTCCACTCGTATAGGACGTGTCAAAATCAACAGTGTGCCTCTTCGCTCCACGCCTCAACTGACCCTCGCGCCGCGAGTCACGGGTTCTGCATTGTGTGCCTCAGTCTTACATCAAGTTATACTCCGGAATCCAAGGCGACAGTCGTATCCGCCATGTTCCTATCAGACACATTCGTGATTTTCCTGCCCCATCGCTAATGACAAATTAAGTAACGTTGCAAAACAGTACAACTTGCGGTAGCTGGGGAGTGGGGGGGGGGGGGGGGGGGTTCGAAAGCGGAACCCGAGTGAGATCATCGCAGAACTTTTTCCCTACCTCGCTGACAACTTACCGCCCCCCTCCACCCCGTCAACGTCCGCTATTCACAAACTTGACCAGCCGGTTCGGAAAATGAGAAGCACTGCGTGTTTGGCTTGCCTACGTGGCCCAGGGAATCGCAGCCCGCCACGCCTGTTGTGATCCCGTCGCCCGTCACCGAGCCGCAAAGTAAACTTTGGAGACGCGCGGCCGTCAACTGTCAGCAAGTCTTGTTTTCTTGTTCAGCCGTCCCACTTTACGTTGCGCGCATGCGCAGAGAGTCGACCGCTGTCAGAACAGAAACGTCGTGTGGCTTCGAAAAGTTTACTATACTTAATCTTACTATATCTTCATTTTATTGGAATCATAGTAGTTAATATTTAATCATATGAGCATTTACTCTTTAAGTAGAAAAATAAGCATGTGCTATCTTAAAGACACATTTTACAGATAAATCGAATGTAAATACTGTATACTGTAATCCCTTGTTTATCGCGGTGATTACTTTCCAAAAAGAACCAGTCCTAGGTGAAATCCGTGAAGTAGTGAGCTTTATTTTTTTACAGTTATTATACAATACTGAACTATGGATACAAAGACCAAAACCTTGTTTTCAGGCCCAAGCACAAAAAAACAAACAAACAAACAAACGTTTTCAACTAATAACAAGATGTTTTTTGGAAATACTATACTGTAAAATAATATTGCTTGAGCGCGTCCTCAGGTGCTCAGTTGCTTAGCCAATCAGGATGCAAAACTTAATTCACTGTTTAAAAGCATTAAAAAAACTGCACTTAAAACATCCATGAAACAGCAAAGCCGCGGAAGGTGAACCGCGTTAGAGCGAGGGATCACTGTATAGTAGAAATGTCACTCCAAGCCTGTGATGGAACACGCCCATTTTTGGACGGAAAATTATGTACTGATTAAACAAGGTCGCCTGTCCCTTTAATCACCCCTAACCATTTTAGATGGTGTCGGGAGGCAAAATAACAAGGCCAGAGTGTAGCCAAACACTGCAATTTCTTCATCGTGCAACCTTTTTCATCCCAACGGTATTTTTATAGCATCTGTCATCTAGTGTACAGTCAGAGAACATAACAAAGTACCTATAGACACCCGTATCACTAATGATCTCTTCAGCCGGTTAAGAACGCTGGCTGTGTTGTTTGTCTATCGGTGTTTGCCTACATCTGGCTTGGAAGTGTGTTGTCCACTTTGGCCTCCGCAGTCGCACTGATGGAAAAACTGGAAGCCACAATTTTTCATCAGCATTTTATGCTGCCCATTCCTGATACAAATAGTAGAGTGAAATAAAATTTTGACCATAGTTGAATTGCAATGTGTGAAGTACATTGAAGGTACTGTTTGTACATTTGCGGGAAACATTTATTTTCACAGATGAGTGACATGATGGCGTCTATTTTAAAAACACAATCCATCACGTGACCGCTGCCATTCCGTAACATCGACTCACACGCAAAGAAAGCCACAAGGAGCCAAAATAAAATACTTGAGACTTTGCTATCAGTCATTTGCACCCAGGCTCGAGCAAGATTTGAGCAAGGATTACACGGCGTCCGACGCGGCGGGCACAATGTGGCTGGTTCCACCTTGGAGCCATTTGGGAGATGTGTTGTAATTTGTGTGGGACGAAGCATCGCAAAGCAATGTCACGGGCGCAGATCAGATGGCCAAATTAATGAAGCCAATGCAATTAGTCATTCAATTTACTGTAACATTGTGCGGCGCTGCGGTGTTTCCCCCTCCAGATTCCCATAATGTGAAGTTTATAGGCTTCCACCCGGACTGTTCATTTCTGCCTGCTGTGTATTTGTGTCTTCCTTGTACCATGTCAATGTGTACTCACACTGATGTTCATGTTTTGGCTGTGTGTGTGTGTGCACGTGAGTGTGTGAGTGTTCATGCCTCGCCGTGGGACACGTTGATTAGTGTGTGGTGAGGCTCAGCTCACCAGCTGTCCTCCCAGACCTGCAGCTGATTGAAACCAATCAGGCTTGCGATGGCCCCATTGCAGTGACCCCTCACCCCGCCCGCCCCTGGCCTAATCACCTGCTGATTGGCCCATGCAGGCCCTCCCCCCTCAGTGTTGCTCACCCACCCCCTTCGCACAGAAGGTTAATTTGACCAGCGGATGAAGCCTCCAGGAGGGAATAGGAACGTGTGCCTGGTGATATTGCATGGATCTAGCACACCTGTCAATCACGGCCACTTGTAGGGGGTGACAGTCAGGAAGGAACGAAGAGCATCTTCCTGGTGAAAGATGGAGAGTGGGTTTTATTACCCAACTAGCTCCCTTTAAGCCTTTGTGCGCATTGCGATCGTAAATGTAAAACCTTTTTGATATTTACATTAGCAAAGACTTTATTGTGCGGTTGACACTGAGTCAAGAAAAGACGCTCATCCCTGGTCTCTTAATTGCAATGTTGCGCTCGCACCAATAAGTCTGAGGGAAGCACGACATGCACATTTCGTTGGTAACAATAAGATTATAAATGTTCTTACATAGAGTGTATCAGTGAGTGCGCCTCACATATTCATCTGCATAACATAATCAGAACCATGAACAATTAAATGAAAGCTCGGCCCATCAGGGGAAAAAAAATTTGTTCGGCCGGTCGAATATAGTCCGTGAGATAAGTCACTGACGTTACATCCTATTCGTTTGCCATCTCTCGGGCGCGCCATCGTCAGGGAACGATCGTCTCATTTCAATTGTCCATCTGCCCGTCTCGCTTCTCTCCTGTTATACTACTCGTCTCCTCGATCGAATTTCTGGTGTCAGAAGTGAGAATCAGGAATGAGCCCAAGGACTCTTGTGATTGTGAAATGAAGTGTGATCGCATATTAGGAAGCTGACCCGAAGCTGACACTGTTGTGATACACAAATAGAGGAGAAATGGGTTGGGTTTAAATGTCCCACAGGCATTCGCCACAACAGAAAGGACAGGGGGAAGTAATTGCAACCGCTTTGTACGTATTTCAGTTACCGGGTGAGCGAATACTAAGCCTGGCTTCTTCTCTTTCTTGTTCCCCATGACTCTTTCTTCTTTGTATTTTACAGCTGTCTGGTTGCCCTGTGGCACCATGCTGCCTCTCACAGGTGGTGTGCTGTGTCGGCACCCTTATTTTTTTCTTCTTTCACATTAAAAATTGTTTTTAAAAAATCAGATGAGATGTAAAAAAAATGCTATGGGTGTAGCCTGCTTTAACCATGATCGTATTACGAATGGAGCGTGTTCCTTTTGTTCTGAAATTTAAACGGTGTTCCCACGTACAGTAAACGCTGCAGTTACTTGTTTATCCAGAGAGAGGCGCTGTTGTATTCAGTCATTTCTGCAGTAAATCATCTACAGTCCTTTTTCTTTTTTAGCTGCTTTTAGCTTCTTCTTTGTCTTTTCCTTCTTTATTTTTTTAAATTAATGTCTAGAATGCCCCGTATATTCATTAATCTTAAATACAACACAATTTAGCCATTTGTCATCACGGGTCATGTGATCAACAGTTAAAAAAATAATGTTGAACAAATTTTTTTTCACCCACAGGTTTTGTACAAGTTTGAGTTTGAATCACTCTTTGTACATTTCCTTCATCAATGTTTTGACAAACTTAGCAGCCAACTCTCCTTTACTGTGTGTGTGTGTGTGTGTGTGTGTGTGTGTGTGTGTGTGTGTGTGTGTGTGTGTGTGTGTGTGTGTGTGTGTGTGTGTGTGTGTGTGTGTGTGTGTGTATGCGCTCGCGTGCACACAGTTTGTCAGGCTCCTCTGCCTCCTCGTCCCCGGTGGGCAGAATAATGTTGCCAGATTAGCATAACGTTAGCATGTCATTTCCATGTCATTATTCCAGTCGCACTGTAAACGTCAGCGTAGGCATTCTCTCCCCCCCCCCCCGCCCCCCCCTCACTTTCTCTGTGCTCGTGAGTGAACTTTGCATCAGATCAACTGTTTCCCTTCATGTGGCAACACCCCCCCTCCCACACACACAAACAATCCCGCCACAATGCGCACCCACAGCTAGTGACATGGCTCCTTCACTGTCACAAACCCCTCATCTCTTTATCATTGCCATCCACCCATGTAAACACATCCTAATTCCCATTAATCTGCCATTCACGATTTTGTTTTTATGCTAATATCAGTACCTGGTAAAGACATTCAAAGAATAGTTTGACCCGACTCGTATGGGCAGCCAATTAATTGGGCACACATGTAGTCTGTAATGAGAACCAGGAGAAGAAATGTACCCAAAAACTGCCTGTGCCACCGTAATTTTGCTCAGTTGGGATTGCTCACTTAAAACAGTGCCAATATCACACTAATTGTGTTGTTGCGGCTTTGCTGTTCAATGTCAGTACATTGAAAGTTTGTTCACTTGCCGAGTAATTGTAGCGCCTAGGCAATACGTTGTTTCCTTTTTTTGTTTTGTCCTTTGGTGGAACTTGAGTCTCACAGCAAATCGAGCGACGCAGCCAACCCCAACTGAACCACTGCCTCTTGCGCAGGGCTTTTCAACTAATTGTCGTAGATGTAACGGGGATAAAAATGCACATGAGCAAATGCACCCACCCATCGCCTCCCCAAAAAAATCGGGGTACTTAGCATAAGCAAAATCAAGAAAGCCACAGCCAATTTGTACCAGTGTAATATATGCAGTGTACACATGTCACACTGAACTATGTTTACAATTACTCATGTACTTAGAGCTAGAAAGCAAAGCGTGGAGAGTCTCTGCCAGTGTAATTGACGGACGAAGTCAGTGAAAATCTAAGTATCCACACTGTGTTCTTTTATTCTCACCCATTTCTGTAGACATTCGCTTATTCCTAGTTAATCGCGCCATATTTTTGTATTTCAATTTTAAAAAAAAAAGTAGTTTTGCGCAGTCTAGCTAGATTTCGTTTCTTTGATGAAACTTGACTTTGAAATAGAGTCTCGGTCGAATTTGAGGTGTACCTATTGATTTGGCCAGTGAGTGAAGCGTAAGCGTCGCACCCTTCCAAGCCGTTGAGCCAGTCGCCAGCATAGTCTGATTAAATGGTGACTTAACATGCGTTATACATGCTGCCCTGCATTTTCAGCCATATTGGCTGCGATTGTCGCGCTTCAACCTCAGCCATTTTGGGGTGGGTCCGCAGCTGCTCGAAAAATCCCATTTAGTCAGAGCGACATGTTTCGGGTCGCGCCCTTGTTTACAAGAGGGAGCCAGAGCTGATGTGTTTAAAATGGCGTCCAGATGGTGACAAAGGCTTGATTGCGGCATGGCTTCAAAGTCCCACCCACTCCTGCTGTCCAGCGACTTTATCTGAATCTCTTTATGTCCTCACTCTCCTCTCTGTGACTCACACCTCAAGTAGATACAGTGAACCCCCCCCCCCCCCCCCAGTTTATCAGGGGGATAAGTTCCAGACCCACCCACGATAGATGCGAATCGCCATGGGTGAGCTGACAAAAATTTGCACTTTGGGTCAGTCTGCGGGCCACCAATCGATCATAATTGACTGGTTGGGCATCCCTGCTCTAAATTGTCCCTAGGTGTGATTATGAGCGCAGATGGTTTTTTGTCTGTGTCCCCTGCGATTGGCTGGCAACCCGTTCAGGGTGTACCCCCGCCGCCTACTGCCCGAAGATAGTCTGGGAAAGGCTCCAGCCTGCCCCCGAGCCTCGTGAGGTTAAGCGGATTAGAAAATGGATGGATGGCTGTTACAAGATTTAAAAACCTTCAAACAGCTCCACACACACGGCGCAGCAACACATACAAACAGCATATAGCCCCATCGGTTGGCGTCCTGAGGAGTATGATGCCTGTTTCTGACAGCAACAAGAAGTTGGCAGCATCATATCACCTTGTGCGATTGAATCAGAGTAAAATCCGATTACGTTTCGCAGCTATTAGGCGAGGCGACGCGGTGCGAAAGTGACTTGAAGTGTCCGCGAACATGTCATAGAATACCAGCACGACCTTTTTGTGTGTGTGTGTGTGTGTGTGTGTGTGTGTGTTGCACATTCTCCCTTCTTGCCATTTTGCCCGTGCATGCAGATGTCAATGCCTGTGGCGGTGCCGGTGACTCGCTGGCCGAGCTCCAGCGCGCTGCCCCCGAGCAAGGAAGTTGCCAGAGGAGAGAGCGCAAACAAGCAAACACGAGCAGGGAGAGAGGGAGGTAGGGAGAGAGAGAGAGAGACAGACAGAGAGAGAGAGAGAGCGAGAGCAGAAGAACGAGCGTGAGGGGCAGTAGCTGTGTAATTAGTAGCAGGTTTTTAGCAGCCCCCCCGCTTCACTTTAATTAAAAGTTGAAAGAGCGACTGTGGAAACAAGGAACCAAGAATGAACAGGGGATTTTTTGGGGGGGGGGGGGGGGGTTTGGAATAGAGTGAATTCCGGTCTTGCCAAGTTGGCACCTTGGAGAGAAGCCTGATAGCTCTGAGCTTTTCCCCTCTTGGCTTCTGGAAGTCAAAATTCGCCCCCAATTTATTCATTTCAAAGTGGTGTAAAACATCCAATCCAAAAGTATTTAGACACACCCCTCAGTGAATCCCTGTTGACCTCTTGCTTTACAACCGTCCATTTTTAGTGGCGTTTCTCCTCACGGGGAGAATTGGTGCCCTGTCCCTGCTGACTATGGGTAAAAGGCGCTGTACGACCCGGACTGAAACCACTATGACGCCATGCTGCTCCATAGTCTCTCTGTAATGCTAATTTTTCACCTTGTCAAACATGCTTCTTACTTTGTGCGAGCAGGCTTACATTGTGGGGAGCTTAGGCCGCAATTCAAATGGTGGATGCAAAATAACAACAAAAAGTTACTTTTATTGGGCATCATTGCTTTTGCCCGTGACTGATCATTCATCTGTTGTCATCACGACGAGGGTGATGGGTGTCAGAGAAGGTAATGACGGCCGCAATGATGAGAGTGAGACATTATTATTGCGTCTGGGGGTTAGCGATGAATCAGCGGTATCGGCAGCCGCCGCGGTGCTGATGGAGAATTCTTTGTCTTCAATAACCTCCAGCTTTGGATCCATATTGCTGAGCAAGCTCCTTCTCCTCCTCTTCTTCCTCCACAATCTCACTTGTCGGTCGGCCTTGTCCGCCCCTCCCCACAGTAACAGCTTCGGCCACATGATGGCAGCATCACTGGGTGAGCTGCAGATGGCCGGGCTGATGCTCTTTCACCATGACTGCTTCACGGAAGATTGATTCGCCGAATCATGATAACTTGACAGAGAATAATCGCAGACATGATTTAGGTTAGCGTTGCCCGGTAGTCATTTAGTCCCGTTACTTGATGAATGGAGCTCGGATAGCCACGCCGTACCCTGCGGCTCCGATCGCATTTCCGTCCTGGCAATACGGTTGGATTTACGATTCACTCGAAGCTCTTGTTTGGAAACGGCAATCCTGATATTGCTTTTTGTTTCGAAATGTGTAGATCACGTCAATTATGAAACCGGCGTGGCATCATAGCAACATGACATCCGCATTGGCAGCCAATCAATTTTAACAGGAAGGCTGAGGACAGCGGTGGAGGACATCCACCATTTTTTGTGTCTATTAGTGGCCGTCACTTATATGCACATTTTTGCTATCCACTGGCTGGTGTGGTCCCTAAGCCCCGAGAATTGCAAGGGTCACGTGGATATACAGTGCAACTCCTCTACAACGAAATCATGTTTGCAGCAAGAAATTTTTCACAACAGGGGACTTTTCACTGTAGCAAATTTGATCTCGGATGTAAACACGAACACACACAAAAATGTTCGCGTACTTTTTATTTTTATTCAAATAGTGCATAAGTATGAGCATACACTTATTTGACACTTCATGTAGCCAGCGTGGAAAGAAAAAAAGGGAAAGAAATTGCGAAATTTACGATCAGCATTTACTTTCACTTACATCAATTTCTTGCATAATGACTTTTGTTTTGCATCCTCCATCTTTCATTTTTATTACCTTTATCCTGTCTTCAAGCGTTAAAGCTTTTCTTTTCTTAACTCCTTAGTATGCAAAGGTCCGTTTTAGCAATGCAGCGTTCGTGATGCGTCTGAAACAAATACTTCCTGTACTACTGCGCATGTGTAAACCAGTGCGGTGGTTGATGTTGCCATTTCCGAACGAAGCAGTAGAGGTCGCTGTTGGATTAGACTTTTGCGGAAGGCTTGTTTTCCTTGTAGTGAATCCCGTTGCGAGGTAAGAGCAGAGAAAAAGATTTCGTAGAATGGAGGACAGGGGGACTTTTCGTTGTAGGGGGAACAGAAAAGTGGGAATGACTTCCATGCATGAACATTTTTTTCACACTGGGGGTGGGGGGGTATTTTCGCCCATGTAGGTTTCGTTGTAGAGGAGTTTCACATACTGTGGACCCATGATGTTTGCACGGGATAGGGCCCTCGAATAGCATTTTTCCCCAAATAAGATCTTTTTCTGACGTTGAAACCGTGCACCGCCTGAAATGCTATCTTGCAGCCTCGCTTGAGAACTCCTGGTGCGTTAGTATGCATGAGAAAACATTCATAAGATGCCAAGTGGGAAAAAGTCCAATCTTCTACGTTCATATTGTTTTCGCTTTTGTAGAAAAGACTCCAAAATTTTTTTGAGGATCATGCATCGCCTTGACACATACTGTACAGTATTTTGTAAGATACGTTCTTGTGAAGGCAATTCTCGTGCTTTCCATGAACTCAGACGTGGATGGTTCCAAAACAAAACAATGTCACCTGTTTGAAAATCCGCAAAATCATCCAACATGTTGACAGTAGGAAAGAAAATCCATCTGCGGTTTTAGGAGAGACTTCCAGCTGTTTCCATGACTGTATTTGCAGTCCAAAATAACCCAACTCGTGCAACGCTGGTTGGATCATAACCGTTTTTATAAAGTCGAAGGTGGCCCAAAATTAGGTGGCAGTGGCCACGTTTCGTGGCATCGGAAGAGAGGAGCTTTGTGCAGAATTTAGCGATGTCACACGACCGCTTTTTTCCCGAGCATTCCGCCTGTAGCGAGCACTGATACTTGATAATGATGTCAATTGTAATGAAAATGCTTTTAATTATTATTTGATTCAAACGTTGTTCCAAAACACATGGCACATCTTAATTTTCTGTGCCTCGTTGTTACAGCCTACCGGTTGTGCTGTTGAAATCGAGTTGACTTGTGTTCCATTTTTTTTAAATTCACAAGCCACATGTGCTGCTTCTGTTGTACACGCCTTTGCCTCCAGGGGGCAGTTTTGCACGCACGGCGGCGAACGTAAATTTGATGCTACGTCTCAAAAAAGAGAGCATAGCGATTGAGCTTCACTTATATACTAACTTTTTTTTTTTTTTGAACAAGAAGACTATACACCTGTGACTCTTAGATCATCCGTCTTTTTAAAGGCTTATACAGTGACATCACCGCTATTGGTTTGCCCGTCTGTGGCGTTTTTGCATTTGGTTGTAAGATGATGTCTGTGTTCGGTGAAATACGCAAATTGTCTTATGGGTTTAGCTTGACGCTAATCTTCAACTGGAATGTCTAGAAACAGCTTGAAGCAAACACACGTCGACTCTTTGATGAAGCGTTTGCCGTCTGCCAAACTGAGCACCGCAATCTCAGGGAGGACAGGATTGTACACACTGTAACAGTATATGACATGCTAGCATCAGGCCTCGTAGGACAATATCGGAGCGTTTTTTAAAAAATTTTATGAGTAGGCGTAAGACAGCCCTTGTTGAAATTTAGTGTGAAACCTTCACAGCTGCAGAATGTGACTTGAACTCCGCTGCCGAGTGCCACTTTCATATGCCCCCCCCCCCTTCTTGCCTTCTCTATTACGATTTTTCCTTCTTGATTTCACGTCATCTGTACGAAAGGTCTTTGCGACGAAAGGAAAGTGACACTTGGTCAGGTATGGGGAAACTGATCTTGTGGGGGGGGGGCTAGGATGCGGGGGCACTGGGGGGGGCGCAGTTGAGTGGTGGGTTGGGGGCGGTGTTCAGCTGCCAAATGCAGCCACTTGGGGGAGAGTGAGGAGTCGGGGAGATAAGGAGACAGCCAGCGAGCGACAGCTAGCAGCCAGCCAGCAGCAAGACACTGATACCCTTCAGCCACCATCCTTCTCCTCATCACCTCTTCCTCCCTCCACTCCCAGTCATCTTTCCGACTCCTTTGTGCCGCGTCTCAACGGAGCTGGGCTTGAGTGGCAGGCCGTCACACATCAGCTAGCAGCTGAGGCTGTGTACGTGCGTGCGCGCGCCAGTCGAAGTGGGCTTATCGGCGGTGCTGAGAAGGCGACCCACACAAAGACAGAAAGTAAAGAAACAACACCCAACAAAAAAGGCGTCAGATTTGACGCCTGCGCCCGGAAAGACGCACACACTCGCGCAGGGGGAAAGAAAGAAAGGGGAATTAGAGCAAAGCAAAAGCAAACCTGCCAGCGTGAAAGCGCCTTACTGCCTGCCTGCTAGCAAGAGATGTGACTGGATTCTTAAGCAGAGGGAGAGTGAGAGGGCTGCTACACACACACGCACACACACACTCATGTCTCAAGGTTCAGATGAAGGCTGGTGTCTCATTCCTTTCCGTCTCCGAGGCCCGTCGAGGTAGCGATCATCAGGGTTGTTTTGCACGCCTTCTTACTGCGTGTACGTAAGCGCACGCGCGTGTGCGTGTGCGTGTGTGTGTGTGTGTGTGTGTGCGTGAGAGATTTCCCAGGGCGTCATATCACTGCTTTGATCACACTTATTGACCTTTTAGGTGAAATCTGCAGCCGTGTGTGTGAGACACTCAGGGAAGCGCTAATTCAGGAATCGGATGCCAAGGCGCAGTTAGACAAGTGTGTGCAGGTCCTTTAAGTTTGATTGAATTGACGTATTTGCGGTCGGATTGGAGGAAATCACTTTGACAACGTGAGAAAATCTTGCCTGCCCCCCCCCCCTCTGGTGACTACTTGTCCTCACACCTACTGTCTCCATGTTGATTGCACGTGTTAATAGATCAGCTCGATCTCATTCAACCCGTCCTGCACCAAAAAAATTTTTTTTGCATATCATCCTACCCCATTGTCATAGAAAAGACGGAGACTCTCGTCTGTTTCTGCCCCATTGGATTGCTAATATCTTGAAGAGGATGGAATGAGCCACTGTCTTTGTTTGCCACCCCCCATATGTCTCCTATGTGTACACAATACAGATGTAAAGGCTAATTAAGACGCATGCATATGCGAGAACCCTCTCCCGCCCTCGCTGTGGCGTGCAAGATCACTTTGCGGGCCTAATTATACGTCTTTAAGTGTGTAATTAGGGGGCACACGTAATTGGCGGTTTGCACACACGACACGCTCCCGGTTGGAAAACAAATCACCTTTGACACGGCCGGCCGGAACAGGTAGCGTACACAAACCTTCATCACAATAGAAAGGGAAACCGTCCCGACATTTAAGACCCGGTGATTATTTGTAAGGCTTATTTCCAGTGACAGTAAATGCTCAGAATGTTTTCGGTTTCGAGCGTAGGGCTGAATGAGTTTGAAAAAAATGACACCGGTCAACAGCAAATTGGAATCAGACAATCAAGCATATTTTTCAAGGTGATTGAAAACACAACAGGCACTTTGGGTTTTTACCCATGTGTTGTAATTTATAGCTATTAAGTTTCAGAAAAAAACAATTCCACATATTACTGAACCTACATTCATAAATACTACTAAGTACTTTTTAACATATACTATTGTGAAATTATTTTGAAAAGTTGATGTGAAAAAAAACTAAACGTTAACACCAAAGTGCATTTGCCGTATATTTTGAACGGTGTTAATTTTATGCGTTTGTTTCAATTCTTGGAACTATCTTCAGCTTAGGAGCACATTTTCGATGGAATAAATATGCAGCTGAGAAAGAGACGCTCAAGTGGCGATCTCACGGCACGCATCAATACCGACGTCTGTATCAATAGTATCGACATTGGTATCGATCCACCCACCAGTAGCGTCTGCGACCGTAGTGAACGATAGAATCGTTGATGCACCTCTTGCCACAGTTATTTCCCAATTCTGCCTGTTTTTTCCAGCCTTCGTTGCGATCCACTACTTTAGGGCTTGTCCCGGGATACGCACACCGAAGGGGAGTGAAGTACGAGACTGATGGCGTCCGCCGAAAGGCTTGTTTGTTCCCGACAAATGACACGTGTTGCTGAAGGGGAAATGATCTGCTTGGCCCCCCCGTGTAAGATCCTCCCTGGCATCAAGAGTAACGTGCTCACCTCCCCCCAACACCCCGACCCTTCTCCCCATCATGCACACATGCCCCCCCCCACCCCGCCCCCTTTCATCTTCTTAGCTCCAGCACATCCATCGTTCGTCTGTCAAGGCGGGAGTGCAGCCAATCCATCACGGGGGGTCGAGACGTTGGCCGCGTGTGAACGACCAAATACGGCCCGTCGCGTTTGTGTATCAAAGTGCAGATGTGGCACGCGCTCAGACACGCACGCACGCACGCACGCACGCAGCCGTGCGTGACGGGTCCATTTTAGCCTCTTCCCCCCCCCCCCCCCCCCGCGCCCACCTTTGATAAACACTTGAGTTGTGTGATGTCATCGTGGTGCATTGGCGCTGCTTCTGATGACATGTCACATTACGAAGTGAAGGCGTGTCTGCGTGAGCGTGGGAGGGGCGCGCGCACACACACCTCAGGCACACACCTCATCCGCGTATTAATGCAGTCCGTTAAAAAGTCCCCTGACGAGTCATCATGATGTCGTAGTGGAAGCGAGCCAGCCTTCCTGATGGTGTGTTGTTTTATTTATATAACGCACATTGATGTGGTCTCAATTGTTGTTGTTGTTGTTGTAATGACCCCATAAAGCCAAAAGCCGAATCTATTCTTTCTTCCTACACTAGATCCGAGGTCAATTCCACCAACTGTGGGACAATTTTCGATTTTGACACATCAGGAAAATATTTGAGCCGCATCAAATTTTTTCCCACGTTAAAAAAAATAAAAAAGTTATCTATGTTTTTACGTCGCAGGTTTATCCCAAATCGGTTGCGAATGCAGATGCGCTAACAGTTAGCATCGGCCGTTTTGCTCACAGATATTTGAACGGCGAATGGTGAAGCAACACGCAGACGATATCGCAATACTCACCGGTCATATATTATTTATCCTCTGTGAAAAATGCTCTCATTTCTTATTGACTCGCTTGAGCTTTGTGGTGGCTCTTCTTTTGTCTCTACTGCCCCCGGTGGCCAAGGCAGACATTCCAGAGGTAGCAGCAGAATAAATTGCATTGATACGCATCACCCCGGTGTCAGTGCAAGGAAAGTCATGTGCAGGTGATAATTTGCGAGCCGACAAATTATACATGCGCTATTTTGTCCTGGTTTTCTCCCGATTAAACGCCAAGTGTGTTCTTCCTCCTGCTCCCGTTCAAAACAGCTCAGCGTGGCACCGATGTCATCGAGCACGTGTTGGCGAGCCACACGCGAGTCACGCTGGATAATGATTTGAAAACGGCTAATGCGGCTCGGCAATTAATGTCAGCTTATGCTTTTATTGGAGTATAAATGACCGAGTGCCCGAGCTTCTCCGATGCGCGGACGTCATTGAAACGAACATTCCGCTTTTGAATGTTTATAAGATCACAAAATCAGTTTTTGTTTTTGGAAGTCGCCTCTCTCCCGTCACGATGAAGTATTTTAAGAGCGCGCCCGCCCGGCTCACTTTGTGACTTTGTGACTTTTCGCCGGGCCAAACGGAGCCATGCGGACGCCGCCGAGCACAAAAGCAATCTCGGTATTGATGCTTCGTGTTTTAATAAAAATCAATGGCGCTTGCCTCGTGTCAGGCGGGGTCAACTCTCCAATTTAATTTCCTCTTGGGATGGAGCCACGCGGCCGGGGGGGGTTAGGCAGGTCTGTGTGTTTGCGTACCTATGCGCGAGCGTGTGATTTACAGTATGTCACACTGTATGCTCTCGGGTCGCATCCCATCGCGGCTCCTCTCTGGCCATCTGTTACAGCCTACCCATGAATTTATACACTCAGCCAACGCAACACCTGCACCATCTGAAAAGGATTCAATGAAGAGACTGTATGAAATTGTTCTTAGGACAAAGATATTGTTTTGTTTTTTTATTGGCATGGGGGTGGAAGAAGATACCAGAAACAACTTTTAGCAAGATACAAGACTGAAAACATGACAGTGAACATACTGGTGTCGTATAAACCACACCCTAATTTGGACCCAAACCAAATTTGACACTTTTAAAGTCCCATGCCACACTTTTTTCTTTAAATAATCTCGTTTGATGAGTGTTGCAAGATAATTTGGATTGGAAATACCCAAGATGCCCGCCGTCGAGCTATTCCAGCTGATCAAAAATGCTTAGCGGATTGGATGGTGACGCTGTGTTTTGACTCGTTTGATATCTGCTCTTGCTGAGAAGTATATTCACCACGTGTTGGATGGTTTGCCCATTAATAGAAAACACAAGCTGGGATTTTGACTCTTGTTTGACAGCTTTCGTCTTAATATAGCATATTGGCCCGAATATAAGACGGTGTTTTTTGCATTGAAATAAGACTGAAAAAGTGGGGGTCGTCTTATATTCGGGGTCTAGACATTATACCCATTCACGACGCTAGATGGCGCCAGATATCATTGAAGCGAATCCCGAACTTGACTCCCCAGGCCAAAGTGAACCCCTGTCATGAAGAATAAAAATAAAAATAGCGGTCAGAAAGAAAAGAGAAAAAAATAATAGAAGAGATAACAGAAAATGGATAAACATAGCGACAATCTGGAGAAAAGTGGTTCGAAGATTGGCCAGGTTAACGGCTGGGAAGAAGTTATTTACATTTCAAAAACCAGAAGCCATTCATTTACGAATGTGATTGCACTTTAGTTTACATATTTAAATGTTCAGATACTAAGATTTGAATGAGGCAAAATAACATGCTTTTTCTCTCGAATATATTGTTAGAATCATTTGTTTCAGATGTACTGTAATTATTTTCTGTATAAAAATTAATTTGGTGTTCAAAAAGTCATTTTTCAAACTTGAGTCTTGAAAAAGAGGGGGTCGTCTTATTATCAGGGCCGTCTTATATTCAGGCCAATACGGTAGTCTTGAAAGCCGCCGCCCTAAATCTGGCAGAATACGGATGGTTTCTTCTTGCTGTAATTGCTACGTTGACTGTTCCTGCTAGCGGTGTCCCACGGTACTGGTGATGTGATGTTGTTAATTTTTTAGAATACTTGTTCAGAAGTCATCGTCCAAGAAATGCGGAATGCTTCGGAAATTCTTCCCCCAAATAATTTTGTTCATTGGCCGCCCGCGACAGTTTGGTTCACGTGATAGCTTCGGCGTGATTGACAGTTCACAGTTTTGTGGTCATGTTTCCGCTAGTATTTTTTTATCACATATTACCTTTCACAAATCCATAAGTGGTTTATCCCTTCTAAGCGGTTCCTGCGCCGAAGGGTTATTGACGAGCAAGCACGTCGGCGCGAGGGGGTAAAAGTGTCGTAAAGCACGTTGAGTGACGAGCAAATTGCCGCATAAATACAGAGCGCTTACCGTTTTATCTTCATTTGGAATGCATTGGAAGCTTTTTAGCGGTGGGTGGGGGGACTGTGCCCCCCTCCCCCTCCACACCATTTACACTGTTGCTCTAGTGAGCTGCGGCATGACATTCTCCCGGGCTTTGCACGTGCAAAATACATCAGAGATGAAATATAGGCTTCCAATTGGAGGCTGACCAATCCTCCACATAGCCATTCATAGACAGGTGGCGAGGGGGGGGGGCGGGGGGCGGGCTTCGCAAGCAGAGCTTCTCGTGATGGGAACCAGGCTGAGGGAGAGCGAGAGAGATGAGGAACCCCTGCAGTGCAGAGGATTGAACCTTCATTTCTTAACCACATATATACCTAGATATATATGCTTGGATAGATTCTCGTCACAGTAGTCATTTTCACATGGCGAAAGAGTAAAAGGCAGGGTCGGTGGACGGGTTTTAGTTCTCTTTCATTTCGATTTCTGTGAGGCGGCATCACATTTAACAGAACATTTGTTTAAAAAAATGTTGATAGAGAAGGTCAGAGGGAACTGCATTGTGTCTTTGTCGATCTGGAGAAAGCGTATGACAGGGTGCCCAGTGATATTGTATGAGGAAGTCTGGAGCGATTAGAAGTCCGTTAGAGCGGTGCAGGACATGTATGATGACTCTAGAACAGTGGTGAGGTGTGCTGTAGGTGTGACGGAGGAATTGAAGGTGGAGGTGCGACTCCACCAGGGGTCAGCTCTAAGCCCCTTCTTATTTGCTATGGGGATGGCCAGGCTGACAGACGAGGTTTGACAGGAATCTCCATGGACTATGATGTTTGCAGATGACATTGTCATCTATCGTGAGAGCGGGGAACAGGTGGCGGAGAAACTAGAGAGGTGGAGTTTTGCCTCGGAAAGTTGAGGAATGAAGGTCAGCCGCAGCAAGATGGAGTACATGTGCGTGAATGAGAGGGACCCAAGTACAAGAGTGAGGTTACAGGGAGAAGAGATAAAGAAGGTGGAGGATTTTAAGTACTTGGGCTCAACTGTCCAGAGCAAAGGAGACGGTGGAAAAGAGGTGAAGAAGCGTGTATAGGCAGGGTGGAACGGCTGGAGAAAAGTGTCGGGTCTGATGTGCGATAGAAGAGTTTCAGCTAAGATGAAAGGAAAGGTGTGTAAAACTGCGATGAGATCAGCCATGCTGTTTGGACTGGAGACGGTGCCATATATATAATATATATACACACACAATGCTTATGCAGTGACCTACAGTCGAGGGCATAAGGACCGGGCCAGACTGTGAATAGCGAAAATCTACGTCTAATTGATGCCCATTGAAATGCATTAGAAGAAAAAAAAAATCCCACCACCAAAATTCTTCCATAAACGCTGACAGTAAAAATACGGAAATAACGGAAATGAAGCATTTTCTTTTTTTTTTTTCTCGGAAATTGCAGCCTTTACCATTGCGATTTCGATTTGAATTCGATTCATTGTTCAGGTCTCGTGTGTGTACACCGCCTCAACTGAAATGTCTGTATCCCCGCCATTTTTACATTTCAAACACTTCAAAAGGGAAGGATGGAAGCATGTCAGGAGACACCCCCCGCCCCCCCGACCCTCTCATCTTGCCATACCCCCCCGCCCCCGCCCCCGCCCCCACCCCACCCCACATTGTTTCCTGGCTGATCCCAGCCATCTGCCTGTGGATATGAATGTTGGCGGAATGTGTCGACACGCCGCGGAAGGGAGAAATGAAAATGAAAAGTGCCGAGCCCCCACAAACACCCCCCCCCCCCCCATCTCACTTTCTCTCTCCCCGCTGATCCTCACGCTTTCGGCTCTGTCCTCTCCTCAATCTCATCACCTCCTCCCTCGCTCTCTCCTTCCTTTACCGCTGTATCATCCTCATCCCTCCTCACCCCCCCGAACCCCCGGGTAATCAGTGCGCTCCCTCATTCCGTGGTGCACAGAGACACATTGATCTGGCAGCACGCACTCACCCGTCGGCCGGCGGATGCCTCCACACACAGACACAGACACACACACACACGTACGCCGCCGCTGTCTTCACATTAACACAGGCGCATTGATCTGGCCCGCGGGTCAAGTTCAATAGGAACAGCCTTTTTTTTTTTTTTTCCTTTCCTCCCCTTCCTCCCTGTATTACACCCCGTTTTCAATCCCCACACACACATGATACAGACAATTGGGGAATTGACAAATCACTTTCAGCTTTGGCGTGTGCCTGCGTATTTGTTTGCGCCGGCACATCAGAGCACTTGTCCCCCCCCCCCCCCCCCACACCTCCCACAAACAAGTGTAATCAAAATGATGAAAACAACAACATAATAGTACACGCATCCTGCAGCGCCCAACGGGGGTGGCAAGTTGAGGGGCTGTGGTGTGGAGAAACATGCACAGACAGGCAGAAAATCAAAGCACCAGAGACACACAAGCCAAAGCATGCTGGGATTGTTTCGGAAAGGGAATCCCACTTGAGTGAACCACCCTCCCTCCACTCCCCGCCCCCAGCCCCGTCCATTTCTAAAATGTTCTGCTCTTTTATGATGCCGGAGTAATTTATCCCTACGAGAGACGAGGAGACAGACACGGCGAGCAAAAAGTGGGGATGGAGGGGAGTCACACATTTGGCACTATGCTCTGATTTAGCGAAGCAAATTTAATTTTGTTTGCTTTATTCAAGAGAGAGGGGGGGGGGGGCGCTGCAAGGGCTCGTGTTGATTTCCACCAGAGGCAGAAGCAGCGCTAATGGGAGTTAGTGCCGCGTTCTAGCGGGCTACGCCGCTCGCCGAATTAGCCTCATGAATATATTTAACGCCGACCTGACGCACAAATTAGCCTGGCGGTACAAGTAGCATAGCACCTCTCCAGTGAGACTTTGAGATCTGAGCTGCAAATTAATTGGCTAGGTTCGTCGACGAGAGCGTGTGTGTGTGCGCGCATGTGTGTGTGTGTGTGTGTGTGTGTGTGTGTGTCTTTCCCTCCCCGATCCTCCTGCTAGTCAAAATGATGCTTTCCAAATAGCTCAAACGCATTTGAGATGCATGGAAAAAGGCGTGTAAAAGCCGTCTTCTAAAGCAACGGCTGACGCTTGTAACGAGAGGGAGGTAAAATAGGAAGCAGTGCGACCGTCTACCTCCTCCGCTTTTGCCATTGATGCAAAAAGGTAAACAATTCGTTAGGCAAGTGGAAGAGGTTGCCTCGGAATTTAACGTTCAAGAAGCGAACCGCAAAAATAGAGCGTCGCAAAAAGCGAGATTTGGCTATTGTCTGTCCGGGTGCAATCCGGGGACATTGAGGTCTCTCTCGTTATATTGGTGAAGTGCAGTTTATGCGGTAGATGGGGTAAAGTTGGCATACAAGTATGGATCGGTTGGTTGGATCATTTTGGTTGGTATCGATTTGTATTGTACGAACCAACGCGCTTGTTGATGACATCACAGCAACTGCCTCAGTGTAAAAAGCGTGTCCGAGACGTGCGTCACCCCTATTTAAAGGGAATCGCGGTTCTAAGACTCGACTCAAAAGGTGTCAAAATCACTAGATTAATCAACAGGTTCATTAATCGATCATGAAATTAATCTACAACCATTTTGAGGACCGAGTAATTATTTACCACCGTTGTTTACCCTAAAATTGTCCAGATGTAAACTTCACGGTTCTAAGACTCGACTCAAAAGGTGTCAAAATCACTCAGTTAATCAACAAATTAATTAATCAATCATGAAATTAATCAACAACCATTTTGAGGACCGAGTAATTATTTACCGCTGTTGTTTACCCTAAAATTGTCCAGATGCAAACTTCACGGTTCTAAGACTCGACTCAAAAGTGAGTTTGAAAAGAGCAATCGTCGCGGCTCATCTTTGTGCCGGGTTTGGTCCTGTGTCATTCACAAGCTAACTGTGATGTACATTTTCAGCGGACAGCGAGGGGCAAAATGGCAGCCCCCTGAAATGGATAAAAATGGGGTGGATTTAAATTAATATTCCAAAAAATGAAAAATATTAGTCTGAGTATCTTGTTTAAACTATTGGGGATGCATTGAAGTACTATAAACATATTTTTTCACTTTCCTTCCCATTTACGATAAGCTAATCGAGTGACAAAACTTTGTGTATTTTGAGTTTGAAGTCTTGAAGGCTGATGAAAGCAGCCCAAAGAATTCCGCGGCGGCGTTGCCGTTTCCTCTCGCTGTACAGCCGCATTCAAACGGCTATCGGCAATTGACATGCAGAGCCGTTCTCGTAAAATCCACGCAAGCGCTCGCGTCAATCTTCCACTAGCGGGCGAAACGTCCGTCGCTTTTATCGCCTTTGGTGTCCAAACGAGCAAGCTAGTGGAGTCTCAATAATGGGTTTGTTTCGTTGATGATCTTCATCTTTTTTCTTTTTTTTGAACAAAGTATGGGCGCAAAATACCATTTTTCCAAAACATTTTGAACGAAGCGCTACGATTGATGATTGATTTATGGATTGACGAAACTCTGCGTCTCCGCGGTTGTGTCCATATGGCGTTACGTCGCGGCGGGAAAACCCAATCGGCGCTCGACCGTATCGACTCCACGCGCGCCCCCATTTGCATGGCAATGTGCCGATTTATCTGCTGCAGAGGCCACGGCGCAGACTCGTGTATGGACACGTATGGAGATTTACTTGTGTTTTAACCCCGGGGTTAGCCATCAGTATTGATCGCAACCGACTTAGCCTGATTTTAATCCCCGCTCGGCCCGGGACTATCGATCGGGGGCGCCGCGCTCTCAAGTAGGTTTAACGACTTACCTGCGCCTCCTCCCCCTCCTCCGACCTCCGTCCGAGACTTTTCGTTAGTACGCGTGCAAAAGAGAAGCGACACCAGGCCGTGCAGTTTGCCATCTTCACGCTTGATAGCGGGCCGCTTGTAAAATACGACTCGCAATGCGTCGAATGTCTTTTTTTTTTAATTTTGCTTGCCTGGTCTGAACATTATAAAGCCCGGTGATGGCACACTGCACCGGTGTCAGGCTAAAAACACCTGCTGGTGAATTACGGGCACTCATCCGAGAGCCGAGGAGCCTCCGTTTTATGTCTTTACGGCTCGTCTGAAGAAACGCTTACGTGATTCAACACAGGACATGTTACGGGAGGGCCGCGGGGGGCCGCAGGAGGGGATTTATAGATGCACCCAAATCCTGGACACCCTTGATTGGTGCGACACCGACGATGGAGGACATGTGTGTGTGTGTTTATGTCTCCATGCGCGTGTGTGTGTTTGTGTGTGCACGCTTTGATGTTTCTCCTCCATTTGTCCTCCCAGAGGCAGATCCAGGCGAAAGGGGGGGGGATAAATTGGAGAAAGAGTAAATCAATGCTAAAAAGAACCAAACTAACCTCAAGGCTAACCAAGCACCTTTCCTCCTCCGCCATCATCCTTTCAGCTCCACTTCAAATTGCTCCCATCCAGACACATGGTTGTATTTCAATACCCATAATTCTCTCTAGTTTTATGTTGAGTTTGGCTTCAAGTGGCAGCTTTTTTTTTTGGACGTATTGAATATTCAGAACACTGCAAGTTCATTCAGTTTGTGATGTGAGATTTTAAGATAACAAAAAATTCGGACGGAGCCCGGGCATAATCTCGAAGCGTCTCATCGGGAACGTCGTCAGCGCGTCTCACTACAGTGAAACTCCTCTACAACGAAACCTACATGGGCGAAAATACCCCCCCCTAGTGTGAAAAAATCTTCACGCATTAACACCATTCCCACTTTCCTGCCCCCCATACAACGAAAAAAACCCTTTTGCGTTATACGAAATCACCACACTGGTTTGGTTGTGTGTGTGTGTGTGTTGTGTGTGTTTACATCTGAGATCAAATTTGCTACAGCAACCCCCCTGTTGTGAAAAATGTCTTGCTGCAAACATGATTTCGTTGTAGAGGAGTTTCACTGTATCCCGTCATCACGTATGAATTTGTGACCTCGCCAACCAAAAACGGCAAGTCAAGTTGTGACATTGCGGCAGCGTGGGGGGCCTCGCGAAAGGGGGTACAGATGGCGCCAAACCCTAGCGGTCTAGGGCACAGCAACGAGTGTGTGGATTGGGATTAGAGGGGGCGGGGGTGCGCTCACAGCCAAAGGCTCTTCAGTGAGTTTCCATTCAACCTTAAGTCCTCTAAGACCTGCTCATCTCTTCTAAGTGCGGCACGCTGAGATGTGATCTAATGCCGAGTGCCACATGAGAGCGTGCGTGCGTGCGTATGCGCTGTGACTCTTTGATGAGACCCCTGCCGGTGTGTGTCGACGTGTGTGCGGCTGCACGTTTAAGAGTAACGAAGGCCTCTGTGTGTGCATTCGGCTTCATCCCGAAGGGTTGTTTGGGCTATTCTTACACAGGTTTTCCCTTTTTGTGGGGGATATTGAGCAGGGGGGGGGCGCCTGCGAGGTAGTGAGGTCTCTGGGTTTTGCATTCAGATGTAATTAGCGGCCACAAAGGCCTGGTTAAAGCTGGAATCCTCCGAGCTGCACTCTGGCTTTGATTGTGTGGGCCAGCTGTGGAGGAATGGCCATTATCTCCATGTGTCCGGCAGCATAAAGGAACCCCCTCCCCTACTCTGTTGCCCAACACACACACACCCCTTGCTCCAGTCCGCCCAGCATTTGGGTTCCCACCAGGGGGAGGACCACGAGCCGGTCATACAAAAAGACGAAAGCTCCCAAAATGGTGCTTTCTTGCAATTGGAGATCCGGATGAATATTCAACACAACCCCCCCTGTGAGAGAATTCTCTAGGAAATAAGACACGCGTGGCTTTTTAGTCCATTTTGTAAAGTTGTTTTCTGTTCTATTCATGGGTGCATTTAATCATAGATGTCCGACAAAACCGTTCGGGGGACACTTAGGCCCATTCGTCCTGTGCAGAAATTGAATCTTCTCGGTGATTGGGGCCTTTTAATTAGTGTTAATTTAACGCTCAGATTCTCCATCATTAAGCTACTCTCGGACTCGCAACAACAGGCCGAGACGGTGTGTTTGTGTGTACGCGAAAAGTGTGTCGTGTTTTGACAGCACAGCCAGTCCTTTGACTCGAATTAACGGCGACCTCTTCGGCGTGTAAGAAGCGGGATTCGCATCGTTTATGCGTTATTAAGTCCCCTAATTGGACAGCCAGTAGTTTGCATATTAGACTATTAGGCTAATATGTTTTGCTCCTCTCGGCTGCACGGCCCCCCGCAACAGCCCCCGGCGACACATTTGGTAATTCTGAGAATTACGCTCTAATCGTAAAACTGTGTTCTTTTGATCCCCCACAATTCCGTTCCGGCCACACGTCTTCGCCTCGATTTGATTTAACACGTTTATTAATTAGCCTGACTCGCGTTAGTCCTCATTTTGCATCTGTGAGTCAAAGTTTTATTACTGTTGACGCATGTAGCCGACGTAATATGAACACTTCAAGGTTAAATACTGTATTATTTTCTCCTTCAAGGGGGGGGGGGTACATTTAACCTTTTCATCGCTTTCATGTTTTGCTTTGACTGCCCCGATTTAGGTTTTCTTAGATACGTTCTCAATCATATTTCAGCAGAGTTGAGGATAGTTCTCAGAAGAGAACGATTAATCGACAAGTTAATTAATCATGAAATTAATCAACAACCATTTTGAGGACCGAGTAATTATTTACCGTCGTTGTTTACCCTAAAATTGTCCAGATGCAAACTTCAGAGTGCCAGTTAAGCATGCTCTGCGCCTTTTGTGGAAATCTGTGCGAACTAGAGTGACAGCAGGTGTAAAAGAATATTTTTTGGATCAAATGGAACTTTTTTAAAATTACATTTTGGAAAGGGGCAACATTTTTATATTTTCACTGTTGCCATTGCTCAACGGGAATTTGCTGCACAACCAAAATGTCGATCACATCGTGTAATAAATATTTCACAGGATTTATAGTAATGCCTTGCTATAACACGGTTCAATTTTTTTTTGTGCAGTTTTTTTTTAAATACTGTGCATTGTGTTCTGCGTCCTGATTGGCTCAGGGACTGTCGACTAATGTCAACAGGCTCCGCGCCTCATCGCTGTACAGCTTGACAAATGTCATCCAAACCCATAATGTCGCCGAAACGTTCTGTACAGTATCTCTAAAAACTCTGTTGCATGGAAGAAAACGTTGATAGAGATATAATTTTTTTAAAAATGCTTGGGCCTGGAAAAAAAGATTTAACCTTAGGTATCATTCAATCCAGTATTATATACATCGTAATTGTAAAAAAAATAAAGATGACTCCTTCACGGATTCCCCTCGTCACGGGTTCTTTTTTGGAACGTAAACCCAGGCGATAAACGAGGTCTTGCTGTTGTTGCAAAACAAATCCTGACATTCTAGCAGCCCACACCCCCTGACTCCCGCTGCCCCCCCCCCACCCCCAGCGGGTTTAGTGAGACAACAGCATGCCTCCATCGCAAAGTTTAGCCAACAAGCAGGTGGGAGGAGGGCATCATGGGCTTGAGGGTCTCCATTCTGTTTAGCCCCCTCGCCGTCCTCACCAAACACTCTCCCTCCCCTCGCCTCCCCTGCCATTATTTGTCCCGAGCGCACGGCCCCCAATGGGCCCTTTTGGAAGGCGGCGAAAAGAAGAAGAAGAAGAAGAAGAAGAAGAGATTGCAGCTGTGACGTGGGCGTTGTTGTTCCATTCAGCGCCCTCGCCATGGCAACGGGGCAAAAGGCCCTTGGAAGCACGCAGCTCTTCTCTCTGGACAGCGCAGCCAGCTGGAAGTCTCTCGCCGGCTCCAATGCTTGCTAAATATCCCAAATATTCCTTTCGGGACTACTACAGCACAGAAATGTTCAACTTCACTCAACAATTTTAATTCACTTTGCACTTATTTTGAATCTAGTCGGTAGACAAATGAACCTTTTTCCTAAACACGCCCCCCAAAAAAATACTGATTTGTTTTCCCCAGCCATCTGCTGGGTAGCTGTGGATATGGAATAGATTGGATTACATTTACCCAAAGTTGGGTTAATTATTTTGAGCCAGCAGATTGGGTTGAAAATTGGATTTGGGCGGGCTGAAGCCGGTTGCCATTTGTGTACTGGTGCCTACGTCGATTTCATGTCATATTCTCGACAGTGTTGGTTGTGGCTGAATGGCTGAGTGGCTAGACACAGATATTGGGCTATGCTGGGAACCCAGGATCCTGGTCACTTTGACTCATTAGTATTGGTGGTTTTTAACTCTTGTTGCATCAAAGACTTTCTTGGTCAACTCTTCAAACAAATACGCCAGGTCGATATAACTGTGACATAGCTGTTTCACCCATTTTTTTCTTTTTAACGATTTTAAGATCTTATAGGAGCTATTTTTATTCATCCATTCGATTTTCATTCACACTTATCTTCATCTCAGCTGACATTGCATTGACATTCACGCCCGTGGACAATTTAGGTACCGTATTTTCTGTGCGTATAAGGCGCACCGAAAAGTCTTCCATTTTCTTAAAAGCTCAAAGCGCGCCTTAAAATCCGGTACGCCTTGTGTATGGTCATTACGGTAATATGTCGACCCCAAGATGGCTCTTGACAGGAGAGATATAACAAGCAACCAGCGGGGCAGCAGATGGCAATGCTAAGTTATCACTATATTGTTTTGTACATATGGTCTGCAAGTGTTTTTCATCCAAATATTGTTGGCTTGCACAGGTTATTGGTAGACTTCAGACTTTTGTATAAATGTGGGTTACATCGCTGCTGTTGAAACTGAGCAACCTCATGTGCGATATTTTAGATACTTATATAGTATTTTTGGTCATATGTTTTGGGGGCTTTTGCCTTTCAGGGTTTTATTTTCAGATTTGCATGGCGGTTTAAATAAGACATTCTCAGCCTGGAGGTTGCACACTTGTTGTGACTTTTGTTGACATCAACGTGTTAGCATGACAAGGCTGTGTTCAGTTCACTCCCGAGCAACTCCAGTGCTCAATGTCGTGAGCTGGCCATTTAAATTTTTTTTTAGATAAGACAACATGACACCAATGACTTAATTGTCAGTGCGCCAAAACAACTTTTCATTTGATGACTGATCTATGTGCTCCATTATACATATAAAAATCCATTTACAGTGACTTGCGAGCAGGAAATCACAAGGGAATGATGATACCAGGTGGAATCATTCACTCGCTTTACTTTTTAGTGAATTAAAAGTCCCTACATAGGGGAAAAGGTGAATGATTGCAGCAGTCTTTGAAGTCTCGAAACGAAAATGATGCTTGTGAACGGTCCCAGCAGCGACGCATGAATGAGAGCGAAACTTGTGTGTGTTTACACTCTGCCTCCGCCGTAGTGAGCTCCAGCACGCTGCGGGACCGCTCGTAGTATTGTGGGGCCGAGGGGATGGGATGAGGGGGGCTTTGTGCACAATCTCCCGTGACCAATGAGCGGGGTGCTGTCAGGGGTAACCACATGTGTCAGCCACTCTCGGCCAATAAAGAGCGGAGCGAGGCGGACCACAGGTGCGCGCCTCTGCCTTGCGTCCCTTTGGCACAGCGCCCCGGAGATGCTGGAGAGAGACGCCTCGCTGCCCCGTGGCGCGCACCTCTTTCCCGTCAAAGGCAGCCTCCTTCTGTCCCCCCACCCCCTCCTGCTCCCCACTCGGGCGGTGATGGCGACCGCCACGTCCAACCACTTCAGCGTCCTCAGCAGCCCCGGCAGCCCTCCGCCGCCGCAGCAGTCGGAGTCCGAAACCATGCAGCAGCAGCAACAGCAGCAGCAGCAGCAGCAGCAGTACAGGGACGCGCACGCCCTGCTTCAGAGCGACTACGGCGCGCACCCGCTCAGCCACGCGCACCAGTGGATCGCGGCGCTGTCTCACCACGGGGACGCCGGCGCCCCGTGGCCTCCAAGCCCGCTCGGGGAGCAGGACGTCAAGCCCGTGCTGCTGCAGCACGACGGCGACCGCGAGGAGTTACGCGAGTCCGGCGGCGACGCGCAACAGCGACACCCTCACCCCGCGCATCACGACGCCAGAGCATGGCGCGCCGGCAGCGCCGCCTCCGCGCACATCCCCGCCATGGCGACGTCTGAGGGTCAGGGTCTGCTCTACTCTCAGTCCGGCTACGGCTTGATGTCCGGCGGCGAGCAGCAAGGAGGCGGCATGCACCACCACCACCCGCACCCGCACGTGCACGCGCACCACCCGCTCGCTCGGGACGACGAGCAGCATAGCCACAGCCCGCACCTGAGCGACCACGGAGGCGGGCCGACGCCGCCGCAGCTGCCGCCGCAGCAGCACCAGGACCACTCGGACGAGGACACGCCGACCTCGGACGAGCTGGAGCAATTCGCCAAGCAGTTCAAGCAACGGCGCATCAAACTCGGCTTCACTCAGGCCGACGTGGGCTTGGCCCTGGGGACCCTGTACGGCAACGTCTTCTCGCAGACCACCATCTGCAGGTTCGAGGCGCTGCAGCTCAGCTTCAAGAATATGTGCAAGCTCAAGCCGCTGCTGAACAAGTGGCTGGAGGAGGCCGACTCGACCTCGGGTAGCCCCACCAGCCTGGACAAGATCGCGGCGCAGGGCCGCAAGAGGAAAAAGAGGACCTCCATCGAGGTCGGCGTCAAAGGGGCCCTGGAGAGCCACTTCCTCAAGTGCCCCAAGCCCGGCGCGGCCGAGATCAACTCGCTGGCGGACAGCTTGCAGCTGGAGAAGGAGGTGGTCCGGGTTTGGTTCTGTAACAGAAGGCAGAAGGAGAAGCGGATGACGCCCGCCGGGGGGGCCCTGCCGGGAGGTGAGGACATGTACGGGGACAGCCCCCCGCACCACGGAGGACAGACCCCGGTGCAGTGACCTCAACTCCACCCCCCCCCCCCCCCTTCCCCAAGCGCTTTCCTTTCTCTTGGACACCCCCCACCCCCACACACACACACTCTAAAATAAACGTTGCGAGGACACAAGCGGAATTTACAGTGCAGGCGTCAAAAGCAGCAGATGTTGACGGATGCTCTTTTCGCAGCCACTATTATGGGATATATTCTCCTCCTCATTATTATGACGGGACGTGCTTCACGCTGCCGTGGGAGCTAAGCAAACGCCTTTTGTGCGTCACTGTGCCACACACACACACACGGAGAAAGGCAACGTTTTGTTGACGTGTCAGGGGGTGCAGGGGGGGGGGGGATTGTTCTCGCGTGGGCTGGATGAACCGCAATGAGTCCAAGTGGGTAAATAAACGCCATCTTTGCGTGGAACAAAAGCAACAGGGGTTCGAACAGCTGCGGACACCTGCCTGCCCCTTCGCTCACATTTACAAGCCAGCAACAGCAGTATTATTATTATTATTATTATTGTTATTATGGCGTTAAATTATTTTGTATTGTTTATCGTGGCTCTTATTTAAAGGTTCGTTTTGGTTCGATAGTGAATGTAAATTTCGCCCCTGCTCATTGGTCACAAGCCAGCAACAACATTATTCTTAATATTATTATTATTATTATGACTTGACTGGCATTCTCAACCGACGATTGCTACCATATTTTAATACGGTTATTTTGTATTCATTTTCGATAAACGTACCAAATAGTTTTTGATGTGACACATTTTGTAAAAAATCAAAATAAAAAAAGGTACGATATTAATACAGTATTACAAGTGACATGGTCGTTGTGACATTCGCAGCAATTCGTCAATTCAGTAATAAACATAATGATGGCCAATTATAACAATAATCATAATACTAATAATAATACTGGAAAGACCTTAAAGCTTTTATTGTGTGTGTGCAGTGTTTTTGATGTTTATTTATGTACTTTTTTTAAAGAAGAAAAAAAACCTCACGCAACGAAAAATAATTTTGTGAGACTCTTTAAAAGCAATTCATCCCGTTTATGCCTTCCTCTCCTATGAAGATGGAGGACATTATTAAAAAAAACAACTATATACACGTCCCTCGTGAGGATAAAGCGTGCGTGTGTGTGTGTGTGTGTGTGTGTGTGTGTGTGTGTGTGTGTGTGTGTGTGTATATATATTGAGTGTGTGTGTATATATATATATATACACACACACACACACATATATATATATATATATATAAACACACACACACAATAATAATAATACTTTAAAATCACGCTGAATAACATATACCAGCTGTATGACTCATAGTTTCACCCAGACTCTTTGTGGGATGTACCTCATTCATTTTTTTTGGTAATTATTTTTATTGTGTGTGTGTGTGTACACACACGGTTCGTTTTGAATTCTTGTCAATCTGTGCCAACACGCGCACACACGTGTTCTTGTGCTACTGTGATTTCCATAATCTTATCTGATGAGGACAAGGTTGGGGTTGGGGTGGTGGGGGGGGGGGGGGGGGGTTGTGGCTGGCATGTTGGTTTGAATTTTCCTGCATCAAATGTGGAAACTCAGACGCAGCTTGAGGACACACTTTGCTCTTTTCATCCTGTGTTGACGTACAACGAAGCTCTCTGAATGTATAAACAGAATTTTCCCAGCAATCTTTTATAATAGTCTTGATTTAAAAGTGGTTTCATCGTGGGGATTTTTTTCCCCCTGCCCTCAACAGCCCCCCGGATTGAATCCTCTCTTGTGGCCTCAATGGTGAATTTGAGTTTCTGCGTTGCGGGAGGTCACGAATACAAAACCAAAACAAAACACGTATCGACCTGAAATCTGTGACAAGGGGGGGGGAACAAATCAACAATTGCACAATTTCTACTTGTTTTTTTTTTGTCATTAAATCCTATTTGTTTTCTATGACATTTTTGTCTGCGGGTGCTTATTAACCTGCACGAAACTGTTGGTCTTTTTTTGTTTTAATGTTGGTGACTGTGTGCCCTTGCAGGCCACAACTGACTTTCAATCCATTTTGGAACAGTAACAGAGATATTTAATTGGTTTTAGTCTGAAAAATATGAAAATCT
The DNA here is from genome assembly GCF_054856545.1 of Hippocampus guttulatus. Classification (NCBI taxonomy): domain Eukaryota; kingdom Metazoa; phylum Chordata; class Actinopteri; order Syngnathiformes; family Syngnathidae; genus Hippocampus; species Hippocampus guttulatus. Next base: position 2,834,417 of record NC_141283.1, on the reverse strand, counting down.
TACAAAACAAATCCTTTTCAGACGAATTTAAATGTTCAGGTTTCAGACGAAATCAACGCGATGTAATTCGTTTGACGAGAAAAGCCTTGTATTTTTAAACCAGTGCGGCAATAACACAATTCACATCTGATCTAAATAATCTACTGCTTAATTAATTAAAAAAAAAACCACATTTATTTTCGATCGAATATGTTCTTCCCCCGCAATTTGTTGTTTGTGACGTATTTCCGCTGTGGTTTGACTCACCTTGTCGTTCCTTGAGCATTACGTCATAGGTGTAAAATTCGCAGGCGAGCAGCGCCATCTTGTGGGAGATTGCAGTACATGTGTTATTTCCGGACGGTGCTACCATTTCTGACCCAAAGGTGTGTTTCGAAATCAATGTTAACAATTATCCTTTTAATTTGTAATTTATTCAACCAAATCTAATGCTTTTATTGTGTAGTCTGAGGCCGGATGTGCCAAATCAACCTTTTTTAACGTGAATGAATGAAGAGAAATCATCAGTGATGGAATATTTTCAAATGGATGTTTTGTTTGTTTTTTAATAACGCTGTATATTTACTGTACATTGGAATCGCTTTCAAGCAAGCCAACTTCAGGCCTGATCTTGCCATGTAATTTTCTCCCTTTATTTTGTTTGAACACAGAACTATTCAGGATGGATGTGAAAATAGTTCCGTTTTAGATGTATTCCTCTTGGAAGACAATCGGAGAAAATGTACTTTTCCTTGATGACGACAAGCGGTATCCAAAGCGGGTGGATGGATAAAAGAAACTGGAATCATCTTCAGGTCAGCAAATTTACTGCCTTTTCTCCAGATGTTCTCTCTTACTTTCATTTAATTGCTGGGGCGCAGGGGGTGTGTGGGGGGGGGGGGGTATATACAACATCTACTGTAACATCTTTTTCTGCATCTTCCTCTTGTGTGTGCATTGTAGGCTAAGAGCGGCCAGGGATTAAAATAAGGACACATGACTCACACCCCCCCCCCCCCCCTCCAACAACCACTAAAATAATCCAAGTAAAATATCACAGATTTAATCCATTATCTCTACACACATTCATAATCTTACATGATAATACGTTATCTTGTTCACGCCACACGTCCGCGTTTACGGGAAACCGTTTTGAGGATTTCTTCCATATCGTTGATCTTAAGGTCGTATTCGTAGGTCAAAAATGACACTAGCAGTGAGGGAGGGGAAAAATGTTGCAAATAAGATACGAGTGCGCTGAATTGTCTTACTGAGTGAGGAAAAGAGCGTACTCGGACATTGAAAATATGGAATAAACGCTCACACGGTATTCCGTAGTGCGTATTCATACAGTCCAATGCTCACACAACAGAAGATGGTATCATGTGGCTCCTACAATCTACAAGCACAAAAGTGGGTCCATGTAATAAGTTTGTTTTTGTTTTTGTTTTTCTCTCCTCCTATACCCGACCTCACAAAAAATTGACTTGGCGCCTTGAAGTTTGCGATTTCCTTTATGACCAGCAATAGGTCTGCTTTAAGAAGACACAAATCAACCAAATACATTGACAAAAGGACTGTCACCAAGTTTACCAAATCAAACCACTGAGTAACAATATGAAATTTAAAAAATACTGTCTTAAAAAATGTATTTACAATAATAGACTTCAAGACACAAATGAAATATGAGTAAAAAAAAAAAAAAACTTTTCTCCACACAAGGCCAAATGTGAATAAAGATGGCATAAAACTCCAAATATTAAAACGTGGACTGACACCCCTTACTGTCCTAATTCAGAGAGCCATTTCGAGAAAAAAAAAAAAACTTAACCAGCATGCAGACCAGAACTTCACTCGGGCATGGCTGCTTTAGAGCGCCTCATTGTGGCTCAATGTCATCTCATTGTTATGTTGGAAAAAAAACAACAACATTTCGACACATTTAGCGGTGCATTCTCACGGCGCTCTCCGTGTGCGTCTGCTGAATGACAAATGCACAGAACGAAGCCGTGCACGTCTGTAGTACCTTTGTGGCTCGCTACTTGTCAGCGTGGCAGTTTGAACTCGTCTGAGCATGATTTAAAGGGGCTTGACGTGAGTGGACCAGTTTAAGGGGGACATTTTGGCCGCAAAGGTATTGACATCTTTTTGAGGAGATTTAAAAACGGGACTTCAATGGGACTTGAAAACTATTTGCAGACGATCTGTAGTCTACATTGGGACTGCAAAAAAAAAAAAAAAAAAGGAAAAAAATCAATAACTCGGTCTCTTTTGTCAAATAATCAGATTTAAAAATAAAAAAAAATATTCAAGGGGTTTCCCTTTTTTAAAGATTCATTTCCATCCCTTTATAAAAAAAACCCATGACATTTCAAATTGGCGGTGCAGAAAATGCCGAAGCATAAAAATGAGTTCTGCTTCAGTTCCTGGTTTGATCGGTTGCCAAAATTTTGATCATTATTTTCCAATGTCAAAGTAAATTTTATTTTGATTCAACACAGTCTGCATTCATGACGGATGACAGAAATGTGATCTTTACCAATTAGAATCTTTGTGTTGAATCAAAATCAAACATTTGCTTTGACTTTGGAAAATAATGATCAAAATTGAAAGTACTGATAAACATTTTTTGCCCATTTTTTAAATGTTTATGGACCAAAGCAGTTAATTGATTTTTTTTGTGCGTTTTTTACACATTCAAAATGTGATTTATTATTTTTTTTAAATATAGGGATGGAAATGAAAAGTGCTGTAATGTAACCCACAAATAGACGCAGCGCACGGCCGCGTATTTCTCAAATGTGAGCTATTTTTCAGCTTGGGTCAACACTTGAGCGACTCCATTTCGGAGCACTCCGTATCCATATCCGAGTCATACAGAGAAATGCCCGTCGGGTCGCTACCGGGCGACATGGGCGGCGTGTCCACGCTGTGGGCGGCGCGCGAGCCCGTGTCGTCCTGGAAGGTTTCTGTGCAAGAGTAAAGGCCCAGGTCGGGGAGCTTTGAGGTGGGAGCGCAGCTCTTGGACTCGTCGTCGTAGCGGAAGTCCTCTAAGTCCACAAACCACTCGGGCCAGAAGCGGCGGCGAATTCGCTCGCAGTACATGGCCAAGTTGATCAGCTCGCCTTGAAGAAACAAACACGGCTGAGATGCTTATCGTTGACCCCACGCTTATTCGTCACGTGACGTAATGAGACGTTCGACCTCGCTCACCTTTGATGAGCCGCTCCGGTCGCGTCCCGGGTAGAGTCCACATGGCGAGGGCCAGGTGGCCGAAAACTGTGGCATCGACTGTTGAAATCTTGGAGCCCATGAGGTACTTCTTATTGCCTGGGACACAGGAAGCGTACAGCTTTAGTGCTCATTTTCACCTCAAGAGGGCAGTAGTTTGCCACTGAATTGACACTAGGCCTGTAACTGTTTGTCATCCATATTAATTGATTGCTTTTGTTTGTTCAACAGATGGCAAGAGGACCTTGAAAAAAAACCCATCATCCATTAAATCGCAATTAGATTATTTTTTTGAAAAGCGTTCACCTAGCAGGGTGGCCAGTGTGCGCATGTCCTTTTCCATCATGGCGTAGACTTGGTCCTCGGAGAAGCGGCCCATCCCGTGGCCGTACATCTCCCGCTTGACGATGTCGCCGGTCACGTGACTCAGGACCCACTTGAGCAGCTGGCTCAGCGGCCCGCTCACGGACAGCATTTTCTGCGTCTCCTCCAGGTTGTCCACCCACTGGCAGTATGCGATGGTCCTGCGGGCGTGGGCGGGAGGTCACGTGACCCCGCTTGGTTTGAAACGTGCGCGAAAACGATGATCTCCGATTGAAGCGATTGAAATCGTATTCATCTGCTTTAGCTCCACAAAAAAAATTAAAAATCATTTTTGCCATGTGTTTTTAGCTGAAAATAGTGTGTGTGTTCTGAGATTTGCAATGTTATAATATAATATGTGCCATGCTATTCTACGACATTCGTAACTTGTCGTAAACAACAGCCCGACGTATCGTAACTGAAAATACCGTACTGAAACAAATGATTATAACAATATATTTGAGAGAAAAAGCATGTTATTTTACCTCATTCAAATCTAAAGTGCAATCACATTTGTAAATAAATGGCTTCTGGTTTTTGAAATGTAAATGACATCATAACTTCGCCTCAGCTGCCGGTTAACCTGGCCGATCTTTGACCCACTTTTCTCCAGATTGTCGCTACGTTGCTCCATTTTCTGTTATCTCTTCTATTATTTTCTTCTCTTTTCCTTCTTACCGCAATTTTTTATTTTTCTTCTTCGTGCTACCGCTATTTCTATTTTTATTTTTCTTCGCGGCAGGGGTTCACTTTGGCCTGGGGAGTCAAGTTCGGCATTCGCTTCATTGATATCTGGCGCCATCTAGCGTCGTTAGACCCCAAATATAAGACGATCCCCACTTTTGCAGTCTTATTTCAATGCAAAAAACACTGTCTTATATTCGGGCCAATACGGTCGTTTGATGTGACCACAGCATTATGCGCATACCCACCAGTAGAAATGCTCCTCCACCATTGTGGAGACGGCGCGGGACACGGCTTTCTCCTCTGGCGTCAAGCCCTTGTCGAGGCTCACGGCCAGCCGCTCCTCCAGGAAGTCAACGATAAAGTCGGAGCCGCACGTGCGCTCGTGGTTGTACTCGATCCACGGCATCTTGCCCTGCGGTGACAGCTTCCCGTCGAAGTAGTTCTGCAAGCAGGGATAAAACCAGACAGGAGTTTTACCCCCAACACTTGCTTTGAAAACATTTAAATGAACCTGTAACCTGATAAGCGTCCCTGAAATGGTTGATCCTGATTCTAGAATCTTGTTTACGCCGGTTTCATGTTGGAAGTTGTGAGAATATATTTGCTTAATGCATCAGGTGGCTGGAATACAACTCGCCGGTTTTCTCAAGGCTTTTATACACCGCGACGACGGGGCGCTCTAAAGTGGACAGGTAAGCCGTTGTAACCTCACCATCCCACTGCCCTTCCGTTCATTCCTATGTGCACCAATAGGTTCCGATCACAATTTCCTCTTCAAACATCACCGAGTCCGTTGAGTCGCAGAGAAGACGAGCTACCTGGTAGGGCAGGTCCACCATGCGCAGGTAGGTCTCCGTCTTAAGGCAGAAGGGGGACAAGGACGGGGCTCCGCATTTGGGCCGGGAGAATTGATGCAGAATGATGGCGTCTGTGGAGTCTAACTCTTCTTTTCTAGGCCGACCAAAGAAGGACAGACCAAAAACACACATATAGCTTGTAAGTAAAATTAGCCACTGTGGCTCTGGAAAGCAAGAGAGCAAATAGACCATTTTCCATGTGTCCTCTGACCTCACCACAAGTGACCGTCGTCAAGGCAGATTTTTTGTTGCTATGATTAATCACCCATTGCATTTTCTCCCCCATCCATTGATTGACTTTGGCTTGTCAAAAATCTTAAGCCTCCGAAAAATGTTAATTAACGATTCCTTCAATGAAATGATGAAAATGGAAAATAATGCATCAAAACAGAAAAACTAGCCAGGAAATCACAAAATAAATTATAGCCCCTCCCCTCCAGAATTTATTTTGTGATTTCCTTGTTTGTGGATATGCAACAAAGGAATAAATAACAAACACTTCTGAGACAGCCCAGTCTCCTACATTTTACTGACATCTGATCGTTCTGTTGGATCTATGCTCAAGGAAATGCCAAAATAAATTCTGGAGGGGGGCTATAGAATTTATTTTGAGATTTCCTCGCTTAATTTTCAGTATTGATGCGTTATTTTCAATTTTCGTAGTTTCATTGAAGGAATCGTTAATTTACGTTTTTCAGAGGCGGTCATGAACGCCTCTCGAGTCGAACGGAAGGAGCGTAGCTCTATCGAGTGGATGCATTGTAGATTGCGTTTTATAATCCTGTGCATCCAATATATGAACAAAATTACAAAATAGGCCATTCATTGAAGGTGCGCCTCATAATCCAGTGCGCCTTTTAGTGCGGAAAATATGGTATGTTATTCAACCAGACCACATTCCATTGACTGGCTAGTGAAACTAGCATTGATATCTTTGTAAACAACTGATATCTGAGCACTAACATCTCTTTTTTTTATTGTCAAAAGTCAATATATAAGCAATGTGTAGAGTATTTAAAACGACCCCAAAACATTGTGTGTTGGCCTAATCCTAACACACAATGCATAACTGCTTAGACAGCACTTTGTATGAAACGATGGCTGTCTGAAAGTGCTCTTTAAATACTGTACAGTTGAGTTGAGTGAGGCTAAATTGCATGCAATAAATTGCATGGATAGTGTTATAACTTTGTAAGCAATGTGAATATTGGAACATAAAACGGTGCATATATACGTAGATACTTTCTTTATCCTCTATGAAAAATAACTAATAATTACTGCAGTTTTATCGACTGATTCACAGTTGTGAAAGTCTTTTTGATTTCTCTTTATGGCCGTCCTATACTGCCCCCAGTGGTCAAGTCGCGCACAACAGGAGTCGTCATGATGCAAAGTGCGTTTACGTTCTGTTTCAGTATGTTGTTATTGTGTGTTTTGCAATGAGGTACAATCTTATAAAATGCTATTTATTCATCAGTTTCGGACAAGTTAACTCGTATAATCTCTGCCGGCACACTGGTTAAATGTAAAGCACGTGTAGGATTAGTGGGGTCGGAGGGTGCTGTTTATGGTGGCAGTGGGGATGTTCCGTGACGTCACAGCCGCCCACTCACGAGTCCATCTTCTTAACGCACAAAGCGCTCTCACCTCGCACAACCTGTCGATGTTGAGTAATAACATACGCCCGTCCCGGAGGACCGTCCCCCCGGCCTGTGTTGTTGTTACCTGATGGCGAGCAATTCGTGGAGCAAATAGGCAGCGGCAGCCAGCAGCGCTCCTCCGGTCAGATAGAGCGTCTTCCTCCACCAGGAGTCCGAACCCAAAGCCGACATGATAGCGCCGCGGTCGCCGCCCATGGGAAGGGCGACGATGGCCCCATAAAACGAGGACTCCCCACCGGCCGAGACGCCCTGGCTTCGGCCGAGGTCAACCGCGCACGACCGCGTCCAGGCCAAAGCCACTTGCCAGCAGCACATGCTCGTGGCCGTCCGCGGCCGCTTTCCGCCTTGCTGTCGACCTCATGGGTGCTGCGAGGTCGACGGCGGTCGGCCGGCAGACACGACGAGCACCCCGGCCGCGGCTCGTCCCCGCTGCAGGGTCATTCACATCATCCGCGACACAGCCAAGCTCCTCTTCCTCCTCCTCCTCCTCCTCTAACAGACAGACAGGGTGGACGCGCCAGTCGTAAAAATTCCGGTTGGACCCTTCACAGTAATATTCTAGTACTGCCGACTGCAGTAATTGTGTGTAGGATGTGTGCCTGCGTGGTTAAAACGCCTGGTTGTTTTTTGGGGGCTAAAAACGCCTTACTATACATGGTCATTTTTTTCCCGTCTACAAACGCCTTGCTACACATGGTCGTTTTTTTTCCAGTTAAAAACACCAGACGATACATGGTGGGGTTTTTTGGGCTGAAAACGTCTTGGTTGTGTTATTCGGCGAAAAACGACTGACTATAAATGGTCGGGTTTTTTCCGGAAAAAAATGCTTTATGAAACTTGATCGTGTTTTGTCCAGCAAAAATGCTTTACGATACATTGTGGGTTTTTTTGGGGGTTAGTATACATGGTTTTTGTCGACTATTTTTTGGCTAAAAACGCCTGACCACACACATGGGCGGGGTTTTTTTCGGCAAAAAAACGCCTTACTATACATGGCCGTTTTTTGGGGGCCAAAAACGGCCATGGATAGTAAGGCTTTTTGAGCCGAAAAAAAATCAACCATGTATAGTAAGATGTTTTTAACTAAAGAAAAACGACCATGTCTAGTCAGGCGTTTTTAGCTGAAAAAACCGACCATGTGTAGGAAGGCGTTGGAGCCGAAAAAAACAACCATGTATAGTAAAGCTTTTTTAACTGTAAAAAGCCCCGACCATGTATAGAAAGTCGTTTTTAGCCCCAAAAAACGACCATGTATAGTAAGGCATTTTTAGCCGAAAAACACAACCATGTATAGAAATGCGTTTTTTGATCAGAAAAACAACCATGTCTAGTAAGGCGTTTTAAGCCGAAAAAAACGACCATGTGTAGTAAGGCGTTCTTTGCCTAAAAAAACGACCATGTATAGTAAGGCGTTTTTAGCCGACAAAAATGACCATGTGTAGTAAGGCGTTGTTAGCTCCGAAAAATGACCATCGATAGTGAGGCGTTTTTAGCCCCAAAAAACGGCCATGTATAGGAAGGCGTTTTTAGCCCAAAAAAAGCCGACAAAAACGACCATGTATATGAAGGCATTTTTAGCCGAAAAAACACAACCATGTATAGGAAGGCGTTTTTAGCTGAAAAAATAACCATGTATAGTAAGGCGTTTTTAGCCCCAAAAAAAGACCATGTCTTGTCAGGTGTTTTTGGCCGGAAAAAAAAACCACGTATAGTAAGCGGTTTTTAGCTCCAAAAAACGATCATTGATAGTAAAGCATTTTTAGCCCCAAAAACGACCATGTATAGTAAGGCGTTTTAGCCTAAAAAACACAACCATGTATAGAAAGGCGTTTTTAGCTGAAAAAAACGACCATGAATAGTAAGGCGTTTTTAGCCCAAAAGAACGACCATGTCTACTAAGGTGCTTTTAGACAAAAAAAAAAAACATGTATAGTAAGGCGTTTTTAGCTGAAAAAAACCGACATTGTATAGTATGGCGTTTTTAGCTGGAAAAAAACGACTATGTATAGTATGGTGTTTTTAGCCCGAAAAAAACGACATATTATAGTAAGGCTTTTTTAGCCCGAAAATAACGACACAGTATAGTATGGCATTTTTAGCCCTTAAAAAACTACCATGTATCAAAAGGCGTTTCTAGCCCAAAAAAAGGACCGTGTATGGAAAGGCGTTTTTAGCCGAAAAAACGACATAGTATATAGTATGGCGTTTTTAGCCGAAAAAAACGACCATGTATAGTAAGCCATTTTTAGCCCGAAAAAAACGACATAGTATAGTATGGCGTTTTTAGCCGAAAAAAACGACATAGTAAGTAAGGCGTTTTTAGCCCGAAAAAAACGACATAGTATAGTATGGCGTTTTTAGCCCGAAAAAACGACCATGTATAGCAAGCCGTTTTTAGCCCGAAAAAAACGACATAGTATAGAATGGCGTTTTTAGCCGGAAAAAACGACATAGTATAGTAAGGCGTTTTTAAACCGAAAAAAACGACATAGTATAGAATGGCATTTTTAGCCCGAAAAAAACGACATAGTATAGTATGGCGTTTTTAGCCCGAAAAAGACGACATAGTATATATAGTAAGGCATTTTTAGCCGAAAAAAACGACATAGTATAGTAAGGCGTTTTTAGCCCGAAAAAACGACATAGTATAGTAAGGCGTTTTTAAACCGAAAAAAACGACCATGTATCGTAAGCCGTTTTTTGCCCGAAAAAAACGACATAGTATAGTATGGCATTTTTAGCCGGAAAAAACGACATAGTATAGTAAGGCGTTTTTAAACCGAAAAAAACGACATAGTATAGTAAGGCGTTTTTCGCCCGAAAAACCACATAGTATAGTAAGGCGTTTTTCGCCCGATAAAACGAACATGTATCGTAAGCCGTTTTTTGCCCGAAAACAACGACATAGTATAGTAAGGCGTTTTTCGGACGAAAAAAACGACATAGTATAGTATGGCGTTTTTAGCCGAATAAAACGACATAGTGTAGTAAGCCATTTTTAGCCCGAAAAAAATGACATAGTTTAGGAAGGCGTTTTTGGGCCGAAAAAAACGACCATGTACAGTAAGGCGTTTTTAGCCCGAAAAAAAGGACATAGTATAGTAAGACGTTTTTAGCTGAAAAAAAACGACCATGTATAGTAAGCCGTTTTTAGCCCGAAAAAAACGACATAGTATAGTAAGACGTTTTTAGCTGAAAAAAAAACGACCATGTATAGTAAGCCGTTTTTAGCCCGTAAAAAACGACATAGTATATAGTAAGGCGTTTTTAGCCCGAAAAAAACGACATAGTATAGTAAGGCGTTTTTAGCCGAAACAAACGACATAGTATAGTAAGGCGTTTTTAGCCCGAAAAAAACGACATAGTATAGTAAGGCGTTTTTAGCCGAAAAAAACGACATAGTATAGTAAGGCGTTTTTAGCCCGAAAAAAACGACATAGTATAGTAAGGCGTTTTTAAACCGAAAAAAACGACATAGTATAGAATGGCATTTTTAGCCGAAAAAAATTACATAGTATAGTAAGGCGTTTTTAGCCGAAAAAAACGACATAGTATAGTAAGGCGTTTTTGGCCGAAAAAAACGACGCGGTATAGTAAGGCGTTTTTAGCCCGAAAAAAACGACATAGTATAGTAAGGCGTTTTTAGCCGAAAAAAACGACATAGTATAGTAAGGCGTTTTTAGCCCGAAAAAAACGACATAGTATAGTAAGGCGTTTTTAGCCGAAAAAAACGACATAGTATAGTAAGGCATTTTTAGCCCGAAAAAAACGACATAGTATAGTAAGGCGTTTTTAAACCGAAAAAAACGACATAGTATAGAATGACATTTTTAGCCCGAAAAAAACGACATAGTATAGTAAGGCATTTTTAAACCGAAAAAAACGACCATGTATCGTAAGCCGTATTTAGCCGAAAAAAAAACGACATAGGATAGTAAGGCGTTTTTAGCCCGAAAAAAACGACATAGTATAGTAAGAAGTTTTTAGCCGAAAAAAACGACATAGTATAGTAAGGCATTTTTAGCCCGAAAAAAACGACATAGTATAGTAAGGCGTTTTTAAACCGAAAAAAACGACATAGTATAGAATGGCATTTTTAGCCCGAAAAAAACGACATAGGCGTTTTTAGCCCAAAAAAAATGACCATGTATCGTAAGCCGTTTTTTGCCCGAAAAAAACGACATAGTATAGTAAGGCGTTTTTAAACCGAAAAAAACGACAGTATAGAATGACATTTTTAGCCCGAAAAAAACGACATAGTATAGTAAGGCATTTTTAAACCGAAAAAAACGACCATGTATCGTAAGCCGTATTTAGCCGAAAAAAAACGACATAGGATAGTAAGGCGTTTTTAGCCCGAAAAAAACGACATAGTATAGTAAGAAGTTTTTAGCCGAAAAAAACGACATAGTATAGTAAGGCATTTTTAGCCCGAAAAAACGACATAGTATAGTAAGGCGTTTTTAAACCGAAAAAAATGACATAGTATAGAATATAATAATAATAATAATAGATTTTATTTATAAGCGCCTTTCAAGACACCCAAGGACACTTTACAATAACAAATAACACAAAACAATACGGGCATTTTTAGCCCGAAAAAAACGACATAGTATAGGAAGGCGTTTTTAGCCCAAAAAAAATGACCATGTATCGTAAGCCGTTTTTTGCCCGAAAAAAACGACATAGTATAGTAAGGCGTTTTTAGCCCGAAAAAAACGACATAGTATAGTAAGGCGTTTTTAGCCCGAAAAAAACGACATAGTATAGTAAGGCGTTTTTAAACCGAAAAAAACGACATAGTATAGTAAGGCGTTTTTAGCCGAAAAAAATTACATAGTATAGTAAGGCGTTTTTAGCCGAAAAAAACGACATAGTATAGTAAGGCGTTTTTGGCCGAAAAAAACGACGCGGTATAGTAAGGCGTTTTTAGCCCGAAAAAAACGACATAGTATAGTAAGGCGTTTTTAGCCCGAAAAAAACGACATAGTATAGTAAGGCATTTTTAGCCCGAAAAAAACGACATAGTATAGTAAGGCGTTTTTCGGACGAAAAAAACAACATAGTATAGTAAGGCGTTTTTAGCCCGAAAAAAACGACATAGTATAGTAAGGCGTTTTTAAACCGAAAAAAAACGACATAGTATAGTAAGGCATTTTTAGCCGAAAAAAACGACATAGTATAGTAAGGCATTTTTAGCCCGAAAAAAACGACATAGTATAGTAAGGCGTTTTTCGGACGAAAAAAACAACATAGTATAGTAAGGCGTTTTTAGCCCGAAAAAAACGACATAGTATAGTAAGGCGTTTTCAGCCCGAAAAAACGACATAGTATATAGTATGGCGTTTTTAGCCGAAAAAAACGCCATAGTATAGTAAGGCGTTTTTGGCCGAAAAAAACGACGCGGTATAGTAAGGCGTTTTTAGCCCGAAAAAAACGACATAGTATAGTAAGGCGTTTTTAAACCGAAAAAAAAACGACATAGTATAGAATGACGTTTTTAGCCGAAAAAAACGACATAGTATAGTAAGGCGTTTTTAGCCGAAAAAAACGACATAGTATAGAATGGCATTTTTTGCCCGAAAAAAACGACGTAGTATAGTAAGGCGTTTTTAGCCCGAAAAAAGACCATGTGTCGTGTTTCTGTCATCGAACCCAGGAAAACGTAACTCAGTGTTGTTTTTTTCACACAGAACTGAGCGTGGTTTGAACCAGAGTGTCCTGGATCATACGCCAGCATGTATACCTCTACACTACAAGTGACTGTGATTTGTCCTGCACTATAGGCGTATTTGACATGCCCTTTAGAGGGTTTCCAGAAAAAAAAACTCAGTGTTGTATTGTCACACATGACTGATGCAAGGTTGGAACCGGGGTTGCCTGGACCGAACGCAGGCATGTATACCTCTACACTACAAGTGACTGTGACTTGTCCTGCACTATAGGCGTATTTGACATGCACTTTAGAGGGTTTCCAGAAAAAATAACTGTGTCCAACCCTGCATCAGTCATGTGTGACAATACAACACTGAGTTTTTTCTGGAAACCCTCTAAAGTGCATGTCAAATACGCCTAAGGTGCAGGACAAGTCACAGTCACTGGTAGTGTAGAGGTATACATCCCTGTGTTCAGTCCAGGCAGCCCCGGTTCAAACCCCGCTCAGTTGTGTGTGAAAATAGTTTTTTCCTCTTTACTATGTCGTTTTTTTCGGCCTAAAATCACCTTACTATACTATGTCGTTTTTCCGGCTAAAAACGCCATACTATGTCGTTTTTTTCGGGCTGAAAACGCCTTACTATACTATGTCGTTTTTTCGGGCTAAAAACGCCTTACTATACATAGTCGTTTTTTCCGGCTAAAATCACCTTACTATACTATATCGTTTTTCTTGGGCTGAAAACGCCTTACTATACTATGTCGTTTTTTTCGGGCTAAAAATGCCATACTATACTATGTCGTTTTTTCTGTTTAAAACGCCTTACTATATTATGTAGTTTTTTTCGGGCTAAAAACGCCTTACTATACTATGTCGTTTTTTTCGGGCTAAAAACGCCATACTATACTATGTCGTTTTTTCCGGCTAAAAACGCCATACTATAGTTTTTTTCGGGCTAAAAACGCCTTACTATACGTGGTCGTTTTTTCGGGCTAAAAACGCCTTACTATACTATGTCGTTTTTTTCGGCTAAAAACGCCATACTACACTGTCGTTTTTTTCGGGCTAAAAACGCCTTACTATACATTATCGTTTTTTTCGACTAAAAACGCCATACTATACTATGTCGTTTTTTCAGTTTAAAAACGCCTTACTATACTATGTAGTTTTTTTTCGGGCTAAAAACGCCTTACTATACGTGGTCGTTTTTTCCGGCTAAAAACGCCTTTACTATGTCGTTTTTTTCGGGCTAAAAATGCCATACTATACTATGTAGTTTTTTTCGGGCTGAAAACGCCTTACTATACTATGTAGTTTTTTTCGGGCTAAAAACGCCTTACTATACTATGTCGTTTTTTTCGGTTTAAAAACGCCTTACTATATATACTATGGCGTTTTTCCGGCTAAAAACGCCATACTATACTGTCGTTTTTTTCGGTTTAAAAACGCCTTACTATATATACTATGGCGTTTTTCCGGCTAAAAACGCCATACTATACTGTCGTTTTTTTCGGGCTAAAAACGCCTTACTATACATGGTCGTTTTTTCCGGCTAAAAACGCCTTACTATATATACCATGTCGTTTTTTTCGGGCTAAAAATGCCATACTATACTATGTCGTTTTTTCCGGCTAAAAACGCCATACTATACAGTTTTTTTTGGGCTGAAAACGCCTTACTATACTATGTTGTTTTTTCAGTTTAAAAACGCCTTACTATACTATGTCGTTTTTTTCGGGCTAAAAACGCCTTACTATACTATGTCGTTTTTCCGGCTGAAAACGCCTTACTATACTATGTCGTTTTTTCGGGCTAAAAACGCCTTACTATACTATGTCGTTTTTTTCGGGCTAAAAACGCCTTACTATACTATGTAGTTTTTTTTCAGCTAAAAACGCCTTACTATACTATGTCGTTTTTTCCGGCTAAAAACGCCATACTATACTATGTCGTTTTTTCCGGCTAAAAACGCCTTACTATACTGTCATTTTTTTCGGGCTAAAAACGCCTTACTATACATAGTCGGTTTTTTTTCGGTCAAAAAACGCCTTACCATACAGTCGTTTTTTCCGTCTAAAACCACCTTACTATACATGGTAGTTTTTTCCGGCTAAAAACGCCTTACTATCCATGGTCATTTTTGTTAAAACCACCTTACTATACATGGTCGTTTTTTCCGGCTAAAAACGCCTTTCTATACATGGTCGTTTTTTTTTGTTAAAAACGCCTTACTATACATGGTCGTTTTTTTCAGCTAAAAACGCCTTGCTATATATAGTCATTTTTTTCCGGCTAAAACACCTTACTATACATGGTCATTTTTTCGGCTAAAAACACCTTTCTATACATGGTCGTTTTTTTCCGTCAAAAAACGCCTTACCATACAGTCGTTTTTTCCGTCTAAAACCACCTTACTATACATCGTCGTTTTTTTTCTCCGGCTAAAAACGCCTTACTATACATGGTCGTTTTTAGAGGGTGAACAGGAATGGAGTATCCCAGTGCTGCAGAGAAGCCTGTCCAACTCACAGCTCTGTGCCCTCACATACTGCGGCCATTTTGTGAGGTCATCTGCCAGCCATGATGTGAGGTGTGGTGGTCCACTCCGGCGTGCCGCAGCTTGTCCCCCAGTAGGTTGGGCTGGATGGTGTTGAGGGCACTGGAGAAATCAAAGAACATCATACTCACAGCGCCGAGTGAAGGAGGTAGATGATGGCGTCCTCCACACCGATGCCGGGCTGGTAGGCAAACTGTAGCGGGTCCAGTGATGAGCTCACCAGCGGTCGCAGGTAGGCGAGGACAAGTCTCTACAGATGTGTGTGTATATTATAGATCTATATACCATATTTTCCGCACTAAAAGGCGCACTGGATTATGAGGCGCACATTCAATGAATGGCCTGTTTTGTAATTTTGTTCATATGTTGGACGCACTGGATTATAAGACGCAATATACAATGCATCCACTAGATGGACCTGCACTCCTTCCGTTCGACTCGAAGGCGTTCATGACCACCTCCGAAAAACGTAAACTAACGATTACTTCAATGAAACTACGAAAATTGAAAAGAATGCATCAAGACAGAAAATCAAACGAGGAAATCTCAAAATAAATTCTATAGCCCCCTGACAGAATTTGGCATTTCCTAGAGCGTAGCTCCAACAGAACGATCAAAGATGTCAGTAAAATGTAGGAGACTGGACAGTCTCAGAAGTGTTCATTTATTCCTTTGTTATGTACTGTATTGACAAACTAGGAAATCACAAAAGCTAAAAACGCCTTACTACACATAGTTTTTCGGGGGTAGACAAATCAGCTTCCGGTAACGGAATATTCCGGTCGGGTGAAAGCCCTTAAAAAAAACAAAGAAAAAAAACTAAACATTTCAGACTCAAGAGAACAGTCATGTAGGCAGATGGACAGTGCCAGAATTCAGTAAAGTGCCCGCCGCCCACCCTTCAGGAATGCAGAACTTTGTTAAAATGCTTACATTTAATATGAATCACCAGTGACGCGTGTCAGACGGAAATCACACAAGAAAACAACCAACACACCTTCAGGACTGTGCGGCAAAATCCTCTCCAGCAAAGAAACGTCATAATTTACACCCTGAAATGGAACACCGTGTCCTCTGTAATGTCAGCAGCTTTTATTTTGTAAGGCTTTAAAAGTACCTTGTCATTGGTACATGGACGCAAAACTACACATTCATACATTTGTGCACAGGTAATCAAGTCCACGAGTAAATAGATGCCAATCTTTTTCCAAAACGTTTCAAGAAAGAGCTTCTATTTCAGTTGAGTGGGAGCGAACCAAATCTAAGATTGACATTTCAACAAAAAATAAAATTAAAGTGGAATCATCATGGTTGAATGAATATGAACATATTTACAAAATGGATGTGGTTAGAAAGGCAATTGATGGATTTGAAAGGATCAGATTACTTCGAGTGGACATATTACTGCACCCTGAGCAATACACACTCACACACACCCACTCACTCACTTGCTGCCACGGATAGAGTTGTGATCAAGTTTTGCCATTAAAAGGAGTCCTCCTGCATCACGTTCAAGAAGGTCAGGATGATCATTACCATCACGTTCGTCATCATCCCTCCTCCCCTTTTTGACGGCGGCAAGGGCAGCTCACAGGAGGTCTGGGGCGGGGGGTGTCAAAGTCAAATGCGATGTCTTCACCGCTCCTTTCTTTGTGCCGGCGTTACGACTGGTT
The DNA here is from genome assembly GCF_054856545.1 of Hippocampus guttulatus. Classification (NCBI taxonomy): domain Eukaryota; kingdom Metazoa; phylum Chordata; class Actinopteri; order Syngnathiformes; family Syngnathidae; genus Hippocampus; species Hippocampus guttulatus. Next base: position 2,817,753 of record NC_141283.1, on the reverse strand, counting down.
GTACGAGTTGCTTTGGTTGCCGTTCGAGCTCTGGTCGTTTTCACTGGTTGAAAGAAAACAAGACAAAAACGGCCACTCCATGCGTTCCTGTCAGCCATTTTGTGGTGATTGAGGGTACCTGTTGGGAGGCGGTTTTGGTTTGGGCATCTTGTTGAGCACGGCGGCGATCTCTTTGCGGTCATCAAAGTTCTTCCACTGGTCGTACAGCTTGAGGATGACACGGATGATCTCCAGGATCTGAACACATTGATGATTGTGTGGACCAAGCATCAAAAAGGTTGATCATGACATAAAAAAAAAAAGTTGAACAACATAATAATTCAATTTATCATATTAATGACCATACACAAGGCGCACCGGATTTTAAGGCACGCTGTGAGCTTATAAGAAAATGAACGACTTTTCGGTGCGCCTCATAGTGCGGAAAATGCGGTGATATTTACGTTACCTTTGTTGAGGACGTCAAACGTTCAAAAAAATTTTTTCGTGTGTGTGTTTGTGTGAGACACGACAATCCACTGCCATTTCTCTTCAACTATTTGTCCAAAAGCATGCATGAGACGAAACCTTGTCCATGTCCACGGAGAGCTCTGCAAACCACTGCCTGGCGTCCTTCTGCTGCACCACGCAGGCCACATGCAGACAAGCTTTGGCGCAGGGAAAACAAAAAAAGCAACGTGAACACAGCTGACTCGGAGATGTGGCTCGATGGCGGCGGTGCGGGGAGGGGAAAAGGTTGTCCGCACCCAGGGCGATCATGAAGGGAGGGTAGAGCAGACACAGGTCGGTCCTGTAGGTGTCATTCACGATGCGCCTGGGGGGTAGACACAGCAGAGAAGCTCCACAGCACTGCGAAAATGGGGGAAAAGACCCCCCACCCCCCCAAAAAAAGGGAGGGGCAGCGGAGAACAGACTGACCAGGCCAGCGGCAGTAGCATGTCCTCCTGGCCCATGTCCTGCACGTACTGCAGAAGCGGTCTGTATGGGTGGTACACGATCAGGCAGCAGTCCTGAAATGGCAAACCGCAGCGACTCACCATTTCATTTGTTTCGATGCAAACATTTGACTCATTCACTCACGTTTTTAAACATCTTTTCAGACTTGGTCCAGAATTGGCTGGTACTGAATGAGTTAAAAATAAAAAAAACTCCCAGCTATTCTGCCTTTTTCTGTGGCAACCAGGTGCTCTCTAGTGGCCATGCTAGTGGACAACCTGAATGCAAAATTTGACCGAAACACTAAGGTCGTGCCTAAGTTAAGACCATAACAGCCTAGAGTCGAAGAGAGATGTTTTTTTTTTAATCCACACTGGGGGGCCCATTCAAACCCCCCTAAATATAGATTTAGTATCTTAATAAAAACATGCAACTCACCATCAACTCCAGCAGGTAGAATTCACATTCTAATATCTGCAAAGACAACGCAATTCGTTCAGACTTCATTTTCCGCCTAAACGGGTGGTGGAGGAATATGATCGGGACGTACATAAATATTTGGTGGTGTGCTAAAGGCTTGAAATGCTCCACTTTTTTTTTTCTTGTGGGAAAAGGAAGTGGTTATTTATTGTAGAATTGTTAAGACACACACACCTCTGATGAGCTCGTAACGCATCCACAGCTGCTATCGCAAAACGCCCAAACGTCAGCATGACTCCCTCCAATTACTTACGAATGACTTTTTCTTCAAACATTCTTAAAATATTTTATTCGAGGAATTCCAGTTTCTAGGATTGTTTGACAGAACGAGACAACCTCTCCGCATTTCACTGTTCATCCAGCCACAAGTTATCATTTTAGAATATGAATTCAAGACGTAATTCTTACCTCGATCTCAGCCAACAGACAGAAGATCAATTTGGAGGATAATTTAATATAATAATAATAATAATAAACCTCAGTCCGAAATCACGTCTGGGTCACCGATTGTTGGAGGAAAGTGGCCTTCTTTCCTCCGCGTATTTGTTGATTTCAGATGATGAGGATGTTGGTTATCCAAATACAGGCTGGAGTCGATGAACGGTACCTCCGAAGGGTTTATTTGCAGAAAATTCTGGACACTAATGATTTATAGACAATGGCTGCTTGATCATGTGTCCACACCAAGGACACACAAAATTTATTTCATCAGAAGGGCGGTACTGAGATTATGGTCGACTAAATATGAGCAGAATACACACTTCAGGGTCTGATTGCCTGATTGTCCTGACAAGACAACCTGGGGTCATCATAGCAACCCGTTCCCGTCCTCTTGTCACGACACAAAACACTCGCGCTATAAAGGGTTTGCACGCACGGGGGAACACATCGAAATGGACTCATGGCTTGACGCCCTGCCGCGAGATACTACACGCGCGAAATCAGGGCCTTCGGGAAAATCTTTCATCGGCGTGTGTGTGACTTACATGATTCATCCGGTAAGGGAACTCCTTTGGGAAGGCGTATGAGAATCTTGTTTTCACTTCGTTTGATTTGGGGGGGAGAAAGAAAAAAAGAAGAATGTCAATTAAAAAAAACAGCAATTATACGAGTTAGTAGATTGTGAGTGTATGATGACTTACACACAGACGTGGCTGCAGAGATCAACCTCGTGTTGGAAACCACTCCGAATTCCTGTGGGGAAAAAATAAAACTACTTAAAAAAACAACAACAAAAAAGTGTCGGATAATATTTGTTACGAGAAAAGCGTCATGTTACTAGTTAGGAAATTTGAAAAAAATTGCAAGAATGAGAATCAATTTTATAAGACACCAAAACAAAAACATGAGTGATGTCACGAGAAAAGTTACAATCATTAAAAATAGCGCTGACATACCCCAGATTTGGGAGTCTAATCATAAAGCAGACCTGCTTTTCATCTCGTGACAAAAATAGTTTTATCCATTCATCATTTTTTTATGTCCTTTTCAGTGAAGACTTCTGAAAGTGTCCTTACCTCCACTTTGGAAGCTAAGAAAACACAGGTCGGAGCCATGAGAACTGGGTCGATACTTTTTAGTGAATATCTGTGGAAAGAGGGGGGCGGAGGGACAACCCCAAGTTTACACAAATACTGTGCCACGGTGCCAATATCCCGTTTGGGTATCACGATTATTTCGGGACTTACCTTGCATAGAAGCGTTTGAAGTAGACAGTAGCGGTGGCGATAACCTGTTGCCTCAGTTTCAAGTGTTCTCCCAAAGACTGAATGACTGACAAGAGCACACAAATGAATGGTTCGGTCATTCAAGCACAAAAATAAAAATGTCAACTATTGAAAATTCAATCAACAGAATTAAAAAACAATCTTTCAAACATTTCAAATTTATAAATCTTGCATTTGAAATGAGTAGTTGGGATACAAACTTTTGAGAAATATGTTAACGGAAAATGCAGAATTTTCTATTTAACTTGAAATTCATCGCGTAAGCTAATTTGGTGAATAAGTCAAATATTTTAAAATGACCACAAAAAAATATTTGGTATTTAGTTTGCTTTTGTACGCGAAAGTGATTGGATTGTTTGGCGCAGAATGTGCTGTCGAGTTCGTACGGCAGAAGGTAAACACCGTTGGCAAAGAAGATCTGCAGTTTCCAGTATTCCTCCTCAGAGAGGATCTTGAGGTCCTTCTGTCGTTCCTTCATGAGGTCCTGCTTGTCCAGCACCCACTGCAGACTTGGCCAAGATCAAAATTGCACATTTCAGCTACTTTTGACTACATAAACATTTCTCACAGCACAGCAATATGGTTGAAGAGTAGTTCCAAACAATAGTAAAAAAAAATTGACAGTTCAGCGACAAATGTGTTATTATAACCAACGGGGGGGGGGGGGGGGGGGGTCTTCTTTCCAAGCTGTTACTAAGCACAATTTATGGTTTCTAACAAAGTTAATATTCGGGTCTAAAACGTGACGTTGACTTTCAAAGCTGAAACAGTTGCATTTGAGTCTGGAAAAAAAAACATTGTCTCCTGGACTGTTTCGAGATCGACGGCTAGCTTCCACGGGGGGGGTAATGCTAGGCCCCGAGAAAAAGATGGCGGCCTCGGCGATTAAAAACGTATCCTGTTCATCTCGTTGCATCAAACTTACTAGTGAGAACTTTGCCAGAAGTTTCCAGCCATGGCGGACGAGACGAGGTAGAAGAGGACACTTTAAATCTGCGTTGATTTACTGCAAAGAAGTGGACGCCGGAAAAACTGGAGCGACGCGAAAAACATTCCGGGGGGAACAAACCAGCAAAGAAAAAACCCTGGTTCCGCATGCCACGATTATTTTCAAAAGACAAAACGACTTTGAATGACGTTTTCTTGAAACTGTCTCACAAAGATCATCTGGGGAGGTTCACAATTAATAATTAGCCAATAACATGAAAAACATAATATACGTAATTAGACGAGGTCCTGAATCTTAAATGTATTAATCGACAACAGCTCACTACAGCATTAGTGTTTTGGTAGTTCGAATTGGCTGTAATTAGTTTTTGCTTGACCAACCAGATAATTATTCTCACAGGGGAGCAGTCACTGCCTGGAGAACTAAACCACGAAGATGATGCCTCTGTGATGTCGAAGAGGAAGATAGTCATAGTCAAGTGGGTGCCACTCTAAAAAATAAATAAAAGTCCTGCAAATCGAAAAAAAAAACTGCATTCTAAAATTCATCAACAGAGAAGTGTTCTGCCAAATGTGAACGATTTATTAATTTAAAAAAAAGAAATCAAGTACACAGAATGAGGTTTGACAATTTGCTATTCATCCCATTATTTCTTTGTGCAGCAATGGTCCAAGGTGATTTCAAGAACTGCCTGGTGTAAACATGTGTTGTTGTTTTTTTAATCTGAAAAGACGGACCTGGTCACAACACATTTCAAACACTTCACTTCATGTGTGTGAATTATTTTACTAAAAGCATTCTTGGTCCTGATCATTTCCGTTCAATGAGGCACTGCTTGTATAGCGAAGTACTGCACACCGAGTGTGTTACAGAAAAGCGCTCAGTCAATCTGATGCAGGATTATATGATTATCGTGATTAAATGAAGAGATTTTGCAAAGCTTGCAACTAAATAGTGTCATCGTTAATTATTCCGTCACTTAGTTTGTTGTTGAACCGTATTTTTAAAAAAATAAAATAAAATAAAGCATGTTTGAATTCCCATCCTTCAAAAAACAAGACAATTTCAAATCGACAGTGCAGAAAGTGCAGAACCAAATGAATTATTATGAGACAGTTACTGGTCTGGTCCATAACATGACAGAAAATCAGCAAAAATGTTGATTGTTGTAAACGCAAATGTTCAATACAAAGAAAAGTCTGCTTTCATTGAGGAGTAGATATTGAGGAAAATATACGAGTGAGAAGCAGCATTTAATATTAAAGTAAAAATGGTACCGAAAGCGATTCGTGGATTTTCAAAAATCATGATTCATTTGATCATCAAATAGTTGATTCATTGTTCACCTCTAATGTTTTGTCTGTAGCTCAGAATTGGGGAGCAGATAGTATTTTTTTTCTCTGTATTAGGAGTCATCAGAGCATCAATAGCACCTTCCAACTCCACCCCCACCCCTCAAAAACATACCCCTGTATTGGATATATTATATGTTCTGTAGCGTTTTAAAAAAATGTTCGATCTCTATTTTTTTCATCAACAGTAACCTTATGATTTTCTGAATTAATACAAATGAAAATAGGCTCCAGCATGCCTGCCGGCCTTGTGGTTCCGAAATGGAAAAATCATTTGAAGTCGTTCAGCTGTCGGCTATTATTCTACTGTGTTTTACCTTTTTTTTTTCACGTTTTCGTCACAGTATCGTTTCCGTCTCGAGGTACTGCATTGGTATCGCGGCAACACCAGTTCAAGTTTCTGTTTACGACTGCATGGTTTTCTAGTGCAAAGGTTTTGGTTCATCTCCCACCCCGCCAGCGAGGCGATACACTGCAAGGCTTACTTCATGTGCCAAGGAGTCAGCGCTCTCCTAAAAAACAAAAAACAAATGTGTGTAAGCAACATCCGCAAACTGACACACGGCTGACAGGCAGGCTGACCTCACCTGAGTGTCCGTTTCAGCGTAAACTCGGACCACGTCCTCTGTGCCGGACGGCCTCACGAAGGCACGAGCGTGTCGATACTTTGCCACCAAGGCGTCGATGGCGTCCTGCAGGCCCGCCGGGCTCACCGCACATCGCTCGGCGTCGGTCGTGTCGATCACCCGGCGGTCTGACACCTACACACAGACAGCGCCACGCGATCACTGGACACTTTTTACATTGACTCTCGTCGACCATCAGCAATGAACTGCACGGCGTATGTTTGCCTTGCCTTGACTTTCAGTTGCCGGTTGGGCACGTCGGTGTAGATGGCGTCCCACTGCTGCACCGTCATTCCCTTCAAGGCCAAGATCGCCTCGATCAGCAGCATGTCAGAAATGGCGTCACCTACCGCCTATGGGAGGAAAAGCGGTCATGACTTAAGATGACTACGTTGCTATTATTAGAGAAGTACCTGGTTGGTGACGTTGATGATGTGCCGCAGAAGAATGGCCGCTCTCTTCCTGGTGTCATCGGTGCTGACGTCCTCGGCCAGTTGTCTGATCTTCTCCTCGGCCGCACGGCTGAACAACACCTGGACATGCGCACGCTGTCACTGAATGTGTGATGGCGAGGGATATTGCTGTTTTGTTTTTTAAAGAGGAAAATGATAAAAACGAAATCTGTACTTATCAGCATCTACATCCTCTGAGAGGCTGTTTATATGCCTCAGTAGATGCTGCTGTTTTGTCTTTTTTTGGGGGAGGGGGGGGGGGCTTCACAATGGCGTTTCAAATATAAGACCGTCTTTAATACTGTGCAGGGAAGACACCATTTCAACTAATCATTGTGACTGCTTTCATACCTCGGTAGATGCTGCTGCTCTGGTTAGCAAGACACGGAGAAATGAGCTCAATCCAACTGGAGTCCATCGAGGTGGCTTACCGTCCCGTGGCCGTTAGCCTCAAAGTAAACGCTGGTGTCAAACTCCTGCGCCGCGTGATGGAGGTGCTTCACTCCCGTCTTCGTGCACCTCACAATCACCTGAAGCAACGCGCAAGAGCCCGCCAGTGTTTCCTTCGCGAGAGCGTAGTGACACGTGTGCTCACCTTCATTGTGTCCTCCAGGTAGCGCGTGGAGCTGCCGTTAGCGTAGGCCGTTTGCACCACCGCTATCTTTAAATTTAAGCGAGCCTGAAAAAAACGGTTATCAGTCTCCGTCCCAAACCACCGGGCTGGAAAAAACAAAACATCGGAGAGCACTGACTTGCTGATGCTTTTCTCATCCGTACCTGCATGAGGAGCTCTTTGAGGAACATGCTAATGAGCGTTGCTATCTTGTCTCCGTCTAGGAGGTGGAAGCGGTCCTCGCTGTCGGTGTAGTAATAAACGATGCGGTCGGCGTCACCGTCAAATGAGCAGCAGCGCTCGCCGCTTTGGACCTTGACGCCTACCACGGAAACCGGACGAAACATGTTAAGGTTAATCACGGTTAAAATCAAAAGTTGAATATCTGTGATTATATATTAAAAAAAAAAAAGTTATATTTGCAAAAATGTGTTGACCACTGTTAGAGGAAATTACTCATATTCGTAACATATTTTAATGTCAATTAAAAACAATGCAAAAAATGTAAGTCAAATAATTTTAGATCTAAAATATGAATATTTGATCACGAATACACACAGGATATTAACCAATCAGAACTAACAAAAAATTATCAATGCTAAAAAAATAAATTAAGTGTGAATTTATATAATTAAGTAGATTCGTTAATCAAAGGACAAAAACATACTTAAAAAAACAGTAGGTGGCAAAACATAAAAACCTGAATTAAAATGCATATCATATATGAAATACTGTCATGTAAACATGTAATTCAATGCATTTCAAGGATACAGGAATAAGACAAGAAAAAAAATACAATCAAAATAGTACTATAATGAATGTATAAAAAAAATAGAACAATAATCCCTTCTGGCACATTCCGTGACAATGCCAATCAAATCTCCTGAAGTCTTATTGACGACTGCACCGAATCCAAAAGGCTACACAACCCACCTGTGGGTGGAGTTTGCTGCACTTTGACAAAGTCGGCCCCGCACTGGTGGTTGAGTTTTCCGTGACCTTCGTTGAAGAGGGAAATCTGCAGCTCTCTCTTGAGGTGACGCTCCATCTCTCGCAGCTTCAGCGCGCCGATGCCATTGGCGCCGTCCACCGTCAGGTGCTTCTGGTCGTCAGTACGGTTGGGTGTCTGCACACATAGACAAAGGCGGTCAGTAACTAAGTGCTCGAGTATTTATTTTTATGATGACTTTTTTGTACTTTACTTTACATTTTTGGTGAGCTCGATAAACGCCTGGCAGAGTTTCCTGTAGTATCCTTCCACCGTGGCCTCGCCATATTGCCCGTGCGTGTTGTAACAGCAAACCATGTAGTGAAGCTGCGGGGTGGTCACCAAGCCATAGTCTTTTTGGGACAGACGCACGTGAGGAGGTGAGATTTCAAACTCACGATATAGACTCCACCGTACGGGCGAGTGGCGCCAACCTTTGCTGCGTCCTCCCAATGACGACACGCCATCCAGGACTGCTTGTGACAGCCTTTCACTGCTGCTCCTGACGAAATAAATTAGAAAGAATTACAACTTGTGTATTTGAAACAACCACATCGCTTTGAATGTCTACTAGCTGTACGGCAACACGCAATTGGCTAACGAATAGCATTTAGCATTTATAGTCGTGCAGTCACTACTATTGAAGCAAGGGAAAAATGAATATAGTACTGTAGTGACACATGTAGACGGACTAATCATAGGCATATATTCTTCATCCTCTGTGAATACAACTAATGTGTGTCTTTATTTTTCGAGAAATGCAATCAATGAGTGTTTCCCCTATTTTTAACTTGGGTTGGGCTCTTGTGCATGTGGATGATTTCATGGCACTCGTGTATTTTTTTTTTCTTTTCTGTTGACCAGTGTTATCGGGCACCTGGTGTCTTTGCCCACAAACACTAAGGCCCCCTGGCTCTTGTCGATATCTTCTTTCTCCAGGATGTCCTCCAGCACCGAAAGCAACTCCTGCTGCTCCGCATTGGCCAGCCGGGTGGCGTAGCCCTCCCAAGCGAGCGTCACCATCTCGCCCATGGGGTCAATCAGCTTCACCCCGTTGTCCTCCTGCGAGACGAACGGAAAGTTAGGACAGAGGTAGGTGTCAACTTTAATTGAGGTTAACCAAGGAGCACCTCGGGGTTGTGGGAGGCAGTAACCATGACTCCGATGGCGGCTTTGGTTTGTTTGGCTCGCAGAGCTGCCAGCAGGCCCATACGGAACATAACGTGATCCAGATGGCTGGCGTTGGTCCTGAAACCAGCCGTGCCGTAATGCAAAACCAAGCCAGGGGGCTTGGGGTGCACCTCAGACAGTTTGGAAACTTGCTCCAAGTGGGCCATTACTGAAACAAACACCACCAAAACACCAGTCAGCCAGCATTGTGATTAGTCTGTGACTAGCATGATTCCATACTTAACCGAAATACTTTTGGAAGCACAGGCATACTCTGTTGCAGTAGGTTCGAAATTAAAGGGCTAACTTTTGAGTTCAACGACAGAATGGCAAACGACAGATGGGTTATTAGTAGATGAGTTAAGAAAGAAAAATAAACTATGTAAAGACTGTATTAATGATAAAGTAATCGGGTTCGAGTTAAAATATGCTTCAATGTCCATACTGACAGAGAAATAAAACTGTCAAGAGTGCAAGAAGGCAAAGTTCAAACTCCATAAATTCGTGTAAATGGCAAGATACGCCCAACTCACTAACGCCGACTCACATTATTTAGAGTCGCGATTTTAATTCCTACAGACCTACACGCCAAACTGATGCTATGAACACGTTCAAGTGTTTGTAAACTTGCAATGTCGTCGAATTGATTTCGGTCAGACTTACTGATGTTGTTTTCAACCTCGTCGTTAGCAGCATGGGTTGGTCTTGGCGACGTGGCTTAACTTCCGGGTACGTCATGCGGTTTGGGCGCGGCTTTTAGCCCCGGCGTCGAGCTGTAATAATTAAAAGACACACGCATAAAATAACAGTGCCTTTAATATCACCTTATTTGATATGCCGAGGCAAGAAGTTGATGAAAAAAGGCAAGAATTAAAGGACGTTTTCGAGTGACGGTAGGACAGCATTTTCACGGGGTACGTCACGTGACGCCATGCAATGCGAAACCTGTGGTAAACACGCACCACACGGGGTTAATTTGCTAGACATACAAATGAAGCAATAAACGAAAACCAATTTCTGAAATTCAAAGAACCTTGGGACGAGAAAAAAAGTGCGGCACACAATTAATTTAACGACGTTCTCGATCCACGCGGTGGTGTGTTAAGGGTGGGGATTACAGGAACGCCGATGCCAGAGTGACGTCATGAAGTCATATACATTTTATTTTTCTTCATTACCATTCGATGGAAAAACCCGTGAAAACGTAATTACGACATACTTATATACTTTGTGTTTTGTCACTTTGTTGAAGTTGGATGTTATTGCGGGTGGGGGGAGTGAGTACTGTGCATTAGCACGAGCTGCGATGGCCATCTTCAAAATGTCCTGAACAGTGTTGGGCGACTAACTTCTATTCTATTTAAAACATAACTCTCGAGGTCTATGTCATACAACATACCACGGAGTAAGGCTGCAAGTTCATCAAAATAAAAAATCTTTCCAATCTCAGAATCCCCATTTGCTAAATCAGCTAACAGAAATCATTTACAAGTATAGTGGCCACATACATGATTTGTGTATCCTGGTGCACTGCACCAAAGCAATATATGCACAAACCTAAATCCTATTTAATTTTGGGATTTATATTGATTGGTAATAGCGTCACTATCCGATGCTCAGGTTCGATTCAGTCAAGCATAATCCATGTCACGGTCATTTGTTGGCCCTTAACTGCACACAGTGTCGACGTCTGCTGGCTTCTGGCCACACTCGTGCCTACTCCCCCTTTAAGAGACGTGGGCTGGTCGGTGTGTCACCCACCCGTGTCTGAGTTCCCTCTGGCGTGGGGAGGAGAGTTAGATGGGCCAAACTGATTGAGGAGAATAAATAAAGAGGAAAAGAGAATAGGGATTTCCGTCGCGGCTTCTTTGCTCCTCCTCCTCCTCCTCCATTTTTCTTTTTTTTTTTGCGCACACGTTTTGCGCATTGGATGCCGCAGAAAAGCGCCGCACATTTTGGACGACTGGAAGGAATAATCCGAACCGGGTTTATGGAGCGTTGATTTTTTAACCCCCAAAAGGAAAAATTGTACGTGTTGATTGGAACGATTCGATTGAAGAGCGAGCAAAAGAGCGGCTCGTTACGTAACCGAGTGGCTCCCGAGCTGTCCACAGTGCTGAAAAGCTCGCATCCGCGTAAGTGCAACCCCCGCAATAGCTCATTTCATCCCCACAAAAAGCTCCGTTTGCTATGACGTAAATCACCGATACATTCTCTTCTAATTATACAGGGAGAAGGTCACAGGCCCGTTTGTCGTGCTGCTGGTGGTGATACAGATTGATCGAATTTTATTTTTTTTTACCCCCTTAAGTATTCCTGAGAAGAGCGTCCAAATGTCGGGTCAGACACTCACGGACCGCATCGCTGCGGCCCAATATCAGTTGACTGGTTCGGACATGGCCAGGGCCGTGTGCAAGGCCACCACGCACGAAGTGATGGCGCCCAAGAAGAAGCACCTGGAGTGTGAGTACAAGTATTGCCATCCCCCCGTTTAGGCAGGCAGGCCCTTTTTTTTTTTGCTGCATGCAGGGCTGCTGTTAGTGGTCTCGTGCAAATCCTCCTAACCTCTAAGGATGATTTGGCAAGTATAATGGCCAAGGGCATAGAGTGACACTATAACGCACGCATGCCATATCATTGTAGTCATGAAAAAAAAAAGGCTTCAGTGCTGCATGCATGCAGGTGGGTTAGCAGTTAGCATGTAGCGTCGTCTGCACAGTATCCAGAATCGTCGACAGTAATTGACTGATTGACTTTGATGCGAGGCCAAGATCGTAACTCTGTTTACATTTTGCCCCCCCCACCCCACATTGCAATTAATTGAACTGCCATTATTCTGTTCCAGCCCCCAACATATTTGACTATTAAACGTTTTAAATGATGGAATAAGTGTCTTTCTATCGTAGTTTTCACAGAAAGGATTGGCCAAGTGGTTCGCCAGGAAAGGCTTACTCGAGTAGCTGACGTTTATGTGGGGCATTTTTAATATGAGTTTGAATGTGATTGGTAAATTCTGACCACAGCCGAATTTCCAGTTGTAATGGACACTTGTGCAAGTACATTATCTCAGCCCCTTTTTTTTTTTTACTTGAGAATAGTTGTAATTGGTTGAATACGTTATGAAATATAAAAAAATGTTTCTATACATTCAATGTGAGTTTTTTTTTTGTGGGAAAACTGAAAAGTTTGGGGGAAAGTGGGAATTTGGGCAATTCCCTTTTGCAACACATGGAGAGAGTCAGCCAGCCAGACATTTGGTTTTTTTATTTCTCTCTGATCTTTACCGCCACTGGTCCTCTCGCATCTTACATTGTGATCCGCTACCCTTGTGAATAATTCACTCATCAGCCAATGACTGCCCTGCATTATTTACACTGCAAAAGGCGACAATGTTAGATTGCTTTTCTTGCCTCATCTTCAAACTGACCCTCAGAATTGGCAGGCTCAGACTCAATCATCATCATCATCACATAACACGATTGGTGGTTTATGCTCGTATTCGCCTCAAAACCTCATTTGCACACTGGATGACTCTTGTGGGATCAATTAGATGTGGCTCAACACAAAGTCTGGTTTAAGACTGTGCTGTGGTGTATTTGTAGGCGAGACTGCTGCGCTATGTAGGCCAGCGTGCTTCTTTGGCATGCCGGCAGGAGGATGTTTGTAACCCAGATATTGCCGAATCGCGCATTCTGCTCACCCATGTCACTAGAAATACATGCGACTGCCACTGATAAAAACGATTTGGGTAACTGAGCCCTTCAAAAAGGGACCTGGACGAAATTCATTCCTGAATACTACCACGTCGTAATTACAGGAATGAGCATGACAATACAAAAATACAATATATAACGGTATGCAACGGGGCCACAGACTTCATCTTGAGCAATTTGGAATCAGTATTTAACATCAACCTTGCTGTAAATTGTCCTCCGGGACACCAAATTAGGCGCCACGGCTGTGGTTCAAATGAGGCACCAGGAGGCATTCGTCGAGAACACGAGGCTGCGCAAGGTCAGCCGACTCAACGGCCGAGGCTATAAACAAACCCGTGGCCATGTTAAAAATAAAGCATGCCTTATAAAAAAAAAATATATATATATATATTGTGTTAAAAGAAACACTGCAGAGTATACTAGCTTAATTAAAAAAAGCTCTAGATGGCGCACTATGTACATTTGTGAATAAAGTGAGACAACATTATTTCAGTAGTCATATTTTTGGTGAAATTATTTTGCTTGATGGTGTGTCCGTGACATTTCTCTAATGCTGAATAGGTGTCTTGGCCTCTTGGGAACGACTGCACTTGTACTACGTTGAGGACACAATTTCCGTATGGTACCTTTAATGTCATAGCCAGCCTCTTTGCGCTGACTTGATGATGCTATCTTGCTAATAAAAATTCTGCAGGATCACTTGTTGCCATGGCGACACCCACACGGTGATTCTAATATCAGTTTTAGAGACGTAAAGCAGATTCGGAGACTTGTTTCGCAATACAGTCTACACATTTAAAGATAATTGCCGGAAACGTGCAAAGACTCGGAAAACTGAAACTGAATCGTGGGGACGTATCGTTGAACCAATTTTCACTATTTCAGGTTTGTTTAATTTTTGTTTTTCTTTGGAGAAGGGGGGCTATATAAAAACTTGTGCCTTTGTATACATCGGCATTCATGTGACGCAATTGCAAAGCGTAATTAGCCAGTGACGACACCACAAAAATCATCGTCCCCTCAGACAGTCAGCTGGCGTGGGCGCTTTAGAGCGCCTCGTTGTAAGCTGCGAGTGCGCACGCAGAAAAACAAGGGCGAGCGAGGTGGGGAAAATGTCCCCCCCCCCCCCAAAAGCCAGACTTAAAAGCAAGAATGTGGACGGATACTTTGCGTGACGGCTTTAGAACGCCTCATTGTAGTGGCATTGAAAAGCCCTGTGACGACCGGGTGGGATATATTTAAGCCACTGGAGGCTTTGAGTTGACATATTCTTATGGTGCAAACATTTAGTTACGTGTATGCTTTAACACACGCGCTAGATCAAGTCGCATCCATTTCCCAGGACTAGTCGTGATCTTTTTTTGGTTCTCCGTCTCTTGTATTGATTTCTCAATGGAGCATGTTGGCATAACCCATTAACTCATTCACTCCCAAAGACGTTTTTAAACGTCTTTTCAGACTTGGTCCAGAATTGGCTGGTACTGAATGAGTTAAAGTAGCCAACAGGAGAGCTCACAGGTCATTCTTAGAACGAGTGGATTACCGTAAGAGTCTTTATTTAGCTCAGTCAATCCTCATTAGCATGATTATTATCCGGGTTTGTTTACTACAGGTGTGGCTATCTTCATTCAAATAACGATCATATGAGGTGACCGGCGGCGTATGAGCGATGAAGCAGTGCTTGCTGCAAGCGCAGGGTGTCGAATAAACACTCGTGTGATATTACATAAGGAGCCGTTGGTTGCGCTTGAACAGACTCCGGGTGGCAACTGTCAGTCATGTTGCACGTACAGTCATGTCAACAGCGGCGAATGGAGCAAAGCCACGTGGGGCTCGTCCAGGTTCTCGACCGTGCCGCTTGTCCGCAACAGAGTGGGCGAGTCTATTTTCGGCAAGGCCAAGGCCTGCTCAGTGTTAACAGCCTTCGTCCGCTTCCATTAATGAAGCCGCCTGCCAATACTTGACGCTCGCCTTTTCGCTGACGTCAATGTCACAGCCTTCGGGACACTCACCGGACACAGTTTGGTACTTTTGCACAATTTACCGATAATGAGATGACGTTAAGGTCTGGCTTTAACGACACTGTCAAAAGTCACATCAGTTGTGATTTTCGTGACCGTTGAAGGAGTTTTGGGGGTATCGTGTTGGTCAATCCCTTTGCCTTTGCAGACCTGGTGTCGGCCACCAACACCACCAACGTGAACATCCCCCAGATGGCCGACACGCTTTTCGAGCGGGCCACCAACGCCAGCTGGGTGGTGGTCTTCAAGGCCCTCGTCACCACCCACCACATGTGCGTGCACGGCAATGAAGTATGTGCAGAGCCCTTTGCGTCCCTGTGCTTCTTCCACTTTGTTTAAAACAACAACAACAACAAAACATGATTTTTTCCCCTTGCAGAGATTTATCCAGTACTTGGCCTCCAGGACTTCGCTGTTCAACCTCAGCAACTTCATCGACAAAACTGGCTCTCATGGTAAAATTGTTGGAACTACAGTGAAAAGCACTCACGGCCAACAACAAGGCGCTCTAAAGTAGCCATGGTCAAAAATAAAATGACTGCTCTCTCTCCCCGTGTTGCTCTAAAGTCACTTCTCTTTTGAAGGCTACGACATGTCGACATTCATCAGACGGTACGGCCGCTACCTGAACGAGAAAGCCTTCGCCTACCGCCAGATGGCTTTCGACTTCACTCGGGTCAAGAAGGGGTACGCCAACGGCGCCGCCGACCGGCAGTCGCGATCGTCGCAACGTCACTTGATTTGATGTTTGCTTTGCCAACCAGTGCCGAGGGCGTGATGAGGACCATGACCACAGAGAAGCTCTTGAAGGGCATGCCCGTCCTGCAGACTCAGATCGACACGCTTCTGGAGTTTGACGTGAGTCGCCACCCCTTAATCTCACGGTTAATTATTACCTCATAAATGTCAATGACGGTGCGGGTGTGAATGTTCGTTTCTCTTTACTATCCGCGACCCTCTTCAGCATAAGCGGTGTTGGAAACGGATGGATGGATAAAATGTCTTACCTGGTTACTTTGCAGGTTCATCCCAAGGAGCTGAACAACGGCATCATCAACGCAGCATTCTTGCTGCTCTTCAAGGATTTGGTGAAGCTCTTCGCGTCCTACAATGACGGCATCATCAACATGTTAGGTCAGTTGGAGTGGCGCCTCCAAAGCAGGCAGGGGCAACGAATTTTAAATTCACGAGAAGTACCTGAATAAAATAACTCAATGTAAATGAACACATTTTATATAAATTATTTTTCTATAAAAAATGTTTAAATACAAGTAAATCACTCATTCAAATTGTTTTGTTTTCTAATTCAAAACATTCATTCAAAACAATTGTATGTATAAAAATTGTTTTAAAAAATGTAAAATATATTTTATTATATGCAATAAATCAATCGTAAATATTTATTCAAATGAAACAATAATCAGCATTGTAAAATGATTCATTACTGTTATTATTCTTTTATCTATAAATATTAAATTTTGCATTTAATAAAAAGTTAAATATTTAGAATTGTTTAATTTGATTTGATTATTTACAAAAATATTTAATGAGCTAAATTATTTAAAATATATATTTTAATGATGTTTTTTAAACAATAACTAAATGAATGAAGTATACTACATACAACCTCAGGCGTGATACACGTTCAAAACAGCGTTTCCTGTCACAACTTTATTTTTACATCTCTAACTTTGTTTTGTTTTTTTGTTTTTATACAGCCGCTACATCCTTCAAGAATCTCCATCAAATATATTCTGTGCCGATTGTGAATTACCTATTTTTTTTTTTTGAATGCAGAGAAATATTTCAAGATGAAAAAGAGTGACTGTAAGGAAGCGTTGGAGATCTACAAGAGGTTCCTGACCCGGGTGACAAAGATCGGGGAGTTCATGAAGTTAGCAGAGGTATTTGCCAACACGCCATGGACAGGCTGATTTGCGACGCATCGACCCTGAAGATACTCACCGGAATATATTCTTTATCCTCTGCGACAAATGACTCATATTACAGTAGCTTACTAGGTCACCTACAGTAGTTGTGTGGTTCACTAGTTTGTGATGATTGTCTTGGGAATAAGTCAGATGTTTCCCAATACAACTTTTTCTCTCTTCAGACCGTCGGAGTTGACAAAAACGATATCCCCGACATCAACTACGTAAGTCATTGCAAACTGCACCCGAGCACGCGCGCACGCCCCATCTGACCCACCACCGTGCCCTCCCCCCCCCTGCCCCACCTTTCCCACACACCTTCCCAGTGTCTCCACCCCAGCGTGGTGGTGGACCTGGCAGACTCGGATGACGACTGTCCGTTTAAACCTCCGGAGGAGGAGCCGGTAACCGTAGCAACAGCCGAGTGCCTGCTTGCAGGATGGAATGTCGGCATGCTGAGCCTAATCCCATTTGACACGCGCGCTCGACATGCGCTTTTGATTTGTACTCGTCATATTTCTACTTTTCGTGGTGTTTCTTTTGACTGCACTGTTTTCAATAGTGTGTTTCAATGTAGGATTTTTTTTTTGTTTGTCCAATCGGATTCGGCCTTCTGTGTTGCTATGTCAACCTAATCTTCCCAGGGCCTTCAGAATCAGTCGTGCTGGGCCATGCAACTGAAACAATAACAGCGATGGGGCCATTTTGTTTCACCAGTCCGATTGCAAATTTGCCCTCACAGGGTCCAGCGCACTTTTTGATGTACACATTTTTCCATCCTCTGGTTAGTCAGAGCGACATTTGTTGGAAGGAACTTTGGTCAGCAAAAACCGTCTGTAGCGATCTGCACACATTGATGCATTAAGAAATCCGTATCTCAGCAGATTTGGAAGATGATGAGGTGAAAATGAGCTTTTTATTTTAAAAATATGACTTTCTCTTGGTAAAAAAATTGATTCGGAACCGCTCCATCTGGATCAGGCGTCTGGCACTGTTACATGCTCTTCTCCTCTTTTGCATTTTACTCGACACTATTTGTGGTTCTTATACTTGTGATGTTGACAGCGCTGGTAATAAACAGTTGGATTAATTTGCTTAAGTCCCACCTGAAGGCCCAGGTATCAAATGCAAGAACAGTTTATTGATTTACTTATGATTATTTTTATTTTTTACGTGTTGGTGATTGCTGTTATTGTGTGTCAGGCTCCCAGCAGCATCCTGGAGTCTCTGGAAACGCACATGAATGGCCTGGAGGATGTAAAGGGTGGCAAGAAGGGGTAAATAAAGTCATTCATATCTTCTTCTTCTTCTTCTTTTTTTTTTTTTTTTTGAAATTAAACTTTAGTGATGGAATTATTTTATCATTAAAATGTCAAATTCAGAGACTCAAAAAACATTGCATTTAAAATTGGTGACGTGGTGGTGATTACGATAAAACACTTTTTGATGACATAAATTGGGATAAAAGTCGGTTTACATTTTTTTTAAACAGCCCTTTATTTAATCATACTTTAGGCTATGTTTTGAACCCCCCCCCCCCCCCCCCCCAACCAAAACAAAATGGCCACCTATGAATGAATCAATGAGGGTTGATCTTGAATGGTAAATGTTAGCCCAGTGGTGTATTTCAATCATTTCCTTTAACCCTTCCTGTCTTTTATCCCCCTTTTTTCCCATTCATTTGGGATCACCAGTGAAGGGTGAGCATATACTGCGTGTTGGCGTGTTAGCCACCAAGCTCTTTGAATGTTACACTGTTTTGTGTTTTTCCTGTTCTTTTTTTTTTTTTAAGTGAATAACATCTCAGCCAGCTAATCTGTCACGCTATTCACATGGGAGCCAATCCTCTGGGAATAGATATCGAGTTTAGTACCCTTTTAGTTCATCTAGCAAGTGTGTGTGTGTGTTGGTTTGAATACATGCGATGCATACGCTAACCGAGAGTGCGTCGATTCACGCGGACCTGCAATATGAATCATAATGCAATGCGGTCTGGCAAGAATTTAGTTGAAAACCATACAAAGATTTTCTTTTCAATGACACAAATATGAGAGGGGGGGGTGTGTCAATTTGTGGTGAGGTGAATATTAAGATGGGTTGAAGAATTCAAAATGTAGTTACAATTAGCATTCTGTGTGAATTATTGGAGACTTTTTGGTATGATGTATAAAATGCCACCATCCTCCTAAATTCTCATGAGACCAGGCCGCATCATATGAAGAGGTTTCTTCCCGGGATGAATCATTTGCTATTTTCGCACAAAACGGAAGAAGTGACATCGTTACAGAAAATCTGTACGATGTTATGTGTTGCATTTGGGATGAATCCTTCATATGATGACATTATGCCGTCATTTTTTTTTAAGTTGGTTTTTAATTCAAGCACTTATTCCATATCTTCTTTTTCCACCCTCACACGGCGTTCAATGACGATTCTCCCTTTTTCATTCAATTCTTTCAGGTCTCCGACTAAGGTAAGCGTCACATTTCGACTGGTTTCTCCTTTTGCTTCCGCCTCGTGTCCGACCGCAAAGCGTGATTTGTGCGCGCGCGCCCCTTGCAGGGTTCTCCCACAAACAACGTGTCGCCAACTTCCACTCCGGCCAAATCCTCAAACGCGGTCCCCGCGCTGCAGCCCCCGCCTGGGGAGAGCTCAGCCGCCGCCGCCGCCGCTCCGGCTGCACCCGAGCCAGCGGAAGAGTACGTACCGGCTTCATTGCAATTCATAATTTGCGTCCTTGCCCTCAAATTATTTGGATTTTTTTTTTTTTAACCGAACTTTTTTATTTATTTATTTTTTTAACTCGAAGCATCATTTCAGAGCTTTCTGCATACACACACACAAAAAAAAATTAGCTTTAAAGATCAAACGATGAACCGTTCGCTCACGGATTCTACCTTTTATTCAGTTCCTTGTTAGACCTGGATCCTCTGTCCTCCTCTGGGCCCCCAGCAGCCTCTGTCGGTCCCACGTCCTGGGGAGGTAAGACCCCCACACATCCGCTATTCTCCAAACCACTGCAAAAAAACAAACAAACAAAAGAAATATGAGATTGAATTGAAAGGATGGCAGATCATCAAATGGCTAATGAACGACATCTTGTGTCGCTCTTTTCACAGACCTTCTCGGATCAGGTGAGTGCTTTTCTGGTGCCGCCGTGTTTTTCCAAGTCCGGCGGTGAGCCGCCAAGGCCTTCCCCGCTGGCCCAAACACAAATTGGAAGCAACACGATTTATTCCCAGTAGTCTATTCTATAAATTTCATATTTTTCTCTTGGCTGCAATGCGTCGGGTTGCAGCCTCTCTGTGTTGCCATGCCAATCTCATCTGCCTAGAGATATTCCCGACAGGGCTATTTTTTATTTTTATTTTTCAACCACTCACATTTCAAATTTGTCCTCCAAGGGCCAGAGTTTTGGCCTTTGATGATGTCAGCATTTTTCCATCCACTTGTTCTAGCCGACTTCCGCTGACGAGCAGATGTCTGTCTGTAGCAAACCGCACACATTTTACTCATCGCCATTTCTGGAGATGATGATAGCTTTTTTTTGAAACTCTGAAACTCTCCAGATGAAGTACGTGGGCGCAGTTGTGCCTGAGAATCCTGCCTTTTTTTTGTCTATATGTTGAGTTTAAATGTTCAGACAGTGTTTGGGTGTGTTCTGGATCCTGTTCGACTCTCGATGTGTCTTGCTGACCTCTTTGTTTATCTCCCCTAAGATCTCTCTTAGTCTCAGTGGTCTTCTTGTCTCTCTCTCTTCCCTCTCCCTCCACATCCTCCATTGTCTGAATTTGGGGGCCAATTTGTTTTTCGTTGGAAATTTGTTGACTGGAATTTTACTTTAATTGGGCTTCATTTTCATTTTTCTACCCCCTCAATGTGGGTTGGGCTTACTTTATTGGGGGGGGGGGCGGGGTCTGCAAACCCCTGCACCCTTAACCCCGCGCACAACCCCCTCACCCCTTTCCTCAGAAATGGGCGATTCCTTGCTAGCCGAGCCCACCCTGGCAGCGGAGCCCGCCGCCTCCTCCCCTGCCGCCGCCGCCGCCGCCTCCGCCTCCGCGGCACCAGAAGCTGGAGTCCCTCTAGCTCCTCCCACTAGCACAGCGGCCGCCACCTCCCCTGGCGCCACCAATATGGATCTGTTAGGAGGTTAGTGGGCTCCCAGGGAGCGGGGTTGTCTACCTCGCATCCTTCTCTGGGAAGCTCAAACCCCACCCAGAACCCGCCTGATGATGTGATGCCACACTAAGCCGCATGCACGGATATATTTCAATTACAGCCCCTGTTTCAAGTGCCAAAACAGGCTGTAATCTAAAAAAAAAAAAAATTATAGCTACATGAGCTTTGCTATCACAGTGGAACCACTCAGGTTGGAGATGATCTGTCCCCGGATGCTAGTTCGTTATAAAAAAAACAAAACAAAAACAAAACAAAGTGAAACAAGTTAACTCAACAATTGCCACAAGCTGCACCAAAGAGCAGGAAAAGAACAGGAAGATTCAGCAGGAGATGTTCTTCGGCAGCGACGTATTACAACAATCTATTTTCAACTAAACAAGTCGACTCAAATGTTTTCCAACGGAACAATTTCACTCATTGTCTAAAAAAAAAAAAAAAAAAAAAACGAAACAAAAATTCCAGATATTCAATCTTGAGGCGACATAATGCTGCACAGCTCCCGCAGAGTGAGCCTTTCGCTGTTTTCAACACTGAATAACAGACGACGTGGGGATAGACCAGTAATATCGATTTCGGAAAAATATGAAATTGTCTATATTTGGACCTTTGGAAGTTTAGTCCTGAAAGCGATGATACATACACGTGGACTTTAAAAAATGATACAGATTTTGACAGTTGGCGCACAACAAGCGATCACTTTCCGTGCACTTTTCACGCCCTGACTGCGATCACGTGAGGTTACGCTGAAGTCTCGGGGTGACGCCAGTTAGATGGTGGCTAGATGGCGCGCCGAGCCACTTCGGGGGCGTGTGTTGTTCAACCTGGAGCAGTTCCACTTTGTTTCCAAATGCAACAAGCCGAGCAATCGATCCGTGGCAACGCATTGATGTGTTCAAACCGCCCGACTCAATCGGCTTCTCGACACTGCTGGAAAGCCGTTTGAGCATTTATTCCATCATGCTTCCTGTCTACAGTTTAAGGTCCAGGTACTGTTGTGCTCTTTGTCCTCACTCTGAACACATTTCAGCGCACTAGTCAAATTCTTTTTTTTTTTCCACATCTGCCTTCCACTACTTGATGCCGTCATTGGGACGAGTGAACACAAAGAGCATACTCGTCCTTCGATCTGAAACGCAGATATCCAAGGATATGTACCAAACGTTCAAACGACTTTTTCATCGACACTTCAGTTTGATCGACTTGCTTTTCGCCGCGTTTGAGAAAAGCCCGTCTTGTCTATCAAACGCTTGCCCCGTGGCATCACCGCGTACGTTAGAATGCCTCCTCGTCTGTGCTCCCATTCGTCCGTCCACCTTTGTGTCCCACGCCAGAAGCTGCGGTGTCTTTCCTTCTTCGGCATCTCATTTTCTTTTCCCTCTTCTTCCCGTCCGCCGGGGTTTTTGTGCGGTAAAACCTCAGATGCCTTCGCCACACCTGCCACCGCCGCCGCCGCCGAGGCCTCTGCCCCGGTAGCTGAGGGCGGAGCCGCCGCAGGAGCTGCAGCCGGAGCTGGTGGGTGACTCTTTGTTATGTTTGGGGCCCGATCGATATGGATTTTTGGAGGTCGATGCCGATTCGGATATTTGGCAGAATAAAATTCCACGAACCCATTCGTTTAAAAAAAATGAATCAGTCAGGCCTTATTTATGTTATAAAGTGCATCTGTGGGTAAGTGGCTCGCACATCTGCCCCACATATGCGATGGTCTGGGTTTGAATCATGATTACGACCTTGCTCTGCGGAAGGTCGTAATCTGTCAAACTGTTTCCAAGCTGGTTGGTAAGATGGAGAAAGAAAGGCCAGCTCAAGTCAACAACGCTCCCATCTGTGCTGCTTGTTGCCACGGAGACAGAAAACAAAGGACTTCCTGCTCTCGTTTAAGCAATCGTCTTCACACTTCTTTGGAACAAAAGGATACGGGCAGGTGGCCGCTCCGTCGACGTGTTAAGAGATACTTTTTCAGGTGTGAAGGTAATGACGGCCCGTCAAGTGAAACAGACGCCACCTTTGACTGTTAGCCCACAAGTGACAACATGATGGGGCGTGTGGGGGCTGCTCAGCTGCATTCAAGGAAAGTGGGAAAGTCGAACGTCATTTACCATGACTCCGTTTACAGATCCATTTTAATTTTAAGCGTTCAACTGCTATTTGTGGAGTATAAGGGCCGAGCCCGACTGCAAATAGTGAACATCTGTTTAGAATTGTGACAAGATGGCGACAAAGCACTGCTTTTGTTTTCGTCATAACACGAGCAGCCTTACCAGTAGTGGTACTCGTTTGTTTTTTCGATGAGGAATCGTCAGGCAATCAAACAAATGATTCCTAGAATTCAAATTATTGGGAGCTGGTTCGGGGCTTGAAGAGCTCCGCAGAGTATAAAGTAAAAACATGTGGACCTAGGATAGGGCTTTGCGGAACACCAACAGTATCTATCTCTCGTGGATTCTTGGGTTACAACGACATTCCTATGGTGACGTAATTACATTTTTGTCCGCAAATTGGAAGGCGGAGTAATCTATCGCTAACCTACGCTAACATCGGGATTAAGTCATAAATACAGTAAAATAAATAGGCAATGAATATAAGGCCATCAGATGAAAAACAGTAAGTACAGCGGTAAATGAAAATGCTTTTTCTTCCGTATGATTTTTGAGCAAATAATTTAAGAAGGTCAGGGTGTCAGGGTCATTGATTACATGTTCAACTATCCAAGTTTTCTTGAATGCAGCATTCCTCGATCCTCCATCTCAGCTTTCATGACCACAGCAAAATTTCATTTTCAGTTTTGTTAACTTCTAACATCACTTCCTCCACATGTCACCCCCCCATCACTTCTTACAAGACCCCTTCGCTCTTTCGGACGGGAGCACTGCTGCCACAGCGTCTTCGGGTCTAGACCTTTTTGATGTGGAAAAGTCATGTTTTAGCTCCGTGGTGGCCCCCGCCTCCCCGTCATCTGTCTTCACTTCTGCATCCAGCACCGCCGTCGCCGCGGCGACCGTAGCTCCCGACACCCACCCTACGACCGACCTTTTCAGTGGTAAAATGTCGGATGCGTGCCCACGCTACTCTGCTCTTCAAATGCATTTTGTTGCCTGAATCCAGTGCCGGGCGGTCTGAGCAAACCTGAAAATGGAGGTGCGCCACATGCTGGCTGATGTAACTGAAACGTCTTTCGAGCCAATCAGAGTTGAGATTTCCTCACAGCGCCAGAACGCTCAAGAATATCAGCATTCTTCTGTCTTCTGATTGGTTGCTTATGGTCAATTATCGATAGTTTCTACTCTAGGTCAAGTTAGAAGGTCAGGTTGCCAAATGTACCGCCCGCCACTGCCCGAATCACTTCACATTGAATGCAAGGACTCTCGTACTGTACTTGCCTGCTGTCACGATTGAGCATCTGGGCCGTGTTTGTAGCCTTCTTTGCCCCGACGTCAGATACCCAAGCAGAGGCCACGCTCACAGTTGACTTGTTCACAGCAGGTACCCCCCTTCCTTTGGTGTGCTCTCACTTCCTGCTTCAACGTGTCACGTGACGGCCTTGAAAAGATAAAATGACATTTTTAGGGCGGGGGGGGGGGGGGGGGATTCCGCTTTCTTCTTTAGCATGTTCTGCATGCTACATAAATAGCGTTTCCTCAAGTGGGGAGGGGCAGTTCGAGCGGCCCACCGTTTGAGGAAACACGCAACTTGTGTGCATCAAGGTTTATTGTATCATGAGAAATGTCACTCCATTCATCCCTCCCTCCCTCCCCCCAGCGGATTTATTCAACTCCTCAGCCATCCCACCCATCCATTCTTCCGCACCCCCACCCAAAACTGACAGCAAAGACATCATGAGCCTATTTTGTGGTGGGTAGCCTCACATAATGAACGTGACAAACGTGTTAAAAAGTTTTTTTTTTCCATTCCCCAATACATCGTTCCCTGACTATCGCAGAAGTTTTGGTGGAACCAGCGCTTTGGAGTGTGCACAAAAACAGCTTTTTTTTTCTCCAGCAAATAATGGGCTGTACGTTTCAAATGCAAAATCTGCAAAAAATATACAAGCGAACACCGCAAATGTGTTTAGATGTGTGTGAAGGAAGGTATTTGGAAGCCGTCTGGTGTGTTGGATGTCAATGAATCACGTTTATCGCATATTTGAAGAGTAATTTTGGATGTACTGTATATCACCATCTGCCCTGTCTAACTCTCCTCATGTTTTGGCATTAGCAGCGTGAGGCTCCCAGGCTGACTGTATCTTCTTCTTCCTTCACGCTGCAATGGATATGATGTTTTGCATGGCTCTGTTGGGTTGACCCGACAGAGTCCACTGGAGCCGGAGGAGGCGATGCCGCGGCGGCCGCTGCCGCCACTCCCGGAGCAGAACTCATATCAGGTAAAAGTAGACTAATTGTGTTCTTCATCTTAAGGTAGTAGTAGGTCAAAAGTGGTATCGGTAATGAAAACAAAAAAATACAACGGGAACCAAACAGCAAAACGTGACAACTAAAAGTGTGCAGCTTTGAGTTTGTTCAATCCCCCCCCTTCTTTAATCACCACCAGAGTTGTGCTGTTCTGGACTTTGGCATCTTTGTGTTTTTCTTACTTTTGACGCTCCTTTGCTGGCTCTCATTTTTGTTCTCTTGCCCCCTGCGTCGTCTCTCCCGCTTGTGGCTCTTGGGCTGGCTCATTGCTTGCTTCCTGCCATTTGACTCGGTGAGTTCCCCCCCCCCATCCTTGCTTCTTTTGACGCGCAGCGGTGCAAGTGCTGCATTGCAGTGCGTGAGCGCTGCGCCGGGCTCTCCGCTGTACACAAACAGACGCACACAAAATGAAACAGACATGATATTGCATGAACACGCATGCATCCAGATACACGATTAGCCACGCAACAGACTCAATTTTACACACGACCACTGAAACGATTACACACAAATTACACCGACCATGAGTGGAGTGCGCCTTCCCTTCCCTCTGACATGTTGAAATGTGCATATGACACACTGAAAATATTTCAATCATCTAATTTATTGAGAAGGTAAATGTAGTTTTTTTTTGGTTAGCTGGAAGCATCCACATGTCCCATTTAAACAGGTGTCACTTCAATTTGCCTTGAATGCTCCCCTCCCTCCGTTGTCATGGCAACAGTAGAATCGTACTGTGCTGTAGTAAGCTTGTGTGTTGCAAGACCGCCTAATGTCTCCCTCTCCCATCCACCCACAAACTTCCCCCTGCAATCCTCCCTCAACCCCCCCCCCCCCCTCCTCATAGCACTTGGTGGCTTAGGGGATGTAATGAAGCCCACCTTGACCCCCCAGGCGGGCGATGTTGACACCTCCATGGCTAACGTGGCGAGTAGTAAGTCGTCCTTTTTGAGTCACGGCAAATTTATACATCAAGGTTGTGGTGAGTTTAAGAAGAAAAGTCATTTTGCAGTAAGTGCCTTGTTGTGTCTCTCGTTCTATTCCTGCCGAATCAGATCTGACGATGGGATCCCCAGCGGCCCCTCAGGTAGCTCCCCCCAGCTGGGGTGCCCCCATGGTAAATGTTGTCTGTGTCTTACGTGTGAGCATGGAGCGGAGCCGCATGGTAGGACCGAGCCGCATTGCTTTCATCTGCATTTGCGTTTCATCTTTGTGTAAGATGGTGGGGGACATGATGGGGAAAAAAAATTGCTTCACTCGTAACTAGTGCTGTCCATTGAACGCGTTATCGACATTAATTTAAATAAATTTGAACAGGATTCTTTTTTTTTTTTTAATCGCGAGATTAAGGTGGTGCCACGTAACAGCAGATGTTACGTTGCTCTAAAATAATAAAATGTGCTCCAAGTTTGAATAACTGCTCCAACGGAAAATTGCAAACCAAAATTGTTGTTTCAGTAAATCTTTGCATTTTGCACAAAGAAAACAGATCCACGAGTCCACGTTGATGAGAGCATTAAAATGGAGGAAAAAACAGGACAAAAAGAAATCAGAGGAAAGTTAAAATAGATAAAAATGTGATTAATTATGAATTAACTATGACATTTATACATTTAAGCGCGATTAAATATTTTAATTGTTTGGCAGCACTACTGGTACTACTATTACTACGTGTACTTGCCCTATTAGTATGCCAAAGTTGCCTGACGAACATGCAAGAATATCAAAACAGTAATTGGGGGCTGGGAGGGGGCACTTTAGAGGTTCTACAAGTGTACTGAATTGTCTTATTTATGAGGACAAAGAGTATACTTGTGCTTGGACCTTAAAACGGGTATCAAGGCTGTGGAACAAATCCTGAAACAGCTTCCCATAAACAGCCCCCGACTTCACTCGCATGCTGGCAAGTTAACGCTTGGATGCGAACATGTGTAAAGCACTGGTGTTATAGTTTGTGTTGTGTGTCGCTTTTCGTTGCTGTGCGTCTCTCATTGTTGTCTTACATGAAAGTGACCCCAACTCCGCCTCCTCTCCCTCCCCCTTTACACCTTTAGCCATTTATGGGGACTCACACAGGCTACGGAATGGTAAGAGCACCAGTCCGGTCCAGCAATGTCCCCCAAAATCAACAAATAAATAAATAAATGGCGAACATTATTGGAAAGTGTCGGACGCCGATTACCCTCAACCCCCCCTTTTTGTTGTCACACGCAGTCAGGCTGTGTTCGGAATCACTCACGAGCGACGATATTTGCCGTTTGCCATTTATTATTGCTGTTCGAAATAAGTTGCTCAAAACCTTGATTGCCCAAATATGGTTTGTTTCCTGTTTTTTCCTCTCACAATGAATACACTGTTAGTTTGTTTGTTTATTGAAAGTCTGTCCCCTTGTCATTTGTTATAGCGACGAAGATTACGCCAGACAGCGACGATATACAGTCACGCTAGTATCGTTCACGTCACTGCAAGTTATTTGTGTTCTGCCACACGGAAATATAGGAGAGCCGAGAGAAATCCCACAACCCGAGCCCGCTATAGAAAAATGACGACTGAGTGAAGGATTCTGAGCACAGCCTCCATTTCAATGTCACACTCGTGTCTTAGCGTCTCCTGTTCTGTGTGTCTCGTTGAAAAGCCTGGGGCACCGGGTGTTGGAGCTCCCATGATGCCTTTGGTTAGGCCGGGCTTCCCTGCTACCGGCGCCCCGGTAACCTAGCTCCAAGATTTGCCCACAAAGAGTACATTTTGTCGGCATTGTTGATTCCGAGTGGGGCGTGTGTGCGTGTGTACGCAGATGTCCCCTGGAATGACTCAGAGCCCCAGAAAGCCTCCCCCACCGAGGAACGCTCTGGATGACCTTAACATCAAGGACTTCATGTAGGCCGACACGCAGACCTTCTAAAAGGTACAATGGCATTCGGTTTCGCTGTCGGAGGGACTGTAAAATTTTTTTTTAAAAAATCAGCGCATATTTTCTTCTTGAAACATTTTCCTGTCCCTGTGGCTGTTTGTGGTTGTGTCAAAGCTTTTCATGACGTGGTTCCAAAACTAATTCCCGATCTTAAAAGCCTCTTGAATATTACCGAACTGTGTTTTAACGTGTCGTTACAGGTGGTATTGTGTGGCGCTCTGGATGTCTGCACTGCCCCACTGCCGCCCTTCAGTCACGCCCTCCGACCATCAGCGCCCCCCCCACCCCTTACCAGAGGCTGCAACCCCTCGAAAACACCCCGGCGCTCCACCTCCTACCCCATATTGTACTGTTGTAGCACAACTGTGAATGTGAACCCTAGATACAGAACACCGTTTTATGTGTGAGTGTGTGCGTGTGTGTGTATCAGTGTTAAACTTTACTTAATATATTACGGCGGGTGGGGGGAGGGGGGCGGAGACAAAGGGAAAAAAATGAATGCATATTTCAAATTATTCTGGACAAAGGTGACTTGAATGGAATGGTAAGGTGGTTTCTTTATGCATCTCGCAAACAAGGACCGTGTTCTTCATTGTGGACTGTGTTTCGGTGTGTGTAACTTCACTGCCCCCCCCCAACCCTCCCACCACTTCTTTATCATCCCAACTAATACTGAGCTCACTCCTCGTCATCCCAGCAAATACTGAGCTACGCGTGTTTATGTGTGTGTGTGTGTGTGTGTGTGAGATGGTTGTACCTTCAGTACGTCAAGCTTCGCCACCCACACTCCCCATTTGGTCACGAAAACATGCAAATATGACATTATCTACGCTTTGTTTTTACTTTTGTGATCTTGGGAATTCAATAGAAACATGCATCAATTTGCACTCAAATTGACATATGCATTTTGAACTACTTTGATGATGGATTCAACTTATTTTCTTTATTTTGGGGACAAAATACCATATATTTTAGTTACAAATGTTGGGGGAAGCATACCTGTCAGAAAACATACCTGTCATGTTTTGTAGAAGCAGTATTGATTTCAAAAACATTGCTGGCTGGTTGATGTGGCGCCCTCTGCTGGTGTGGAGTGCCTAGGGATGAAATAAGAAGTTGGTAGCATTTGTGCATGCGATTGGATTGACTGCCTTCGGTACATTTGCTCACTGGGAAGACCCGCTGTAAAGCACTCACGTATACGCTGGATGTTCTGTGTGTTGTTTATTTCCCCAAAAAAAAAAAAAAAAAAAGTGACTGCATCTTAATCCATTGTGGCAATTACATGTTGAAACAAAAATACAATAAAGGCGACAATGACATTTACATACCAGACAATGCGGATAGATGTTTGCTCAGTGTTCCGATGAAGCCTGTGTCATTTGGGGATGTTAAGGAGTACGATTTTAAATGGATGGCGTCCATTCTCCCTGGCAGCCCCTCCTCCCACACCCCTTTCCTTAACCTGCATGTGAGTCCTCCTTTGAGATGCAATAAAATACAAATCACCCAAACGGACGTCACGGCTTGTCACTTATCCCTGTTCGGTCTCATCTGTCGTCTCTCGCAATTTTAGCTCTTAAAATGTGCCGGAGACTAAATAATTTGTTGGCACAGTGTTCTAGACCATGAGCAGGTTCGCGTAACCAGTCTTTGTGTACACTTGAGCCACTGAGAACGACTGCGGGTTTAATAATTTGGCGGGAAGCTTCATGACTGCAATAAAATCTGCAGGATTTATATCTCGCTGACTAACACTGGTTGTCTTCAGATTTTAGTGGTTTATAAACATCAGCCAATATTGAAAAAAAGTTGGAAAAACATTTAGGACACTGACATTAACTGTCACTACTCCAGGAATCCTCTCATACTAGCAAGCTTTGTTTTGCGTTTTTCAACTCTAGCTACCTTAAGCCGGTCCACACGCGGAAAATTTGACGGGCGCAACAATTTAACCCTATAATGCCATTCGTATCATATTTGATACATGCAGTTTCATCATGTAACTCATTCTTTATAGTACATTAAATCATCTGTATCAAATTTGATACTGCAGGTTTAAAATATGATTTTCAGTTTTTGATGTAATCTACATAATGCTTATAAATGTGATACAACAAATATCTAAAACAAAATAATATGGCAAAAATATTTTTGTGGATTTTGTTTTAAGGCTTAACATCTCAGTTCCCAAAAATCAGATTTTTCTGGCTATTCCTTGATGGGTCAGGCATTAAAGGATTAAGAAGGGTTCATTTGAAATTCTTAGTTATGACCACTGTCAAAACAAATCAAGGACAACAACATCGCCGCCACTGTTTTATGGACTTCGAATGCTCACAATGAAGCATCGCGCTTCATTGTTAGCATTGCTATCTGCTCCCCATCCCTAACCTCAGCCCACCCTAAACCAATATGAATCTGTCTAGAGACAGGCCTAATTTGCACAGTGTATACAAAGTTTCAGACGAGACAGCAATTTCCCTTTTTTTTTAAAGCAGACTACAGCTGAAAAGGATCAACTTCACAACCATACAAACAAATGCAAACGGTTAGTGTGGAAGCATACTTTGTGGCCTAAGCTTGATGTCACAGTGCCGCAGCTGGACAAAAGTAAGTAGGAGTTCAAAGAGTTTTGCAGTGACTGGGGTCTGTGTGGATCCAGTGGCAGATTTGCGCATATTTGGCAGGGGTGATCCTCACCGCCACATTGAAGTCCCGCTGCTCGCCGTCCCCAACTTGCACCCACTGATGACCCGAGAACACCCCGATCACTCGACGCTGCCACTTCCCTTTCCAGCCCTCTTGTCTCAGACGGACATAAACCCCCGCCCCGGTGGCTCCTGGCCGGGCATCGCAGTGCTGGTACATCAGATCGTCGGACTCCTTCACCACCGAGCAAAAGCGGTAGACCACTTTTTCACCCCCGCGGACAGCCAGCAAGCTTTTGTCTTCGTCGTAGCTCGAGAAGTGGATTCTGGCCGGGAGGAAGGTGCGGGGCGCCACGCCGATCTCCATGAACTTCCTCTGTTTGACGGCTCGTTTGAGTTCCAGGAGGGCGTAGTCGTAGTCGGTGGCCAGGGAAGCGGAGGAGTTCCTCGAGTGGATCCATCCTTGCGGGATGCGCGTTTGTTTGACTCGTATCCAGCGAAAGACGGGCTGCCTACTGGGGGGACTGATTCCCACCCCCCAATCGCTGCTACTTCTTGCTGTATCTCGAGCAATTCTATTCTTCTCTCCATCCCGCAGCTCTCCTTTTTGCTGGTTTGTTTTCCTTGCAGCCCTCTGCCGTCTCTTCCTTCTCCTCCTCCCTCGTTTGTTTCGGAGTTGTAGCACTCCGACTTTCAAGCTTTTCACGCTCTCCAGATAGTAACTCCCATCATGGATGCAGTTGGCAGCCGTCAACACGTGTTTGGGGGAGACCAGGACCCCGGAGCAGCCCGTGGAAAGGCGTACGGCGGTGGCGAAAGGATAGTTGGTGATGAAATGCCAGTCGGAGATAACGAAGCGACCGTCGGCGCCGTAAACCTGCCGCTTCCTGCGACTCGGCGACGAAACGTACGGAGCCGGTCCCGTCGTGTTCCAACCTCGCAATTTGACGTCAGTGCGGGTGCAAGTGCCATTGTCATACATCGTCTCATATCCCAGAATCCTCTCTTGCTCGCTTGGGTTTAAGGGCGGTAGGCCACTCTGACATTCGATACCGCAGAGTTGGGTAACTTCGCCTTCCTTTGCATCCGCCGTTGGTCTCCTGAACAAAGGTTTCTCTTGAAGCTCGGTTTTTTGGGCCGTCAGCACCGGAAGCTTCTGCCTGGTCCACTTGTGCACCTCGCTGCTGGCATGAGTGACAGTCACATAGAGCAGCAGACAAAGGAACTCAAAGAGGCCCATAGCGCTAAAAAGAGAAACAATCATTGGTTAATAACGTGAGGGGGGGGGGGGGGTGACAAGAAGAGTCACGTAAGCGGCCATGCACAAGTTATGAGCCGCTGTTTTTTTTGTTTTTTTTTTGCTTTGTAAAATTTGAGTTCAAAAAGAGAGCAGTCTTTCAGCCATTTACAAAACGAGACAAAGATTCAGCAAAAAAGCAACATCGAGAGGTCTAGTCAGTTTTCAAACTCTTTGAGCAGCAGATGGCGCCAATAACTACACTTTGAAACAACTAAATAGGATATAATCAATGCCTCTACCACATGATAAATAATCAGGATTAAAAAAATATATATATATACCTTGGCAAAGAACTGTGCATTCCTTTCTAACATAAATTTGGGAATTATCTAAAAAATAAAAAATGCATTCAAGACAAAATACAAAACATATTCAAAACTTACCTGGCGTGTGACAAAAATGCCCCAAACAGTTTACCGTCAAATTCTTCGAATGTTTACAAAGGCGCTCCCCGTCCAAGAGGTCAATCTTTTCCCGACCGCTAAAAATGTAGGAACTTTTGCACGGGGGTCCTCACAGATATCTACTGTGGTGTCCATCCCACTGCTGAGATGCGGGAGGCCGAGGGGGAGGGTGCAGAGGAACATGTTGATCACATGAGGACACAGTGGAGACACATGCAGAGAAGTGTTGATGTTTCTTTAGAGGGGGGGGGGGGGGCTGAGGCCTGTCTGGTTGCATTTAGCGCTTGGGCAGATTAAATTTTGCGGTCATCGATCCATTATCTGTACTTAGGTATTCAATCATGAGGGTCACAGGTGAAGTCGGATTTGATCCCAGCTGACTTTTGGGGAACTGCATTTATCTTGGTCGACATAAGTACAATTATGAAGATGATGCGTACTGGAGAAGTTTGAACATGATAGCAGAGGACCATTGAGAATCAAAAGCAGCAACAACAAAAAACTTTTTCAATCAGAAAAATTGTGCTTAGGATTGTACTTTGGAACAACATAAAGCTATTAAATGTTTAATTGGAATGAAACAAATTAAACAATTATTTGCCAGAGTTCTGCTTCAATCTAATGGACTTGTGGTGCTCTCTCTGGGGTGTGCACCTTGGCAAACTTGGGGTAGAATGATACAGACATAATGACCGCCTGGCCTCGGTAAACAACAGTAATATTAAAGAATACATGCCTGTGAGTATTCCTCTTTTATCTGTCTACATGTGTTGCTACACTGTTGGTGTCCAAATGTCTGCAATGTTTAACTGTAAGTATTAAAAAATATATAATACAGACATGAGAGGGTCTCATGTAAGTTCAGCCACAAAGCCCATTTCCTGTTGACTGTGCGTTAGGATTTTAATCACGTCTTCTTATAACTTGTGTTTTGTTATCATATAAAATGGGATTTATTTTCAGGTTATCGCAGTGTTATCTCGGGAATGGATTGTTGTCTTGCTGGGAAACTTTCACTCACATTTCACATCGTTCATTCATGAAGAGACTGAATAAATATTTTGGTTGGAGGGTGTCCAGAGGAACAAATGAGAAATGCGTGTTTGCTTTTTGACAAAGAGAAAGGAACAAACTAGAGGGATGTGTACTTTATCCATCGAGTGAGCCACCCATTCATGTTTTAGCCAGTCATTTATTCAAAGCGGGAGATACACCTCCACTTGGGGGTGCCAGAGTACTTGAGGGGGAGGCATGGCAGCTTGAAAATGTTTTTTAAATATGTATATATATATATATATATATATATATATATATACAAACACACACACACACACACACACATACAAATAGTTTTTTGGGGGGGAACATGCTGAGCTATCTGCTGCTGCTTTCAAAGCCAAAGGACCAATTTAAGTTGTATTTTTTATTTACATATTTTTAAAATTATTTTTTTAAATTATATATATATATTTTACATTCTAATTAGTTTTTCTGTCATCATAAAAAAAATGTGCCAAAAAAAGATGCGCTTTTGTATTTTTGTAGGGACAATTTAGGGCCCTCATTTGACCTCAGGAACCTAAAACGCACTATAGACTATGCGACCTGAAGGACTTAATCCCCCCCCCGGAGTGACTTTACTGTTCAAACCTTCAGCTTCAGTGGAAAATTATAATTCAGAGTCGATGTTGCAATCCCCAGTCTAGACAACTATGTTGTTAATTAACAAAAAAAAAGCAAATACAGCAAGTTGGGTCAAGACAGCTGCAGCAGAGAGAGCATGTGGACTTTTTTTTTATTTTTTGTGACTCACTATTTATTTCCAGCTGCTCCCCTCACACGCTCTGGACATCCTGGCTGGGCTCTTTTAAGGCTCATCAGAAGATGAAATCCTTTTTTTTTTTTTTTTTCTTTGGAGTAGACGTCATTTAGAAACGTCAAGTTATGATATCCCTTCATCAGTAAGAAGAAGATTGTGAATTTTCCCCACGCCGCAACTCTTATTTGTATGTCTTTGCCTGCTGTAGGTCTGTTTAATGTATGCACGTGTGTGGTCCATTAGTTATGTTAACAGCCGATTCAGACAGTCCTGCATTTACTCATGTATTGCATCACACAACAAGACAGGCAGACCACCACGTCCAACACTTCACAAGTCGACGGCTGTGCATCAGGATGTCAATGGAAGGAACATACTGAGGTCTGTCGAAGTGAAAGCAGCTGTGTTGTTGCAGTCGTTATTTTATTTTAATAAAGAAATTTAAGCTCGGGGGCCTGATCTCTGACTGACAATTCAAAGCGGCACACAGTACACTTTATGGCTGATGGCTATATTATCCTCGGTCGATCTATGTCTTTATGTTTCTTTTGAAAGACATCCAGCTTGATGTGAGTAAGAAGAAGTACATTTGGGAATTGAGCAGAAAAGTCATCTGTGTCATGAGAGACAACGGGATACATTTTGTCCGACATGGACAAAGCGCCCTATTTCCCTTTCTTCTGCTTCTTCCGTCTGGGTGAACTTGTGTGTGTGTGTGGGGGGGGGGGGGGGGGGGGGGGTTCCGTCCCCAATATCTTCTCTGGGATTAAATTTTCATTTAGACTCGATATTTTCACTTCAATAGGGAAAAATCAACTTAAGGCACGAGTGCTGTATGGTGGCAGTCAACTCACAAAAAGCAGCATTTCGGCAAATATCGAGCAAGTTATCAAAAAAACGAGGCCACGAGCTGTTCAACGTCCTCCCTCCCCCAGGTTAAGTTTCCTGTCAATTTAAATACAAAAGAACTACGTGCTGCCCATTTAAAACAACCAAACAACTCCCTTAAGGCCTCGCTAGTTTAATGCTGACATACAATGGAAAACGGCATGCTAGCGGGGGCACATTACTGAAGAGAACATTTTTGACTTGACTTCCGATTACATTTTTTTTTAAGTCCATTTAAATAAGTGATCACTAAGTTCTTAAAAAGTACAATATTGTAAAGGGTGTTTTCCTTATCAGAACACAAAAATTAGTTTTTTTATGGGGTGCAGTGGGGGTGCTGGAACGGATTAATGCTATTTCCATTCATTTCACTGGGAAAAACTGATTTAAGATTATGTGAGAAAACAAAAAAACCCAAACTAAAATAAAACAAACAAAAATAATAATGAATACACGCATATACATAAACTCTACCCTTCTATGAGAATTCTGATGAAGTTAACTATTTTCTTGGAACTTCAAACTACGACACAACTAGAATCAAAACAAACAAAAACGACGACAAAAGGAGGGCAGGAAAGGATAAAAAGACAATAAGCAACCTGATTTGTTCAATTAAAACATTGGATTAATTTTTGAGCTGTAAAATAGCACATGTTGGAAAAGAAGGATGCTTACACACACACACACACACACACACACACACACACACACACACACACACACACACGAACACACAGCTGCTGAACTCAATCTGGATCATCAAATTCCCATGGTTGAATTTCCCAAAAATCATCCAGGAGCAAATGCGAATGGAAAGCTGTGATGAGCATCTGCACGACCATAAAATTGTCTCTTTGCATGTGAACCAAAATGCTGTCCTAATTACCAATTACCGCACCACTTAAACTATATTAATCGAGCATGTATGAGGCCCATCACGTCATCAAAACATATTCCATCTGGTATCACGCTGTCCACCAAGTACTTTGTACATGCGCATCCTTCACCACGGTGAGTTCAACTGCCTCATCTCTGCAGCTCTAAACAGGAAAAGACTGTGATTATAAACACGTCGCAATTATTTATGAGACAAGAGTGAAGAATGCGGCCCGATAAATAATTGTGATAATGCGCGAGGACACCGTGCTACAATGCTCAACTGCACTCGCTTTAGCCCAAGTTTGTTGCAGAGCGAGACAATGTAAATAACCTTAAAACACACACGCACACACACACACACACACAACAGATGGCAGCGACTATTGGTTTGTTTTCAGCCTTTGCCATTTGTGGACATTAATCATCACGGGCGTCAAAACAAAGACATGCGTGTCTATCTAACACAAGACTAAAATAACACACATGAAAAGAAGAGAAAGGATACATAGCTGTGGGGAAGTACCAAAAAAAAAAAAAAGGGGGGGGGGGGTAATGGTTTTTGTAGTTATTTTCCAACGTTCGGAACATGTTACTTTGGTAGCATAAAAGTAGGGCTGGATCATTTTGAAAAATAATGTTTGGGTTTTATTGGTTAGGGTTGTACTAAAATAAAGGCAAATGAATGAATAAATCGGATTTTTGTGCTTGCGTGGTCAAGTACACGAAATCTGGCTGAACCCGTGTTAAACTGGAGCCTTTCCCAGCGTCAGGCAACAAATCAGTAGACGATTTAAGAAGTGTCGGGAGAGAAAATTATACTTAATAATGCTACACATGTTGCCAAACAGGTCCAGAAATTAACTATGTTCCATAACAACTTGCCAGGAGTCTAAGGAGTGGCTTAGAAGAGCGATCCCTAACTTTTTTTTTTATTGTTTCACAGATCAGTTGAGACGCACTGTTTGCGGATCAGCAACTTTTTTTTTTTTAAATTGCTTTTAAATTGCCAGTTTTAAAGCACTGGAACTGACAACAAAGATATTGGTAGTGTAAAACGTTTTATTAGCGTATATATATTATTTATATTTATTTTTCTTTTTTTGATTAATTTCAAACAATCTTATTCTACTGTACAACAAATGTGACAAAATATCACTGAACTATTAAATAATGGACAAATCAATCGCCTTATAGCGTAAAATTAAGGATTAACCTGTAGAAAAAGAAATTGCTCCTCAAATTAAACCACTGATTAGCAAAAGGGCTCCTCAACGATTTTGAGCCTTGGGCTTACACGTGAAGGGGGGGGGGACTCTGAAGTGCAAGAAATGAGATGGGGAAACAGCGCCACCTAGAGAGATTCAACTAAACGACCGCGGGCGTCCTGCAGATGGCGCTGCAGCTCCTTTATGCGGTTGAAACGAGGCCTTTTGCCAGGATGGACCACATGATTGTTGGACCAAGAACTGAATTATATCAAGGGGATTATTTGTGACACTTTTAGGGGATTATTAAATGCTTTATTTTGGCATGTAGGAAAAATATGTTTGTGGGAGTAGTCCCCTACATAAGTACACACTTTAAGTCAGTAATTGATCCCGGTGCAAAAAAGATTTGCTCAGATTTCCTGTTTTGTTCATGGAGGAGGCGGGGTGGGGGTCGGGTGTTCTTGTTTCACCAAATGCACACTCAAGAGTTTTGAGTCAACGTGAACTCAGGGGGAATATATGAAACACAGGCACACTATAGTTTTGACTACCTGTTTGCACTGCCGTGTCCTCGGCTACAGCTGGTTTGCTTTTCGGATGCAGAGTCGTGCTGGCTGGAGTCGTTTTTGGAGTTGAAGTAGTTTGCCAGCTGTGGACAAACAGAAAAGAGGAAGAGCTGCAGTGTGGCTTGCGCAGACGGGCACGTCAGCGAATCTCATTAGTGGGCTTGTGGGAGTTTAGTGGGGGCTTATAAATGCGCTCTTCAAGGTGGACTCTGGTCGGCGGAAGTGTCCGGGTTCAAATCAATGGGAAATAGCGTTTAGCTTTGCAGATACACATTAGGACACGCATGCTTTACGTCACAGATAAGAATACAGTACAGAATGTACAGACAGCTGTAAGGAAAAAAAAAAAAGACTGCAGTATAAATAAAAAAAATAATTAAAAAAATATCCTTTGGAAATTTAGTGGGACCTTGACTTACCGATGCACCGACGTTGAGCCATCTTTGGATTTTTTGTTGTTTTGTGCTGAGGAGGTACAAGGGCTTCAGATTGTTATTGTGATGTCTTCGCTGTCAAATGTAAAACAAAGAAATTACACATTGCATATTTAAAGCAAGCACACGACTCTGTCTTCAGAATGCGCCTTTAGCTTGATGCTAACAAATGTAAAATACCATTGATCTGCTAACAGATAACGTGGATCGTCATGGTGAAGCCGTTCAGCACTGAATAGCAGTATCACAACACTCACAAGAATATATTCTTTATCCTCTTTGGGAAACAGCTAAATGTAGGCTGCTGAGTCACTCTTTGTCTCTGTATGACTTTTTATACTGCCCCTCCGTGGCCATGGTGGGCAGGCCAGAAGCAGGAGCAGCACAATGCATTGAAGTGAAGCCTTAAATCTTGACGTACAAACTGTTTAATTCTTTACATTTGATTTATTTTCTATCAGTACAATTTTATAGTGGTTTTTTTTCCCCCTTCTTTAAAAAAAAAAAAGATTATGATTCAGAGCACAACCCTGTGAGGGTTTTGTATGGTCATTCTAATCTTTGTCTTTTGAAGGTTTGTTGAAGTCCCAATAAAAGGTTTAGTGGAATACTTCCTCTCTCAACTAATGAAAATCCAGACAAAAGAGTAAAAATAGGCGGGAACGCGGAAGAGGGTTGAAGGCACGTTTTGCTAATGGGCTCACTGTAATCCCTTAATGAACTTCCACATGGAATGGCAGAAATGGATATGGCTGGAGAATGGGGAAAAGGCGGGCTTGCAATGCAGTCATCATTAAAAGTGAGTTCTGTTTGGATTTCTTTTTTTCTTTTTTTTTTTTAAAGCAGTGAAAGAAATATTCGTTTTTTTACAAGCCGCGAATTTCTAAAGCGTGGTACTAAAATGACACGACGACACATGGTCAGTCACTTGTCCATGCGGGGCACAAAGCGCGAACGGCGCACCCTGATCCTGACCTTTTGGCAGGCGGACGACAGGCCCTGTCAGAAATCCCCCGCGGCAATCCGCCGATGTCGTCAGACGGCGCAGAGCAAGCCGGTGTCATCCACTTGACGGGTCAGAGGGCCCTGTAAGTCGCCATTTTGCCCTCAGAGTCACGAGCGCTAAGTCTGACATTGAGCCTCCTGATGAATGGGGGAAAGTGGGAGAGTGCGGCCCGCCGTCTCGGGTCCGTCGGTGCCGCCGCAACGGCAAAATTCGCTCCGAAACGATTTGTTTAGTCATGCTCAAGCTTAAGGTACACCTCAATGCTAGTTCACGGCTCATGCCTCGACTATGAGACGGATTTTGAAGTCTTCAGTTTTTTTTACACTATCCACCCTAAGTCCGATAAAGTAGGGATGAATGACTTTGGAAAAGAATGTCATAATGGGGAAAATATATTATGGTCTGATGAATTATAAATAGGCAAAAGTTGAAACAAAAACAAACAAAAAAAAACTTCTTCTCTCACTCGCTCAAAATAAATTACAATAATAGCATTTGTAATACGAATATGCTTGGGGTTAGGGTAAATGAAGGGTTAGGTTCAGCAACAGGTGGAATCTTTGGTGGGGGGAGGAAAGCCATGAATTAAAATGCATGGTAAAATATATTGCGCAATCTTCCATAAATCAAACTTAAAAACAAACAAAAAAAAAAACCCTCCCAAACCCGATGTGCTCGGAAAAGTAATGACAATTTTTCAAATCAGCACTAAAATTATGCTTAAGCCATCTTTGGATTCAAAATTGCTGTTGGGCAGTGTAATTATTTGACTGCAGTTATGAGAAAATCCAGGTACAAATTCTCTGCTCATGCGAGTGTGAATGTGTGTGACCGCGCACACGTATACGCACACACAGACACACCTGGTAATCTGCAGTAAAATGGTTTATGGGCTTGTCTGCCGTGACGCAAGTATGCCGGCTGACAGATTCTCCCTGACAACTAACAAAGGCCACAAGCCTGCGCAGCCCTACTTCTTGACAAACAGGGTCACACTGGATCACAGTCCTCCACTGACTTTTTTCCCCAATTGTGCGCGATCAAAGTAAAGAATAAAAGTTACAAGTCGGTGTGGAGGAGGAGCAGGTACATTGATGATGCGAGGGCACGCTGCACAAACCTACCCTTGGTTCATTTGATTGCATATAATTAGTCACATTGTTTAATTGACCGACAACTTGATAGGTGTTTTTTGTATTTAACTGTGGGCGTGCACATTTTAGTTGAGTTTTTTTTTGTTTTCAAATGATAGGTTCAAGAAGTTCTTTTGAGTTCAATGGGAATCGACAGCCTCCAAAATATCACGACATGGTCGCAACTGTCAAGCTCTTTTCATTGACAAACAAAAACGTGATTGTCTAGTTATACTGTAGGTACACATCAAATTATCAATATTTTAAGTTTTACAATCAAACAATATATAGAATGCATCGGTATTGATTGGCAGTGCCGCGGAAGCTGACGATCACCTGGATCTAGCTTACGCTTAAAACCCCGGAATGTATTACTTGGATTGAAAGCGTGTGTGGGTTTATGATTGGCTGTAATATCTGGAACTTTGCGATGCAATTCAAGATTGTGAATTGCAGCAAAACCAGCGGATGACAGGCAGCCACTCATGAAAACGAGCTGCCAAACCCAGCACGCTGCAAAAGTCAGTTTTGCTGGGTAGGGCGGCCTTAGGCGCCTGGTGAAACTGAAGTGAATCAAAACAAGTCTCAGTGTGCACGGGTTTAAAAAAAAAAAAATCATTACAACAATGCAAACGGCAGTCTGAGGGGGTCTAAAACATACGCTGACATAAAATACAGACAGGGACTCTTCAACAGGTCGGGCAGGGGTATGAGAAGCTTCTATAAAACAGCCATTCAACTGAGAAATTCTGTTTTTTTTGTTTTTTTTAAAAAATCTCTATAACCACTAGAAATTCCACGACGAGCTTTCTTGTATCCTAATTATGTTTGATCAAGATGTGACTATAAAAAAACGATACCACCAGAATATCTATTTGGGGTTGGGGTTCGATCACTTCCATTTAACTTCAGTTTGAATGTGAATGGTTAATTCCGAACCCAAGCGGGTGTGTGCACTTGTGCAACCATATTACCACATTGTTTATTTTTATTTCCCCTCGCTGAATTCTTGTGCTTTCCTTCCCCCCTATTAGATTAACGGTGAAAAAGGGACAATTTGGTGTCATTTTATTAGATCACAAACTTGGCACTTGAACAGGGGTGTGTGGACTTTTTATATCCACTGCATCTACGCCGCCACAAACGATATATCGTCATAGGCAGACCAATTAATTAAATGCGCTTTGGAGTGGCTGAGTTGTGACTTCTTTTTTTCCTTGGTGAAATATATAATGTGGTTTTGCTCAGTCAAAAGGTTCGGTAATACTGTACTGCTCGAGTCAGTGGCATTCTCAAGTCCCGCCCCCGCTCCCTAGCCTGGAGATGCCGCCTGTCAATCAACGCCAAACCAGCCCCGCCCACCTTCTCCCCCTCTGACAGTCAGACGGGAAGCCGGCCACGGACTCGCCCTTTACAGCTGCGCAACTTCAAACTCGATGACATCACGCGCCGTCGGCTACGGAAAAAGGGGGGCAAAATGTGAGTGATCGGAAGGACATAACGCCGCTGAATAAAAGTAGGTGCGAGAAGGCTGCAAAGTTGTTTTCACTCTCGTTGAGACGCGTGCGCAAAAAGTGCGCGGTAAGAGGACTGTCGGGGAGAACGTTTGGACACCATGGTGGATTAAAAGTGGACACAAAAGTGCGATTTGACAGCTCAAAAGACGCCTTGTTGTTGTTTGCATGTTGCGACGCGTGTGTTTAAGTCCACCGGAGCTTTGACTCGACGTCATGGACAAGTCGGAGGACTGAAAGTGGGGACACGGAGGGGGCAGTTCTGTAGTTGATGCCGACCCAGTTTGCGAGGCGGTGCGCGGTGACTAATAAGCAACAGGTCCAAGCGGCTGCTGAATTCAATTTGTCTGGAGAGTGCAGAAACGCGAGTAACGAGAAGCATATTTGACTTCGCTCCGCCGTATGCGCGCGAGAGACGGATTCCGGTGCGTCGAAGTTGCCCCGGCAACTCTTGCGGGACTTTGAGAGAAAAAAAACCCCCGTTTTTGACAAGGAATTCAATTGAGGATGGGTGACCATGCGGACGACGGGGAGACCGCGAACCTGAGTGTGCTCAACTGGGAGCAAGTGCAGCGTCTGGATGCCATTCTGGCCGGCTCCATCCCCATCCACGGCCGCTGGAGCTTCCCCACGCTGGAGGTGAAGCCGCGCGACATCGTCAAGGCGGTCCGCAGCCGAATGGAACAAACGCACATTCGCGTCCGCGAAGTGCGGCTCAACGGTTCGGCGGCCAGCTACGTGCTGCACGAGGACAGCGGACTGGGGTGGAATGACCTGGACCTCATCTTCTGCGCCGAGCTAAAGGGGGAGAAAGAATTCCAGATCGTCAAAGATTTGGTGCTGGACTGCCTGCTGGACTTATTGCCCGAGGAAGTGAATAAGGAGAGAATCACACCCTTGACGCTAAAGGTAAATGTATGAATGTGTAATATAGCAGTTAGGGGCATATAACGAACGGGGGGGGGGGGGGGGGCATTAGGTTGCAGCGGGTGGGTTGGGGGTCCCGGGGTCACCTTGTGCCCCCCCCCCCAATAAACAGCAGAAATGCTAGTTTTCTGTCAAAAAAGAAAAAAAAAAACAAAGGTAAAAGTTCAACTGTTCTAGGAGGCTTTTCCTGACATTTTTTGCTGACTGCTTGATGAAAGCCTGGTTCCATCTGGAGGAAAAAAACAAACAAAAAACCTCAAGCATCATGCTGCTGACATCATGCTCGACTGTATGTATGATGTTCTTTTGAATTTGCATTTTCACCAAACAATACTTTTTAGAATTTGGGCCAAAAGGTTCCACCTCAGGTTTTCTAACCAGATTCCTTGTTGACCTTTCATCAATTTTGGAGGCTCGTCCAGTTCTCAATAATGTCACCGTTGTTCCATATTTTGAACACATAATGATTGCTGTCTTCACTTAACCCCCCCCCCACCCCATAATACCCTGTAAATGATTTTGGACCCTTCTCCTGACGAATACTATTGAACAATAAGAACCATCCTGGTGCCGCGGAAGCTCTCCGCAGACTATGGCATGTAAGATGTGACTTCAAAAAAACAAATGCCAGTGAAAGCATACTAGAACAGCTGCACTTTATATCGGGTTAAACAGAACTTTAAGTGCACATTCAAAAAAAGTTTCTTTTTCAGGGGTGTGGGGGGGCAACCCGTTTTTCATGGAAAATACATTTTTCAAAGCGATTCTATCTAATTCAACTAGATTGAGATCCACCTGAATAAGTGGCCCCAAGTGCTGACATCCACATTGTTAGTAAAAGTAAAAACACAATCTATTATCGACTCCATCCTGAGATGGTCTGACACAGGAAGTTAGGTAACACAAGCAGTCTTTGTGCAACAAGAAAGAAGCTGGGCGGTTTGTTCGAAAAT
This sequence comes from Hippocampus guttulatus, assembly GCF_054856545.1. Taxonomy (NCBI): domain Eukaryota; kingdom Metazoa; phylum Chordata; class Actinopteri; order Syngnathiformes; family Syngnathidae; genus Hippocampus; species Hippocampus guttulatus. The sequence continues at coordinate 2,773,605 of NC_141283.1, read as the reverse complement.
GCCACCTTTGTGGTTTACCCCTGGGACTAGTTCTGCTTCTATTTTTTTTTTTTGTACATGTCCCGAAGATATACTACTCCTATGCGATCCATTAATGTACATTTTGGAAAATGAAGGGTTACTGTTTTGGGTATCTTGCATAACTATATGCATGAGCACCGGGCGAGAACCCGATGACAAATTCCTAGCATTGTGATGCTAACAGGTTAGCCACCTAGCAGTGTGACGGCATCCCACTGAAGGATAATTAATTACACTTTCTGAGGTGGGGTCTAATTATAGGTATGGTTTGTGATATTGCGTTGGCTGATTCTTTGGATACAAAGTACATTTGGGGACTCTTGTTCTATGCTGTGATAAATTAAAATTCTTACCAAGTGATTGGCTGGTGACCAGTCCAAAGTGCCGTCTGCCTTTTTTGGCTACTCCGAGACGGTACCAAAACTAATTGACAAAGACATTTTTTTAAAATCCCTTCAATGTTGCGATTTGTTATGAGATCATTTTTACATTATGCATAAATTAAAATTTTTGATACATTTTTTATTAATTTCCCTAATTTAGCCTTTAGTCACAAGCTGCTTCTCAATGTTTTTTTTTTTTTTTTTTACAGGAGGCCTACGTGCAAAAGATGGTGAAAGTGTGCAATGACACGGACCGCTGGAGCCTCATCTCGCTGTACAACAACCGCGGCAAGAACGTGGAGCTCAAATTCGTGGACTCCCTGCGGCGGCAGTTCGAGTTCAGCGTGGATTCCTTCCAGATCCGCCTGGACTCGCTGCTACTCTTCTACGAGTGCTCGGAGCACCCGATGACCGCCTCTTTCCACCCCACTGTCTTTGGCGAGAGCGTCTACGGTGACTTCCCCGTCGCCCTCGACCACCTGCGCAAGCGCCTCATCTGCACTAGGAGCCCCGAGGAGATCCGGGGCGGGGGCCTGCTCAAGTACTGCCACCTGCTGGTGCGGGGCTTCCGCGCGGCCTCCGATTCGGAGATGAAACTCTTGCAGCGCTACATGTGCTCGCGCTTCTTCATCGACTTCTCCGACGTGGGCGATCAGAAACGCAAGCTGGAGTCCTTCCTGCAGAACCACTTTGTGGACTTGGAGGACAGGAAGTATGACTACCTGGCCGTACTGTACAAAGTGGTGCAGGAGAGCACCGTGTGCCTGATGGGCTACGAGCTGCGGCAGACTCTCGGCCTCATCTCCTCGCTGGCGTGGCGAGCGCTGGCCGAGCAGAACGCCATCCCCAACGCCGCCAACGTCACCTGCTTTTACCAGCCCGCCCCGTACGTCTCCAACTGCAACTTCAGCAACTACTACGTGGCCCAGGTCCAGCCCCTCTTCGCTTGTCCACCCTTGCTGCCCCGCCATTACACCCCCACCCTCGCAGCATCCCATGCACGCCACCTGGCTGCCCTGTAACTAGAACCTGCACTACGGTCGTGCGCTCGAGGAATTTCTCGGAAACATGCATTGCTTTGTCGTTCTTTCGTGGGTTGGCTTGAGTCAGGCCAGTGGTTCTCAAACTTTTCCCAAGGGCCCGCCCGATTAATCAGCAGGCCGATTAATCAGCAGGACGATTAAATCAGATGACAGTCGCTCTTCTAAAATTGTCCAAAATCCGTAAAAAATAAATAAATAAAATCGTCCAATTTTTGCTGATTCTTCTTTTTTCCGCTAAAATAAAGGAAATTATTTGTAAAAACTACACTGGTTTGTTGAGATAGCAGTGTTCCGACTTCCAAGTGTTGAGATACGAGTCATCATTTTGTCCGATTTTATTTTATTTTATTTTATTTTTGCTTTGAATTGCGAGCGCAAATTCAAAATGAGAGCGGTAACAAAATACCATTGACGAGCTGAGAGTTAGCATTGAGAGTTGCAGTTTTAGAATCAAGGGATGTTTGAACATAAATGGTGGAGCAACACAGACAGACAATATCATACTCAGAGGCATGAATTTTGTAACCTTCGGAAAATGACTGTAACAGACTTCTACTACTCTCAGAGTAGTAGAAGAAGTCTGAGCCACTGGACATTTAATATTTTCAAAAGTCACAGCAACAGTCTGAACATTTAATTCAGTGAGGAAGCACGCAGACCACTAAAACTGAGAAAAAAAGGGAAAAGGGAAGGGTAAACGAGGACAAGGAACCTGTGTCAAGGAGCTGATGCTTGTTTTTTTTATTTTTTGTGCTTTCCCGACCCTTGACCTTTTTGGCTACAGCACTCACGTTAGAGACTTATGCAACTCACATCCTCTTTAATGACAGACGATTGAATGAGAGGCTCGAGATGTTGAGTCATGGTCAAATCTAGCGGCGGCTTTCTGTCAGTTACCATGTGACACTTTTGACAATGCAAAAAAAAAAAGGGGGAAGTAACTATTTGCAATTTGAAAAGGTCGACAAGAGAAACAACAAAGCAATGCATGCTTGAATTCTTCCTCAGCAAGTAAATGCCTTAAAAAAAAGGGGGGAAAATATATTTTTCCAATTTCTGTGGGGGGAAGGGCGGTAGGGGTCAGTGGTATATATTTTCAATCATGAATGGATTGCTTTACAAAGTTTACCGATGCTGGGGGGGGGGGGGGGGGGGGGGGTTCAGGATTTTTACACTGAGGCACCAAGCTACTTTCGTGTTTTTGTTTTGGTAGTTCTAACTTCTCGTGTGAAACACAGGCCGATTGCCAGAGAGGAAGTAACGACATCATTGCACGGAGACGAAGAGAATCAAAAGGAAGCGGTAGAGTGGTTTGATATTTGAAAAAATGCTTACGCGAATAACATGGAAGGGGAAAAACAAGGCATTTCAGATGGTTTCATTTCTTATCAACTGGGTCGAGTCGGCGGCAAAATGCTGAGGTGGACAAAATAAAAGCCATTCTCAACTAACAGTCTTTCTCCTCAGTCAATGCAATGGTTAGCTTCCTGTACTTTGTTGGTTTCACATGTAGGGGGGTGGGGTGGAGGGGGGGGGTTCCTCGGTTAACAACAGAGTCACAACTGCAGAGACCTAAGACAAAGCTCGGGATGGGGGTTCCTTGATCTATTAATGAACCGCTTTTTGAATATACTGTCTAGATATATTTTTTTAATAAGATGGGAGAATCTTCCTGTGAATGTTCGGAACTTTCCATGTCAGTATGATATCGAGCAGACGAATTCGGCCTCGAATGTGCGAACGCTCTCCATGTTTGTCTCGCTCGATTGAAGACGCGATTTTACTTGCGATTGAATTGGCAGTTCACAGTAGGAATGGACGTCATTCCTAACTGTCGCAAAAAAATAAATGTATGGGGACCTGTTTTTCTATCAATCACAGTTTTTGTACAGTTTGTCTATTTTTGGGTGATGTACTACAACCGGCGATGCGCAGCTCTCACTTGTGCGCCGTTGAGCGTCCCTGGTGTATTTTATTATTATTTTTTTTTACTATTCTTATGCCAATTGTGATGGTGTGCATGTGTTCAAATTGAATGATTTCAAGTAAAAAAAAAAAAAAAAAGGACAAGAGTGCATCAGTTCGTTCCCGCTTTCAGCATCCACTCGCCAGCCCAACAGCGGAAAGTAAAAGGGGTCAACGCTCGAAGGTGCCCGCCCCCCCCCCCCCGCACTTGGCCTCTGCCAGCCAGTGACAGCTGAACCGAGGGATTTCCCCTGGCAGAGACGTCACCGACAAGCCGACGGCCGTCATCGCGCCCGCCTGCTAAACCTCATTAGCTTGTGTTGGCACGGGTTATCTTGATCGCAACCCCCCCCCCCCCCCCCCCAAAAAAAACACTTGAGATGTTACTACCGGCAGGGCCTCGGCCTCCTGGCGATTGCGTGCAAATGGATAGTGAGACCCGCAGCTGTCACTTTCCCTACGAGTAAAACCCATTCATTTACTTACACTCACAAAAAGGCATTAGGAGTGAAATTTCAAGATGAACATGAAATGCCGTGACAGGTGAACTTGCACTTTGAAACGCACACGTTCAGAGTTTTGGTTATTTTTGCTTGCTTTTGAACAAAAAGCTAAATGGTACATTATGCCACAAAGGTCCGATCCATAAATGGACCAACACACTTTCTGGTGGTTCAATTAGAATTGTAATGTTAGCATTTTGACAAAAGACCAAGATGACACCTCACAATTGAATAGCAGGACCAAACAAGAAGGAAGTGGCCCAAAAAAAAAAAAAAAAAATTAAGTTTCAATTTGGATTTTTCTAGCCAAACAGAGTTTTTTAAAAAAATCTGAAAATGCACGAATCTATCAAGTCTATTTAATTTACGGTACAATCGTTACGGCTAACCGGCCCAGACCAATGAATAGCCAACTATTTTATAACATTTGCAAATAATTGACGACCATTGAAATACAATGGGGAAAACATAATCAAACCCTAAAAAGTCTTCCCAAAATGATGATAAATGTTCAATACGCGGGACATGATGGAGAAAAAAAATCCTTAAAAATTCAAGGGGGGGGGGGCGGGGCTGGAAAGAAACCTTGGATGACGAACAATGGCAGCAGACAAGATCCCTGCAGTGAACGAGATTGCATTTGCTGGAAAGTCTTTGCGCGCTCAGCACATTTATGACATTATCACCGACTTTGCATAAATGCAAAACATCTGCCGATCAGATCCAGCCGATCAGATCCAGCCAATCAGATCGGTGTACAAACTAACCGATATGCTAAACACAACATCAATGTCATCCTTTGCTAAACAAGCCTGCGAACGAACACTAAATTTTGAATCCCCCCCACCCCCCCCCAGCCACTGTAAAGACATTAGGCCGTCTCCAGAAAGCCGATTATCATTCCTCGGTATGTACTATGTCCCTACGCAAAGATTTACTGTCCACCCGCCAAAGCTCACTTTCACTGGAAAGAATACCGACAAAAAAAAAAAAAAAATGCATCCCACTTCCTTATCAAGGGTTCAGCGGGAAGTGAGAACAAGGGATCGAGGTGTTTTTGCACAGCGAGAGAATGAGTGAACCGGAACAGGGAGAGATGTAGTGCAAAAAGGAGCAACCTCCCCACCCCCCCGAGCCCTTTTTTTTTTAAAGAATTCAACCTATGCACGAATGATTTGTTGACATTTCAAACCCTCAAAAATTCACCTCAGGACATTAGAGAAAACGTGCTAATGAGTTAAGAGGCTCTGCTAGAGGCAACAATTTGCATGAATTATCAGATAAGAGTTGGTGTATATCCAAGACCGGTTGCACATATAGACAAGCATTCACCCTCAGCCAATTGAGAGTCTTTGTTTCAAATCAGACACCAAATAATTTTTTTTCTTGAGATCTCTGGAGCCCCTTTAACAAATAGAAATTGCACAGCATCTTTATGGTATAGCGTGCCAGCCTGCTACTAAAACGACTCTTCTCGTAATCCAAGTGGTGGCGAGAATAACGACACCTATGATGCATCAAGCTTCCAGTTGGTTAAAAAGCTATTTTTTTCATCAAAATGGGGGTTGACAACTTGTAAGAAGTGACGTGTATGGATTGTGAACTACAGTATATTATGAGAAGTTTTAACAGACTCTGAAAAATCTTCAGTGACCCAAATGTGCATGTTTTTCAAATGCAGGCAGAAGAGGAAGTCGGCAGACAAAACAATGCAAAATTGGGGAAGAACCTTTCACACCCAGCACATAACAAAAATAAATAAATGAATATGTAAGGAGACACTATAAAAACTTTGATATCGCGAAAATCTGCAATACAGCGGGGGTGCGAAAACTGATCGTCCGTATATCGGGATACAGGGCGCGCTTTTAATTAAATGCATTTCTCCATTCGGAGCGATCGCTCACATGCATGTCTGCGGTGATTCCCCAGAACGTTGTATAAGGGTTTTGGTATGTACCCAATTTGCAGATGCACAACTCTCGGCTCAGTAAATGTTGGCTAAGAAAGCAGAACAGCCAGTATAGTTCCCTTTCTCCACCCGGGACTTGCTACATGTGAAGGCGACGGATATGGCATGGGGGACATGAGCAACCAAGGACACACACACACGCACACACAATATACTGATACATATGGAATTACTTATACTGTACATTTGTGTGTGTGTGTGTGTGTGTGTGTGAGAGAGACAGGAAATGTAAAACTTGCTGATGCAGTCATCATCGCAAACACACTCTCGCATCTACAAACTCCAGTTATGTTGGAGATGGACCAGTTGGAACAGCAGCAGGGCCAGAGTCCAGCTCCTCCCAGCCCAGATCAGAGGTCAGCAAGTAAATCAAACGACAGCCAGACTGTGAGAAACAACAAGTTGTGTGAGGGTGTGTGTGTGTGTAAGAGTGGACTGACAAGAAGGCTCTTACTGTGTGTACGTGTATTGATTGATCAATTTTTGGTGGGGTGAGAAGCGTTGAAATACAGTGGCGCCTTCAAATACAAGATGAATTTGTTCCGTGACGAGAGTCAAATTATTTCTCTTTAAAAATTTATGGAAATTCAGTTCATCTGTTTAAGCAGAGAGTGCCAACATCTTTTAATAAAATGTAAATAAAACAATTTGTGCATTATGATTAATGCATCGCGGCTCCCTTATGTTGTGTGAGAATTAGCCAGAGGGTGACAGTAAAATAAAGTCATGCAGACAAATGAAAGACTTTCATTCAACTAATGGAAGTGGTTCATTAAACCGCGGTCATATGTCATTTTTCATAGAGGGTAAAAAAAAAATGGCTGAGTATTGTTTTATCATCTGTCCATGTGAGTTGCTGCACCGTTTGTGTTCAAATATCCGTTAGTTCCCTTTTTTTTTTTGAACACCGCCACATAGCTGCTTTTCGTTAGCCTCTCAACAGAATTTCCCAGTATGTGTTAACATCATTAAAATGGCTGGCTTGAAAACAAAGCCGACATTTTTTGTGAAGATTTCTTCACGATGTCAAACTGCTGCTTGTTCTGGAACGAGCTCAGTTAAGTTCACCGTCCAACCTCTCAAATCTCAAATTTTTGTTCAAGTCAAAGCAGGGGGGGGAGGGGGAAATGAATTATTCTTCACATTATGGCAGACAGCACGCTTACAATTTTGTGGAAACAGTTTGGGGAAGGCCCTTTTCTTTTGCCAGTACACAAAGACAGATCGATAAAGTTTTGCTTGGATGAGCCGATGTGTAAGAAAATGCCTTTGGGATAAACTGGAAGAGAGATTGCAGCAGAGCACGCCTGAGCCCAAATGTTAAATCATTCGTTTTCTTGGACATGTCATAGATGCCATTTGCCTCCAACTGGAGATACAGAACACTGGGAATACAAATGCACACACGTGCATGCGCACCCACAGTATTTCCCACAGGCGCTCTCTAAATTACCCTAAAATTGTTTGGTGAAATCATGGAGAATTTGTTTTTGTTTTTTCCTCCAATCAAAAGGATTACCGTGGTGTTCCCAACATTAGAAACACAAGTACTAACACATTCCCACAGACGCACTCCCAAACTGTGTAAAGTCTTCCCAGAAGAGTGGAAGCTGTTTAAGCAGCAGGACCAGGTGTCACAAAACTTCCATGCGCACAGTGTGTGAAGTTTCCCTCCCGCGTTTTCAATTTGATTCATTTGCGGACGACTTTGCTATTAGAGATTAGAGGGAAAAAAAGAAAGCAACGATCTGCAAAATCAGTGTTGATTACAAAGCATGACCATATAAACATTAATAATAACACTCATAAGTCATACTTGTTGGATACACCAATCGCATGAGAGTTTTCCGTGACATCAGATGCCAAACAGCCGTCTGGGCTGCAGTCATAAATCTGACTCATCCACAATCTTAAGTGTTTATGCCGGCTTGTGTAAACGCTGGCCAGCTGGACGGAGGCCAGCGCTGGAACAGAGATTAGCTTGTTTCGGGGCAGAGGGTGGGCGGCCTCCGGCAACACAGCCGATGATGTGGAACCCGACACATCGTGGTGGAAGTGATTGGCTTGTTTGTGCAAGAAGATCTGGAGACTTGCTGTAAAATAACGACAACAACAACAAAACCAAAAATCCAGTAATAGATAGGCAGTGTCTCTACCGGTTTGTAAAAAGCATCAGATCGCTTTATTTCTGATGAGAGCTGCACTGCGGCCAGTGACACAACTCACTTTACAGCAAGCAACAATTTCTCACATTGTGTCTGTAAAACCACAGACCTTCCGCTACTTGCATGCTAACACATACAGTGGGAAGCTCCATAGACACACGAGCTAACGTTTAGCAACTACAATATGTGGCGTGTTGTCCCTTTTGAAACAACGGCCATCCGAAAACAAACTTTGCTGCAACACGGGTGGACAGGCTATCAAAAACGACTATTACTGCCGTACTGAGAAACCAATAGAGGAGCTGTGCCTTCAGGACAGTGTATACGTATGCCTTTATTTACACTTATCACCCTGTACTTATTTCGTGTCGTGCTAGACCGCACTTTTACCAAGCTTCGGCTACGACGTATTTGTTATGGACATTATAGTTTGTCTTAAGACGCCGATTCAAATGAATAAAATTAAAAGACAGAAAGCAGAAATAAACCCTCACTTCTGCTTAGCACAGGCATTATTTAAAGCATCATTTCAAATTGTTGACTTTGACCCAGTATGCGCGAAAATCCGCAGAAAATAAGGTTAATGTGCTGGGCAAAGAAAACGCGGCAATAACAAAGACAACAAAAAAGATGATGATGATGAAAAACCCAGTCGTATATATGCCAAATATAGCAGTCTCTACGCCTGGTTTCTCGAAAGTGGCTCAAAATAACCCTGCTGCTTTGAGGTTGCAAGTGACGGCCTTCGTTTTTAAACTCGCCAATGACTTGTACCCAAAGTGTGCCAACATGCTGCAGCAATTTGTGGCCAAAAGTGTAATTTAGGTGGCTTGTATCCATGTAACCACTTAAATCATAGCTCTCTTTTAAGATGTAAATGGAGCACGTCACGAAGTAAAGCTCCAAATAAGGAAGTGAAGCCATTGATCAGGTAACAGCACGACTAATTTAAGTACCGAGCGTGTGAACATGGCGCAGTCTGAGCTCATATTAGCCCACGTTCGGACCGTTACACAGCGATGAACTTTTGCTCTACTTCACTTTTTTTCTCCTCCACCTCTCTTGACATAGCCGTACATTTTTTTTTTCTTCAAAAAGTTATTTTTGAAAATGATCCTTTCAATATGTTGCTTGTTGGACGTGTCAGTGGCTGCTTTGTGTTGAGTCTTTAATGAGGTTCTTTGTGTGTATGAAAGAGAGAGAGTTGGATTTTAAGCAAAAATAATGATGAAGCTTCATCGGGTGCAAGCAGAGGCCTACCTATTTTGATTGATTTTGTGAGTGACATCACACACAGAGGAACAAAAATAGCCATGCAGCCACCGGGACGAAATACAAAAAGTTGTTATCTTTTCATTGAAATTCAAGAAATTCAGTGCCATCCAGGTCTTGATTACATGACAGTACAAATGTGGCCCTAATGATGGAACCGAGAGGTGGCAAATACAATTAAAAAACAGCAGGGGCCCCAAAACGGAACCCAGTGGAACACCATACAACGGGCGGTGCAAAGCGGAACTCCGAGCAACCAAGGCTAAACACAAAAAGTTCTGTCTGCCATGTATGATTTTAACCGCTCTAGAGAGCTACTACTCATGCCCACCTAGTGCTGCAAATGAACCAATAGAATAATGTGGTCTACTGTTTCAAATGCTGCAGTCAGATCCAACAAGACACACAGTCTCCTATGTCATGACATTAAAAACAGAACAGAGCTGACTCTGTGCTATGCAGTATTTTAAACCTTCTTTCCTTGTACTGCCTAACACACTGGGGTGTCATACTGCACTTTTTGGGGCACCCTGAATAACCGAACAGCACATTTGAAAAACGTTCTGAGTTTCCGAATGGTCTAAGTGAAGCAGTGTGCTCAGAGGATATTTCCCAACATGCCCGCAATGAGGGAACAAGAATTTTTTTCGGGGTGGGGATAACGAGCTCTCATGTTCATGGCTCAGTTTTTGTAAAACAACTTCTACTTCAAAACAAAATCTACGTTATGATTGTACAATGCGAATTACAGTAATTGCGGGACAATGACAACCAGTTCAGGGTGTACCCCACCTACTGACCGAAAACAGCTGGGATAGGCTGATCCGAAAATGGATGGATGGATGGACGTACGTGAGAATGAGATGTAATCTCTGAGATTGCACCTGTTGTGTGTTACATGATACTTCCATTTCAAAATGCCCAAAGACAACAATGTTAATTAAGAAGCAATTAAAAATCATTTTCCCAGAGACACACATTGAAACTTTACCATCAACAAATAGATAAGAATGAAGAGACGTCACCGAGTGAAAGAAGTTCACACCATTGATTGAAAATCATTTTCCCAGGGACAAACAATGAAACTTTCCCACTCACCGAATACATGAGAATGAATAGATGTTACTCGGTTTAAGCAGTTCACACCCCTTTTTAGGTAGCAACTCTGTGGTGACTCAGCAAATGGTGAACAACAGCTGGGAAATTGTGGCAATTATCATTATCTTTCAAATGTTCTTCCGAAGACAATAGAGCCATCCATCCACTCTCACGAACACAATGTTTGTGTTTATTATTTATGACACCTTGGCGCGATAAGAAAATACTTTTGACTGGATGTAGTGGAGCGAGGTGAGAAGCGCTGACGACGTGTAGAAATGTGCCTTAACTACTCTGATTTGGGGTTCATAACATAAACTACTAGCCTCAAAGGAAAAAGAACAATACAGTATCTGTTTTCGGAATACGTGACCAAGCGATTTCAAAATGCTAAAGCCAAGAGGTAAGCAGAGCTGTGGTGTTAGCACAGATTAGCGTTAGCTAACAGTGTCATAATGGAAAGCGTTTACACACAATCTATTTCAAAAAGAATCCTTTTAATTTTATTTCATCATCAAGCAACACCATATGAACAATAAGCATTAATAATAATCGGAAAAAAATGCTATACATTTTAATGCAAAGGACATTTTTATCCAATTATTCGATTAATCGATAAAAGGTTTCGAAAAATATTTGATCGTGACAGCACTACAATGGACACACTCACACAAACACGACTGTGGTCACAGAAAACTTTAAAAAAAACATTTAGATGATCTCTCGATGTGGATTATTATTATTATTTTTTGGCCAACTGCGGGTGTGTCTGGAACACATCTACCGCCGGATTCACTATATGCCTCCATAAAAAAAAAGACACATTGAGCAAGAAAAGTGGGCGCGAGTTGGATCTCGTCAACTATCTTGATCCGCGTGTTCATTGCGCAAGAAAAAAACCAAAAACGATTCAGCCCTTTACACAAAAGCATGCAAATCGCTGTCAGTCAAAAATGTATGCGTCCATAGGTGGCGTTGAGGCATGTGTGGATTGAGGGTTGCGTCAACAATGCCAGATAGTTAAGGCAAATACTGGAAGGAGACGCGATCATACGGAAGGCTGTCCAGAGAGGAAGGGAGTGAGGGAGGGAGTAAGACTGAAAACTGGATTTTAGTTTTATACATTCAGACAGCTGGGAATTAGGCAAGGTCCCATTTGGTAACTTTCTGTTTCCTGACAGAGACAGTTCTCATGGCAAAAACGAGTCGGCTTCACGGTGGCACCTTAATTCGCAACATATCATGCACGGAGATGCATTTTTATTATTTTTTTTCCTGAGGCAGTGCAGGTAATAGTTTTTTAATGACATAATTTTTCAGTCAAGAATGACTGCTATTGCTGGAAAGCGCAACGACACAAGAATTTGGGTTCCGGGACGCTGGATAACCTCTGTTTTGTTGGGGGAACAAAAATTTTGCCATGGGGGAAAAAAAGGGCGATCAAAACTGTCCATCATAAGACTTTTGTAAAGGGTGCAAGCAATGTTTTGCGGAACAATTTGACATTAAAACAATTTTAATCACTTATTTAATACACTTTAAATATAAGATAAGAAAACCTTTATTAGATATTGGATTTTTATTTTATTTTTTGGTAAATAGCTTTTTAGAAAACGGATAGAAAATTGGGGGGCATGTTTCATTAATAGTATGACCGGTCTGGCTATCATTGTATAAATACAATTTATTTTAAGACGATTTTAATTTGAAAAATACTTAGGCCACGGGTGTCAAACTCGTTTTTGTCGCGGGCCACTTTGGAGTTACTCGGAGGGCCGTTAAGACATTGAAACCGAATAAATGTTTAATCATCACGTCAGATTATTACTTGTACACAAAAAAATGATGGCTCAATAGTGTTGAAATCGGTTCAATTATTGCTCAAGTGAGTATGAATAGGGTAACAAAATTATTGCAAAATATCACCGTTATTTATCACGTATGAAAATTTGAGATTTTGGGACAGATTTAGGCAGGGATAATGGAAGTTGACATCGATGATTTGCTTTTGCGGGCCAAATAAAAGGACGTGGCGGGCCAGATCTGGCCCCCGGGCCTTGACTTTGACACCTGTGACTTAAGCTTTCATGGAGGGTCTTTTCTGTATGTCCAACAGTGCCGATCAGTCATATTACGGCTTTAGAAAGAAACGCATCAGTAAAATAAGGACAATTGAAAATACATATATATACATCAAATTATAGTTTTAAATGAATGAATGAACCTACTAACTATTAATCAATCTCACAGTTGTTAGAAAACGGAATCTGTTTGTTTACATTCAAACTTGAGCTTGCAGCCAACGCAAGTGACGTTGTGATGGCGAGATTATAACTTCAGTACCCACTGGAGACTTGGACAGTTTTGGTCCTCTCGCTCATCGACTAACAAGTTCACGCAACAAGCCGACTGAGCAACGTGCATACTTTCATGAGCGCGGAAGTTTGAAACCGAAACATTTGCACTTCTTTACCCTTGCCGACTCTCACGTTCCCGTTGAGTCACGTCACGTCAAGTGCCAAACTCTTTTCAACCAGCACACCTGTTCTTTGCCTGGCCGTAATGACAGTCATTATCACCTCATAATAGCAAACACACCTGACCGATTTCCACTCGTGCCAAAAACACAGCTGGATGTGTTTAAGTAGAGCTCTTAGGCGCATGGAATCAGCGAGCGGCCTTGAGAAAGAAGACAAGCATGCCGCTATAGGCTAGTGTTTACGACAATCGTCGATATCCGCACGTGCCGCTCAACGCCGGGCTCTGCGGATGGGCCGCGTGGGCAGGAAAAAGCGTAGGCAGGAAATAAAGCTTGAAGTATCTGTAATGGGGTGCGCAATAAATCCCCTAAGTGCTCTTTGAGGAGGTCACAGTCATGATCTGAGATCCCAGCTACAACCGTACCATGAAGCAAAAAGCGCAGATATTTTTCTATGCTAAATGATCCGGTCACGCGCGGTTGAGAAAAGTGAACCACCCATGACGTTAACGTAACTCGGCATGCGCGTACTGCACAGGAGGAGGAGGACACGCGACCCTAATCAGGTCACTCCCCACGAGTCGACGTGAACCAGGAACCAGCTGTGTAAATTGACTGATCTTCGAAGTTGACCCCTGTTTCCCTTCTGTGAAGCTTCGGAGTGGAAGCAGACGCTTTCAATATTCACAGGGCGAGGTTAACAACCCTCCCAAAATCGGAACGACTTATTTATTTCCATACTTAAATCTTTAAACGTGACCTGCGTCGAACTGGCATCGCCCTGAATTATCTCTCTCTCTCTCTCTCGTAACTCTAAAGATGTTGGCAGCCGCAAAAGGCTTCTTCGCTTGAGTTTACCTTCACGTGCGTCAGTCCGTTATTGACCGACGTAAGCGGCCGCATTCATGGGAGGCGTGCGATCCGCGTGATCCGCGAGCGAGGGGCAGCTGTGTGCGATCGTGTGTGTGTGTGCGCGCGCATGTGTCTGTTCTCCGCCATGTTTGCACAGCAGTTATCCCTTTTGGTCGCCCGTGACGTTCCCGTTCATAAATGAAATGCAAAGCCTTAAAATGTGTTCTTTTTGGGGGGGGGGGGGTTGCTTCATCAAATATTGGTGAGTAGTCATTGCTATGACTGGAAAACAGATGCTTTTCTGGACTGAAAAGTGGAAATATTAATTGCATGGTGATGTGTATTTTATCAAAATTGAGAATTATAGGGCTTGACAGATGTTTTTTTTTCATCTCTTGTAATGGTTCGCATGAGGTCAGAGAGATGGTGAGGGCGCAACAAAAATCTTCACCTGATATTTAGGGACCCTGTGAAGTGAGTTTAGGGATTTGTTTCGAAATGCATTGTATGCGTTTGAAGAATTTAGCTGAAAACACACAAAGACGGAGAACTATGTGGTACTCATTTGCGCTCACAAGCACACCTAGGGACAGTTTTGAGATTTCCATTAGCCTGCCATGCATGTTTTTGGAATGCGGGAGAAAACCGGAGTACCCGGAGAAACCCCACCAGTTGGTCAGAGGCGAGGACAGAATAAAGGCAAAGTATTTTACTCGTTCGCATCGCCAATTGTCATGTCAACACGAGGGGAATTCAGCGGTTGACTTCGGACAAGCTTGACTGGAGTAGGAACAGAGCGGGAACAACACAGTTCAATGTCATGCTCGATGATGTCACCGTCGTAAGTCAAACAAACCATCGCTGCATAACGTCTGAGACAGACTTGCTTTGGACCGGCTGGCATCAAAACATCCTTTCCCCTCACTATGGAAACGCCGCATTGCACAGAGCACCGTTGTGAAGGTGAAAAACGTGAAGACTCAAGACTGGCTTGTGTTCGCTAACTCCACGTCAAAGAAGAAATACCGTTGGGGGTCTTCTTGAATTTAGTGTTTAAATCTTTGCTGGTAGACGAAACTAAAAACAAAGCGTTGAAGTTGACCATTGCTGTTGTGGTTGCGTCGTAACAAGATTATTCTAATTGATTAAAAAAAAATTTAAAAACCCTTTGACTGAAAATATATTTTTGACCAAAATAAAATAAAAACAAAAATACTTTAAAATAAAAAAAATTGAAACGATATCTTACGTTTAGGATAACTACATAATTCGCTGTGATTATAGCAAAAATGTTTTCATCTCCATCAATTAATATCATACTTGAATTTTTAAGAGTTAAATTAATTATTATTATTATTATTGCTGCATTTCCATACATTAATCCACAAATCCAAGCATTTTCTAACCCCGTGTCATGGGTCCATGAAGTCCTTAAATCGTCCCAATAATTGTGATGACAGGCAGGTGCGCAGCAGGAGAACCGGGAACGCCTCTGCCACCTGTTGGACACTCACAAAACATGACCATGAAAAAAACGGATCAAAGTCAGTTCCACTCGCAGACCTTCATAGTTGGGGATTAATCCCGCAGTGATGAAACATCAACAAACCAACCGAGTCCCGCCACGCAACTTCAGCCTGCGTGTCAAGCAAGCGGCCGCAATCTAATCACTTTCATATTAGTCGCAAAAACTAATCCGATTAGCGGTGAAAAACACAGAGTCAAATTCTTAACCTCCGCTGACCACAAGTCGTGATTGTCTGCGGTCACATCTGTTTCATATTGACGTCAGCGCAGCAGATAAGGACTGGAAGACATGGAAGACAATAGACCTGGACTCCTCGCAATTGTGTTTGTGTAACTCAGTGTGTGTGTGTGTGTGTGTGTGTGAGTACGCGCTCACTCTTGAAAAAGCCATCTGAGCACAGCTGGTGAGCAGACATCTGGGGAGAAAGTGACAAAGCGAGAGATGGGGTGACGACGAGGACAAAGGTAACTCGGTGCTTTGAAAAATATGGCTTCAATCAAATTAGGATTGTGCTGGCTCGCTACTTAAAAAAAAATGTCATCGCATCAAAAAACGAGAGAGCGATGAAACCGAGGCCGCGTATCAACTGAAGTGCTCTTGAAGGTCAAAGAGGTCATGGGTTTGTTTTTTTTTATGGGTCTTGTGGTTTGATACTTGTGCCTCTGACTGGTGTTGATAAAAATGAATAATAGGCCCTGAAGAGCAGAGACATACTTTTACAATTTTCATATTTGCCGAAAAAAACAAAATGGAAATGCATCACAAAAGCCAACAAAATCGGCTCAATGACAAGCATGGCTCCTCCTTGCCAAGGGGCTCATGATCCGAACGTGCCATTGGACATTTTGTTTCCCCTCGGCGGATGAACTCGGACCCCTGCAAATGCAGTAATAAGGAACGCATGGCAGGAATCGTTTGCAAGATAAGGAACTGATGGAACGGGCTGCCAACTCTTTGACGCACGCTTTTGTTTTTTTCCCACCCAACATTTCAATGCAACTTATTCGTTGTCACTTATTGTGAAAGAAAACGAAATAACGGATCTGTAAGAAAAAAAAATGATGCCACTGTTCCTAACTATTGGTTGGAGAATTAGCTCTGCCCGCTTGAGTCCACTGATTGGTTTGCGGTGCCGGATGGAAATGCACAAATCGGTCTGACGGAGCAATCTTGTGCCGTTGTACAATTAACAAGGGCAAGCATTGTTGCCGTCACGTTTCGCATCTCAACAAATTTGTTTCAGCTCCACAAAAAAAATTTTTTTTTTTGTTTATTTAGGAAAAATAGTTATGCACTGCAAAAAAAAAACATTCGAAAAATATAAAACAAACAAAAAAAATATGATTCTCAAGAAATAAACAGCTTTCATAAAGCCTCACAAGTGTTACACCCACTGCGGTATTGGCGTGTCGTGTGCCTTTAACTCATTCACTCCCATAGACGTTTTTAAACGTCTTTTCAGACTTGGTCCAGAATTGGCTGGCACTGAATGAGTTAAGAGGCGTCGCTTCGGGTGTGACATCATGAATTCTGACTTAGAACTTAGGAGTATTGAGGTATATAGAACATTTTGAAATCAAAAGTCAAGGGAACCGGCGCATTCCACTATCGTCCAATTGGTTGCGAGAAAATTCGATTAGCATCAAATAAGACGTAGTCACTCTTCTTGTAGAACAAATACTGCTACTGGTCACGCTAAAATGGTTCAATGACTTTCTGCACCAACTGTACAAACTGTCATAGTATTGTATTCTACCATTGATCACTTTAGCTCTGCTTGATACTTTGCACATTGTCTCACAGTTGTCACTGGGTGGTACCACCGCACTACGGTTCACTTACATTACGAAATGTCCTTCCATACCTATTTGTCATGTCCTTGTTTACGATGATACTAATGGAGCGTGTTATACCAGAGACAAATTCCTTGTGTGTTCTACAAACTTGGCCAATAAAGATGATTCTGATTCTGATAAAAGCGAAGACGATTGGCCAGACTTTCGCAAGAAACGCAGACCGTCCAAGCGCATAATTTATTTTTGCGAGCCTCGTTAAATCATTCGGTGAAGCGGATCTGCAGGTGAAGCGCAACTTCCAGGATCAGTATCTTCCATCAGCCCTTAGCAAGCCGTGCCTCGTTGAAGCCGTTTATTTCAATTTCTTCCAGATCGCTCTGTAGCCTTTGCGGCTCTGCGAGGGGAAAAAAAACAAGCCAGCTCCTCCCACGCGGCCTCAACTGTCACGATCGTAAATAACGCGCCGGATAGCCGGTGTGAAGCGCCGTAAAAAAAAAACATAGGAGCGCTGCGCTTCTCCTTCTCGCAAATTACAGCCTTCAGGATGCTTCAACGCTCACTCGGATCCAGCGGTCATTAATCACAGACCGAGAGAAACCGGCATAATTCGTCGCTTTGATGAGTTTGGTGGGTTAAAAAAATTAAAAAATGCAGGTGGCGTTTTGGATGTCTTTGTCAAATTTGTTCTTTTGCGGGTTACTTTAAGGAAGCGATGTCAAACTCATTTTCATTGCGGGTCACATCATAGTGATGGTTGCACTCAGGGGGCCAAAATGCATTGTATAAGTATCTCCATCATATAAAAAAAAAAAAAATGGAGTAATATCATCATGAAATATCATGTCAGTAAATAAAGCATTTGTGAACACTGATTTAATGCAACAATTCAATTCACTGGGCTGCTCCTTCCGGTGTTCTTGGGGTGGGGGTTTTCTTCTGTAGAGAATAGGTTCTAAAATTGGGAGCATCAATGCTAATTGTCAGCATTCAATGGAGTTTTGCATTGTATGTTAGCATTAAACCAGCAAAAAAAAAAAGTTGATTTGATTTTGTAGGCCACCCCAAAGAAATGATACGGCGGGGCCCTTCTGGTCTCAAGTTTTACATTTGTGCTTCAAGGTACCTTAACGTGGGATCGACCAGCTAGTGTGAGCTGCACTGCACTTAAACCGAACACTTTCGTGATGGTAATGGTGCAGGCAGCACGCAAACGAAAAAAATCATTCAAAGGTTTGTAGAAATGCGCATTGAAAAAAATTGGAGGTTAAAGGCCATTTTGTTTCTTTGTCGCGTCATCTGGTTCTCATTTCAAGACGAGTGTTTAACATAAATCATGGTCACCATTAATTGAAGGCCCGTTTCATCAAAATTTTTGACCGATTCTTCACTAATTTCCCAAAGAATTATGAGAGCTTTCAGATCAAGTACTTGTCTGAGTAAGTCATTTATTTGCAAGTCAGGCAGGTCAGACACCGGGACTACAAATCTTCCCACACACTTATAACCAAACTGGCCACATGCTCCAACAGCTAATCATACAAATAACAGTCCTATCTTTAGTTACAATCAGAAGTGGATTTAGGGGAAAAAAATGGCATATTTCACTTGATAAAGCAAGCAGACACAAAAGACTGCAAGTTTAGCCCCGCCCCCTCCAATTCTTTCTCGCAGAGCTGTCTGAAAAAAGTAAAAGCTTTAAAAAAAAAAAAAAGACACCGCAGATCTGTTTCAGTATCGGGGAAAATAACGCGATGGCAGTGACGACAGACGTCTGCGATGCGTTCTCGATTTGAGCACAATATTCACGAGCGAGAGAATGCGTGACGGCGTAGTTGTGTGATTTTTGTGGACGCATAACCACCAAAAATTAAGAGTGGAAACCCCAACCGAATAGCTATAGGCCGCTCTGTGACGTACAAAACGGATTCCACTCATCCATACAAGCAAATTCGACTGGATCCGAAAGTGAAACGGAAATTTACGAGATGCGGTTACACACTCCAAGTTGCTGATTACATTTTTTGATTTCACAGGTCACACGTGAGTTGGCTCACCTAGCTGACTTTGGGTGGGGGTGGCGGGGGGGCCCATGTGGGTATGCGCCCTGGACTGGTTGCCAAGAGTATTCAATTAGCCTCACACACACACACGCACCGAAAAAAAATGAACATCTACTGTACATCCACATCCTAAAAGAGAAACTGAAGAAATAAATTGAAGAGGATAGACCGTTGGAAATATCATTTCAAATCAATGAATTTCTGTTGTAAAAGTAAAATCAATCAGTGACTAGTAACGACAAACTTGCAGGATCAAGAGCAACCCGCCATCTTCCAATGGTTAAGACTGCAACAATTGCTCAGGTGCACTGTTTCAACTCCAACCAAATTCTACACAAAGTTTTTTTTTTAAATTTAATTTCCTGACTCAGCGACCGCAGGGGAAATGATGGGAATGAGAGAACATAAACGTGATGACTCACGGCCTATCAAAAAAAAAAAAAACAGGGCAAAGTGAACAAACAAACGGGAACGCTGATTGGAATTAACGATTCATGCTAAAACAAACAAAAAAAAAAGACTCGGCCAGATGGCTCGCATGTGCGGGCAGGCTCGTTTTATGCTACGTCCTCTGCCAATGCTGAGCTCTCCCTCGGAGACCATAATCTTCTCTCAAAATTCTTGAGATATTTGAAGACGGTCCCTTACTGCTAGCTTGCTTTCCACCATCGGTATTAACTCATTCAGTACCAGCCAATTCTAGACCAAGTCTGAAAAGACGTTTAAAAACGTCTTTGGGAATGAATGAGTTAATAATAGCAACACTTATTTCGATCTGAACCGAAAGCTGCCCATTGATGTCGAACAGCTGTGTGTGGCGCCGACTGGCACCTAATCAATAACCCTCGGTAATGCTATTGGCAAATGCGGAGGCACCCTGACTGACTTGAAAAATGGCGAGGGGGGGGGGGGGGGGTGGAATGACTTCACTTGCTGTGCGTGCATTTTCCACACACTGGTTTCCAATTTGCACATTGTCTTTGCGATGTTTGATGTTGCAGATTTGAAAAATGTATTGTGCCCCACGTCTTTTCAATTGTGGGGCTCTGCAGCATGTGGCCTTATTTTATTTTTTTGTACAAAACACTTGAATCTGATTTGAATGACTCAATCTCCACCGCGGCTTCCCGGTTCTTTGGATGTACAACTGCATGTCATGTGGACAACAACATCTCAGTGGGAAAATGAATTCCAGGCTTAATTTTTTAGCCAGATTTCTTTTTTTTTGGGAGCACTTTTTACGATTCCCATGACAGAACTGATTTAGTACATTTTCAGCACGGAGACCTCCGCTAAGATTGAGAAAATGGTGCTAAATTCCTTTTCGCCAAGTTTGCTCGATGGCTGCAACACGGTCCTATAGGTGGCGGTGTGACAAGTTCAAACAGGAAGATGTCGACGTGAAAAAGGAGTATCGGATTTTCCGCACTATAAGGCGCTTCGGAGTAGTATAAGGCGCACCTTCAATGAATGGCCTATTAAAAAAAATCATATATAAGGTGCATCACATTATAAGGCGCAGAGAACAGAAGCTACAATAGTGGCTGCGGTTACATTGTGCATCCACTAGATGGAGCTATGCTAAAGGGAATACAATACAATACAGCTTTATTTTTAGAGCCTTCACAACCGCTGCAGCTGTAATGAAGCACTTTACAGAACATTGAAAATTCTACATCCAAAAAATCTGAATATTGATCAATAAATAAGATGCGCTGTCGACTTTTGAGGACATTGAATGCTTTTAGGTGCGCCTAATAGTGCGGAAAATACGGTACAGCACAAGAAATCACACTCGCTTCCCGTTTTTCACTGCACGTATGCCTTTATAAAGTGTTTTCCATACAAATATTCACTCTAATCGTGAGAGTATCTTAGCAACGTTTCAACTTGAGTACAAATTCGGGCCAAGTCAGTTGAGCAGCAAGAACACCGAAATATATCGTCTGAGGGTCTCAGGCAGTGGGTTAGCCGGCATCCCCTCGAGATTAACATTAACAGAAGATGACAGCGCTGAGAGGCTTTGAGTTTCTGCCCGGGCTGTCGGATTAAAGTGGACGACCGCAATACCTGCAAGCGTGTACTGTATCTGCAGTATCACATGGCGTCCCAATTCCGTACAAAGTATTAATACAGGGTGTGGCATAAGTCACTATACGTCGATTATTTCGGTTCAGGTATCGTTCAGAAATCATGGGGGCATCAGAATGTGACATTATAGGCTTTGTTTTTTTTTTGTTTTTTTTAATCCATCCCTTGGCCAGATGAGACGGGAGCATTGCATAATCGCCACCTAGCAAGAAGTTTTTCTATCCCCGACAACTATCAGTTGCGTGACAATGTACGCTAACAATGGTCAATTTAAAGGATTCTGACGAGCTAGCGTTGACTCGATCACAATCGCAAGGTGTCCTGAAAGCTTTGCTAATAACACTGTGAATGAACAAAATCTGCGAAATTAGCTAATGGTGAAAACCGAACGGCACGAGACGACTATTTCGCCGCAATTTATTCCTGTAGCGGATAACAGCAAGTACGGCTATGGATGGGAAATACCCTCGCTTCTCCGAATGTGTTGCATCGTCATCGTTCAGGCTGGCTGGTTAACATTCCTCTATGTGGCTGTTGTCCCTGTTTTTTTTTTTTTTTTTTGTCTTATAAGTCTTCAAGATCTCAATCAATCAAGATGTCAACTGTGGCTGACTCTCCATTTATTATTCAATGACTAACAAGCCCATTTTGTCAAAACAAGGAGTAGAGAGTACAGATGGCGGGGCTAAACCAGCGTTCCCATTTGCCTCAGTTTACTTGGAGGCAATATTAAAAGATCTGAAAGTTTATTGGGTTATATTTGCCCAAGGGATCGTTTTGGACGGCTTGCCGGGTCCCAAAAATTGAGGCGAAGGAGTTTTAGGAAAAATTGGGCCAGAAGCAGCTGTAATTAGTGACCACACTGTGCTGGAAAGACCTCACGTGGACAGCTGACAGCCATGCCACTCTTTTTTTGCGGATCCTTTCTGCTGACGTCGGTCGAAAGCTAAAAATGATCTGGAAAACAATGATTATTTTGTCGCTGCGCTTGTTTTTGGGTGAATTTGCGGCACATCCACAGGGTTGCGTCGTCTGACTAATTCTACACTCGTGCGGCCAAAGTCGTGCGTGGCCCACGCTGGGTGCCAACTGAGGACAGATCCTGCATGGTGCTCAGATTTCCTGTGGCCCTGCCAAGGCAGTTGCCTCTCGCTAGCTCAAGTCTGGAGAGGAAAATATTTACCCTTAAAAAATATTAGCAGACTCTTTAAACATGGAAAGTTCATGTTGTCATGGCACGACCATGCTTAGGTGTCAATAACTTTTAAGTCTTGCGTGAACTGATGCTTTTTCTTTTTATCTTTTTTTTTTTAAATAAAGAGAGGCGCATCGGTTTCATAGGTATGTATGTCTGAAGCAGGGACAAAGAATGTCATTCCTTATTAAGGAAGTCGGCAGCCTGGAGCCAAGACTCTTATTTCAGAGGGGAACGCGGCGCATTCAGTCAAGAGTCAGACCACCACCACCACCACCACAACCCAAAGAACCACAGGACCTACAGTATATTGCACGATACATGCTTTCCCTTCATCTGCGACTGACCGGTACCGTGGCAAACTCTGCTAATTTAAAAAAAAAAAAAATCTTATGTATTTCTATGTCACAATTAACACCACAAGAATTGAGAAAAGACAATTTGGACAAAAAAAATGTCGACATTGAAAACACAGAGGAGTGTTATGCTAATAGCCGGACAGCTCTTAAAAAAACACTTCCATTAAGTCCGCAAAAAAACGAGGACATTTGAATATCGGAAGACAGGGAGCGGACGGACGGGAATCTACCGTTTGGTGCAAGGGGAATGGTGGAGACGGAAATAAAATGGAGCAATGGGGCTGTATTTTTGCCTGTCGTTTTGGGTCGTTAGCAGGCCACTTTATGCTACATCAGGGGTGTCAAACTCATTTTGGTCACGGGCCACATTGTAGTTACGGTTTCCCTTGGAGGGCCGTTATGAGTTTTTGGGAAACCATATAAATGTTTCATCCGCTCCACATATTACATACACAGCGCACAACAAATTGATGAATAACTAGTTTTAAAATCAGAAGTCAAGAATAATGACTGTTATTGTGGATTACATATGACAATTTGAAATTTTGGCTCAGACTTCAGCAAACATCATGGAACTTGACCCGCTTGATTTGCTTTCGCGGGCCACATACAATGGTGTGGCGGGCCAGATCCGGCCCCCCCGGCCTTGACTTTGATACCGGTGTGCTACATGAATGATGATGCAATTCATACAATCTCATGGAGGACAAATTAGAATGTAGTCACTCTTAATCATAATTTTACTGCAAAATGGTTCGTTGGCTACAGGAAGCCATAAAGGAGGAAGAAAAAAAAAGCAAAAGTGTGAGAAAGAGTGAAGAAACAACAAAAAGCAGAGCCCACGTCATCTGGGCTGCATTAAGGGCTCGAGCGCTTCTGGCCCGAAAATGCAACTTCCCTTCGGCAACCCCGCCCCCCCCCCAAAAAAAAAACAGGCGACTGAAACGTACGTATGGTATGTATGCAGTTTAAGCTTTAATGAAGAACAGTAAAGGAAACAGTCCTTTGACGAGCTTTAATAACCGCAGATATTGAAACACTGCGGCCAGAGTGCGGGAGCGAGATCGGCTACTGAATGGAACTAGTCAAATGTCGGCTTGATATGTATTTGCCTTTCCAATTAAAACCAGATGAAAAGACTGTAAAGGAGCACACTGGATTCACATTAGACACGCACACAACCGCTTAAAGGAGAGTGACACTCTGCAATTAGAGGGGGAAAAAAAGAGCCGCGTAACTATGGCATGTGAATATTACATTATCGATGATGGAGGGTGATGAGAAGTGGCGCCCGTCACACATTAGCACATGTGCCAGTGGGGAACATATTTTCAAAAAATGTGAGAAGATTCCATCTCGCTACTCTATTAACGGATAAAAAAAAAATACATTTCCATTCTTTACAGGATATGATTACAAATTGAAAATGCAAAAGTGCAGAAGATGCACAAGCATAAATTGGGATTCACGAACTGGTTTGGTCGCTAAAATGTCCGTAAATCGGGAAAAATGTGGATCGTCGTTTTCCAAAGTAAAAGCAGATGTTTGCAAACGTCTTATTTTAATTCGACACAAAATTTGCTTTCACGGGAGGACGACAAATCGGAGAATATTTCTTTTTAAGAAGCTGAAGCTCTCTCAAAATTACTCGAGCGTCAAAATGATCAATTACATTATGTGAGCGTTGACAGTCCATAAATGCTAAACTCTTCACGTGTTTGACACTGGAACAAAAGCATTAGCAAAAGGAAGTCTTGAAATAGGAGGCTGCCTTTGAACGGTTGCGGATATGTTTTGTCCAAGTGGTATTTCCCCAAAAGGCTCCCGTGGTATTTGGAAAATGGCGTGTCCCAGGTGGTGCACGGGGGGAGGGAGAGCCAGAGAGAGCGAGAGAAAGCGAGAGCGAGAGAGAGAGATTTCCCTCACACATTTAATGGTTGTTGCACATGCTGCGTTTGTCATAACAGACTAATAATTCGGCATGATGTATGATTCGGGTGGAGGGGGGTGGATGGCGACGCCTTCGCTCAGTGGCAATTTCCACATTGGGATGTGTTTGTTTGCCATTTTGAACATGGAAAGAGCCGAGAAGGATGACATGGTGAGGGTGTTATTTTAACTCATGGTTGAAAACAAATAAAAGGATGAAAACACACACACATACACTCGCGCACCCACACACACACACACGCTATATTTAAGAAAATGTGACGAAATAAACTGGTTTATTGAGGGTAATTATTGGACATATTGTACGAGTTGTATGTTTGATGTGTGCTTTAAGGGGCGTGGCCTAATCAGTGACAACAGGTACTAAAGTTGGCTCTTGAGTTTGCATGCTTGACTCTTAGTTCAATGTAATAATTGGCACCTGTGGATTTTCCTGCCCAGATGAGCGGGAATTATCGTAACTCAATGACTCATTTTTGTTTTGTTCACGTCGCTAAGTGGTGGCGTTTCAGGATGGGGGGGCGGAGCAAGCGGTGGATAGCTTGTAACTTGAAAAACGAGTTATTCTGGGGATTTTTTTTAAAAAGACAATGCAATATCCCAGTCAGATTCCGTTGTTTACAAAAAGCTGACCAATGCTGACTATCTGAAATCAACCGACCAGGACTGAGAACAGAAAATAGGAATTATCATACTTAAACATGAAAGCTGAAACAACTATGTTGACAATTTAAGTTATTTTCATGTAATTTTAAAAATTGTACAACATTCAATGCATAATTACGACCTAAAATGATGATTAAACTCCAAATTTTACATACTGTAAGGCGCTTGACATACACGGGTTCCTCTATACAACAGCAATAAAAAAAAACAGTTAAGTGTATACCTCTCTGACAGCATCAATTACAGTAATTGGGAGTGTCATTTGTAGTGTCAACACACACACACACACACACACACACACACACACACACACACACACACACACACACACACACACACACACACACACACACACACACACACACACACACACACTAATGATGACTCTTCATTCTCTCACTGGTTTGAATAACAGCACTTTATGGATCCGCTTAGCACCCACTGATCTCCCAGTTGTACCCACGAAAAACCGCAGTCGCACCACAGATCCACGATTAGCGGAGACATTTTAACAAATACTTGCATAATATGATATAAACCACCGAAAGAGGGGAAAAGTGTACTTAAAAAAAAAATCTGTCAAAATACACTGACGTGAAACCACTCTGAGGTGCACACACTGGACGCAAATTGAATAGTTATATCCTAAAGTTGTTTTGGAAATATAGCTAAATATAAATACTGTATATAAAAAAAGAAAAACAATCTAAAAGAAGCGTCACTTGAGAGCGTTTAACCCTGTCTTGAGGTCAGCTCGACGTTGCCATCTAGTGGGCAAAGCAAGCACCTGCAAGCCATTCGGCTTACACTTGAGCGACAATTAAATTGACAAAAAATAAATAATAACAATGATAAAAAAGAATAATGATAGTTTTGAGTGTAAAACTGTTTTGTTTGCCGTATATGAATGAATAATAAGAATCACCATCATAATGGACTGAAGAGAGGGTTTGGTCGTGTAAAAACTATCAAGCCGGCGTCACGCCAGATGAGGGGCGCATGCGCAGTGATAGCCGGCTCCTCGAGTTGGACGGCGAGAAGATGAGCAGGCTAAGCGGCAGCTCGCATCAACACCGTAAATTAGCCCGCCTTCCCGAGAAACCTTTTTAGTCTGCTTGCCTTTCTTGGGTAGTTTCTTGCCGATATATTAAAAAAAAGAAATAAACAGATTTAATGTCTAGGGGTAACGGGAGCACAGTGAAGACGGACGAGGTGTAACTCTGGCAGATCAATTGCACCGGATGTCATTAAACGCCTCTTAAATAGCAAAGGGGTAAGTACTGTGCGTATTAATTTGTAATTTTTCTTTTGTTTTTTCTGCCGTGTTGCGTCCACGTACGTGAAGAATTACACGAGTCGTTTCCAGTGTTATTTTTCGGGTTTATTATAGGAAAGGTAACGGTTGCGGTGCAATATAATGAAAGTTCAATTCAATCAGATTCGAACTAAAATCTATTAAACTCCAATGCGAGTCACCGAGATGGTTTGGGTGTCAGAATGCAGCCATTGGTACGAATTGATCTATTTTGGAAGCTGGAAATGGACACAATATTCAGTAGACGCAAATGGGCTTTTTCTGTGCGCGGAGCGTGAAACATGCAACTGGCATTTGTACTTAGGCCCTGCAAGCGCCTCTAAGCTCGTTGATCAATTGAATTTAAGCCTCTTGAGCGGCCCGGCACAAGAACCTGCTGACGCATGCGCCGCCGTCTTTTTGTGAATGCCCCAACACTCGAATGCAAGTTTTTGCGCGTGCAAAGAACACACGAGGGGTGAAAAAAAAGAAGCCATTTTTTAAACGACCTTGTCCACATAAATAAACATGGAGGGCAATTCTAGTCAATTCTAAACAGCATTAGGATAGTCATTGAATTATTGAAAGTGGATCTGGTCCGGTGCACGGGGATTAATTATAGATTAATAAACAGATACCTGCTCTCATCACACAGGCGATTACACAACACTACGAAGTGAATGAGGTGAATGTCCCAGATATACTTTGCCGGTCAAATCTTATCATTTCCAACCATTCAACGATTCACAGATTTTCACAATTTGTAGAAGGGTATCGGTCGTATCACTGTATCGTCGAGGAGAGTCGCGGTATTGTTTTATTTCGCAAAGTCACATATTTGATTGACTGCTTGTTGCAAAGCATACTTTTTTGGAGCACAATCAGAGAGTTGGCGGGAATTTCGACAGACACAAATGCTCAGGAAATTATTCCAAAAAAACAGCACTGGTGGGAAAAAAATGTATTTGTGATGGTAGAGAACAGCGGTAAAGCACTACTTTTCTATTAGACATGGCATTGGCCTGTCTAAATGAAGCTCCTACCCTCAACTTAGTTCCTTGGCACTAATAGGCCACGACACGATCCGTTTCACCGGATCATAGCACATTTTCTCACGTTTGGGAGATTTCTTTACAGACCGAGCAAACCAATCCGACACAACTTGGATCGTCACCAAAACAACACCATACCTAGAGCGAAGCATGGCGAAGCATGTCTTGATGTTGTGTTTCTGGCATTTATACAACGTTCTGTCGACATTCTTTTATAGCCACTGTCATTTAAATTCGTAACATCACACGGCAAGACCAGCAAACAAAAACACTGCGATAATAACGATCTTGTCTCAATTTGCTCACAGATTTACTCAGTGTGAAATCTGAACCTGTTGAGTTGAATACAAAGCTCATATGTCACTCAATCTACATTGCCTGCATTGACACAGTCGGGTCAGTAATTCCGTTTTTACATCTTCACATGCCTTTTTTGTCTCCCTGTCACAGTATAATCGAGTGCAAAGGCAACACCATGGAGGGTGTAATGCATTTGGTGAACGACACAGTAGAGTTTTACAAATGGAGCCTTACTATAGCAGGTGAGTCTGCATTTTTTTGTCCCGTCCCCCCCACCCACAAATCCGTACAAGAGCAGCATTTAAATGATGTGACATCAATGCATTTTTCCAGACAAGCGGGTGGAAACGTGGCCGCTGATGTCGTCGCCCTGCCCCACACTGGTCATCAGCTGCCTCTACTTGCTCTTCCTGTGGGCGGGGCCTAGATACATGCAGGACCGCCAGCCCTACACGCTCAGGAAAACCTTGATCGTCTACAACTTCAGCATGGTGGTCCTCAACTTCTACATCGCCAAAGAGGTCGGCGCCACATACTTTCCAATTTTTTTTGAATTCATTCACTGTCGATTCCAGATTATTTACGCGACCTGAAACCGACCTACATTTCTTACCTAAACTGCAATATTTGATGAAATTGTATTCATTTATTTCCAACAGTCTATTATTGTACTGGAGTTTTGTCGTAGGGTTTCTTTTTGCTGCATTGCTTCCAGTGTAGTTAGATTTTTTTTTTTGGTCCAATCAGATTTCAGCCTGTGTTGCCATGTCAATCAAATCTTCCCGAGGCATTTTGATACAGCGGTGCACACTGATGCATCTTAAATGACATTAGCAATGGGACTGTTTAACTAGTCAAATTTCAGAACGACAAGGCCATAAAGCCGGGCCTTGTTTTGGTCAACATTTATCTGCGCTAGCCCCTGATAGTCGATAAAGAAAGTGAAGACTGCCGATTTCATGACCTCGTTCCCCACTGTTCGCCTGCCAACCCGCGCACTCAGTATCAATACTGCTCACTCTAAAATATTTTTAGACTTTTTTTTTTTTACTTTATTCAGAACAAAAGACGAATCGAAACTCGTTGAACTGCACCGCCTTTTAAAATAGAACAGTAAAAGTGGGATACTACAAAAGTAGAGTCACTGATGTGTGAACTCAACGCAGACTTGAATTGTTGTTCAAACAGCTCCTGCTCGCCTCGAGAGCGGCTGGCTACAGCTACCTCTGTCAACCTGTCAACTACTCCGACGACGTCAATGAAGTTAGGGTGAGCCTTCCCCATAAGACACACACACACACACAATGGAAGCACACACTCCCATTTACGAGGCCTCAAGACATTTTGGAAGTTATAATTCACAATGATAAAACAAAATTTATGTCAAACCCCCCCCACACACAAAAACAACAACAAAAAAGTCAACCACTAAACTGGCTAGCTGGACTTGACTAAATATTGCCTGTGATACGTGGAGCGACTGTGTCACCAGCCTAAAGCTCCGCCCACCAGCAGGCCGTCATGCCTTTCAAGGAGGCACTAGCCCAGGATAAGAAATGCCACGGTCGCGCGGCTAACAGAGAGCAACTTTGGCGTGACTATGTCATTGTCCCCCGCGTGTTAGCACCGGGCAGCGGTAAAAGCAGCAATCAGTGTCCAACTCGGGGACGACCCTCCGATCGGTGTTGGGTGTGCCTTCGGGCTATGAACAGTCCCCAATCAACAACCAACAACTGGGTTTTCAGGTACCCAGGACACAGCTGCTTTTGAAGCTACTATCAGTTGGAAGTTGCTCAACAACAACAATAACAACAAGCAGCAATCGGTGACTGCGTATGTAAAAATGCAACTGTAAAAACTACACTTGAAACTGCTCACAAACATTCTGAACCACCAACTGGTGACTTGGAAAATGTGTAAGTCGGGCCACTTGTAAGTCAAGATTACGCTATTTATTATGGACTATATCTCACATAAATACTGTAAGTGATACCCCCCCCCCACCTCCCGAAATTGCAGCCTTTGCGATTTGCAGTTGTGATGTCGATGTGAACTCGAGTAATCGTTCAGCTATATTTAATAGGGTTGAAATGAAGCAGAGGTACTCATGGCCATGATTCACTCGCCTTCTTCCATTTCCTTGTCTTTAGATAGCATCTGCTCTTTGGTGGTATTACATCTCCAAAGGGGTGGAGTTCCTGGACACCGTCTTCTTCATCCTGAGGAAGAAGTTCAACCAGGTCAGCTTCCTCCACGTCTATCATCACTGCACCATGTTCATCCTCTGGTGGATCGGCATCAAGTGGGTCCCTGGTGGGCAAGGTGAGACGGGAAAACATTAGCGTGAAGTCAGAAAAATCCTTGCAATCTCACCTTTAACTCATTCACTCCCAAAGACGTTTTTAAACGTCTTTTCAGATTTGGTCCAGAATTGGCTGTTACTGAATGAGTTTTTAAAATGTTACATGTCATCACTATCTGTTAGTGTTTTTTTTTTTTTTAATGAAGAGTTTTTTTTCCTTTTTGAAAACTGTTTTGCTCTCCACAGCTTTTTTTGGCGCAACTATCAACTCGGGCATCCATGTCGTCATGTACGGTTACTACGGTCTGGCTGCGTTGGGACCGCAGATGCAGAAGTACCTCTGGTGGAAGAAATACCTCACCATTATGCAGATGGTAATACATCAATATCCAGCTAACTAACTAGCTGCTAGTTGGCATGTTTGCAAACATTAGGTACCAGGGTACTCCCGGGTGGCAAAAAGCTGAATTGTTTGTGCCATTAGATTCCCCAAAACGTTTGGCCATCTTTCTACTTTCTTTCGAAAATTGATTCAGTGGAACCCGTTTGTGAGGAGTATAAATAGAGTGGATGTCAGGAATAGCACTGGTCAAACAGCAAATTTTAATCAGAGATGTCATTGGAATGTATTTTGTATGCTGATTTAATTTCTTTTCACTAGCGCATTGTTTTGGAGATTTTCATTTTTTTTTTAATTTTAAAAAAAAAATCCACCTGTTGCTGAACCTGACCTTGAAATCCTAAGTAGGACTAAATATATTACAGCAGTATTTTATATTGTCGTTTTTATATTTTTATGATGAACATCTGATGTGTTTGAGGGAAAAAAATGGAACAGATTCGGAATCAGCACACACAAAAAATAAATAAATAAATAAAATGTTTAAAAATCGCTCAAAGTTGACGTGCATCTCTGATTTGAAAAATTACTAAAATCTCTCATGGTGCGGTAGCCCCATCTTCAAGGACAGAAAGAGAACCAACCCTCCGTTATCGTGTTTGTGGAAGACATTTTCCCACAGGTCTATTTAAAACGTTAAAAATCTAGTCATCTTGCTAACCTCCGATCTCGCATCGAAAAAAAGCAAGTCGGTGACATTAATCCAAGCAAGTGAAAATTTGATTCATTCTCCCAAAGGGGAGGATTCCACTAAGTCTATTTTTTGATCCACTTGCTCACCGGTGTATAAAAGTAAATTACGGCCAGCGTTCCCTCAACCCTGAAAGGAATTTACCTCCCGCCCATTTTGTCAACTGACACATTTCAAATCTCGAAAATCGTCAGTCAAGTCCTTTCGCTTTGCTTCTGTGTCCATCAGATCCAGTTCCACGTGACCATCGGCCACGCCGGCCACTCCCTCTACACGGGCTGCCCCTTCCCCAACTGGATGCAGTGGGCCCTGATCGGCTACGCCGTCACCTTCATCATCCTCTTCGCTAACTTCTACTACCACGCGTACCGACGCAAGCCGTCCGCGGCGCACAAGGGCCAAGCGAAGGCCGTCACCAACGGCGTCGCAAAGGCCACCAACGGCCACAGCAGAGCAGGCGAGGCGGTGCCGGACAACAGCAAAACACAAAAGAAGGGACGGGCCAAGCGTGAGTAAAGGACGGCCGCTCGCCGGGCGATGAGCGGGAGGACATGTTTAAAGGGCCAGAAAAGGAAGATGGCGAGTGGGAGATGGGGCGACCGCTTCAACAAAATGATTGCGCAGCGGCTGCTTCTCTGGCTACCCGTCGTCTTTCGTCACACATTTCTTTTCAAAAAGTGAGCAAGGCAAAAAACGCTGAACATATAGGTTTCCACGTCGTTCTGTCCAAACATATTCGGACCGCAATGTTTATGAAAAACGCGTCAACTTACCATCCCAAAAGTTCACATCCAACTGACAAAATGAACCCAGTCATGTTTTTGGAGAGCTTCAATAGTCAAATTCCGCTTCTAGTTATGATTATTTGATAGCAAAGGTCAGCGACCTTTTTGAAAGTCAGAGCTGCTTGGGTACTGATAAATGCCCAGATGTTCATG
This sequence comes from Hippocampus guttulatus, assembly GCF_054856545.1. Lineage (NCBI taxonomy): Eukaryota > Metazoa > Chordata > Actinopteri > Syngnathiformes > Syngnathidae > Hippocampus > Hippocampus guttulatus. The sequence goes on along the minus strand of NC_141283.1, from coordinate 2,741,230 downwards.
ATATGTTGTTATGGATCACGAGTTATATTACTCTATGTGAAAACAAGAAAACCGATAAATATCAAAATGCGACAATTTATTAGCGTTTCCATTTTCGAATGATCACTTCTACAACATTCCTCGGGAAATCCCAATGTCCCATCACTGGTGAGCTATTTTTAGAACAGGCCTGCAGGCTAGTCATTTGGTCCACGGGGCGATCTGGTTGGGCACCACTGACAAAGTAAGCACTGAAAGGGATATCACCCATTTTTTAAAGTGGGGGAGGGGGGGGGGGCGGGGCAAGGCATATGTTTACAAATTGTCACTATAAACAGATGTATCTCCACATTGTTGCATTGGATTTATTTTGTGTGATTAAACCTCTCTGTTCTATTTAAATGTATTTATTTATTTTTTTGCTCTTATCTGATTTATTTTCGTCTGTGTTCCAATTTTAAAAATGTCAGACGTGCTTTTCATTTGGACAGCAATGGAATTTAACAAATGAATCATTTGACTCGGCAACATGTTCAGATCCAACTTATCACTGTGCTGCATTGATGGCGATGAATCTTGTGTTTGTTTTTATAACTGAAAACACAGGTCGGGGGAAGTGGGGAACTGTAGTTTATTTGTATTGCTAGCATTTATGCATTTTCCCCCCCCCCTTTGGCAACACTATTTTTGTGGGTCCTCACTTTTTTTTTGCTGTGGAATGTAGCCGAGAATAAAGAGAATGAGGTTGAGCTCCATGTTGTCTTCTCACTGCCACAACATTGAGTCGAAAGGAATCGATTTTGTATGAATGGAAGCAAAATATAACTGCTACAGATAGTTTGTTGCTCCACCTAACCCCTGACAAACATAAAGGACAGTGACGGTCACCCTTATGGATTGTGTCTGCTGTGTTTTATGTCCAGGAAGAAGAGGCAGCTACAGAAAGCTAGAGTCTGCCTTTGACCTGTCCAGACAGCTCTGCCCTAATCTTTGGGGGCAAATTGGCTTTAGCTGCAAAAGAGCTTACTGCTACGTCACTTCACGGGCTGCCCGGGAAAACAGGTCACTGGAGGAGAAGCCTTGGCTAATCTGCTATCGGGTCTCCTCTAAAATCAAGACCTGCTGATTCTCGTGGAGAAATAAAAAATTGCAAATGCTTTATATTTGTTACAATTACTGTTGCACGACAAGTTGCGGATATTTGGTTTTGGGGTGAAATTTGAGAAAGAGCCAGAAATTCACTTTACAGCTAAACTAAATTTGACCTTGAAGATTTCAGTACTTTTGCATCACATCGCATGTTTATTTTTATGATCGTATCAGACAAAGGAGCACAGGGGAGAACAGGTAAAACTCCACAGAGGAAGACTGAAACCTGGAATCGAATTTCAGATCTTCGCATTGTGAAGCCGACACAAGATGGACGTAAGACCGAGGATTTAAAAGGGATTGCAAGAGGGCCGAGGATTTTCAATCAGAAGCGTTTAGCTGCCTGGCCACAGTAACCCAGTGTGTTCCACCCCATTGCAGGAAGCTGCTCAGAATGGCTGAGAAAATTGTCAGACTTGGCTGGAAATGAACTGTTGTTGCAAAAACAAACGTTTACCAGTAACGATACAGAAATGTACATAGTTTTGCTAGGAGAGGTTAAATGGTCGCCAGGAGGGGGTTAAACCCTGTCAACCTGACCCTCCACTAACTCATCTCATTAGCAAAGGAGCTCTTTCTCTCCCAGCGGAAGAAACAGTCAGCGTTTTATTTACCTTCCTCCTCCTCTTCCATATGCACAGCGTCTGGTTTGTGAGTACATTGCCCCCTCTGCTGGACGAACGAGTAGCCGTCGTACTCCTACGGCCAGGAAAAAAAATTTGAGAGGAGGGCAAAAGCGTGTAATGTGTCATAAAAGTCAACTTTTCCAATCACGTTAAGTTTGGGGGTTCCAACCGCACAGTCAGTTAGCCTATGTTAGCATAAATGCTACTTCACTGCTGGGCAAATTATTTTTTCTTAAAACCTCTTATGACTAAAATTACAAATATTCTGCATTAACTCTAAAACAACAATAAAAAGAACATTAAAGATTAATTATAACTTAATGCCACGATGAAATACAGTACTCACCACATTTCAATGGCAAGTGGTTGCAGTGGTTTGGAGGTGCCACATGGTGGCGCTGCGACAAAACCTTCCGTCAACAGCATCTGAATAAAGGACCCTGTTGCTGCCAGCCAGGAAGTCGCGCCAAGTGCCGGGGCGAGGTCCCGGTCACCCACCCCGCACCAGACCTCCTCTTTCTTTTTTTTGCGGGGAACAGTTGGAACCAGCGTTGCGGGTGGGGGAGGGAAGCAGAGGAAGCAGGCCGGCTGAGGAAGGCCAGCGGCAGGGAGAGGGAGCCCGAGAGCCTCGGTGTTGCTCATCCTTTCACCCGGATGGTGCTGAAGCTGTTCACGGGAACACTGAAAAGGGCGGATGCTTCTGCTATCCACTCGCTCATCCTTCCGCATCGTTCCATGTGAATCCTCCAACTGGATCTCTTGCATCCCTCGGTTGAACGAACCGGGAGAACCGCGCTGTGGGGGGCAGAGAGTTCAGCTTGCGCGGCTGCCCGGTGAACGCCGACGCCGGCCGGGCCTGCTTTCGATTCGCCTTGAGCGAGTGTGGGATGCTGGCCGGATGACTTGGAGCAAGCAGATGAAAAATACATAGGAGCGAGGAAAAGCTAAAAACAAAATGGAGGAGGCTGCTCTTCGAGATTCACGGCCGGTTGCGCAGGCCACCGAGGACGCATCTATGACACAGCAGGACGAGGCCCTGCTGGAAGAAGAGATGGAGAGACTATTGGAGGAAAACGACTACCTGAAGGTTGGGGGGGGGGGTATATCCCGATTTCATCAACTGCTGTTGCTTTGCTTGTTTACAATGTGATTAAATAGTTAAAACTAATGAACTACAACATACAAAAGCAAAATCAATTCATTTGACTTAGATCATTGTCTATCATAAAATGCTATCATCCACCCTTTTTGGCATACTACTCAAACTTCCAATATATTTATAAAACTCGACATGTAGGGAACTATTTTCCACATTACAATTATTCCGAGGGTACCAAAATCAGGGTTTATCCTGGCTCAAGTTGAGGCAGAGGTGGTACCATCCTGACCATGCCAGGTGACTTGCAAGTATTCTGTAATGACTACGGACTCATTTTCTTTTAAAGGAAACATACTTTAAATTAAGAGTTCCATCCGTATTGGATGTGGCAAAGTGTGAAAAATGCCTCCTTCACTTGCTCAGTTAATTCTAATACATTCGGTCATTGGTGACAAATCTGCAAAATAGCACAAGCAAAACACACCCTATGCAAGAAAAAAAACCTACAGATCGTGTTAGGCCAAAAAGACAATGACGCTCAGTTTCACATACCGTCATGAATTTATCACAATATGCTTATTATTGCGGTTGGATGCATCACATGGAGAACTTGCTCATCTTTTGACACGCCGAAATATTCGGGATAGCTCACAATGTGACGTCTTTAGCTCACTGCAAATTAAACTTCAACTACAATGATAACCATGTTAAAAACCGAGGTCGGAATTGAGATTCAAACGCGGCACATTCAACCGCCATTTCGACGACGCTTGAATCTAAACAGGCAGTTGAGTAATTGGGTATTGATCCGACTCGTAACGATCCCCTTAGCGCAATGAGATATTTTGTACAACAGATGGGGCTGCAAATTAGCATATGTATCCTAATTTCTAATTATGTAAAATAAAGTCGCGGGCCGTGGTTCTGACAGCGTTTAGGTTCTGACGGCCCATCATTAGTAAAATGGTCTCAATATTTGCCGTCCAGTGCGAGATCAAGGAGATGAGGGCCGAGATGGACGAAATGCGTGACACGTTCTATGAGGAAGACACGTGTCAGCTGCAGGACATTAAGCGCGACCTGGAGCGGGCCAACAAAAACTGCCGGATCCTGCAGTACCGCCTGCGCAAGGCCGAGAGGAAGCGCCTGCGCTACGCCCACACGGGGGAGATCGACGAGGAGCTTCTCAGGAGTCTGGAACAGGACGTCAAGGTACGGCGAGCGCGCTTCGTTCACGGGTTTCAAAAATCAACATGTCGCCGCTGGGGCAGGTGGCCAAAGATGTGTCAGTGAGGCTTCACCACGAGTTGGAGAAGGTGGAGGAGACCCGCGCCAAGACGGAAGACGAGAACGAGAAGCTGAGACAGAGTCTCATTGAGGTGGAGGTGACCAAACAAGCCCTGCACAACGAACTAGAAAAAACCAAAGAGGTGGGTAGATAAACATTACATTGGGCATGGCAGTACAGTGTTTTGTGCCCCCCTCCCCCGCTATGCGGCCAATTTTTTTCGCGATCAGTTTGTTATGGGTAGTGAAGGTAATGGCGGCAGAGGATCCAAAAGCGAAGGAGATGAGGGAAGGATGGGTGCAGGGTCTAGTGGTCCGCGGAGGAAAAGGCGGAGCCAGGCTGGGCAGGGAGGCGGGCACTGGAACAAGACAAACAAGAACGATTGAGTACGCACAAAAAAATACAAAAATGGTCAGCGTGTGCACTAGCAATGGCCTAGATACCACTCATAATGCGTGAATCATCTGGCACCCGCTTGCAGATCAGGAGAAATCTTACACGCGGGAGGTGATTGCTGATCAGCTGCAGGTTTGGGAGCACCCTCGTAATTAAAGGGAAAAAGACACGGAAGATCCCTGGAAGTGGACCCTTCAAAATAAAAGCGCAGAAGGAAGAGGGTCTGTAACGACGACATCACACAGTTTTTGTTTTGTTGTCAAGACCCTGAAAGTGAATTCAGAGATTTGTTTCCAAACACAACATCGATGTTTGACGATCACTGCTTTCGAAATATGCAAAGACTATGAACTGTGTCGTTCTTAATTGAGGAATGATAGCATTAAACGTTTTTTCACCATTTCAGGGGGAGGGGGAGCTGAAAGAGTGCCGTGTGATGTACCTCATCTTGAGCATGAGTCACCCCTCCCCCACCATATAAGAACTACAGTAGCTTAATTTGCATTGGAGGTGATACGGCGCATTTGCCACGTGCTGTTAGCTAGCTAGCAATCTCCCCTTCGGATAGTCTGCTGGGGTGACCGCTTTAGGGCGCTACTTGTCGGAGAGAAAGACATAGAAGCAAGGGAGGTGGTGGGGCGGGGGGTTCGCTGTAACCAACTTTCTCACCAATGTTTTTATCGTTGACTTGCCTCAGAAGAAACGGGGAGGGAAGGACATTCAGAAGACAGACAAGAAAGCGGCGCAGACGCCCACTGAGGTGAGGCAATGATTTGAAGAGGTTTTGGCTCAGAAAGACACAAAATCCTATCTGTGCTGGAATCTTAAATCCCTTTTCTTAACTCACTCACTCCCAAAGACGTTTTTAAACGTCTTTTCAGACTTGGTCTGGAATTGGCTGGTACTGAATGAGTTAAAATCTGATTCCATGTACTACATCTTGAACTCCTGAACATATTTTCCTTTCTCTGTCTAGGAGGACAACGAGGACCTAAAGTGCCAGTTGGCCTTGATCAAGGAAGAGGCCATACTCATGAGGAGGAAGACGGCGACCATCGACAAAGAGAAGGACCGTCTGGAGCAAGAGCTGCAAAAGTATCGCTCCTTCTACGGCGAATTGGACAGCAGCCATCCCAAGGGCGAGGCCGGGGGTCCGCCGTCCACCCGCGAGTCAGAGCTCAAGCTGCGCCTCCGTCTTGTGGAGGAGGAGGCCAACATCCTGGGGAGGAAAATAGTCGAGTTGGAGGTGAGCGTGGACAACGGCATCAGTTACAAACAGATGTTCTCTATTTGCGACAGGAAAACTGAGTTGCAGCATGACAAAATGCCAAATTAAGGATGTATAGCGGCTCGGGAGTAATTACAAACAGCCACGGTTAGCATGTCAGAGCCGCCGTCTCTCCTCGTTGTCTTGTCCAGGTGGAGAACCGAGGCCTACGAGCTGAGCTGGACGACCTGCGCGGTGAGGGCGAAGGGGAGGGCAGCTCAGTCGGGGGTCCTGGTTTGGGGCGAGGGCTCGGGGACGACCTGACGGAGCTCAGGCAGCAGCTGCAGCTAGTGGAGGACGAGGCGGAGCTTCTGAGGAGGAACCTCGCCGACGCAGAGGAACAGAACCAGAGGGTGACCAACGAGCTGAACAAGATGCGATTCAAAGCCGGCACTCACGAGGGCGGGGCCCGGCACGGAGGATTCTCGGGGGTAGGCGGGATGGACGGCGTGAAGGCCGAGGCCCTGCAGGAGGAACTGAAGGCGGCCAGGCTTCAGATCAATGACCTAAGTGGCAAGGTGTGACAAGTTTATTGACTTAACGTGTTTCCCAATGCATGCAGACTGGACTAGACTTTGCATAACTACCTCATCAACTCTGTTAGAAATGGTATTCAGTGTTGGCTTTGGGATTTCTTCGGATCTCGGACGAGTCACAAAAATCAGATTCGATGTGTCGAAAAACTTAATCCCAGACATTCCTCTGTTCAGGTGATGCAGCTCCAATACGAGAACCGCGTTCTGTTGTCCAACATGCAGCGCTACGACCTGGCCTCCCACCTGTCACTGCGGCCCAGTCCGAGGGACAGCGACGCCGAGAGCGACAGCGGCGGCGGGACGAGCGTCCGTCGCGAAAGCGACGAAGACTCCACGTCCTCCCGCCTGCTCCCCCCTCACCGCAAACGCGAAGGCCCCATCGGCGGCGAAAGCGATCCGGATGAAGTCCGAAACAACAACGGCGCCGGTCGTTGCGTGACACCCACCAGGGGTCTCCTCACTCCATCCGGACCCGAAGGGGCTGCCTCCTCCCCGTTGGCTCGCTTCCTGCCCGGCGGACGGTGCAGTCTGCGTGACAGACAGCAGATGATCGACATCCGCGTGGAGGCGGAGAGGCTTGTCCGGACCATCGACCGACTGATCGCAGACACCACGGCTATCGTCTCGGAGGCGAGGGTCTATGTTTCCAACGGCGAGCTGGAGCAAGGCGGCGAGGACGACGGGGGCCGGATCAGGGAGCACGAGCTGTTGTACCACATCATCTCGCAGATGAAAGCCTTCAGGAAGGAACTACAGGCTTTCGTTGAGAGATTGGAAGTGCCCAGGCTGGAGGACAGGAATACTGAGGAGCCGTTGTCGGTGAGAAACGAAAAATCGGCCACTTTTACAGTCCCTCCAGGATTTCAGGAGAATGCAATGATTGGCCAAACTTACAAGGACGCTCCGACGATTGGTCCAATTTTACAAAATCCAATCGCATAGTTCACACAGATCGGCTGACTTTGCATTAACTGATTCAGTACCAGCCAATTCTGTACCAAGTCTGAAAAGACGTTTAAACACGTCTTTGGGAGTGAATGAGTTAAGCGTCACAGTCGTGACATCACAAAAAAATCCTGGAGGGAGCGACTTTCAATCGTTCCTTCTGATAGTTTTGTACTGATGATAATTCTTATTTTCTTCCTCACTCGCAACCTCATGTTCCACTTCCTAGATGTTCCAGCCAATCATTTTGTTCATCCTCATACTTGTGCTGTTTTCCTCCCTCTCCTACGCCACCATCTTTAAGCTAGTCTTTCTCTTCACCCTTTTCTTTGTTCTGTGACTCAACGCCCCCCCCCCCCCACCACCCCCCGCCACCCTGCCACCGCTTTCTTTATCAGCATGCATCCCCTGTCGGTTCTTCTCTGTTGATTTGACCTTTTTTTTTGTTCCTTTCCCTCTCACCGCATTATTTGTTGCCAAGGTTCCCAAAAAGCACAGGGGAAAACGCTACACTTCCCTACCACGTTCCCGTTTTCCTTAACACCCGACGGAATAAGTCCCTGGAGAAGGTGAGATCACTTGAGTCCTTGTTAGACCACATGAGTGTGGAACCAGTGCTTATTGAGAAAGATTCGATTATTTTTCAATATTGATTAGCTGCGAATGCTATATGGTTGTTGAAAAGCTCGGGGTAGTAAACCCCAATGACCTTTGTGTCCTGATTTAACCTTGCTGGTAGACACATTTGGGCTTTAGGACAGAGGTCAGCTCATTGCTATTCATAAGCAGGTTACAAAATCCAATCCCCACCCCCGCTGGCATCGCCTAAAGCAGAGACAGTTTGTTTTTGATTTACGGCAGGATGTACACTGGCATTCCGTGCATTTCTGTTGCGTTTAAAGCATCCAGGAAGTTAGGAGTCGATCTTGGAATAATTGCTCACTTGACTCAAGAGCTACGGGAGTAATTATTTGATGTCTGTTAATTTTATGCCCTACATTTTACTTTCTTCGGCTTACGTTGTCGAAATAGGTTTGTTTGTTTTTTTTTCTAAATTGCATTATTTGCGCCCACGCAAAGTGAAATTGCTGGGAGGGAGTGGTGACGAGTACTAACGGTTAGCAGTGATAGTTGCGGTTTTAGAACACTTAATGCATTGACCATTTGAACATAAACTACAGAACGATAACATCATATTCACAGGCATATATTCTTTATCCTCCATGAAAAATGACTTATATTACAGTATATAACCGAGTCACTGACAGTGGTATGAGACCGAGTACTATTTTTCTTTCTTCGTGTCTATATGACTGTTATACTGCCTCCCGGTGGCTAAAGCGGGCACACCCAAATGAACAACACCATAACATACCATAAATTAAAAGCATTTGTGGGAGTGGGAGGCCGGAACAGGCTATTGGCCTTTCCATGCTTTTTATCGGGCAAAAATGATTTCAGATACAAGTGTTGTGAGTTATGAGTATGGTCACATGACAAATAAAGCTCATATCTCAAAGGTGTTTTACATGGTCTGTACTGTATATTGTGGATTTTTACCTCTGCGTGTGGTTGTGGAATGTACCCCCCACATGGTAAACGGGTAGTTGGCTGTAGTGAATCAAATATAATTAGCCACCCACTTGGCATCCATTGGAATAAAATGGTTCGAGTCACAAGACAAAATCTGCCCGGACGCCTTCGAGCGGAGTAGCAACAGAGAAGCCGATTGGCCTGGAGACGTTGGAGGGCTTAAATAGCTATGTAAACACTCTCCCTCCCTCCAACTCCGCAATCCGCCACCCCTATCCCTTGAGTAATTTTAGCCGGGATGATGGTGACGACAGTTGTCCTATTGGAGTCTTCAGATGCTGGAATAAATTTGACATTATGATATTGAAGCCCCTCCAAAACCACAAAAGCTCCGCCTTCACAGATGGGAGGAGGAGGGAGGTTGTTTACTCTTTTGTTCAATGACTTGACCTCAACGTGGGGGTGTGACTTTGGGGCGAGGGAGGGGGGCTCTTTAAAATGAGCTTTTCGTAACACGAGAGAGGAAAAACAAGGGGACTGGGGCTGCAGAGTGGCACTGCTTGGTGGAAAGCGGGGGTGACTTCGGACAAGGGACTGGGCCCGATTGGGGGATTTACTAGAGTGCAGGGAGACTAGAGCTTTTGGTTTGGCACCTGGAACAAGGTAGGGGGCATTCTTTTTTTTAATTGTTATCAAATTCATAATTGTCGTTCATGGCGCGAGAAGCGGAATACACCCTGAAATGGTTGCTGGTCAATCCCCGGGCACATACAGACCATCAAACAATTCGCATTTGCGTTCACGCCAGTAGACAACTTAGACAACTCCGTGTTCGGTTAACACGCATCATTTCGGAACGTGGGCTAAAGGCAGAGGGGAAGACAGACGTGCAAACTACTAGGGAACTATGCCGACTTGGAAATATATTCGACATTATTATATTAGGCGCTATTACACAAGCACTTAATGCCATAAGAAACAAATCAATGAAATTCAAAGCCATGCAAATTGGACATTTACGGGGATCTGTTTGTCATCACAGTGGTTTACAAACCTGAATTTCAGAGTACAAGCTGGGCAAGGTCCTACTTCGCACGTACTTGTTGAAATATACATCGATGACAGAAAACGATAAGATTCCAGATGACGAGTGTAAACATTTTCGGCAGTGAATGAATCAAAAGTGCTCTCAGTCTGAAAAGTGCTCATTTCAAATTATGCTATGGCTCCTTAAAAAGAAAAAAAATCAGCAATGGTAACACGCAAAATAGTAATGAAGTGAGCAGCAGCAGGGCCTGGTGTCATTCTTCTGTCCGCATGTGTGCTCATAGGAAATAGCCGCTGGGACGCATGCCTGGCGAGTCGTTCGTGCTACTTGGCGAAGTGGCCCGAGAAGCTAAAACTGTGTCAAGTAACGTAGCCGGCGCGCTCACACGTGCTGCGCAGGAGGTCTAACGCAGGCTGTGAAGCTATGACGAGGACGTAACGGCATTACGTAAAAACTTTTGAAAGTATTCCTTAGCACTTGTCCTCACTCTATCACTGTCAAAAAAAATGACGTTGTATAACACTGCTAAGGAAACAAAATGACTCATTAGCATCAGTTAGAGGTCCAGCGTGCTTGCTTCAATTCTACTCGTCACCCGCAAATGAACTCAACTGTCAATCTGACCAAGCCAACCAATATTCAACCAAACATTTTGTGCAACCAAAGTCCTTAACTAAAACCAAGGGGCTAAAGGAAATTAGCATTGATGTTAAGATAAATATAAACCTTCAAACAAACAACTGCTAGCAACACAAGTAGAACATACCATACAATACAGTAATACTCACATACATATATTGTCTGTGCGGGCAAACTTTATTCCTAAAGATTACTTGGGGACCTTCTGGAACTCTTTTTTTCTAACGGTCAATTATGCTGCATGTGTTCCAGTAGATCTTTTTGCTCTCCAGCATAATCTATCACGATACAGAGGTTGCAACTTGCATACTGTAAAATCATCCCTGCTGTCACTCACAGACGGGGAAGTGAATCGTAAATCATTATTTGGAGAGAGAAAAAAAAGAAGAAGAGGCCCACGTCATGGCGGCCATTGATCTGGAGCGCGGGCTGGCACATGGCGGGCGAGGTTGGGGCAAAGAGAGGCGCGACGTGGTGGACAACTTTGACTCTGAGATGCAAGAGTGGGAAGACCAGCTGCAGGACATTCAGAGGAAAATAGAAGAGGTGACAACTCCGCCTGCATTTACACTTTGGTTACTCTTCTTCGGATCTGACGTGTACTGACTCACCAAACTACACTCATGAACACGTAATGATTTATGAGAGACATGTTCCAGGACTGGCAAAAAAAAAAAAAAATTTAAAAAAAGCCTTATTTTATAAAGATATGTCCAAAATAGTTAATTAAAAAATTAAAATTAAATTTATTTAATTAAACAATTGATCAGAAAAATGCATTTTGGTGATCACATAATTTTTAAAAATCAAAACCATGCAGAAAGTAGAGATAAATTCAAATTTTAACTCCGGTAACACGGTAGGTGACCATCTATTGTCTCCACAGTGTGTTCATTCGTGTCGTATGCGCTGCTACTGTGTTGGCAACTAGTGTTGCAGTCATGATATCGACAATTGGTCACAGGATAATTAAACTACGTGCTGACAGATGTGCTAAACACTGCCAGACTCACGCACGCATGCTTTGAAAGCCGATACCCACGGAAGCGCGCCGGTTGCCGTGCAGAATATCATGTGGGGATTACGACAAACGGAGTGGCAATAGCAGAAGAATTAAAAAGGGAAGTAATCCAATGTTCCTTTTGCACCTTTCAGCTGTACAATGAAATCCAGGCACGTAGGGGAGGGAACAGCGTCACCCCAGACAACCACCATAACATCAACGACGGCCCCGGGAACCACGGCGACGACATTTTTACACCCGCCCATCAAAGCAACCGTCACCGCAGCGACGAGCGCAGCTACCCCGCAGGCCACCAGAACGGCGTTTCGGAGATCGGTGACTTACTGCAGGACTACCTGGACCACGGGAAGCATGCGAATCGAAAGAACAATGGCGCTCGCCACGTGGTGAGTACAAAAAAAAATACAAAAACGGTCGTTTGAAAAAAATACTCAAATTAGAAGCGTTAAAAAGAGGCAAAACATGACGTTGACAAAAGGGAATGTGGTCACCGCTCCCAAAGTAGCGCACTTATTTAAAGCTTTGACTGACAGATGCAGGTATACTATTTACAAAGGCATGCTTGCGTCTCTTTCAGCACTTCAGCGACACTATTCGAGTGAGTCAGGATTTCCCCGTGTACCAAGACGAGAGCGGAAGAAGAGCAGCGAGTCAAAGGTACAGGAGATTTTTGGGTCAACTGCCGTTTACCTCAGGGGCATACGTTCCAAATGTACATTTTCATTCCCGTTTTTCTGATTTCCTCTCTGGTCTTTATGACAGAGCGGGACATGAGCAATTTTTGGGAAGTTTCGAGGAGCTGGAAAATCGGAAGAACCGATCGGCTCATGCGAAGGGTTGCCCCGACAAGGAAAACACAGTTGCTAAGCCCCCGCTGAGACAGAAGGAAGCCTCATCACCACGCTCCACCGCCCAGCTCGTCACAGCGGAGTCGCCGACGGCAGACAGAAAGTCCTACGGGCCTGGCGTGCTGGGTGACAGGAAGTGCGGCAGCCCCTCCATCCTCAGGAAGTTTGGAGCCATGCTCCAGGAGAATGAAGGCAAGACGCTCACCGACGCGGGCGTGGTCACGTCGGAGGTCAAGCGCCTCAGTCCCAGGTGCCAGCGCAAGACTGCTGCGGCCGGACCTTGTAAGACCCAACTCCAAAAATGCACTTCCGAAGTGGAACGCGGGGGATCAGAATCCTCCAGACGTCAGCACAAAGATCTGCGAGGAGGATCTCAGACCACGGCGCAGGTTCTCGGGAGCCCAAGGACCAGGTCCAGGTCCAACAGTGCGGCCGACAGGGACAAATTGAGGAAACCCGCGTCTCAGCATTGGGAACCCAACGTGGACGGCAGGATCCAGGGGGTCAGGCCTGGGGGTCAGCCGGAGTTGACTCTTTGCGGGAGAGATGAAGGACTCATCGAGTTGCTGGACATGCTGGAAATCCAACACGAGTACACTTCCAGAACTGGATACACGACCTACAAAACCACTCCGCAGCAGGTGTGTCTTAAGCCCCCTGTCACGCTGGCCTACATAAGAAATTCATTTTCCAAATTATGAAAAATCATTCATTGGAAAGTTGGCCAAATTGCAGGCCAACTCCAGTTTTTTTTTTCATTTTGCTTCACATGAAAGCCGATCCATCTTTTTTTTCTCCCCTCTCTGTCCAGGTAAACGCATCTCAGTGGCCCCCCGAACCCAAGACGACTTTCTCCCGTCCCGCCCGGCCGGCCAACCAACGTCCACCTTCCAGATGGGCGAGCAGAACAGAGAGCGTAGTAATCGTTGCCCCGTCGGGCCCCAATTACCGGCCCCCGAGCCCTCTCGTCCGCCCCCCAACCCCCAAGACCAGAACCCCGAGCCCGGCCCTCAAGCACCGCCCGGCCGTTTGCTACCCGCGCCCCGCCGAGACAGTCATCATGTGATGGTGTTACTTTTTCAGAGACTTTCCATCCATGCCACATTCTGTGTAAATATTCGGGACGACGCGATGATGGCTGTGAAGCTCATCGAAACTACGGAAAGCCGTTTGGGAATTAATTCAATAGTCTCCATACCTAGCTTACGGTCTATGTACGAGTACATGCGCCTTAAACTGGAAATGAAACACAACAAATAACTGCGTGAGCGGGTTTCCATATTTGCGTGACAACCAACATTCTCCATCGTTTGTCAACATGTTAGCGTTTTGCTTAGCTGCCGATCCCCTTTTTGAATCAACTTTCCTGAGCTTTTCTTTGTTTTGTTTGTTTTTTATGGCATTTCTTTAATTTCTATTTATGTACTCGCCGATATTGTATGCAGCCCAAAGTTCAAGGGCAGCAATGTGCTGTGAACATAACAAGAGTGACTTCCAATTTTATGTTGTCAAAGTATACATATATCGTATTTAATATGTCTGAACTACCCATGTGATGAATGACTATGGTATGCCTTCATGTATTTTTTTTCCTTGTTAATAAACACAATTGTGATTTAACAACAGTGATTTTTCTTTTTAAATTGCACCACGACGTGAATCTGATAAACACGAATTTTAGGGACTTACCGAAAAGGACAAAACTCGGTCAATAATTGAGTAGCCAGTGTCAACAAAAAGTTGCCATGTTATGAGGATAAAGTCGAAAAGCTACAAGAAATAAGTTCTTCAAATGTTTTGTAATTTACAGATGTAAATATTCAATTTTAATACACTTGTAAAATTGACTATCATCTTACAATGCCAATTATTTAGATTTTTATGATTCAATAACATTGGTGGTTAACCAAGACAAATAGTTTTATGTTTAGTTTGACAGGAAACTTTTCTTTTAAAGATGGCGACGAAATACAAACAAAAACAATTCCATTCCGGTGATGAGTCGGTAGCCATTAGCGCATTCACATTAGCACACACTTCACAACCCCCCCCCCCCCCTTATTCAACCTGTGTGGCAACTCGGGACAAAAATAGCGAGCGTGACGTGTGTTTTGGTGCCAGAAATCTTAGCCCGCTTGTTTCGAAGGCCACTATAAATAAAGAGTGTGGGGGGTTTGAGGGGGACTTTGCTTCCTCATTGGTTGCTTACTTCTGGTTAAAGAAATACAACATGCATATAGTGAAATAAATGTAAAGGCAAGGGAGGTTATTTGCAAGTTGAATTGTATCCTGCAACTTTTTTTTTTTACGCTCCTCAACTGTCATCTTCTAAATTACCGCTTCGCCCAAGAGTCCATCTAACTTACAGGCTCGCACCTCCTAATGCAGCACGAGGGGGTATTTTAACGAGGGGTCTCATTGGCCCTCATCTCCCCTCATTTGACCCTCTGTCCATTCTTGGAAAGCTGACAGCATGTAGTTTATTGGCCGGTGTCACGCCAACATCTGGATTATGCTTTGCCTAACAGACGGAACAAGCGGAAGAAGACGTGGACGCGAGAGATTTTTCTTTAGACGAACTGAAGTGGGTTTTTTTTCTCTATTTGCTACCCGTGCCTCCTTCCTTTCGGTGAAGCGCCCAATTAGCAAAATGGCAGCAAGCAACATTTACAGTATGCCTTTATCTCGCCACTTTCCAGCGACAAGTTATATAAGTTTCAAAATTGAATAGTTTGTTGAGGGGTGGGGGGAGGATAAGTTACTTCAAGCGTTACGTCAACTACACATCCCTGGGACCCTTGAAAGATGCTATTTTTAAATATAAACCGGGAAAAAAATGTTGGTGGCTTAAACCTGCCGCAATTGTTTTTAGAGGCCATTGCTTGTTTATTAATTTGCTTTGTTTTGCGAGCGAGTGTCAGAATCGGTTTCTTTCGATTTTTAAAAAATCGTTTTTAGCTTGACATTTCACAATGCAGTGCCTATTTTCTTCATTTAAAAAAAACTAAACTATGGGGGGAAAAAAAGCTCTCCAAAGCCCAAACTATTCAAGTTACAAAAATGTTGACAGGCTTGTGCGCGCACATAGTATACATCACCGGTTGGGGTGCGCATCCCTCGAATAAAAGCTGATTCGATACATGGGGTGCGAGATGATTCAAAGAGGGCACAATTTAAAGTGTAACTATTCCGTTTGGTTACATGACTTTCATTACATCTCATATGTTCTACTGAAGTACAATATTAGAGAGTGGTATTTCTCTGACAAAAAAAAAACATTACAAAGATATTTGCTGGTTTTTGGCACCAATTATTGGCAGTTCCATTCATTTCAATGAGGCACGATGATTTCTGATCAGAGATCCTGACTTATGAGCGTGGTCAGGGAACAAATTAAACGTGTATCTGAAGGGTGTTACCGTACTGTAGTTATTTTGGTGGTGAAGGACTTTGCTTACCAAAAAGGCATGGAAAAACACGCACTTGCATCGATATTGGCGTGCGGCCTCATAAACTATGCTAACCACATCCAAGTTTATATAGCTGTGAGCACTCAAAGTCAAAGATTGAGTGCCAGGCTGGTGCCAGGCAGACTCCGCAGCCTCTATTCGAGTAAGTATCATATCTTCAGCGCCAATGTGATAATGGCCACAACATCTGTCGAGTGTGAGGTCTGGACGGCTGACATAACGTCTCCTTGCCGGTTCGAGGCCCCCCCCATGTCAATCTCACGCTCTCGCTCTGCTTGTGTTCGTTGCCACTGCGACACACCTTGAAATAGACGCGGGTGTTTGTTTGATATCCAGATCTCTTTGTCCTCACCCATAAGACAACTTTGCCATACCGGTGGGCCGCTAAATGTTACAACTGAAAGTTTCGTCCACTTTCATCGACAAAGTTGGAAAGCTGCAAGCTACCATCTCAAGGCCAGTCCGTCTCGCTACACCTGTCCAAAATGTCTCCATTGAAGCAGAGCGCAGCTCAAATCGCCGCCGATGAGTACGAGCAGTGCTCCCCGCCCCCCATCAAGGAAAGCCAGGAGGTCCGCGAAGGGGTCTTGAGACTGCCTGGCTTCTCCGTTAAAATAGAAAACACTTCCCCTCTTTGAAAGACGACCCGCCTCGGCTTGTCTTTCAAAACAACAGCGTCCTGAGGGGACGGCGGGGGTTGAGCTCGTCGGATTAGAGCGTGTTGCTCGGCAAAGGGGGGCAGGCTACTTGTCATGTGACGAATGACCAATTTGAATTTGGATTGCGGGGAGCGGGTGTGACGACGTGTGGCTACTCACACATTTAGCTCGGGGGAATTGGACACACCGGAGAATTGTGACAAGGCCCGGCAGTCGGGGCATGATTGTCAAAAGAGGCACGAGATCACGAGAGCGTTCGCAGACTAAAGCGGGCATGTTAAATGGATAGTTAACTCATTTAGTACCAGCCAATTCTAGAGTCTGAAAAGACGTTTAAATGCGTCTTTGGGAGTGAATGAGTTAATGATTAGTCCGTGACACTGCGTGCATTTCTTTTATAGTCAAAATATACAGAGCTGAAATTTAGACCCGGAATCGGTGCTGTAAGCAAGTCAGTGGGAATTATTGGGAGTAGTTTTACATAACGGTTTTGCTGTGCGCTGCTTTGGGCAAGGATGACATCACCACTCACGGTTCAGGACTCGGCTTTTCAGAAAAGTTAACAACGACAGATCCCTACAACCACGAGACCAGCTTCCGACCAAAAACAAGACAGCTGCTTCATGGTTTGTTTTCAAGCAAGGTCAACCAGAAAGACCAAAAAGTCTTCTTCCTTCAGTTGTTTACGTACTGAATCATTTCAGGGCCGCAGGCTCGGGTTCAAGTAGTGAGAGCTGCGCCAGGGACAGTGTCACCTTAAATACGGTCTCAAATTCACTTTTGGAAGTCGACGTTGGAGGAATGCTGGCAATGCGGTCACATGAACTAGCTTGAGCCTCACTGACGGAATGGCCAACAAGAAGCCCTTTCACATGGCTGGCTACTAGGGCAAAATAGAACTGCTGATTTGCCGGCTATGCAGATTGCATAAAATAAGTGGACGCTGACGTTTCACAGAAACCATTTTCCCCCCACTGATTCCATCTCAGCAGTGTTAAAGTGCACTATAACGTAGGTACTGCAATATACCTTCGAGTGAAACGATGCCCACCTGCAAAAATTGGGGCTCTTATGCAACATGGCTTCTATCGGGTCCAAATGACATAAGTGGCTAATTATATTAGCGTTACGCACACTGAAGACGAGTAAGAATTATGTATCAGAAGAAGCAAACATGAGGCGACAGAACCCGGCGGGGGTCGAACCCAGATGATAGCAGCGCCGCGTTGTTCTAAATCCAGGGGCTGTAAATACTCCGTTTGACAGGTTGATGGGACGCAATCAAAACATGACGCCACCGAAGACACCCGGTTAGCGTCGCTTAGCGTTGCGCACCACCCCCCGCTGCCCTCCAAATAAATCAGCGCTCCGCGCCAAGGAACAGATACACTATGTACCCCTGCAGCTAAACCAATAAGGGCTCTCATTAGTACATTGATATCAAGAATAAATAATATTGTGGTGAGTGTGGGTTTTTACGTCAGATTATTTTATATCCAAATTGTAAGACACTAAAATAAGTCGCTGTTTAGTGCTACTAGACTCCGTTATTTTTCTTGATCAACGATGTATATTTTCTGAATCTGAAGTTTGAAATTATTGAGTTAAACACAGTTACAGGTCAAACTATCGATATGCTCAATTTTAAGAATTGACACCCCTCTGAAAGCACTACCTTTGTCGAAATGAAGCTCCTCATGTCTTTCCGACATAGTTCCTTTGCACCAACAAGCCACAAAATGAAGGCAAAACACTAATTCTGGCTCAATGAAGCTCCTCAACTCACTTCTGCAGAGTTTCTAGCTTCCTAAGACTTCCTGCCCTGTTTCTTGGTTTACTGAAGGCATACCGAGCCACGCTCCATCGCGTCCGAGCCTACGGACCGCATGTGACCCAGAATACGCGTTGTCGTCATCATGTTCCCAAAATCTGTTTGCGCCACGTCCAGAATATCACCTTCAAAATTTGGGATGTCATCATAGCGGTGATGCATCGGCATTATTCATGGTTTAGCGGGCGCCTTAGCGAGGCATGTCACTCGATAGGCGCTGATGCCATGTGCTGGATGATAGTCACCACAGCCACAGTGAGGTCATTCCTGGCTCCTGCAGGCGTGACACAGGCACCACCCCCCCCCCCCCACCCCCAACCGAGCAGACACCCTTGACATACATTTAACGTAGACGCCCGTTTTGAAACATTGCAGCGATGACAGATGGAAAGCAGTTGAAGCATGATGGCTGCCGATAAGGGTGCCTAATGGAGCCTGATTAAAGTCATAACTAATCCCGCACAATAAAGCTAAATACAGGACACACGGGCCTCAAGGTGGTGAAAGATGCGAACGACTATTTGCGGGAGGTCGGGATTCGTAATACCGTGGATTTTCTGTAGAGAGGAAGCCTGAAACCACAAGAAGCCCGCATCTTGTAAGATCTTTTGAAAATACTTTTGTTTTTCCAAGTCACTTTAAATTTGTGCTGCGACTGAAGCATCTACAGGTGCATTTCAATAAATGGGAATATAGCGCGGAGCCTAGTTTATTTCAATAGTTGAACTCAAATTTAAGACACAAATGTTTTGAATCATTGTCTTGATTTCGAAACCAATGTGCAATGTTGCCAATACATTGCAACAAAGACTATTTAAAAACATTTGGAGCTCGTTTCACATTTTCATACAAACAGCTATGATCCCAAACACAATTTATAGAACAATTTCGAACGCAGATTATTTCTCTCCATTTTTCCACTTCCACGTGGTTTAAAACACACACACACACACACACACACACACACACACACACACACACACACACACACACACACACACACACACACACACACACACACAAAACACTAAACCTTATATATTGCACTGCACACACAGCACTTAGAGCACAGAGGTAGGTGTGATAGCAGGTGTAAAATGTCCCCTGCCTGTCTGTCTGTCTGTGGCCCGATCATATATGCCTGTACTGTAAATACACCACATAGATCACATAGCGTATAGTTCAGACTTGGAGCACTCAGCTACTTCGCTTGTCATTCTGTTATTTTGACTGGGTTAGCCCATCAAGCCTGTCTCTCCTTAAACACCCTGAGAAAGTGTCGCTCTTAATTCTCCTCCCGATACGTTGCTCGCGCATGAATGTGTCCGTTTTTCGACAGCCTATATGGTCCTAGGCCACACAGTAAGGAAACTAAATTACTGAGGTCGTGGAGATGAAAAAACACCCCCTACAGTCTCTATGATAGTTTGTCTGCAGGTAGGCTTGATCTCAAGAATAGTTAAAGTCGGAGATAAAATAAAGGAAAATCTGAGTTCTATATTGAATGTTCAAATCACTTTCTACACTTTAATGCAGTAATATGCAAATGTATACCCCATCTAATTTTATTATAATTATTTTGTCCAATGAAGTTAAATTCATTGGGAAATCATTTACTACTTTTTATTTAATGCTATTTAAAGTTAATCACACACAAAAACTAAATATAAATACCACTAAATACATGTTTGAATCTTTCATTGTTAGTTTAGTTCATGTATTTTGAGATTGTTGTGTGTCAACTTGAAATTGGACATTTTCCTCAAGATTTAAACCAATAAACTAAAAATAGCGCAATAATAATAAAAATAAATCACCTGACTTCAATCCTCATAACCAAACGCATAATTTGTTCAACAGCACCACCTTGTGGAGACATGCATTTAATGCACATGCTTAAATCTGTAAGTACGAGTGGCGTGGACACACAAACGAAATGAAATGTTAACAAGCAGGACAGCACTGCAGTTTATCAAACGGCCTTTCAAACTGATCTGACACTGAAGAAACAGTTGCAGGCGTACAGTAAGGCTAGTGGTCAGTACGGCTGCTTCACAGTTCTACGGTTCTGTGTTCGAATCTCAACTCTGTGATTTCTGCTCGCCTTGCGTTTACGTGGGTTTTCCACAAGCACGATGACTTCCCTTCAGAATTGAAAAACATACATGCTCGTTTTGAAACCCATGTTTCATCGGACCTCGCCCGGATTACTGAAATGCACTTTTTGGGGGGGAAGTCACTTACCTTGCAACGGAGGCCGCTTTCAGATTGGTGATGATGATGTAGTGTTGGCGCGGAGGCTCGACAGACACTCCAGCTCTCCACTGTCAACACAAGGCACAATTTAAGGACATACAGGAGCAGACGATGCTCTACACTTTCATTGAGCCAACAGATTGAGTGAATATAATTCTAAGAATCACAGTATTATCAGAAAAAAATTGTAATACAAGAGAATATTGTTTCTATTTATTTATATTACAAAAATGAAGGCCAGTTGCATATGTACACAATTAGTCAATATGAGACATGCTATTCCTCAAAAGGTTGGAGTATTAGGAGAGAGTTGACATTTACAAGATAAATAATAGGGAAAACTATATTTTTCAATGTTGGTGCTGTAAATTTCGAATTTCTCCATTGTGAGACAAAGGTTTTCTTATTATATGACAATATACAATACTGCACTACATTAGGAAAATAAAGAAGAAGAAAAACAGTACTTTATGATTTGACAGTACGGCTAAAAAGGCGACTTTCAAACACCCCCAGAAATGAAAAATACTCTTATAAATTCCAGCTGGACATCAAACACATCACCAGAAAATATTACGTATTCGAACAAAATACACAACAGAAAACAGATGAGTTGAGCCATTGAAGAATATTCAGTGGATTTATTATTAAGAATATACACAAAGTTGAAGCAAAAGGGAAGGAACAGATCATTTGAATTGAGAAAATCGAAGTGAAGCACCATTAGATAAACAGACGGAAAAAAATAAAGGACTTCGCGGTGGGCGAAATGATGATCATAAAAACATGGTCTTCATCCTCTGGCATTTTTCAGCACCCTCTGAAGAAATAAAGTGAATGTGAATTAACATCCATGCCGGGGTGCAAGATTTATTTATTTGTATTAAAAAATAAAGACATGGGATGATTTGTTAGGGCGGTACAAGGAACATGCAGTACATGTATGTACAACAGTGCAGTGTGCACAGTATCTAATTCATCAAATGTCCCAATCATCACATTGCATTTCAATTTGTGCGTATATTTATTGGATGGCCTTCTTGCTTGTACTGTACACTTATTTCCTGGTCATTTCTTTGTCAGGTTATCAAAGCGTTCACTGACAACAGTAAACATTCATTTTCCTTTTTGTACATTTCCGAGTCTGTACTTCTTAACTAAACGAGTAGAATCAGTACTTTTTACAGCCTTGTTGCACACATATCTATACTTTTGCTTAGATAAAGACAGAGTATTTCTACCGTTTGCGGAATTACCTTGGCGACTGCTTTGACGTGGTGGGCCCGAATCGTTGCGGATCTCTCCTCAAACGCTTTGGCTTTTGCTTCTTGGGCCAAATTGTTGAGGAAAAGCACAGCGAGGAGCTCCATCTGCGAACACGGTTGCCTTAGCAAGCTAGCCATTAGCCCACTGAAGCGGTCACAAACGGCGGCTTACCATTGCTTCCGACCCCGGCCTCACGTTAATGTTAGTCTTCATCTTGGATTTGACTCTTTGCTTGAGTCTCGGCAGTTTGCCCGGCATGACGGAAAATGTTCGAGGGGTTGAAAACGCGAGCAGGAAAAGACGAGTTTACGTTTTCAAATACCCCGCTTGCTCGACTTCATTGGTGAGCATTCTTCTTCTTCTTCTCCGGTTAGTTAGAGTGCCTGTTTCCTCTTTACTGCCGTTAAAGTCAAACACAATGTATCATATTTGTTGACGTATGCTGAACAAATGAAACGTGAAATAAATGCAATTTGGTTTTGTTTTAGATACACGTTTTTAAAAACAAGCGAGATGTTTATTTTTTAAATTCAATCCCACGGTTATGCTTACTTTTCATAGTGTGGACGGCGTGGTCCGTTCCACTGCTTTCCATTCGTTCTGTGCTCTGCGCGTGGAGCGTAGAAGAAGAAAAAGACATGGCGGCCCCTACAGACGCAATGAAATTGCTCCAATTTTTAAAACTAATCGGTCATCTTAAAGTAAGACACTAATAATTCTAAATGTAATATTTGTTCAACAACAATTGTCGCAATGCGTTTGTATTACTTCAACCATGCGGGAATAGTTGTTTTAATCATATTTATTGTGCTTTGAGTTTCTGCCACAACCTCAGAAATGTTATGACTCTTAATAAAATGATATACTTGAATAAAAGTATTGATTTGAAATAGATTATTTAAGATCCGACTAATACTGTGTTATCAAGACATATATTCCGTTTAAGTGGCAGCTTTATCAATCTAATCTTCCCAAAACGCCCTTAATCAGTACTACAGCGCAGACTTATGTTACTGTTAAGAAATGAACAGTTTCTTTAACCAATCAGATTTCAAATTAGTCTTGACTGGGACAGGACGCTGGCCCTAAACGATATCAACATTTTTCCACTCACAGATTTGTTAGAGCAAAATCTGTTACAACCAGCTGCTCGAATTAATGTTTCATGATCGGAATGCCTTGTGAGTGCCGTCTATTTAATTGAATTATTTTTTGATTTTGTCACGCTGAATTAATAAATGACAAACAACTGTTAAAATGTTATTGTCTTTCCTGGAGAGGATACCACGGACGGGCTGGGTGTACAGTAAGGTACAGGACCCAGAAAGTGTGTCGGACCACATGTACCGCATGGCCCTGATGTCTCTGGTCATCACAGACCCTAAAGTGGATAAGGACAAGTGGGTTCATTTGCACTTTTTGTCTTCTTTGAGCGAGCTATCAATATTAGTCTCCTCTTTTCCTCAGGTGTATCAAGTTAGCTCTGGTTCATGACATGGCCGAGTGCATCGTGGGAGATATTGCGCCGTCCGACAACATCAGCAAAGCGGAGAAACACCGGCGGGAGGAGGTTGAGTGAGCAGCAGCGCTCTACTGATGTGTGTTTTTGTTGATTAAAAAGTATTTTCCTTCAGGCAGCCATGAAGCAGCTATCGAGTCTCACGCCAGATCACCTCGGGCAGGAGATATATGCACTGTGGGAGGTAAAGTTTGAATGTTTTACTGGCTCAGCCCTCACTAGAGCCCAATTAATCCAGATTTTTGTTTTAGGCTATTTGGCAGAATAAAATGACTATACATATTTAATATACCGGTACATATTATGGGGGGGGGGGGGGGTGTTTAGGAATACGAGCACCAGAGCAGCGCGGAAGCCAAGCTGGTGAAAGAATTTGACCGCCTGGAAATGATCCTGCAGGCGCACGAGTACGAAGAGCTGGAGGGAACGCCAGGGAGACTACAGGAGTTTTTTGACTCCACTCAGGGTGAGCCCGACATTCATTTGGGGTACATTTCCCCCATAGATTGTTCATCTGCTAAACATTTCTCATAGTTTTGCTTTCTCAGCAATTTTGCATGGCTTGGAAAGTTGAGGAAATATGATTGTCGCAATCATTTTGTGATTTTGCAGGTTGTTTCCAGCATCCCGACGTGCTCCAGCTGGTCAGTGCTTTGAATGACGAGAGGAGGAGGAGTCGCTTAACCGAAGCAAATAACTCTGGCAACTTGGAATCACCTTCACACGCATCATGACCACAACGTTTTACTACAAGTTTTCTACAAGTCACAGCATCAACAGGCTGCAACGTCAAATGAACACTCGTCTGGGAAAACAACGCTCCATGATCAGTTGTTGTCTTTGAATAATGTTTTATTATCAAAAAAACGGGACTTGAGATGTACTTGATTTCAGATCAACATATAGGAGACCGTCATTGTGTTCCAACCATGACAAAATGAAATCTAGAGATATCAAGCAGGCTGAAAACTGGATTGTGGGTTTGTTAACAGGTTAAAAAAAAAAACATTGTTACATAACGTCCAACATTACCTTTATCGAGCCAAGAGTTCTTGTTGTAGAACTAGAATAAATATACATGTATTGGGTATCACTTTCAAATTGGAGGTTTTAAGTTGCCCAAGACGATTGTGTACAACTTGCCTTCTCCTTCAATATTATTTGATTAGCCCGAGAGCTGAATTAGATTCTGTGTCTCATCGTGGCAGTCATGTGAAATCCTTTCAAAACCTTCCATGACAATACAGGAGCAGAAAATGCTCAAAATCAACTGCACATGGGCCCTTGGAGACTCAAAAAATAAAATAAAATAAACATCCACCATTCCAAAATGGATTTTGTGTCAATTAGAAAACTACGACTAAGTCTCGCAGTGTACTTATTTGTTTTCCTTTTAGCTTGGCCCGAACACCCATTTATAAATTCCTCAAAATTGATGTTCAAAATGTGTGTCTTGCTGTCAAATAATAAAGAACTCCGGTCACGGCTATATTTGTCCCATCTTATTGGGTTAAATTCGCCATATGCAGTTTCCAAAGTTAGTCAAAATATACAGCGATATTTCAAAACGTTCATACTAGCAGCCGATAAATATTGCATGATCATCGTTTATTGTTTCCGTTCAATAGGAAGTGAACTGGAAAAAGTAAGGAGGCGAGCACTCATGTCGTTGAGAGGGGAGGAGTATTGACGCAAACATGAAAACCGTTTCCTACTCCATCCTCTCGGGCGTGTCCGTCAAGTTGTGAGTGGGCGTGTCCTGTGAGCTGGCCTTCGCCGTGGAGGAGAGGACGTCCTCGAAGCTTCCTCCTGCCCCAGGACTTCCGACTTTAGTCTTGGGAACGCAAAGAAGAAAAAGAAAAAATTCAGTCGCCGAGGAAGTTATCGGTGGTTTATTAAATGTAGCGAAAACAAATAATACAGGAACACTCAGCGCATACAGCTGCCTCAAAAGAAGAGCTTTTTTTTTTTTTTTTTAAATACAAATGTTTCCAGTGTGATTTAAAATTCTGCTTTAATGAGGTGAAAGCATGTAGGAGGAGGGGAAAACTATATTAAACAAGATTTTACATGGTCTACCTGATGACTTTATTTCTAACGTCCTTGGGCTTGCCGATGGCGGTATGCCTTATGCTAGCATGAAGCTAGCACGCTCTTGTAAGATGACAGATGGGTTGAAAACACGAGGTTGTTTTTCAGACTGTATAATTGTGTTTTTTGTACATACTGTACCTTGATGTTCGAAACGGTACTCTCAACTTTCTCCTCAAAAGACCGGAAGCTGGGAGAGTTTCTGGAAAGGAAAAGAAAAATCTTTTTTTCTCTCTCCTCACCACATAGCAACAAATGCTGCTTCATTTTAAAGCAACCATATGTAATAATTTGATACTAAAATGTCATATGTGCTACACTGCATCCATGTTCATACCAAATTTTTAGTGGTCTACAATATCAGTTGACCAGCCTCTCGTGTCATTAGCACAACCATCACGCTAAAGCTACCGTTCAGACTACTGGCATGTGGTTCTCATACAAATTAAATATGAACAAACAACAACAAAAACAGCATCTCCCGTTGCCATGGTGACCCCCTGATCGCCAAGCAAGCAACGTCCACTACTGGTGGACCAGGCAGGACACCCCTCGTATCATTAGTATTGTTTTGTGTTTTTTGTTATTGTAAAGTGTCCTTGGGTGTCTTGAAAGGCGCTTATAAATAAAATCTATTATTATTATTATTATTAGCACTAGCATCAATGCTAAAACTACCGTTGCGAGTATGTGGCGCTGGGACAAACACTAATATGCTCAGACAAAGGTAACTTGTGTTGACTTTGTACAGTCATCATTTCTACTCGATAGGACTTGATAGCTTATTCCGTTTCTGACAAATGGTAACATACTAGATATTCAAACAATTACCTCATGGCAGGCATGCTCATAGAGTGCGAGATGGAGTAGCTGTCCGCAAGGAGAGGAGTTAATGATTAGCTGAGCTCACATCAGTGTTAGCGGTTAGCACACAGACACGTAGACGCACAAGTGGGGCAAAAATATACAAACACGCACATTCAAAAAAAAAAAAAGGAAGGAAGGAGTGTCTCGCCATTGAAATGAATTGAAATGCCTTTGCAGCCGCGTTTGGGAACATTTTTCTGATCAAGGAAACGAGCATTGTCTAAGACATAAAACAATGTAAATGAAGCGGCTTCAGGTTCTTACCCTATGGAGTTGGACCTTGGGAGCACGCGGGGTGGGGGAGATAAAACGTGAGTGTTTCATTGAACAGTTCTGCGCTACAACACTAAATTGGTTTGAAATATGCTCGTGTGAAAAGGTTAAAAAAAAAAATCACATGAGAAATGGAGGCTTGGAAAACACAAAGACAAAGTGACAACAAAGCAGAATTTAAGCTGAGCACAGCAGGAAGAAGCTCACCACATGCTGGAATCGACAAATGCGCACACAGAGTTTTCAATGTAATCGTTCACTTGTGACCACAGTTATTTTGCCGTGAATCACTAATTACGTGCTGCGTTTCTGGTTAATGGTGATTAAGTATGAATTATCCTTGAATCTCCCACACGCGTCAGGCCCAAAAAATAAAAATAAAAATAAAAACAATACACCGCACACAAGACAATAACTAAAGAGGCATGCCTTGTAATCACACATGCACACGCGTACACGTACCTCCTAGGAAATAGTAACTGTAGACCGGCCATGCTGTATGAACAACATTGTTTCTTTTATCAGATCGAGACGTGAGACAGGCCGATAACCACTGGCCCCGATTCAGTACTGTACATGCTAACGCTAACATGCGTTTCATGCTAGCCTGGCTATTAGCTCAGCACATTAGCTTAACACGCGAATGCCAAGATGCAAACGGTGAATTAAAAATCAATCCAGTGTCACTGCCAGCTGGAGAAGTCAAAGAGCCATTTTAACTGGGGGGTGGGGGGGGGGGGGGGGTCTGTGACATGGGTGCGTGATGACCTTGAAGCCAAATTAGCACCGTTAGCTTAACGGGTTGTAGTTTAGCACATGTGCTTCAGTCACACGGTTATTTTTGGGACGAAGGTGACCACCTCTGTCTTCGTCCACTGAGCATGCATTTAGGAACTCATTGGAATGAGTGTCCGTTGAGGTATCAGGAGCAATATTTTCGATCACAAGACCCGTCTCAAACAAACTACAAGTAAGAGGACAGGGTGACGTTTTGGATTTTATCCCCCCCAACACTCTCTGCTTCTGGCGTACGTATTTCGAGTTGGGGCAAAGACTGACACAAAAGTTCAGAGCTGTCAACAAATACGGTCACGGGGTGGGCGGAGAGCGGGAGCTGGAGCGACGTGTTAAGATAAAAGATAACTGCCGACAGGCGGAGAAATGGCAAACCGAATCAAGTGCTCACTGTTCAGTGAGTGTGACG
The DNA here is from genome assembly GCF_054856545.1 of Hippocampus guttulatus. Taxonomy (NCBI): domain Eukaryota; kingdom Metazoa; phylum Chordata; class Actinopteri; order Syngnathiformes; family Syngnathidae; genus Hippocampus; species Hippocampus guttulatus. Next base: position 2,713,417 of record NC_141283.1, on the reverse strand, counting down.
GAATATGAGGTACGTGAAAGTGTTGCGGGGCACCTCATGTCTCCAAACTTCCTGTTGATGGCACTGCCGAGCGTGCTGAGGGCCGCCGTGGTCTTTTGTCCCGCCGAGCTCAAAGTCTCGGACGTTCTCTTGTACCTGTAAACCCCCAGAGAAGATGACACAGTGAACACCCGCATATTCCCGCTTTGGCATTCACAGATTTTTTTTCGGGGGGGCTGGAGGGAGTTTCCTCCCATCCCTCCCCCCACCCACCAATAAAAAGTAGTGCAACAGCTTTAATCTTGTGGCATATTGGTGCCAAGGAAATATACTTGGGAGTGTGGGGTCTTCATTTAGACAAAAGTAGTGCTTGACTGCCATCTTGTGGCATCTATAAGCATTGTATTGATTCTTCAATACGTGTATAAACCGTAATTCTTGATTTCTTTATGAGGTTTCAGTCATAACGGCGCTGCAAGGGAAACAACATAAATTTCCCCAGTGTGGGACAAATAAATGATATCTTATCTTATCTTAAAAATGAGTTTGACACCCCTGATCTACATCTTGGGATGTGAGACGATTAGCATTGCGTTCGTAAGCGCCCGTGTCACCCGAAACCCGTGTGGTCACTGTGCTTCATTATTGATGAGGAGATATATAAATGTGCGCATGTGCGTCAATAAAACAGCCGTCCGTGTTGATAGATGGACAAGTCCGCCTTTGACTAGAGTGTAATACAAACACGGCACGTTACAAAAGAAAAACAACACCGGGTAGGGCCGAAATTTTGGAGTCGTGCATCGGTGTCCGTTTGCGCTTACGCGGTGGAGCTCTGCATATCGAGCCAGCCTCGACTCAAGTTGCCGCGCAGCTCGCCGAGAGGAGTGATGCCCAGTTTGTGCTTCAGCTCGCCGTGCCGCTTCTCTTTGGATGCCAGCACCTGCTTCAGTGTGCTGATCTCATCCTCCAGCTGTGCCAGGACAAAAAAATAATAATAATAATAAATCAACCAGACGTTTACTATCCAAATAAATATGGCGAAGCACGCCCCCGGGTTGACCCACAATGCAAGATTGTATTTGTGCGTGCGTGTTTTAGTACTCTGGTTAACTCCAATTGGATCTCCTCTCTCTCTTCCTCCGTCATGATGGAGTTGCTGAGGTTGACGTCCGACGTCGCGTGTTCGTCCGCTTCCCTCAGCGGCTCAGAGTCAAGAAAACCTGCCGGGCACACGCGGTCGTCATACGTTCATGTGACACCGAAGGCGAATGCTCCAAAAGTCGGCCATCTATGGGGGTGAGTTTTAACCCAGAAATGAGATAAGAGCAATTTCCATTCACGTTTTTTTTTTCCCCCCTACAGGTCTTCACATTGCTGTCATCGAGAATATTTTTGGTGTTTCAAAGTGTTTGGATGACAAATGGTTACATAATGTGTGGCAGTCTGTAATCCAGATTAACAGAGATGGATTATGTAGCTAACACACACACACACACACACACACACACACACACACACACACACACACACACACACACACACACACACACACACGAGTTGCCTCCAAGCGGCTGTGTGGCAAATTAATTTGGCACTGGGACTTTGTGGTTCTAGAATCATTGGTGCCTCGGTTTAGCTCCATGTTGAGTCCCACATCAACCGCTGAATGTTGACGCGTTTCACATTTCTCTCCTCCTTCGACAATATAGATATTTGGTTTTAACACGGATATTTCGGGCCTCACCGGAACCTCAGTGGCAGAAAAAAAAATGATTAAAACGAGTCATAATTCATGCATGGAGCTGATGGTCAGTAAAAGCAGATCCGTTATGACAAAAATAAATGATCACATGACATCGGGCGTCCTACAACACACCTACACACACAATGCTACTTCCAAACAATGTACCTGAGAGATGTGCTCCATCTTGATGCATCACAGGGTAAGAGGACCAACGTTAGCGATACTTCTCAATACTCGCGCGCACACACACAAACATCACGACTGTGACAGTCGAAGTCGCCACAAAACGATGCGAAACAAAACCCACACAAGCACAGAGAGAAAAAAAAAGTTGGAAGTTGTGGAGATAATGGGCATTACAAAGATCAATCACTCTTGTTTTGAAGGAAATCTTACATTTTCCCTAGGAACTACCAAAAGGAAAGATGCAGCTGGGAAAAAAAAATAAAAAATCTACAATCCTTTGAGCCATTTAATCTGCAAGAATTGTTGGTTTGGCAGTTTCCACCGAGTTTCGTGTTGAAATGTCGACTTCCACATTTGCGCCGCAGGAAAGGAAGTGCATCGGGTATGCAGAAGCACAAATGTCAACTTTGTGAGAATTCCTCGCGAGCACTTCCAGAAAATGAAAGCGCTTGAATTAACTACTTCCAAAGTACAAAGACCAGCAAATTCGCAGGACTTTTTAGGAAGGAAGGAAAAAAAACAACAACGGATCAATAGCCAATGCCTCCTAAACTCGAAAAAGTCCCACATTATAATACTCCTAAGTCAAGGAACAAATGCTTGTCTTTAATTTGAAAAGGCCACATGGGAACACTCTACTGTGGTACTGTGAAACGTGCACAGGGCACTTGTTTGTCTCACGCCCCTCGCTGCATTTTCTTTTTTTTTTTTGTGGCCTTGAATACCTCTCTGATCACAAGATTTCCATCTGGGTCATGTGTTGAAACTAAATAAGAGGCCCGGGCGGATGGTCATACGGCAACCAGAGTGCAAGACCAAAGTGTGCATATTCTAATCCAATTTAAAAAAAAAAAAAAAAAATTCCATTCATGTTGGCGTGCGGAAAGTTTTCGAAAGCTGCGGTTCACAACTTGGTGACGGACTGTTTGCCACCAAACAGGGAGTCACTTCTAAGTGGAATGCAATTACCTAACTGGATCAACAAACTGCGTCTTGCTTCCAACTGACTTAGATCACACCAATACGAAGTACAGCGACAGCGATTGATGATGATAAAAAAAAACTATCCAATTGCTCCGGTTCGGTTATCGACACCAGCAATTTACAGTGAGGGGTTAAACAAGGAAATGCTCATACACTCAATGGCAGAGGGTACGTAATAAACCTGTCCATCCAGTTTTGTGTGACCTCACAGCACATCAACAAACAAAAATGTCACAACTTACAGTATCTTGTTGCAATTTAAAAACATCCTCAGAGTGAAATCTGGGACCGTTTAGCTAAACACAACGCTATTATTCTGTTGGGCGAATAGCAACAGGTGGTTAGAGGATACACAGGTTCATTGTCCGGCATTTGACTGTATTGCCCGTCAATGTAAGGTGCTGGCTTTGATAAATGAATAAAAATATATAGTTTATTATTTGTAGTACATAAATATTTTTGAACCAAATAAACATTTAAATAGCTAGCTATGCCTAAAGTCCAAAAATGTATATTTTCGGATAGTCCAACTGACATGGCCACTTTAGAGTGCTTCGTTGTCAGCAGTGGGTGCTCGCACGAGACCAAGTACCATCGCTTATTCTAAGTTGAAGAAATGAAATTTGATTGACAGTTGAGTGGATGTGGTTTCACATCATTCAGCATAAACACACCCAGTGCTCAAAAGCATAGAGAATGGTGAGTTTGTTCACAATTTTTAAGCCTCATTTCATTAATCATTCAAATTTGACAGCAGTGTCAATCACACTCTTTGTCATGTGTCAAATGTGAAAGACATTTATCTTTATTTTAAAGGGACCTTAGGAATACTGGACAATCTCCCCAAGCTCATTTGATGATTTAGAATGTTTATTTTGTTTTGTCACTTAAGCATTGTTGACACCGTTACTAAATTTGTTGTCAGTCAGTCATTTCCGGTCAGTGAAGTATGACGTCATGTTGTCGCAAGTGATTAAGTCAAATCAATTTCACCTGCATTCGGTTTAACTAAACACTATTTACAAGTCGAAGGAGGCCAAATCTATCAAATTTAACATTTGGTTACTTTTTGGGAAGAACATTTAATCGTGGGTACACCACTTTGATCTTTGGTGCCGTACGCGTGGACAATGTGGTTCGTTTAAGCTACTAGCCCGAGTAGGTCCATTAAAAATAGTGTGGGTGCGTGTGGGGGTGGTCTCTAAACTCAAACAAGCTTTTAAAGTGCGCATATGAGGAGACACTGACTGACCTTGTTGTCTGGTTTCCATGGCCAACTTCCACTCGCGGTACCACGCAACACGTCACGGTGTCAGCAGGAGCTTGGCACCGGTGCCAGGGTCAGTTCGTGGCCGCCGTCTCTTCTACTTTGACTGCTTGTCACGAGATCTGGCAACCGAAGTGGGCGGGTCGTAGGATATGCGCAAGCCAATGAGCGCACGCGCCGCTGACACCTACGTCGCAGTGTTTTACCTCTGGGTACGTTTTTGAGCGCGGGACGTCTTTCGTTTGTTTTGTTTCAATATTCAGTTTATAACACTCCATTAACACTATTCATGTCCTCTTAAAAAGATTCGACTGTGTTTTCATACTGGTACTTTGGACAACGACGGGTGTCGGACATATGTGTGCGTGGCTGTGGTGTTCTGCTGCCCTCTGCTGACTACTACTGTCATCACAGCTGTATTCAACAAACTGTCGGGTTTGTTGCATCATCAAAATTACGGTTTTATTGCCGCAACGTAAGAAGAAAAAGTACGCAACATGACGACTTTGTTCAGGAACAGTTTCAGCATGATACATTACCTCTTTGGGCAAGTTCATTTGTGTTTATAATATAGGAGAAAAATCGGTAAATATCTGAAAAGCCCCCCCCCCCCCAAAAAAAAAGAGAAGAAAAAGCACACATACAAAGCACACACGCTCTTTAATTCTGAGGAAGTTTATTTTGGAAGAGTGTAATTTTTTTTTCTGACACCAACTCATCCAAAGGCTTCCCATGGAATGCCAGGATTTTTTTTCCATAGCCGCCGTTTTTGAAAACAATACAATTATTAAAACAACAGTTTTGTCTTTCCTTCCTGAGAAACTGATGCAGAGTGCATAGAAATGAAGAGGAAAAATAAGAATAATAAATTAAAAGAAAGGTGAACACAAAGCAGGACAACTTTGGGAGAGGACCGAGCAAGGTTATCGTATACGAGAAGGAATACGTTATTTCGCTGCTGGTGGAAATCGCTATATTCCGATGGTTTTAAAGCAAAGTATTTTTTTTACAGTATACAGGCACTGCCTTACTTATAAACATTTCGGATATACAAATAATTCTGTTAGTTTAGACTTTTTATAAACTCTCTGGCGGCGAAATTTAGAGTATGTTACCGTCAGTGTAGTGTGCTACAATCTGCCAGGCAACACTGAATTCGACCGGAAGAGACACAGCGCAATTATCAGCAAATAATAGCCGCTCATGTCGGAAACTGAGATTATAAACCTGTTAATATTATTGTATTCATCATTTGTACGTGTGTGTTAAAGTAACAATTGTATGACTGTTTAAAATACCGATAGCATGTCGACGTCTACAGCATTTTACATTGTGTTAGCATTGAGCTAACGGAAGTGTTAGGTGAAATTATTTTTACAGTTCACTTCAACTGAGCGTGACAAACCAACAAGCAAAGCAGCCTGAAGTGTTTTGCCTCTTATGTGGAGAATTGCGAGCAAAGTCTTCTTTTTGTTTCTTCAAAGTGATGTTCCACAATAGTCTCCCATTTAGTGAAAGCAAGAGAGGCGCTGAAGAAATACTTTCGAAAAGTGCGTTTTAATACTGTCGGTTGAAGTGTGTTTTTAAGTTTAAATGTGTTGAAAGTGTCGGGGTGTGGACCTTTTTTTTCATAGGGTCACTATCTTTATTTCCCTATTTTTTTTTTGCAGTGGAATTACTTGTATCAATGAGACAATCTTTTATTTGCAACAAATAACTCTGGCCAACTTCAAGTCCCAATAAAGTGAAAGCAAACTATAAATCTCTGTTTTCAGCCATTTAGGTCAAACTCAGTCATACTTGCGCACTTTGCTGGAATTCTTTGAATTCATAAAAGAGTGCAGACGGTTTAACCCTCATTTATACCTTTTGGAATAGTAATATCTTGGAACAAAAATGCACAAATCACTCGTAACCACGTTTCCAACAAGTGGTACAGTTCGGTTTCGGTTGGATCAGGTTTGGACTGGTAGAGCTTGATTTGCACCCGCCGCGTATTTTTCCTCTTTCGCGATAAAAGTCAGCAATGGCTCGATTGTCGGATGCCCCCACGCGAGATTATCTTTCGCGACTATCCTGTGATTTTTCCAACCCTGATATGCTCTGAAAATGGCCGAAGCTGAGAATCGTTAAATGTTAAACCCGTTCAATATTTACGATCACAGGATCAGGCTCAACATGAGCATTTTCTTTCTCTTCAATTCAAAGTCAACAAGCGATTATTTTGTGTTGTGCGGTTTGATTGGTGAAACAATCGATATACTGCTCTGTGTTCAAATGAGCTTCAGGCATCGCACCGCAACTGCGGGAAAAATCGTACCACACTGAACGGAACCAAACTGCTCCTCAGGGGAAACGCGCTTCTCACCAGCGTCCTGTCTTGGCGACGTTTGGCACTGATACACAGACTGTATACTACTCATAAAAAGTTCTGAATATTCATTGATGTTTGGCTTCTTATCTTTTTTCCATGTGTCACATAAACACAGACATCAACTCTTGGCATAACGTACCTTCCTATCTTCCCAGGCCCCAGTCCACATTCCGGTGCTTCATCTCTCCTGGAGAATACAGCAAGAACCGCTTCTGTGTTGAAGAACAAGACGTGAAGACAAGCACACACACACACACAAAAAAAAAGAAAAGCTGCGCTTCATGTAGAATGGAGTTAAGCCTTATTCCTCATGATCCTCAGTCAATTTTTAAATAATCTCGTCCTTTCCCGTCCGACTCGTCGCCAGTGCCGAGCCCCGTCCACAAGTCTTGTATCCAGACGCATTTTACCTTCGATGGGGCAACTGTCATCACCCTCAGGCCGTCATCGCCGTGGAGGGAGGAAGCTAGTGTCATACTGCTTCAAAAAACAAAACAAAACAAAACAACGAAAAATAGTTTTTTATTGATGGATGAGCCAGTTGTTTGCGTCCTCCAGATCAGTGTCCAGCTCTTCGTCCTCATCCAGGGGCTCGGGGGTCCGGAGCTCGAGTTCCCGCAGGAAGTCGGGCGTGTAGGCAGGCGGCTGGGCGTCCGACTTGAGGCCGATTTTCTTCTTGGTCAGGTGGAACTGGTCCCGGATGAAGTTGTAGAATTCGTATTCGTAGCGCATACGATGGTAGAGCACCTGCAGCGCCTCCAGAGTGGGCGTGTGTTTGCGTACCGTGCCCGTCATGTTGCCCATCTTCCTGTGGTCTACATACAAACACACTTGGTCACTTTTTGAGAAGAACTCACACGTGTCTTTTTTTTTTTTTTTTTTTTTTGTGGTGTCAGCCAAACTTTCGAGCGTAAATTGGAAGTCGGGACACTCATACGTCAAGGTCGCACTGTCCTGAGGAGGACATTGGCCTACCGGGGCTTTTATAGATGTTGATCACTCCCGTAAAGTAGTGTGGGAGGAGCCTCTCCAACAGGAGCAACACATCTTCCAGCTCCTCCAAGATGCCCACCAGCAAGTAGTTCTCCAGTACATTCTGTTTGGCCCGCTCTAAAGCCCACGGACCCGGCTCTCTGATCGACGGAGCAACAAAATACGTCAGACCAGCCGTGCCTGCCAAGGCACAATTGAAGCTCTTGAGAAAGCACATACCTGCATTTCGGGTGCTGCCCGCAAAAGTATGGGATGATGTAGAAGACTCGGGGGTTGGAGCATTCCGGGTAATTCTCCAGAATGCACACGTTTATGTCCTGGAAAAAAAAATATCAACATCTAATGAGCACGAGTTGTCGCTGGCTGATAAAAACCGAATGAAGTTTATGTGGGATGTGAGCAGCATTCGGGTCTCCTTCAAAGTGAACTGTACCAACTCATTCCGTCCGCTAGAGGGAGCGCTGCACCAACGCCTGCTTCCAGAGCAATCGATTCAATTTCACCCGAGGTACACTTTGGCCCCGAGAAGCGGCGAAGGGCCACACGCCGATGAAAAAGATGTAAATGAATACATAAATAAGAGTCGTGAACCTTCAACCACCCCGGCAGCGTGCGCGCAGCGATTAAAAACAGGCACACGGCTGTAAAAGCAGCAAGCCACTGTGACAAAATGGAGATGCGGGTTCTCCATCTAAATAGAAGTAACGGCATTTTTTTTTTTTTTTTGCAGGTTAAACCCAGTGAACTGAGGCAAGGGCTCTATTAACTCACTCCCAAAGACGTTTTTAAACGTCTTTTAAGACTTGGTCCAGAATTGGCGGGTACTGAATGAGTTAAACAATAAAAATAAGACGATATATATCGAGGAGCGTGAAGCTATCAAACATTTCAGTCTTCTCGTATCCACCTGATAATTCTACAGAATAATAGTTCATTTGGAGAAATTTTGATTTCGACATCACACACCGGCTGCCCGTTTGCATGCCTGTCGCGCCGAAGAGACGACGTAATCGGAAAAGTGAAACGACATTGAAAGTGTGATGAATAAGATTCACGCTACCGATGAGCGGGAAATGGCCGGAATGAAACCGGAGCCATTTGTCAACGCCAAAACCAAGGCGAACATAGTCCATCACCCAGATTACCGGCAGGCAGACTGACCTCAACCTTGGAGCGGGAGACGAAACGCAAGGCGAAATGGTCACCATGATGGTGTATTTTTTGGGGGGGTCTTTCCATTCACTGACACTTAATTTTTTGTTTAGTTTTTACAATTAACAGTAGCGAACTTAATCTTAAGTATGGATGATTAAGAGCTGACCGTAAAGGGACGCACATTCAAAACAGGTCAATTTGACTGGAAGGTGTTGGTTATTTTTACACTTGTATATCGGTATTGTACCAGATTTTTTTCCCCTAGAAGCTCAATTGTGCAGCCAGGAGGTCTGAAATCCCTTTTAGGTGCTTGGGCGAAGACTTTTTTTCCGGTCGGGATGAAGGAATTCCTCAGGAAGAGGAACGATCGCTACTGTCAAATAGAAGTGCCAGGTGGTTGTGCGAGGATTATCTTCTTTCATGTTTTTCCCCCACCATGTTGAACTCCTTTTAGCTCATGACTTCCATGGAGAAAAGGAAAGGGGGGAACATCTTTTGAGATTCAAATGCTATTTTAAAATAGTCCATTTTCTTTTTAAAAAGTTGATTGCCACTTTTAGTTGAAGTTTACTGTCAACACAAATATATACAATTTGTGTGGCAGCACGGTGAGGGTTCGATTCCAGCTCCGACCTTCCTGTGTGGCGTTTGCATGTTTTCCCCGTGGCTGTGCGGGTTTTCTCTGGGTACTCCGGTTTCCTCCCACATTCCAAAAAACATGCACATTTTTCTTTTTGGAACACTCTAAATTGTGCCTAGGTGTGATTGTGAGCGCAGATGGTTGTTTGTCTTTATATGCCTCGCGATTGGCTGGCGACCAGTTCAGGGTGTACCCTGCCAACTGCCTGATGACAGCTGGGAAAGGCTCCAGCACGCCCGCGACCCTCGTGAGGATAAGCGGATCAAAAATGGATCTCAATTGTTGCTCATATGACTCATATGGCCCACATCCAGGAAGTACTTTGCGGACTTTGTGACTGCACATACTTGTCGTGCTGCACCCTACTTTTGAGGAATCCACTCAAGGCTCATTTCTATACGGCGCGTGCACGTTAGTGGTGCACGCGCTCACGCGCAAGTCATTAGTATTTGTGGGAGAGTACCAGTGTGCTCACTCGGGCTCATTGTCACTATTCCCTGTGTGGATTAGGCCCAGTGAAAAGTCTTTCAAAGTGGAGCAAAACAGGCGCTAATCTGTCAAAAAGCCTCTCGTTGCACTTCATGGAAATGCGAGCGTGTGAACTAAACAAGCAGGGAGCAACGGGGTACATTTGTTTAGATTGCTGTAAATGTAAAAAAAATGTATTAAAAAAAATCGGAATATTACATTATTCCCTTATGATAATTGTTTTCATCATATTACAGCCTTTTTTTTTTTTGCAAAACCATTATCTGTTATTGTGACCACTTATTTAAAAAAAAAAAAAAAAAAAAAAGCAGGTTTTTACATATAGCGGGGGTGTCTGGAAGATATCCTCGCTGTCTACAGTAAATGGGCGTTCACTGTATACTGATGACATAAACGCACAAAACAACACTCAGTCAAGTTCGGACCCGTGCCAAAGCAAAACAAACCACATTTGGATGAGTCCCAGATTTTCGGATTGGGCTCCAGAGCCAAAGTTAATCAATTCACCTTCGGGCTTTACGACAGCTCGACGCCAAACGTCGACGAAATCCCATTTTGTGTTTGGCTGGCTAACAAACAAACCAGGCACCTTGTCTGGATTGGTTTGTTGACATGCTTATGCTGCAGGTCCTACCGGGGGTGTGTGCACAATATGCATTCAAATGTTGTGCACATACGTTGGGGAGGGGAGGGAGGGGGGGGGATGCAGGGCGACCGCAAGAATGTCTCGGGGAACTCGCACGTTGGGTGCCGTTGGGCCAGCTGACAGCCTCTTTCAATGACACCTCTTGGCGTGATGCAGAAAGCGGTCTGGATTCTTGGCACGTGCCCTCAAGGACACTTCATATGCGGGATTAGTTTGGATAGCGACACTGATTAAGGAATGGGCGCTGAAAAAATATTTTCGATTACCGGTACCTCTCACATGCCACTGCTCACGCGCTCACGCCACACACACAACTGAAATGTCTCACCAGAGCTGCTAAAATGCATTGACACGCACTACTGAAAGAATCAGACTCAACTCAAATGTTCTCACAACAACCACTGTTGAAGCTCGCAGGCATTACTTAAACATTCTCACACACTACTGGAACACTGGAACACACAAACGAAATGATCTCTCTCTCTCTCTCTCTCACACACACACACTCAACACACACTACGGACACATGTTCCATTTATATGAAAGCGTTTGAGGACCTTTTAAGTAATGTGTGAGAGGATTTTAGCTAAGCATGAGAGCATTTTATTCATGTGCTGAGAGCGTTTTGCTTTTATGGGAGAACACCTGACTTGAGTGGAAGAGTTTCAGAATGTGTACGAAACAATTCAGTAGTGTCTGATAGTATTTCTGTAAACTGCGAGAGAACATTTCATGTGAGTGTGTGTGAGTATGATGAAATCAGTTGTGCTTGTGAGAGTGTTTCAGTAGCATTTGTGTGCACGAGCAGTGTGTGTATGTGTTGTGAGCAGATTTTTGTGTAGTGTCTGGATAGTGTTTCAGAAACTTGTGTGTGTGTTTAATGTGTGAGAGAGCGAGTGAGAGTATTTCATTTGCGGGTTCCATTGTAGAGGATGGCTACGAAAGAGTGGTTCAGCAGTTAATGTGAGAGTATTTCAGTAGTTTGTGAGTGAAAACCACCAGTCGTGTGTGCAAACGGGGGGGAAAAAAAAATTTGAAGTGAGTGTTTCAGTCGTGATGTGAGAGGTGATCCAGAATTCTGGCGCAGACACCTTTCCGCTCGCGAGCACTTCCTTACTTACAAAGAGGGATTATCTCGCATCCCTGTGACACATGTCATCCACAGGTAAGCTGGTCTGCAACAGGACCTTCACCTTTACCCTTTTCAAATGTAGCAAGACGCCCCCCCCCCCTCCACCTCCCGCTGGTTTGCATACTTCAATAACTCAACTCACATGGTCCGAAACTGCAGGGAGGCAAGCGGCGCAACGCTCAATTACTGCCAGTCAGACTCAAGCCGGGATGACATTATGTCAGCCTCTCATTACAGCTTGAGCTTCCACAGTATTTTTGTCATCCCATAATATTATACCGCTCACCGCGGTAGGAGTCGCAAAGTCATTTCTGACACGTGGTCACTAAAACAGAAGTTGTGATACTTATCGGGAGCGTCTTGGGTAATGATGTCGCTCAATTATGTTTTCGATCTCGGTGTCTGCTTCGGCAGCATGAAACGACACCCCCCCCCCCAAAAAAAATAAAAAATCGAAAGGCGATTCTGTCACAGCGCCGTGGTTGGCAATGCCCGTCAGAGCGGCAGAGAGGGAACCTACCAGATATCGCTCGTCGTCGGTCATCTGGGGGGTGCGGATGAGGTGGTTCTGCTCGCCCCTCCAGTCGCCGAAGCGACGGAAGAAGTAGTTGGACAGGAAGCGGTTGATGGGGTCGCGGATGATGTTGATGTAGACGGGCTCCTCGATCTTAAACCTGACAAAGGCCAGGTTCCAAACGGTGAGTCGCGGTTCAGAACAACAAGGCGAGTATTGCTTAAGTGTGTTTATTCACCTGGTAAAGTTGAGGAAGTGAACATGACGCGTGTAGAGGAACGGCTGAGGGATATTACTGATGTTCTTCATTAGATCCACCTGAGGATAAAGAAGAAGAAAAAAAATGAAAGACTCTGCAAGAAATAATTGTTGGGGGGGGGGGAAAGAGAAAGAAATAAAAGATGACCTGACAGATCAGATAAGGACCAATTAGCTTAGCTCTGAGCTAATGGAAGCTAAGCGAAACCACATGCATCCCCCACTAATAAGGGGCTTTATGAAAGACCAACACACACATGCGCTTTTAGAAACTGAAAAAGTGACATCATAAATGAATCAAATCGAGCGGATAATTGTAATTTGCTCTCAGGACTGACTTCAGTGCAGTCAATCCCTTGAAGGCTTCATCATCGTTAGCTTCCTCTCACGATATTCATCGGCGATTCATTTCGACATCAAAGTCAACATGATCGCAATACGTAAAAAGATCAGTCAAGTTTGGGTCCTCCTGAGCATATATTTTCTCTGTTTAACAATTTTATTTTATTTTATTTTTTGCGAGAAGCAGCTTGGAAAAGTAGTGTGACAACAGACTGCAAAAAAATCGGGTTCCACTATTTTTTCACTTATCGTGTCAACTCCCACGAAACAGGACGCCTGCACATGAAGGCTAATTTAACGCGTATAGGTCTTATTTTTAGCAAAGAAGACTTTTTTGTTGTTGTTGTTGTTTCAGTTACGGGAGAACCATCACCCCTATTTTGCAAAAAAAAAAAATGGTACCTGCCAGTTGTCTTGGGTGAACCAGGAAGTGCTAAGTTGCCACTTAACACGGCCAGAAAAAAACATAATTGTGGCGTGACATGAATTTGATAAATTTTATTAGAAGAATTGAGCATCACTTCCGTCACGATAGAACGACGCCATGATACTTAATGGGGGGGGGGGGGGGAAATGGTTCGGTCCCGGCGACCTCCACCAATCAGGAAGTAGCCTGCTAACTCAGCCAAGGACAAACGCAAGTAAACATTTTGTTGGAAAAACAATTTTCTGTCATGATTGAATTATTCCTCCACCTGTTCCAGAGATAAAAGGATATAATCCGGTCTTTCATGAACTACAAAGCTCTGTTTTATAATTGCTGGATGGATCTTTGAACACGGTTCAACCTTGGCTGAGGTCTGCACCGCCGAGTGCCACTCAAACTTTCTTCCTCTTCCCTTGACTGTGAATGAAAGAACCGCCTGAAGGCTTTCAAGGTCTGCATGGAGCGCGCAACTCGCGGCAGCCAAAGCAAACGTGAAATATGGCAGTGATGTCATCGGCTGCACAAACGCCAACTGGGGGGGGTTATGCAATCTGACAGACGCATCCTTCACATAGACCCTTTACACATACTTGACTCAATCTTTACTGTTATCTCCTTCACACGTGTACGGTGAGAAATTGTTCCCCCTCCTTCGGTTCTTATCCACTTTGGGCACCATTTTAGCAACCAGGTATCTTTGTTGAACTAGAATAATAATAATAATGCATCATGAGGGTAATTGCTGATGTGTTCAATGGAAAAATGCTAACGTGACTAGTTAAAAATAATACAAATTTAAGTCCGGAACACACTGAGTAATGCGGCCGGATGAGATTGTTGAGAAGTTGCACGTCAAGCGACCGAGCACCACCTATGAACCAGAAAAAAAAAAAGTGACCCTGAATTGGGTTTTTGAGGCTCAGTTGAACCGTAAAAACATAGCGTGATTGCCAAAGAAAAAGCGGATTGCCCCCCCCCCCCCCAAAAAAAACGGTGTGGATATTTTGAGAGGCCGTTGACAAATTCACAAGACTGCATTTACACATTTCAGTGACAGAGACTCGGCTCATTTTTTCATTCCAGCCCCAAGTTAAAAAAAAAAGTAATTGTAAATATGGTTAACTATTATTATAAAGTATTATAAAGTGTTATATGCTCAAAATCGGGATTATTATTTTTTTCCGCGAAAGCTCCTCTGTATTATTGATCGGCTGGACCGTTGTGAGGATATTCAATGCAGATTCAAATTTTGAATCACTGCCGCAGAACCAGTGGCCGACGACAGTTTGGAGAGGCTGAGCAGGCAAGTAGTGCACTCAAATGCAAATATCCCAGATATAAAAATATATTCATACGCCACAAATGTTGATGAATCTCCTGTGACGGATCACATTAGATTAAATGTACTTCCTGTCGGAGCCGGTGAGCGAGTGGATGTCGAGCATGTGGAAGTTTCCAACATATAAAGAGCACTTTTCAAACACCAACAATCAAGTACGGGCATCCACAGCAATGGCACCACTCGCGCCATCAGCCGTTACCCCCCCCCCCCCCAAAACGCAGCCAATTTTGGCTTTTATGGCCGTCTCGTTTGGCGCGAAAAGCTAATATTCCGGCTTTTAAACCTGAATGAGTCCTTCTTATGGGCAGCGGCGTTCTGTGAAGGGCGGCGTTTATCGGGCAGACTGCTTGAATGCGCTGCTCTTATAAACTGGCAGTTATGTCATAGCATTGGCAATATGTATCCTTGTTTATGTACACAAGGGTCTTAATCTTGGGCCTCAGTCAGCTTTGGGCTTCTCACCCTGCCACTGGGTACATTTCCACTTGCTCTGATTTAACGTTTGGGAAGAAGACAGTCCAAGCTATCGTATTATTTTAATCCCTCTTCCTGGGTTACACTCAAGCTCCGCCTGTATCAACTCCATATTGCGTCCAAACCAAATAGCCCCAAAGTTAACCCCCGCCGCGCCGGCCACCGATGTGAAGCGCTCCTTGTAAAGCGCTCCCTCTTCCCAGGGGTCAATGAGTCGACCTGAGGCACGTTTGGCAGCGAGTGTTTGTGGGTTTTTCTGACCGAGCCCAAAGGCCGTCTGGCTAGACGGCCCCTCTTTTTTCACCACGGAGAGAAAAAACGCGGCGAGATTCCAAGCATACCTGCGACCCCCCGCCCCGCCGTTCCTCCTGCGCCCCGTGGCGTCCTCGCAGGACTCATGAAGGGGAAAAGGGGGAAGCGGAGGTGAAGTGGGGGCAGGGTGGGAGGGGGGTGCGGGGGGGGGGGGGTCTGATGCTGCAGAGAGCGGCATTTGGCGGTGGAAATACGGTGGTATTGCGACTTTATTCAGTAACTCCATTTAGTTGTGTAGGATTTTTTTTGTTGTAATTTATTAGAAAAAAAACTATATAAAACTGGTTTTATAAAATATAATTGCTGTAAACAGTAAAAAAAAAAAAAAAAAGCAACTCCATTTAGTTGTGTAGGATTTTTTTTTGGAATTTATTAAAAAAAAAACAATACCAAACTGTTTTTATGAAATGTAATTGCTGTAAACAGTAAAAAAAAAAAAGAAACTCCATTTAGTTGTATAGGATTGTTTTTGTAATTTATTTGAAAAATATATATATAAAACTGGTTTTATAAAATGTAATTGCTGTAAACAGTAAAAAAAAAAAGCAACTCCATTTAGTTGTGTAGGATTTTTCTTTTTTTTGTAATATATTTGAAAAAAAACCCCAATGTAAAACTGGTTTTATAAAATGTAAAAAAAAAAAAAAATTTTTTTTTTTGATCTATACTGTTCGCATTTGAGTGGGCACGGTACCAAATCGGGTCCAGTGGTCGGCTCTGGAAGGCCTTCAGTGCGATTAAAAACGGGGTTCACTGTACAACGGTTGCTCGCAAAGGATTTCCGCGACGTTGTTTGGGGTTGTACAGTTTCAACACCCCCCCCCCCCCCCCCCCTCCCTGGGAGCTTGTTTTTGGGCCCCACTGCCTACGGATACCGACAGGCTCTCTGTTTCTGGAGCTCGGGCAGGAAGTGGGCTTTCACGCACCCTCTACCGATTCCCACTCGCCTGTGGGTTCCCAAAACAGGACAGACGGGTCACCACGCCTGCCGCAAGTCCGCTTGGCGTCAACCCACGAGTGCACCACGAGCATCGCTGGTTTGGGGAAAGGAGTTGCAGACCAGCTTCCCTAAACTTAGCCGGCGTGGGATGCCCACGATATCTGACGCCCGATGCCGTCTAACGCTTTGGTGTTTTGGCCCCGCGTAGGACCAGCCGTTTGATAAAAAGCGGCAAGGAACAGAAAAAAAAAAAGTTTCTTATTCACCTGCTCATGTTTGGTGAGTCGCGTTTTGTTGTGGATGTCCGACGAGATCAAGTTGAACCGATGCTTCTCGGCCAGCAAGCGCAGAAGGATGACGACTGTGCGGCTGCCACATTTGCCCACGCGGTTGTACACCACCTGACTTGGGAACGGGAGCACCTAGGGGACACGCACACACACACACACACACACACACACGTAAGCAAGCAAGCATGTTTATCGAGTTTGCAGCGCATCCCACCGAGAGCGAGTTGCTCGGAAATGGAGACGGGCGATTGCCGTTCGTGACGCACCTCTTAAGCGGCCATGACTCAGTGATTCAACAGAATGAAAATAATTAAACCCAAGTGTCAGCTAAGCAGAAGTACGGGGAAGATTTAGTCATGTTTCGGTCAATGATCTTGTTTTTTTTGTTTTGTTTTTTTTTGGGAAGTAGCGCTGAAGTGAATGTAAAGAGGAAGAGTTCCACAAATTGACAGGATGTGAGTCAAGGATTCGGAAGAGATGTAACAATTCTCTTTAAAAAAAAAAAAAAAAAAAAAAAAAAACTAACTTGGAGGAGTTTAAAAAAATAACTTGAGAAAGATCTCAAAACATAGTTTGGGTACTGGACTTCAAAAGCGTGTTTTTATCTCCTTTTCCAAATGGGAAGAGGAATGCAGGGAGTTATGGGTTCTTGTTAACATTCCCAGTCTGGAATTGTAATGTTGTCCTAAGAGAGGGGGTGGCGGGGAGGGGAGTGTGTGTGTGTGTGTGGGCGGGGTGGGGCGGGGGCGTTATTCCATGTGTCCCACAGTCCGAACCAATTTCCAATTTTTCCTTTCAACGCAGAAAACTCCAATTTTAGATATAAGATTTATTAACTCATGTCAGAATGATTTACAATTAAATTATTGAAATCGAAACACATTCGCTGCCGGTCCCTTTTCAAAGCTCAACTGACTTTGGGGCACGTTTGGTTGGACAGTACCGTCTTCTCTTAACCAGGGATGGATGGCAATGGCTAGTGATGAAAAAAGTGAAAAGGGGCGTGGCCTGGACGGGGCGACCAATCACAACAAGTAAGACATTATACACGTCCAATCGCAGGGCTGTTTACAATCGGAAGATGGAAAGACTTATCGGCAGAGCTCGTGAAAATTAGACGATAAGGTACCTGACCCCCCCCCCCCCCGAAAATTTTCTCAACGGATTTAGACGATTCACAAAAATGATCCATTTAAGAAATAAAACGACGGATTTCCGCGTATCCGCGGAAAATTGCCATCCCTGCTTAACGTACGATAAGATGAAATATTATTTTTAGAACACACCAGGCCATAAATTGGATCGCGGACGATTTACCGGGCGATTGCTGGCACCAATGCAATATTCTGCTGCTGCAGACACATTTACCTTTGCATCAACACACACACGCGCACACACACCCTCTGAGCTGAATTTTGGTCGCTGAACTGTGAACGAGTTCCAAACGGAATCTTTTGCCAGATGAGAAGCCCGCGAGAGCAACAACGGGAAGCGAAACGGCGACGCGCGATGAGGAAGAGCGCGGCCGTGACGTCACGCCAAGTCTCGCTTCTTGTTTGTGGTTTTTTGACTGGCGCGCGGCGATGAAACAAAATTGCCTCCCGTGCGGGAACAAGGTGTGGATGTGCGTGCGTCGCTCTGCGTGTGGTATTGGGCCATGGGATGAAGGGCACCCCCCCACCCCCCAACCCCCTCCAACACACACACAAAAAGCGATTCACAGGTTGTGTCACAAGTTCACACACGTTTCTGTCAAGCGTGTTGCTTCACTTCAAACTTGTTGCGACGGAGTCGGCCAAACGATAATTAAAAGCGCTACGTGAGCGCACAGGACGTGCCGAAAGTTTAAGTTGAGTGCGGTTCATTTCCTAATTTATCATCTTCCAGACAGTCACGTTAGCAGTAACGTTGCATTCACCACCTCCAGGGCATTTTATCAACGCCCTGGCTCAAAATGACTACAGTAATCCCTCGTTTATTGCGGTTAATGGGGACCAAAACCACCCGCGATAAACGAAAATCCACCAAGTAGCGACCAATTAATATAAACAGGTAAAAAAAAAAAATAACAACATTTTCAAGTCCGCAAACGGTCCGCGAGAAGCTGCAAAACAACAGCGAGTCACATAGAGCAACATATACAGTACTGTATATATATTTAAAAATATATCTATTATATTTTTTATGTTTGAAAAAATCCGCGATGCACTGAACCCGCGATAAAGGAACCGCCAAGTAGCGAGGGATCACTGTACTGATGTTTTGCTCGCATTGCGGCTCGCGCGTGTGTGTCGAAGTATGCGTGCATGCAGATGTGCAGGCGCTAACGGTAAATGTGGCCAAAGATTATAACTTTGACATGACAGTTTGGAGCGCCATGCAAAAATGAGAGCGTAGAGAAAAACCACGCGACGCTAAGAATAACATCCGCACGGAGAAGCAGGCACGACAAGAACGCACGCCCACCTTTGTTTTTTTTACTCGTGTTTGAAAATATGACTTTTTTTTTTTTAGGGGACGTCTTTTGAAGGAAAAAAAAAAGGATTCTGTGTCTGGTCACGATCTGATGTCGTGGAGGCAAGTTATTCAAGTGTTGTGTTTTCTGACGTTGTCGCCACGCTTTGCCGTTAAGCGGTGCTGAAACAAAAGAAAATATCTTATCTGATTTGACGAACATTTGTGGAGTATACATAATTAGAATTCAGTCACACCAAATCTGTAAAACTAGCTAGTCTTTGAAGGACACCTGGAAATGGCTTGAGGGTTTAAAATGGCCGCTTCAGACCAAAATGGCAGACTTGCTGTGTCTTTTTTTTTTTTGGCATCGTTTTTGTGTTTTAAAGGAACATTTTAATAAAATCCTCCACCGCTGGTATTGTTCTAGTACACGTTTGTTAACCCAACAACACAAATGTTCACAGAGATCAAAATTTTACGAGATTTGGAGGATCAGAAAATCTTCATCAGAGCAATTTATTGTGCCGAAGAAAAATAAAACAATGAAGTCCGTCACTTAGCATCATTTGAAATAAAAATGGGCAACTGTTTTTGGCTGTGACAAAGAGCTCAAAGTTTTATTTTATGACACATTTTATTAAGTTACCGCGGTTGTGTGTCAGATGTTTGATGTGCTAATCGTAGCCTTCCAAGATGTCCGAGCCATTAAATGCGAATCCATCAATGACACTTGAACGGAGAGCGGCCTGCCGTGGCTTGAGAAGTAAATCAAATCTTCCACGGACGGAAGAACAACAAACTTCATGTTTGAAAAATGATGCCAAAACATTGCGTGAGCGTGTGTATCGTGGGAATGTGTGCGGCACAGAGAAGAGGTCACGTCGAGGAAATGGCGAGTGTGTCTGTCGGAGCTGTAACACTGCAAGCTGGAGATTGAGGTAAGGCGGGGGGGTAAAAAAAGACCTGTTATGTAATCCCGCCCCCCCTTTTTTTTTCTCCCAACAATCAACTTCCTGGAAGTGTGCGGTGGCCTACTGACTTTCACTTTCTTGGGTCGTGCAAAATATTGCTGAACATTGCATCACATATTCAGAAATATTCAGTGGGCAAACTGGTCTTTTTTTTTAATTTTTTTTTTTTTGCTTGGCAGTTATGTCGACTGCTTTAATTAAAAAAAAAAAGAGACTCACCCTTGCAACAGGAGGTCCGTGGTCATCCTCGTATGTCGACGACCCTGCAAAGAGAACACAAAAATACCGCGTTGAATTGCGCCAGTGTCAAGTGAAAAAACACAGGCGCTAAAGTATCAACAATTTTTTTTGTCTTTATCCAGAAAGACAAAACATTTTTTTTTGCTATCAAGGGAACATTGATTCTCGTTAGCATGTTGATGCTAACGTTATTATTATTTTATTTTTTTTTAAGCATCCATCCATCCATCCATTTTCCGATTCGCTTTATCCTCACAAGGGTCGTGGGGGGTGCTGGAGCGTATCCCAGCCGTCTTCGGGGTGGGGGTGGGGGGGCACACACCCTGAACTGGTTGCCAGCCAATAGCAGGGCACACAGAGACGAACAACCATCCGCGCTCACACTCACACCTCGGGACAATTTGGAGTGTTCAATCAGCCTGCCATGCATGATTTTGGAACGTGGGAGGAAACCGGAATACCCGGAGAAAACCCACGCAGTCATGAGGAAGACATGCAAAGTGCACACAGGAAGGCCAGAGCTGTGAGGGCGCTACCAGTCGCCCACCGGGCCGCCTTTTTCTTTTTTTTTTTTTTAAATAGCAAGAGTCAAAAATATGTTGTCACTGTCCAATCGAAACATGCCGACAAATCGGTGCTTATTTATGAATACATTTGTAGACAATTTTTAAAAAAAACTAAATAAATAGAACTTTTCATTGGACTGCGACGCTGCGTGTTGTTCCATCTCCAAGCGCTCCTCCCAACGGGAGGAGCACATACAGTTGACTAGTGCAAAGATGCTCAGTGTGGGAACAACTGAGCTCTTTCAAGGATTTTTCATCACCGCGTCTGAATGGAGGCGCTGACTTCAGACAGTTGCCTTTTCTTGTGGCCACAATCAACACTCGTCTCTCTGTTTTCTTTTCTTTTCTTTTTTTTGGGTGGGGGGGAACGTCCAGGTGCTGGTTGCGGCCCAGAGGGACGGCGCTCGGTAGTGAGGGAGACAAGTTGGCAAGCGAGCAAGGGAATCAAGCTGCGAGGAGAGGAAATATTACATAAGAGAACAATCTCACTGTGTTTCTCAAAGGAGATACACATCCACACATTTGCTTTACACACAGCCAATGTTCCCCCATTTGGCACCTCACGCGAGCGTCTTCGCGAAACCAACATGAGTGCCAGTCGTGGTGCGCGCTATGTGGTATAATTTCGCCGAGGTTATCGACCCAGATGGATTTTAAGCCAATCCCGCCCTGACAGTGACCTTTTGATTTATTAGCAGCTCTTTGAGGTTGGCCTCGTGACAGGAACATACTGTTTGTTATGTTAACGTCATGCGAACAACAGTCAGCCTACTCCATACAGGGTGCCGATGAGAGGTGGGATGGGGTTGGGGGCGGGGGGGGGGGGGGCGTCCCTGCGGTTGTTGTAACGACGGATCACTTTCTGGAGTAATTTATGGTTGGGTGGAGCAGCCGGGACATTGCTGACATTATTAGCGGGAGTGCAGTCATTGCTGTTTGTTTTTATTTTATACAGTGGCGTGAATGAAACGAAACATATACCATGAATGTTCATTCAAAAAGTTAGTGAGATATAAAGTTACCTGGATCATGAGAAAAGATTTTGTCCATATCACACCTGTAGTCTACAGTATACATTTATACTCTTGGCACATGATTTAAAACATGCGGTGGGTGAGTACCGATACCTTGAAATTTTGTGTATCATAAGTTCTAGTGGTATCGGTACATAGTATCGGTATCGGCGTCTACTCAGGCAAGAGTGAAAACTTGTACTGGTAACCGCTCTGAAAAAGTGGTATTGAACATCCCTACTTGAAACCGAAAAATAAATTAAGTACTTGATAGAAATGAAATCTTTAACACATCTGTGACCATTTTCTATACGATAAGGTCTATATCCATAAAGCAGAACCGATAGATAAATACAAAACAATTGACATTTAATGTCAAAATGAATCAGTTGCAACTACGCATGGTCTTAAAAAATATATAAATATGACTCGTCACCTGATTCCAACTCAATTTGACCACATGGGGTTCAACAAAGGTCTCAGAACTTCCGAGTGCTGCGAACACAATTTTTTTTTTCCTGTGTGGTTATCATCCATAATGACGTTGAGGTCAAAGGTCAAGAGGGGAAATGTCTGCAGGCGCAGCACGATGCTGATTCAAATTCCGGCCCGTTTCCTGGTTATCACCCAGCAACTAATGAAGACAGATTGAGCCTCTTAGTATCTTTTTTAAGTGGGGAGGGAAACAAGTCAAACATAAACATATTTGTGTGCGTGTGAGTCAGGAAGTGACTGATGGCCGAGCTAAGTGGAATGTGGCAGCGCGCAGGCACGTAGCTAAAAGCCTAATTGGATTATTGGGTCACAAGATCTGTGGCTTTGCTTCTGGCCCGCAACTGCTCGGCCCAATTAGCATCTCTATCAATACAGCCACATAAACCACCGCAGCTCATTAAAAAAAATTAATTAAAAACAAAACAAAACAGTAGAGCACATAATTTTTAAACCAGCCGTTAAATTTGATTATGATCGCTGTGTGGGAGTTTTCAAGGCTCCTGATCTAATCTAACTAATTTATTAGGTTCCGATACTTTGACACCGATACCACTTTCGAGCGAGTTTCAAAACCATGCAGTCAAAGGTAATGTTAGTTATGGCATGGCGCTCATCTATAAGTAACTAGATCACAGCCAATTGCGCATGGAGCCAATCCGACCTCTTCCTCTGGTCGCTGGAATGTTACGCCAGGCTACGCCGCGGGACCGTAAACGTCTATGACAGCGACGCAGGAATGGTTGATGATGAGCGTGATGAAGCCAAGCGGACTCGCAAGGTCACTGGGCTGCTGCCCTGGAATGTTCCGGTTGTGTCCAAGCCGATTACAGGTTCTCCGGCGAGTGTCAACGTCAGGCGCTTCTCAACTTTCACCACATGCTGCTGTCTGGAGATTGTGTGCGCTCCCTTTTTAAGACAGACAGACGTGCGGAAGGTCTTTTTTTGCGGGAGGATTTTGGAGAACTCTTTTTATAGAGGAAATGATAGTTTCCACGAATATTCTTGCTACAATCATATAAGGTGTCTCCTAGTGCATGCTAGCCACCATCGAGTACTTCACATTGTTAATGCGGGCCTACCAAACTTGATTCAATCCCCATTTTGCTCTCTTTTTTGCTCAAAATGGGGTGTCAATCATTCAAACTGACCAGAGTCAGGAAGCAAGAAGCTAGCAAACAATGGATAATATTATGCAATAAAAAGCTGTAGCTATAGGGGCGATCGAATAGCTTTGTATACCTTTACTCTTGTAAACTTTAGAAACACGGCCATATGCTTTTCGTAAACGTTTAGGCCACAATTGACACCATATGCAAACACACGAGATATACACAGGCATGTATGTTTGTGTGTTGCCACCCCACCCATTGATTAGGTGTGTCGGAGGAGCAACCGCAAAACTCCATCCATCTCCCTAATTACAGAACAGTCACGGGCCATGCCGACTCTTCCCCACTCTGCATCACCACGCTGTCATGTCAAGGGAAATAAAAATTAGATACAATTAAAACACGCCGCGTCGTCACTTCTGTTTTTGCAGGTGCCGAAGACCACAATGTCGAACTGAGACGACGCTTTCTATTTATTTCGGGGACTTGGTTTGCGACCACTGAAACGGACCACCGAGCATAGCCGTAAAATCCAACATATGGGAATCCCAAAATAAAACTCCCGTTTATGGAACGCAGTCCTCCCCCCAAGGTCGGTTGAGTTGAATGAGTTTACATCCATTGTATAGCATTTGTGTCCTAAGATTCCCCTAGCACGTCAAAGCAAAATTCAAAAGCAACTAAAAAAATCAGAAGGACAGCTCACGTTAACTCTTTCACGGTTACTACAGTGGACATCTTATGTTATCATGTTACAGGGTGCACGAAAGGATTAAAAAAAAAACTCATATACTGTACTGCAAGTCTGAAAAGTAGTAACAGCCCCAATTGCACGCTAACGTTTGGCTACATTTGTGTTTCAAGCCATCATGGGAGTCACTTTCGCTCAGTCGTTTTGATTTCTCCAAATTCAAAGCAGTCGCCAAGTCATGCAAAGAGGATAAAACTAAGTGGTCACACAATAGTAGTCACTGGTGGTCGAACCCGTTGCTACACTGACTGTGCATGCATGAGGACGAGAAACCACCGCGGTCTTGTTCTGACAAATAGCGTCGTCATAAAAATGACTGGGGATCAATTGGTTAAAAAGCAAAAAAATACACCAAGTCATTGAGACCGTCCGTCAACCAAAATGCGCTTCACATGCTGGGAACTTGAAGAATGAACTTCATTAGCGATGTGAGGAGAGGGGGTAGAATTCCTCCTTAGTCGGTCACGGGACACATGTCAGGAAGTTGCCGCGAAAACACAGGGGAGACCGACGGGAGAAATCGTGTTATCATATGGATTTGTGAGCTGACGTCAGCGCGAGATTAATTTACTGGCAGCTTCCTCAGTGGCTTGACATTCCTGGCTGAGCACTAAATAAGACATTTTCTCAATTTATATGGATGCGAAGTGTCACTTGAAGTAGCGTGAAAGATGAGTAACAGTCTTAAATCACATCAAAATGTGCTTAGCATCCCGAGCATCTCATTTGCTTAGCGTGTAGTCTAGACAAGCACAAACAAAAGCCAATGTAAAAAAATACATAGTTTACCCAAGATACATCTCAGGACGAAAAAAAACCTAAATTACGAGACCGCTGCAAAATTATATTATAGCCTCTTTGGTTTTGATATTTATTAAACGATTGAGTAAAAGTCACACTTTTTTGGGGGGAGTTTGATTCGATAAACTACGGACAACATAGCTTCACAAATCCAAACACGTGTTGTCATTCATCTCTGCTATCGACGTCTATAAATAGCACCCGGAGTCAAATCGTGTACGAATGTGGCGGCCAAAGCATTGAAAAGTCGGAAACGTTTTGGCCCCTCACAGTCGAGCAGAGAAGAGTTTGTACGGCATATGAGGAGCAGAAGTTGACAGAGCGAATGGCGAACGGCATGAAAAAAATAAAAAAACACATTCAACGGATCGGCATAGAAATATGATTACAACTACAATTCTACGAAACACCCACACACAATCAGACGTGAAGAAAAAAAAAATTGTGTTGCATTTTTTTGAAGATGGTTTTGCATTTTTTGACGATAGTTAACCCGTTCATGCACAAATAATGATAACCTGATAAGCTGTCCACTGGAGATTCTACACACATTTTCTCCTCCCATATTAAGGACTATTATTATTATTATGATTGACATAGCGTGGCGACCGCTTGTCGACTGCAAGGAACTCGCGCGGCGCTGCTGTTCCGGTTTGGCAAACGGGGCTCGGGAGTAAACAAGACAGCCTGTGAACTGGGATTGTTCCAATCACTGGTGAGCGCCTGGTGTCGCAAAATGCAGTTAAATCGGCTATTTTTGTGCCTGCGGCCACTCCGTCAACGATGACGGAAGACAAAAAGGGGAAGAAAAGGGGGAAAACAATGAGGGGAAAATCTGAGCGGCCAGATGATGAAAAATGGCAGAGGATAAAGGAGCAACGCGACACATTGCTATGATGGAATGCAATGACGGCAGTGGAAGGAGGAGGAGGCGGGGGTGCGGGGGCGCTAAGGTTGTAGCAGCTCTCCAGAAAGACTTTTCAAAGAGAAACATGCACACATGTGAGTTCCTTTTGATATGTCGTCTAATCCGTTGAGCCTTTGTATGGTAGGATAAATCAAAGTAGCAGTAGAAGAGCCGAATAAAGTCATCCGGACAATGTAATCCAATGTCAGTGCGCTAGGATACAATTGAGGTAGTAGACGTAGATTTTCCGTAATTTCTGGTTTAAAAAAAAAAGTGGGAATGGTAAGGAAGAAAAAAAAAAGCATGTCTCGTGTGCACGTGTGTGTCAGCGTGAAAGCCCGCAGCACCGGCTAATTACACGGCGCGCGGTAGCGCAAAGCGCCGGCTTCATCTGGTAGCATAAATTGCCATTTGATGGAAAGTGCTGTCAGGCTTCACGTTCGGCCGATGCCAGGTTTAGCCAACCGCCTTTGGGGCGGGGAAGAAAGCCACTCCCTTGTTTTGGCTTTGCTTCTTTCGGAACAAGCTCAGGACAGAAAAAGGTGAGCATGTGCGATTTTTGCCCACAAGGCCGTAAAAAATATATCATGGACAAAACACAGTGATTTGCAAGGTATGTGAACAGCGGACCGCATTTCCACAGCGAGTGGCGAGCTCGGGACTCATCGGCACTAAGAGGTGACTCTTAGTAGTCAGGCATTGGGGATAACAAATGAGTTTTTCCACAAATAAATGATACTTCATCTCAATTATATACAGTACAATATCTTCCAAATTCTATCATGACTTTCCAGGCTCGTGCTCAAAATTTACTTCAGGGAACACCTTTATTTTTCCAAGTTCTGTTTTTTTTCTTTTTTCCACAAATAGCTAGTGACAGTTTAAGGGTTAATCCAAATGCAGAACAATTTATAGGCACAGTATAATACGATACATAATTTTTGTCCATCCTCATATTTTATTTGGGGCTAGGCCTTTATTTTTTTACACATTGTTTTGAGAAAAAAAATAATTACATTAATTAATATATATAATAGTAATTAAAATAAACATGAATAAATCATGACAATGAATGTTTTGTCCCATTTTTAACAATAATCCTTGTTTGTGCAAAATCTGATTTTTGTTTTTCGTCCGAGCCGCTATTCCATTCACATCAAAAAATGTTTAAAAAATGTGAATAAATATTACATCATATTTTGAACAATTTTAAAACAATATTCCTTCATGGGATGACTACACAACCTTTTTAAAAAAAAATTTAACGGCTCACTAATTCTTAAAGTAAAAATTGTATTTGAGGTATGGCATCTATTTTTTTAAATCATCTCGAAAATCTGTAGTATTAAAAAAAATCCCAAAATAATTAATAATCAATTTAATCCAAATAATATAGAAAGCAAATTTATTCTTCTAACCCCCCCCAAAACAAAACAGTAAATAACCAGACACTGTTGCCATATTTACCAATGTTTGCTCGGCATACATCATATGTTTCTGCACTAAGTGTATTCCACAGCCCATCTGCGGTCATTGTGTTTTTGTGGTAAAGAAATGCTATTGGCCAGTGAGCAGTACATCGTGAAGTGACGGATGCACCTGGCAATCAAGTGGGGGCATGGCATCGATTCGAGTGGAGTCCCTTATTTGAGGAAAGAGAGCGCGTTCATGTGTAAGGTCACTCCCGCGCCTGCAGCAAAAGCCCACAGGATGTGTGCACGTGTGTGCATTTTCAGCAGAAGCACCTTGTAACCCCCATGACTTCATCGGAAAGCCTCCTGAGAAGAAAAAAAAAAGAAGAAAAGAAAAAAGGTCCACGTTCACATTTTCCCGCCTCTGTTATTTTCCTCATCAAGTGCCAAATCAAGTGCGAGTGCTGTATGGGGAGCACATGTCAGCGACGGACGGGGACTGGGTGAAGAGGAGGGGACACATATTTTTGGGGAGGGAAAACATCCGAATGCTAATGAATCAAGGCCGAAACGGTCCCGATTGAAGATGGAAGGGAGACTTCAGAAGATCGAGCTAAAAAGGCAACATCCCCAAAATAAAAAACAGAACGCAGCACTCACTTCCAAGAACAGCACGAACGTATTTATGGACGAGGCCTTTGAAGGAGGGCTGCGGACAGTCAAAGTGTACGCCGCGCTTTCGAACATCTGTCTGAATTAAAGGCGCGGGAGGCCGTCAACTTTGCAGACGACGCACATAAACTAGGACGCCTATCTTTGTATTTCACGGCCGATTTAATTCAGATTAAATCCGACACTTGGCTCCGAAAAGGCAGTAATCAGGCAGAAGCGTTTATGTCGGCGCTTGACAAGAAATCCATTCGTGTGACATTAACAGAGTGTAATGAATACGCTTCCGTACATACAGTGACAGGACGCAACTCGGAAAGCATAAATGCCCGGGAAAAAAACAACTTGGAAATAAGATGTCTTGAGACATGTTCAATTCGCCGTATGACTCGATCAACTGAAAACACAGGTTTAAGCCTACGCCCTCCAAAAAAATGATTAAAAAAAGTTTCTTTTTCAATAAGAATATGTACAGGGGTGCCTTACGGGTGTATGATGGCAGCATAGTTGCGTCAAAAAAATAATGCAATAATGGGTGAAAATATATATTTTTTAACAGTAAAAAAGATTTCTGAGAACAGGAAAATCCGCATATGCCGGCCTGTAAACATGGGGCGTCGACTGTACTCAAGTATAAATTCTTTATCCTCTGCGAAGAACAACATATTAGTGCTGTACTGATAAGTTCAGAGGAGTTGAGTCATCTCACCGAAGCCAACATCCATCTCTTTGTGTTACACTGCTCCCAGGTGTTCAAGACAGACATCAGATTGAGAAGCAAAATGGCCATTCAAATGATGCAAAAACAATTTGGGTCTTAACTTTAACAAAAAATTATCTTACTACAATATAATTTTTCAAATTTGAATATTATAGCACCTTATATTTCCTTATTAAAATACACATTACAACAACCGTTTTTTTTTTTGGGGGGGGAGTAGTGAAGTTTCATCACTTCACATCATGATATCAAGTGCAACAAAAAAAATGGATAGATTCTCATGCGCACATCACAGATGTCCTACCCTTTCAACCCTGCCCTGATTCAAATGGAGCCAAGAAGAGCTGAAATAAAAAAAATAATAAATAAATAAAAACAATTATCCAACACCCCCCACACAAAGTCACACATGTGTGGAAATTCACACAAGCAGACATTAATTATGAAGCGTAAAATGACAACAGAGTCCTAAAAACAACCCGTCTCACTTCATTTTGCACCCTAAAAAAACAAACAAGCCTTTCTTTTTCAAACCTAACGTTTTCACATCAGCCCCTGGTTTCACTCGCTAATCTTTCAGCAATTCAGACAAGAAACCGTGGCATTTCGCTAAGCCGAATTTGAGGACGCCCTGCCAGACCGCATGTACGAGACAAGAAATACGAGTCCATTGAGGGTCGGTCATGGGGGAAAGCTAAGTGCTGCGTTTCAAGCGCTTGGGGGAACTCAACTGAGCTCTGTTTCGGGTCAAGGCCGTCAGGTGCGAAATGTTGCCCCTCCCCCTTGGCTGCGTTAGGGCAAGATTTAACGCCACACGTCACGCGTGCACACTGACGCACTGTACTTGTCGACCGGCGCTGCTCCGACAGAGGCGGCCTTTGCCGAGCCTCGTCGCGGCGAACAAACACGGCTGTGGATTCATGCTAATGTAGCGCTAGCACATACGCGCACTTGTTTGTTTTTTTTTGTTTGTTTGTTTTTTTTTACAGAAAGAGTCTCGCGCGGCGGGTATGATGCAGACCCGCTACAGGCGGAAACCTGCGATTGAGAGCCACCGTCATATTCTGTTGAACGTTTGATGCACTTTAGCACAGACTCTGCGTAATTGCGATGTCTTTGCCGGTGAGAGATAAGCAAAAAACAAACAAAAAAAGCCATCAGACCCGACAGCCCCCGTTTTGATCCAGCAAACGACGCTCGCAATGGCTTGCGGCTTTCCTGCTTCTGTAAAAGTCAGAAAAGCCGCGGAATATTTGCGGTGGTAATAACCCATGAGGGCCCCATTCAGACTGATCCGACAAACCCTTTATTTACTTCACCCGCTGGGAGCGCTTAGCCCCCCCCCCCCCCCTTCCCCCTCCCCCCAAAAAACAGCATGGGGATAAACTCAATGGAGGGTGATGACTACAAAGGACGAAGACTCCCTGGAAGGCAATAAAGCTAAGTGGAATTTGAAGGCAATTTCTTACATATGTAATTTAGATCAGCATTCAAAAGCCTGTTAAAAACAAACAAACAAAAAAAAGGGTCCAAAACTGTCTTCCAAAGACTTTTTGGGGGGTGGGAGGGGGGGGGGGGAGAACTAAGAGAGAAATCGTAACTCAAAAAAACAGCGTGTTGCTTTATCATCTCGACATTCTTTCCCCAAAAAGGAACGTTTAATTTCTTCCAGGCATGGCAACAAGATAATTTACAAGAAAAAAAAATTGCCTCATTTCCTCAAGTACAGTAGGAGATGTCTCTCGAATACACAAGCAGCGTTCCTTCACACTATCGTGGTTTCATTATTCATGTGCTAAGTCAATAAGTCCAGTGAACTCTACTCATTTTAATTTTCCTTCGTTGGCGTTGAGCGATCTGCTTAAGCATTTGGTGATGAACTGGACAATGTTAAATTCACTTAAAAAGATAATAATAATAAAAATAAAAATCCTCCAGCGCGCCAGTGACGAATGAACAGCTTGAAGCAAGCGCGGCGTACAAGCAAGACAGTTTTTTGTGTTTTGTCAGAGTGATTCGACAGTCTCCGATTTCTCGAGTGAGAACGGGTCATCGGGGAGACTTTTGCAAAAACTACTCGACTAAGTTCAAGTGTGTTTTTTAAAAGCATGTGGCGAGGATTCGACGTGGATCATTTTTCTCTAGCGGTGACTATTCAGCGAGACATTTGAAGAAAACAAAACATTTCTGAGGAACTCGGATTGATCGAGTCAAGCGCCCAAATGTAATTAGTATGGAATTTTCCTTTTTACGGGGTTTCCAAGTTCCGTGTTTTCTGCACAATAAGGCGCACCTTGAATAAATGGCCTCTTTTAAAACAGTTTTCATACTGTATATAGAGCAGTATAAGCCGCAGAGAATAGAAAGCTACAAAACTGTCTGCGGTTGCGCTGTGCATCCACTAGATGGAGCTACGCTAACGGCATTACAAAACAGCTTAATTAGATTGAACCTTTACAACTGCTGCAGCTGCAACAAAGCCGGAAGTGGTCACAAACATGGACGTGAAAACGTATAAATACAAACGCCATCGCAAAACAAACGAAAGACTGAAGTTTTGTAGACAATTGATTCAACTAAAAGGCACACGAACCTCGTGGGCTCGCATACACAAGGGGCTCAATGTAGCGGAAGTACGACACGTGAGCGTCCCATCTAGGAAATGACCGACGTGAATATTTTGCTCTGGCAGCGGAGGACGCGGATTGCATATTCGGCATATTCCGAGGAATCGAGCGGATCGACGGTGGAAGTTGAGTGGAAGGGGTGACAGATGGCTCGTCACCACCGCCAAGGTCCTAAGACCACAGACGAGTGGAGCGAGGGGCTGCCAGGTTGTTCTGAGCCAGATCGATGGAAACGCTCCAGAGCCGTCAACCCCCGAGCCAGACGACTGCCGCTTTACCAAGATGCGAAGCTATGCCTGAAAAAAAAAAAAAAAAAAAAGCCAAACATGTCCTACAATGACTTTTGACTCCTTGTTTAGAAAAGCTTGCTCTTTGGAAGCCACCGGATTTGGAATTGCGTTCAAGACGTCGCCTCCAAACATCTGGAAAAAAAAAAAGCGGAGGAGGGAAGAAAAAACCCCAAAACAAAACAGCACACTTGTGAGTGTCAAACAGGACGCGGCACAGGGGGGGGGGGGGGGGGGGGGACCCATCTCCGTCCTGATGTGTGACAAGTGATGGCCGGATGAGGATTTTAGCACTCGCCCTTACATGGAGGAGGTAACGATGTGTCAGGGACTTCTTTTTTTAAATGCGCTACACAAAGGTTGGTTTCAGAGGAAGAGAGAAGGAAGCATTTTGAGACCGAGGTGCGAGCTTTGCTTTCCGCGGGGAACGGCCACATTCCTTCGGAAGAGGTCAAAAATGCTCCTCGCTGGCTTTTCTCATAACAAGCCGTGTCCCTGCACTTTCACACCAATGACTGCACTCCAGTAAAATGCGCCACCAAAAGGACAATATGAGTCACGGTTAGCCCCATTAGGCTCTTTTTAATTTTTTTTTTTTTTTTTAATGAAGAAAGTGTTGAGTATGACCTTTGTCAAAGGAAAAAAAAAAGAGAAATTCAAAGCTGAAGTCGAGAGGGACCCAACTGAGGATGTCGACTAACTGCATGGCGGTGCTGCATTGAACATCGAAGTTGAAAAAGAAAAAAAAAAAAAACACAACTGCATGGTTGCCGACCACAATGCATCCCAAGGGGTGCTTCTGCGATTGCTTATCATACTGACCGCAAAACTAATTACACTCGAGTCTTTATTTTCCCTCCGACGGAACATAAATGTTGGTTGTACACAACCGCAATGTATCCCACAGGACTGAATCACTATTTGTACGACACAGTCATCGAAGAAGCAGGGCTCTTTTTTTTTTTTCCTTCCAGACTCCATGTGTTAAAATGTAACTGGCATGATTCTGTTGTTTGTGTGTCTCCAGCGGGTGGCAGAGGAGGGCTTTCCCTTCAGTATGCACACCTACTGCACATCTCAATAAGGCATGGATTTAAGGCCGGTCAAGCCTTCGTTGGATTATTCTTCATCCTGCTCATTTCTGAGTGGTGCCACGTCGTTTCTCGCCTGGTTTTTGCATTTTGATTGTTACGTATTTTTATTGTATAAATATAGTCTCGGTTTTGGATCTGTCGCGGTTTGGCTGATTTCTTGTCTTTTTAGGGCAAGCTATTTATGTGATATTTTCCTAGCCAGCGTTTTTGGTTTGACTCGCCATTTTCTTGTACTTTGTTCAGTCTTGCGTACCTTTGTGTAATAAACTATGTATATATATATTTTTTTTCAAATCCGTTTGAGTCCACGTTTCTAGAGTCCAATTCTGTTCCGGAACTGCTACACTCAAAGTAATTCATCAATATGAATTTGATAGGGGAATTACTGACAAAGCAAGAGTGTTTTGCAGTTTTAGTAAATATGGAGATGACCATGCTAGCTTGTGGTGCTAACGGATGAAAATGGCGTCTCAGCCTCTTTGTGAAAAAAGGACTTTGACTTTTGGCTCTTCTGTGACTGGTGTTGCACATTTAATTCTATTTGACTGTGACGTTGGACAAAAGGAGGACTGAGTGTGAATGTAGATGACTGTACCGTGCTAGCTCGTTGTGCTACCTGCCAAAGTTGGACTTTCATTTTGCCTGGAGCTGCTTTTGTGTCTACAACAACAATAAAAACAAGCCATTTCGATAATCTGACTGGTGCTGAGGCATTTGAGTCAATTTGATTGAAGTAACGCTGAACAAGACGTCGTCTGCTATTTTAGCTTATCATACTTAGCCGCCTATTTCTGAGTAAAGGAGCGATTTGGATATCCTGGTACGGTTGTCTTGCATTGGAGTCCGTTTCGATTGTGATGTTTGACCAGAACAAGCAGTAACTAAAGACGACGACCGCTGTTTAACTTATCGTGCTAGCCGCCGACCAGTGTCATTGAAGGGATTGTCGCGGAACTTCAAAAGTAGCAAAGAGAGACCAATAAATGCCGATCAAAATAGTTGGTAATTGTTTTACACGCTGTGGGATACATAGCGTAAAGCTCCCGAGTTCCCAGCAGACCCAAATCCAGCAAGAATCCCATCGTTTCATTTCGAACTTTGGCCCGATCCGTCCCTTGTAAACCTTAGACGGGTTCCTCCAGTTCAACTCATCTGAACTCGCAAGGGCATGTATGCTATATAAAAACATAAAAGCCAGCGCCTTGTGGTTTTACCAACACGGGTGGGGCACGGTGGTTCCATCTGTATATTTAAGGCCGCTATTTTCAAAACCACTACTTATTTCTTTGCGGTAAACTCAGCCGAAATAGAGAGAGAACGACAACGAGGTATGCCCGCCGTGAGGAGTGACCACCATGTAACACGGTCCGAAACGACCACCACCCTGCACGGTGAGAACCCAATTCAAGGAGTAATGACTGACTTTCAAGACGTTTGATCCTCTCAAAATAAACGGAAAGAACGGAAAACAAGCGGAAGCGGCAACATGTCGCCAATACTGCGAGGCAATAAACGGGAGGAATGTTGTAAAGGCAAACACTGAAAAGTGACGCTAACGCGCGAGAAGGAGCTGCAATTTTCGTGTTCCTAATTGGAAGCGTGAACGGAGCTGGATGGACATGAAAGGTCGGAGGAGACCACGGAGGCGTACACTCAATTTACATATTGTAAGCAAACAGGCAATTTTCTCACAGGAACACTAGTTATCCCGGCTCTGATCTCCGAAATTATAAGGCTCTCTTTTCAAGCTGACATCCAGTCATGGTACCACCCCAAGGTGGCCCGACAAGCCACCCACAAGTTTCACATCCTAGGCCGCTAT
The DNA here is from genome assembly GCF_054856545.1 of Hippocampus guttulatus. Taxonomy (NCBI): domain Eukaryota; kingdom Metazoa; phylum Chordata; class Actinopteri; order Syngnathiformes; family Syngnathidae; genus Hippocampus; species Hippocampus guttulatus. Next base: position 2,678,984 of record NC_141283.1, on the reverse strand, counting down.
TATCGGAAACCCTTGAATGCAATGCTACTTTCTAGGAAAAAATAAATAAAATGTTTGGACAGATGCAGGTCGAACAACAGGACGAGACTTTTTATTATTTTATTTCGGGGAGGGGTGAATGATAATGTTTATTAGGTGGTCTACTTATTAACTGGCTAGCAACTTCCTGGTTCGCAGAAGATGACGTGAAGACTGCAGGGTAGCTTTATTTTTGATTCTGGAAAGTGGAATTGTTGTTTGTTAGTATGCTACTTCCTGGTTGATGGACGGTGACATAAACTAACAGGGGTGGTACCATGAGGGGGAATGTTTGGGTTTCTTGGTCTGTCGATTTGATAGTTAGCATGTTAAATTCAGGCTCATGGAAGGTGATGTAAGATGACAGGACTGTACCATTTTCTGGAACGGTGGGGTGCGAATGGTGATGATAGTGACCAGGTTACCAGGCTACTTCCTGGTTCGTGGGGGAATGAACAGGACCATACCATCTTGGGGGGGGGGGGGGTATGATTCTGCAATGTTGCCGTTTTTCGTTCGTCTTGGTTCACAAAGAATAATATAAACCAAGGTTGTGCTATTTTTTTGTTCCATTTGGGGGTAACGGCAGTAAACTTAAGCTAATTGTCTGGGTGTTGGACTTCCAGCAATTGAGTGCATTTGCTATCGTTCAATCGATCAAATAATTATGAAGAAAACATTTTGCCATCAATCCTCCCCATCTCCGCAATGCCCAGCCACAGTCCATTAACTACTAATGCATCTGGGCTTTGTTTTTAATTCCAACCATCAATACGCATTCACTCTATTTTTCCGTGAAAGGGAAAACAAACACAAGGGAGAGCTAATTGCATCATTGTTACTAATGGAGGATAGTGGCTTCTCCGGCATTTCGATGCTGGACGCTGGTGCTAATCGCAAAATGGAAATGTTGTTTTTGAACTTTGTTTCAAACTGCCTGAGTTCCTTCAACTTTTAAAGGCGTGCCGGGTATTGATCAAGTTAAATTTCCCTGGTTAGGGGGGGACTTGACATTACTGCCGCAACTGTAGACCTGTAGCAGACTTCAGTTGTTGAGTGGGGAAATCAAGCTACTTTGTCACCTCAACGTCGACCATGTTTAATCAATTACAGCGGTGCATTGAGATGCATGTATTAAAATTTTTATTTATTTTTTTACATGGACACCTGGCCAGTATAAAGATCTCAGCTCCTCACAGAGGATAAAGAATACATGATTACTGTACTATTGAATGTATCAATGTGCTACTCCACATTTTGTGTTTAAGTATCAGCTGCTTCAAGTTTTACATACTGGATGCATTTCCTTTTGTTAGCATTAAGCTTGCGGACGAAAGGCTAAACTACTGCATGTATGTTGTGTTTTTCTTCTTTTTTCTTATCTGGACAGTAAACTTCAACTGGGACAGGCATTAAAAATCTTTTTTGAAGAATTCTTTGCTAGCTACAAAAATGCTGCTTTTTGTGAAGTAACTCGGACTGAGCTCTCGCTGTAGTCAATTATTAAAACCAAATATGAGGTCTGAACCATCTGTCCATTCATATTAAAACATTTTAAAAAAAATAATCGTCCCTTTATTGACCCTTAAAATCCACTAACAAGCTGACTGGAAAAAGCAGGTACAAACAAGAGGGAGGTATAGAGCAGAGCGTAAGGGGAGGGCGACGCTTGTTTTATCCACCACGACCGCTGAAGGATTTTTATGAGCCGTCTGATTGTTTTGGCATTCGGACCGGACATGACGCCAACTAGGAACCTGTCGCTTCCATGTGAGGAAAATGGAGTCTGGCGTTCTGACCGTGGCATGGCAGACTTCTATCCTTTACGACACCTCGGCTCAAGTCTGCTAAACTAAAAAGTGTCACTGGACTTATTCAGTTGGACCATTTCTTTTTTAAGGATATCTTTCGGCAGGAAGTGTGTGTTGTGTGTGGAAAAAAAAAATTTCGCTCTAAAAATCACATGTGCGTGAACGCGTCTACTTAGGCCAGGCAAAGCTCTTTTTTGCACGTTCATGCACCCTGTAACCTGATAACACGATAAGCTGTCCACCGTAGTAACCACTGTCCCCGAAAGGGTTAATGACTATGTCGATAGACGGATTGTCTATAAGTAGTTCCTTGCCGCCCCTTGTGTGTTGGAGTCGCAGTTGTTTGAAGGTTTACAATGACCGTAACTTCAGTGCTAATTACTGTTAGCCCATCTATGATGTTTCACATTACGTGTTAGCATTCAGCTAATGTATGAAATGCATCCCTGGCGATCAACCGGGGGTTCGTTCTACTTTCTGATCACAACAGGCCGCATATGTATGCCACAATTTTTTTTTGGAATTTATTTGACACCGTTCAATCTCCAGCGCACTAAAGAGCAGTCACACGATGTCGAAGATTAGCTCGCGGACAAGCCTGCAATGGGTTACTACACTGAATAGATGGAGACATTTTTTTTTTTAAGGTATCGTCCAGCCGCACCTTGGGCTCGCGGACAAAAGTTTATCGTCAATCTTTACACATAACGATAGAACAAAACCTTTGAGTGACAGGCTGAAAAAAACTACTTCCAGATAGGCAATGACGGACTAAATGCGACGCACTAGTTCTTGCGCCCCGTCTAAGCGTTCGGCAATGCAGCTTTGAGTCGTTATTTTGCTAAACCAACACTCGCGTCCACTTTTACGACTTTTGGGGAAGGCGACTGGAAAGTGTAACGTTCAAAAAAGGCTCCTTGAAAATGTATCGTGTTCGAAAACACTGAATGTTTTACATTTGCTGACCGGTTAGCGATCCCCGGGGTAACTCGCGGAGATGTTTTGGAAGGACGGAATTGCGCAGTTGATCCTGTTTTATTGGTTTCATCCGGAACCGTTTTGAGCAGGGAATAGTAGTCAGATCGATTTCATATTCCCACGGATTGAAAGGACTCATCCCGACGACTGCCGTGTCTCCGCCATACCTGAGAACCAAAATGACCCCTTTACCGCCATACTCTCCCTTTTTAACAAAAGACAGACGCTTGTACCACCAACGCCGAGGTCAACAAGTCAAACACTCCATCCGTCTTCTCGCCGAAGGTCTGCTACCTTTCTCCCACTGCACGTTGAGTGACATCCTCCCAACGCCGACCTTCCCTCGTTGGACGGAACAAAAAAGCCTCTGTTCCACCTTCCTTGCCCTCCCCGAAGAAACCAAAGCTGCTATTCTCTGACGCTTACACACACACCCCCACATTCACATTCGCCGACCCTCGCCTTCATCTCGGGACGCTCTCGGCCAAAAGTAACACGAGCCGGCAGAAGGTAAATAAATCACCTTATCACTGGATGCGCTTGAAAAACAATGCTGGGGGCCTGTCCGTCATCCGTAGTGTATGTTTAGTGCTCATATAAGATTTTAATATATTGGATAGTCTAATTGATTGAAGTTGCAGGTACAGAGCAGAGTACAATAGTGGAAAAGTGACACCGGCGGATATAAAAGTGATAGATGTGTCGGCGCACACCTGTTCAAAAGTTAATGTTTCACACGGCATAAAGCAGGGGTGTCCAAACTTGATCCTCGAGGGCCACCGTCCTGCCCCGTTTTCCAGCTCGCTCAGGAGCAACACACCTGATTGAAATAATCGGGATTATTCAAATGCTGCTTTAGAGATGGCTAATGAATCAGGTGTGTTGCAGCCGGAAAACAGGCAGGACAGTGGGCCCTCCAGGAAAGGAGCTGGACTGTGAAAGTTGTACACACCAAAAAAAGTATAAAAGTGAACGTTGTAGACATCCAATCATGAGATTTGCACATACCGGACTATGCGAATACGGACGTTGTATGACTATAATGGCATAAAAGTGGTGGACGTAAACACAATACGGCGTTAAAGTGATTGTTGTGGTTTTGGACGAGCGCGATCGTTACATTTGTACACACATGACAATAAGTCAGTGTAAAATGGATATGTAATGAAACGTAAAGTGAAAGTTGCAGTCAAAATCATCAACACGCGATAAGTGCACGTGCACCATAGTTTTGTTTTTTTTCTTTGCGCACGCGGCACCGTGCTAAAAGGAAAGTTGCTTATGACAGTCCGTGACAGTGTGTCAAATTTGAAGCCACGGAATAGCGTCAAAGTTGTCGACGTGAACCGGAGATACGAGTGAGGTTTACGCACACAGCAGACATTTGAGCTGTCAGCCATAACGCACGGAGGCAGGCAGAAGAGACCCCTAAAAAAAAAAAAAATAAATAAAATAAAAAAAACAAGATAGGTGGGGGGGTTCCCCCCTTACCGAGATATTGTCGAATGTCCAGCAGTACTCTGGGGGGTCCTCCGTTGAGCTGGTAGAAGAGGGACGACAGGCAGAAGACGAAGAGCGCCGCCATGCAGAATCCATACGCTCGGAGGGGCAGGCGCCAAGGAATGGAGGCGAGCGAGGAAGACTTGTGGTGGTTGCGGTGGTCCCTGAAGTGGGCGAATTGGGGGCTCTGGCTGTTGCTGTGAGGCGGACTGCCGCTGTAATTCTTCATCATCTGCTCCTCACGAGGCGCCGTGCAAAGTCACCCATTGGAGAACCATCGGAAAGTCCTACTTTGAAGGAGGAGAGGAGGAGGGGGGAAAAAAAATTCCCCCCCGACCGTCACCGGCTCCTCTGCTGCGCTCCAGGCCGCTCGAGGTGGCTCCTCGCTCGGCTTGCCTTCGCTGTGCACGATCCGGCTCGCCTGTCGCGGCTCTTTGCGGGCTGCTTCAGTCCATCCTTCTTCTTCGAGGCCAGCTCTCAGTCTTGTTTTCCCTTTTTTTGGAAGGGTGTCAGATTACTGGACGTGGAAAGAGAGGAGGGAGGACCGTACAGTCAAAAAGTTCCAACTTCCATTATTTGCACTTCTGGCTGGTAAACAACGCCATCTAGTGGTTCACCCAACATTAAATACAGTCGGACCTCAACAGAAGCGCGGATTCACATACTGTATTCGCTTTTTTTTTTTTTTTTTGCTTTTTCTTTTTTTTGGGGGGGGGGGGGGGGGGGGGGTAGGGAGCTTATCGGCCTTTTGGAGAAATCAGGGGGTTTAAAAATTCATTACCGATAGTCAGCAAATAGTAAAAAGCAGCATATATTTGACACCTATAATAATTGCATTTATAATGTTCCCCCAACATTTAACTGGGAATATAATGCCATTAGGCATTTCCAGTGAAAATGTAGGGTTTCTCCACCACGGCAGAAAAAAAAAATATATATATATATATATATATATAAATTTGCAAATAGGTGACTATGAATGGCGAAACGTAAGTATGTGGAGCCCGCTTATCGTTTTGGGCAAGCAAAACACACTTCTAATTTTATTATTCAGAATTTTCAATCACATTTATCGTTGGAGATGCTTAAGGGGCGTGGCCTGGAGCGTCTGTGTATGTGTGTGTGAGTTGTGGCCTACAGGAGCTCCTTGCAAATGTTCTTATTTTGTATGTGTCCATCCCATTCAATAAATGTCTGGACATGTATCGCAACTGGGGCTCTTCTTTGCCCTCATATGAGGGTATCACAATTTTCCAAAACATGACACGGGGATAAAAACAGTCTCGTGATAAGAATGGAAAAAAGAAAGACGCTTACCTGAAAGACTTCTGCTCCATTTTGCTTACCCGGTCATCCAAGTCGTTCATAGGTTGCAGATCTTCAAATGTGTTTTTAATTGTGACTCTTACACATATTTAAGCATTGACGTATTTAAAAAATATTTCAATTAAAAAAATTATATGAAAAAAAACATCTGCACAAGAAATATTCTATCGTGAAACAAAAAAAAATGTCTTGCCATTGGTTATATTTTCTATTGATCTATGTTCATCTGCAAAACAAAATAAAAACATTTTTACATTTCAAACCATATCAGAAGAGCAAGTTACGGCAAAAAAAAAATCATCATAGTTGTGAAAGCCAAATAGTTATGGGTATGATTTTTTTTATTGTTTCAATACACAAGCAAATCTGTCTGCACAATCATGAAGTAGATGAAAAGCAGATAAAACAATCATTTGTACACATATGTTACAATACAAACTGTGTGCGGCTCCTCGCTTGCTAAAGCAATATGCGTGACGCAGGAAGGTATTGCTTTTCGTATAGTACAGCTAATTACAGTTCATATTATATGGAAAGGAAAAAGAGACCGGGGGGGGGGAATAACTTATTTAAATATCAATTACATATATAGAATGTGCATTGCATTTCATATATGTAATCAAGACGGCGCAAAGTGGGAGCGATAAGGGAGGGGGAAAAATGTTTATTCCTCTTTTAATTACACTTGCTGTTCATTAAGGAGCCACCAAAACCCTTTGCAAAAATGTCGCAGCTAGATTAAGTCACCCTCTAAAGTGCATTTACAGTGTCAGTCTTTATTTTTTTAACTAATCATTTGTCTCACCTTGAACACAGCACCACATTTGAAACATCCTCTTCATGAAGAGATTAAAAAAAACAAAAAAACGCGATTCACTCAGTTTATCCCTGATTTTTTTTGTAGCTTTTCATCTGATGTTTTGTTTTTGTAACTATGTGTATAACTATATGTTTAAATTATACTGGCAAACATGTTTGAAATACAGTGGAACCTCCAAAGTTCAAGACAATTTCTTCAAATAATCAATTGATCTTATTTTCTTTTTCATTATTTATATTATAAAACGAAACACGATGCTTACCCGACCCAACCTTTTTTTTGTCAGTGAGGCAGGATCTTCTGCTTACATGTGAAAAAGCAAAATGGGGGCGGGGGGGAGCAGAGTTTGTTAAATTGGTTGCCTGATTTAAAAAAAAATTGCAAAGCAGTTGTGCACAAATTGATTTTAAACCATCAAACAAACTATTGTCTTAATAGAGAGTGAGAAAGAGAGAAACTATTTATTTTGAAAATTACTAATTATATTTACAAACTAAGTATTGATAAAAGTACAAATTACACAATGCAATGTGTGATTTAATTACAAATATAAAAAAATGCGTAGTATATATATTTTTTGAAAAGTATGTGAAAATGCTTGGCCAAAATATTCCAATTGTAACGTGAACCTAGAATGTTGCTCGTCAGGGTGAGTCGACTTTAGAGGTTCCACTGTGTACAAAATAGCGCTTCGTTCCAAACATCAGCTGTCTCTTTGGATGTTGTTACTAAGATATAAAAAAAAAAAAGTGTGTTTACTCAGTAAAAATCAAACATATTAGCGTTGCGAAATTGAAATAAACGGGTTGTATTCGCCACAAGGTCGGGGGTTTGGGGGGGGAATAAGGCCATGCCCTGCATTTACCGTATCATCAAAACTATCCATTCATTAGGCTAAGGATATGGTAAAAAAAAAAAAAAAAAAAAACGTGCTTGGATATGTCGGGAATGCTGATTGGTCATGTGACCCGACGGCGACTTTCAAAACGCAGGAACAAAAATGAAGCTATAATACAGAAACACAGTTTCATCAAAGTTAGCCACGTGCCACTTGTTGGTGTGCATGGAGTGCGTCGTGACGCACGAGTTCTTGGCCACGCGAGAACGAGAGTCACTTTCGGTGGAGTGAAATAAAACGACCCGCAAAAAAGCGTTTCCTGAAAATCGGCCCTTCGGATGAAATTTCAGGATGAGCCTGAAATGCATGAGAGTTGAAGAATTAGAATTTTGGAAGAGGCAACAGTTCAGTGTATATGAAATCCGACCATCAAGTTGAATGTTTGGTGAGTGATGTACCCCCCCCCCCCAAAAAAAAAAAAAAAATAAACTTTTCACAAGCCAAACACTTGTGAAGCGTCCACAAAATGGTGGTGTGCTATCTTACGCAAAGGCAGTCTTTCGTTGAACAAATGGGGGAGTTGTGGGGGGCAGTGTCTACACCTCACAGCAACTTTTGAGTGGCTTTTGTGTGGGTGTTTTTTTTTTTTTCTTTTAAAGGCATCCTTCCAACAGCAAAAAATCGATTTCAAATTCCCGGCGACATGAGAAAAACCTGCTGGAAAAGCGTCCTGGTAAACAGGAAGTACTCCAGTGCCGACCGTCAATATTTTGAAGTGGACCTGACGGCGGCGAGGCGGATTCACGCATCCCGCCGCTCGGCGGCCAGCCGGGCCTCGCCGACCAAGCGGCGGGCGTGCGCATGGTTGCGCACGCCCGCCTCCCAGGCGGCGTTCTCCGTCAGCGAGGCCACGCAGCTCAGCGAGTCCACGCCGGCCGAGGCCAGGGCGGAGGCGTACATGGGCAGGCCGATGGACACCAGCCAGTCCGAGACGGTACTGACGGAGCCCGACGGCGCCGGTCTCCGGCACATCTCGGTCAGACCGCCCGAGGGGATCTGCAGACACAAAAATCAAGTTCAAAGAGCCTTTAAAGTGTCTTTAGAGATTTGCGAGTGTTTTTCACTCTTTCAGTTTTCCAGATTTTTGTGTGACTCACGGTTAGCTAGCATGCTATGCCTGCAACATGAAAATGCATAGTCTGCTGAGAGTACCGTACAGTCAAATAAGCCAAATAAGAGTGATGAGGGGAAATTACGTCATATTTAAAAAAAACAGTGACAGTCAATGCGGATGCGGCCTTCAGGGTGGTATGGTCGCTTTAGAACGCCTCGTTGTTGGCTGTGAGTGTGTGTATGTCATGCAGAGAAAGCCGAAGAGCGAGGAAGGAGAAGGATTTTTTTTTTTTTTTTACACCTGACACCCTAACGACAAAAAAAAAAGAAATTTCTTTCTCGCTTGAGAAATTGTAGCTGTGCATCCTTACGGCCATGCGGTGTTGTTTGCGCAGCTCTCGGACTCTCAGCTGGTCCATGGTGGAGGCCACCTCTTTGACGGGCTGCTGCAGGTCTTCCGAGTAGCGCTGCATCAGAGGCTGGGGGACGCCGCAGCGGCCGTGCTGGGGGTAAACAACACATGACAGATAATTACTGAAGAAAACATTGTCTCATGCATCTTCTATTTACATTATCACAATCGGTATGTAAATGAAATGACTTCCTACAGGGACTCTGGTTTTGGTTGGCAAACATGGAGCAGGGGCGTGTTGAGAAAATGTTTTGAAAGGACTGGAAGGGAGGGAGAGCCAAAACACAAATAAATAACACTCTCCCGGACGATTTGAAAGATCCCAGGAAATGGACGAAATGACCTGAAAACGGGACGTTGAACCAAAATGACAAAATCTCCTTTTGGGCAGAGGCTTTTAGACTTTTTTTTTTGGTCTATTTTGTTGATGATCGACGTACCTAGCAAAGGTCATGTTGCTTAGCAAAAATGCCTCTTGAGATTTGAGAGTTTCACAGTCAGTCATAAAACTTTGTCACCTTGCACCACCCACAAACAATAATAAAAAATGTTTTCAGTGGTTCCACTCATGCTCGACATGCTGACCAAATTTTATGGTGCTAAGTGAAACTGGCTTTCAGGGCTGGATTTTCTTGGAAGGACCCCCGAGAACTGTCGAAACAACACTCAAGTGGGCCCCCGCTTCAATCCCACATTTTCTTTTGAAGTGTATGTTTTTGGGACTTTTTTTGTGGTTCCATTTGCGATAGACGTGCCAACCAAATTTGACATCATCCGATGGCTGCATTTTCATGGGAGGATTCCTCGAACTGTCCAAATTGACTCTAAAATGGCCGGTTCCCATTCAGTGACAGTATGAATGTGCGTGCGTATGGTTGTTCGTCTCTATATGTGCCCTGTGACGGACTGGCGACCAGTTCGGGGGGGGGGGGGGGGGGGTCTCGTTCGGGCTACCTTGTCTGAGTACGGCTCCTCCGTGAGATCGATGCCCTCGGCCTCCATCCTTTGCTCCAGCAAGGTGAGCAGATCAGGACTCATCTTGGAATGGGACGCCTTCCTCGTCACGGCCACTTTGCCGCCCAGGTCGGAGAGCCACGGGGGGGCCACCGATGCGCCGGCGTCCTCCACAGAGGAGTTGCGGGGGCTGCTAGGGGTGCTCGGGATCTTGGCGGGAAGGGGCGGGGCCGGACCGGTCGCGCAACGTGTCACGGGACTGCTCGGGTGGGAACGTGTGAGCGAGTGCGTCGGGGAAGGGGCAGGGGAGGGTGAAGAGGGCACGGAGAGTTGGGGGTGGCAGACCCCATTCGCGAGTCTTTCTCTGGACTTCTTGGCGGGAACGGGAGGCGGTACGGGTGGTTTTTTGGCATGAGTCCGTGTGAGCCTCGCAGCACCGCTTGCGTTGGACTCAGGGGGACTCGGGGCTCGGGTTGTGGGACAAGGGGGCCTCAGAGGCAGTTGCGAGGGTACGGGTGGTCTGTCGAGTCTTGGTTTTGGACTCACCGGTGGACTTGCAGTACAAGCTGGGGAACTCTCCCTAACGGGCCGACTCGGGTCCAACCTGGGCTTGTCTTTTGTGAGTTTCACCTCCTCATTCTCGTCCTCCCTCTGCTCCCAGTGCAGGTCTCCCAGGGAGCGGGAGCGTTTCCAGGACCCGGCGGGCTGGAAGGTTTCGTCCAGGTCCTCGCAGCTACGACTGGCTGCGATGGGGGAACGTCGATGGGCTTTGCGGCGCCCCAGCAGGTTGAAGCCCTTCAGGGAGGGCTTGCCGAACAGGTTTTTGGGGAACTTGGAGCGCTGGTTCTTAGCGTTCTGCTGCAAAGCCTCACTGGAGACGGTCATAGGAAGAGTCGGATAGTCCGGAGATTGGCCGGCGGAAGAGCGCCCCGAGCAGGAAGCTTTCTTGCTCTTCCCTGCAAAATCAAAACAGTTGCACTTATTTTGAAGAACGCAAACTTTTTACTGTAATAAGAGAGGATAGGTTCAAAAGTAGCAAAATCGCAATGCATTCTTAACTCATTCACTCCCAAAGACGTTTTTAAACGTCTTTTCAGATTTGGTCTAGAATTGGCTGGTACTGAATGAGTTAACGACTGTGTCACAATATAAAATAAGATTAGCTGAGCTTTTTTTTTCCCTTTGCGGAAATACGAGGTAATGGCATCAAGCATGGTAGAATGAAAAGCGGAAGCAACTTACCATCTCGTCCTCTGATTTACAAAGCATGATGGGTGAAACGGGTGAGAACGGCCACATTAAAGTTTCAATGGCGATGGACAGAGAAAATTTCGGCGGATGGAATGCGATGGAATGTCACCGCGGCACCCGAAAATGTCGGCAAAAGGTCGTGAAATCTAAAATGACGACATTAAATCGAACGGTAATGCTTATTGATCCATCGGGAACAGAGATGGTGGCATTTTTACATTTCATGGCGAAAACATAAAAAGTATACATTTGTTTCGTTGCTACACATTGGCAACAAAAAAAAAAGTTGACTCAAAGTTGTACATGAGATTAAAGGCGCCATTTATGAGAATTAAGTTATGGGTAAAGATAAATAAAAAGCAGTCATAATGCAATGCTAAATGTAAATTGGTCAGGACCTTAACATGTGACACCTTATCAATTTGAACAATCGTTTCATGCACCCTGAAATCTGATAACCTGATCAACTGGAGTGACCGCTGTCCCTGAAAGGGACTGTGGCCTTCATCCAAGACCCAAGAACGACCCTTGGCAGGCATAAATTACGGTGCGCAACATGACTTTGTCCTGAGGAGAGCATTCAGGGATCGACAGTGCCACTAGTGTGTGACAATCGTCAATATACGGCAGCTACTGCTTCTAAAAATCCTTCGCTATCGCTTTTATTTGATAACTCTTCAGATGGGGGGGACAATGTGGATCCCTGAACCTGGAAAAGCACATGCAGAAAATGCTAAATGTTGTCTAAACACGCAGGAGAAGTTGATGAACGGTTGAAAGGCGTGAAAAGGAAAACAAGAGACGACAGAAAAAGCAAGCACCGCCATCTTTATTGTTTTTTTTGGTGGGGCGGATCGGGAGTTTTTGTTTGTTTTGGTTCCTTTTTTTAAAAATAATTCAGTCTCTATCGTAGCACATGATGACTGTGGCCACTTCCCAACCACCCCCACCACACACTTGCACGCACACACCCACACAAAGTTCGTCCCAGTATTTACACCGGAAAACCAGCAATCAGAAAGGAGGAGTGGTTTTTGACAGAGCAGTGATTTATGGGTTATGGATGTTAAAAATACGCGGGAGGAGGACGAACGAGCACTCCCAAAAATGAAGATCCCAAGTGCCATCAAAGCTTAGCAATACAGCGCATTTGTCTTTGTGAAAAACAGGCGCATTCCCGCCGCGTTTCGGCACACACGGTGCGAGTCGGTTGCTGTTGCGCAATGCGGTCTTCTTAGGAAAGAGCCAATCACGTCACTGCATCTTAATCACGTCGCTGTACTCTGCCGTGCTTAGCAGAAATATTCGTAATCGTCCCCGTTGTACACCGTCATCAATGTGGAATCCACAGGCGGGTTTTGAGCTTGGAATCCTTCGATTGGCAGCAAGTTTGTTCTGGTGAGAACACTTGTCGTGTGCATTGGGGAGGCTCTCTCCCTTTGGCCGTGGGCTCCCAGCACTGTGGGGTAGACCAGGTTTAGTGGTCTGGGGCCAGGCTCCTTCCCAATTACATGCCGACTTCGGTACTGATGGCACAGAAGGCCTACAAGGACGGAAAGAGTGATGAAGAGAGGGAGAGGAGAGGGAAAAGTGTGTCATCAGGCGGGGTCTCCAGAGCTGGGGCTCCCAAACTGCGGCTCGGGGGGAATTAAATGGGCAGAATTTCTATTTGGGTCGCTCAGTAAATTGAGATTGATTCATGTTTGTTCTCGTCGGGGATTATTATAGAGGTGCAATCAATTTATTTAATGGAGGATGATCGTTTAATCATCCGGAGAAATAATGTCCCGTTTTTAACATAGGGACAGAAATTAAACCTTAAAAAAAAAATATATATATATATATATATATATATATATATATTATTCAAGTAATTGTGATGGAGCCCTCCAATTATATTATTTAAAAAAAAATACAATCTAAGTAAAAAAAGCAAGAAAACTTGACATAACTTTTAACATAATTTGAGAAAAACAGAAAATAAGTCGCAATTTTCCAAGAAGACACTTTTACTATTAGAAACGTAATTTTTTTTTCAAGGGGGGGAAGAATACAAAAAATTATTAAAAAAAAAAAAGTCCAGAGGGAAAAAAATCGTAACTTCCACAAACAGTAATTAATAAAAATAGTAATTGGACAGGAAATGTCAGAATTTTTCAATTTAAAAAAATTTAATTAACACCATCATATAAGGTGAAAAAAAGTTGTGGCTTCATGACCGAAGACTTTTTGGAGAAAAACAAAGAGCAAATTTTCTCAGGAGAAATACAGTTAAAATACAAAGAAAGCTATTTTTTCATCAGCAATGTCAACATTTTGACAAATATGAGCGAGGAAACTGGACTACCCGCAAAAAAACCACGCAAGCAGCGGGAGAACATGCAAACTCCACACAGGAAGGCAGGAATCATAGATTCGAACCCTCAACCTCACAACAGTGAAGCGACTGCGCTCACCACTCCCAGCATGCGACTAAAATCAAAGAAAAAAAACCTGAATAACTTAAATTTCATGTTCATGTCCAATATATGTTATTGGACTGGTGACCTACTTTCGTAAATGTGCTTTTTTTGTTGTTGTTGAGTCGAAACAGTTTGGAAAAGCCAGCTGTGGAGGGACAAAGGCGGGAGGCGGCAGGATAGACCGAGCGGCTACAAAAAGCGAGAAAAGCTGCTTGATGATCAGACAGCGCTCCAGAGGATTGTGATGGGTGGGGTTAGAAATGCAGAAGCGTGAAGAGATGCAGCACCGACGTTGCCACCGCGAGACCAAATCCCAGTCAAGCCAACATTACCGTTCTCCAAGTTCTCGTTGCTCTCGTAGCAACCCGAGTCCCGAGGGGAGTCTCCGATCAGGCCCAGGCCCTCGGACAGCAACTTCTCCTGGGAGCTCGACAGGCCGCTGCGCTCTGGATCGCTGCTGCCTGGAGATGAGAGAAAAAAAAGTGTTTTGCACTTTTCTTCACATAGTGGTTGCCCACCGATTGTTGACAGTGAGTCGAGATTTGTTCCTATACAAATCACAGATGCTTGAAGGTAGTTGCTGGAAACGTAAAAAAGACGAAGAACTGTGGGGTTTAACTTCTTCATCATTTCAATTTTTCTGATTCTTCTTTTTTTTTTGGGTGGCTAAAAGGCGATCGGTCAGCAACTGCGGCCGCTTTAGAGTGCCACGTTATAGGCCGTGAGTGTGCAGAAGTCATGCAAACAATGGAGGAAGAGCAAGTAGAGTCGATTTTTTAAAATTCTCTTAAAAAGAAAAAAAAGTCAGACTTGAAAGTCAGGGTGAGGCACACGGGGCCTGGGCAGGCTTTTAGAGTGCCTCGTTGTCATATGTGGTTGCACACACGTCATCCAGAGAAGGCGGAAAGAGTGAAGGGGACAAAAAGAAAAATAGTGAAATGTGGCTTTTAAATTTGGAGAGGACAGCAGCTTTACTTCAGAGTGCCAAGTTGTTGTGGCATGTAAACACACTGTAAAAACTCAGCTCTCAGCACCTGGATTAAAGCAGATTTTACATGATGCGGAGATGATTCCGCAAACACCAAGCAATCAATTGAGCGTGACCCGATCTTAAACGTGAGACGATAACGTCATTCGCGATTCCTTACTGTCGTATTCCTGCAGCAGCTCCACGGCTGTGAGCAACACGGCTCGGTGTTGGGGGTCTTTGATGTTCAGCTCGTCCAGGTCCTCCTCTTCCAGCAGCTTGAACGTGTCCAAGTCCTCGTAGCCGTTGAACAGGAAAGTGGGCATGTGCTCCTTGGGTTGGAACATAAAAGAGACTTGACATGATTTCCCCCTTTATGATTTTTCACCTTCTGGTAGTATTGATGCAAATCTAAATAATGCCATACATGCGGTATGTTTCTTTTCCCACAGTAATGGGACAAGATACGATAACTATTTCAGATGTCGTGAAAAAAAAAAAAGAAGAAAATTTCGTGGCCCAACATGAGCTGGAAATGTTATGTGTGACCTGCAAAGTATGTTAACACGCGGCTGGTTTGTAGACCCGACTCACCTTTTCGGGCCCTCGGTGTCGGTTTGGACAGAAGATGGAAGTGCGGTTGTGACCGAGTGGGTGTCAATGTTTACGCGATCGTGTAGCCTGTAATTTCCCGCGCTAAATTTAGCTGCGCTCGTCTGTAATTTCTTTCAATGTATCCGGAACAATGTTTGCGTTTAGGATTTGTTCTCGTGAACCGTTTTGAGGACGCCGCGACGATGCCATGTCAAATATTTAGGAAGACTATTTGGTGAGGTTTGGCAAGCGGGTGCATTCCCCACCTTGAGGTTAATACGTTCCAACAGCTCCTCCACAGACGTCGGCTTGGGTGGTCGGCCCTTCCGCCGCCGCCGCAGTGGACGTTTGGGTTTCTCCTCTTCCTCGCACAGAACGTCCACGTAGATGAACTTGAAGGTGCCCACCTTGTTGTTGAGCAGGCCCATCCAGGTGCCCATGGGCGGCTTGCTGATAATGTCAATCACGTCGCCGCGCTGCAGGAAGAGAACGTCAATCACGGTCGTTGCAAATAAATTTCGAACGTGCTTAAAAATTGCCATCGGCCAACAATGAAACCTAGAAAAGTATTGACTGGAAGGGGGGGGGGGGGGGAGTTTCACCTTCAGTTTGAGGGAGTCCGAGTCGTAGGGGCTCGGCGTGAAGTCCGTGTGCACTCGCGCACGGCCGCAGAAAGGTCCTCGGTAAGGCGGCTCCTCGTCGTCGCCGTCCTCCGATTTGACGCTTTCTCTGTTGCTGGCTGAGGAGTCGGTGGTGCTCACCGTCTGCCCGCCTGGACACCAACGCGGGAATTCATTTCGCGAAAATGATTGTGCATTTATTAGGACAAAATGATCTGTAAAAGTGACCGCGAAAAAAAAATAAAAAGAACAAAAAAACAGTCATTTCTTGAGTCAAGATGAAACGGTTTTAAGTACCGTATTGGCCCGAATATAAGACGGTGTTTTTTGCATTGAAACAAGACTGAAAAAGTGGGGGTCGTCTTATATTCGGGGTCTAGACATTATACCCATTCACGACACTAGATGGCGCCAGATATCATTGAAGCGAATGCTGAACTTGACTCCCCAGGCCCAAGTGAACCCGTCACCAAGAATAAAAATAAAACTAGCGGTAAGAAAGAAAAGAGAAGAAAATAACAGAAGAGATAACAGAAAATGGAGAAACGTAGCGACAATCTGGAGAAAAGTGGGTCGAAGATCGGCCACGTTAACCGGCAGCTGAGGAGAAGTTATGGTGTAAACTTCAAGATGCTTTTTCTCTCAAATATATTGTTATAATCATTTGTTTCAGATGTACTATAATTATTTTCTGTATAAAAATTAATTTGGTGTTCAAAAAGTCTTTTTTTCAAACTTGAGTCTTGAAAAAGAGGGGGTCGTCTTATAATCAGGGCCGTCTTATATTCGGGCCAATACGGTACTTGTGACACATCCTCACTGTTTTAAAAGAGCTCCTCAACACGTCCCACTCTCGGACTCCTTTTCCCTCCATAATCACGACCGTATGTTTGTCATTGCGCCTGCATGTTGCAAACAGCTTGACGCTGGCCACACTAACCCAGACTTAAATCCAAGTTTGGAAAATAGCGAGTGTTTGATCACACGCATGTGACAGGAAGGAGAGGTTGAAGTGCTCCCGTGTTGTAAGTGGACAAAACGACATGAGAGGTCAGGCCGTTGTCCAAAAGCTACAAGCGCTCTGCGGTGGCTTGTTTGAGGCACCCGCTCGGATGGCCTCAAAATGGAAACAATGAATTAAGTGTGGAAGGTAACGATCAAAGCGCTAACTTGAAAGTAAACAACTTACTCATTGAGCTTTGTCCGCTCAGTGAACTTCGGAGACTTTCCACTGAGCCGCCTGCCTTGAGTTTGGGCTTCTCCAGAGAGTCGCTGTCAGGCTGAGGGGACTGCGGCGAACCAGGTGTTCCATCCGGACTCGACTGGAAGGCAAAAGATATGCCGAGGCAGGGAGGAGAAGGGGAAAATGCACATTTATTATGTGCTACAAACCATTTTTGATTTAAAATATGTGATTCATCTTTCGACAGGCCTTCAATTTTTTTAAATACTTCCATCGCAGGATTTCATAGGCCCGTAAAAATGACATTTTTGTCTGTATTGTAAACAAATGACATCACTGTAATACGGCAGGACCGGATTGAAAACAGAGGTTTGCTTCATTGATGCACTAGGGGGCACTGTAGGCCACAAAACACAAACTGTTTGGCCATTGTGATCCCATTTCTTTCAATTTTTTTTTTGTTTTGTTTAACAGGCAACAGCTGTATGACGCAGGCTTGGAAATGTGGGTCATGGTGTTGTGATGACCACCGCCACGGACAGATGCTTTGGCCGCTGTGTGACGGGCTTGGAGAGCGCAGGCCACCGCTGGAGCGGATGGCAACGGCGAGCGAACTTTGGATCCCGACGAAGGAGCACTGTGAGCACACTAGTTTCACTGGTTCCTTGAGAGCAACTCCCGAGGGGAACTTGCGTCACTCGAATGGGCTCAGCGCGAAGCACACACCCAACACAAAGCGGATCCCGTGGTGACAATCCCCCGAATGTTTCCGAGCACTGTTTATGCTGTAACCAACACAAATACTCCTACCCGCCCACACACTCTGCGGGCTAATGATGTGGCCAACGCAGCATAACATCCTACGGATTGTTAGGCTATTTTCTTTGTATAGAAACTACCTATACTTGATTTTTTTTTTTTTTTTAAACCTCATCTCCAAATGACTTGGATGAATGTCCGCGAAATGTCCGTCCAACCTGTTCGGAGAACGAGCTGCTGTACTTCTTGGACATGCGTTTCCTCATGGTCTCCTTGACCGACTTCACCTTCTTGCCCAGCGAGATCCGGGAAGTCGTGGGGGACTTGACCACCTCTCTATAGATAGCCTCCTGTTCTTTATTCTGCCAAATCAGGAATATAGAAATATTGAAGAAACCCAAAGCAGCGTTTCCTTCACAATTTTGTCAGTGTGCACTTTACCTGAGCATCTGAGCCTGCGTTGAGCACATGGAGGGATCGGTTGGACAGGTCGAAGCCGCCGAAGCTGCACGTTCTCTGCGAAAAAGGCGGGGGGGGGGCAGAGCGAAAAGACAATCAGCCGCACTTTCAACCGGTTCCTCATTTGCGCCGGGCGATGAGATTTGAGGGCGGGACATGATGTCATATGAGACACGGCAAATGGAGGACGGTGATGGAACATGTGATGTGCTTTTTCTCTCCGAATCTCAAAGCCAATGAGCTGTTTTATGGAGGCTAAAAAGCGTGAAATTCCATTCCAACATGTGGCTCAAAGAGGAGTCTCTCTTGATGTGGCCACATAAAACGCTCCAAGGATTCAAGGCGCATTTTGGGTGCCCTCGGCTGGTGGAGCCTTCATTGCGTGACATGCACATGGATCGGGGCTTGCGGATGCAAACAAACACACGCACACAGAGTCAACTATGTGTTAGCCTGAGCAGAAACATTCCGAGCTGTTTCTGATGAGGCGCCGGGGGAGGGAGGGGAGGGGGGGGGGGCTTTCTCACTCTCAACATTAATGGAATAGAAAGTATGAAATGACAGGATAACAGGGAGATTCACTCTTATCACTTATCTGTCTTTTTTAATGGAATCTCCCAAAGCTGCGAGGACACACGCGTGTACATCAAAGTTCAACTTCTAAAATTACCCCAGCTTAATCTGAGCATAAACTCCAGCATGAAGATCCTTCAAAAGCGATACGGGCTTCTTGCGCATTCAGCGTCCACAGCTGCGGGCCACATTGCAGCTTTTCCAGTGAAGGTTTTTCTTTCTTTTTCTTTTTCTTTTTTTTTTTTGTAGAATAAATTCATTTGAAGCGGCGTCCAAGAATAATGTGATGGCGATGCTCGGTGAAATGGACATGCACCCAAGATTTAAAAAAAAAAAAAAAAAAAAAAAAAAAAGTATTTCGCAGAAAATTACAAGGAACAGAAAACATCCATCAAAAAATAAAGAGAGGCACGGGCCTTTGAAAAAAAATAATAATAATAAAAAAAAGCTGCAACAGAAAAAAGTGGAGCCCAAAAAGTTGTCTGGATGAGAACGACCTCACTGGTACACGACAGGATTCAGGTAGCATCGAAGCTGCAGGATAGCCCCCCCACCTCACTCCACTGAATGTAACCTGCACTGCGTACACTGTTAAGACCACTGAGTTGTTCAAAGTACACGACTAACAAGACATCGCTTCACTACTCAAGTGCAGCTTCAGCACAGTACATCTCTCAGACCAGTCTGTGTCGGAATTCGACATTTACACAGAAAACCTGTCCAACCGCTAACGTGATCCTTTCATTTTGAGTTAGCAAGCTATGAAGCCGAAAGACATTTTACCCGCAGGCCAATCCAAGTGATCTGGCTCAAGGCTGTGAAAGCTACAGTGGAATCTCTAAAGTCAAACTTTTGACAAAATGGCAATGCTGTACATTGGGAATGTATTTTTTTTTTCTTATAATTGGACAAAAATGGAATATGTCCTATTCCGGTAAAATAAGATATTCGGTCTGCTTTCATGAAACACTCCAGAATTCAGATATTTACTTTTGGGAGGTTGAAATCTGAGTGGACATTATTTAGATAAACTATTGCTTCGAACGATTAATCTATGATCAAAATAGTTGTCAATTAATTTAATGATTAACTTTTTTTAATTCTAAGATTTGAACGATGGCGCTACGTTTTTCCCCTCCTCATTTCTGTGTAGACTAAGCCCTGCTTCACACAAGCAAAAACTTAATTGATGAACCAAAAGTTAGTCATTGAAAATAGACGCCACCAGATGGCGCCAATCACTATTCGATTGAACCTGACAATGGCCTGCCTGAAGAAGCTCCTCATCTTGTTTCAACATAGTTCTTTGGCACCAAAAGATGGTATCAAAGCAATAGTATTATTAGACAGGGCACAAATTCAAGAAAGAAATTAGTTTTGAGCAAATAATGGGGGATAGTTGACCATCACCCACCCCCCAAAAATTGTAAAAAGTATGCAGAGGAACATTGTACTGTAGTTCTCATGGAAAAATATTTCAAAAGAAGAAATTGTTTTTCACCTTAGGGGTTCCACTGTGTTCCATAATTATCACCATGCTTCCAAAACCAACACTGACTGTATTTTATGGAAACATTTCAGACTCTGGATCCTTTCCGTACCCGCTAGTTTTGGCTAAAAGCTATTCTGCAGCTTTGACGCACGCCGAGTCCCACTCGAACGAGGCGGCCGACTTGAACCTCTCGGTCTGAACTCACAGACTTCTGCTGGATGCGTAAGAGCACGCGCTTGGTGCAGCGGTCCACGCTGGCCGCCCACTTCCTGTCCGCCTCGCGGTCCTCCTCCAACAGACAGCGCCGCTCAGCTCGGCTGAGGGCGACCGGGCGGACCAGCTGGGCCCAGTTGAGGTGACCGTACAGGCTCCGCTCTACCACGTAGGTGATGTTCAGCTCACTGACTGCGCCGCGACCCCTCAGCCGGCGGGAGGGGAACACCCAGCCCCCTCCCGGGCCGAAACCTTTTGATTTGGCTACGTGGCTGCTGCGGGTGGGGGAGGACGGGGTGACGCACACGGGGGAGGCCGGGGTCTTGGTGTTGCGTGAACGCTGGTACAGAAGGTGTTTGGTGGAGTACGAGTAGTTTGGATCGGGCTTTCTGAGCGTCCAGCTGCCGTGGTGCCGTTTGGCAGTGGGATATTTGGGGCTGCCTTGAGAGCGGTCATCGTCCAGGGGGGTGATGCGGCGAGATTGGGCTTTGGGGCGGGGTTTGGTGAGGCCGTAAAAGGCGTACAGGGCCTCGTTGTTACTTACCCCGTGGGAGATGGAGCTCAGGGCCTTCCGCATCTCGCCGTCGGTGGTGGAGCGCGACAACTTCCCTTCGTCGTCCAATCCGCAGCCATCCAGCTCCGAGAAGGAGGAGCCGCTACCTCCGACGCCGGGGACCGAGCCGACCGGGGTTCTCCTGGGCGGGCGGATGAGGCCGTGTGTGCTGGAAGACTTGCTGAAGGTCTTCACCAGACGGTGTCCGGACCAGGTGTCCAAGCTACTGGAGGACGGCGAGGTGGTCAGGCTGTCCGTGTCTCCGTCCACGGACAGATGATCCTGGCTGAGGGAGGTCTCCTGGGGCAACGAGTGCTTTTTCAGGACCCCCGTGTACAACGCTGCTTTGTCGTCACAGGTGGCCACTGACTCTACGTTGAGGAAATCTGACAATAGAACAGAAATATTAACTGGTGGAATATTTATCCAGCTTTGTTTTTCCAAGACAGCTATCTGACAACTCCCAGATGCTTCCCGTTTTACGAACCTTCGGATCCATGCTTCTTGCACTCCTCCACCTTAATGAGTTTTTTCCTGACCCGCCGGGTGGAATTAACCAGCTTGTGGAGGCGCTTGAACTTCACCGAATCCTCCGATTGCTCGTCGTCGGACTGTTCGCGAGATTGCTGCAATAAAGAGAGAGGGAGGGTGAGGAAGCGGGTTGACGTTCCACCGGACGCCAGTATTCTTAAGTAGGCCCGATCAACGGAGCGCTGAAGAATGCATCAACAGCAAGACATGGAAAGGGGATAAAAAATAAAAAAAAATCACAAATGCACAAGAATGTGCCAATAAAACAGCTCAGTGAGACCAATAGATTTTGTGATCCTTGCATGCCATCAATGGAAACATTGTTGAAGATGGGAGTCAAAGTTGCGGTGCGGTGAGAAATGGAGGCCAGACACTGCAGAGACGACAATTAATTCACCACAAAATGGACCGCGGCACAGCGAACGGACCCGACATGAATCAGGAGCACCATCAGCGAGGCTGTCGCCTTTGGGAGGCGATTTACTCTTGGGGAGTGTGGCGGGGAGGGGGGTGACGGGGTGCAAGGGCACTCCATTTTGCGTGACAATGCCCAATGTTGTTTTCGCTCTCCATCCGTCGCATTTAAATGCTTTGGTGAAAAGGAAAAGAGATGCTCAGTGAGGCCAGTTTCAGACTTAAAAAAAATAAATTATAATAATCCATCCCAAAAGCATCATAACTAAGGAAACGGCTATTGGAAAGGGAAAAAAAAGCCTTTTTGTCATCATGATCGCTCATTATTTTCAATGCCGCCGATCTTTTTTTTTTTTTTTTTTTATAAATACTACCGATTTTTATCTTACCGATTTTTGAAGAGTCAAGTCGTTGCTTCGCTAATTACAATCAGGTGATTTTGAACAAGCGCTAAAGGACAAAGAACCGGTATTGCAAAACAGTCAGTACAACAGTAAATTACTCGTCCGATCAATCGGCTATCGGAATATAATTCTACCAAATATCTGAATTGGCAGTGGGCTTCTATGAAAAAAATTAAATCGGTCGGGATCAACTAAATTGTTAAGAAACACTATGTTATTGTGTTCTTATGTTCTTAGTTTTATTTAGAAATTAGCACACACTTCCTATTTATTTCCTGTAAGAATTTTGAGGTCTGCAATCATTGCTCCCTGTTTTTTTTTTTTTTTTGCTGCCATATATTCTAATATGGTTCCAGTGCTACACAACATGCAGGATCCGTCCAACAACATATCCAAATGATCCGAACTTACGAAATGAAGAGCCACAAAATTGGTGGTGATTTATCAACAACCATCCCGTGCTCTTTGTGAGGGCAAAGATGAGCGCCCGAGCACTGGCATAATTGCTGCCTGGCAAACGAGAGCGCCGTTCCAGCTTCATTTGTTTCCAATGGTCTCCGTGGCAACGTCGCACAAAGAGCAACACACGCACGCTCAATCGCACACAACGCTAGACAGAGCGAGCCTGTCCGAGTCCCGCCAAGTAATACTGCTCGAGGCTGACGAGCCATAAAGAAATAGCTTAATTGCTCTTAATTTCTCTCTCTCTCTCTCTCTCTCTCTCTCTCTCTCTCTCTCTCATCCCTCATTTTTGACCACAAGCTTGGCGGCAGCTGACATAGAGCAACGATGATGTAAACAACCGTGGCTTGGAAGGCGCTCGCAAGCGCGCACACGTGATGTTTGGTAAATACCGGATGGCATCGCATCACCTAAGCGACATTCCAAGTTTCCGACGCCTCCGAGCACCGTCTCGTAAAAAACGGATTCACCTCGGACAAGTTCGAAAACACATCCATCAGCAGTCCCTCCTTTTTGCTCCAACGCACACGCCGCCATTTAACCTTTTGCAAACCACAGATCACCAAAAGTCCAGCGTCTCTGTTTCGCAAACCGCACAATTCTTGCTGAGGTCTTCAACTTGTACTTTTATTCGCCCCCCCCCCCCCCCCCCCCCCCCCCCCCCCCCCAGAGCCATAACATAAGATCTGGCATTTATCCGCCTTTCACCGTTCACAGAGAACCCAGCCAGAGCGCGTTACTGCCTGTCGGCGTCTGAACACAGCAATGGACGGAGGCGATTGCATTCTCCAAGTCTCGTCAAAATAAAACGTCATCGCAGAACACATTACACAAAGGCATCTATTTTCCGACCTCTATTCCAGTTCAGAATATTCCCAGGCTGTTGTGTGTGTAGATGAGGACATGAAAACTCACTCAAGTCTCTTCTGTGGTAGACTACCCAAGCAAAGCACTGCAAATAAATAACACGCGGAAAGAAAGCCGGGAACCAAAATGGGACTGAAAAAGCAAAAGCAATTTCCATTCACGATGGCATCCGCTGACGCGGCTGACTGATACTCACCAGTTTTGCTCTGCCTTTCGAGGCTTCGCACGCCACGATAACAATCCACACCCCGCGCAGTCACACGCGCAAATGCAAGGTCCAAAATCGTATCCGAGAGCTCGTTTGCACGCTGGCGCGCGCACAGACCAAAACTAGATTCCGCTCGGGGATAAGGGGCGGTCGGGGAAGTGCCATGAGGCATTCGGAGAAGAGAAATGCATGTGTTGTGCACAGAGAACAATCCCAGCGTTTGAGCACCCCCGTGACCCTGCCTTGGCCCCCACCTCCCTAATGGCCCATCCTGGAATGTATGGCTCAGATGGCCAAAAAGGAAGACGGACGGACGGGCCCATGAGCGCAGACGGCATGAATGCAGATTTATGACCGAGCATGTCATTCCGTAGCCTAATGACTTGAGAAACAGGCGCGCACTGTGCAGACGTGTCTACATATAGAGTGCGCAGTCACAGACGATTGTTGGGAATGACCTTAATCCCATTCAAGAGACGGTTGACATCACAGAGCCCCCCCCCCCCCCCGGAAAGAAACTAACTCTTCCTTTGCTTCTCAAAAATCAATGGGGTTGCAGCCAGGAAATGAGATGATTCCAGCAGAGGGGTTTTTTGGTGCAGAGGAACTTAACTCATTCACTCCCAAAGACGTTTTTAAACGTCTTTTCAGACTTGTTCTAGAATTGGCTGGGACTGAATGAGTTAAGGACCGACACCGAGCACATGTGAGAGATTGAGAGCCGATTTATTTTCACTTCCCGTGCTTGTGATTGCCAAGTGTCTAAAACCCATGCCTTCTTTATTTTCCCCATTTCCTCCTCTTCGAGAGACAGACACGAGTCGGCATGACCCTTTTCATTTATATACACAAACTATTAGTTGAGGCCATCAAAATAAAACAAGGAATCAAATTATTTACCTTTTCGACAAGAAGCTAAAAGAAGCCGCTGGCTTGGAGTCGCGTGAAGGGGATCAGATGTCACTCCGTGTTTTCAACGAGCGGCAGAAAATAGAAACGTTACTGATGTAGAACTTGGATTTGGGAATTAACACACATCCTGTTGCAAAAAGTGGGTCGGCGCGCTGGGCTAAATTGCACGTTTCGCCCATATGATACCATACTGCGTGAGGCTAATGAAAATCAGCTGTGACCTAGATTAGAAATGAGGAAAGCCAACCAAGGCAGACGCGTGCAGAAAAGAAGACAATTCCGAATGAGTAACAGTTAAAAAGTCCACATTGTTCTGTGGCTTGGGCGGTTTCAGTCCGCCGACTGAAAATCCAATTCACTAGTTGGTGGTTCCATCAAAGCAGGACAGTTCAGAAGTCTGAAACAACAAAGCCTGATCCGATCCGGCTTGCAGGGTGTAAAGTCCAGATTCCGTTTTTGAATACATTCTCAGTAAGACATCCTGCCAAATAGCTTCTCGGTCAACTGGCATTCGCTTCACTCACGCGGACGAACTCCCAAGTCTGCGTTTCGACTCCACTGGCAACGGTTTCTGCTCACCGGGCATACCACCACCACCACCACCACCACCCTCGCTCTGTGTTTCTTGTCCGTATCGTGCCTGTTTCTCATCCTTCATGAAGCAACAACTAGCACGCTAATAACACAAAGTTAGCCTATTCCCGAGGTTTCATTCCCACGCCTATTTGCTAGCGTACCATCAGAGTGGACATTCCGATGCAACCGAAACAAACTCATCACCTCAGAAGCCACAAATGACTCTCCAGAGACCATAAATAAAATATTGATGTCACCCTGATGGATGAAAAATGCCAAAGTAACCAACATGCGTTGGCAAAACCTTACACCAAGATGGAGCATGACATTTTTATAAATGACATGGTGGACGGAAGGTACGGTTCAAACAAATAGGACACAGTTGCCAAGTGGGGGAGCAGTGTAGGAAAAAGGGGAGACTGACAGTAGGAAGAAGAGCGCCGGCAAGACGGAAGCGAAGACATTTTTTTGGGGGGGGGGGGGTCTTACTATCTTTAAAAAACAACAACATGCATTTGAATCAAAATCCCTTATCTCCTTGGCTGTTCAACATACTGAATGAAGAGTAGTTGAGGACAGAACGTGTTTTTTTTTGGGGGGGGGGGGGCGAGGGTGAAGGGAGCGAATGGGAGGTGGGGGTGTACTTACGTCGCAGTTTGAGGACTGGTTTGGACCGGCTGCAGATCCGTCAGTCCACTCTGCAGTGTCAGTACTGCCGGACTGTCTGTTGCGCTCATACTCCTTCAGCTACGTGGAGGAAAAAGAGTTAAGAGAGGCAGAGGAAGAGAGGGGAAGGGGGGGGGGCCGCCGCGCTCTCACCGAGCTCTTCGTGCGCTCCCCAATGCAGCTGCGGCCCGCATTCAAAGCGATGTAGTGGTCAGTAATTATGCTCCTTGGCCAAATGACTGATCTGAGCTGGATTTTTGACTTAAAAGTTGGACGCTTGAGCTCTTCTGAGTCGACGTACGACTGTTCAAAAGCGACTGTTAAGATGCTACTTTCTAGGTTATGGTTAAGCTACACACTGGAAAAACTGTGAAAGAATGAAAGAAGCTTTTATAGAGCTAACATGAAAGGTTTCCTGATGTTTTGCATTCTTAATTCCTTCCTTTGTGTCATGAATGGTTTTGCTCCACGTACAGCACTTTGTATACAGCGGTGGTTGTTTTAAAGTGCTCTAGAAATACAGTTGAGTTGAGATAAAATGTTCAAATGTGCAGAGAGTGGCATTTAGATGCATTTCTTTTGTTCAAGACTCTGCCTTGGCGGAGGTCTACGCTTTGCTTTGCGACATTCTAGTTCTCGTACGCCGTCACTAAATCGGAGCTCAAACAAAATGGCGGCCAAGGACCTTTGCACAGTACTGTCACCTTGATTACATCTCTTTATGCATTTCGCTAAGGCGACGCCGCTGGTTGATTGGTCAGCGGTTCTACGAGGACGCGCAATCCACAAAGTTCGCTCATTGATTGGTTGAATGTCTTCACGTCAGCCAATAGAGAATTTGAAGAGAAAGTTGAGGAGCCACCTTGTGGACAGCAAATCCAGCCAGTGGTCGAGGTGCCCATGAGCAAGGCATTTGAGGAGGTGAGTGACAGGAGGAAGGGAAGGAAAGGGAGGATAGAAATCGGGGCGGGGGGGGGGGGGGCACTCATCAATCGTTGACGTTCGCGTCAATCAAAAAGGAAGGGAAGCCGAATGACAATCCACCATGTCCAGCAACTGAGAGCAAGCCATCAAAGTTCTCCACCTCATCATATGGTACACCAAGTTCTGCACAGGTACACTCCTAAAAATCACCCCCCCGTCAAAATAACCCGCCCACACCAAAAACAAACACAAAAATCCTTCATAGTGGTGTGGAGTTTGTGTGTGCATAAAAGGAAAAGTTAGCAAGGCGTGGCTTTCATCTGGGTTAGTAACAATGAGTCATCTTAGTCAGCTGGTAGTTCAGATCAAGTCTGCTTTTAAAGGGCAGAGGCGGCAGGACGTTCTTCGAGAGTCCCTACCCGAGCCAGCGCTTCTTCCACGGTGATCATCTTCTCTTTCACCATCATCATCAGCTGGATTCGCTCCTCGTCGCTCATGGTGATCTCACTGGCCACATAGCCAATGTCCTCACCTGAAGGAAGAGGAAACATCAAAAATGGCTTAAGATCCAAAGCAGGGGGAAAAAAAAAAAGCACACAAACCTTTGGAAGTCTGTCGCACGACCGCCTTGTGTTGAGGCTTGCGGAAATTCTGCCAGAACGACTTGTTCTTCTTCTTGTTGTCCCATTTCCCTAAAGAGAGGACATTTTTTTTGATTCATAGAAGATTCTAATTCTAAACACTTTCTTAAACAGGGCAGGCTGAAATCCATTACCTCCAGATCCATCTTCAGAGCTGGATTTGTGCAGCGACATCCTGGTGGTAAACAAGTGAAGCTTATTATGAATTATTTTACATCAATTAGAGCATTAAACATGGCACAGAGTGCAAGCAAGTGGCTTATTCCATTTGCCTGCAGCATAACAGCAAAATGCTGCCTCACCATGTTTGCTTTCAACTCTGGGCTCCACTAATTGACCCAAGTCTGCTGACCTCGGAATCCTCCGTCACAGAAACGGCAATTTACATGCCAACCCAGTACCAAACGCGAGTCAATTTGACATGCACGTCTACAAAGTCCACTCCCCGCCCCCCCCCCCCAAAAAAAACCTGCCCTACCAACGGAACGATCGTGCAATCATTTTGTCAACGGGGCTCCAAAACAATCCAGTCTCCAAAACACTGCTGACACACAATCATTTTTAGCTAGGCAGGATTTTCAAGACATTTCCCAAAAGTTCCAAGTTTTCTGGAACATCATACCATGCAATTTGTTGTTTTAGCAGTGGTGTAATTGACACATATAACTAGAATGTCATTGAGTTGACCACCAACATAGCTGAACTGACCCCCCCCCCCCCCGAAGCTGAGTGGATTGTTGGATTATTTATTAATTTGTTGGTTTAAATATTCACATATATTCAGGAACTGTACCTGTTGGAAGATGCTGACCTTCATTAAATTTTATGGCCCATTTGGTATCACTATTTATGCTATCCTTGAGTGTTTTGAAAGGCGATTATAAATGAAATGTATTATTATTATTATTATTAAAAACGGGAAAAAATTAACTGAATTCTGGACAATTTAGTTGCAGGCTCTTTGCACACAAGTAACTGCAGTTCTGTCGCCTGACCACATGAGGGCAGAAGTGGTTCTCAATTAGAAGTGCTGCGACCAGCCAGGAGGAGGGGAAAGGAGGACGACAGTAAGAGGAGGTGAAAAAAATCAAAAGAAGGCAGAATCAGCCTGTTTGTGTTTCCACTTCCCTCTGCCGGTCACAAGCATAAAACCTAAGGGGGGGGGGGGGGGGGTGCGGGGCATGTTGCGACATGGAAAGCACTAAGCAGAAAAAAAGTCCTGACATGTCTACAAACCATCCAAAGTCAGCAAAATTAAGGGAGAAGAATAAAAACTGAGCGGCACACAAAAGCCTTTTTCCACCATTAAATGGCTGCAAGTTCGAAAACTGTTTGAAGTGATGTGAAGCAGTGGCATCATTGTTAGAAATATTTCTCCACCTTAAAAGCTGGCCTCGGATGTGCTTCCGTTGTTTCAAAAGTATTTTTCAAGCCGCCGCTACTTTTTCCATAGATGAACATAAAAGCCATGCCAAGGAGATTCAGTCTGTACCTGCATGACTATTTGAACACCCTCGCAATGGAGGAGACTGAAGGCCTGGCATTGTAATGAGATGCTAATTCGTTGGACGCCTGCTTGCAAAAAAAAAATAAAATAAAAAGTCAAGCTAACTCGGATCGCAACAACTCAATCAGAACTTTTCTCAGGCAGTGACCCCCCCCCCCCCTCCTCATTCCCCATTACCCATGCGTCTTCACTTCAGGCGCTATAAATTAGCCTGTGCAGCGCACACACAGATCTGTGCTGCTCTCGCACACACTTTAAAAGGAGCTGGAATGTCTTTCCGGGGTGTCAATCCTGGCACTGTGCAGCCTGGCAACTTAATTGGTTTAACCCGCCATCTATGGCACCCCCCTCCGACCCCCTTTTTTAATTGAATCCTACGTGGTGAATGGCGCTTATATCTTAAACCCCAACTTTCCAAACAGTATAAGGTGACTCTAAACTTTAGCGGGAGCGACATACAGACATAAGGTACGCTGTGCGCATTTCCTCGACAGCTCTTAAGGTGGATTTTGTGTCTTGCTTTCAACAAGATCAATTCACCTCACTCATTGATATGCTGCCCCCATCTCTCGCACTCACTAACAATACCCCAAAACAGGAAGCCCCTTGCTAGAACCCCCCCCCCTGCCCGTCATCAGAATACGGCAATGCACCGCGACAAGTGTGCCCACCTCCTGCCAACAAGGAGTGACATTGATTTTGTCGGGGTGGTTGTGGGGCTGTGAGGTGCAGCCAAAGATTATTAACAACTCATTCACTCCCAAAGACGTTTTTAAACGTCTTTTCAGACTTGGTCTAGAATTGGCTGGTACTGAATAAGTACAGTACCAGCCAATTCTAATTTAAGCAAAACAGCAAAAATCAGATCCCCCCCCCCCCTCGAGTCTATTTTTTAAAGGCGTATATTAAAAGAGCTAATATTATATATTAATATAATATATTAATCGCGGCCCAAACCCCTATAAGGGTCGGGCTGCGGTTTAAACCCGCACCCGCGATGAAGCTTTGCGTTACAGTCGTGACGTTTTGCTTGATGTAAGCAAAGGGAATTTGTCATGCGTTCTTGAAACGGGGAGTGCCCTCCGAGCGAAACAAAAACAGACTGACAGGAAGACGAGCAGCACAGCAGCCAGGTCGAAGGCAAAAGGGGAAGACGTCATTCCGAATCATTTGGCATCTGGTTCCCATCACGTTGGGGCTTTTCTCCGTGCAACATATACATCTGTGCGAGAGGCCAGTCTGTGGTATGCGCTTCCTCTGCCGCGCATGCTTGTCACTTGAACGGTACGAGCCCGCAGAGGGTCACGCCGGGGTGACCGTCTCCCCCAAAATATGACAAATAAGACCTTTTTGCGTCATGTTAGGTATTTACGTAAGCAAGCATGCATCCATTTTCTCCACTTATCTTGTCCAGGGTGGCCAAGCTAGCTGCGTCAGTTACGCAAATGAAGCATCACAGGCAAAATATTTCAAACAGATCAGGCTCTGCAGGTATAACCAAGGAGTGAACGTGGGGGCATTTTTCTTTTCTGACCCATTTCCCTGCAGTGATGTCAACACTTATGTGTTACAGGAACTGCGCCCAAACCCGGTTTAATCAAAGCGTCTTAGTCTATGCTCGTCGGGCTGTTATCATTTGGCCATCGCCCTCTAAAATGCGCCTTTCTCGCCCTCCTGCCACCGCCTGGACACAAAAGCAGGAAGGAAAGGACAAAAGCCTGCTGGAGCGAGCGCGTCAGAAGAAGGAAGCGATTTTCCTGTCAGCGCCGTAACGATGTGGCCGAGGGATATAAAAGTACGGGTCATGCAGCTTATGTGTAAAATAACAATACATCCAAATCGACCGCCGTGTTCAGTTTTTGGGGAACGCGCTCGCTACGTTCAGTGCTTTTCCATTGCGTGAGTTCAGTAAACCCGTGTTTTCATGTGTCTACATGCTCCTCGGCTTGAAGCAAACACAGCGCCATCTCCTCTTTCGCACGTCTGGCTGCACTCATCTCGTAAAGTGGCAGCTTTCCACCTGAGGAGGTTGACCTCGACTGCCCGCGGGCGCGCTCCAGCGCCCTATCCTTGAAGCCCCTCGCCGCGCAGTTCCATCAATCACACGAGGAGCGAGTGGAAGTGCGTTTGTGCGTGCGTGGGGGGGGGGGGGGGGGGGGGGAGCTAAATGTAACACGATGTTTTGTTTGATACTGCATTGACAGCAGTCAAAGGGCTCGCTCCTTTGTTGGGGTAGTGGACTTACTTTCTGTCCGTTTCCGGAGTGGAGACTTCACTGCTGAAGCCCAGTGACTCCTGAGGAGAAAAGACAGCTGAGTTAAAACCCGCAAGCATAACGCTCGCTCAGTGCAGTAGCTGTCCACACAATAGGCTTTGTATACATTCCGATGTCCTAACTGCATAAGGGGCAAGTTCATCAAGAAGCACCCCCCCCACTGAAACTTGGGAATTGAAACAATAATAGTTCACTTCTCTGTAGGCAGCCGAGTTACTCAATGATTCATCATAGCGACAGTCTAACCCCTGAAATAAATACTTTTCCATGGCAAATTGTGTTCTGTTCCTAATGAAGTGGCTGGTGGGCGTGCATGTGTCATCGACATACCTGGATCTCGTTGCGGAGCTGCAAAGAGATGTTTGGATCTTGTTTCTCCTATGGGACAGGAAAAAAAAGGTGAGTCAACATCATGGAGTATATTTCAAAGATGGAGAACAGAGGTCAGCTCATCGGCGAGCTCTGCAGAAGCCTGAGGGAGAGATGGAAAACATGCAGGACGGCGGCCCTCAAGGACTGGAACTTGGCACCTGAGATGTTAGAGAACTGTCCAGCATTTGTGTTTTTTTTGTTGTTGTTTTTTTTTTAACAAAAGGGGGAAAAAGGGGTCGAGTGGCCGCAGACCTATAAGAGGACATATTTACTCATAATATTACCCCGCATGTGGGAAACCCATTCTGCCATGTCGACAGAGCCGCCGCACAAGTCACGACAAACATACGAGCATGTGCGTGCAGCCATCCCTTCGTTTGCTCAACAAGTTAATGTTTCGTAAAAAGCGACGTGACCTGTTTTAATTGCCCTTTTCTAAAATAGTGGATGTACCTCGCCCCATGCTATTGAAAAATCTTTTTTTTCCAAGTCACTCATGTCACACACAATCCCACATTTGCGCTGCTAAAATGACAATGACGCGTTCGGCATGCGTTATAGTAAATGTTACGAAGCGGAACTCCTCATTCGAGCAATTTTCAGAGTCACCGGTGCCAAAAATATCCTCCGAGACAACTTCTCCTTTCTATTTTCTCAGTGACCCAAAAGCACGGGAAATAAGTGTGATGCAATTCAACGTGCAAAATCCCATTCCTGACGCAAATGGTGAATGAATTCAATTCATCAAAGGTTCATATCACTAAGTTACATTATGTAGGTGCCACGTTTTGAAAAAAAAAAAAATGGAGACATTAAATGGAGCTCACTAATGGGCAAGAAACAGCGGAGCACAATTACTTTCCCGCCTAGGTGGGTTGCCAAAGAATCTAAAAATATAAGTCATTAAAATTCATTATGAGGCCATTTGAAACAGGAACAAAAAAAAAAATCACATTGTTGCAGTTGAACATTGCAGTAATGAGGGAGCATAATAATCGCATTACAAGTTACAATCGATTTCTTGTTATGAAATACCGTTGGAAAAAAAATGGAGCACACTACTTGGCAAGCAGCGGTCTAATTCAAAAAAATATTTTACCATCTTGTATTGGTTTCTTTTAATGATAGAAAATTTGAAGTAAAGATCGCAGCAGGCAGGTGTTTATCTCTCATTCACTTTTTCGACCAATTTCCATCAATATTTAGTGGCTTGTCATTTGAATTTTACCGTTACGGTGTGAGAAATTAACATCTTCTGTTCAGGGTCAAATTGACCCACTGACCTAAAATGAAGAGAACCGTTTTTATTTTTATTTTTTTTAATGGGTCATTTGGACTCGCTTTGTAAAAGCACTGTGCTGAAATAATTCAATGAGTGACGGCTTTTAATTTTCCACCCTGTCACTCAAGGACGCCCGATGACAGAATGCATAATGTAGAAACGGAAAAATGTAGATTAGGCATTAAGTAGAATCATTAGTGAAAGCCCAGAATAGAATCAAGTCCAACAATGGAGGCAAACGCGTGTTAATCTCGCCAAAGGGAGCGACGTGCCCGCATAAAAGGAAGTGACATCCGTCATGTTCCCAGGCTGGTCGTCGACCTTTTATCAAAAAAGAGGAATGAAGTCATCTTAAATGAACAGAAAAAGAGAAATGATATTTTTTTCCTCCCAGATGAAACACCGCAGAACACTCATTAGAAATTGAACCCCGATATCACCTTCCGAAATTTACTGGCGCACTTCCTGATCATGATTGTGTGCGTGTGGGGGGTGGGGCATTCCTTCTTTATGACTGTTTGGCAATGAGTCAGTACGTAAACAGCTAATGCCAGGCCCATAAAACTGTTCAACTCACAAATAGCTTTAGCTTTACACTGTCCCCCCCCCCCCATTTTTCCAAAGATGCAAACCAGGCCATGTCAAAATAGCCCACAAACAATTTGTCCCGACCGGCAAGGATGAACTATTCTCTTAAGTGACATGGCAGGTATCTGGCTCAGACTACACAAATGATTCTTTTATTCCTTCCAGCAGAGGAATATGAAGTGATTTTATGAGATTGCCAGGATGCATGTCAGGAAGCTTTGGGAAAACTTTTTTTTTTATACTGCTAAGCGTCAGCGTAGAGTGCCGATGCGTATGTGGAACTGGGAGTCGTGTCTTAGAATTGAAGCGGATTTACATGGGACAGGAGAAGAGAGCCAATCTCTCTTTTTCGTTAATGGATGCTACAGCTTCTTGTTGCTTTCAAGCTTAGCTTGTAGCAGACGATTGCAAATTTCAACATGACGTCTTTGATCCACTGGTGAAAAGGACACTTTGATTCGCTCCTCTTTCATCTCAAACTGCTTTAAACAACAAAGCGTGTGAGGGAAAAGTGGTTAGGACTGCACGACTGTCTGTTTTATGTGTTGTGTTGTATTATTTTGTTATTTTATGTGAAGTGTTCTTTTGATGGCAGCGCGGGCACCCGCAGCGGCTCCTCTTGTTGTCTGTTTAACTCATTCACTCCCAAAGACGTTTTTAAACGTCTTTTCAGACTTGGTCCAGAATTGGCTGGTATTGAATGAGTTGAGAGGAAGGAAATTTCATCTGTGCTGTACATTTGACAATAAAGTTGTACTTGATAAGAGTCAAGAGTAGTCGAACAGAATACCAATTAAGCATCGAAATCATCCAACGACATCCTGCTGTAGAAGCAGAACTTTCAAAAGTGACGACAAATCTCTTTAAACAACCTTGGCACTCCCCCCCCCCGCCGAGTCGAAACTACTGAGCCGCTCACAACGATGTGACTGAACAAAGAAAGCGAGCCGCCGCCGACGAGGTGAGCGAGCGCTCGGTGGCACGTCGCGGCGTTTCGCAGAAAGTGGCAGGAGATTGCTTTGGCTATCAGATCCTCTTTCATGTTCCCCGCCGGCGAGGACAGTCTCACCGACGTGTAGGCAAAATCTATTTTTAAAAAAAACCCTCCCCCGTTATGAGCTGGTTGGCCAGCATGCCGCACATTAAAAGCACACCATCTGACAAAGATTTATACATTTCGGCACGGGGGGGGGGGGGGGCAGATTTAGACATAGAACTCCTCCACCGCCCCCCCCCCCCCCACCCACTTCAATATTTGACACAGAGGGAGGCTTTGAATGCGTGAAACAAGAAAGATCAGTGGGGGGAAAAAAAAACATCTGTGAGAGCGAGGGCGCTGATGTTGAAAAATTCATGCAAAAGCTTACGGGGGTAAAATTCGCATTTCTGTCCGAAGCTTTGCTGACAGCGAAAAATCAATGTTTTTGCCAGGTTTGTACGTGGGCGTATGAAGGAGAGTTCACACAAACCCAATCCCATGGGAGGCAACGCTATCCTTTGCATGAACTAGCCGGCACCAGCCCGCGATGTTGCCCCGCTTACCTCGCCGTGAACAGACGTGCGTGCGGGCAAAACGTGGAGATCAGTCGGCGGGCTTGTTTGCGATGCCGGCACTGATGGCTTGTGTGTGACTGGATTGAATCAAAGATCAGGTGAGAGGAGCATAGCGAGAGCATGTTTGCCTCTAATGAGGATCACGCTCGCTGCCGACCGGAAGGCAACAAACTCAATGTGACATGGCCACGAAACAGAAAGGTAGTGGAAGCTGCAGTCAAGCAATGATTCGAATATATTGCTTGAGATGAAAGAAATGGGGAAAGTGCAAGTGATTGATTTTCAATTTCTTCATTCATTGGGCAATAATCTAATTGTAACATGCATTTGTGCCATATTTTGTTGCATTTTTATGCTTTTTAAAACATTTATGCCTGAATTTTGGGGGCGCTTGGAACGGATTAGGGCATTTACATGGAAAACGCGTCTCCTACTTACAAAATTTTCTGTTTAAGAAATTTCTTCCAGAACATATACATTTCGTAAATACAGGTACCACTGTACACCAATTTCGACACATGGCAAACTCAAGACTAGAGCTTCGATTCTTTCTGGCTCACAGAGAGTCTACGAGGAGGGAGAGCGTAGAAATACCCCGTGCGAGTGGTAAATCGCAACTGTTGGTCCAAGCATAACTGCAAAGCCCGCCGTCGGCGGGAGATACCGCAGCGCTGCCAAGCTCCTAAGCGAAAGGTGGGCGGATATGCGGCAAAACCCGAAAGACCAGGTGGCTTCGGTGGAGGTGTGCCAGCTGGCGTGGTCTGACGAGTCTGGGTGGGCGAGCGTTAGCGATGTACCAACTGGTGGAAAGCCTGGTGCAAAGCCAAAAGAAATAGTCGTGAAGCTGCGGGACCAGTATGGCATGATTCAACCAAGCGGAACTGGCCGTGCACATAAAAACACGCCGGTTGTCAGGAGCCAGTTGTAAAACAGAAAAAGCACCAGCCCACTCGGTCACACCTCTTACCCTCTTCTGTTCCAAAAAGTGGCGCGCTAGTGCGAACGGCCACACTTGCGGCACAGGCATACTTGTGTCGACAGTGTCGAGCGTTTCAAAAGCCTTTTTGGATCAACGTTATTTTTGCAATTCAAAAGGCAAAGAGCAGAGTGATTACAAATTCCAATGACATCGTCACCTTCTGGAGGCCGACAAATAAATCCCGCAATAAGAATTACAAAACTAACACCTGCCGACAGGTTATCTCAACATTGAAGGAGGGCCGGCATTATTTGAAGGAAATCTTAACGCAACAAAACGGCTGCGGGCTACGTTTCGACGCTAATGCCCCGGGGGGGGGGGGGGGGGGGGGGGGGGAGAGAACAAACAAGCACCTGGCGTTTGCATTTCTTTCTTCTTCTCCGTCGTCGTAACCTCACTGATCTGACCCACTTCGCTAAACAACTTGGCCTCACGGCGGCTTGCCTCACGGCAGCTTGCCTCACGGCGAAGCAAAACACTTTCACGGTCTCGACCGCCAAGCTCAAAACTGATCGCTGAACATTCCTGAGGTCGTTCCTGAGGCTTCGACTGTGTCATCCCTAAAAGAAGAATTTCCTTCTTCAAAAAAAACACCAAAAAACGAATCAACTTAACTTTTCAAAAGCGCATTTGAATCCTCGAAACTTTGAAATGACATTTACGGGATGCTTGAATCATATTTCATGCTGATTAAACTGAAGAGGATCAACCCTGCAGCCATATTACCGATTGCTTTTTGGCCGCAGTGCATCCCTTCCGTCTTTGGATCATTAACTCCAAAAAAATCTTGGAGAAAATTGTCAAGTTAAAGTCAAATTTTGCTCGAAAACATCAAGGAAAATACCATCCAAAAATATATACAGTATAAATAAAGAAGAATACAGAACCCCCCCAAAAAGACATCCATCCATCCATCCATTCTAGGAAACAAATCTTGTCTCGTCATTGTCGTCCTGTCTGCATTTTCAGAATTTCAACTTTAATCATATACACCACAGGTGTCAAACTCAAGGCCCGGGGGCCAGATGTGGCCCGCCACAGCAAATCATTGGCCCTCCAAGGGAAGACGCAACTCTAAATTGGCCTGCGGCGAAAATGAGTTTGACACCCCTGGTATACACAATCGTCAAAATAAGTAATTGAAAAAGCTTTGCAGGAGGGTCTTTCCATTTCAAAGTTGCATCGTCAACAACAGTTCCTTGTGCAACTTTCCAGTGCACTGACATCTAAACAACCCAAACAATTGTGCTTAAAAAGTCAGGCAATGCGCAATAAACCAATTGCGTTCGGGTTTCCCAGTAATGCCCGTTTGTTAGCTACCGTCTACATATAAAGTTGTCTAGTTGAGGCTTCCGAATATTTCTGTATCATCAGCATAGCAACGGGATTCCCCTCTATAAAGACTGCTGGGAAAACGTAGCATGGCAGTGCTAATCTAATCCATCGGTCCCCGTTCCCCGAGGGGATGTTGATTTACCCCTTTTGTTCGCGAGCTAACGAAGATACAGAGAAACAACACGGCCGGCAGGGAGTGGATTTGCGGTCTCCGAGAGCCTCCATCATCGGCTCTAAATAGGAGAGGAGGTATGTTTTACTTCGACAGCCGTCGTCGTGTGAACGAGAGGGCCCCCTGAGAGGCGTAGCGGTCGAATTGCGCGAAACAAAACAAAGCCAAAAACAATGTCCAAACGCAACTTCCACTCGAAACAACAGTGAAAGATGGGTGACTTCCACCCCCGCCGTTTTCCAACCCTTCTTATCGTATTATCGCTCTGACTACACCCTGAATTCCAGTTAGTCTCAGGGCCATTGTATCAACTATGTAAACCACTAACTCACGACCGATAGCCAAGAACAGCAACTTGTGACGATTGAATAAGATAAACGGACATTTTTAAAAAAAAATTTACAAAGTACAATGACAGATAAATTAACATTAACAGTCCATTTTCGAAACCCGCGACTCATTCGAGACTGAACCGATCAAACATATTGTCTGTTTGCGCTACTTGGCGGAATTTATTTTGCATGATCTTGCTGCTTGATGGATAAACTCAGGAGAATGAAGGACAATGTAATCTAACTCGAAATGATCTCGCCATTTAAATGAGAGCGGAAGAAAGACAATCATGGGAAAAAAAGGGGGGGGGGTCGGTATTGTGGAGACCAATCTTCCTGTGCCCTTTACAAGACTTTGGCCTTTCATGTAAAGGCCTCGTCCCTCTCGAGAGCCACTTTGGAAATGCCTCGCAATTAACATCTCGTCACCGACATTGATTGTGACCTTCTTTACCGCCATCAATCCGCAGGTCGACAGCCGCGCGGCATTAAAACGAATTCTGCCTCCTTGTTTTAAATTTGATAGCAATAGCTTAAAAGTAAGACATTGGAGCTGCCATATTCTGGTGTTAGTTTTTTTACAAAATGGCGTTGTGATGTGTGAATACTTTTTTCGGGACCAT
Source organism: Hippocampus guttulatus (assembly GCF_054856545.1). Taxonomy (NCBI): domain Eukaryota; kingdom Metazoa; phylum Chordata; class Actinopteri; order Syngnathiformes; family Syngnathidae; genus Hippocampus; species Hippocampus guttulatus. The sequence goes on along the minus strand of NC_141283.1, from coordinate 2,640,464 downwards.
TTTAGAAAGGGCTTGAAGTAGAAAATCGATACAGCGTGGGTTTGAGTCTGCGCCGTTTGCGAGAACCTCAATGAGGGGGTTGTCTCATCCGTGTTCCCTCCTCTCCTCTCGATATTTTGTTGCCAAACTTCGCAGAGTGGCGCGACAGCTGCGGGTTCTCAAATTCACCTCTCCTCCGCTTCATTCCACTCATCCATTCGCCCCAGTCCGTATCCTCCTTCAGGCGCATGCCCCCACCCCTCGCCACCAATTCATTCTCATTCCCCAGTTTTTTGGATGAGACCGTTTCAAATTATCTTCAGGCAATTTACGATGACTGACAAATATTAGATTTACCCCCCCCCCCCCCCAGGCCACACAGCAAGAACACACCGACAGATGCTTGAACCATTTCCACTGTCAACGACTTTGATGTGTCGCGAAAAAGGACGCGTTCGATAGATCAGCGCCTTGTCCACCCGACCAAATCCACATTGTTGCCACCAAAAACAAGCGCGCCGATGACGGCATGAGTGAAAAGATACAAGGTGGTCGATCCACCGTCGCGCTCCGTGAATGCACGTGCGGCATGTGTGAGCAATAACTTGAGTCCGATTGTTGCGTCACGCCATCGGCATCTGGAGGTCGGTCCTCCACACATTTATGGGGTTTTACCACAGCCCTCAAACTCACAGATCACTTTTTTTTTTTTTTTTTACTTCGTCTCTGCAACGCCAACGTGACTTCATCATTTTCCACTTACAAGTAATTCAAGATGGGGGCTTCCCAGCTTCGACAAAACGGGAGGCCAGCCAGCGGGGCTCACGGATGGAACATGACCATCATCACAAAATCAGAATCATCACTCAATTTTTTTCGGGGGGGCGGGGCCGGAGCGCTGGAAGCAGTCGATCAGCCGTGTACACTTCATTACACCTCTTGACGTGTCATTGGCGCGGCTCAAGAAACAGGTTTTGATCAACCTGACAGGATCCGCGGTTTTGTTTACATGCGGGCTTTGTGGCGAGAACACCACGGCGCAAACAACCTTTGTGGTACCACCCGCTGCATTCCTTCAAACGTTTGCTTGCAGCTAGGCAACCAAAGAGGTGCCCCACTATCCTACATCCAGGCGAAAAGGGACAAAGACTCCGAGATAGAGATGGCTAAGTGGCAGAAAGGAGCGACGGGTGTTTGTTTACCATGTCGAGCTCTTGGGACACTCGTCTCTTGCGAAGCTCCTCCATACGGTCGCTGACGTCGCTGAAGCAGGTGTTGTAGTATTCCGAGTATTCCTGAGCAAGGTCATCTATGTTGCCCAGGGAACCATCCTGTAGAGAGAAAGAGAAGATGATGTTTAGTCTCAGAACATCCAGGAAGGAATGGAAAAGCGCTGCCATTGCAAAAACTTTTTATAACGCCATTGTTCCTGTTGGATAATCACTTGCACATGCACAATACAAACAGAAACGTTCTGAATACATTTCAATAAAAAGGTCAGCATTGTTTGAACTTTCATTCATTTTTTCTTTGTTGCCATCTTTGTCAGGCCGAGGTTTGTTTATGGTCCTTATCCCGTTCGAACCCGCATGCCCTTTCCCTCCTTGGGATGTTTACTGACACCCAAAATCAAAACACAGTCTTCCGCTCGCTGCAGTTCAGATCGCCGCAGTTCCTGTCTTTGTCTGCTGCACTTGCGTTGTGGGTCAAGGGAGGAAAGGTTTCAACCACTAAGAGCGAACAGGAACCTGTCGGGTATGTTGACGACTCAAGGGGTCTGAGTGAAAGGCCAGAGACCAGTTAATGAGAACCTTTCTTGCATCCTCTGGATCTTTTTTTTCATTAGATGGTGGACAGGATGCATTCTCGGAGTCTGGTCTTAGTAAAAAATGTAGGTCACCCTTGCAACGATAGGCCTCGATAAATATTCATCAGCGTTGATCCGGGCGGACAACTAGCATTGAGTCACTTGCGCGAGGGTCCGAACAGTCTCTCTCAGACGTTCTCAACTGGACTCACTATGCGGGTGCCAGGCCGCGGATAAATGGATCACTGTGAGTGGATGTGAGGCTTTGCCAGTGACACATGCAAACACTGGCACGGGGTCTTCTTTCGGAGACGTGTGTGTGTGTGTGTGTGTGTGTGTGTGTGTGTGTGTGTGTGTGTGTGTGTGTGTGTGTGTGTGTGTGTGTGTGAGAGAGAGAGAACGCACATTAACTCATTCAGTACCAGCCAATTCTAGACCAAGTCTGAAAAGACGTTTACAAACGTCTTTGGGAGTGAATGAGTTTTAACATGCAGGAGATTCCAACACAACCCGAGGCAGGCGGAGAGTGCCCTGAACAGAACTACCGGAGTACCTACTGGAAAATAATACATTTCATTTCGAGACGAGAATCACTCACTCCGTGATTTGGAGTATTTGAGGGTCACACGTGATATGCGATGGGACTTCTAAAACACACGCACAACAAACGTCTCGTTTTGGCTGCGTTCCCATTGGATAACAAAAGCAGTTGCGTCCGAACACATGGTTCCAGCTGACGGACAAATCTCAACAGGGACATTCCCTGAGCAGTTTTGCTCTTCCGAGAAACATATGCTGCGCATGTTTTGGTCGGCTAAAATCACGCAATGTGGGTGTTTTTTCCTGGTTAGCCGCAGGCAAGTTTCGGGAGGTGTTAATAAGCATGATGGATTGATTAGCTTGATCATGCCGGCAGAAGTGACGACTCCAGCTGTGCCGCCAACCTCGCCGAACGAACGGTTTTGAGTGACCATGTCGGGGTTAACGACAACGTTGCCAGTCTTTGATCAACATCTTTCGGTATTGCCTAAAACAACCGCAGCCGGAGCAGTGAACAGCCAAGGTCTGCAAATCTTGGCTCCGCTCCCATTGTATGCTCAGTAACTCCAAACCAAATCTCACACTTCCACTTCAAAGTTGCTGGCGACAAGAGTTTGAGAGAGTCAAACTGCTCGGGATGACGTAACCGCTCCTCCGCCCTGAGCGAAAAGGGAGGGACCGACTCCCAAGATTGACTTGGAACAATAAAAACAACACCCAAGAACTAACGCGTAGGAATGCTTGCGTGTATTGTCAGTCAGGCGCATGTGTCATCGTCTTGTGAAGGAGGCTGCCAAACGTTTCAACAGATTTATAGCATAAGCAATGTCTTAGTGCAAGTGGATTCGTCAAGATGTGCGACCCTCGCTCATAAAAATTGATGGCGTGATCTGCGCTATAGACTCCATAATACCGCCGCAAAATTTGGGCGAGTGGAAATGGTCAAAAGGCCAAGTCAACTTTCCGCGCTTAATCAATTGGCCACGGAATTCTCCGCATAACGTTCCAGAGACCATGAAGGCTTGCCTCGACGGACTGCTTGCCTCTTTCATGGACCGTGTCAAAGTGTCCTTGAGCAAGCGACTGAACCCCCCCCAGTCGCTCTTGATGTTGCGTCATCAAGTAGGTGAATGAGGTAACGGTGGAAAGCGCTTTCGGTACCCGAGGTAGAAAAGAGTTACATAAGTGACAGCCCATTTACATCTCATTTAGGCTGTGCGGCCGGCACACAAGGTCGATTTTTGGTTGCAGTTTGGAAAAACTGCGCTCCAAGATTAACTTCACAGCTCAGTGGTAATCTTCAGATCACTCAACAGTTCTCCTCAAGCTACACTTGAAGGCATTGCAGAGTTCAAAAAGTACTTTTTTCTTGGACAAGGAAACATTTTTTTAAAAATCCCCAGGTGCTAAAATGCTAGCGGTAAAACCATAATACTCGCTCTGGTCAATTCTTTTGGACTTACATTCCTGACAGCGCCGGTGTTGGGTGACGCCGAATGCCGGTATCCGTGACATTGTTACCCAAATTGGCCTCGCGACTGTCCTCTTTTGGGAAAGGACAATGACAAAGTGTGTACAATGGAGCCGGGTGTCTCAAGTTATGTCAAGAAAACGACAGCTGGCGCGATCACTTTCACACGCTACGTAACTTCGGGACTGGCTCAGCCGGTTAAAATAACCGACAGCTGACTTGTTTTGTGCTGTAACTGTACTCATGTTTTTGTGTGGCGGCGTACGCACCGTCTGGCATGGATACACACGAGCTTCAACGTCACCTGACGTAGCGTTAGCATGAAAGTTAAAAAAAAAAACATGAAAATCACGTATATCTATGAATGATGTTATACGAAACCGCGATAAAGATTTTTGGGGGCTTTCGACCCGACGCCAGAGATAATTTACAATATCTCAGAAATATTAGAAAGAATTCCACAAAATGCAGTTGACGAACGGTCAAAGAAAAGGAAGAAGATCGAGGAAAGTGAAACAAGGGGGTCGCGGCCCAGTCCTTTTGAGAGAGCTTCCTGAGGATATCCGTGGCTTGGACCGCAAAGCAGCAAAAGGAAGCCTGCGGGAAGTGAGTGATGAGACCAGTCAAGGGAGGGGGGCTTATCCAGAACTCAGCTGGCTTGGCTACAGTTCACATTTGAGTCTACCAATCAGTGCGGTGAATTTAGCTTGGTCCCCTGTGCGATTTTCACGGCTAGAAAGTTGTCAGTGGACCAAAAACAATCGCGGCTATCGGCACCTTTCTGTCAGCTACAAGCGTGAAGGAATTTGTGGACTCATGAAAAGAATTCTGCCACTTTTAGGAATAACAAAAAAAAAGGCATCTTTCCACGTCAATACTGGCAGAATTTAAGGCAATTTACAATAATTAGAAAACAAAGCCATCCATTATAGCACAGGTGTCAAACTCAAGGCCCGGGGGGCCAGTTTGGGCCCGCCATGTCATTTTATGTGGCCCGTTAAAGCAAATCGTGTGTGTCAACTTCCATGATGCTTGCTGAAGTCTGTATCGAAATGCCAAATTGTCATGTGTAATAAATAATGTTGAGATCTGGCTTCCCTGTTTACGCTCACTTGAACAATAATTAAACAAACAAATAGTTGACAGATTTCAAAACCCGGAAGCCATGTTTTTTTTTTCTGTGTGTGTACATCATAGGACCTAACTCCAAAATGGCCTGCGACAAAAATGAGTTTGATACCCTTGCAACAGAGGGTTTACCATTCCGACTAGTACGATATTCACCCGGCAAAAAAAAAAACAACAACATTACCGAGTGACGACGCATCCACTAGAGCAAACTACGTTGTGTTTACATGGGAGAAATCACATAAGGATAACCTTGTCTGGCACAGCCCAGGGACAATCAATATCGGTGTCTCCAGAGCGCTATTATATTCTTGGGTTGACATAGGGGGAAAAAAACAGCTACAAGATACGTAATACCACATACCTCTATTCAAACAGAGGATCTCCTCCAGGCAAGAAGGGCTTTTCACAAGGCTTAGGCTGAAGAGATCTCTGACATCATAAACTGGATGAGTTTTTTTTTTTTTTTTTTTTGTCTCCGAGGTACGAGCCAAGCAAAAATCTGATGACATTAGTGTTAGCCGCCCAGGTTGTTTGCGTGCAACAGGCAGAAAAGTATCATCATTGACTTGTAAAGACGATAAAATGCGCCTTGGTTGACATCACACTTATGGATCTCGCATTCCAACAATCGTCTCGACCGCTCCACTGTAGGAACGCAAACATTTTTGCGCATTTTATAAACGAACGGATAAGAAATGCTGAGGGTTAAACCGTTAGCCTTGGGGGCAGTTTAGAATTGAACGGTAGCTAAGGGGAAGAAGAGCTTAGCAAGCATGAAGTCAGTTTTCGCAAATGGTGGGGATGAACCAAAACAAAATCTGTAAGCAACCCCCCGATAAACGAGGTTAACACTTTTTCCTTTCTTTAATCCACAATGATAACATTCCTGTTTTCAAATGTTTCCATCTCCAAATGTTGAAACATGCTGCCACGTCGACACGGCTGTCTATTTTCAGTTTTTGCCCGCCAGCAAGATGTTTAAAGCTTGATCAAGACTGCCACAAAAGATGCCAATTCGCATTTGACATTTGAAAAAACGTACAAAAAGGCTTGGTTGGCTCTGCCGTGTTTGTATGTGAGAGAGAGAGAGCTGGCAACAGGCAGAAGAGTAAAAACGTCAAAAACACGAGCACATCCTTTACCGACATGTGCCTCGGGAGTTATAAATCGGAATAAATTGGCTGGATGGGAGACAGGTCTCCCGCCCGGTGTCAAAGGGCAGGACAGCATCAACCCCCAGCGACCCCCGCTCCCAACCTCTTTCGCAACACAAACATTCACATTTTCAGAGCTAGACCAAAACAAATTAACACCTCGCCTTGACACAGAGCGGAAGTGGCTGCCAACGCATTTGGTCGGCATATCAAATGGATCCGCCGAAACAAGAGAGTAGTGTTTGGCATACAACTACATCGATGTGCTTCATACACAGCCGTGCACGAGTCGTAGTGCCGTTCCAGCTCACAGTTTTCCTACTCGGGCACTAATGTTGTCCTACTGGTGAGCAGAAATGTCAGTGGAAGGCACGATTGGAGTCCCACAAGTCTGCCTTAGTAATTAGACTCCAAGACTCCTTTGATAAGGATGATGCAAACTAGCATGTGGACCATGAACTGGAAATCAAGCCCATCAAATGAATCCTCCTCATAAATTTCTGAAAATCTGTTTAAGCATTAAGTCAATATCACTGATATCAAGCTTCAGGTGTAGTTATATTTACATATTTGTATACTAGTACGCTCTTTGGCCGAACGAAACTGAAAACTTTTGACACACATGTAGGACAAGCACGACTAAATACTAAATTCTACTAGTTAACATTAAGTCACTAGTAGTGGACCAATGTCAGCATGTAGCTGTCCAACTAGTGACTACAACCCCCCAAAAAAGTTAGTAGTACTACTTGTCATGTATGCTCTTTGTTCTCACGAGTAGGACAACTGCATGGTCCTCGAACTACACATGATAAGATAAGAAAACGTTTATTAGTCTCACAATGGAGAAATTCCCAATTCACAGCAGCAAAGTTAAGAAAGGAAGAAGTAGAAGAACAAGATATAGGAGCTGCTGTAAAGGCAGCCACTCTCGCGGCGCCAGCTTGAAGTCAAAATACAAAAAAAATAATGCAACACAACACATAAAGACACAGACAGTCGTGCAATCTTAATCACTTTTCTGCATCCTCTTTGTTGTATGAAGCAGTTATAGATGAAAGAGGAGAGGATCAAAGTTGTCCTTTCACCAGTGGATCAGGGACGTCATGCTGAAAATGTGCACACGTCTGCTCCAAGCTAAGTTTTGAAAGCAGAAACATAAGGTTCTCATGCTTCACTAGAAGTACTAGTTGTTATTAGTGAGCTGCCTCTTACTAGTGGACAAAGAGCAACTAGTACAGGGACATGATGATGATGGATATCAAGCATAAGGCAATGCGAATTCGGGCGCTCTCAACCGCACGTAATCGAGACAACAAACTTAACAACTTAAAAGAAACAACTATAAAAACCTTTAAAAGGCAGTAAAAATCACACACGTTTGTAAAGCGTAATTTTTTTTTAAACCTACCAGCATCCCCATCACATCGCTCCAAAGTTGTGAGAAACTGTCGGAACCGGCGGCGCTGCCGGCCCTGGGGGGCTCCTCCGAGGGGGACCCGGTCCCCTGGTCGTCTTCCATGTGAGCGTTTTGGTGGTGAGTGGGGGCTGATAATGAACGTTAAACTACAAAAGTTCGGTTAAAAGACCGAAACGTGCGTGTTTACAACACCACCGGCGGAGCCCTCCGACGTGACGTGGTACGGTCCAAAGATGTCCAAGTCGACATGGCGACGCAATGGACCCCAAAAGAATCTCCGAATTAAGTCGCAGTTAAAACACTTGTTGCTGTTTTTTTTTTTTTTTTAATGTTCTCACCGCGAAGTCATGGTGCTCTTTCAAAATTCCCAGGTGAAAAAAAAACAAACAAATGTCGAGCGTTTGTTTTCGGAGAAATTAGCAGTCCGTCGTCGACTGGTGTAAAAAACAAAAAAAGGCAAAGAGTGGCGAAAAGTATCAGAGCAGAGCACACATGCTAGGAAAGTTTGGAAAACAGCGTGAGAGAGAGCGAGAGGGGCTAATCCTCCAAACACTGCACCTCCCTCTGCGCCTTCGGCTCTTCCCATTAGTCTACACTCCCCCACTACCCACCCCCTCTCCCCGTCCGTCAGTGGGCCCTTCCCACGCACGCGCACACGCGTCAAGTCCCGCAACGGGACAGTTCATTAGGTACACCTATCAGCGCTCTACAAAGAGACAATTTGTATTTATTTAAAAAGATACAAAAAAAACTAAACTAAACAAAAATGACGTAAGACATTGCCCTCCCACCACCCCCCCCCCCACACACACACTCTTGGATCACGTATTCAGTCTGTTTACGGTGTATAATATTCAATTTAGTCTCCATAACGTGAAAAAAATGTGTGACACGGGTGCTCCGGTTTCCTCCCACATTCCAAAAACATGCATAGCAGGTTGATTGGACGCTCTGAATTGTCCCTAGGTGTGAGTGTGGGCTTGGATGGTTGTTCGTCTCTGTGTGCCCTGCGATTGGCTGGCAACTGATTCAGGGTGTCCCCCGCCTACTGCCCGAAGACGGCTGGGATAGGCTCCAGCACCCCCCGCGACCCTAGTGAGGATCAAGCGGTTCGGAAAATGGATGGATGGATGGACTCCAGATTGAAGTTTTGTTACAATCATGCCCCCCCCCCCCCAAAAGGGGGCAAGTACATAAAACAAGGCTTAAAATTTGTGAAAAGATGCTGGGGGCGTGTCCACTGATTGCACTGAAAGCATGCCTCGCTCAGCTGTCAATCAATCAAATACCACTTATACGTCCTGGGGGTATCAATCATTTTTCTCATGCCGATTCGTCATCCATCGATTTCAAATGCTTGTGCACGACGGGTCCTTCTACGACAACGAAGACACATCTACAAGTATCATAACAGAAGGAGCAGACCCCAAAAAAAAAGAAAAATGTTTACCCGCACATTCTTTCCAGTAGCCATGCAAAAATCATCAAATCCTGCGGTATGAAACTGTGACAAAACACACACTCTCTCCGCTAAGGAGGTCAGGCTTTAAAAAGAGTATCTGTTTTAGTTGCTAGTTTGTTATTATTATTCTTATTATTGACAACACATGTCACAGGCTTCCACAAGTAGCTAAAGAATCCACGCGTGGACTGGCAACAATACAAGCGCAAGCGCACACACGCACAATTTTACATCCCAGTATTTGATGGACTCGAATTGGGGGCTTTCTCAATGTGCAAACCTGACACGTGGAATCCGCGCACTTTCAACCGCATGTAATAGAGACAAGAAACTTGACTACTTCCCCAAAAAAATGTCACACACGCTTGTGAATACCTTTGCCAAGCACAAACACGAGAATGACGAGGGTACCCTTTTATGTGCCCTGTGACTTGTTGCATGTATAAAAATGAGTCTTTCAACTCTGACATTCAGCATTTTTTAAAAATCAGTACTCCTCCGATATATACAGTATATATTTTTTTCTTTTCTTTAATGAAATGCAGCTCACAGGGCAACCTTACCGTCGGCGATGAATTAGCATACAGTTCAAAAACTCGAGAGCCCATTTAGAATTTCCTCTCGTCTCACAACATGACACCTTGACGTGTGTGTGTGTGTGTGTGTGTGTGCTCAGTGTGAAGAGAGGGAGGCTCTCTCGCAAACACACACACGCACGGGCATACAGAGTGGTGTTTGATGAGTCAATAGGCTTGCTCCCCTCCTCATTACCAGTCTGACCTCTCTGTTTGGGCCTATGCAGGTGGGGTGACACTTTCTTGTATTTGGGTTGGGGGGGGGGTGTGGGTGACTTCATGCCCTTTGGTGTCTTTAAATAAGGGGGAGGGGGGTGCAGTGTAGACTGCAGGTCATGTCTGACAAGTTGACGGGCAGTGTAATGATGTCATGGAAACACAGACACACACACACACACACACACACAAAGCCGCCCGTGCCACAGCGAGCTGGTAGAGGCGACAAAACCTCGCTTGTGTGACCCTTAAAGTGCCTTTCGAGTCATTTCAAATGTTAGCGACGCGGCGCTTTGGCATCAAAATTAAACTCAAATCTGTACGGAAGTAAAGTAGGGTCAGACTGACACCCCTTGATTGTGATAGTGACCCTTGTTGTGGAGGTCAGTGACCCAAGGGATCAAAAATAGTCCCTCGGGGAGGTTTGCGGGGGCTTGTCCATGGCATGTCGAGAGTGGTGATTAACAAGGCAGCAACCCCCCCCCCCCAAAGATTGATTCGATGCATGTACACATTGTACACAGTGTTTTTTTTAAAAATGTAAATATAAATGATGCACATGAGTGGTTACCCTTATCTGCTTCGCATCTATGGGCATGTAACTAGAGTTAGCATTTCCTCATCATTATTGGACTCGGTCAAACGGGTTAAAAGCCTGTTAGTCCCAAGGCAACTTCCTCAGAGGCGATATGGACGTCCCAGGAGGCACAAACGCATCCGTGCATATGACCGAGCTTCCCACGCCTCTGAGGCGAGCCAAATTAGCATGACGGCTCATCGTCGTTTTCTTCTGACCCCCTCCCCCCCTGCTCTGTTTGTTTTCAGCTAGGTGGCCAACTGATGAGGACATTTTTGTCCATGGGATTTTACATTAACGTTAGCATGAAGAATTCCTTGTTTTATTCCAATGATAACATTTTAAAGATTTCATTTCGACTACGATTATCATTAGTAGTAGTATTTAGTAGTGTGTGTGCGTGCGTATGTAGGTCATGGCTTCTAAACAATCAAATTTCCTAAGATCAGCAATCATATAAAGTGATGTCATCCAAGAATGCTGCTATCTGCTGGTCATAGTTAATTTTATTTATTTTTACTTTCCCAGCTTAATGATCAAATCAGAGCTAGCCAATACTTAGCTTAGCATAAAAAACACTCGTTAGGATTCCCGTTGATGACATTTAACGACAACAGTATTAAGAGGATTCATTGTCACAGTATTCACAGGTATATATTTTTTATCCTCTGCGAAACAGACAACAATCCTATTTGACTTCTTGACAGGGGGCATGCCCCGCTGCAAAATGATTGGCTGCTGCATCAAGACAGGAAATTTGAAGTATGAATTACACTGCCCCCACCTGGCCAAGGCACCTGGACTAGAAAAATCTGCACAATGTGCATTGAATTGAATGAACAAGTATGACAAAAACCTTTTGCTAAGCTTTAGAAATACCAGCTTGTACGCCCTTTTGTGCATCTGTGCCGCACAAACACGACAAAGCAAACTTCTACAAAGCCCCGCATTGCATTGTCACATTCTCCACACGGTGCACACACACGCCTGCGTGGCCACGTGTTCGCCGATTGTGAGTGCGAGAGAGCCCAGATACCGGAGCGCTTCAGTCACCCGCGGCCAAAGGGGGACAGATGTTGTTTTTGGGTGTAAGCGAGATCCCAGAGGTATGAAAGCTGAAATTCTTGAATCGAAATGTGGATGTCGGAAAATGTCCCCCCCCCCCCATAGTAAATAATGTAAACAGAACTACTCCGCTCCCATCATAAAACATTTTTTTATACCTGTACAGGCAATAATTTTTGGGGAACATCGCATACGTATTCTCACTTAGTACGTCTTTGCCAGCCAATCAAACGTCACACCATCTACTTTGAATGTAAAACTGAGCAATGCGCACTTGAGGAGAACAAGGCCTCGATCAGATTAAAGCTTGTACGCGCTGGAATGAGATTTAGCAGCAGATTTCCTAAAGTGGTTTCATTCAATTGACAACTATGTGCTGACTGTTCGTAAAGGGAAATTGCACCCCCTGCTGGTTACATGCACTTTTGCAGGCCAAAGTGCAGAGAGTTTAAAAGAAAATCCTGATGTTATTAATGTCATATTTATGATTTTTAAAAAAAATCATTTGGTAGACTTTGCTCGGACTTCTATGGGCCTCATTGCCTTTCTCAAGCATCCACATCATGCCTACCACACTCCCGCATCCGTTGTACAGACAGGAAGAGCACTCGCTCGCTCGCTGACTCGTTTAGCGCACACGATAAATCACATCCGAAAATACATTCGAACCGACTTAATCCACCTCGCAATTACAGAAAACATCCAAATTATACCGAAATGCAGTCGCTCTGCACACAACTGTCCCATGTACAACATCAATTTGTATCGAGGGCCAGCTATCTGGCCCTGTGAGGACAAATTTGAAATTTGAGCAGGGGTCACCAAATGTCAAATATTAGGCTTCAGGTGGTAAATTCAAGTCTATGCTTCTGATCGTGTTGAAGCCAACCGAGAAGTCCTTGCTGGCCTTGACGGCTCACCACGGCCGTCCCCAGACAGGATGAGCGCTTGCTTGCATTTTTTAATGTAAATCCCATCTGAAAATATCGTTAACTCACATTGATCATTTTATTTATTTATTTTTTTGGTAGAGTTTGTGTCTTCACTCTGCCTTGACTCGGGAGGAAATATGCAAAAAATACGGGCGACGTTGGGTTCTAAATGAGACGTTATGCAAACCCGAGAGCCGCCGCTGGCGGCTGTGTGGCGCGGCCCCCTGTCATTAGTGGTGTATCTCACCCACAAGCGGCAATAACCGACTAACCCCAAAAGACCCTTGATCGCATATGCATCCATTGATTTACAGTCCAACCTATCGTACTGTTGGGCCGTGACACTTGAATGACCCAACCTAAAAAAAAAAAAGTCTTCAACCTGTTTAATGCCACTCTCAGTGGACGGGCATTGTCAAAGTAAACATCAAATAAGGAAGTGCTGCCCGACCATTTAAAAAAATTTTTTTTTAGTCAATGTCAATTTGGGTATTCCAGTAATGATTATTATATCCATTAATTAAAAATATGAATCACAGGCAGAAAAGTTTTACATTAACTTTGTCATTTACAATTTGTTTAAGAGGCAACATTGGGGTGGGGGATGTTTGTCATTGTCTTCTGTGTACATTTGTCTGAAAATTTAGAAATGGTCTATTTTTGCTCATCAAAAGAGAGATAAGATTCAATAATCGGGCCCCATAAAGAATTTAAAACAGTCACTTAACTTTGCCTGGATGTCTGCTAGCTTAATGCTAACACGAACACACTTGTTTCCGCTAACGAGTAGCATCTCGAAATCAGTGGGAAAATGCGTCGAGGAAGTACAATCAAACAAGATCATGTGATGAAAAACTCATTTGGAGAGGAGAAGCATGGTTTTTACAACCTCAACCTCCGAAACATGTCAGCCAAAATAATAAACTGAGGCATCCATTACAGGACGACGACAAACCAGTGTGGCAGCGAAAACGCCATCGATCAGTCTGTCTGTCACTTTACATGAGCGTCAACCAAACACACGACACACAAACAAAGTTGCAAGCTCAGCCCAACGCGGCGCTGCGATTTCACAGGAATGCACGCCCCCGCGCTTCAGTTCCAGGCCAGACCGACCCTGCTTACACTGGCAAAATATGAACCCGGTGGCATGGCGTTGAGCCGCAAAAAACAACCAAACCAAACAAATGTTGTACAATTTTCCTAATTGTGTGTACAAATTTAATCTGGTAACATATAATTGTCCAAAAATCTCACAAAATGACATCGTCCTTTCGGTCGGCGCTGCATTCGAGTGATTGGTTGCAACTGCTTCATATCCACATAATTACCCCGCGTTGGGTTTTGTCTCATCATTTTTTCAGCACAAAAACGCAAACTTCATTCACCAAATCCATAACATTGTTTCCATTGTAACAGCGAACCGCAAGAACATTCAAAAGAATCTTTCCGATCACAATACAGTAGATGGATGAAATAATTCCCTCAAGTGTTGATGACGTGCACATCATATCGAGAAAATCCAAAGTTGAATCACAGCTCTGTATTAATTATCAAATCCTTGGAACAGAGACAAAAAAAACCCCCCTAATTAACACACCTTTTCCGACTCGGTTGCCTAACATGTGTTGACACACAAACAAGCCGACCAAGAGACGGCGACACACGGAGCCGTCTGTGATCATTAGCGCCGCGCGTCTAATTATTGTCCTTCCTGTTTGGCTCTGATGTCGGCCCCAATGCACCGCATAAATGAGCCTTGTCTGCACCAGATCACCCCCCCCCCCCCCCACCTTGTTGGAAGAGCAGCGCTTGTCCGCAGCCAACTCGGCGACTCAACGGGACCGGGAGTCGTACGCGAGCTAATAGGGCCGGTGAGATTCAATGCAGGTTGACTTTAGTACACAGATGGCCGCGCGCCTGAGATTGGACGGGAATATCGAGTGGTGACGAAGGTGTGTTTGAACACACTGAACGGGGAAAAAAATACTGATTCTGCAGGTGTTGGAATAACGCCCGAGAGTTACACACCCACCCCCAATGGGTGAAAATTCGCAATACAGAAAAATAGAAACACTTTGAGCGCAAAACAAACAATTTTCCTATACCAAGGGTGCCCAATACGTCACTCGCGATCGACTGGTTGCCCGAGAAATGGTCCCAAATAGATCATCAAGGGGTTTAGGGGGAAGTGGGGAAAGAATAAAAATAAAGCTGTGTTATTAAACTGCTAAATTTTTGGGGGGTTTTTTCACAAACTATCGTATCTATTTTATTCTTCTGTTTCGTTCATGTTTGGATTTATTTTCCAAGATGGCGCCCGAGTAGACAGCCTTCGGCAAGTGCTCTTCAAGAGCCTTGCTTTTTTGTTCTTTTTTGGTGTTTTTGTCTTTTGTTTTGTCACATGTTGTTTCATCGTGTGGACCTGATATGGACTGTTTTCAGCGCTTTTTGGCCACGACATTCGTCAAAGGAGAAGTATCTGTGCTTGGTGGTTGCGCCTTCTCGGCAGCACGCCCGTACCAGCACAGATTTTGATTGGGAGGAATTGACTGTCGGTGCTGGACAGACCTGGGGCGCTTGTGTTTTTTACGCCTGTAATGGGCAGCATTTTTCACAACCCCGTTTTGTTCAGTGGCTATGTCGGCGCTGTTGGACAGTCGGCGTTGGTGCGGCTGGATGGATGGCTGCTGAAGTTGAGGATGAGGAGAGAGGAGCGTTTGCGCAGAGCGCCGATGCGTATTTGGAACTGAGAGTCGCCGCTTGGAATTGAAATGGATTTCCATGGGACAGGAGAAGTGAACCAATCTCTTTTTTCGTCAATGGATGCTTCAGCTTCTTGTTGACTTTGAAACTTAGCTTGTAGCCGACGTGTGCACATTTTGAGCATGACGTCTCTGATCCACTGGTTAAAGGACACTTTGATTCTCTCCTCTTTCATCTCAAACTTCTTCAAACAACAAAGCGTGTGATGGAAAAGTGGTTAGAACTGCACGGCTGTCCGTGTTTTATGTTATGTGTTGTGTTTATTATTTTACTTTATGTTAACTGTTTTGTAAAGCGCTTTGTTACAGCTGCCGCTGTTGTGAAAGCGCTATATAAATCAGCATGTATTGTATTGTATGTTTGGGGCCTTTATGGCCGTCGCTCATCACGGCCATAAAGGCATGAAAAGGGTTAAGGAATACAGTAGTTTGAGTTCCACTCTGAAGGCGACACTGTACATTCATAAGTATCTTTGGGAAAACACGTTTGCGCAAGATGATCTAGAAAAAAAACACCCCCCAAAAAAACAGATAACTGGATAACAGATGGACCATCTGTCAGTCATCATCAAATGCCTTTCGAGTTCCACTGTCAAGTCACCGAGATACAAATAAGTGATAACGGTCCAGAAACCATGACAGACTTCAATTCATAGCTTGCTTCAGATGTCTGACAGTCTTGCGATCGTCCAGAAACAGCAGTGACAAAGCCGCTTTTCATATGTCTTTATAGAAAAAAAAAAAGAAAAAAAATTGGGTTAACAAGGCCTACGGGGGGTGGAAAGCCGCGTGCGAGAGTGTCGCACAACAACACATCCGTGCTCTGCAGTCAGTCGGAGCTCAGTCATAACTTCAACCACGGCAACAGAAGCCGTCGATTGTGAGGAGCGAAGACTAAAACGGGAGATCTTGCTTGATGGATGATCGGTGTGGTCCAGAGGGCAAGACCGGAGGAGGAGGTGGGTGGATTTTTACAGTCCACAGCTGGAGCGACAGCTCCCTCTGGGGCAAAAGCTGAGAAAACACGACATTTGGTCTTCAAACTCTCACGCCCCGACAAATGTTTGGCGTCAAGTTGACCAAGACTGCAGCCGACTTGAAGAACCTTCAAGAATTCAATGTGGTGTAAAAAGCAGACTGCCAATTATTTGTCGTCCCCCCCCCCCTCGCGCAGACTCTGCTCTCACTTTGGCACTTTTATGTGTTTACCAGCCTTTACTTTTACAACCGCCATTAAACACCCACCTCCGAGTGAGATGTTAATGCGCGGCCGTGGCAGGAAAAAAAAAAAGAATTCAACCAACGATGATTCATTTCAAGCTGGCAGGCTCTCCATCTTTTAACACCTCACTCGAGTCCATAACTGATCCTGACACACGAACAGGTTCGTGGTCACGAGAGCACACGTGGGATGGCGCTTGTTGGCAACCCACACATGCCCACGTACACCCTCAAACACACACACACACACACACACACACAGTACACACATTCTCGATCCGTGCTGTATTTCTAATGGCGAAACAGCGGTACTTTTACGAACGAACATCTCCGGGCAGGAGGCGGGGGACACCCTGAACCGGTTGCCAGCCAATCGCTTGGCACACAGAGACGAACAACCTCACAATCACACCTCGGGACAATTTGGAGTGTTCAATCAGCCTGCCATGCATGTTTTTGGAATGTGGGAGGAAACCGGAGTACCCGGAGAAAACCCACGCAGGCACGGGGAGAACATGCAAACTCCACACGGGGAGGCCAGAGGTGGAATCGAACCCTGTACCTCTGCACTGTGAGGTCAAAGCACTCACCACTCGACTACCGGGCTAACTAAGGTTTTATTTCAGCTCACTTTTTACCCAGTGAGTTATTTTCGTCGCTTCGCTCTTCAGTACTCAGAGCCTTCACGTCCTAATCAAACTGAAATCACCCAAATAAATGTTTGCTTTGTCTCCCCCCCCCCCCCCATAAATATCAATCACATGCAAATGTTCCCAGCCAATCCTAAAAAATGAGCCAAAAATGTTTTATTTCCATCTCCCATGTTCCGCATCATATTGAAAGGGCTGGATTAAGATAAAATAAGATAAGATATCCTTTATTTGTCCCACACTGGGGACACACATTACAGCTATTATTCGGGAGTGTGCAAGCTGGCTTCTTTGTGCGGATATAAAACACATTTGTGATGACTGCTGGCTCTGTCGCTTCCCCGGATAGCAGCCGTTGGCTAGCGCGGTGGGCAAACAGGAAAGACAAACAATGCCCCCCCCCCCAAAAAAAAACACACATGAAGGCGGCTGTTTTACGGATGCGATGGGAAATAAACATATCGGCCTTTGGCGTCAGGTTTGATGAACAACTTGCCGCCTGAACATTCTCACCTTTCTCAATCCTCGGGCCTTTTAACAGCCAGACTTTCGTGTTCTAATTATTTTATACGATTGTTTTTTTGTTTTGTTTTTTGTGTTCCCTGCTTCCACATGGAGACTTCTGAAGCTCAATACGTTGCATTGTAACAACATGGCAGCGCCTGACCGTAAATCAGAGCGAGTCCGGCTTGTTACGGTCAGGAGTCGTCGTGAGGCGCGAGCAGCTGCGCCGACAGCAGGGGAGCGCTGAATTACACTTGCGCATATGGCACCGCTGCAGCGCCAAACCATTCCTCACCCAAAGAGATGTTTCACCACAGAACATCGACGCGGAACGAGGATCTTTGGGAGTCGTAGGAGTACCGCCGATGTTCGGGTGTAAAATAGGAAAGACTTGTCGAGTCTCGGGAAGTCAAAATGAGTCTTTTTACGAGTTTTTCCCGAGCAAGGTCCAAGTCTGACAGCTGATGACTTAAGTCTGATTCGAGTCAAGTCATGTGACTCGAGTCACCAAAATTAGTCGGATTCTATCCCGAAAAAATAATGGGCTGTAGTTGACCAAGCAACGGAATCATGTTGAAGTATCATGCAACTTGTAGTCTGATTTAAGATTTTGTGGTTCGACAAGTCTATTTTTTTAGTTACTTGGGAAAAAAAATGTTTTCTTCCTATTATTTACGGAAACTATTTTCAGTATATTTGAAAAATAAATACGGTTGAAATAAATAGACCGGTAATAATTGAACGATCTGAAAAGGCCATACCCTCACTCGGTTGTTAGGTTGTACATTCAAATTTTGGTTTTGTCAACAAAAACATCGCATTTTAAATTTTGGCCTGATTTGAACGCTCGGAAAATATTCCGTCCTCACTACCGCACCACAACTGAAATGAAATGATCAAACCGGTTTGGATGACAAAAAGTCGAATCATTTGGGGGAAATATTTTCCGATCCTTCATTTTATTTGGACCAACCAAATATTCGAACAGTGCTAAATCCTCAGACTTCAAACGTTGACATTTCAGAACCAATATGACAACTTTGCGAAATTGTGTCTGCTGCTTAAAAGTCAGCCATGTGAACCATGACACAATCCTCACCAAAGCCGGACCACTTTCCACCTAATATCGTTCTTCACTTTCTGACTATTTGTCCCATTCATTCAAAGCACACCAAGGACTGTGGCTCTCCTTGCCCACATGCAAGGGCATTACACTACCTTAATTGCTCCATATCTTTCCAGGAGGCGGAGACGGAGCCGAATGAGATCAACGTGCATGCAAACAGTCATTTGCAGTGACTCTCTAACCAAACTGTGCCTTGGGGGGGGGGGGGGGGGGGGGTAAACACTGATTTGCTGAACTGAACGACGCAGGTGTATGTGTGTGTGTGTGCGCGCTTCCTCTCTCACAAGGACATTGTTTTTGCACAAAAAGTCCACCGAGGGAACCGCAGCCCCCTTTCCTAACATTTGTATGTGCCTGCCCCCCCCACCACCACCCTCCCCCCCTCTTTCTCTATCCCATCCGCTCCCTTGTTCCCAGTCAGCTGGTGGGCCAATCCAGATGTGGTAGGAGGAAGGGGGGGGGGGGGGCTGGCGGGGGCAACGGGAAGAGGAGTCGGGACAATGATGTGAAGCAAACAATGCACTCCCTCTGGACGAAAAGGGGGGCGTCAAATGCAAACATGTTGCAGTCCATTTCAGTGCTGCTATTCGTTATGACTGGATATGCAATGGCATTACATCATACAAGTTTACATCCAAGTCATGACAACATTACAATATAAGACCAAAGATGACATTCAACCCCTCCGATGTAGTCTTTAATCTGATTGGTCGATGAATCGGTCATCAGAGTTTTAGTATGCCAAATATCGGAAACGGTACCTGCCTCAAAAAAAAAAAATAATTTTAGAAAATCCATATAGATCAGGCCTTATATAGAAAATATCAATCATATTTGACATGCACTGGACAAAAGTAGTCAGACAGAGTCCTTCTTAAGGAAACATTACGACAGTTTGGTGTCATTTAAGGCGTCACTCCAAACGATAAGGGGATTGAAAGCGCGCCGAGGTTCCACCACAACGTCGCAGTGTGCCACGAAGAAGGAATGAGTCAGCAAAAAAAAAAAAAAACCCCACATTCCCTCACTTCCATGCTGAAGAACTTACAGACCGGCTCAACGATTTTGTCAAAGAACTTTTCAAAAGCTAACACTCACCGCAGCGCAGCTTTGTCCGCCACCTTTTCCCCCGGCCCCGCGTCCCGCGCAGGAGTTCAGCCTAACGTGCGCGTGAGCTTTCGGGAGCAACAAGTAGCGCGGCAAACAATGCACGCCAGCCGGAGCACAGCAACGCGTCAGCAGAGCGGGGACAGACGGGGCCAGTCATCGTCGGGCTGACGCTCACATGGGATGGGGAGTGGAAGACCAGGGAAAGAGGAAAGGGGGGGGGGGGTTGCTATTTTGTCGATGCATTTTGGAAGTGGGAGGGATTCTTCTCTTACCAGAAACTGTCTTACATTAAAGTGAATTTAGTGACTTTTTTACTCAGGTGTGAAAATTTTTTGGGGTGTGGCTAAAGTTTGTCAACATTTTTTTAAAGTTGTATTTGTTTTAACCATAGAGTTCATTTGTGTATGAAATGTGCTATACAAATTTAATTGCCTTGCCTTGCAACGAGGCGCTCTAAAGCTGCTGGAGCCTATCCCAGCCGTCTTCGGGCAGTAGGCGGGGGACACCCTGAACCGGTTGCCAGCCAATCGCAGGGCACACGGAGACGAACAACCAACCGCACTCACAATCACACCTCGGGACAATTTCGAGTGTTCAATCAGCCTGCCATGCATGTTTTGGGAATGTGGGAGGAAACCGGAGTACCCAGAGAAAACCCACGGGGAGAACATGCAAACTCCACACAGGAAGGCCGGAGCTGGAATCGAACCCGATACCTCTGCACTGTGAGGTCGAATACTGGGCCACCCTATTTAATTTGGACTACATTTTAATACCGTCTCTGGACAATGAGGCACTCTAAAGTGGCCACGATTGCGGACTATCTAAAGGGAAGATTCAATTTCAGGGCGGCAAAAGCGCCGGATAACTGCTGATGTGAACGAAGGCACTCAAGTGCTTACGTACTGTATATTGTGAGGGAGGACGTTTTTAGCAATTAGCTTGGCAGAAAATTAGAAACTAATCTCTGACTTCATTACCATAAAGGGTGATTGCAGACAAATTGAACATAGAACACAAAATGAGCTGTTCTATGTTCACTTCTGTTTTTACATATTTTTTCTTACTCCTAAACCCTGAATACCAAAGTGTCCCAGACACCGCACTGTATGAGGCAAAAAAAAAAAAAAAGGAAAAGAGAAACCGAATACGTCTCCTCTCAAAGCAATAATTATCTGCGTGAGTCACTCATCGATGAGGTTTTGGGTTCACCTCGGTTTCTTTTGCGAGGGGATAAAAACTGAGGCATTCTGGATGGCTGCGCATCCAAAGGAATCCCTGAGGTCATGGGAGAGGAGGAAGAAATGGAACAACACCAGACATGAAATAAGAGAGGTTCAGTAACCCTCCCCGCCCCGCATCCGATTCCAACTGTGAGGACGAACAGAAAACGGCAAACAGGAAGTCGCGTTCAGTCACGTTCATTCGAGCCAGCTTCTGCGGCTCGGCACCCGCGAGTCTCGATTCAAAAGATTCAAAATTGACTTATAATAAAAGCGAAACGGTGGTCTCATAGGCTGATGCAATTCACGTGAATTTCCGCTAACGAAAAGTAGCATCGATGGATCTGCTGTTAGCAATGCGCTAATTCAGCATCGACGGTCTCGTCAGCCAAAGTTTCAAGCATGAATGTTGTATAAACGAATACCGCAGCATCCCGCATCCTGTTTAAATCCGCAAGCTGTAATTCCATGTAAACGTAAACACACGCTAACACTCTTGGAAAAGGAGGTCAAGTGTTTGGGCAACGCCACTTCCTGTTTTGAGGTGAAGCAAAGTACGATGACTTTCACCTCAAGCATCAGTTCACGTTTCAGGTTCTATTTACGAGGTGTGAGCTGATGACAAACATTTGAACTCAAAATGTCAAAGGAAAAAAATATACTGTATATATAGCAGTGGTGTCAATCTCATTTTTGTCGCAGGCCACTTTAGAGTTACGTCTTCCCTCGGAGGGCCGTTAAGAGAGTGAAACCGAATAAATGTTTAATCATCACATCGCATTATTACTTGTACACACACAAAAAAAAGATGGCTTACTAGTTTTGAAATCAGTCAAGTATTTGTTCAATTATTGCTCAAGTGAGTGTAAACAGGGTAACAGAACTATTGCAAATTTTCACCGTTATTTATTACGTATGGCAATTTGAGATTTCGGTACATATGTCAGCAAGGATCATGGAAGTTGACTCAGACAATTTGCTTTCGCGGGCCACATAAAATGATGTGGTGGGCCGGATTTGGCCCCCGGGCCTCGACTTTGTCCCTTTCAGGGGCAGCGGTTACTACAGTGGACCAGCTGATCATGCTATCAGGGTGCATGAAGGGGTTAAACACACAACCCCCCCTACTCCCACCCTCACCCAGACTGTTGTCACTTCATTATACCACACGTTTGATAGTGAAACAGACTAAATGGAATCAATTATTCCACATATCACGCAATCTTTCAACCTCCAAATGGTTTATTTTGGTGCCCCAACCAACCCCCCCCCCCCCGCCCCCTCCCACACACACACACATCGCACATAAGCGCCCTAGAATCTATTAGCGGTGCGTTAAAAAGGCGATTCAATTACTGACAGCGTCAAGCCTCAATTCTCCTGAGGCAAACACTAAACCAGCACACACCCACACCCACACACACACACAAATTAACACTGAATAAGAGCGCTTGTCTACCGTCTGAAGCCTCCATCCAGCTGTTGCTGAGGATTCATGTTCAATGACGACGAACCTCCGTCACCGGACGACTCATTTGACGGTCCAGAAACACAGCAGCGGTTCAGTGGACTTCCCAATGTGTTCTCCCCATCCACTAGATGGCAGGAGAGAGCTGGTTTGCCCTGACCTCCTCCTCTCTTTTGACACACGCACACAAATTCCAGTGTACGGGTGCCAAAACGAGACAGCGAACGTGACAAAAGACCACAGACGGAGGCAGACGAGCGGACCCAACCAACAGAGCACGTACGACAGAAAGGCGGAAATCGCACTGTCCAACCACAACGTTAAAAGCCGACGCGCAATCGATCTCATCTCTACATAATGTGGCGGAAAGCATTCAATTGAGCCGAACAAACATGTCATATTGGTAGATGGCGGCACTGCAAGCTACGTGCGGGTGCCGCTTGGGCGTTGATGAATAAAGACATTGGAGCCAGATTTCACACCACTCCATTAAATGTGGCCTGGAGGGCTACAGAGCGCTTGGTGCATGCAGCTTCTTCATCATCATCATCATCATCATCATGCAGCCACCCACCACATCCAGAGAAAGTTTTTTTTTTTGGTCCGCAAATGGAGTTCGTCACAGTTTTATGGTGTCATGTAGATCAGCGGTCCGCAACCCCCAGGCCGAGGACCGGTACCGGTCCGTAGGTCATTTGGTACCGGGCCGCACAGAAAGAATAAATAATTTACATCACTTCCATTGTATTCATTTCGTAATCTGTTTTATTTTGAAAAATTACCAGATTACCGCTTCTCGGCCACGGAATAGGTTACTGCTAAAATGAAACCCAGGAGCTAGCAAAATGAGGAAAAGATAAAAACGGCTTTGGAAAGTTTCTTTGGGAAGGGGAAAAGGCCCAGCCAGGAGACAGAAAAGGAGCATACGACTTTCAAGAAAAAGAAGGCTACATTTCACAGACAGTATCAGGAGTCCTACTTAAAATGCGGATTTATTTTACGTCAGACTCATTGTCGACTTTTCAACACAGGCCTACAGCGCCCTCTTGCGGTTTAATGTGAAAATAACACGTGAAATGCTATAATGATGTGTTCATTATTTTATACATAAATCGCTCCAAATTATAAATCACACTTCTGGCCAAACTATGAAAAAAAAAATTGCGATGTATAATCGGGAAAATACGGTACTTGAACTGATTGTGTCCCACCTTAGCAGTGGATAAAAAAAAAAAGTATGCCTCCGTGTGTGTCTAAAAATGAGTGACAACATCTCGTTTTGAGCTCCCGCTGGCAACTCACGCTACAATGCGGAAGAAATGATTTAGGGTTTGCGCTCGCCGGACACGGCACAATTGTAGGCTATTTTAAAACCTGTGAGTCCTTGTCCTACTAGTCAGCAGACAAGCTCCTCGATCCCAAACGATAGCAATCATTTTCCAATCCGTCCAGGCTGAGTCATAAAAGCCCCGTGTTCTGCTGGCTCTTATACAGTAAGGACACTGCTGCTGTTGGGTTTGCGCTCGTTATAAATAATCATTGTCTTCATCTCTCTCGCTCGCTCTCTCACGGCTGAAATGACAGCTCACTGGCCAGCCGGGTCAGGCCAGAAATCCACTAAAGGCTGATGATTGCCTGTGATTACAGCCTGCATGCTCCCAGATACCTCCCGCCGACCATCTCCTCTGGGCTCATCTGGCCAGGCCTGCCGGAGGTAACAGCTCTCCTCACTCGAACATTAACCGGCGGCGAGGAAAATCTCTGGCGATGGAGGCGCAGACACGTTCCCCCACCCTACCCCCGCCACCCACCCGTCTACCTTGACATCCGCCTGGAGGTGACGCCATTCGTTTTTTCGAGTGAAGTACATCTCTCCGAGGTGAGAGGCGTGCGAATTAAAGGGCTTTGGGGGGTATATAAGAGCGACTCACAGGAAAAGGGGAGTTAGGGGAATCTATTCCCTCGGGAGTCTGCTGGTGCAACGAGTGTTGGAATTTGTCCATTTATGCACAGGGATGATCACTTAGTCTCAAATTCAAATCTCCTGTCCTTGAGTGGGAAGAAGGTGACTATTTCCCGGCTTCGGCGCTTGTATTAGTGTCGTAATGGAGGTAGAAAGACATCTGGAAGACTGTGACCCTCAGCTAGATAGCAATTTTTTCTTTAAATTTTTTTATGGGTTTTAACGCAATGGACCAGGAAGCATTGAGGTCTACTTAAAGTGATGCAGGTTAATTGCAGTAAGAGTCTTAATCGTAATCAGTCGATATTCCGACTGTGTCTTCAATCAAGGGCGCATCACCGTACTCGGCGTTATTGTTTTGCGTGAACATTTTAACGTCACATTCACAACAGCGTACTGGTCGTGAAGAAACGAGGGCACAAGACGAAATCTCCCCGCAGGTCAATGAACAAACATGACCGGTGGTGACTGACAGCTGCCCGTGGCTCTTGTAAATTCTCTTTCTGAATTAACCCCAGATTGCCCCCCCCCCCCCTGTGATGTCACCGTCATCCTCCCACTCTTGCAGTCACCTCCCCCGAGGCTGTTTAGGTAGGCTAATGTCGAGCTGCCATTCAGTAGAGTGGCGGCTGGTCTTGAAGTGAGCTACCTTCCACCCCCCCGCCCCTCGTCTCACTCTGGGGACTTGCGGGGGCGCCCAGCCACGTGTAATTAAAAGAGCATAAAGACCGATCAAGCTCTTGACGCTTGCAGGCCCTAAGCCAAGACGTAGCTTGTCGCGCTCGGTCAGGCTAAGGGGGGGCTGCTCCTTGATTAAAAAGTCAATGTGGTGATAATCTGTGATTGGAAAATTCATTTAAAAAAGGGTCGATCGTATCAATTAATTTATTATCAGAGGTGGGCCTCTGAAAAGAATCTGGTGCAAAGAGGCACTCAAATCCATTGATAGATGAAGTGTCTATTTATATGAGGATTTTAAAATCGTTTTCAAGGTATAAATATCATTCACGGCTGTTTGTTTTCAGGAACGGCCAAACAGTTTCATATTTTTTGACAAGAACAAAATCGATTAGTATTAGCCCAAGGACGGCGTAATCAATGTTTATTTATGAGCAGAACGCCGTCGCCATTTCAAATAATCAATTCGCCCCGCGCTGATGGCTCCTGACCACATGTTGACGTGAGCTCAAGCAGTGCCCCCGAGGCTCCGTCGGCAGCTTTGTGTCCTCAGCCTTGACTGCGCACACTTGTGTCGAAGATTCCACACACACGCTCGACAGTCTGCGGGTTGGAGACCCCCATTACTGTAAGAAGCGCCAATCTTGTCCAATAATAGTAGCCGGCGTGGGCACCAGTCATGAGGTCAACCTCTGGGGAAGCACTACAGCGTTACAATACCTCAGGAGTTAATACTTCGAGGTGGGCAAAAAGACACTTTGTACTTAATTAGAAGTACGGTAACTTGTATTAAAAAATATATTCTGGGAATATATCGTACATACATGCGGTAAGTAAAACGTACAAATTTAAAAGACTTGAAATGCCTTTTAAATTTGGCACGCCACAGCGTTGTTCACAACTGTGCCTTATTTAATGATCGCAAAAAAATTGTATATAAAACGAGGTCCCAAAATTGTGAAAAATCTAGCTGTTGTCCCACCAGCTAGCTTACGAGCTAACAGGCTTCCAAGCTCGCCCTCTATGCCGACAGCAAGCTGTTCTGTAAAGTTGTAAAATTGATAAAAAACAAAGGCACTTGAGATTTTATATAGTGGGAGAGGCGTGACTCATACAAGATGCCGAAGTGCATCACTGGGCCCCATTTTAGCCACGCCCCCAAAAGACAGTAAAATTGAAATGGTAAAAATCACCTATATAAAGCAACGCTATATCACCACAATTCAGAACTGCATGTTTTCAGCAATTATCTTCAAACATGTATTCAGAAACAAATATCTGAAACAATTTACAGTCTAAGTGCAGCACAAGGAAAATTACTACTATTTCTACTTCGTTACTTCCCACCTCTTGTCAGCAACGTTGGGGTAGTTGTGCTTGGGAATGTATGAGGTTTGTGACCGAAGTGTAGAGTGGGCGTGCTAGCGTCTGCGGACAGGTTGGAAGCGTTGTTTTCTTTACTCACACCCCCACAAATTTAACTCACAGTCGGGGCAGACTTTTACGGGTTTACCCAAGAATGAAGGTGGGCTGTTGATGCAGAGCATCAATTTCACAAAAAAATCGTTTCATAATGGTTTTGGGGAGAGGAAGTTAGTTCTACCAAGAAGCAGTGAACCTTGCCCGTTGGTTATTTGGGTCCTCACAACCACCAACTTTTCTTGGGAACTGTCTCTTCCCGGTTGGTGATTGTTGGTTCAGGTACAAGCAACGAAAATACTTAATGGAAAATTGTGGATCACTACCAAGCAAAACTGAAAAAAGGTAATCCTGTCTCTTCACAGAGTTCTGTTTTGAACGTAAGGCGCAAATCATAATCTATTATATCTTTTATAACTTTCCTACGGGAATGCTGAGTAATTTTAACACGAATGTGGAGAGGACCTCATATTGAGACTTGCGGAACACCGCAAGGTTTCTACTTTAGGGCATGTCATTTTGACATGTTGCGTGAATCTCTGAACTAAACACCCTTGTTTTTGGCTGTCATGACAGGAATTAATTGGGACAATCATGTTAAGTATGACGGAAAAATATGTAAACGGACGTGAGTAACAACTTGATTTTTCAGCAGGCCAAAGTTCTTTAAAAAAAAGATGCAATTACAAACCGTTTTGGATGAATTTAAATGTATTTTTGGATTGTCACCATTTGTGGCAGGGTTCAGTCGGGGTCACTATCATAAATGCTGAAGAAATACAAGTCAAAACTAATCTCACAATGCACTCCAATAACTGTCTCGTGTTGAATTACAAAAGGTGAGCACCCTGTAAAAGGGTTGAGGACATGTTTGTATAAGGACATATTTTATTAGCCCTCTTGGTCCTGGCCGCCAGCAGGCTTCCGTTGTGAAATATGGACACCTAACTTGAGTCGCTCCCCTCAGTTCCCCTTGACTGCCTTTAATTATATAGAGAAGGATAAGAGAAGAGCTGCTGGAAAAAGCGGGGGGGGTGGTGGTCAGGGGGAACCAGCAGAGTGTTGAAATTAGGATTGAGCTTCCTCCCGAGACAGGTCTGAAAATGATGGATTGGAACGTCGACAAGATGGCACCAAGCCGGGGCAAGCCACCAAAGAAACAGCGTGCCAAACGAGATGAACAGAACATCGCTCGGCGTTATCGGCAGAACAGGTGAAGGGGGCTAAATATTAATTAGGCGGCGGACCCCGTGATCCTCGCATAATAACAGCGCGCTCTCTTCCCTCCGATTCCCAAGGTTAATTGACGAGAAATGAGCAATCGCAAAACCTCGTCGGTCGTCGGCGTGAAATTTCCTAACCAGGGCCCGAAGCCACCGAGTGGCCTGGAAATTTCATTTAATAAAGATTAGCTCTTCTTTGGCGCAGACCTCGTTGAAAATTCTTAATTAAAAAAACGAAGATAAAAAAATAAATAAAAATGGTGTGCTTCTGGACGGAAAATATTCTTGAGACGCAGCCACATGAAAGACTGATGCATATTTAATGCTAATAAGAAATCGCTTAGATCAGTTCCTTTGCTTCCGAGCGTTGAGGGGGGTGTGCAGTCAAAATATGGTTTCTATATCAACCTTGGCTCCTTCAGGCATGCACGCATCACAAGGAACAACAACACGACCGCACACAAACACACCGTAGAGCACATTCACTTTAAACCAAAGCCTTGGAATGAAATCACTTTCCGCGCATAAGTTACGGGGTCCTGCTTTTTACGCCCACAAACGTCAAAGGGAAACGCACGCCAGTAAAGTTCTCTTACCGCGCCCGAGGGAGTTTTAGCATTTATCTTCTGTTAAAATATGACACGCCGCTAGTTCAACCAGAGGCCAAATTGATCGAAAAAATATTGCGACAAGTAACGTTATTTTTTATTTCATCAAATTATGTTTACATTGAAATTACAGTGGTGCCTTAAGATCGACCCGATTGCGTTTTTCTTTTTGGTCAACTCGCTAGCTATTAAATAGCGGGAGTGGATTTGCTGTTTAGTGCTGTGAGTAAGTGAGGAAATGACAATAAAGCCGCCACAGGGCACAGCTGTATATTCCGAAGCTTGTTTTCCATCCACTGGAGGGGTACGGGTGGGGGTGCGGGGGAGGGTGAGAGAGACCGTCAAGCCACTTGTACATCCGAGAGAGCATCACCAACTCAATTTTGGACGCATCAAGAGCCAACGCGGAGCAAATAAAGACAAGCAAGCGGGTGCGCTGACTCGGGGCTCATTTGATTAAGTGTGAGAAAACAAGCGGCACTCACTGCATCAGTGCGCCGTAATGACCGTCTGGGTGAATGCAAATCGCACGGCTTGCATGTGGAGAGGACTGTCTGACCTCCTTTCCAGAGTTGAGGACACGTTTTTTTGCATGTCACCCATAAAATAAATACATAAATAAATAAAATAATGATAAAAATATTAATATACAATATAACACCACTCACAAAAGATTTAATTAATTAATTATTTAAGTCCTTTGATGACAAAAGGCTCCAGCTAAGAGTCAGATTAAGGGAATGCGACCAAAAACAAGCTAAAGTAGCTTAACAGAGGCCAAACTGGCGAATGATCTGTCTTTCAAGTCAAAAGTGGAGAAAAACAGCAAAGGAATTCTACATGAAATGGAAATGGTGGCATTCCCCAAGGCTCACTACTGAGTCCAAGGATTTTTTTTGACAGTATACGCTACATGCATGTCATGAATTACTTGCCGTTATTGTCAAAAAAAAAAAGTGGTGTTCCAGAATAGTCTATATTAGGTCATCTTATCTCAGACATTGATACTCGTAGAAAGCCAAGACAAGATTATTCCGATTTACATATAAATTTGTAACATCACCGCTACAGAAATGGAACATAAACCAAGGTATTTTTACCGCAAGCCCCCTATCACCCACCTCTCCGAATTAAAGGGGAAGGGGCATATTGTAATGGTTGTTCTTCATTAAAAGGGCTTTTTTTTTCTTTTCTTTTTTTTCCTCCAAATAAAAGGC
Organism: Hippocampus guttulatus; assembly: GCF_054856545.1. NCBI lineage: Eukaryota > Metazoa > Chordata > Actinopteri > Syngnathiformes > Syngnathidae > Hippocampus > Hippocampus guttulatus. Next base: position 2,610,960 of record NC_141283.1, on the reverse strand, counting down.
TAGCACATATTTCAGAGATCTTCGCAAGACAAGCCTTTGTTTGCTTTTGGCACATGTCCAGGGGGATGTCGCAATTCTTTATTTATTTTTATTTTTTTGCTGCAACGGATAGTGGATGCCGTAATGAGGGGCTGTGTGGAGCTGGTTTGCCATGCACGGCGACACTGGGGACAGTCTATTGATCTGCTTCACCGCTGGGAGGACTGGAGAACTATAATGATGTGATTTCAGAGCCTTCCTTCTGCGCGGTCTCTCCATTAGAAAAAACACACTGAATTGTATTTAATAATGTTTCTTCGCCGCCGTTATTTCTCTCTGCCCTGCCAGCAGATGTTATGGGCATCATATGGATATGTAATCAAAGGTAAGTGCGTGATATTTGATTATTCCATGCTTGGAAGCGGGTTTTCTCCTGACAAAATGCCCGACTTTAGTCAGCTAGACTCTTTGGCATGTGTACAACCGTCGTGATCTGTATACCGCAAATAACTCCTCCTTACACAGCGCCATAACCAGCTGCAAGGTCTGGCATGTCCAAACGATCACACTTTAGGCACTCTGAGGAGGCTGAGGTTGAGGAAGCCACAAACAAACTCGTCTCTTTGGCACGGTTGCCCAACTGTGTCGGCAAGAAACATATTTGAACATTCCCGCGAAACCAGCATTTAAATATGAATCTTTTAAGGGAGGTTCCTGGCACAATTTATTAACTGCACGCATGCGCTTTGCTCACAGAGACTCTCCACGCTTTGCTTTTTCAGCCACAGGTACGCACGTGTATATCTAAAAGTTAGTGAAGTCTGAATGTAAAACACAACTTGATTTGCTGTCGAATCTGTGACATTGCAATGCTATTTGGTTCGGGAGGATGAAGTAAGACTTTTTTCAACCCCTTCCACCCCCAAAGAGTGGGCAGGTTTTCTCTGCAGACTCTGATGCATGTCAAGATTGGAAAAGCATATCCAAGGTTGGGATCAATCACAATTCGAGGCACCTGGGTGATGACAAATCAATTCAAGCACTGATCAATAGGCCCTTTCAGAGGGGGAAAAAAAACCCCAATACCATACAGAAGTCAAAGGTGTATTTGATCCGGGAGGACCCCCCCCCCAACAACCCCCCCACTCCTAACTTCCATTTCAAAGGTGCTTCTCATCACTTCGGTTCACTGGCAAGGGGACATTATTCAATCGGACACAGCACTTATGAATGAGACAAGACAGCAGCTTGATGAGAAACACGTTCTGCTCATTTGTCTGCCACATCGGCGGGCCTGTTGACAGCATGCTCAAATAGTCCCTTCTCCTCTTTTGCCACCTCGCCGCCCGCGACTGCCGCTCTAATTCGCCCATCATGTCTGCGTCATGCTTGGCTGAAGCCGTCATTAATGGCCGGCCTCCAACGATGATTGGGTGAAGAAATGTGCGCTGCGAACCAATTGCGGGCCGTCGCGCATACCACTCAAGACGATCACAATGCAGCGCAGATGGCATGATGCCTTTTTTTGGGGGGTGGGGGGGGGTAATTAAGGGCACGTTTTTGTCAAGGGGATGGGAAAGAATGTGGCTGTCGACCATCATGTTGTATCCCACTGTGCATTCAAAATGTTTCTGATACGGGTAGAGGCATGAAATGGTTTGTCAATTGAAATTTGAATCGTGGTGACCGTTTTAACCATCTGAGTGTCATTAGTCTTTTAGATTTTTTCAAATCTTTGAGCATTTTTGCTTTGGCTTTTGTTTGTGCAAATGTAGCTATCGCAAAAAGATTACAGATGTGCTTTTTCACGCCGCAGCCTATTTTGTATTTTGCATGCATTACACGAGGCTGTCAATGTTATTACCGTCATTCCAATTAAAAAACGTTTCTCCCCAAGTAACCAAGCACGGAGCAAAATATGTGGAAGCAGCTGGGCAGAAAATGGCAAATTAAAAGTGAACACTCCTATGCTAATTCAGAAATAATCCACCTGGGCGTCCATACCGACTCTCGCGGGCCTGTTTTTTTTTTTTTTTTGTGCGAGATGAAGACACGCGAAAGCGAGAGAAGCGTGCGCTTGAAGTGGCGCGTGGAGCGACGGCGGAAGTTTGTCCTTGGGGACGGAGGGAGTTGCGTTATGAGAGGAGGTAATCTCGGGAGGAAATGGAATATTCATGAGCGCGCGTTGCCCTTAAAACAAAGACGACGGCAGCTCATGCGGACATTAGACGTGAGATTTTAAAAAGTGGCCTTGGAGTTGAATCAACTGAAACATTCCACATTTACAAGTGCAAAGAAATTTGTCAACCTGACATAGAAGCTGCTCAAAAAAATGAGCAGATGATAGTTTGATTAACCTGAAAACTAGCATATTTCATTTGGGAATTACATGACATACAGCATCCTTCATTAGCTTAATGCTAACAAACTATGGGAAGCACCATAGGCACATGGGCCAACAATTAGCATCTGTGTGGTGGTGATGTTATTCTTTCATCAACACCTATCTTAACACACACACACGCACACGCACACACACAAAATGTATAGAGATAATATAACAATACGTACAGGCATATGCAGATATTTATTATCCTCTGAACACAATATCTAATATTAGTGCTGAGTTGACGAGCTGAAAGAGGAGCTGAGACTCTCTCGAAGTACAGTATATCAGTCTGTGGCTGTTTTCTTCCCCCCTGGGCCAGCCAAGGTGCACACCAGAATCAGCAGCACAGTCAACCATCCCAGATAAACGCGGGTTCAGTACATCTTTATTTATTTTTAATCCAAATTCCGTCACTGGCAAATGGCGAAGTGTCCTGGAATACATTACGCTTGCATGTAATCTTCTCTTGTCCTCATCGTCTCACTCGCAAACCCACACCTAAAGCGCCTCGACAATTACCTCCGAAATAACCTCCTTGATTGATATCTCAATTACGCCAGTCTCGGCCGTTATCTCGCACACTCGACCGTCATTGGTATACACTGTTCAATGGACCTTCATGAAGATGAGTGAGGTGACCTTGTTTTTTTTCCCCTTCTTGATTTCTGATTGTTCTTGTCTTCCTCACAAAGAATTTCATTTTAAAGCAACCCAAAAGACGTCTTATTTATTCACACCTTTGTGCAAGACAAAGACAACAACAACAAAAAAATTCAATAGCCCGGAAAAGGAAGCGTTTTCTTACCTGGGGGAGAGACAATTCATCGTAGGCCATAAAGTGTTGTGGAGCCACAAACATAGAAAAGAAAGAAGAGGGGAAAAAAGTGTTTTAGTACCGCGATCTTAACTCTGTCATTAAGACAATTACCCAATCATTAGCGTAGCATTAACAATTAACACAAACCTGTGATTTAGTGATGGCGTCTGCGCTAAAAGTGTGAGCGGATAATGACGGGCGCAGATTGCTAATTGATTTAAGAGAAATCCAAGTCGATAGCGTGGAACGAGGCGGCTGCGCTTTGGGAAACACTTCAGCAAGAGTTCATTACATCACACTCGAATAGCCACCACCAGTTAAGGCAGCACTGTGCAGTAATACGCAACATCCAACATTGAGTACGATCTCCCGTACACTTAAGACACAAGCTACGCACCCCCCCCCCCCTTTAATAACTCAACAAAGTTGGCGCACCACTATCCAATCTCACTATTGCCCACAACAATACCAACATGTAAACAAACCGTTACCATTTCATTGACAGCGGCAACAACTTTAAGTATGACAACAGCCTTTTACAAATGTTATCAACTTTGCACACCCCGACATATTCGACAGACCCCTCTGCCATACAGTATGCGGTAAGGTAAAGATGGAAGCGTTTAGGTCAATTGAACCATGTCACAGTGTGGTCACACTTTTCCGAGCGTACCTCCCTCTTCGAAACACCAATGTGACACACTCAGTCATACAGATTGGCCATGAGACTCTCAGTCATTGTAATAATATTTCTATTTAAATGCATGAAGTGCCATTTTGGCCTGTGTGTGTGTGTGTGTGTGTGTGTAGTGGACAGGTGGGAATTTTTTTTCCTCCTCTAGGTTCCTCACATGTCATGGTGCTTTACACACAGACTGGCAGGAAGTATTTTTTTTTATTTTTATGTCGCTATAGTAACAGCTGCCTGACGGAATTCTAACAGATAATTTTATCTCTTAGAGGGATATACAGAAACGGGCGGGGGGGGGGGGGGTGTTAGTGGATAGTGTCATATTCAATTGGGGCAAAATATACACAAGATATTTATGCTTTATTTCCCCCAAATCCGTTTTTTTTTTTTTTTTTGCACAATCATGCAAAATAACTTTTTTTCCCCGTTTCTTTTTAGGATATACTCCTTTGAACATGTAAACTGTACTAAATGACTTTTTTTATGTACATGGAGTTTTTTTGTATTTCCTTTTGACTTCATACCAAATTTCTGTTTATATGTTCAATAAACAAACAAACATGTTTGAAAAGGTTTTTAAATGATATTTTTGGTCTCGTTTTTGGAGGCATTTGAAAACAGGTGTGTAGACTTTTTATTTTCTTTTTTTTGGATCCACTGTAAATTCCCTTCTCAGCAGGCCATACGATATGTCATCTACCCTGACGGGGTTGAGCCCTCTGCCAGCGTGCCACCACTGAGCTCTGTGACAGGCCATGCATGCCAAGCATATGGCGGAAATGTTGTGGCTCTAAAAAAAAAAAATAGGGTTGGGGGTGTCAACATTGCGCCTCAAGCGGCATGAAGCAGCAGGCTGACACCTGCAGGGTCATACCGTGGGCCAGACAGTGGGGCGGGTACCCGAGTCTAAATGACCTTCGCATCTCCATGAACAGAGACGAATGAACCAAGGGATGACAAAGTGGGACTGGCTCCAGGGGCCCGAATTGACTGAATGCTGGAAATGTTCAAAATGACCCTAAAATGGCTGCAAAGCTAAACAAAAATGAAAGGCTTCCCGTCGTCTTTCAGACATGGTTTTTGAGACTTTCTTTCAGGGGCTTCGGCGTGATGGAGATCATTTTCAAGGTCATCCACTACTCCTGCCAAATGTAATTTTGGACAAAGATGGATACCTCTTCAAAATTGGTGATTTTTATTATTTTTTTTAACTGCAGCAAGCCCTCAAAAAGATTTCTCCATGAATCATTGCGGCCATCGCTGCTCTCCATGTTCCCCCCCCCCCCCCCCCCCCCCTGCCCCTTCCATGTATGCCGGGCTTTAAATCAAGTCACATCAAAGCAGACGATTGCATTGAATGACAGAAACAACAAACTGGTTCTTCGTCCGCCGCAGCATAATCAGTGGATGTCTTTTTTTTTTTCCTTTCCATCGCACAGCTGAGCCAGCACGGAGGTTTTTGCGGTTCCAGACTGGGTGGAGAAAGACAAGGCCCATCATGTTCCCGCCTGTTACAGTGACACATCAAAAGACGCGGCACCCACCCCAAAAGCTTGAAAAAAAGCCAAGAAGCTGTCAGATTGTATCTCTGCTTAACACACGTTTCAACATGCAAACACATCATCGGATTCAATTTTAACAAGCCCAACCGGGACGAAAGGAAAAAAAAAAAAAAGAAATGACAATCTTTGCTACAAAGAGGCTAACATGTAGCCAGCAGCTGCCAGAGTAGGAGCTGGCAGAGCAATAGTGGCGGGCAAGTGACAGACAAGCTGGCAGCACAAGACGCCTACAGCATTTTTGAAAACAAAAAGCAGCCTGGCCATGAATAATAATTGATTTATCCATTAATCCATCCATCCATGACTTGATGAATCTTTATGAGCCAAAGCACCCATTTTTTTACCAAATAAAAAACATCACCAGAAAAAAAGTTAATGCTAACTGCTATATATCATTTTCCCCCTCTGCGTTATTTTCTGTTTAGTTATCACGCTGTGTTTTAAATGATGTTTACACGTGGGAGATACAAAATTACATGGCACATTAGCTAAGCTAATGCTAGAATTCCCCCTCAATTTACCACAGACTTTAGCATGTAGCCTGCAGAGCCCTTTAAGTCAAGTTTTATTGTCAAATATGCTCTCTCTTTATATCATTTTAGTTATCCCGCTGTGTTTTAAATGATGGTTACACATAGTCGATACAAAATTACATGACACATTGGCTAAGCTAATGCTAGCCTTGCCATTCAATTTACCACAGACTTTAGCATGTAGCCTGCGGAGCCCTTTCTATAATTTCGAAAATACCGAAGTGATGTTTGCATGTGAATGTGTCCAGTTGTAAATCTTCCTATGAGTTTCAAGGTTTGTAATCACTTGAATAACGTAAACAAAGTTCACTGTGTTAGTTGTGGAGTTTTAAGCTTCAAGATGGCTTCCTTGAAACAGCCAGTAAATGGACTGAAGATTTGATAGACAACAGCAATAATGCCTCGATATTAAAATAGAAAAACCTGGAGGCCTGCCCTTTGTTTTTGTTGACATTCAGCACTGACGGTTATTACACGGGACGGTACTGCGGTTCATTCGGGGTCAACAAATTATTCTGAAATAACATTATGGCTTATGTGGATGGCCTAGAAAAAAAATGTTCTCATACGATTTACAGTGCTGTGACAGTGTAAACAGCACCATAAAGCAATTACTACCGCCAAGCAGTTCCTCTTATTTCACACTGCCCTCTGGTTTACACTGTACATTTTTCGGGAGATTAAACTTCTAGTCATGGCTGAGCGTGATCAATATTATAGTGAGAACGTTTTTTTGAATCTTCTTAAATATGATGACCGATAGAGGATGCTAGCGACTCCAAAAAAAACATGTCAAAATACAGAACAAAGGGAATGCCTGATGACAACGAATGGAAAAAAAAAAAGCTAGCAGTGGTATATGTTCCACACTGTTGTAATTGCAATCTGCTATTCATTAAACCCTGAGGATGTTTTCATTTTTATGCAAATGAGAAGCTGAACTAACGACAAGCCCTGTGAAACGTGTGACAAGTTCCTGATGAGGCCAACGTTTACAACTGAGCCATCTATTTTCAAATAATTCAAATCCAATGTTACTTTCAATCGAAACAAAAAAATATAGACATATTGTCTTAAATTGCCTCGATCAACAAATCAGCACTTGACCCATTATTAGCTCTCAAAATATATTTTGCCCAAAAACAATCACGACTCAATGTCAATGTCAATGTCAATCAAACAATGTATTGATTTTTCAAATTGATATTTTTCCGGGTTAATTTTTTTCAAAACACCAAATGACATTAGAATCGCCTAAATTCACGATTGGTTGTCAAGTTAAACAACTTATGCCGGCTTAAGTATAATAACGATCATCTTCTGCGCGTAAAAGCAACAAAAATGGCAGCGTACATTATTAAACACATTAAATGATGAAACGTATCCCAGCCAATATGGACACTTTCTTGTTTGATCATCTATGCGGAAAGAATCAAAGAGCAACCGCAGATGAATTCCTCTGCATTTTTTATTTTTATTTTTTGTCGGGGCTTAATCACGCGTTGCTTGCTGCGTGCCGACTTCCCGCTCCCTGGAGTGCTCCTCGCTTCAGGGTCCCTTTTTTTTTTTCTCTCCCTCTCTTCGCTAGGTAAAATTATTTTGGCTGTGCAGTAATTAAAATGGAGGTGTAATAACATGGCCTTCTATTTAACTTCCAAACGCTCGGCGACTGTAAAAAAAAGTACACGCAATTACATTCTTGTCACTGCCAAACAGTAAAACATGGTTTCGCGCGAGTAGCATTCAACATGTTAGCACAGCTCCCTTCATGACTATGCAGACCAGTGAAAGGAAGCGTATGAGATGGCATTTTCGATAGTCGCGCTGTTACAAGGCTTCAAAGCAACGAATATGTGAACGTAGCATAGCAACATGTATCGAGACAAGGCAACATTCACATGGATATAGTTTTTATCCTCTGCAAAAAACGATTCGTTTTTGAGAGTCTGGATTATACTGCCCCCGGTGGCCACGCCAGAAGGAGCTGCAACGAATCACTTGTGACGCACACATTCTTGACACGACGTGTTGCAATTCAAGTGAAATATTTGACAGTCACATTTTCCTCCTCAAAGACACGACGCAAATGTCTTTTGACTGTACCTTGAGCCAACCCACAACGCGTCCTGAGCCTCCAGTTGAGTCAGTGCTAAGAGAAGCGACTGTCCACCGAATTAAAAAGCCATTTGGCGTCCCAAGTAGCATCCGTGGGAATGTTTCCAGGGCGAGAGAGGGGAGATTGTGTTTTTTTTTTTCTTTCCCATGTATAATTGCGGATGGATGCCACTTAGCGTATGTGTGTCTGCAGATTGCTCAAAGAAACCCGTGTGCCTAATAATGACACTCTTAAATGGGGGGAGGCGGATAAGCACAAACTTGTGCGGCGGTTAAGTGACTCCTGGGGAACATTGAGAGGTTTGTAGCCCGGTGCACTCGACTGTAAGTGTTATTCATGTACAGCCTGTTTAGACTTTCCAAAAAACCCACCCGTGTATTTCCTGGACATTAATGAATTTAAACAATATAAAACAAACAAAAAATTGCCTTTTATTTATTTCTTATTTCGGGCTGTGTTGCATGGCATATGCACTTTATTAATTTTCAATTTTAAAAAATGCATGTGCCAAATAGGTTCATTTGGATAGACATCATGCGGTTTAGTTTTTATTTTATTTATTTATCTTTTTTTAAATTAATGCTAAAATGTCAACATTTGGTGACTTTTTTTAGCTTAGCAATATAGCATGTAAAAACGTTTTTTTGTTCAGACTTTTTCTGTAAATTGTCTGTCAGGTTCTGATTTTATTTTATTTTTTAAAATAACTCAATTTCATCAGCCAGTGTTTTATTTTCTTTTTTTTTTTCCTGGACTCCACAGGTTGGAAGATTTCCTAAAATACCAGTGCACAAAGATAGTATGCCTCAGAATAACCTTTAACTACACTTACATATTCATACGCGGCCGGTCGTCATTGTTGTGTAAAGCTTAGGTGGCGGCGGTATCGGAATGGCACGGGGAAACAAAGCATGATCGCAATTACCAGGAAGTCATGAATAATAAGCAGGTCCAAAAGCAGCGAGACTGGGTAGATGTCACGGATGACTGCTAAGCTCATTAAAAGTGTAATGCGGGCATTCGCTTTCTCCGGGGAGGGACGGCACAATGCTGACAAATGAAGTCTGCTTTCGAAAAAGTCGCGACGTCTGAAAGAGGGACCAAAAAAAAAAGGGAACAACTGCTGAACGACTGTAATTGCAATAATATTTGCGCTCGATGCTCACAGCACGGGCGGATTATAAAGGGGTACCGAGATGGTCTGTGGGAGTTCATAAACGGCTTTGGGGGGGTCAATGCCAGTCTGGTGAAGGGGTAGCAAGACGCAAAGCCGTGCTGAAAGCGGTTTAATATTTAGGAGGCAGGGTTCATGCAAGAGTCACTGCCAGTCATTAATCTTCGCATTTTTTTTTCCTACTTAAGATTTTGGATGTACAATTACAGCCGAGTCACCATTACAGCTACAACTCATTGTTTCCAGGCGCGGGGGAAGGCGTGGCCACTATTTGAGGAAATGCGATCATGTGATGAAGCGTGTGAGGCTCAACAGCCAATGAAAATTATTTATGGCATCCAAACACCGCAAGCTTCCTCGTGGCTCCACGATTGCAGTTTACGATTCTGCAACCTCAAAAGTAGAACCAGCGCCTCAAATTGTTTCACCTTTCTTTCATCGGACAGAAAAATGAACTCCACCGCAATTAACGCCACGCTCAACATTGATTCGGTCGGCTGCTGTCTGAATGTGAGCGTTGGTTGCCTTGAGGGCTGGAAACGGACAAAAGTGTGAACGGTGGGTTCACACATGAAGGCTGCACTTATAGATCCGACCCCTCCCCTTCTCCCAACCCACCCAACGTGCTGCCATTTCACATTTTCTGTGTAATTACAGATTGGCGGCAATCGACCGCCTTCCCCCAAACGAGCAATTCCCACTTGGCGGCCGTTGCTTCGGCCATCATGGAATTCATCATTCGTCATCTCGCCGCTCATCACGACACAAAGCTTAAAATATCGACTGAGCGACAGGAGGCGGGGGACCCAAACAACAATCGACACTCACGTTCACACCTAGGGACAATTTAAAGTGTTCCATCAACTACCCATGTATGTTTTTGGAATGTGGGAGGAAACCGGAATACCCGGAGAAAACCCACGCAGGCACAGGGGGAACAGGCAAACTCTAAACAGGGAGGCCGGAGCCGGAATTAAACCCTGCACCTCTGCACTGCGAGGTCGACGCGATAACCACTGGGTCCACTGGGCCGCCCAACTCTGCAACCATTAAAAAATATATATATAATAAAATATTTGGCTTGAAGCTTTCGGGTTAAAATTGGCCCTTTGCTGTCGTCCTTGTTGTATTTTAATCACTGCTCAATTTGAACCGCGTACGTGACACCGATCAGGGACGGACGGCAAAAGAATGATCGTCCTTGTGTCTTCATCGCTGCCGTTTTTAGAACCGCGTCAGGAGCCGAATTTTGGCCTTGGGTTCCCCACCCCCGCTTTTTTACACGTACGACATCTCAAACATGCCGTAAAGCCTGACTTTTCACCCAAAACGACGTTTCAACAGAACCCCCGCCTATAAAAATGAGAGCAGATGAATAAAGTTGACTGAGATAGTTACAGTTTTCTTTTTTGCAGCAGAAAAGGCTCATAAAAACCCCACCAAATAAAACGCAATAAATGTTGATCCGGGGGAATGAAAAGCCACAGCGTGTCGTCCCATTTCGAGGCCATTGTAGCGAAATGAATGGATTTGAGAAGCCTTTCATCGTGCTCACCAGTGGAAACGCTCACATTATTGGGGAATCTGAAGTGCCTCGGTCAGCACTTTGTGGCGCGGCGAAGAATCGGGCTCCCCGCAAAAAAAAAACAAAAAAAAAACGGAAGCTTAAATGTTTCTGGGAGAAGAAAAATTACGGCCGAGGTTGGGAAATCAGACAATTGCGAGCAATATATATTGGGCTGGAAAAGTTGCACTTCCACACCTCGGGTAAATTGAATCTCTCCTGTCTTACGAAATGATTCAGAGGCGGAGACGGAGGAGCCTTGCAAGGAACCACATAATAACATGGTGGCCTCTTTGCGGGAGACGAATGCTTCAATTTGAGAAAAAAAAAAAAAACTCGACAATCGTCCAGGACGGCCCATCTGGGACATGTTACGGTTTTTCAGGCCTAGAAGTATTTTTCACACACACACATACATAAAAAAAAGCACCATTATTGTGACTTTACTAATGTATGAGCGCATGCTTGTGATAGGCTACGCCGCGTTCCGACGAAATGATGCACGTGAAGCACAGGAATTGTAAAACGAGGTATCGCACGTATCGTATTTCAATCCATCCATCCATTTTCTGATCCGCTTTATCCTCACAAGGGCCGCGGGGGTGTGGAGTGGGTGGAGCCTATCCCAGCTGTCTTTTGGCAGTAAGCAGTGGACACCCTGAACCGGTCGCCAGCCAATCGCAGGGCACACATAGACGAACAACCATCCGCGCTCACACTCACACTTAGGGATAATTTAGAGCATGGTGTCAAAGTCAAGGCCCGGGGGCCAGATCTGGCCCGCCACATCATTTTATGTGGCCCGCGAAAGCAAATCAAGCATGTCAAGTTCCATGATGCTAGCTAAAGTCTGAACCAAAATTTCAAATTGTCAAATGTAATCCACGATAACCGTCATTATTCTTATCTTCTGATTGTAAAATTAGTTCTTCATCAATTTGTTGTGCGCTGTGTATGTAATATGGGGAGGTGATTAAACATTTATGTTGTTTCCCAAAATTCATAACGGCCCTCCAAGGCAAACCGTAACTACAATGTGGCCTGCGACAAAAATGAGTTTGACACCCCTGATTTAGAGTGTTCAATCAGCCTGCCATGTATGTTTTTGGAATGTGGGAGGAAAGCGGAGTATGTAGATCAATTATTACTTATTCCCAAAACTGCTTACCCCGTTAACACCAACAAAACAAACAGGTCGCTGTTTTCTAACAGCCATTAACAAGCCGAGGTGGCTGCTGATGAAGGGGCCAGGGGATGGAGTGTGTGTGTGTGGGGGCGGGGGGGGGGGGGGGGGGACGAAGATCTCCGGCTGGGAGAGACGTGACTTCAAAGCAGCCGGGATCAATGAACGCCGTTTGCCTATCGATCGCCTACGCCTCCCGGGAGAGAGCCTCCATCGACTGGCTTGAGCTGAGGACCGGAGACGGATTAGGCACTCGGCCTTAATCAAAGTCCCCTTTACTCTATTTTCTGTATAAATACTTCTTCTTTTTTTGTAATGAGAGTGATGCATTCAAAGGCTTGAAGGAAACCTCAGAGATAGCAAGCAAAAAGGAAAACAAAAACTCAATGGATGGAATGAGAGGCGACAAAGAGAATCCAAAATGTGGCATTGACGTCGATTTGAGATTCTCTTCTCGGTTTTGCGATCCCTCATCACAATCGCCGTGACGCTTGAGCTCAATTCACCCTTTCGTGCACCCCGTAAACCGATAACATGATAAGCCGTCCACTGTATTAACCGCTGTCCCCGAAAGGGTTCATCAAGCCATGCATCCCATTGTTATCTTCCGCAGCGGCAGATCCTTGGCTAGCTCGCTAATTCCATTTCCGACAAGCTTGAACGAAGGGTGATCTGCATCTGAGCCCGCACAAAAGGTCACATGGCGCTCAGGTGGGGTTACTCGGCACGCTAGCAACTCAATGGTAGCTAGCTCTTTGTCAACGACCGTAAAACAAATGAAAGAAATAGTTCACGCTAGTACCGCGAGGTGGTTGCGATTGTGCCGTCTCACTGGAAAACTCCTGTTTGCCAGTTTTTTTTTTCCACAGAAAGCCAACTCTCGACTGGATATGACTGAACTCTACTCGCCCCGGTAATGAGGCATATGCTATAGATTACCTCGGAAGTGGCAGCTGCCACGACCGATGCGGGCCATGTTTTGACAGCGCTCTGGGAAGATGACTGGGAAGTAAACAGGCACACCGTTTGCAGTTTTAGGGAAATCGTCATCTAATTCCTACTGAATCATTCTGGGTATGCACACTCCAGTGCGCTTGGTGAGGGGTACAGAAAGTTCAGTTGAAACCTGGAGGCTCTCTTAGTCATCAGCCTTTGGTGCAGTTTGGGAGGCGGAGGAGGAGGAGGAGACCGCAGAAGAAGTAGACGTGGCTCCTGTGGAAAGTGGCGGAGTGTGAAGGCCGCCCGCTGCCTTGGTGTCTTTTATTGATCAGACTAGGAGGAGGAGGGCGGGAGGGAGTGTTGGGGGGGGGGGGGGGTGGAGGGGGCTGCAATTGCACGGAAGAGAAGCTGATTGCAGCGGTTATTAACAAGAGTCCGAAAGAAACGAGCCCACTCAGACACAGGTGTCAAACTCAAGGCACCGGGGGCCAGATCCGGCCCGGTATGTTATTTTGTATGGCCCGCTAAAGAAAATTGCGTGTCAACTTGCATGATTCTTGCTCATCTCTAGACCGAAATGTCAACTTTGTCATATATAATAAATAACGTAGAGATTTTGCAATCATTTTCCTACCCAGTAACTGAACAAGCTATAACAGGTGACTTGACCCGTGAGCCATTCATTTGTTGTGTGCACGTAATAATACGATGAGACGATTAAACATTTGAGGGAAGACGGAACTCCAAAGTGGCTCGCGACAAAAATACCTCTACACAATTGTTAAGTTCAGCTGATGTTACAATGTAAATATTCAATTGTGTCGGAGCACCAAGTTCTTGTTTTGAAGAAGAAGAAGAAGAAAAAAATCACAATGAGGCTACGGTGTGGAGGGGGAATTCAATTTGGATCTTAAATATTCTCAATCCTCAAGAAAATATAGTTGTTGTCGGAAGGCTATTTGCAGACATCTCACTCTTCTTTCATTGAGAGTCTCACAAAAAAGAAAGAGGGGTGGGGAAACAAAATGCAGGCTTCCAGTTCTTTATGTCTTTTCCAGCTGCCAGCCGCTGATAACCCAAAAAAAAAAAGACATTGGCTGCTGAGGAGCACTCATCCTCGTGGCAACCAATGGCTGTCATCCAGCGTGTCATCTAATTAGCATCACAAAGGGTGTTTTTATCCGCAAGATTTCAGACCCTTCCCCCCCCCCACCTTTTCTTTTTATTTTTGACATCCTCGTCATCAAAAGCGAGGCCTTGCGCTTCTCCCGCGCAATTTAATATTTACATTTCAACACTTAAACTGTGTCAGTTTGGACAGGTGTTAGATGTGTGAATGCTAATGTCGCCACTTCTCAAGTTCTAAGATGTTGCTCCCCAACGGGTGATCGCAACAATATTTTGTGCGCTATTAAAAGCGTGCGCGAGGCAAATAGTTTCCCAAGCTCGACAGCCAGTCGGGTTTAAAAGAAAGAAAGAAATAAATAATTATTGAACCGCACGTCTGAGGGGGAAACGGCCTTGACAAGCCGGCCCGACCGCGTCGACACGGAGGCCAAAGCCATAATGAAGGATGGACTGACGTCAAGACCGAACTGTGCTTTTCTGCGGTTCTCCCGCGCGTGGTTGCATTGAACATTCCCAGTTTGAATCAAGTCGGTCCCGCGAATCCGCAAAGCAAAAGGTCCGCAAAAGGTCCCGGGTTTGCGGTACGGGCTAGCGGATGCCGATCCAAAATGTGAGCTATGCATCAAATCAAAATGGCTTCAAAGTGCACCAAACAGCAAGATGTCAAGACTGTGTGTATTAGCCACTGATTTACGCCTTTCGAAACTGCGCTATGATTGACATAAAGAGCCAACAAAGCGGGTCCTGGGAGAAACGGATCATCAAATTAGCATATGTGGGTCACCGACGGATCCTGTCAAGACCTGCTGAGGCTGATGTGTCTGACGGCGCGGCGGGCAGAGCGGAGCGAGGCTGACAACTTAAGGCGCAACGCACCCGACGGACGCCGTTGCGAAGTGACAAAAGACACGCGGCGAACTACTTTTGTGGTTTGAGGGCATATTGGGAACTCGTGGTCACGCGGCACAAGACCGGATGCTCAGTCACAACTGTACTTATGAGCAGAAATATTAGCTGGAAGACATTAGAAAGTACAAAAACAGTACAACAAAACAAAACAAAAAAAAAATCAAGTCTCATACTGAATCAAAAGCCAAAGAAGAAAAATGAGTTTCAAGACGGGTTTTCAAGATGGGCAGCGAGGTGGCTTGCCAAACGTTCATTCCAAAGAGAGCGACTAGCATCGGAAAACCTTCCGCTAGGTTCTTGGTACAAATAATAGGATCTTAAAAGAACCCTAAAATGGAACAGGAGCCAATGAAGGGATTTACGTGCTCCTTCCTACGAGCACCAGTCAAGAAGTGAGCAGCAGCATTATGAACCAACTGGAGACGCTTCATGGAGGATTGGCTGAATGCCAGCCGAAACAAATACAAGGTCACTGTAAACTTTTTTAAAAATGTTCTTGAATATGAAAAACTCATTCATTCATGCACCGGATTTTAATCAGAATAAAAAAATTGGTGAATTGACGCCTTCCTCCCCATCATTCATCAAGTCATACTTCATCAACTGTGGCATTGCCCAAATGTGTTATTTTTTTCACAGATATGACATTTCACATTGATGCATTATTCATCCTCGCAATGGGACCACAACGGGCGCACGACAACCCCTCGGCGCTACTGCTATGCTCAAAGTTAAACCGACAATGTTTAGACTGAACATTTACTTGTTCTTGTCGTCGTTTTCCGGATTTTCATTTCTCAAGCGCCAATAGCCAGCCAAAGGCAATAAACAAGGTTGACCTTTGGAAAATCAGCCGGCTTGCGCATAATCCCTAAACAGAAACGGCGCTATCACGAAGCATTCTTTGCAGAGGGTAATCGCTTCCATTACCGAGAGGCGCATTAATGTGATTGGAATATCCAGCAAGTGGGAAACTGATTTTTTTTTTTTTTGCGTTTGTTTTCCCGCGTGCACTGCACGAAGCCTTAAACTCGGTCCACACAACACCGAAAGAGGCTTAGCGAAGTGTCATGTCGAGCTGTAGGCCATGGGAACGTGATACGTGCGCAACCCTCAGTGGGGCTCATCCCAAATGTGCGCCTCCACGGATTTGTTGTCACTAAACTTTGTCGCTTGTAATCCCCCGTTGGATTTTCCGTCAATCGGACTGGTACTACCTGTGCTGATCAGATTTGGAAAGTTCTTGTTAAGAGGTACTACGGTACCTCTATTGCTGGCGGGTCTAGAATTTATCGCATCACGTCATCGTACGCAATTGTCACTGCTTCGATTGGGATTTTTTTTGTTTTGTTTTTGTCTCCCAGATGAAGAGTCAGTGACTACCAGATCTAATTTGACCTCTCTTGGTCGCATGCTTCCATGACCAGCTGACTCTCACATCCGAATGCAATTACTGAGCTGAACGCGAACGCTTGCAGAACAAACGTGAGACGAAGGAAAAATGAGACTTTGAAGACAGCGCATCCCACCGTCGTGGAGATTAATTAATGCGATATGGTGCGTTTCATCCGATCTAATGAGGGAGATGATTTCTGAAGAACGGCGCAGATTAAGGTTAACCTTTTCCTGGAACATCTTGATACGTTCTCCTTCCCAAAGGGGGACGAGGCAAGAATCATTGTGTGCGGAGTTAATCACGCCTGATACAGCTATGCTCAAACGCTTGCATCTAAACCTGGATTTTTGGCTGAATCTGGCATTTTTACGGGTGAGTTTTCCAGTCGTACCGCCCGGAAATTTGGAAGTACCCTATCCTGGATTTGGGGGTTAGGGTGTGAAGAGACTAAAGTTGGAAAGCAGATTGTTCCTGATTGTTATGAAATCATTTTATTGAACATCCCTTTCTGATCCGCTTCATTCTCACAAGGATCGCTGCGGGTGCTGGAGCCTAACCCAGCCGTCTTCGGGCTGAACCGGTTTGCCAGCCAATCGCAGGGCACGCATAGACGAACAACCATCCGCACTCGCGATCACACCTAGAGACACTTTAGAGCATTTCATTAACTTGCCAAGCATGTTTTCGGAATGTGCTCGAAAACCGGACTACCCGAAGAAAACCCACACAGGCATGAAGAGAACATGCAAACTCCGCACAGGGAAGCCCGAGCCGGAATCGAACCCAGCACCTCTGCACTGTGATTTCAATGCGCTCGCCAGTCAACCACAGGGCCACCATTTTTTTTTTTTTAAACAGAAGGTCAAGGTCAAGGTCATCCTTCTTGTCAAATATGCTCTATGTACAAGAAAAGCTCCGAAACGAATCATACTGACCTCAACAACGACATTGAAAGGCTTGAACTTTTCAGTGCTATCCCCTGCATCTTTCTTGGATGTTGCGAAGTACGCAAATCTGTATTTTTTGGGGTGCAGGGATTATGTTACACCTTTAGAACACAATGTCTAACATGGCTGAAACTGAATTCTTAGGATGGGCCTTCCAACGGTACCACCCGAGTCCTTCTACTAATTCTGCCTTGGAAAGGTTTTGAGAAGCATCTGGATTGAGCTCACTTTTTGAACACAAGGTTTTATTTGAATAATTCTAATTTTAAACTACTAAAGTAAAGCTCCAGCAAACCACCTGTGCTTGTATCATTATTTCGGGTATTAATTCGATAGCCCTGCCCGTGATCAAATATGTACGCAACTGTTAAACATTGACTTTAAAGCCATTCTGCCCATGTGTGCGTGTGTGTGTGCGTGTGTGTGTGTGTGTGTGTGTGTGTGTGTGTCTATCACGGTGAACATGAGCGGCGAGGACACAAGCCGAGCCTTGAACAGATGCGAGGCCACGGCGCACGCGGCGATACGACGACCATAGTGTGACCTTTTCAAATTTGCGGGACGTGTGTGTTTTTCTTTTGGCTTCTACCTGCGGGGCGTGGGGTGAGGTGGAGGGGGGGGGGGGGGGGGCGGTTAGCTTTTGTCCACACTGTGCCGTGTTAGGTCTCCATGGAGCGCCAGTAGATCTGCTGAATAAACATTCAGCGTGATGTTAGCTTTGCTCTTTTGCTTCAATCCAGGAAAAGACCAACACTTGTAATGCCGCAAAAATGGACAGCCACTGTCCGGGCATTTTTTAATTTTTAAATCTTTTTTTTTTTTTTTTTTTAAATGAAATCCAACTTGACAAAAGGTAATTTCCCCCTACACCCTGATCAAATAAAACCCCACAATGCGTTAATTGGCCATCTCCCGGCTTTGTCTCCCTTGTCTGCATTACACAATTATTATTATTTTTTTTTTTACATTTGCTTTGCGGCACACTTTGTCCGCCGTGTCACTCGCTCACCCAAGTGGAGGCGTCAAGTCGTTAGCTTTATTCTGCTCTCCGGTTTTTGAGGCTTTACGAGCGCGTGGGGGTGGGGGGTGAAGATTGACGCTAATCCCGTGAGACAAAGACAAAGAGCGTGGCGGGGAGTAATTGCAGCCTTAAAGTGCAGTCGCCGGGGAGCCGTGAAGCCATATTATTGAATATAAAATGTCACTTTTAATAAGGGTAATTTGTATGATTATGTTATAGGAAAAAAAAAAAGATGCTTCCGAAATGTGCCTGGGGGGAGTCTTTACTCGGACGCAGGTGCTCTTCATTGGAAGTTGACTCATCTGAGTCGGTTAACACAAGCGAGCAACCTTGGACGTGCACCACCTCGCTAAAACCATTTTGGCGCTCTAATTCAGATTTTACCGTCCGTGCATATATTAATTTCTTACACGTGTACCTTTTTTAATCTGGAAGTATTTGTTTCGATTGCGTGACCTTTTTGGCTAGCAGGGATGGTGGGGGACTGCCGTTGACAAAAGACCCGGTGTTTGGCTTTGACTCTGCATGTACAAGCGATACAGAACCTCAGCCCCCCCGCGATGTACGACAAAGCCACTTACCTACGCGGACAAGAAAAATCAATGAGTGCACACACTGTCATATCGCACTCTGGTCTGTGAACTTAAGTCAGCTTTTTTCAAAGTGCGAGGTTTACACTTGAAGTCTGTTAACTCGGACAGAGGCTATCCCAGCTATCGCCGGGTAGTACGCGGGTGAGAAACCGGTTGCGAGCCAATCTCAGGGCACACATAGACGAACAACCATTCGCGCTCACACTTCCACCTAAGGACACTTTCATGAACCTGCCGCGCTCATTTTTGGAATGTGGGAGGACATCCAGAATACCCGGAGAAAAGCCACGTGAGCACGGGGAGAACATGCAAACTACTGAATGGGCTTCACAAGCTACCTTGGAGTCTCTCACTCCCAGCGGCCACCAATACACAAAGTTGTAGGCTTAGCCTCGGTTGACCCCAACCGCGGAAGCCGGGGGGGGGGGGGGCATCCACTCAGTGACAATAACAGGACATGGTAATAATCGGTAATAATTTACATGAACCTAAACACAAAGTCACAGAAACTATTGTCGAGTTGATGTACTCCGACAACCAAGAAGGTCAACAGTCGACTAGAAAACCCCCAGGAGCGATTCTGGGCAAGTTTCACATCCCAAAAACATGCTTGTCATCCACCATTTTGAAACAACTCAAGAAACCCGAATCGTAACGAGTGATTATACTTGAGCGTAAGCTTCTGGTGCGTGAGTACACAGTGATTAAGAGCGGTTGTAGTCAGTACCCAGCGGGGGAAAGAAGCGCGATGTCCTCAACGCCCCGCGTGGGGTCTTTAGTGAGTGACACATCTTCGCATAGCTAATCAAAGAATTAAGCATCGGGGGCTGGCTCTAATGAGGGTAAAACGCAGTTGGGTAAGATAACACCTCCGCAAGAGGTAGCGGGCCACGACTCTTCGTTTAGTCACTCGTCGCCCCTTTTAGAAGTGTCACTTTGTTGATTTATCGTTTTGCCCCCCTCGTTTCAGTTTCGCGGAACAAATTGGAGCATTTTCCATTCCTGGTCATCAAAGTCGGCAGAGGATTGCTGATTGTCTCGGAAAGACTCTCTGTTGGGAGAGACAATAGGAAACTATTCAATATTTATGATTCTTTTATATTCGGGGCAATATGTGGAGTTTGGCTAAGCTACGGACTCCGCGATTTGGAACGGTACAATCGCCGCTTAGGAAGCTCGCTCAAGCATGGAGACAAAATTTTAAAAAAGACAAGTCTGTCAGCAAAATGAAAATGACAAGAACAAGAGTTTGCAACCGAAATGTATTTAGTAGATGTTAGCATAGTTAGCATAGCATTGTTATTTCAATTGGTTTTTTTGTGCATGCAAATATTGTTTTTTTTTTTTTTACTTTCTCCTTTTCATCATTTTTGCTGCTGGAAATTGCAAATTTCTCCATTATGAGACAAATATTTGTATTTTTCCATTTTTTGTAACTTCTTCTCAGACTGTACACTTCTTGGCATTTCCCGGCTGTCTGAAGGCGCCGGCGGCAAGGCGCTACCTCAAGTCAGTCTTCGTATGACACCAGGTGTTTTGGGGTTTTTTTCCCCCCTGCTTGTGCAACATGAAGCAAGCGCGGCGCAACTCTTTGTGCTTAGCCCATCAACGTGACGGAAGATGCAGAAGGACACGTGCGCTAAAGACCATCCCCAAAGTCATCCGTCAGGGAGCCTCGGACAAGTCCTCGCCCCCCCCCCCCCCCCCTTTCCCAGCAAGTCCACCCGTGGGTCTCTTTTCGGCAAGCCGCGTCCTGCAGAAGGTGCTTAATAGGGCTCATTCGTCAGCCGGGCTTGTCTAAAACGGAGTGGTCCGTCATCAAGCAAGGAGCGGCTCATCCTCGAGGATGTCGGTATCTGTGAAAATTAAGGCGGGGCCTCTTATTGAAGCAAGCGTGTGTCAGGAGCAGTTATTTGATTTGCGACGTCAGCAGCTTGGTGTCGAAGCGGGTCTGGTGGGTCAAAGGTTGAAATGTATCATTGGGGCTGGTTGTTGGGGTCGTAGCTGTCCAACAACAAAAAAAAAAACACGTAAATCAACTCAATGACAATTTGGACTCGTTCCCATCATGAGAGTCAAAGAGCAAGATCGCATTGTTCAGCAACGAGCGAGAGCACGTTTTATGAAAGGGGAAATTATGACCACACCTCAGAGACTCACGAGATGGTGAAATTAGGAGGCCGTTACCTTGACTTCATTTGAACTTGAGAGGAACGTCAACAGGAGAAGTTCGGGTCAAAAATGTTCATCAGAAGAACGAAACGGGAAGCGACTGCAGTCGATCCTCTGTTTATGAGCTCCGTTCTCATGCTAACATGTTCTCAAGCTAACATGTTCGCAAGCTAACCTGAGCCAAGAAGCCTCGTTTATGATATTTTGATGGTATGTTAAGCGATACAGTATTTCAAAAGTCGAGTCTACTTCCCGAGAACCGATTCTAGCGTCTTCTGTGATTCCCCCCCAGTAAAATAAAAGACCATTCTGTCCGTGTAAACGTTGTCCAATTCAAACATTGATCAAGTCCGACAATGGCAGGTGATAAATGCCCGCCTCTGGCAGAAGGCAGGTACCGATAACCGTCTCGATAGCTGCTCTCCCGGGGGGCCCATTAAAAAAAAAAAAGTGAGAGTGAGACGGATGCGTGGATGTGATGTTCGTAGCCGGGCGAGGGGGAGTGCATGACTGAGAGGCAAAGACGCGAACAAAAACAAAACGCTGAAAGTTCATCTGGAGCGAAAAGCGAGCGCTTCCGTTGCCGCGTTTCGGGGGGAGATACCTTCGGCCTTTTTGCCGGTGCCATCTGCTCCTCCGCCATCGCCGCGATCTCGCTGACTGAGAGCCAGTTGGCAACCGATCTGAGTACCGCGAGGCTCGAGAGGCAAAAAAAAAGGCAACTCGAGCTGGGCCGAGTTTGGCAATTTTCTTCGTCCAGGTTTCGACTACGCAGGTGCTTGCCAATCACGCATCCTTTGACGGCGTTCGTTCTATTTGCGGCTCGCAACATCTGCCAATAGTCGTATTTCACCTGCAACGTTAGATGACCTTAAAAGCGTCCCCCTTCCCCTCACCCTCAAGGCAAGACACGGCGAAAGGGAAGCGGCGGTGGAAAGTTTTCGCCATCGGTGGCCATAAATCATTTCCCGGCGCATCCATTTCAACCGACCTCCAGATCATCCGCAAACAACAATTGAATACATCTGTCAGGGATCTCGCGTCCCCCGGTGGACAAACGAGCCTTATGAAGACAGACGGTCAGGCGTTCAATAATTAAAACATGCGATTCCCATTTAGTCGCGGCGGAAGGCTCGTTAATAATTAATGTGCTCCCCGGTGTACCCCGCTCTCATTTTTCACCCTGCGCACCGCTTCTTGCCCCGCGCCGTTTTCCTCGCAGTTCCCACGATTTATGACCGAGCGTCACACGAGCGCTCGGTGGGAGTGTCGAACTCGGACTTGAAACGCCTGACGAAGGTGAACAGCTGCTGTGCGCGTAAGAGGAAGTGTGAAGCAGAAGGATAGGGTGGGGGTGTGGGGCGGGGGGGGGGGGGGGAAGAGGTTGGTCACTCGGGTTACGAAATTATGGCTGAATGCCGCAATGCTTGATTTTATTTGACGCTCCCGAAAAACACGAACGGGAAACGACCGCAAAAAGGGGGGGGGGGGGGGAGACGTCTTGATGATGAATCGCCGCAAGAATGCAGAGTGGGCGGCTGAAATTGAAACAGTCGTCCGTCTATGTCACCCCATCCGTCACCGCGTGTCCGCTATGAATCCATCCCCCCCCCCCCCTCGCCTTCGCCGCCCGTTAAAAAGAACCGACACGACAAACGCCGTCCATCCATCTCTTTGATGACACCCACCGCACTGCCAGACACGGAGACGAGCCTCGCGGCGGCATCATCAAAACAACGCCCCAAAAAAAAGTTTGAAAGTAGCACTACGGTGGTACCTCTACTTACAAAATTAATTAGTTCTGGAAAGAAAAGTTTCTAAGTCAAGACACATTTTTCATGTAAATGCCCTAATCCGTTCCAAACACCCCCAAAATTCAGACATAAATGTTTCCGAAAGCATAAAAATGCATTAAATATGTAACAAATACATCTTACAATTAGATTATTGCACAACAAATGAGAGTTGTGCAGAATGTAAAAAAACAAAGAATTAGAGTAACGAGTAAAAATGGTCATTTAACTTTTAACTACATCCTCATTTTATGCCCTCTTTAGTTCATGTTCTCTCTCAAAAGTGTTTTTTTTGCCTGGCGGGATTCAGTCGCGCGAGTATGAGCAATCGGAATGTTTCTTTTACCAATCCGATTTCAAATTTGTCTCGCGCGCTAGCACTCCGATGACGTCAGCGTTTTTCACTTTTCACATTGGTGGGTGAGAGCAAAGCTTGTTTTATGATTGTGGAGGTTTGTAAGAGGTGAATTTCATCGGCTAAGACCCCGGGTACCAAATTCCCTTCCCACCGCTGGTGGTCGAACTGAAATTGGACTTGAAAGCACACATTGCAATCCGGATGAACACAATTCCACTGAAATCTTGAAACTCATCAAGAAAATAATCCAAAGTCAGCCTGACGGGCACCCCCAGGTACCCGCCGCTCCGCCAGCAACATTTGCACTCTTCAAGAGAGTCTCGAAAGAAGCCGACGGGTTAGTCATCAATCTCTCAATTGGGGGCGCGGGGGGGGGGGGGGTGCGCTATACATCAATCTGTCAACAGCAAGACCGACATTCCCTCCTCCTCCGCCTGCCACTGCGCATTCCGCGCCAAAACTCGGCGCTGCGTGGAAACCGCGCTCAGGATACGGAGACCGACCGCTCGTTATGTGACGGATGAGCTTTGACATGAAAGCAAAGCGGTAACTATAATAAAGCCAGACAAGGCCTTCGGTTGCACGTCCGCTAGCCTTTTGATGAATCGTACGTCAAAAATAACAGTTCAACCCATTCGCACATAAGATAAGAAAACCTTTCTGTGTCTCACAATGGAGAAATTCTGCCCACTTATTTTATTTTATTTTTTCCCCCCATCAAAGTCCACCATGATTCTGAAGGCAGATTTGGCACATTGTATGTGCTGTCCACTGTCCCTTAAAAAAATTTAATTAAATTAAAGACGATTTCCACAGTCTTTGGTCAAGTGTCCATCGGTTGGGTTTCATTTGAAGCCCGGTGAAGCGAGTGGACACACTCAAGACGCTGACGT
Organism: Hippocampus guttulatus; assembly: GCF_054856545.1. Taxonomy (NCBI): domain Eukaryota; kingdom Metazoa; phylum Chordata; class Actinopteri; order Syngnathiformes; family Syngnathidae; genus Hippocampus; species Hippocampus guttulatus. The sequence continues at coordinate 2,586,803 of NC_141283.1, read as the reverse complement.
GCTGAGACAGCTTATTCGAAGGACGGATGCCATGACGGCTGACCTTTAAGTGCACCCGACTTTCCATCCTTCCATCTCGAGAGAGGCTGACATCAAGCCCACTTCAGGAAATTCCAGACTCTCCTTTCCTGATTTTACACCTTAATATGATTTGAGCAGAATGAACTTTGACAGACTGTTATTTTTTACGACCACGTACACGTCGAGGTCGACAGCGCCGGCTTGATTTGACGGGATAATGATGATTGGTTCAATCGCCAAGCGTCCGCCGCATGCCCCCCCCCCCCCCAAAAAAACGGGGGAACGGCAATCAGATCATCGCTGGCTTTCCATTGATTAAAACACCGGCCTGATTATTCCCAAGAGGCGGCTTGATTCCGGCCTCTGCTCCCTCCGCGTCCTTTTTTAAAACCCCTTGTCAGAGTGATGAGAGCTGGGTGTTGAAATGCGGAGGTAAGATACGGCGCGATAGCAGAGGGCGCTCCCAGCGGGGGGGTATTAACTGTTGTGACTCCTGGCTAAAAGGCTTCATAAAAATCGCCGTTTGGTATCACCATGTTTGATCGCCGATTTCCATCCGTCAATTGGGATTTTTCCACAAAATAGCTTCAAAATGAGTTGTTTGAAGAAGACACCCAAGACAAATTGGATCCCCCAAAATGCGAGTCAAATCTTCAAAAGGGTTAAAATTGCGGACCATGCCAAACTTGGCTTTTCACTGGGTATGAAACATTTTTTTTTGACTCTTTTAAGGTAATATTCCCAACAATGCAAAAATACCTTACTCGCAGCGACTGTCGGTCTGACCCATTTTAATTGTGCAAACACTCACCTAACTCCGTAGTGGAAAAAAGTGCTGCGGTTCTAACTGGCCTTTCTTCCTCCCTGGCTCAGTGGTACATTGTGTGGGTGTGTGAGGTTTGGAGGATCGCGACTATTGTTTGCGTTGGCGTCGGCAGGGCTCGCAGAAAACATTTGCACCCAAAGGGCTGCAACTAAATTTAATCCCGTGCATGGAAAAGAAAACGAAACAGATTGAATCATTCTAATCCGACATCTTTGACGGCAGACAAGGGGGGATTTTTGAAACAAAACGGCAGAACAAGATATGTTCAACCGGACTTGGCATGAGAACATGACTAATGACTCAGCTCAAAAAATTCTTTGCAAAGGCAGCGCAGATTAACACTCGAGATCAACATAACTTTCATTTCAGAGACACGAGGCTGCTTGAGCAAGCGTCGGTTTTGCATGTTGTCAGGTTAACAAGGTGCGTGAAAGGGTTCATTTTTAAATTGCGATGTGGGGGGGGGGGGTTGCCGGACGTGACTGCCGAATCGCCGTTTTGCATCGACAACGACCCCCCCCAAATAAGTCACCGCGGCGACATCAAATCACAACACCTCCCCCAACCGATATGTACGCAAACGCGCGACGTGGCTTCAGGTTTTTCCGCTGACATTTGGCCCCTCCCCTTTATCTTCGAAAAAGGTCACGAGCGGTAGCGGGTTCGATAATGAGTCGCGGATCAAAGTTCGCGCCGCTACCGGAAAAGGTCAGCGGACGGGGGTCCGCGTGCCCCCACCCAACCCCCCCCCCCCCCCTCGCCCCTGGCAATGTCTTACCAATCGCTCATCAATAGGTGAAATGTCAAGAGGTTTTGAGAGGAGGTTAAGCACAACCATCAGTCATCTGGAATTGATCAAGGGAAAAAAGCACCGGAGTGGTACCTCGCCTTACGACTACAATTGTGTCTAAGCTTGTCAAATGAATTCCAAGTTAAGACCAAGCAGCGGCTCTTAAAAAGGAAGAACTGATCAATTGGGGGCACATGTAAGTCACGGTACCCACAGTATTGGGTTTTCAGTGATCACTCCTGGATGATTGACGAATAATTCCTAAATCACGCTCCGGTGGAAAGTCTCAGCCCACTCGAAGCTGGAAAAAAAACACTCGCACTATCGACTGGAGTAAGACCCCCCCCCCCACCCCTCGAACAGTGTTCCCGATATCCGCGCCGCTGTTCTGAGAGACTTACTGATGTGATAAGAAGCGACCCATGAGCGGCCCATGTCTGTGCCACCGGCGCGCGGGGGGCTGATAAGCAACGCTCCAAGTCCGCCGGTGTGCTCGCCGCGACTCACTGTCCAAAACCAGGTTTTCGGGAGCTGATAAGAGCATACTGTAAATCCCACCCCCCCCCTGCAAACCCTCACGGGGAGAGAAATGAGGGAGGCGAAAACCCGCTAACATCCAGTAGTGGGTATTAAAGGGTAAAGGGCGTTGTAGGATATATCCTGGTTCTGGTTCTGGGACCTGATCACATCTGCCGGATGACATTTAACTCATTTTGGGGACTCTGGAGCCTATTTTTGTCGTTTCATTTTCCTGGTCCGCTGATCGGCTTCCATCTAGTGGTTAACGATCCACGACGCACGCCAATGATACCAAGTGCAATTAAACACAAAAAAAAACTGAGCAGGAACCGGTGACAATTTTGGATCAAAGCCCAATTTATTTCCCGGCAGCCGTCCCGGCGGCAACCCGATGGCACAGCGCAATCATTGCCCGGGTCTCATCAGAAGAATAATGGCGGCGGCGTTGAAATGAGCCGGTGGCCTTATCCGCCGAGGTGAGGATTCAAGGGGAACGTTTGTATGACGAAAGTGGAAATATTCAAAACGGCGGGGCGGGAACCCACACGGCAGATGGCGTGCGAGGAATTTCCGGCTCCGATCGCGCCCACCTTTAAGTGGAAATTCATTCCGATGAAGCAGGCTTAACAACGGGGCCTTGATGACGAACGGCAACTCGTGTAGCTATTCCGGTAAATCTAGAACAAATGGCAGTCACGCCCGAGAAGCAGCCCAACCAACACAACCACACGCGCTTTAATTGCAAGCTGTGATTTTCCGCATTATTAGCCGCTCTGCGGTTAAGCTATTTATCAATTGTGTGATCCGTCAGGGTTGAACCTGACCAGTACGTGACGATTTTTGGAGGTGGCAATGTAAATATTGCTCAAAAGATTTTGCCCTTCCATTGTCCCTGTTGTCTCCGAGGTAACGAGTGGAGGCAGCGGGCGGGCGGGCAACACCCCCACCCCCCCCCCCCCCCCGCCCCCACCCCAAGCTTCCGCGCCTTCACCCTCTCTCGCTTCCCCTTCCTTCCACACAAATACCTCTCCATCCATCTTCCTTCAACAATGCTTTCCATCCCAATGCCGCCTCATTTCCCCTGCAACAGAGCCTCCCAAGGACTTCATTGACCCTCATCTCAAGGTAATTGGGAGTGATGTCGAGGGTTGAGACGGGGCTTAACTGGAAAGCTGAATGGATAAACGAATAACAAGGACATTTGAAAGCACAAAAACAGTAAAAAAAAAACCAAAAAAATCAAGTCTCATGCTGAGCCAAAAGCCAAAGAACAAAAATGAGCGGCAGTATTTTGGACCAACTGGAGATGCTGAATGGTGGATTGACTGACTCTGAAGTAAAGCGCATGACAGTACTTGATGAGTAAAAAGTTTCTCGGTATTTTTCAGATTTTATAGATATCTTCTTCCAACTCTTGCCCAAGTCCGAGTCGGAGATGCTCTAAAGTCGAACAGGAGGTGGCTGTTTGGCAGCAGCGCTGCGGAGCCCAGGGCCATACGCGTCTGCCATGATGGATATCGGACTTGCCATTAATCTTGGTCAGGTGTGGCGTGAGGAGGGCCAAGCGTGTCCTCTGTCAAGCCCCCCCCCCCGCACCCTCCCAAAACGGGAGCCAGGTGGCCACCAGATGGCACAAGGTCACCGGGGAAGGTCGAGTCTGGCTAGAAATGCATAGAGTCACGCTGAATTACAATTGATTGTCACGCTGAAACTGGAGAACCCCCCCACCCCCGACCCCCCAAAAAGAAAACGTAAACTACGATTTGAGTTTTTAAATTGTTTTCCAGTCGGACTTGAAGTGGTACCTGGACTTATGTGCTGCTATGGGCCACAACTCACACCCAAACGTTCACGTGCAGAATAACACATTCAACACACAAATATGACAGGACAGGCAGTCAGTAAATTGTGTCAATGATACTATTATGTTTTTTTTTAAAAATAAAAATAATTACAATTATTTTCCTGAACGCGGAAACATGACAACATGAATAGGTTTCACTTTGTATTGATGACAAAGGACAGCTAAATACGACTGTCATCCTTGACGCCGAACTCACAGTGGGATGTGTCGCAGCAAAAAAAAAAAAAAGCTTTCACTCGTCCCCGCTGTCTGCCCGGCGCAAAGCTGCTTGGCGCACCGCACGTGCGAACGCACACCCCCGCAGAAACACTTTCAAATTGACAAACGCACACGAATGCGCAACGCCCGCACGGGACAAATCAAAGCCGCCACCGCCGCATGTTCTGCTTTTTGCCCATTTCCATTTTGCGACGGCGCTATTCCTGGCCCACGCCGGTCCCGTCGGTGTGGATTTGAGAGGATTGATAATTCTCTTTGTAAAGTGACAAGCCCCGCAGCCTGCGTGTAATCCCGCCGTGAACTCTACGTAACCTCCGGTTCTACAAAATAGAGCAAAGTACCCCGAAAAAGCAAGGGGACCAGCTGCCTGCTCAATCTGTGGAGCGAAGGAATTTGTGTCTCTGAGGGTAAGGGGGGGGGGGCTAAGGGAGGGTTGCCCACGGGGTTGATGAGCGGGCGCCGATAACCTCGTTCAAGATGCGCTATCGGCGATCAAGTCGTTAGCATCACACACTGCGTAGCGGGAGATTCGGATTAAACACTGTGCCAGAAATGACACATTTTGAGCCTGAAGCATTCATGTCACTTTGATGTCTGGGTTGCGCTGCACATTTATCGGGCAAATCCCACAAAAGAAATCATTGGGGGGGGGGGGGGGCTAAGCCATCAAAAATCCCCTCCAAAATCCTAACATGATCAAAGCAAATGTATCTATGGCAGCACATTTGACACAACCCATGTTGTGCCAATTCACAACATTAAAAAAAGTAGTATAAAAAAGTAATTTTTTAATCAACTGTTCATTTGAGAATTAACTTTTTTTTAATATACTATATAAAAAGGATATGGTCAAGTCTAACAGTGCTGGCGCACCCTCTCCCCACTTAACAGCCGAAAGCATAATGGCTACAATATCAATGTCACTCACCAATGGCAGCTAATTCGGCTAAACCATGACAAGGTCCGCCATACGGAAGCTGCTCTGGTTTCTAAAAGAAGTTAATTGAATTGGAATTGATTTTTTTTCTTAGCTTGGGTCGATTTGTCATTGAATGTTATGACTGAAACTAAACAGGAAACAAGGGCAAACGTTTTTGACGTTTTGTAGCTAGCCAAAATGGCCGCCTTCCTGTTCAATTTGGGTGGCATGAGTCCTCGACGCTTTTTAAAGCGTCTTTTTGAGATCGATATCCTTTCACCCATCCATCCGCTACCCCTCAGCCAGTCTCTGTTTTAAGTTTACCCTGACAGTAAAGTTCAAATCCAAAGGCTGAAAATCGCCGTCGACTTGACCTTGCTGCTTTTCGCTGTCTTTTAACAAGTGCAGTGACACAGAAAACAAAGGCGTGAAAAAAAATAAATCATCTCTTACAGGCAGTGTGAAAGCGCCTTGACTGTAATCCGCCGCTGAGGTTTTTTTTTTTTTGGTCGATGGGGCCGACTGTGTTAGCATTGCAGATGGTCGTCACGTGAAAAGGTATCATGCAGGAAATCAATCAAAAGCCGAATCATTTCAGCTAAGAGGAGAGATTCTGTGGGGGATGCGCAGCGCACAGATCTGACGAGGTTTTGGCACAGGCACCGGTGCAGCCGGTTTGTCACAATATTGATTTCGAAATCATTACCCAGACTGCTTAGCGAGTCCTCACATGTGCTCTGCCAGCTTCCTGTACTAATTTCTGACACAATGTGCTTTAAAATAAAATGGAAATTGCCAACCACGTCACCTGCAGCACAGAGAGTCATTGCCACGATTTAAAAAATAAATAAATAATTTTAAAAAAAAAGGCCAGTTGGGTTGTCCACAAAAGCTTTTTTTTAACAAAACAGAATGTGGAAAAATGTCCTAGGACAACTGGGAAAAATCCCAAATATGGAATTTTTTAAACATTATTTATATAATCATTAAAATTATCATACTATACTATATCATACTATTTATTATTATTATTTATATGCAAGTATGCTGAACCGGGAATGTGCGGGACGAGAGAGCAAAACCAGCAAATTTAAACCACCTGCGCGCCATTCACACCTGTGACCTTGTAACAGAAATGGAAAATGATGGTGGGGAGGGGTCTGGGAGAGGGGGGGGGCTGACAGCATTTGGATATTTTCACTTCGCGGCGCCCTGATTTTTGTTGACGGCCTCCTCACGCTGCTCCTCTGTCAGCATAACAAGGTCACAACTAATCTTTTAAAAGCACTTCGGAACAAAACTAAAATGCAAGAGGAGGTTTTTATTTCGAAGCAGAGGAGAGGAGCTGTAAATCATTTCTAAGGGTGAGCGTGTTTAACCTTGCGCCGGCTAACAGTTTTGTGATGTCGAGCCTTGACGAAGAAAGGTCGCGCCATCTGTGGAGGTTTCTCCCTCCCGCCTTCCGCCGACGTGCGGGGGGGGGGGGGTTGATAAAACGAATGAACGAATGCGCAAGCAGACGTTGCCATCGTGGAAGTTCATTCGAGGTGTAATGACTTTAATCTTGTATCGAAAGGTCATTAATGTGCGTCAAAAAGATTCAATAGAAGTAATGAGGGGCTCACTGAAATTCCATTATGTTAGTTCCCCCCCCCCCCCACCTGTTGTTTGTAATTACTTATTGACTGGAGCCAATAACTGGAAGAAATCATTCGAAGAAATTGCTCATCGTGCGAGTCCGAGCTGTCAAGATGACTCCCCTTTTGTGCTTCAGCGGAAGCCGCGTTTCGTTCCCAAAAGACAACTTGAGGTTAAGCAGCCAGTCTTATTTTACAAAATAGAAGAGCCGTCGAGTAAATTAGCCCACTGCGCTTGGTCTTTGGGTGAGCTGTTGTTTGGACACAGACACTCATTTACTCGGCGCCGTGGAGTCAACAGGGCGGCGAACGAGGCGCCGCTCTACTCCAAGACTCATTAGTGGGTTTACATTTTCAATGAGGGGGAGCCCAAAGGTTGATTACGGTACAGAGCTACACGTTCAATATTTTTTCGTAGTCGTGTGTAAAATAAATAAGTAAAAACATTTTACTTGTGTGGCCGTTTGAGAGTGCCTCGTTGTCAGCTGCAAGTGCACGCGTGTCAAACAGCTAATTTGCTGTTCCATCCGTTTTGGCCTACGACGACATTGTTAATGATCCACATAATTATTTTCCATTAATAATTATGTGGATAATATAATTATTAATGGAATAATTGTGTGGGCACGGCCTGCCGGGTACAGGACCAGCGGTTGGTGTCTTTACGAGAATATGTGGTCCACAAAGATCACAGCGGCGGCATTTGCGGCGCCCTCGCAGACGAGATGAAGGCTAATGAAGAGTTCTGCATGAGGACATCCATTCAGACGAGATAATGATTATAGCATTTTACCTCGCGGTGGATGTCATTAGCTCTAAATGCGGGCCAATAACAGGAGGGAAAATAAATCAACGGCCGTGTTCTTCTATGGTTTGGAAAGAAGAATATCAAGTTTTTAAAAAAATGAAAAAATCTACTGCTGTATATCATGGAAAGATTTTTCGCCAAGCAAGGTCATTCCAAAAAAGCTCATTTTCTATTAAAGCCTTATCAAAATGATAAGTGGTGAAGTTCAGTTGAAATGACAGAAAAAAGAGCATGTGTGAAAGTCTTGAAAATACAAAATAAAACCGCATAGTAAAAAGAAAAAAAAGGCTTCCTTCTGCCACTTCCAGTTGAACTTCACAGTCAAACTAAACAAGTCTGCTAGAAATGTAAACAGTAGAGCAACACTAAAATATTCACAGGCATCTATTCTTCATCCTCTGCAAAGAACGACTAATATCAGTGCTGAACTGAGGCGCTCAGATCACCTTGATGGGCACTATACCTCTATGTCTGGACGATACTGCCCCCAGGTGGCAATGTGGCGCACCCCATCATGTATCTGCGATACAGCGGGGCCACAAATAATAAACCGTGCGTATATGCTGTCACCGCGCCCATATTTGCATGAACGAGCCACGACTGTGTGCTCAGCCGCATCCACGGGAGAGATTCTGCACCGCATGCAGTTTGGCTTCAACACGAGCCGCTGCTCCCCGACGCTGGCTAATACCATGCGCCAATAGGTGAACGCAAACACAATAACAGCAGGCGCTACGTGCGCATGCATCGCCGCCACTTTAGCAAAACGCGAGTGTGACTGAGTCGAAACGGAGAGAGGTTGTCACAAGGTAATAAGGGGAAGCCACGGGGTGCTGCTGTCTTGTGTGCAAACACCGGAGGCGTGCTTTGCTTACAACGAACTGATAGCGGGGAGCAAAGCATTAGCAAAGCAGCTTACTTCGGCTCCATGGATCTGACGCATTTGGTACCCGAATGAAAGACTGGTTAAGAAAACAGTCCCGTTGGTTCTAAAATTCATCTTTAACCCTTTCAGGCACGGCGGTTACTACAGTGGACAGCTTGAAAGAGTTCAAGTTGAGCAATGTGCAATTCGGACTTCAAGCGACACATGCTAGCTCGGCAAAAACAAACATGGCAGAGGACCGCAACCGTCGTCCTGGATGCTTCGCGCGTTGACAAAAACAGTCAGGCATGAGCGGACGAGGTCAAGAGTAGATTTGAAAGCAGTGCTGCGCCGACGACCTTTCCGAAAGGTTTCCAACGAGCGCCAATACTCCCGGTTGACCCCTGCGCGTCCCCCGCTACATCGCTAGCCGAGCGTACGAGTCAGCAGGTTTCCGTCTGCTGACTGACGCAATCGAGAAGGCTGCACAAACGTAAGGACACGGGAGTACAACGAAACCAGTTTGCCGCACAAGAGCAAATACCAAGTGACTAATCGCTCAGCGAAGGCGTCGACTATTCCGAACACCCATCAAGGCACCCGAAAAATAACCACGCATTGTGATAACTTGTGCCAAATGACTTCTGCGTCAAGCGAGAGAGCAGCTGCCCTCCGGAGGGGGCGCAAACAAGGCGCCTCGGAACAGCATTTTGAAACAGGACCTTGGCACGCTGCCGCGCCAGAGTGGCACGAGCCCCCACCAACCCCCCTGCCCGACGCTCGACCTCCACTCGGCCACTTGGGATACGCGACGTGCAGTTAGGGGCCGCTTAGCAGCCGGGAGCCTCGCGGCCAATGCTGGAATTGGCAGAGTCAACTGGATTCCTCAACATGGCACGCCGGCGTCAAGACCCTTGAAGGATTAATGGCCGCGGAAGGTCTTCATCTATGCATTCCTCCCGGGACTCGCTAGTTGGCCATTTTGTGGATGGGCACTTATAGAACATTCCGGCCTCCTAAGCCTCCACACACTCTCACACACATACTTGGTTTTCAACACGCATTGACCCATTTCTTAAACTTGAACTTGCAAAGTGGAGATGAGACAAGGAAATACGCTTGTGTCAATTTGACGGGACGCTTTTAACTGGAAGTGACAAATGAACCACTCGAAGCAAGCGCATGACTCATTATCGGCACATTTCTCACTCGTCATCGTTAAAATCCCGTATATCTGACAAGGAACTGGTTAAAAAAAAAATAATAATAATTAATCCACAGGTTGTGACACAGCAGCACCCATCTGACCAATGTTATCAAGATGACTACAGCAGACAACATCAGTAGTACCTTGCACTGGCCCTTTTGTTCGCGGGATCACAGCTTGCTCCTGTGTTTCCTTGGTAACCTTTTTAGCAGGCAAAAAAAAAAAGCCCTGCACGCACACACACATTCTCTGAAAGGTTTGGAAACAAGGAAGGAGGTAGCAGACGTGACATCCCATAATGAGCCGACTGTGAATGTCGATCAGTGGAGGGGGTGGTTACATAAATGTTTTATGCTCCTTGTCAGCGAGGAAAGGAAAAGCCAGGAGAGAAAATTGTCACTGCCAAATATGAAGACCTCGAACACTGCCGGTTCGCTTTGATTTTTTTTTTTTTTTCCTTTTGGCCTCAGGGCAGTTTTGTCAATGGTAAACACTGAGACAGACTGCAGGTGTGATAAGTTCAGGGGGGGGGGGGGGGCTGAAAACATTCCAGGATGACACAAATCAAACTGTGTGTCGCGAGAGTGAAAAGAAAAAAAAAATTCCAAAGCTTTGTTCATCTTTGGCTGGCGTGACTTCCCAAGGTTGTCTCACGTTCCGGCGAAACAAGACAAGAAGTGTCTTTGGACTGGACTCCAAAGGCAAATAAAGCTTGAAATGGGAGTGCCTGAACACTCCTGAAATTACTGTTAGCCCAGAAGCGGGCGGAGCCATATACGGCCTTCAAATCCGTCATCACCTAAAATTCCAATCAATTTAAATGAAGCCCAGCCCTATTCCAGATTAGAAGATCTGTCACATGAAACATATGCAGACCCCAAATGGCCCAGAAGTCCCAGGTTCTGAGCCACATGCTAGCTAGGCGGGGGCACCGATGTGCATGAAGAGCAAAAGCCAGCATCACCGGAGGGATACAGCTTGCTTTGATGGAAAAAAACAACATGTGCGACTAGTGCCAAGGTTTCAGGCAATGGACAAATTGATTGAGGTGTACCGCTTAAAAAAAAAAAAAAAAAAGTCAAATGAAAACACATTTCTTCATTGTGTTCTTTCAACATTGTGGGAACAGTTTTGGGGGCGGACCCCTCTCAATCGCTTGCAGCTTTTGACCTCGACCGCAGCTCAACACCTTAGGGATCAATTGGAACCACAATCCAAGCAGGCCCTCCCGTCCAATAAATGCTCTTCTAGATAAAAAAAAAAAAATCCCACAGAAAATCTTCCCTGGAGTTATATACCGTAAATAAAACTGATTCTGAAAACTATTTTTAAAAAACCTGACAATGCATATTCATAAACATTTGCATGTAAATACTATGTGACAGATGAGAGTCATATAGTCACAGTCCCTTGTCAGGTTGACGCAACAATTCTAGTATCAACACTCAAAAATAGGGTTAGAAAAAAAAAAAAGAGAACACAATCCAAAAACAACCCCCAGATACTTATACTCATGAACAATTTGTAACTTTTCTCCTGCCAAGATATGAGAACAGAATTTTCTAGTCCGCTGATCCTCACAAGAGTCGCGAGCGTACTGTAGTCGAGCACAGCTGTCTTCGGGTAGTAGGTGGGGGTACACCTTGAACCGGTCGCCAACCAATTTCAGGGCACACATAGACGAATAACCATTCATGCTCTAAACATCACATCTGGGGACAATTTAGAACGTTCCACTAACCTGCCATGCATGTTTTTGGAATGTGAGAGGAAAACGGAATACCCACAGAAAACCCACGCAGGCATGGGGAGAAGCTTCACACAGGAAGGCTGGAGCCGGAATCAAACCCTGCACCTGTGCACTATTTGAGGCAGACGTGCTAACCGCCCTTGTGTAGATTAGTCATTTACAAAAGAAAAAAAAAAAAAACAATCGGGCCAATCATGGAGCCTTGTGGAACATCAGCAGAAAATTAACACTCTTGCGCCCACTGCTTTCTGTTTAACTCATCCTCAAAGTCATATAATATGAACAGCCTTCCATTCGCTTTTTGACAACGAACGTGACAACAGATGCTAATGAACACTTTAAAAATATGTCATTTAATCAGTTTGAATTCCCCCCAAAATGACGTCACCAGACTGGAACAAAAGCCGTCATCAGTCTCCTCAAAGAGCGAAAACGGTTCATCAACAACATCCTAATTAGGATGGCGCTCATCAACAGCACTCGACTCGTGCGGGTTCTCGAAAATGCTAATGATCAGCGAAAACGGCGCGCGGCTTTGCTTTCCAGACAAACATATTTCAAAGATGAGACACTTGCCGTTGCCCTCCATGTGCTGAAACGAGGAGCCCGCCATAATACATCGTGATTAATGGCGAATAATGAGAGGGAGGGCTCGGTTTGTACACACGGCCTGCGGGGATCGCAAACAGTCGTCCCTTCTCCCTCTTCTTGAATTACTTCCACACAACCAGCACGGGGTGTAAAAAATATGAAGAGCCACTTTCCATCACAATGCGTCGAAAGCCTTTGCTTTGGAATTCCTGCATGACAAAAGAGAGACGCCTCGCCTCACATCATCGTTGCCCTCCAACTTGGGAAGGGTGACACGGCCTCTCGCTTAGGGCCTCGCCGCGATGTACGCCTTTTGTCATCTTGTGGGGGGCGGGGGTGGGATATTAGCAAAAGTAATCCAGTCTGACTCAGCTATTCCGGTCACCCTCGAGGATCCGAGGGGGATGTACGCTTACCAGCTGGTACGTATTTCAGGTCACCGTGTGCAGTTTGAGGAATGCGGCGGCCGAGGCGGGGTGGTGAGCGGAGGAGTGCGGGAGTGGAGTTGAGGGGGGGGGCGGCTTTGAGCGCCACTGTTCCATAAATGGAGCAGACAGAGTTCGCTGCACACGAGGAGAAGCGGCTCTCGGGCCTAGGGGCCATTGTTGTGGGCTGACAGTGTGTTCTCATGGTCAAGTGACCGTCACCAAAACTGGCTGCACAATACGCTCTTCCTGGGGGAGGCTCACGGCAAGCTTTCCCATGCCCCCCCCTCCCACCCATCCCTTTTATGCACGATTCAAAAATCCTCTTTCCCAAAGACAAGGGCCCGACTGATCTATTGGACAACCAATTGAACTAGTGATTTTCAAATATGTTCAGGATTTTTACATATAAACACATTACAGGATAAAACAAATCCAAGACCATTCAAATGTGACCCCAAAATATGTTTTTACTCCAGATTTTTTTAAATTCAGAGTTTCATTGATCCGTTAAGAGAATTCTATTCAAAAGGCTGTCAAACACCGTCTTTAAATAACCAAAAAATTCAAAAAAATGATAATCAGGTATGACCATCTGCATATTTTCCTCTCCGTGGTATGAACCCAGCAATCCGCCACGCATGCTTTATGAACCGACTTATGATCTAATGAGCCGCATATAAATTATTCACACCTTAAATGCTTGGGCGTATATATGGTATTAGTAATTGCCTGGCACGCAAGGCTGCAAAACGAACGCCACCGTGCATGCAGATGAGAACAAGAAGATCTTCAATGAGTGATGGTTTTATCTTTTCTAATATTTCCCTAAATTAATCTGTCAATCTAAATCTACCTGGGTGTCCCCCCCCCACCCCCACCCACCATCACCAGTTCGCCTGTCTCTGCTTGGCTGAACAGGCCTGCCAGTCTGTTTGTTTGTTTTCCAGCCCGTCTTTCCAGTGCGTGAGCGAGCGAGAATGAGGTGAAACTGGGCGAGGATGTTTGGCGGCACACAGACAAAAATTCCAGATGCATGACCCCCCCTCCTCGTCTCGTCTCGCTCGCTCGCTCAGCTCCGGCCGGCGAGCTGTCAGTAAGCCAGTTTATTGTTTCAAGCTTTTGTGTAACGCTGCAGCTTTAGAAACCCGGATTCACGCCGGAAAGAAGAATAAAACGAGATTTAGCAGATTAACCGTATGACCGCGCCTAAAAATTTTCGACGGGGTTCCCGATTCGAAAAAGCGAGAATTGGTATTGTTCATTAAAGCGGTGGACAATTTGGGGGGGGGGGGGGGGCAAAGGGCTTTAAAATGTATTCGTTTTAACAGAGTCACAGTGCAGTACAGACTTCTCTTCGTTAGGTCAGCATTTTGGTCTAAATTGTTTGGATAGGGTGTAATTCCACTGTTGACCATTGGATGGCAGCACAATATTTACTTGGAGATCAAATCGGAAGAAGAAAAAAAAACTTTTCGGCGTAGCCTAGCTTTTATTAAAATGACTGAATTTCCTCTTCTGTAATCCTGCTTTTTACGCCTACAGAAAGCACCAGCTGCAGGTTTATTTCGTGATGTTCATCGTTTGTTGTCCGGGCATTCCTCTCATGCTCTTACAACAACGGGTCATAGACAAATACTCATAATAACCCTCTATTGTTCAAGCGTTTCCTCGTGTAGAAATGACTAAGCTTTTCAGGCATAATCCTCTTCAAGCAAACTGATCATTAGAAGTCTCTCGGGCGGTTGTGTAAGTCAACGTCAGGTCAGGTCAGAGAAAACCTGAAAAAAATGTTTGTCCGTGATCATGATAGTCACCCAGTAAATTACGGGTGACTTCAGTTCATTGTGTAACGCGATCCCTCTTACTCAATGAAAAAGTGTTATGTGAGCGACACAGTACACAACACGAATATTGAAATGAATGTAATCCGTTCAAAAAAAACAATAGTACGTCTTCGACTACTCCAAATGACTCAGTAAGATGCTGTCATGTTGGTCATTTTTCTTGGAGGATAAAGAATATATGCCCGTCAGTATCGTATTGTCTGGCTACATGTGTTGCTCCACCGTGTTCAACTATGTGTCGCTTCTGAAAACGCCAAAGCATGTTCATGGCGTTTTGCATTTCTCATTCTTTTACGTTCATTTGACGATAAATTTCACGCATGAGTGGAAACAGCTCCATTTGTTCACTATCTGGCAAATGGGGAAGTTGAATCGAGTTCACCGTCATAGCTGAAAGTTTGCAAGTCAAAGCAAAAAAATTAAATGAAAAAAATCCAAAATCGGGTCACTTGTCTCTCAAGGCACCACTGTAGACAAACCGGAGAGAGGAGACAAAGCCAGCCCCCCCCCCCTCTCTCGTTGATGCAAAATTGTGGGGTGCTATTAAAGTAAACAGGGCTCGGTTTGGCGCAAGGAGATTTGCTGACATGACAATTGCGGGTTCTTTGTGGTCGATGAAGAGACGAGCAAGTGAAGCTCGAAAAGAGAAGACCTTGTCAGCCAATCGAGAGCATGACCTTAGATGGAGGCTGGAAAGCGCCGCGTCTATATATAGTCATCCTCTTTCTATCTCCTAAAGCCTGGACTTCTTGAACCAGTGCTTCCACAGCATGTCCAAGTTCATAAGAACTTAATAACAGTGCATGTTGCAGCTTGACCAGACGTGTCTTGGCAGAAGCCGCGGGGACTCCAAACACTCGCTGCCATTACTGGTGTTATCTAAGATTTTTTTTCTCTCTTTCTTTCCTCTGCAGCCTCAGCAGACGCAGCTCAGTCACCGTGTGGAGCAGTTAACGTCAAATGAATAGAACAATTAAGTCCAGCATGCAGCCGGGTCAAACAGCAGCAAATAGCGCAATGAACTTTAACCTTCCCTACTGTGGGTGTCGAGATGGATCGGCTAATGGTGCGTTGGACTCTGGCAGCGGACCAAACGGATGGAACTGCATTGGTCAGCTTCACCGTCCCATTTCTTCAATCCACAAACAAGGTTGTGGACTTTTTTTTTTCATTTGCAATAACTGAGGAATGTGTCATCTCAAAGAAGCCATTCAAATCTGATCAACTCCCAAAAATTATTACATTTTTGTACAGCGGAAAATTCAGAGCCACAGAAGTCTTGGTTTATGTCAACTAGCATCCCAGAATGGATTGTGAAATATGAACATTGTACAAAATATCACAGTCATGTACGTCTGAGATTAACATTTCACATAAGAATGTACAAAAACGCTAATTGGTAAACGGCCATAATATAATGCGTACCTGTTACCAGCATTAGCGGCTAATGGCTAGCAGCTAGCCGCTAATTATAAACTGTTAATAGCCGCCAGATATTTCAAAGGCAGTTTAATAGGCGAAAATTAATCAGCGCATTTTGATTCTGACAGCCAAATATAAAAAAATATATAATTTTTAAAAATGTTATAATACTGATGGATTTTTCAGTTAGCATGTACGCAGATAGCAAACATATTTGATAGCCGCAGCTTGAGATCACGTGTATGAGAGAAGTAAAATGAAAAAATATCAAATGCTGACTTTTCTATGAAACCACGTGCGATAGCTAGCGTGCGCGAGAGCGCACGGGCGTGTCAGAGGAATGCAGTAACTGCCACGTAATTAGAGTCCACATTCAGGTATGCAGAGCCAGAGGCAGGCAGGCACTCAGCAGGTTCGGCACGGTTTAATCCCCTGCCAGGAAAGTTCCCAGTAAAAGCACTCGGGTAGCAATGTCGACACAGGTGTGGTCTCCCAGATCAAAGTTTGCAACGAGGGCCCCGCCCTCATATTTTGGAAACGGGCCAATTAGGTTGAAGGGAGGAAGTGTTGAGTGTTGGCGCGCCTTGCAGCCAGCTGACAGCGTTTTGGAGACAAAGTAATTATACGCACGCTCCATGTCCGTCGCACCCTCACACCTCACTTGTGTCACTATGGCCCGGTTTAAGCAGTGGTGGGCAACCTAAGGCACGTGGGCCATCAAGGGCCCTGCATGTGTTGTGCGATTAATCGAGCAAAGGCGTTTGTTGGAGTGTATGTCAACTGAGTAGATGCTTCATAAAGTTGTCTGAAGTTGAAGTTTAAATTGAAGCTATTTTGCCATACTATGTATCAGTGGCTGGTATCTGCAGCCGCTATGAGGCACCCGATAAGTTTTTTTAGGCAGTTAAAATGTTTTATTTTTATGTATGACTGTCAACCGAGGTTTCATAATTTGAACGCAAGCAAAACAAGTCAAGGTTTTCAAACAACCGACTGACTGACATCAGCCGGACAGTAACTAAATGCAAACAATTGGGCTCAGTTGTCAGGTTTTAACGACGACTTAAAATATTTTGGGGGGGGAAATAAATAAAAAATGAATGAACCACTTTCTGTCAAAATTCCAATGTGGACTTCCAGTTGTGATTTACGGACTTTCCGTAAGTGCTCCATCTCAATGGCATCCTACCCTGGAAAATGAGAATGTACTCCCTCCAGTTGGGACTGCAGACTGGGATCAAGGCTTTAAGAAGGAAATTCAGTGTGCTGGGTCAGGTTTTTTTTTTTTAACCCCCTCCCCTGCACCACCACCATTTTTTCATAAAGCCAAAGTTCCGCTGATGAAAGGGGAGTTTACAAGTGGAGGCCATTTACATACGTAATGCCTTGTAAATCAGAAACGAAAAATTCCGCCTTGAGAAGGCCATCGAATGGGAGAGGGCGGGGCGTGGGGTGTGTCCAAATGTCCACTCAAAGGAAGTATTCAGTAGAATGGAGTCTAATTAGCCCACCGTATGAAATATTTCTCAACTCAAGGATCAAATCCTTTGTCTGAGCCCTCACCAACGTGATTCTAACCTTGGCTAAGCGGTTGCGGTTTAACCTTTGCCTCAACGGAAACAGTTTTTGGGAGTATTAATGAATGAAAAAAAAAATTAAAAAGCTGTATCAATCAAAACACCGGCTGCCAGTTTAAATCAACAACACGCAAAACTCACGGGAGCTCGTACTGTATGAATATTTTTTTTTTTTTACGGCAACATTTGTTTCAATATGCTACAGTTTCCATGGCGACTGTTTGATCCAAACACCTGCAGCACGCGTGACCTCCCTGCCTCGAGATCTGTGCGACTCAGAGGCAATTATGACCACACTCGAGGTCACGAGACGCCACAGAAAACCAAATACAGTTTGGTAAAAGAAAATCACTTTCTATTTCGAAAAGCCTATTCTCCGGAGTAATCAACGTAATAAGCACGGCAAGTCTGAGTGGGTTGAGAGTGAAACGGCGCGCGCTGATGATACGCGAGCGTGTCAGCAATCGGCATTGTGACACCGGCAGATGCGCACACCTGCTCACTTGTCACTTTTACTCCCTCTGGCGGCGCGGACTCGGATCGGAACATCTTCGTTTTTGCCAACATGTTCAAAGACGACGGCAAGGTCGCCGACGAAAAAACGGGCTGGCCCGAAGCTTTGGAACTTATTAAAGCTGCAATGATTCAGCGAATAATCCAAATTTGATGACAAAATTGAGCAAAATCTCCGCTTTGAAGCTTCGCAGAGATTATTTTTCCACATAAAACGTGCTCTAAACAGCCTGGCACCCACGTCACTCACCAGGCCAGCCGCCGCCTTTTAAAACCACATCCTGCATTTTCCTTACAATAAGGCGCACCTAAAAGCATTCGATTTTTTCAAAAGCCAACGGGGGGATTTATAATCCGATGCAGTTTATATGTGGATCGATATTCTGATTTCTTGGACGTACGATATTAAATGTTCGGGAAAGCGCATTGGTACAGCTATGGCAGTTGTTTAAGCGGCATATAAATAAAGCCGTATTGTATTGCATTCCCTTTAGCGTAGCTCCATCTAGTGGCTAAATCATGAAAACCGCAGCCACGATTGTCGCTTTGATTCTATGCGCCTTATAATAAAAGTTGAATTTCTGGTAAAAAGGGAGAGCATTTTTCCATTGGGGTTTGTGGTTGGTGAACCAACAGCGTCACGTCTGAATATTTTAAGTGTCGTATCAAAGAAATGCTACGGATTTTGGGGGAACCTTTGACCTGTCGAGCCAAATAAACCAATTAGAGGCTACCAGTGCCGGACAAACAAAATGCTGATTGAAAATTCAAACGTGCATGTTCTTCATTAGCTTTTATTTTTTTTATGTGGCACGTGCGCAGCCTTTCGTTCCTTCATGGTAAACACACGCACAATGCGGTTATGTAGACAGCCTGTCTGGAAGCCTTGGACCAGAATAGCTCTGATAATGCATCTGTCATGAATGTGTGCGACGGGGGGACGTGTTCCTCGGCAAAACCGCGGAAAACAGAATCGCTGCGCTAACTACTCCCTGGCCTGCTTGACTGTATTTATTTATCATCTGCTAAACATTGTTATGGCAAATTACTACTGAACTCGTTTTCACCAAACGAGGTCTGGGGTTTTCATAGCACGTCTGCAAAATCCTTTGGCCGGTTTTCGTAGAATACCCGACAATGATCAAATTGACGCACGCCGTTGTTAGCTCTCGTGCTCGTGAAGTACATCGCAGTGACATTGATACAGCAGAAGGTATAAATCTGCAGTGCCCGCCTCCGTTTTCATGTCTAGGACTCGTACGGCAGAAATGGGAGAACGCAGAGCGAATTGTAAACTTGAGGCCTGTGAAATGTCACCCCCCCCCCAACCCCCCAACCCCCCACCCCTAACCGGATTCACATGTCCGCAGACTGAGTCACCTGAGCATGTTAAAAACAGAGCAAGCACCTCTCACCCCATGTCTGTTTTTATTTTATTTTTTATTAATTTATTTTTTTGCACTGAGTGGAATAAGCCAGCTGCAAACACACAATATGGACATCCCCCACCCCCCCACACGCACACATTTTTACACCCTCCCTTGAGACGCTTGGTTTCTTCAGGCGGAAAACAAACTGTCTCTTCGTCTTTTATGAAAAACATACCCGAGATAAAGACCCATACATTTGGTTGGAAAACATATTTTACATATCTGCAGTTTGTTGCTTTTTCGAGGGCGTGGCTTAAAAACCTGTCTCGGATTTGGGCATGCGACATCAGTCGCACCGCAACATGAGAACTTCGGCGCCTTCATTCACATAAACGCTTAGCTGGCACAACTGCTAGCTAGCTAGCTATGCTAACCCTCTTCAAAAAATGCATCTTCCCTTCAGCTATAGTCCACCGCAGTAGTCTGTTTAGAGTGCCTCATCGTCAACCGTGAGTTGCACGCACGTCATGGAAAGAAGTGCGGCCAAAAAAGATTTTCAAAAGCCCGACATGACAGCCAAGATGCGGACAGAGGATTCCCACTGGAATGGCCCCTTTAGAGTGCCTCGTCACGGTGTGGAAAAGCCCCGCGACGATTCGGTGAGACATATACTTTGTAACCACTGACGGATTTACACCGATATATTTTGGCGGCCTAAATATGTAGTTATGTGTAAGCGTAAGATTGCTAGATGAAGTAGCATCAATTTTTCCGGGCTGAAGAAGTGCTATTTGATTGACAGTTGACAGCTGGGGGTGGGATGGGGCGGAGCGGAGAGAGCGGCTTGAAATTGCACCATTTTTAAGCCTCGTATTATATACTCGACAGTTTGGGGTTTTTTTTCTTTTTATCGTTCAAAATTGGCAGGGTTTTTAACAACGGGCTTCTCTGTGGTGTGTCAAATTTAGAAGACATTTATTTTCATCCTACAGGGACATGCAGGGTCAAGCGCCGGGCATAAGGTTAGGGTTTAAAGCTCACAGTGATGGCCTTCAGACCTCGGCACTTGTCATTAATGTCTCACAAAAGGCTTTTAAGAGGCCCTAAAGTTTGGTTTGTTTAAAACAGAAAGCCTCAAATGAGTGGATGGACTTCTTTTAACACAAGTTGGGACTCTGTAGTGATCCGTTTAATCCAAGACCAATGGAACGACAACTATTACTTGTCGGGCCTAAAAATTTTTGTTTTTCTTCCGACAAAAAATAATAATAATAATATTTTTTTAATTGCCTTTTTAGGGGGATGTACCGCAAAAAAAATTTTTGTTTTGTGAAAATTTATTTTTGAAGAAAACCTTCCAAGAACTTACTCAGTAACACCCGTGGAAATGTGGAAAGAAGGGAAAAAATAATCCAGGGAGAACAGAGTAACTCTTTATGATTACCATTAATTTCTTGCAGAACCCCCCCAACACCACCCTTAAAAAAAAAAAAAAAAAAAGCAGGTCACTTTGCTAATTGACTTTCTCCATCCATGCAGTACAATAGAATGGGGGGCCTGTCCTTGGCTTTTTTTTTTTTTTTTTTTTACGACTTGCCCCTTTATAGAGTTGTGTGTTTAAGAAACCCTTAATAAAGACTAAGCAAACTGTGCTTTCAACATTGAAATGGGGGGAACAGTGAGGCTGTTGTGAGCCATTTTCCCATTCCCCCTTTGTGGCCAAATGCCAGCTGTATACTTACGGGGAGGAATATTTGCCAAAAAGTGAATTTGAACGTTTCACTAGGATACTCAACTGGAGCAAGAGAAGATAAATGTGAGTATGTTCTTATTTTACAACTGGTTGGAAAAAAAATGTGTGTCAGTTGTCTGGGAAGATGACCGTCTTCAACATGTCAAATGTTTTTTTTTTATAAACAGGAATATGTGTGAAAGGGTGAAAACGGCTGACATCACACTAAAAGTCTTGGCGGTGGTCCAGTGGCGCCTGAGGGTCCTCAACAGAAAAAAAAAAAATGGCCACATTCAAAGAAATCTTACTCCCCCCTTCGTCAGATTGCAAAGGGATTATTGTTGATTAGTTTAAAATGACTTGTTTCTGTTTCAGTCTCAACTAGTTTGCCGTCAAAGGATAGCGTTTCAGTCAAAATGTTGCTATGCAAAGCAACGTCGCCAACTACTGGCCTGGCATGCGCATTACAGTGTCCCTCCAAGAACCGAAAGAACGAAGCCCATCTGTACATGAAAAGAAACCGTCGTCAGCGTCATGAGCGTACCCTGACAAGTGCAGCTTCCGGTTTTTTTTTGTTTTGTTTTTTCCAACAAGGCTTGACGCTAGATGAAAAGGCGACTTTTTCTTTAGATGCATGACATCAACGTAGCGTGCGCGGGTCAGATCAAGGACAACTTTTCCTTCAGCGCCGCACAGAGCATTCCTCGCCTTATCGCCGGCTCGAGCTTGTCCCGCATAATAAACGACAAGGTGTCCATCTATTCACAACCCCACACCCCCCTCCTGCCTCTCTTCACGAGAGAGCCACCTCAGTCTCATCCTCATCCGCCGCCCCCGGGTACAATGCTGGACACTTGCCTTTTCTGTCTGGTTGAATGGACAGAAATTGGCTATGCAAAACAGGCGACGCAGAGAAAGGACACACGGCTCCATCAGCTTCTTCGCAAACAATGGAGAAGCCCCTCGTGTTTGGCGTCCACTCCCCCCCCACCCCCTATCCAGACATGGTACGAACAAATTATGGCTTTCCATGACTCACACTGTCCGTGAGCCGCCGCCAACATCAGATTTGATGACAAGGTTGCCCCCGACTAGAACGCGGTTCATCTAAAGCAAAGATCCAAACCCAGAACTTGTGAGGCAGAATAGCTAACCACTACCCCACCATGCTGTCATGCTTCAAAACAAAAGACACTTAAAAAAAAAAAAAAAAAGATGCATTGGTATTTCAAGTTCGAATTTCCCAAAAGCTATTATTTAAGTCGGTCTGAACGCAGACAATATCTCGCGCCTGCCGATACTGCTCTTGAACGACAGATTTAGAAACGTACGAGTGTTTTATTTACGCCGTCAGAAATCATCCTCGCTCGCAGACAAGTGCTCTCCGCGGGCTTGATAAGGATCACGGGTATTTATTTTACCCGGCTGAGCTGTTTCGGCGAATTGTTTGGTAATGGCTTGTCTCGCATGGCACCATTTTTTTTTTTTTTGCATGACAAAGACAAGTCGCATTAGAAGTAAAGAAGACGTGGCGATGCGGTCGCGCTTGACAAAGGCCGTCCCTTGTGACTGACTGTGCGTCCTGTAATTGCCCTCTCCGCTCAGAGTCTCCTCTGTGAAAAAAGGATAAGGGGCGGTGGGCCCCCCCACCCCCATCTCATTTTATCTCGAGACCAATCACAGGCCTCTTGGTCGGACCTCCATCAGCTGGTCACGGTTCTATCTTTCAAACTCGTGGAAGAAAAAGCACTGGGCTGGAGCCAATTCAAATCGACGAAGAGAAAACCTTGACCTCCCCAGAGGCCCGATTGCCAAAGCTTTGGCTCTAAGCAGAAGCGGCCTTGAAAAAAAAAATGGTTACATTTTTTTTCAATGGGACAGGTTTTTTTGTGTTTGTTTCGGCCTTGGTTCGACAGATAATCCCTCACACAAATCCCGAATCTCTGTTGGATTCATTTATCCAAAGCGGCAGAAATGTATGAAGCACGCACATTTCAAGCTAAGCTAGCGTCACTTTGAGATGCTAACGAAAGGCAAATCGGAGTTGGGTCGACGTATGTACAAATATTGACAAGCGGTGGTGTATACTGTACATCTGCCTATCTGGAGACCTCTCTTTTTTTTTGGGGGGGGGGGGTGGTTGGACATCCTTTCGTCATTTCGATTTACTTTCCCGCTAGCATCCTTTTAGCCCATTTCGTCAAAACGTCACAGGTTCTTTCAAGACCCAAATTTAAACCTTCTATAAAGTTGACTCTCATCCCGGACACGAGCTTGTTGCCGGTGTTTGATGTCATTATGACACTGTTGTCACTCAACAGGAAGAAGGAGCGGCAACCACGGAACGACAAAGTGTGGCACGGCGGCGACACAAGTCAAATGCGAGTCTGAGCTTTGAGTGACGCGGCTGAGGAAGGAGCGGAGTAAGGTGCTGAATGACGGATGGGGGGTGGTGGGGGGGGGAATACAAGGATGTAAACACAAGAGGGTAACACCGGTAACCCGAGGCTGGAATGTCATTCCGAGCGATCGGGGCTTGACAAAGCGACAGCCTGCAGACTTTGCGTGTCTCCAGGGCTTCAGCCTACAGCAAAGAACTTCCTCAAAAGGTGCTGAAGTGGACAATTGGAGGTATTTCTCAGACTTTTAAAAACAATCTCTAAAATGACCCAAAATCAAGACAAGCGAGAGGCAACAAGGCCCGACACATAAACCAACCAAAACGGCGGCATCGTCGCCCACAAGCCACCATGTGCCAAAGGATTCAACATTTGGGTTTTTTTTTTTAAAGTTGAGTTACACTGTTTCGTTGTGAATCAACCACTTTGAAAACAAGGCCAAGAGAGGGCCACAGCTCGATACGAAAGCTTGTCGAGAAAATAATGAAAGGTAACTTTTGTCGCCAGCTTTATACAGGCGCCTGAGTTCACAACAAGGCGAGGTTCATTTACAAACCGAGCCATCAAAAACGGTTGGCTACTGGCAATTTGAAATGGAGGATGATCCAAACATGTAACAGGTCATTCCCCTACAAGAGAAAGGGCAAGCGTTTGCTAGCGGCTAATGGTGACAGGTGCTGTCGGAAGTGGATTAATAATCTAAATGTACCATTTTGGCCCCACCCCTTCCCTTCTCAGAGGAAATCACGGAGATGATGAAAGCTCCCTGGCAGACCCTCTGCGGGCTTATTGATCCGAACCGACTGCTTTGCCATCGGTCATGGCGGTCGACACACTCGCAGGCGCAAAGTGCGGCGACACTTCAACAGGCTGACATTTACCTTAAGCCTCTTATGCAAATACCCCAGTACTGTACGTTTATGTTAAATTCTATTGTCCAATCAGATTTGTGGTACCATGTTCAACTAATACGCCCATGCCCGTCAGAATCATTCGTGCCAACTGTCAACTGTATTAGCAACGAGACCGTTTCTTGAAACAATTCATTTCAAATGTGTCGCCATAAGGACAGCACACTTTCCCCTCAAGGGCATTTTTTTTTTTCATACTCTAGTTCAGGGGTGTCAAACTCATTTTTGTTGCGGGCCACATTGTAGTTACGGTTTCCCTTGGAGGGCTGTTATGAATTTTGGGAAACCATATAAAGTCCACATATGACACAACAAATTAATGGATAACCAGTTTTAAAATCAGTCAATCAAAGTCAAGAATAATGACATACTGCGGATTACAGATGACAATTTGAAATTTTGGTTCAGATTTTAGCAAGCATCATGGAGCTTGACATGCTCGATTTACTTTCGCGGGCCACCTAAAATGATTTGACAGGCCAGATGTGGCCCCCGGGCCTTGAGTTTGACACCCATGCTCTAGTTGGTTCAAAAAACAATAAGACATTTACCCATTCAAGAAAAGTTCTGCAAAGATATTTTTGTGACGTTTTAAGATTCAGATATTGATTCCGATCTGGATGTGTCATAAGTTACCTTATTGGAGTAGGGCGCCCTGGCCAGATTGATGCCATCCCTGATGAGTTTATCCCGGATCATGATCTTGAGTTTGAGCTTCGGGTAGATGACCAGCTCCCTCCTGCAGTTCCCCAGGGTCAGGTTCCTGTGTGCGCCCACGTAGCCCACGCCGCGCGCGGGCTCGGTCCACGACTTGGACCCGCGCAGCTTGGACTCGTACTGGTCCACCATGTGGCCGGTGTAGACATCCGCGGAGGGCGGCATGGGCTCCAGGGTGAAGTACAGCCCGCTCGCCGCGTCTCTCGCCTCCTCCTTAAGACGCCGCACCGCGTCGTGGATCCGGCGGCGGTGGTGCGCAACGTACACCCCGATGGCGTCCAGGTCCGGGTCGCCGATCTGCTTGCACACCTCCAGGTCGTCGTAGCCATTATCCACGAAGGCTTGCACGTACTGGGCCAACTGCAGAGTCTTGAGCCACTCGTAGACGATGACAGGTCCGTTGCTTGTTGTCATGTTGTCGAGTCTTTTTTGAGGGGGGCTGGGGGGTGTACGTAAAAAAAAAAAAAAGTGACGCTCACTTTCCCACCCGGCGTCTTGAACGCATCATGAGCTCTCAGTCCTTTACTGAATTGAAACTAAAAGTGAACACATCTCCGTGCAGATAAAGAATAGGTGGCGTCATCCGTTCAGGGCGAGTGGCTCAAAGTGCGTGTGAACGCAACACCTGCCAATGTAGATCCTCACTTCGAAATCAACGCAGCCATTGCCCAACGTTGCCACAAAAAAAGGGAAATATTTCCAACAACACCGGTTTTCGTGACGCTGAAGGAAAATAAAAATAAAAAAGCTCCTTGCGCTTGGCACTCCCGAACAGATGACAAACGAGGTGTTTGTAGCGAGCGACTCCTAACGAAAGCAGCCGACGTCCACGCGTGATCCTCCGGCGTGCGCGTCACTCACCTCACGCTGGAAATGCAGCCAAGAGGCAACACGCGAGCCGGAGTGACTGACTGCACGCTGCGGCTCCTCCGACGTCCACGCCCCCTTCCAAAAAAAAAACACACACACACAAATTGTGACACGTTCGCACAACTTGTGCGAAAGTTGCGTGGGCGCCCCTGAAAGGGGATTTGAAAGTTTAAATGTCTTTAGGCTTCACGTCATAGCGGACTGTTGTCAATTTGTCTCCGTCGCACTCCCCCTCGCCTTCTTTACACGGCTGCGCTCGACACAGTCATTCAAACATTTCCGTACGCTCGTGTCTTCATCGCATTAGAGCTCCGCCTATCGGGCGCCAACGGGAACTGCACCCACAAATTGGACTAAAAATAAACTTAAAGTGCATTCGTGAGTGAGCACTACTGTTGTCAAATAGTGTCCTGGCGAGTGTATAAATGTAAGCTTATGTTAAATTATTATTTTCATTTTATATTTGAGCATTATATTATTTTGTGTTACAGTTACCTAGGTTATATTCCGTTTAATAATTGCTTAAACAAGTTTATGTTGATATTATCTGATTGGCTGAAGGAAACCAGGAAGTGTTTGTGTTACCGGAAAGTGTGTTCTCGTTCATTCGTTAGGAGGTGCAGACGTTGGAAAATAAAAAAGCTGCCTTTAAAGCATTCCATCTCTCATTTTGCCCATTCTTAAAGTAGAGCTGTCCACTACAAAACTACGAACCCCTCAACTTACATAAATATTGCAAATCTTGATTTCAAGATCTCAGAGCAAGTAGAGTTCACCTGTCTTGGCATGCAGCAACACCGCTCGGGAATGTCGTTATTAATAAGTACACGGTTCCAAAACGTGTGCAATGTTTGAACAAAAAAACTGTCCAAACGGACGCCAAGTTGGCGAGCGCCGGTGGGCATGCTTTATGAAATATGAGCTGACAGCTTGTTAAGGATCGGTTTGATGCAAGAGCAACCGTCTCGGCACTTGGCTGGATGCGAGTTCAAGAACATGACGGAGAACAAACATGCTACTCCCAGACTCGTGGGGTAGCATATCAAAACAGGAGAAATGTCGAAACATCAATCGGAGCTCGGAATGTTAAATGGTTGGAGGACATTTTACTGCTGTCCCACTGGATTTCCTGGAGTTAATTGCCTGCAAAAGTGAGCTGAAACCATGCCAGGCTAAACTGTCAATCAAATATCTCCGACTACCGACGGCAAAAATGGATCCTACTTTTTAAAAATGTTTAAAAATATAACTGCTTAAAGAGTCTAGTGGCTGGAATATAGCTCACCCGATCAGCATGGGTCGCAACGGGGCAGCTCAAAGGTGCCGCCCAAACACGGACTGTCAAGACAGATCTTTGTTTTTGTTTGTTTTTTCTGTACACCTCCTCATCATGGCAGCTTGTTTTGTGTGACGTGTCTCACGGATGACAACGAGGCACTCTAAGGCAGTCAGGCCCATAGATTACCCTTAGCTAAGGTTCGTGTTTGAGCCTTTCATGCTGTCCACTGTAGTAACCGCTGTCCCTGAATGGGTTAAAGAACATGACAGGGGTCAAACAACCCCCAAAAAAAATGAATGGAAACTTTTTTTGGTTTCTACATTGCAGATTTTGTGGGTTGCACAAATGGAATGATGAGACTTGAACAACTGCATTCAATGTGATTCATCATTTCTGTTCAGCGGACCTCAAAACCAAAAGCGCAGGTTTCCATTATGAGTGAGTTAGGGTCACTTAATATAACAAAAATAAATCGAGCAGCGGCACGCCATAAAGAAAATGAGACCCCCCCCCCCCCCCCCCTCCGATGACGAGCATGCGTTGGGTCTGACCACTGAACTGTGATCCGAGCTCTGGATTCCCCATCGCTTTGGATGACACGCACCGAGTTCGGTTACAGAAGCGAGCTGCGTTGCCGGAGCACGGTTGGTGACAGATGGATCGGAGTGGGGGGATCTGGGGGGGGGGGGACTCATACCGCACTTGGTAGTAGGCGCAAGTGGACGGTGCCAGGATGATTGTGTTTCCACTTGGCCACGTCGGGTTCAGGCCGAGCGACCGACGGGCGCCATCGGATACGTAAAGAAGTTCGGGTCGCTTTCATGTGGCTGTTTTCGAACATCTTGTATTTTATTTAACACCCGCCCCCCCCCCCAAAAAAAACAACAACCAGCAATGACAATTACATCCAATGTAAAGAAAACACGAGAACAGGTGCGGCTGAGGGAAGATTTTAAACAGTCAATTTTGCTCTTCTTTGTGACCGCAGAGACACCCGACAGCCCCCCCCCCCGCCCAAAATAAACTTCTGCTACATCGCTCGCATTTTAATAAAACTCCGTATCCCGTGAGACCATTCGTGGGACCAAATGTGACATTGCAAAGTGTATGCGGCTTTGAATGTTGATTGAAAGACTGCGAGGTTTGGATGTCGACACAGCTGGACAGATGGGGGGGGGGCGAAGGGGGGGGGGGGGGTGCCAGGCAGAGAGACAATAGCGGCGGCTCCACCTCCGGCCAAGATACAGTCTGGGCTGCTCGCTTCTGGAACAAGCCGGGTATTAGTCTTGGAGGCTGGACTGAAATTTTGGCTTCACGGCTCTCCGTTGCACCTTTCCAGAGCTCAATTTGAAAAGCCGTCGAAGCGGGGAAATGGCTTGTGCCCACCGCCATGCAGAGGCTTTTTCTCAGAGGGACGGACGGGGGAGGCTCTGTCAGCACCTGATGGAAACGGGCGGCTGAGGCAGGATTGAGGAAAAACATAAATGGGCAGTTTGGGTTTTGAAGTCGACGCAGTTGGCTGCTCGATGCGATGATCAATCCCGTCACAACTTTTGCAACTCGGGATTTTCCTTTTATTTTATTTTTCCATTCTCAGATGACATATCGCATGATGTAACCTCCTTTTGATGAGTTGGAATTCTCCGTAGGTGCTGCTGTTTTTGCTCATCAAGGAAATTTGAAAGCATTGCTAACACCGTTAGCTCGAACAGTCACCCCCTCCCCCCACCCCCAAAAATGCCATGAGCGGCAATTTGGAATGGTCCAAATTCATGTAATTGGTCCGAAATTTATTTTAGAACAACAAATGTAAAACTATTTATGCCATCAACTTATGGTGGTAGTCAGAAGAATTGCATCGTCTGTCACAAGACAGGAGAAGGGACATAACTTTGTGTGTGTGTGTGTGTGTTCATTTCGATTTTTCTCAGCCTTTTTCAATTCCTAGAAATGTAGCAAAAAGAAGTGCAAATATTATCCCCCAAATCCTTGTTGCACCGTTTACATCAATTCAATCAAGATGGAAGTACTTGCAGTTTTGGGTCAATGTGTGCCTGTTCCAGATTTGAGGGTTGGCCGCAGTCGCCTGGTCTTCAGCGCGGCCAAGACGAACCGACGGTTTGCCTGTAACGAGCGTTAGCGCACACACGTCGACACTTGGCCTCATCTGTCTTCCGTGGCTAACGTCACCGTGGAGAACAACCGTGGATGAATATCTCCGCGTTACTTTGACAGAATAAACTCGGGTCGAATCGGAGTCAAGATATCGTAAATACACATTAGCGGTATCTTGAGATGCAAAACAAGAATAATAATCTTGGCCATTGAGTGGATCCCATTTCAGCCTGCTGACAGAGAGAAAAGAAACGGGAAGGGGGGGGGGGGCAGATCTTGAGCTGCCTCATGCACTTTTAATTACAAATGGCCGTCTGGGCTTCTATTTCTCGAGAGCAGAGGTGAAGCAAACATATCGGGGCCCCAGACGCCACTCAACTGGCAGTTTAATGTCAACCTAAACAAGGCTCGAGTCTGCGGGGTGGCGCTTTCGGGTTCACGCGAGGACTCGGGGACGCCCGCCAATCATTCTGTGGATTCAATCAGCCGGGGCAACAGGTCTCTCGTCTGTGTTAGCCGTCCCCCCCCAACCCCCCACCCCGCCCGTGACGCGAGCTAAGCCCATCAATCAAACGGCTGCTGAGTTTCAGCGGAGGGAGGCCAATTCTCAACCTGAACATTTGTCTGCGGTCGTGGACGGTGATGGACAGATGGGAGTCGGACGTGAGACACTTCAGTGGGGAACGACGACTCTGTTCTTACTAAAATTCGTACAACATTTTTATTACGTCCCACTGGGGAGCAACTTGATATACTTGACTTGTAGTCTTACGAGCCAAAAACGTTTTTTCTCCCTCTTCAGTTTAACAATTTGAATTGAGCCACCATCTTTTTTTGGAAGGGGGATCGTTTTGTCGAATAAATCCAAGAGTACATACTGCCTTTCAAATTCAAAACACACATCCTCCTTCGAACAAATCTCTTCCAGTTGACGTTATTCTGGGCGGTTTAGATATGCCGCAGTGAAAAAAAGCCCATCGCCGTCGCGTTGGTTTTAAAAGCCGAGCGCTGACAACTGCCGATTATACTTTTTTTTTCAGCAGATGATTTTCATTATTTCTGGAAATAAATGATGAATACGTTGCCCTGAAAAAGCCATTTCTCAGTCGTTTTTTGTGACTGAAGGAGTCCAGCGCTTAATTTGACGGTAAAAGGAAAACACATTGATTATGTCAGTTTACTGTGCTAGCAATTGTGAAAAACGCAACTTATAAATTTGCGGTTCGATAGTTGCGACGTCTACAAATCAAGAGTACTGTAATTTGTTCTGTTTTAGGACAGATGTGCGGCTGTTTTATCTCAATTTTTTTACTGTTCGAAAAAAAACACAAAATGAGATGAGGTTTCACAGTATCATTAAAAAAAAGAAAAAAATTGTAGAAATACGATCATAAATACATTCCCCGTTGTTTCTAGTTCACTCCTTTGAATCCGTAACAGAATGTCAGCATCTTGTTGCTTCCTGTTTACAATCCGCTTCTAAATTAGCACTGCGCGTTCAGAGCCCCAAAGCCTTTCCCAAGGACTAAAAACACAGGCACACACGGGAGCCAGAGAAGAAAAAAAAATAGATTCCTAATTAAATCACTCAGGGGACAAACCGACGGTTAAAAGGGAAATGTATTTATTGTGCGGTGAAAAGAAAGCTCACAAGGCCCACCGGGCTTAATGAACTGAGAAGATTTGGCTACAAAGAGACTTCTCAATAAGAAACACATCATAAAGCCTCATTTTCTGAAATGGGTCAGACGGTCGTCAAAAAATTAACTCCTATGCTTTGAAATGGCGTTAAAGCGAGCGGCAGCCTCAATCGTCTTATTGCCACCCTGAGACCGCGCTAAGCCGCCGCTTAGTAGCCGGGAAGCAGTTATCGTGGAAACCTCCGCTTTCCCCGACGAGAGAATTATCCGGCAATACGACTCCCATTATTGCCTTCAGCTGCACTTTAATAAGACCCGCCTAACCTCTGACCCGAGAGCGCGGCAGCTGAGGTACTTGCCGGCAGAGATTTGGCGGCTCAAAGGGCATCGATGTGCTCCAAGGACAACCATTTAATTCCCCCCGGGCAAGAGTGCTAATACGCCGTCACGGGGAACCGGAGCCTGCATAATTAATATGGATGATGGCACTAAACCTCCGCATCTGGGCTGTCTGGTGTACACAATCTCGACACATGGTTGCTGGCCATGTTACTCAAGCGTCATGATCGGATGCAACTGAACGAGTGCCTTATTGTTGCTTGACTTGTGAGTTGAAGGATGCGACGTATATAGGATGACAGCTGTCTGCCAAATATACCCCAACACAGGGCAGGGGTGGTGAACTCATTTTAGTCGCAGGCCAATTCGGAGCTACGTCAGACATTTCGGTACAGATTTCAGCAAGTTGACACACATGATTTGCTTTCGCGGGCCACGTAAAATGACCCAGGCGGCTGGATCTGGCCCACGGGCCTTGTGTTTGACACAGGTGCCCTGGCACCTCCTACCTGTCCATATCGGGCCGATACAGGATGTATTTTTTCGATATCGGATACTTCGAGAGGCTGCCGATACCAGCCACAGATACTAAAGGGAAAAAAATAATAATCATCATAATATGACGTCAAGTAAATTCTATAGTGGTTAGCGCTAGAGTGCGGCAAATCATCTGCATCAGAAAGGTTTTGTTCAAAAATTTGTGTCATGATGTTAAATTCAATTTCAGATATTAAGTACAACATGGGTACTTGGTAGTGGCGAGTCTTCAAAGAGTGAATACTCACACTGGTATCTGTCTCAAGACAACAAACGAGTTGAGGGCAACTCAATCAACCCCCACACAATCCGCGACGCGAAACATAATTGCAAAGATGCATGTGCGCATCCTCTCGACACTGCGGAATATAAGCATGAGGCCTCTCCCCAGCCATTGATTAAGAACGACGATAAACAGCTGTGAATTACTCTCGTGTGTCGGCCGACGTGGGGCCCAAGCAGAGCCCATCAACTGCATTTAATTACAGGTCTAGCGTTAATCGAAACGGGGGTCGCGGGCTGGCTGGAGGAGCTCAGACGGGCGATATTGACCCAAGGCCTCACCAGCTTGTAATCTATGACTCACCCAGCAGAATAATTGAGAGCGTTCTCAATATTTTCTCAAAATTTAATTGCGGCAGACTTGTAAAGTTTTGGAGAAACCAAAAGACCGATTGGAAAAGAGCTCCCGCGCGAATACCTTTTAGCTGGGGGAAGGACTGTTCAATTTTCCTTCACTACAACTCTGGAGGAAAAGAACATCAACGTAATCATATCGCATGTCAGTACAAAGCAAAATGGCCGCCCCATGACATGGCTAAAAAAACAGGCGGATTTTTTCCTCTCGCTGCTTAATTCATGTTTCACAAACGCAATATTCATCAGAATACTGTGTTTAGACTAATAGGTGCCCAAAGAGCATTATTATTTTCCATAAAATTTGTGACATATAGCATTTTGGTCTAGCACCACCACAGAGATGCTACCTAGCATAAGCATTAAGCTAACGGACAAGTGTGTATTGAGTTTGACCGTAAACTTAAACTAAAAACATTGTGTGTGTGTTTTTTGGAGCTATTTTTAAGTGAGCTGAGTTCACTGCCGGCATTATATATATTTTTTTGTATTTTTTTGGGTCATCAGATGTGTCGGTGAAAGCATAATAAACAGGAAAGCACCCCCTGCAGACTGATGACGACCGCTGCGGGAAATGCAGGAACCTTCAGCGGTCAAACAGACAGCAGACAGAGGCAGGACCAACAGAAATAAATAAACCCGGATGTATAGAATTAATCGTGTACTTCCACACTGGATTTGTCACTCGGCAGCCTTTCCCAGTGTCGGAACCTCAGGAGAACCGAGGACAAAAGAGCAATGAGACACACCGTCTCCCTGCCATAAATCCTGTCTCAAATGGATGGGAAAATGATGGCTGCCAGCCCAGTTTTTGCGAGCATGTTATATTAATGGAAAGGGCTCAGAGCATTTTGACCTAACCGCTAGGTCCGCTGGGTTTCAGTAATGGGGAGGATGTAGCGGCGGACGGCGAAGCACTCGTTAAATCGCTCGGTGGACAAAAGACGGTGGATAAAATGTTCTGCTTTAATACTCAATAAAAGGAAATCATGTCATCGCTTTCACCCTTCAGGTTAATTTTTGCTGATTGCGATTGATTGGCCGCGCTACGCTAACGCATTCGGTCGGCTAAGGTAGTGCGATTGGCATGTGGGTCTCATGCGAGTATAACTTTGCCTATGTTCATTCCACACTAATATTGTATATTAATGGCTCACTGTCACGAAAATAGTGTACCGTTTTCATCAATATCGCGATCCAATAGGAGTATTCAAATGCTGTGGTTGATTTTTTTTTTAGCTCTGCAATCTGTACGTTAGCTTCAGTTCAAAGTGTCGGAAATGCTATCGTTTACAAAAAATGGTTGGGGTGGACGTGTCGCGTCGAAAATCTGTTGGACTTTGCAACCTTAGCGCGAGGCAATTTTCCATTGCAACAGTGATGGACGAGAAGCTAGCGTTCATTTTTTTTTCTTTTCAATTTTCGGCAGTTGAATGCCCTGCAGCATATTAATTCCGCTCATGGGTAAGTCTGAGTACTACGGCAGGATGATGTTTGGGCTCTTGGTGCACAGATTTTAAATATACCACTCAAAGAAGGCGCCGCTATTTTTATTATCGCCATTCGTGGGCTCGCCTCGCATCTTTTGACCAAAATGAAAAACAACAAGAATATGTGAGGCAAATTGAATATCGAGCACGGGGGTTCAATGGATGGCTTCATCTTTGCATCTGGCG
The DNA here is from genome assembly GCF_054856545.1 of Hippocampus guttulatus. Lineage (NCBI taxonomy): Eukaryota > Metazoa > Chordata > Actinopteri > Syngnathiformes > Syngnathidae > Hippocampus > Hippocampus guttulatus. Next base: position 2,552,782 of record NC_141283.1, on the reverse strand, counting down.
GCTCATTTTTCTCCGGGTGTCATTATGGGGGCGGGGAGGGGGGGGGGTGGAGATTATGATGATGTTGATGGCTATGGGTAAAGATTCTATTATTAGCTAACGATTTTCCAACAGGAGATTGGAATTGAGCACACTCCATTTCGGACGAGTTTGACACCAGGTTTTTAGGGGGGGGCTCAGCTCATCAACCCGACATGAACAGTATGTGTAAATGTTCCACATTCATACGCGTCTGCATCACCGCGGCTAGCTAATCAAGCTAAACATCATTTTGAGCCAAGAACGTCGAGACAAGGATTTCCATTTGTGGATTGTTTACCGCAATTGAGACATAACACCCCCCCCGCGAGTCCTTAAAGATTACAAATAAATGCAAGACTGAGCATGGGAAATAACCCCTTTGACGCAGAGCTCCCCGAGTAAATATGGCATCAAGTCGCTAGCATCTGCCGCATCACTTGACAGCAAATAGGAGACTTCCACAATGAGATCTTTCTACATGACATTAAAATTCCAGAAAAATTCCCCATTTCCCCTTCAAAATAATTCGGCGCAGGACGTCAGTGAAATTTCAGATTCATCACTTTGGAGACATTAGTAAGCATTGGGGTTGGGGGGTGGGGGGGGGCGCACTGTGGCAGCGTGGTCGGAAATTTTCTTTTGTCCGCTCCAAAGGAAGGAGAAAATATTGACTTTACCAGATGCTGCAGCCAAGAAAAACAAAACTGGATTTAAGTTGACGCTCACAGAAGAGACGTTTGGGCAAAGTGCGCGTCAATGTCGCGTGGGTGACAGTCTCAAGCATGACCAGATCACTTTTGAATTAAAAAATAAATAAAAATAAAATGATAGATCGATGTGCTTTTTACTACAAGTCGCATTTGATGAAAAATGACTCCAAAAAAAAAAAAAGTACTTAAGAATACTCAGAAATGAATCCATGAATGTTGAAACTTCCTAACAGGCTAAAAGCTGCTTTTACCCCTGAAAGGAACCCGCTCAAATTCCCAACATTTATGTTTTGTTTTTTTGTTTTTTTCTTACGTGATCTAAGCCGATTGGTCTTCTCACTCCATGTGGAAAAATAAAGCCATGTCCAAGATGCTTTCTCAAGAGAGCATAGATCGCCCGCAGCGCCTTGCAAGCCAACATGCAATAAAAAAAATAAAAAAAAATCTCATAAAATAAAAAATAAATGACAACTTTATTACGCTGACGTTTATTCGATCGAACCTTTTTTCGAGGTTGACCATTTTCCATTGCTGCTGCTGACAAATTAGTGTGAAGATTTATCCACTTTGTCAAATAAAAGTCCAACGTTTACAGCCACCCATGAGACGGTTATGAAGATATATCGGTGCTCGAGTTATTCCGTAAGCTTTTTTTTTTTTTTTTTGCAGACGACGGCAAATCTATTCTTCTGACTAGATTTATGATTCGGCACGTGGCCAGATATTTATTTGCAAAGCAACTTGCATGATCCACGACTCCTATTAGGACTTTAAGACGCTTTTTTTCTGTTTTTCCCGAACCTGTGAGGACATTTCGCTGAGCGTTTTGTAGAAAAACAAAAGCGCCCGACAGGCGTAAATTGGTCGTTTGTCAAAAGGAGCCGCCATGAACAGGCGAGTGAAATGTTGAATCAACTACAACTGAGAAAGGAGGTCAAAGGTTTGATAAAAATTCTCCCCGCGGACCTCTCAATCCAATTACAGGCAAGTGGGAAGCATTAAGAGACTGGCGGTACAGCGAAACCCTCCCCAAACGTCTCGGTAATATTTCTATTTAAATGCATGCAGGAAGCGTGGCATTTATGAGGCGCGGAGAGTGCGGCGTTCTTGAGAGATATTTTCGAAAACGCGGAAGATTGTCAATGTTTGAAGAGATTGTATCAACTGGAAACACAGTGGCTCCTTTAAAAACAACAACAACAACTGGGGGCACAAAAATTTTTCAAGCAATGCCACAAAGAACTTTGGACTGCAAAGCAGTTTACTTGCTGAGGGCGAGATAAAAAAACAATTTTAAAAAATCCAAAATAAATCAATTGGGGAGCAACAGTTTGAAGGGATTGCGTCAACAGTAAACACTGGCCCCTTAAAAATAAAAAAAAAGAATCAAAAATAATAAAATTACTGGGGGCACAAAAATTCCGTGCAACGCTACAAAAAACATTTGGACCTCAAAGCAGTTCAGATTTAAAATAAATAAATTGATTAATAAATAATAATAATTGGGGAGCAGTATTTTGAAGACACTGTATCAACTGGAAACACAGTGGCCTGCTTAATTTAAAAAAATAAATAAAAAATAAAAAAAAGCAGGACAATGATTGAGGCACAAAAACTATCCACAAAGGAGATTACTGGCTGAGGGCGAGATAAAAAAAAATTAATTTAAAAAAGTTTACTCGTCTAATTCCAGATGCTGAAACATGTCATAGGTCACGTCTCCTGTCCCCGATTCCACCCCCGTGCATGGTGATTTGTTGTCTAGTCATCTTTTGCCATTTCGCAATTCACCTTTTGCATCCCACAATATATGGAATTTGTCCCCAAATCTTTTTTTATTTATTCATTCATTCATTCTCAAAAAGTAGACCAGCGCCCAGCGTGCTAACCTCTTTGTGGAGCACAAATTGAAAAGCGGAGCCACTAGACTGTAAAGTCGAGCCGTTATCCTTGCCATCACATGCCATAAAGCATTCCCGGGGAGAGAGGAGCCGGCCCCGCTATTTACGGCAAAAAAACCGCCCCGGCGTACGGCGGCGGCGCTAAGATATGCGGACTCACGCGAGTCGAAATCCTCGTCTCTTGACGACCGATTGAGGGAATGGAATTGATAGATGGTGTGGATTTAGAGGAATGTACAAAATGCAAGTCTGCGGAGGTTTTTTTTTTTTTTTTTTGCCATCAAGTCCGTCAATCGCGGACTACTTTCGAAACGTCTTACGAAAGGTTAACTTTGAAAGAAAAGCCTTAAAATGAAACCTGTTGCTTCCATGCATCATTCGTGCGATGCCGTTTCTGTACTCCGATGGAAACAGCCTGTACTTGTAACGTATTCTTCAAATTCATATTTGATCAGCATCGCCTGATTTTGCGCTAATCAACATTTCATGAATCGGAATAAGCAATGCCGGCCTCCGCTTATTAGAAAACAAAATTCAGCGCGCAGTCGAAAACTGACCTTGGATAAATAAAAAGGCAATTTGCATGCAAATGATAGCGCTGGCATTTGCTGTAATTGCCAGTCGAGCCGTTCGTCTGCGACGATACGACGCTCTTTTAAAATGGACTCCCGCTGTTGATTTGAACAAGGGTTCTTAAAGAAGCATCAGAGCTTCCTTGATGGATTAGCATCAAATTTTCTGACGGCGCAAAATATCTCTGACCACAGTCTCGCCTGCACCCCCAAAGTCTTAAAAATAAACTATCGCTAACGCTGAAAGAGGTTTGATGTGAGGGGGTATAAAAAAACAAAAAACAAATGAGCGGTTCCTTTATCTTTCAGATGTTTAAAAAAAACTGAGCAGATGGAGAGGAGAACATGACGGAAGATGATGATGATGATGATCTTTGCCTCCCGTTGGGCTCATAATTCATGAAAAGCAATCTAGCCTCTAGCGTGCATAGTTAGCATTCATATTTAGCATCAACCATGAGCACAGGGTTGAAAACTCGAAAGCTGTGCAAGTCCGAATATTTTGTATTTTGTGCACAGGTCACAAACAGCGGCGAACGAGTCGACGCCATCCACCCATCCATTTTCTGATCCGCTTACCCTCACAAGGGCCGCGGGGCGAACTGGCGCCAGCTATGCCCTGAACCGGTTGCCAGCCAATCGCAGGGCACACATAAGACGAACAACCAGTCGCGCTCACAAGCGCACCTCGGGACAATTTAGAGTGTTCCATGAACCTTCCATGCATGTTTCTGGAAAGTGGGAGGAAACCGGAGTACCCGGAAAAAACCCACGCAGGGGGGAACATGCAAACTCCACACAGGGAGGCCGGAGCCGGAATCGAACCCTGAACTTCTGCACTGTGAGGCCGACGTGCTAACCAGTCTAGCGACGCGTCGCCCGCCTTACTTTCATTTTTCTTAAATGCAACTACTGCATTAGAAGTGATGCATTTGATAGTTTGCCCAATATGGCTCCCATAGTTTGACATAATGGATATGTCTGGGTAGGGCTCACTGCTCCAATTAGCCATGCATGTTAACGTCACCATTTGTTTCCCCTTCCATCGCATGCTTTGAATTACCCCCGCAAAAAAATAAATTCCTCCTTGCCCCCCCCCCCAAAGAAAATGCAGTATACATTAGCCAAACTACATCATAACCAGCTGTGGGTGATTAAAAACAGAAGAGTTGACAATCGCGCGCCCCCTTCCACCACCAAAAACAAGAGACTCCACCGCTTAGTTCATGCAAGGTGGTATGGCACACGAGCCATGTCAAATATTTACCTAACACCGGCCTATTTGATTAAAACTCCCTTGACGAGTATGAGCCAGTCTGTCAAAACAAACTCAATTTGTCATAAGTCAAAAGGAAGTTGGCGAGACCAGTCCGGGAAACAGAACTCTAGTAAAGCGGTCTCCTGAGGTGACCTATTAATGCGCCGTTAAAAAAAAATAAATAAATAAAAAAATAAAATGCGGCGATTTGAGCATCTGGGAGTGCAGGCGAAGCCGGGCTAACTAAATTCTAGAGAGAAACCGATGCACAAGCGGAGTGTCGAGCCAAAGCCAGAGCTGCATTGCAAGGCGGTGAAAGCGGAGTGAGCTTTCACTCTCTGGACCTCCCAATAAGCGGGGTGCACATTGCGCGGTGATGTCAGCTGTTTGACCCCTTCCGCCCCTGCCGCGCTCCGCAAAGGCGGACCCTGCGGCCAAATATGTGAGTACACATCCTCTGACACCCCGAGTTGAAGTCCGGAGTTGCATTTTCCCACCATCGCCCCCCAAAAACAGCGCCAAGCTAAACAAGCTAACCGAAGGGAAGTCACGACCGAGGGAGAAAACAGGAAGATAAATTTTCAGAGAGCGCTTTGAACTTCCCTCGCAGGGCCGTTACGGCAATGAAACTGAATAAATGTTTAATCGTCACATCATAGGATTATTTGTACACACAAAAAAAAATTAAGGATTACAGTGGTACCTCTACTTACAAAATTAATTGGTTCTGGAAGAAATTTCTTACCGAGAAATTTTTGTAAGTAGAGACGTGTTTTCCGTGTAAATGCCCTAATCCGTTCCAAGCCCCCCCAAAAGTTTTCTAAAGCATAAAAATATATCTCGAAATTTCTTTCGGAACAAGATGGAAAATTTTCCTGTTGAGACGTTTCGTAACTTGAAAATTTCGTATGAAGAGACGTTCGTCAGTAGAGGTACCACTGTACTAGTTTTGGAATCAGTCAACTGTTTGTTTGTTGCATTATTATAATGAGCGTAAACCAGGTCACGAAATGATGGTGAAATGTCACCGTTATTCATTACGCATGACAATTCGAGATTTCGGTACAGATTTAAGCAAGGATCATGGAAGTTGACTTGCTTTCGCGGGCCACAGAAAATAACGTGGCGGGCCAGATCTGGCCCCCGGGCCTTGACTTTGACACAGGTGGTTTCGAATATTCCAATGTTTCGCTCCCCTAAAAATGCCGCCTGCTGATTACTACAAACAGAAAAAAAAAGTTTACAAATTATTTCTAAATGTCTTTCTTTTGGTAGTTTTGGTACTTCTATTAATTAATTCAATCGGTCCATCGTTGAAGACACCAGCGAGACTAAAAGTAAGTGTCAGCAGAAACATCACAATGTCACTCGCCAGATGTTTAACAACCATGAATGACTGGGTGGTAATTTTCAACGAGATAAATTATTGAGAAATGTCACAGCCTTTTTTTTTTTTTTTTTTTGTAACGACAGCCATGAATAGGTTTATGCTCCCCCAGCCCTTTGAAATCTCCAGATTACCGCAACCGTTCTAATTTAGATGTATAGCCCCCGGCAGAGAACTGGCTAATTTCCTGGTGTGTCAAAATTAATGAAGAAGATAATTTGTTACAATGGACGACACACACACACACACACACACACACACACACACACACACACACACACACACACACACACACACACACACACACACACACACACAGCCACTATCCTTTATGTGAACCTCAAATGGGGCCAGTGAGCAAAGACAGAAGACGGCTTTTTGAAGTCGAAACCAAAAGTAGGTTAGAATCAGCGGGATTAGACGCTCTTTCGCGGGAGGGCCTTAGATCTCCGCACGCGGAGAGACGAGACAATTTTTCAAGCGAATTTCCACACCGCAACTTTGCATTTCAACAGTGGAAATAAAGCGTTCCCTTTGACCGTTTGACATCTTATTTAAATTTTTAAAAAAAATTGCAATCCATCAGCGGTTTTAACCAGTCATTAAGTGTTGAATATTAAGATGGGGAAAAAAACAGTAATGACAAAAAAAAAAAATAATAATAATAATAAAAAGACAAAGAGTGACGGTTCCATCCCTGCCCCAACCGGAATCTGCATCTGCTCAGTCTGCGAGACAGCTGTTCCCATGGGGACAGGCAGCAGGCCATTTCGAGCGCTCCACACTCTTCCTTCAACGATCCACACTCTTCCTTCATCCCCCCCCGCCATGACGTCAAGTTCACCCATCCATGGGCAGCGACACAGACACGGCAGTGCGGCGCAAGGTCAGGCCATCTCGCCAGTGGGCAACGGGGTTTTGAATGAAAATCCGAGTCCAACCGCGTCTTGGTGTTCGGCCATCTGGAGTGATGGCCGTTCGATCGCTGATGCGCAAAGTGATTTTTATTCATGCTGACGTGGCGTCCGCTGAACTGTGCCGGTGCTGACAAATCTCTCATTTTCGACCGGGGCCTTTGGATAAACGCGGGCTATTTGCAAAACGAAGGAAAGTTGGAGCTTGATTTGGATGTTGCCACTTGGCACACCTGACCGGTTGGATTTGATTTGTCAGAATTGCATTCAATTGGCCTCAAATCCCTCAAACTGGTGATCAGCCTCCTGTGGTAAGCGCTACTAACAAATTCAAGGTAGTGACAGACCATCCCAAGGCGACCCTTTGACACCAGGTCACACACACAACACATGATCCAGACACAGTGTGCAGTTTCCAGCCGATGACGTGGATATTAAACTGATCAGGGTGAAATTCCACAAAGGTCTTTCGCTCACCTTCTTCATCCCCTTCATAAGCCCAGACAGGCAGAGACGTAATCCTACGATAAGCTTCGGCTATCCGCTACTGCTGCTGCTGGAGGGATGCGGCAGTTGCAGAGTATTTCAGCGACGTGTGATGCATCACACCAGGCAACTAGTCCCGTCGGGACAGTCTAAAGTTGTTCAGAATGAGAGAGTTTGAGGGGGAAAAAAAACAAAAAGGCTTACGTGAGTCAGAATCGGTAAATCCACGTTATGAAAAGGAGAACTGAAGAAGACGGAGGCAGCGCTTTGTAGTTTCTCACTTTTAAATGCAAATACAATCCGCTTGATCTTCACAAGGGTCATAGAGGCATGCTGGAGCCTATCCCAGATGTCTTCGGGTAGCAGGCGGGGTACACCCTGAACTGGTAGTACAGTACGTCAATCGGTGAACAACCATTCGCACTCACACTCACACCTAGGGACAATTTAGTGTTCCATTTACCTGCCATGCCTGTTTTTGGAATGTGGGCGGAAACCAGAGTACCCGGAGAAAAGCCACACAGGCATGAGGAGAACACACAGGGAAGCTGGAGCCGGAATCGAACCCTCCACCTTTGCACTGTGAGACCGAGGCGCTAACCAGTCGGCCAACCGTGCCACCCTTGACCGAACACGGTGGGCCAAATAGAATGTCCAACTTTGGAGGTGCATTTGCTGCTTGGCCCTTATGCGTGTCATCCTGTAAACAAGAAAAAAAAAAAAAGGAGACGGCTCGCGCAGCGCCGTGTGTTTGAGGCTTGGCACGCGAGGCAGGTAATAAGCAGCGTATTTATGAGGCGCAGCGGGTGTCGGTGACATCTGCATAACCTATTCATGAGGCCTGTGATGAAATCTCGGTTATCCTCCGCAGCAATCTTACAGGTGACAAAAAGAGCAGCGCCGAGGGTGAGGTCGGGGAGAATGATAATGAAGATGAAAATGGAGAGAGGAAGGTAACACAGACCCGAGTGGATAATGACAGATGGGCTTAGCGCATGCGGAGAGTGCAAAGTAAGAAGGGATGTCGGAAATGGGGCAGGGGCTACCAGAAATATGAACAAAGTGGACTCAAATGAAGTGCTAAAATACTGCGGGAATAAGGACACCGAAGAGTGTGGGCAATTACCAATAGAATGAGGAAGAGAATATTTCGCACTGCATCTCCGCCACTTGTGCTCTGCATACCAATGATATATACACACACACACACACACCCACACACACACACACACACACACACACGCCATTACTGGAATTCACAATCTATACAGACGGGATTGCATATTCTTTCAGAATGATGAGTAAGTAGGGTGGACGGAGGAGGGGTGGGGCGTGGGGGTGGGGGTTATATACCATTTTGACAGAAAATCTGACATTGAGTATGTCCTCCTGGGCAGTAGTGGGCGCTATGGTGCGGCAGTTCTGACACATCGGCGAAACATCGGTCGGAAAAAAAGCGTTTCTTCATAATGTAGGGTGTGTCAAAATCATTTTTATCACCGGCCACATTTTAGTTACCGTTGGCCTTGGAGGGCCGTTATGACTGAAACCAAATAAAAAAAGTCAATAATGGCTTATTCAACTATTCTTTAAGTAACTGTAATGAGGCTTTTGGTTACAAGGAAATGCTTAGAATATGTCTCTTATGTATGACATATGAGAATTTTAAATTTTGGTCGAAATTTTAGCTAGCATCATGGAAGTTGACATGTTTAATTTGCTTTTGTGGGCCGCATAAAATGATGTGGCGGGCCAGATCTGGCCCCCGTGCCTTGAGTTTGACACCTGTGCTCTATATGAAAAGTAACTCGGCGGTATCGGTACTCACTGTCGGTGTGTCAATACTCATACTGGTATAGGCCTGTAAATCAGGTGGGATGGAACATCCTAATTATTATCTTATGAAGGAGGGGGGGGGGGGGGTGACAGCTTCTGCAGAAGCATTCTCGAGAGGGTTACTGATCATTAAAAGTAAACCTCTCTGAAACGTAAAGCTTGAAATCATCAAGCGCGTATGTGGTCTTTTATGAACACGCCAGCTCTGCAGGCCAGTATTTTATGACAAGGAAAAAAAAACTATAAAATACTGCGACACAGAAGGAAATTGAGAGCGGACCGGTATATTTTGGAATGCGAACGGAGTCATTTCCTGAGCACTTGCAGGGTTGTCCCAGTGATTTACACGACTTTCGGTGCAAAACAAAGAACGGCGAGCCGAGCACTGAACACACACATTGAATGAATTTTGTTGAACAGAGGCAGAAGATGAATGTGGAGATGCCGGCCGCGTCATGCGAGGTACATTATGTCAGGTTTAGCGCCGTTCACTGTCGAGAGAGTCCACGTAGAATCATGCTGGACTAATGGAGTGAGAATTGCGTAAATCCCCTGGCAGTTGTGCACGTAAAAATAAACGACGAGACAACGAAAAAGTCAAAACGTGGGGTATCGAGAAGACTGACGTCAAAAAGGCAAGTTACAAAAGCTGCTCTGAATATGCAATTTGATTCGACGTGGGAGGAGTTACAATGCATACGATTGGGATGTGCATTTCCTGCATCCAAAAGAAAAACCCAACACTAAACCTAAAACTGACACTAAAGCTAATAAAAGCCAAATTCAAAAAAAGAAAAAACAAAAAAAGCCCAAACTTGCTCTAAAAGCTCATTGAAACTAGCCAAAACGTGAAAAAAAGAAAAAATCCCAAACTATAAGGCTGGTTCTCATCTTAGGGCAAACAACACCCAACCAATAACGAGACCAAAATCTTGAATGTATTACAACTAAAAACCTCATACGGAGTGAATAAAAACAAACGAAAATGTCTTGTACGCGCGAAGCCGTTTTGTTCAACAGAGTGAGCATGTGCTCGGCTTCGACGGGAGGGAAATCATGTTTACCACGTTAAAGCATGTCCATGCAGAACAGGCAACCGGAATCAATTTCACCCCAGCCGGAATGGACGAACTGCTCGCCAGACATCTGAATATATTTGAATGAAAGCGCGATGACCTTGGATGGAGATGAAGAGAATTCAATAGGGGCGAAATATAAAGTGACAAAAAAAATATGGCCGCACACACACACAAACGCAGACAAGGGGGGAAAAAAACACCACCTCCCACCTTCTCTGCTGCAAATGTTTTTTTGCCACCCACAGCCAAACTGTCTACTTAGAAGAAGGGGAATAAAAAAAACGCCTGATGATACATCAGGGGTGTAGCAGGAAAAGCATTTATTAACATAGTTTTGTTTTGATTCATCACCACCTACCAAAGCGCATGCAGAGCAGCGGTATAAAAACACTTTGACTTCCTAATGGAATATTCCATTAAGCGTCTCCAAAAAAAAAAAAAAAAAAGAAAAATCAAGTGGCACGGCAGTTGAAATTGTCATGAGCAACAAATGAACCAGAGTGTGCGGCATGGGTTGCTTTCACCACCTCCCCCCCGCCCCCCCCAAAAGAAATAACGAACATTTTGCAAAAAGAAACATTCTCTCTGCAAAACAATTACTTTAACGCTAATATACGTATATACATTTTTTTTATTATTATTTTTTTTTTGCAACACTGACTCACCGCATCCGGCTGAACATGAGTGACTTTTATTTATTTTTTTTACACGGAGAAAAGTACTACGAGGCACTGACAAGCTCTACCAAAGCCCGATCCGGATCATTCCGATCGGATGTGTTGGAGCAGGGAAACATCTCGAAGATGCAGGATAGCGAGCGGCCCTCGAGGACCGGAATTGTCCACCCCTTGAGCTAAATCAATTTTTGCACATTTTTGTGAGCATGAATGTGCCTTTCGTTTTAACTCCCGGTCTGACTAATCCGTCCCATCGGCCGTCACGCCATCTTCTTGTGCGGTGCCTGACGCGCAACCGTGCCAACAATAAAAGTACTGAAAGAGTCCCTTTGTCCCCTCGCTTCGCCACCCTTTTATTCAAGCTACACGTCAGTCCTTGTAATTTTTTTTTTTTTTGTAATTCTCAAGACTGCAGTCTCAGGGACGGTCATTTCCCAAGAAGGAGCAATTAGCCTTAACATTTGTTCCGGTTTGCCACATGGGGGAATACTCGACACAAATGGGCAGTAAAGAGGACGCAGAGTGGCTCGAATCTCCTGAATGGGAGTTGACAGATCCGAGCGGCGCATATGGCATCCTCTTGTGTTTGTGCGTAAAAAAAAAAAAAAAAAATCCCAATGAGATTACCTACACGGTAATTAAGAGTCACCGTTTTATCTTCGTATCGCTCAGCTTCTGTGCTTTGTCATGGCCAGCGCTTAACCTCTGCTATCATATTAAAGATGAGCAATTCATGTATGGCACTTCCTGTCGTCAAACAATGAGCCAACTTGTCACCGTGTTAGCGTCCAGAACGAGAGGCTTGTTATTGTTGGCTTCAATTCGAAAAAGCGTCATTTAAAGAAAAAAAAGTATCATAAAAACGGGAATCTGCTCAATAATCCCTGGCAGAAAGCAGCAGTCATACAAGCGAGCCGAACCTGCCAAGCGGCTGATGTAACGTCACCCCGTGCCAAAATAAATGTTGTTAACACGCCGAGGCCGCTGTTAGCTTGGTGTTGACAAACAACCTCGCGCGGTTATTGCGACGAACCGAGTGCTCGAGCATCCCCGCATCACGTTTTGCTCTTATTTGGCGGCGGTTTTCCTGGCACGGCGAGGTTGAGCACGAGCCAAGCAAATCGAGTCGCCTTCGCTGAGAGTCGCTGCCGACTCCGAGGCGGATTACACTAAGGCAATTAACAGTAAGAAGATGGCTCGCGGGATAGCCGGTCAATCCCAATCAGTCGGCGAAGCGGCTGAAGAGCCTCCGACGCGGCACCGCGTTGTCATCGAATCGACACCGAATGAGCCAGTGAGGTCACAGAGATGAAAAAGAAGAAAATAATCTTGCATAATTTTCTGTCCAGATTCACATCACAAAAAAAAAAAATCATTGAGGATTACAATGCTGATACTAAGATACGAATTATGTGCTGCCATTTAGCCTTTTTTTTTTTGAGATATGAGCGACTCACTTCATACCAAGCATTTGGCAATTGAGCAGTTTTTCAAAATATAAGAAGCGTCGAGCTGTTTCTTGCCACTCACATTTGCATTTTGTTCCTGTCAAACTAAACATCAGAGAAATACAATTTGTGTATTTTAAACGTCGGCTAGCTTGTTGCGAACAGGAAATACCGTTGGCATGCTTACAATTAGCTTCTCTATGGAAGTGTAACTTAAGCAAAATGTACACATAATACTTGCATATATTCTTTATCATCTCCAAAGAAGGGCAAATTACTGTTGAGGTTACTGCTGTCGTCATTATACTGCCCCCAGGTGGTTAAGGCGTGCAGCAGCATAACGCAGATCATTAATACATTCTTGCTTTTCTGTCAATGTTGCTGACATTCCCGGCGTTAGAAAATTACGTTTTAAAATGAAGCGTGAAAAAGCAGCTAAAATCTGTCCCCGTAGAGTCGAAATCCGTTCGGAAGCTCGGGATACTTTCAACTGCAATTATCTCTTTCATTTTACACCAATCGAACAAAAGCTGTCACGCATACACGAAACGGTGCTTGCCATGATATTTGCAAAGAAATGAAATATGGAAATCCGAAGATCACTCCTTCCACAGATTAACATCAAAACATACACACACACACATTTGCAGAGAAGACGACGAAAGACAATGGCGAGGGTGTTAATCACGACGGGGATTAGCGCGCGCCTTGTGTGCTGCTCGTTTTCAGCGCGGTTACACCCACCGTCTTTCCAATTTGCAACGTAGCTCATTATGCTTTATTGCTACAATCGAGATTCAGTGAGGGGGGGAAAGTGCTTGTTTTGGCAATATGGCGTGTCAGTCGAGGCTTAACGTGTTTTGGCGGCGTTTGTATGCGTGATGGGCAGGGGGTTGTAAAATTGTGCGCTGCCACCGCCATCTGGACTGGAGCAGAAGATTTTCTATGACTACGATAAACTTTTTCTTTTTTTTGCACTCTATTAACTCATTCACTCCCAAAGACGTTTTTATACGTGTTTTCAGACTTGGTCCAGAATTGGCTGGTACTGAATGAGTTAAAAGAATAAGGCATAAACACGAGTGTGGCCGCATTAGAGCGCCTCGTTGTCGGCCGCCGCGACATGCACTGCACCCAGAGTAAGGCGCAAGGGTATCAATTGACCTGGTTGTAATTCTAGTCAGGAATTTTTTAAAAATAGCTTCAGCAGGAAAGATAATTTTGGTTTCACTTTTACCAGTCTTTTAAATATTGTGATGGTGTATGATTCACCGTTACCATGGAGACCATGACAATTTCACAGGTTCCCTCAAAGGCACAATCATCTGTTCGCCTGCTGATTCCCAAGAACTGTAAACTGTTGATTTTTAACTGTGAATTATTATAGTGTAAAAAAATATATATAATAACCACTGGGAAGGATTTTTTTTTTTTTTGGAGTCACACAAATTTAATGGGCTGAAGGTGTTATAGGAATGTGTGAATGCGTACGATTGATCGGGAGTACTTTGCCGCGTGCCTTGTGAAAACCGTTTCAATTTCTGTCGCTTTCCCCGAGACCTTGACTGAAAAGTGGGCATATTCCATTTTTGCAGCTGCTTATACAGCCACTTTTTTTTTTTTTTTTTTTTTTTTACACATCACAGGCTTATCTTTCCCGGAAGCTTTTTCAAAAGTAACAAAATTGAAATGCAGAGAAGCTTTTTTTTTTTTTTTTGGGACTTACCTTCTGGCTTTACCTTCTATTTTTTTTTCCATTTTCATCAGTAGTCGCAGAACTCGTCTGAAAGGCAAAAATATATCGATTCAGTGCTTATCTGTCAAATGGGATGAAAGTCAGCCAGGGTTACACACGTCTAACAATGCATACAAAAAAAAAAAAAAGTGACTCGACTGTAAGTACTGATTCTATAAATCCAACCCGAATTGTGCCATCCACATGCCTCACACCCCCTCCGGCGCGAATAGTACGCACTGAGCTGTCAGATTAAGGCTCATTTACTCCCAGCGGGGTCTTCAATTAGCCATGATTAATACGCCCGGTTGGTGCTTCTGTTTTAAGAGAAACCGGATGCGTCAAGATTAAGAGGAGACACAAGATAGTCGTTATATCCAAAATTGCAGACAATTTAATTTCCTTCCTGCGTCAATTTGATTAGTATGCGTGTATTGTTATGTACACACGCTTTGCTAGCGAGTAAAACTTGAGGCGTGCTCACAAAAATCGAGAATTTGGGTTGACGGCGGCGACTCGTCACTTGGTAACTTTCCTCGAAGCCCCCCCGCTCCCTCAAAATAGGAATGAATGACGCACTTTACCCATTGAACCTCTTCAATGCAACAGATAGGGCCAAGGAAGGGCGCAACGTTGGCGATTCCAATGTTTCGAAAACAAAGAAGTCAACTTCCGGCTGAGTCAACATTCACTCGCCGTCTCGCTATTTCTTTCAAACCGGACGAACAGGAAAAAAAAAAAAAGGCATACGAGGAATACAAATGTGAACCGAGGTACCCTCTCTCCATTTTTTCTTAATGCATTGCGACTAAGGACGTCCATGACCATGATTTCACACAGCCTTGATGTCACACTATTGTCAGGGTTTAACGTTCCAAACTACCGTGAACAGAACCGAACCAAATTCGAGAACCGCCTCACCTCCAAAATTAAGTAAACAATCTCGCCGCTGTCCCCCCCCTCGTGGTCTTCAAATATTTCACGGTCCTGAAATCCAAAGCTCCTGCGCAGCCGCTTCATCAAGAGGACATTTGAGCAGAGCCGATGGAGAGAGAGGGAGGATATTTCCCAACAAAACGATCTCTCTGCCACCAGCGGAGATGATCTATGTCCCCTGATGGGCAATACAGATTGCCCCACCCCCTCAATTGCCCTTTAATCGCAGATAGACAATATAGATAGAAATAGATCATTTTAAGGAATGATGAGGAGAGACCCCCCATTGATGCTATCGAGCAAAAACAACAAATCAGGAAAGGTTGGCCTACCTTCCAATTTATTTATCTAACGGGCAAAATATATATACATTTTTTTTGTGGGAGGGGGGTGGAGAACGTCAAATGGAATTCCATCTTTCATTTTGTAATCACTTTGTCACGTGATGATATCGGCCCGCCGTGTGCTAATCGCCAAATGAGATCTTGATTTACGGCGGGATGCGTCGATGGGGTCACAGTGACCTCGCTTGTTCTTTTACCCGCAATCAATAATTCCAACTTTCAAATTCCTCCCCCCCCCCCCCCACCACCCCCTATGGGAAGTCTTTTTTTTTTTTACAGGCTCAAAATGACACCATCGTAAAAAGGTCTATTAACTCCACATAGCCCATGCGTAGGAATCGGAATAATTCCAACTAGCAGTATACGTTTACATTTTCCCCACTCTCTGTGATGAATCGCGCAAAAAAAAAAAAAAAAAAAAAAAGATCAAGCGTAAACTAGCAAAGCCATTGTGCCGGCTATATAATTGCAACGCTTTCAGTCCCCGCATCCCTCATCCCTGTATTGATTTGCGAAAAGGTAACACCGTGAAGGCAACGCGGAGGCATCTATGAAAGCCATTTGCGCCACTTAGAGTGATGCACGTCGGCCCTGAGCGCCGTCGGCGACGCACTCTGATGGAGGCGAATTCAGTCTTTTTTTTTTTTTTTTTTCCCCCCCCCAGAGTAATTAGAAAAATATCACATGAATTATGACGGTTGCAGTGGGGGGCCCAGAGGTATGCAAGGCAGGCTTGGAGCTCGCCGCAACAGTCAAAAAAACTCTTCCATTTTATTTTATTAATTTTTTTAAATAAATCATTTGCAGTTCATATCAAGTTTAGCTGCAGCAACTGGCAACGACGTGCCCGTTCAAAGCGCAGTCCAACCAAAGACACAAAATAACAAGTCCGGTGTATCAATCCAACAGCAACACTTGTTACATAATCGGACCCAATCTGTTGTCTCGCTTTCTATAAAACATTAAATGTGCAAAAAGCTTTTCACATATTACGTCTGACATAACAGAATGTGTCTCGCATGTTATACAACATCCAAACTTGGCTTGCATATATATATTTTTTCTTTTCCAAGTGGATACTGCAAATTTACAAAGAACCGCAAGCCAATTGAGTTCGCATCTGGATTGTGTTTATTGTGGTTTCCTTCTCTGTCAATTATTTCTGAGAGCTCATTTTCAATACTGCAGCATGTGCAAAAGTGACGGTCGATCGTTGACAACTTTACTTTCAACGACAACAGCAAAAAAAAAAAAAAAAAGACATTTTGGTGGGCAACATTCTTATTTCGGTTCATTAAAAAAAATTGTTTGTGGTTCCGCTATTGGATCAATGTAGTGCAAGCCGCCTAATGCTTCACAAATTGTTTTGCGTGATACTTCACCTAATTATTCAAAACCACACGGAGGAATCCACACGCGCAAATGAGAACAGGGGAAAAAAAAAAAAGCGGGAAGAAAAATCCGCTCTCGGTGACGGTCCCCTCGTGAGAGAAAACAATGGTAAGCGCTTCCTGAATAGAGCATTCAAATAGGGCTAAGGCGGGGGGTGGGGGGTGGGGGGGGTGGAATTTTTAGCAGGAGGGATCATCATCATGATGTGTGATCAGGTTTCCTGCTTTACCACGTCTGTAATTGATGATCTCCGTCATCGGGGCGAAATTTCCAAATGAGGTTTCGGTGACGGGGCCCCCAGCTGCATAAATTAGGAGGCCCCTAGTCGCCTAATAGTTCCAATTAGCATTGAGCGCAGCGGCGCAGGTGCTAATCGGGGTTGCGAATCTGAGCTGGTGAGAGTAAACAAGAGCTTTTTTTTTTTTTTTCGCCAACCCCCCCCCCTCCCTCTCCTCCCCCCAAAACTGCTACATCGGTACTCTTCGATATCAGATTTCTCATACATGACTGTGACGCATACAATCAGTGGCTCGACCAAAATCTTGTCACAAAGCCACCAAAATTCCCAGACTTGTTGATGCCGGTCCATGAGCCTCCGGGAGGGAGACGGGGGGGTTGGGGGGGGGGGTGAGGGGGGGGGGGTCATCATAAATCTGATAACAGCGTTAGATTAAGCAGCTGTCCCCCGGGCTGATGCTAATACAGGCGCCTGAACCGTAAATAACCACAATCACTGATAGCTTCATTGATAGCAACGCCACCATCATCAACCCAGGACACATTTAAGCTTAGAGCGTCCAAGCGTGCGTTTGTTTGTTTGTTTTTTTTCTTCCTCTCCCTATAATGTTTTACCAGCGAGCTGCTCGTTCGGATGCCAGCCGCAGATGTTCAGGCAGATAGCTGATGCGCTGTCAGTACAATTGCAGAGATAACCGCGCGGCCCTGTACGGAACACATAAAATATCAGAAAATTGCATCTTGGTAAATTGAAATAGTTTAACAGCATTTATGCCGTTAAAATATGAGTTACTGTGAAAAATTATTCCAAGAAATCAATTTCTGAAAACTATTTCGAGCGCACATCTACTTGTGGTACGGTTTCAATGATGTTTTCTAAATTAGCAGTCTGGCAAACTATAGATTTCCATTTTCTGATCCGCTTTATCGGGGGGGGGGGTGCCTGTCCCAGCTGTCTTCGGGTAGTAGACGGGGGACACCCTGAACCGGTTGCCAGCCAATCGCAGAGGGCGCACAGAGACGAACAACCATCTGCGCTCACACTCACACCTAGAGACAATTTGGAGTGTTCAATCAGCCTGCCATGCATTTTTTTTTTGGAATGTGGGAGGAAACCGGAGTACCCGGAGAAAACCCACGCAGGCACGGGGAGAACATGCAAACTCCACACGGGAAGGTTGGAGCCGGGATCGAACCCACGACCTCTGCACTGTGAGGTCAAAGCGCTAACCGCTAGCCAACCGGACCGCAACAACAACAACAAAATTAAGCTTCTCGACATACCGTCTCAACTCTTGCTGAGGCGCTTCGACGTTGAACAGTTGAACGTCATCCAACAGCAAATCATTAATTTGTAATGCCGCAGAACTTCGGTAATTGATTCAAGGTCGCCGTGGAATGAAGACGTCGGAAGGTGCAACGCGGACACGAAAAAGGGCAGTCGGGTGAATCCAGGTGGACCCGGAGGAAACAAAAGTGGGAAACGGAGGAGTCGGCATCCTTGAAGCCTCTGATTGATGGATTCATTAACCACTTGAACCACACGGGCAGACTCAAGGTCCAGCTTGTCGAGACGGCTGCTAATCGAGTTTAAAGAGGAGCTTTGATGATGCGGGGAGGATGGGAATGGGGGCATTCCGGTTAATATGCCGAAAGCATGGAACTATCTTCATGTGTGACGCCAGCATATAAATCGATCGCTACCGATAGTGGCTTTAAACGATCTCTCAAAAAAAATCGTGATCGCTAATCAGTGTTCATTTTCTCAAAAACAGTGCGTTCTCAACGAGGACGTTTAGGGCAGCACGCGGCGTCTTTGGCTACAGGCAGCCGCTGGCATGCTGACCCGGGTCAGAAGACGCTCTCGCCGGTATCGCGATTGACGTGTCACTCACTCGTCACCGAAGCCACCCGGCGACGCTGACAGACGAGTCATTCGGCTGACAGCGGGGTGGTGGGGGGGAGCTTACAAAGCACCGCAGCGATGTTGACATACGCACGCCGACCGGCAATGTGACGAGACTAAAAGATGGAGGAAAGTAAACAAGGCAGATGGCATCTCCCTGAAGGTAAACTACGGGCTGAAAACGTAGATGAGAAACACAGCAAGGGATAAAGAAGCATACGGATCCATCGGGGGAAGCCAGATGCTTCGAGAGATAATTAACCTGGAGAATGAACGAGCGACATTTCCTATGCAGCGGTGTTTGTTTCTTTTTTTTTTTAGACACAAGTGACCAGAATTCTTCATTTGGCATCGCCAACAATGCTTCAAAAAGCTTAAGTAGCAGCACCAGCGGGGAGCGGGAGCGCCGCCACATATCGCCGTGCTGCCGGTGCCAGCCGAGAAGAATTAGTGGGACAAGAAGAGAAATCCAGGCGGCGCCTTTCATCACAAAAGACGAGCACGAAAGCGGTTCAAATGGTAAACCGGATGAAAGGTCGCTTCGTTTCCATCGCCCAACTGTAAAATTGTTGAAACGATTATGTCAACTAGCGGCCTGGTGAGGCCGGCGGTTTGCGCGTCGACCTCACAGCGCAGAGGTCATGGTTTCGATCCCGGCTCTGGCCTCCCCGTGTGGAGTTTGCATGTTCTCCCCGGGCCTGTGTGGGTTTTCTCTGGGTAATGCGGTTTACTCTCACATTCCAAAAACACGCATGGCAGGCTGACCGAACACTCAAAAATGTGAGCGTGAGCGCGGATGGTTGTTCGTCTTCATGCGCCCTGCGATTGGCTGGCCACCGGTTCAGGGAGTCCCCCCCCCCCCCCCCACCCTGCCGCGACCCTTGTGAGGAAAAATCGAATCGGAAAATGGATGGATGAATGGATTACATCAACTAATTGTTTTAACTGCCTGCTTCGATGCTGCAAATGTACCACTGGTGTAATTCTTTGGGCCCAAAAGTTGTTTTTTTTGAGTCAGCCGTGTGACAGCAACGATGAAAAGGCCGCCGATGACATGTTGCTGGGGGGGGGGGGGGAGAACCGAACCCAAGTGACGGCTCACGTTAGATGACGGTTCTGCATAAGCAGCGCACAAAGCACAAATTAAGAGTATATTAAAACAGAGAAGCCATTAGACACATATATACGCATATTATTATTATTGTGCCGGTAGCAGCATCTTCACTGAGCGGTTGCTTGATCCGTGCGCTTCTCTCCAGAGACGAGTCTCACACGCTGTGAAAATTTGCAAGGCGCGAAAGTCGGAATTCTCGCACGCCGCTTTCCGCAGTCTCTTTATTTGCGCGTCCGTTTCGTGTGCAGCTTTATATTCGTAAAAGTATTGACGGTTTGTCCTATGTGCTCCTTCATACTGGCGCAACAGAACGAGACGAGACGATTGACAACTGCAGCTACGCTCGATGGCGGAAAGGAAGCGGAAAGTATCGAATTTAATTTATTTGTAACTTCCTCGCTCCTCGGTTTACATTGAAGTTTCAAATGCGACCTTCAGGTCTCGATGGCGTCATTTCATGGAGTCGGCGTTTTCACAACTGTAATGATTTTGGACTTTTTATTCGATATTAAATCGATTTCACCCCCCCCCCCCCCCCATTCTTTGCATTGTTACCCACAAATGCAGTCCTGGCAGCAGCAGCTTCATTTTCACATGGCTGACTATCATTGAGGCTGTTTGAAAGAAGCCATTTTATACCTAAAACATTTTTTTTTAAAGTCTCTGGATAGTAGTCTATAGTACAGCTTCGGAGAGCTACGATAATTGCAGGAAAAAAAAGGGGGTTTTGAAGGGGGCGGGGGGGAGAAGAGTGATGAAACACAATAATTCTAGGCTTTCTTCGATATTAATACATATTACCGGAGGTGTCACCACACTTTTAAGTGGAGCACTGATGAAAAAGCATCATTATGAGCAGAGAGGATGTGCTAAAACCACAGTTGGATGGGTGGAGGAGGACTGTGCTTGCGACCCAAACCAGCCTGGGTTAAACCACTCACGGGCCATTATGTGCTTTCCGGGCTCTGCGTTATCATGAGAGCACAGTGAGAAAAATGCTTTTTAGTCATACGGTATGATGACATACTGTCGAGGCACCGCCCGATTCAGTCATTTTCGAAACATGGCTGAATTTGCTTTGCCTTTAACATGTCAGGGCCGTGTTCACACTTGTCAGGTTTGATTTGGTTGCTCGGATGCGCGTGGTTCGTTTGGTCAAGTGTGAACCAGCTGAACATGAGCATCAGCAGGTGTGCGCAAAAACACGTCCAACGGGCTTCGCTGCGCTGTGTGACTTCAACTTGGATTAGCAATGAGGCTGCTTCTTCAGCAATGAGGTTGCAAAATTGCCCCCCCCCCCCACCCCTCCCGATTGGCTCATTGGTTGCTCAGAGACAAATTGTGGCGAACAATTTAATGATCATCATCTCTGATGACTATGATACTTTTTTTTTTTTTATGGTTCTCATGTCATAAGAGTGGATGCGACCTTATGTCATCCATCTTGGGGCACTGGAACGTCGCGCCCCACCTTGGCCCCATCTATTGCGTTAAGAGAAGCTTCTGCAGAAGACAAACGTCAAATTTGTCATTTCGCGATTTTTTTTTTTACTTCATTATAAATATCCATCCATCCATTTTCCAGTCCGCTTCATCCTCACAAGGGTTTGTTATGTCCTCTTCAGTGTAGAGGACAGAACAAACGTGAACACAGCCTAAAAACAGAAATAAAAGCTTTTGTTTCCTTCCGAGTTGGTTTGGCAGGTATGAAGCTTTTTTCTCAACCTCAACGCAGACTCCGGCTGATTTTTGTTTTTATATGCGTTTTGCGTTGAGTTAACCTTGAAGCGCATTAATATGCAGACTAACACGTGGGTCTTCAGTCAAGCTAATTAGCTATTTCTTTTGTTTACTGCCTGGCATTCGGAAGGTGAAAGCCAGACGCACACACTCCTGTAAAAATAAGATTAGCGCGACTCTTTGGTGTCTGAAATGAAATCCCTCAATCCGTGAATAGCTGCGTCGCATCCAGCTCCGTGTGGTCTGCCCCTGTTTTATTCTGTCTGGGTTAGTTGCTGAGGTCATCATCCTCGTTCTTCCCTGCTCAATAATCACCGGGGAGGAATTTTAGCTGCGGCGCGAGGCTCTAAAAACGCAGACGCAAAGCGCTCGTTCATCACAACTGTGCCTCTGGAGAGCCCGTTTAGAGCAACAGACACGTATTCATTACCAGACGTGTCGGGGGGCTTTGGGGGTTGGTGTTATCTGTGGGTAAACAGGCTACACGGAAAAACGTCCACGGGCTACAAAGGCTGCGCTCGGCAGAGGGACTTAACTCACCCACCTGACCGTGTTGCTTCTCGAGCAGTCTGTCAGCCTTCATGAAGCCAAAGCAAACATTTTACTTTCAAATGAAGCTCAAATCACACCAAAGAAAAATGACATCAAAAGTGCACTGGGAAATAAAACAAAAATCACGATCTCGTTTCAATATACTTACTCTGTATGAAATGTGGGCCCATTTAGACACACGCGATGATCTTTTACGGCACGGTGATTGGGAATCACAGTTCTAGAAAACTCCAACGTAGTCGACTGGGCATTTGCCGATCGTTAATGAAAAAATCTGTAACATAGAAGCTGCTGTCATGTTACAGCCATGAGATCAAACAAAACAGATGTTGAATCTACCACTAACTGAAATATGAAATGCTAATTTGATGTCTAAAATGTTTTAAATACTGACAGAGTCCAAACGCAGACCGGTCGAGTGTCAATCCCAAAAATGCAGACTCGGATAAATGACAATAAGAAAAAAAATATTTATTGAAAAGTGAGGGACTGACGAAGGAGTAACATAAATTGCTGGCGACTAAAAAAATAAAAAATAATAATCAAAGGAGAAAGAAGGCGCTTGCAACTGGCAAGGAAAATTGTAACCGAAAATCCACAAAACGAGTCCAAACACACGAATGTAGAGCTAGTCAGAAAACAGAAATACTTACAACCCAAAAATCGATCGAGGCGGAAGCGACTATGATCGAAAACCTAAGATCTATAAAATGGCACTTGGGCAATAATACGACAAAAAGAAGCAAAAGTCAGAGTCCTGAAACAAGCGCCAGCTTGATTGCTTAACAAGACACAGATGCACCTCTAAAAGGGGCACGCCCAACACACCAGCTGGTGCTGAAACCTAAACTTTTTTCTTTTTTTTTTTAATGAGAAAAATAGCAGTCTGTAAAAAAACATACATTACAGGCACACTTAAATAGAATGTTCGGACAAAGCGTTTTTGACACTTTTTGTTTTTTTGCTTGAATTTGACTGGACATTGTGGTGCTTCTTCTGGTGTGCATGGCTTGGCCACATGGGGACAGTATGTTAGACAAACAGCTACATTGCAGATGGAGACAGTCTCAGCACTGCCGTAAGTAATAACTGCAGTCACAATTGCTCTTTTCAGAGGATAAAGAATATATATATACTGTATATATATATATATATATATATATATATGTGCGCCTATGAGTATTGCTAAAGAACTTTCAAATATCTCAGAGCTGAAGAGTTAGATGTCAACGTGACACTGATGCTCATCGATAGTCTGTCAATGGCATATCCCGTCACGTGTTAGCGTTGACCGAGCGGACTTGGAGGCAAATTTGTGCGGCCGTTTGAAATTTAAACTAGTTAAGGTAGGGCAAAAATATTTTAGTTGCGCCCCATTGGACTGATCCTCTACTTTTCATCCATTTATTGTAGAAATGTGCTGTCGGCGTCACACATTTAAGTGCCTCATTTAGTCAAGCACCACTGAAAGCAAACTACACTTACTCTCAATTTAATACCAGCGCATATTCTTCATACTTGCAATTCACATCTACAGTCTCGTGAACGTGCGACGCGCTCCTAATGGACGCGCGAGAGACGCGAGTCGAGCAAAAATGCAAATGAATCCGGCTCACCAGGGGAAAGACTTAATAGAAGCTTACGACTGACCCACATTTAAAGTAAACTCACAGGCTAGAACGCAGCCCCGCGGCTTTTTTTTTCTTTCCCCCCCCTCTTGACGTTCAAATATCCTTTTTAAATCACACAGTTGCCGTGGAAACGCCAGCAGCTGCAAAAAAAAAAATCTGAAAAAGGGACCTTGAGGATCCCTGAAGGCCTTGCGCAGCAGCACCTATACTTCGCCAAAAGGAATTAAGCAAACTGATTATTTGGACAGATTTACCTGTTCCTCCAGTTATTATTTAGCAACTATGGTTATCACCATTTTGGGGTTTTTTTGTGACCAGCACATGATGTGACTCTGTACAGAGGCTGGTTGGACCCAATGCGAGAAATTTCACAGATGAGCAAAGTCTTGTGAATCTAATAGAGAGTGAGACTGCGCCGCTGTGGGTGTGGTCACAGCCGACTTCAGTCATGACCAATCGAAGTGGCTCCTTTCATTCCATTTAAGAATCTAGAAATGGCGGAAACACATCTGTGAATTTAAGTGGGCTCTTGGAGACCACCACTAGCTGTGAGGCCCAGTGCTGGTTTCGATGACATGTTTTCAGACAGCAAAGCAGTCGAGAGTGACCCAGCAGCACCCTCACTAGTTGCAGCAATCACTTCCCCCCCACGCAGAGTAACAGTTTGCAAGCACCCGCTTGCAATTTGGTGGCCCTTTTCACCCACAACTAAATTTACTTACAGGCAAAGGGTGGCCGCCGTGTGCATGAGCGACTGCATATGTCAGGACACAGACGGCTTCTTAAGTATCGGACACGCCGGCAAGCCACCGAGGTCAACCGCGCGCATATGCCCGTTTTCAACCTCCTTGGCCGCATCCCACGCCCTTCAGCTCTATATAAAGTCAAAAATGCCGCTGTGCTTTTTCATCAATGTGTTAAAGTTAATCTAAGGGGCTCCCCCACATATGGAGCTTCATGTGGTCTCGGCTAGCTAGGCCTATCGCGTTTCTCAAAAAAGATGCTGTGCAAACATAGCCGTGGGCAAGAGAGCCGAAAAAAATGTGAGGATGAATTATAATCAGCTACGCCATCCATCAACAGTATACATTTTTGGTTCTATCGCGCTTGTCTTCATTAGTTCTCAGGGGTGAGCTGGAGGCTATCCCAGCTGACTCCTAGCTGCGAACGAAAAAAGGGAAATCAGTGACCAGAATAGTAAAAATATACTCATAATTGACAGCCAATAGCATTTGGGAGAAAAAACAAAAATATTTTTATAAAAAACGTTTGCCAAAAAATTAATACATTTGAGAGATATGGCATTATATATGTCAAATTAAGATCAACCACTGTTAATTTATCAATATTTCATTCGATTCATATAATGTAGAATATGGTCCTTATGAGTGACTTTATCAGCTGAGAACATATTCCTTTCACGGCCCTCATTCAGTAGCTCCCCCCAGAGCAAAGGCTGCGGGATCCCCTGCCACGCGTCCACGACTCTGGTCAGTCGCAGTTGCCATCTCCATGGCAACAGAATCGCTGGCATGTCATGTGCCAGCGGTGGAAGGGGTTCGGCATAGCCTTAACCTTTCCTCCGTGCACCATACGGTTCGTATCTTGTGGTTGTTTTAATCCGCCCGGATGTACAAGTTCAGGCGTTTAAAACGCATTTATGTCGATAAACGTGGCTTTCAATAA
Source organism: Hippocampus guttulatus (assembly GCF_054856545.1). Classification (NCBI taxonomy): domain Eukaryota; kingdom Metazoa; phylum Chordata; class Actinopteri; order Syngnathiformes; family Syngnathidae; genus Hippocampus; species Hippocampus guttulatus. Next base: position 2,527,220 of record NC_141283.1, on the reverse strand, counting down.
AATGTGAACACGTCCACTTTGGGTTCGTCAACCTCACGTTATACACCGTCGTATCTGTGACTTTTGAGTGTGTGCAGCTTTAAAAGTTGAGGTGAGGCTTAGTGATTGACATGGGAGTCATCAGACTATTTAAATTGTCTACTTAAGGGCATTTCAGAATCTGGACTTGACTTTTATTGAAGTAAACAAAAAAAATTCAAACTACAGTAATGGTGGTGAATGGGCAGGATTGAAATCAAATTTACAAAATAACTTCTTCCTCTTCCTTTTCACAAAGGATATTTATTTTGTATATTGATCACATCTTAGTTTTTTTTTTTGTTACTGCTTGTTTAAAGTAAAAAGTTTGAATACGTTTTCCACGCAGACAATCCAGACGGCTTTTTCAAGGCAATTCTTTTGTGTTTGCCGCCACCTGGCGTTGAAAGTCAACTCCAACAAGCCTGGGTACATTTTCCTCTTTTATTCCCCCCTCCCGCCCCCCATTGCACAGTTAACCTCTATCTACAGAATGTCCCAAATTCTCTTGTGTGTGGCAGCAGTTCCGCAAAGTCCATAAACATCCACGTGAAAGTTGCATAAAACTGTACAAGAAAAAAGTCGGCTACCATGAGAAAAATACTGCAACCCACTCACAAACTGTTGACTACAGGACGTGACGTGAGTGACGGTGGTGGTGGAAGAGGAATATCTTCTTTCTCTCTCTTTCGTGTATGTATTTGACAACGGGGAAGAACGCTTACTGAAAGAAACGGGAAGCGTGACAGATAGTCAACGAGAAGTACAGTTAACCCCCACACATTCACGGGTTGCCATTTGCAGGTTTATTTACTATTACTTTGGCACCACCTAGCGGTGTTAGCTTTAATTACTAGTGTGGGTTTTTTGGTCTTTTTTTTTTTAAATGTCCTGTTTGACTGGTGGCATTAAACCGAGTATTACAAAATTACAAAGTATTAGTGGGAAAAAATAAATCTATTTTTAATGCTACAACTTTTTCGCTCATATGACTTTATTCCAATTTTTATGACTTTCTCAATGCATGTCTTTGTTTATATTTAAGCTTCCTTCTCATAACTGTACAACTTTTGTTCTCATCATATTTGGACTGTATCTTTCAAAACCATGATACTTATGTTATTCTACCGTCACACAATTTTACGGCTTCAGGTTCATCAACTGTTGCAATATTTTAACATTTTTCCTTCAAAAATAAGACTTTATAGTTGTTGTACTATACATCACCCCTCAAATTTTTTTCCTCGTGAGGCTCCAATTTCATAATTCAACTTTTTTCTCAAAACATTCTGACCATCCTCAACATGACAAACATATTCTCATAACATTTGAACTTTTCTCTCATAATATTTTGTCCGAAGTTCAACTAAACTATAGGTTCAGAAAATATAATTACTGACGGACAACATGAAAGTCAGCATTGCTTCTTTGTGAAAAAAATGAAAACATTCATTCAGATTAATGCGAATTTCATCTTAGCGCGAGTCTTTGGCATCAGAAACAATACATGACCTCGTGCAATCTTTGTATTTATATAACGCAATGGTTGTACTACTTTCCAGATTGTCACACATGTCACTCAACCACCTTGATAGTGAGATCTGCCTTCAAATGATGCGCGTGTGGGGGAGCGGTGGGAGGGATATATCAGTTTTTCCGGACGCCAAACAATGACGGGAATCTACAAAAACAAAGGTTGTTGACTGTATTCATTCTTTTCACAGGAGTACATATAATTAAAAAAAAAAAAAGACACTGCAGCGTGTGTGTGTGTGTGTTTGTTATCATTGATCCTAGCAGCATTTGTACACTCGAGATGAAAGAGGCCAATTAATCGGGGATGTTGAACAGATGAGTTTCGATATAGTCTATGACATTATGCCTTATTTATCCTCGCCTTCCTCGAAGTTCCCAGCCCTTTTCATAAGGAGAACCCAAAAGTGAGACGAAAACCTTAACAAAAATATCACTTACTTTTTCACAACCATAGAAAAATAAGAGCTTTCCCAGTGATATTGACAGAGCCATGAAACCAAACCACCTCTCATAAATACAAGGGGGGTAGTGATGAGAAAGTTGAAAGGGATGAATTCATACGTGTTGTTGGGAAGGATGTAAGAGTCTGAAAGTGGAGCCAGGTGTGAAGACAAAAAAAAAATATATACAAATCTCTCTGCATAGAAGAGGCGTCACTGCGATGTCACTTCCTGTGTCCCTCTCCTGTTTGTTTCCATAGCGATCGCCCTGAAGTGAAGTACAGCGTTGCAACATTTAGATTTGTATGTATATATCATGACATATTTTGATATATACCTGTATATATATATATATATATATATATATATATATATACTTTATATATATATATTATTATTCTTTTGTACATTTGAACAATATTCCCAAGTGTGCGCTAATAGTCCAGTTTAAATACTGACATCAGTCTAAGGATGGTTTGGCAAAATGAGAATGAGAACTCCATGTGTGAATCATAAATAAAAGGACAAGAACATGGGAAACACTCGCACACGAACACATACACAGAAATAATGTACTTGCTTCCTGTGTCTTCCCCCCTTAACAACAGAGTGAGGTAAGAAGAGTATGGGACATTGTGCTAAGGGAAGAAAATCCCAGGTGTCCGAGCGAACGAAGAAAGGCTTGGGGAGGATGGCTGAATGGAAAAACAGCAGCAGGTCGCCATCATGACCAAGGCAACCATTGCGAACGCCCATCAGAACTGGTACCATTTTTTGTCTTTGCACTTCAGCATCATCTGGACAAGAAGAAAAAAAAAAGTGGTGTGTCCATGTCAGTAATTAACATTCAAAGCTTGACGCAATATTTGTTACCTCATGGGCATGCTTGGAAAAGGAGTCGGCGCTGGCCATCATGGCGGCCGTTCTCTCCTCCAGCTCGCCTAGCTTCTGCCCTCGCTCGTCCAGCGCTATCCGGGCGCGGGCCAGGTCACCCACCACGCCGGATGCTGCCCCCTTCATGCCCTCGATGCCGCCCGGGCCCGGGATGTGCTGGGCCAGGCTGCGGGATGCTCGTCCGGCAACTTCTTCGCCGACTAAGTTAGAATTAGCGTTAGCATACGACTCACAATCAAAAACACGTTAGCGCTCGTGCGACGTACATAGCTCTTCTCTGTCCAGTGACTGTGCTCCACCCCCAAAGAGCCCCTTGAAGAAGCCCCTGTTGGGGGCCTCCGGCGTCTCCACTGGTGTAAACAATTCACCAAGCATTTCCTGAAACAATTACGAGCACAAACTGTTCATATAACTGCATGTAGTGCGTTCTGGTGAGCATCCATCGTTTATTTGGTGATTACAAACACTTTTGAATAGCCGAAAGAACTATGCTCAGGTTCAGGTGACTTCAGTCTACTAAAAAATAATGTCCATTGCTCATAAAAAATACGTCTAAAAGCTTTCTTGACTTCTCCTTGCTGACTCACCGCCAAGTGACCCCACGGCCTCGGTGGAATGCAATCTTTTTCACGAGCGAAATATCATGAAGCTAGCATCTTTTCGAAACAAAAGGCCTGTATGTTGCACATGTTTTGGTCACTGACCTGTAGGTTCTCACAGGTGTCCTGGCTGTACGTGATCCTCTGGACTTCAGTGGGGGAACAAAGGTACATGGCCTGACCCAAGTTTGTGAAGCAGAAGGTCCTGGCTATCCTCATGTCCGTTAGAGGCAGGTAGTTTACATCCATGAGGGGTCTCAGTCCCGGTAGACTGGATAAAGGAGCAGAAAGAGAGAAAGTTCTAAGTCCCGTTGCCCGTCGTCCGCTACCTCAAATGCGTCTCACCTAAGAGCCATGATATGACCGTTAGCGCAGAAGCAGGCCAGACACACGCCTTGGCTCATCTGGACCACGTCGGCGCGTAAAACGAAGGAGGCCTCCGTGATACTGTGCTTGTAGATGCACGTCTGGCTGGGCAGCGAAAGGACCTTGGCCTGCTTCTCTGAGCACATCACGGCGTAGTGGCTCTCGTTAAGATCCTGCGAGCTGGACGGCGAAACCGACACGGGCCGACGCTTGCGGACCTTCTCCCGTTCTTCGCCGTCCGCCGAGATGTTGGGTTCGAACCAAGGGTCGTACGAGGGGGGTAAGACGGAACCGGCGGCGTCCAGGAAAGCCAACCGCAAAATGCTTCCCTTCAATCGAATCAACATGCCTGACCGATACCGGGGAGGGACGACAATTACAAGTGGTTCGGGCTAACAAGAGCAAACGGCAGCATTCAGTAAATCCCGCTCAAAAGGCAATCACCTGTGGGTGAAAGGATAACAGGCTGCAGTTGCCTCTGTTCTCCAGGAGGTGGCAGCGTGAGGGCCAGAGCAAGCACGGTGCCCTGCGAGGTGCCCACAAACAGGCACGGCGCCGAGGCGCCGTCCCCCTTGCGGGTGTAGCTGTCGCAGAATTGGAACGAGAGGACGGCTTCTTTGGCCTCCTTGTCGATGCTGGTGACGCTGGAGGAGCGCGAGCGGCTGAAGGAATTGTCCCGGTGGTCTAGTGGGTTGGCACCCCGCGGCGGGCATACAGACAAGAGGACAGTGAGAGGAAACAACAGAGGGAAGTAAAGAACCTGCACTGCAGACATGGACAGAAAAGCTGAAAAATGCAGACGCTAAAAGTTTGGAGTACACTCATTTGATTAAAAAAAAAAGTTTTGGGTTTTTTTTTGGTGCATGAGTGAATCGTTGCTATTGTAGCAGGTTTCTACTTCTTCCGCAAGTTCAATGGTGGAAACTGGACACTTTGTCGCTGTTGATAAAGGTTCTTCACTTCTAAATTTGAGGTGCCGAGTCCCCCCCTATGTAAGGCTCTGCTGGGTGCATTCCCTGGGGGTGGTCCCACAACGGTTGATAATTGCGAGGCCAACGGGTTCGTTCACCTCCTCGGTGGCAAATCGGCTCATCGGTGGCTCATGGAACGAGAATTCTTTTGGGGGGGGGGGGGATTTCATGTAATCATCGGATAAGGTCAGACAAGAGCATCTTGTTGGGAGAAGAGGGAAAACAACGGGGGTCAGATAGAGCACAGCACTTGTTTGACTTTCACCGCAGGTATAAAAGCAAAGCTCAGCAAAGTGATTTTGCCGCATGTGTTCCTTCTCGCAAGAACTTAAAGCCGACCGATGGTCTCGTCGATATTATGTCAGCATTTCTCAGTCTGAACTCACATCTGGCAGGAAATAGTCATAAAAGGGCACCGTCCTAAAAATAAGGATCAATAAATCTGATTCTTCAGAGATGCTATTAAAACACAGCACATGTCGAAAGGCAGCATAGAAAGCAGAAGAAGAGCGTTATAGAGGGTGCAGACTTAAGCTTGGCGCCACTGATTCCTGCAGTAGCGGACTACCCCCACCACGGTCAAATAAGTGGGAGCGCCCACATACTGTACATATCATCATATTTCCTCCGCCTCAATTTGGAGGCCAGACTACATTGCATGTCATACAAGTTGCTTTGGATACACGGAGTCAAGGCTTACCCAAGTCTGGCTTTAGCTCAGTAGGCAAGCTTAATTTCCGTGACATCTTTGCTGGAAAAAAGAGAACATCCCTCTTTACAAAAACACACATCCAAGCTCACGCACGATGCCATGCAGAAGCGCCCGGAGCACGACCCTCCGTGAGCGCGGGCATGCCGTGAGAAGACGGGGGAATAAAAAGAAAAGAGGCCTGACACCGCTGCCCCAACGGATGAAGAAGTCGCGAGAGCAATCGGCAAGTCAAGGTGGTCATGCCGCAGCAGCATGCACCGGGGGGAGGGTGCCCCGGACAACACATGGAAACACACAGTGCACAAGAGCTACACTGTTTTTGTGTACGGGCAGCATCATTCAATTGTTCCCCATTGCTGTCTCACTCATACTTCCATCTTGTTGCCCAGAGCAAATCAAGTATTACAGATGCAAAGATGCCCCAGCTAGATAGATTTGTAAGCGATTGTTTTTTTTTGGTTTGTTTTTTAAGGCAACATGCCAGGCAGCGCTGAGGAATGCGGCGTAATTAACTCATTCAGTGCCAGCCAATTGTGGACCAAGTCTGAAAAGACGTTTAAAAACGTCTTTGGGAGTGAATGAGTTAAGAGCAAGGAAAAAAAGGCAGAGAAGGTCCCCATCAGTCGCTCTTGCAACGTTTGGCTTGTCCCATTCATCTGAGCTCGAGTAATAGTCATTGCTCCCACAGTGGAGAGAGAATACCTGCCGGTGAGTATTGTTCTCAGTTTTGTATGTGTTGCCACCCCATGTGTTAAAGTAGCAGATGGTTTGAAGTTTATAGCCTAACATAGATGCCGATTTCCTTCAAATTAGGGAAGTGCGAGGCTAGCGCAAATGCAAATGAGCTGTCACCTAAATATAATACTCAATACATTGCTGTGTTTGTGAGTGGAATGAAATTCAGCTTGAAATGGTCCAATTTCAAAATTGCAAAACAATGAAAAAAAAAGAAAAGAAAACTTATTGGGTTCTCAATACAGCACAGTCCTTGCATTTTTAAAAAATTTAAATCACTGCTCCACTCAACTAAAGAAATGGTTAAAAAAAAAAGGATGTAGTGCTTTGACCACTACAAGTACTATTACTCGTCACAACAATAATAAAAATCAACCTCATAAATACAATGAATTTATAATAACAATCCTGATAATAGTCATGAAAGTGTATACGCAATAAATACTACTAATAGTCATACAATTGTTCAACAAAAAAAATATGCGCAATATTCCTTATAAAAACGAAATAAAAGATAAAGATAAATATAAAATAATACAAATAAGTGTGTGGAGGACGCAAGGGGGTACACACGTCACAGGCGCAGATGCTTGACGCTCGTGCTACATACAAGTAGCATGCAATGCTAACGTGGAGCCGCCACCGAGCGGGAGACGACAAACACCATGGGAACAGAGGCTATCCCAAACTTTAGCTAGCGTTAGTTCAAGCTAATCCATTTCCATTCTGGTGACATGGAGGACAGAGACAAGAGGAGGGTTGGTGGGCGAGGGAGGGGGGCGGGGGGCAAAGGGGGGAGACAAATGCGGAATTTTGTTGTACCCTCTTCGGAAAGTCTTTGGCCAAGCTTACCTCCTCTCCCACCTCCATTGTAGAACTGCTGGAGATTGCTGTTTGGCATCAACACTTTGGGGAGGTTCAAGGAAAGAGAAGTTGAAAGTTAGACATTAAGTTTGACCTTTTCGATGGTGTTTTGTGAAGCTACACCACTCACACAATGGTTCAGGGCTTTTGGCTTTCGGGTCAAATTTCTATATTCGTATTTGTTTACGTTTTTGCAATTCAGGTCCTTTTTAGTAGACCACTTTATAGTCTGTCCTGGCTGCTGAGAACAATACGGATTAATCATCAGGAGTCGACGGAAAGCAACTCACCTCCCAGGCACGAGCGGCATTCACCACTCAGCCTGAAAAGTTATCATTACAACACATTCCATTAATTTTTATATGAAAGGTTTTGGTTTTATGATGACCGCACTGTGACCTTTATAATGGTGAACCATGCTTCTTCTCTGACCTTCTTTTAACCTTTTTAAAATCAAATGTCGTTTTTTTGCATCTGGGCAAAATATTAGCAAAAAATATTATAAAGCATTGATGTTTTTTCCCCGGTTTATCGCCGTGCATGTGTGACTGAAATGCTCTGAATACTTTAATCGGTTGCTCCAGCAAAAGACGTCGCCATAATTATTTCATCGCTTTGCATGAGCTCGACCGGATCTCTGCGGTTCCAGTCTATCGCACAGTTTAGCAAAAGCCATGAAAGCCATTTATTCCTGTCTATTGAGCTCTGCATATTCGAGGAGGAAAACATAAAATGCAAGCGAAAATGGAATCGGTCACAAAAAGCCTGAACCGGGCAATATTAAATCCGAGTGTTAAATTTGTGGGATAGAATGACAATTTTATGGTCGGGGGTGGTGTGAATATAAAGTTCCAGTTTTGTGAGCCACAGTTAAAAAAAAAAAGAAAAAAGCATATTTCTAACATGAGCCTCCATCTTCAGACAATTTTCATCAACATGAGCATTTGGAAAATTAAAGGACATGTTACCTGAAGTGGGAGACTTGCAGCGATCCTCCGAGGTGGCCGAACCCTCATTGATGTCGCACAGCCCTGAAACAGAGAACACGCCTGTCAGCAATCACACTTCAAGCATATATTCTTCCTCCTTAACGAAAAACAACGAATATCACTGCAGCTTACTGAGTCACAGTAGCTGTGAAAGTCTTTGTTTGCATTGAGGGTTGTCTACTGCCCCCAGTGGCCAACACCAGAAAGTGCTACGATGAAGTAATCATGATACAAAAAAAGTATACTTGTGGTTATCTATGGATACCAAAAGATGGTGACGAAGCATTACTTTGGCCTAAATAAATATCCTCAAATCATTTCAATATAGTTCCTTTGCACTTCCGTGAATTTGCAATAATGAGGGAAGAGGTCAAACAAAAAAAGGCAAGATTATCTGTCAAAATCGTTCAGTTCATGTTTGTACTCGAGGAAGTCTTGACCCTTATGTGTGTGTTGCTGATCCAGTGAGGCAGAAGGCCAAGCAGGCGGCAGCGTGTTGGCACGGGGAAGCGCAGCTGGACGTCTGATTACTGCTTGCGAACGCCAAGCTGCGACAGGTGCCAGCCCACTGCTTGACACCAGATGCTTTGTACACGCGTGGTTTTCCGCAAGGGTGTACACTTGCACACGTTAGCACTTCATCCGCCAAACTTAAAGTGCACTCTGACTGTCCAACACAAGGTGGCAGTGTGCCCATTGCTAAAACTTCAGACTTCTATTTGCAGCAAACAAGCTATTTTGCTGTGTATTGGTACCATATGACGTATTGAATCTCCGGACGAGAGAGTAGTGATATAAATAGAATGTATGTTCCTTCTGTTGTCTGCGCTTGGGTTACCTGTGGGCAATATAAAACTGACTTTCGACTGCTCTAATGTACACAAAGACCGCATCAGCTCCTCAGCAAGGCAGTAATATTAGTCATTCTTCACAGAGGATAAAGAATATATGTCTGTGATTATTGATAAGTTTATTAGTGTTTCTCAATCGTTGGTTTTGAAATATCCATTTCTGGAAGGATATAAATCCTGCTACACAGAAGTGATTTATTGCCCGCTTGTTGAGTTTCCAATTATGTGTTAGCATTAAGCTAAAGGACATGTGGTTGCTTTATTCAAAACAAAAGGATGAAAAACAAGTTACCTCCAGAGGGCTGTCGAGACCTTCTGGGCGAGCGCGGTTGTCTCTGGTATGGATCATTGGGCCCGTACAGTTCCAGCGTCCCAAGGTTCAACACCACTGTCTTCTGGATATAGTCCACGACTGCGACACCATTAATGTTGCCAAATACCACTCTGCATAAGGAAGGTAAGTAAATTCAGATATTTGTTTCTGAATACGTTGATTTTGTTTGAAAATAACGGCTCCTAATCTGTTGTGGAGATACAGTAATAATCAATTTTCACAATTCCTACTTTTTGGGTGTGACTAAAACACCACCATAAACGCACCAGATAAAAACTTGAGTGCCTCATTGTCGGCTGTGAGTGCATGCACCTCTTGCAGATTAAGGCGGAAGATAGACACTTTTTTAAAAAATTGGCTGCTTTAGAGCGCTTCATTGTGGACCTTAAGTAAATGCACATACAGCTAGCTAAATAAATAGGTAGCTACCTAGGTAGCTAGCTACCGACTGTAGTTACTGCTTCACCGAGGTCTTATCTGATCACGGCTCGGGTAAATCACCACCACACGAGTGTTGATGTTAAACAGGATGCGTTGACTTACAGGCCGTAGGAAGAATTGAGTGCCAGGCTTGTAATCTGCTGAGGGGGTTCCCCGCTCACCCACACCAACTGGACCACCAAGTCCACCTGGTAACCAGCAGACTGCTTTAGTGGAGTACTACGCACCCTGGAAAAAAAAAAAGTCAAAATAATAAATGGCAAGGGATGTGGGAGTGAAGCCAAGGAGTCCTGATGACTTACTTGAGGCAAGGCGTGTTGCTTCCGTCAGAGTTGTTGCTGCTGGTGTTGGGATGTGAAGGCAGCCCGCTCGGAGAAGCGCCCGGGTTGGGGTGCGCCGACGTGTGCTCCCCAACTCCGCCCTCAGGGGATTCAATGTCGTTCAGTTCATACTGCATTCGCACCTCGAGCAGCTAAAAAGTAATAAAGGTGTATATTCCTGAGCGGGCCATAGACCGTATGCTGCCCAACAAAATTGATTTCATCTCATTTAGGATACTCTTCTTTAAAGAAACATACAGTGGTGACTTAATTTAATAGAATGTAAAGAAAGCTTTTGCCAATTTTTTTTACTTCACTTCAATAGACATTTTGATTCTCCTTCTGTTGTTTTTGTTTTTTTGCGTGTTTCTTGCGGGAGTGTGGATGGGTGAGTGGATGTGTGTCCGGAGATGCAAAAGCACCTGCAAATTAATCGACAAATGAACTCTCATGTTTGCTTGCTAATTACCAACACAAAAAGTGAGAAAGCAAAAAAAAAAAACAGGTGCGAGCAAAATCCAAATCACCTGGCAGGAAGTTAGCACGTTGGTATCCACTCCCACATCCTTCTGATTGACAAGTGAGCATCTTCTCGATTGAAAAACGTGGCACAAATATACAGCGTGTCGACGGCTAGCCAGGCGCGGTGAAAACCAGCGCCTGGTTTTCACCGCGGCCGCACAAGATTAAACAGCACTTGGCTTTAAGTTGCTGAACAGTGAGTCAGCACGCCCCCATACATCGCAATCAACGCAGATCATAATGATTATCTCGCTTTGCCTTCTCATTGCTCCGTCTGTTGGCATGGCAACCATACTGTCATCCACAAGGGGTAGCTTTCAACGTGTGTGTGTGTGTGTGTGAGTGTGTGTGTGTGTGTGTGTGTGTCTGGCTGAGTTGGGAATCGCTACCTAGCCACTATATAGTAGCCTATATAGTGAATTAGCCATTTTGTACTGTTAACATTATTTTTCATTTGACCAATAAGTGAATTAATATTCCACTCCATAAAAATGCCTATGATTAGGATTGAGTGAATCATTCTGAACACAGCCTGTGTGTGATGCGATGAATTCCCTGCAGATAGTTTTGAAATAACAAGAAGGACCCACCCCAGCTCCCCTTACCTGAACCACCTCCGTGGTGACTTCCAGTTTACTGAAACGGTAGACGATGATGTTGGCCGACACGCCGGCCACGCACAGCATGCGACTCTCGGCGCACCAGGCCATCAGCTGGATGGCGAAAGGGTCCTCGTCGGACGCCTCGGCGCTGCCCTTGTCCTCTTTGGAGCGACTCCTGTCAAACACCTTGGCCGTTTTCAGCTTGTAGAGCACCTGGAGCATTACTGAGGCAAACAGAGAGTAAGGTCAGTGTCAGCACACATCACAACACAAAAAGAGTGGCGGGAAGTTCCAGAGCGCAAATATTTTGTGGGGTTTTTTTTCCCCATGTTGTGCCAAGTTATCATAATAGGTATTTACGATTGTCAATAACGGGCATTTTTACTTTTATACGTAAGTACATTTTATCTACACATTTTAACCTTAAATAATGTTTCTTCTAATTCAATGTGTTCTTGCTTATTCCATTTCTAATGAAGAAAAAAACAGAGCTCACTTGCAGAGGCATCCCAAAACTTCACCGTTCCATCAGCATGCCTACAAGAGTGAGAATTTAAAGAGAGGAGGACAGTAAATAAAAAAAGGAGTGGCCTTTTTTTTTTGTGACTAATTCATAATATATACTGTATGTATTCTGTATATTATATTATCGCCCCGGTCTGGCAGGAAAGACTGAAATGGAATAAATGCATTATTTACAAGCGCTCTGTGTGCTGAACAAGTTGATCATATATAGATATGACAATTGTATTCCTTGTACTGCTTTTTTTCTTTTTCACTCAGTGGTTCTTGTTTCCTCGCCAATTTGTCCGAGTGCACTGGGGAGCTGAACATTCGTTCCGCAAGCGGTGGCACACTCTTGCAAGACCGAACTGGACAAGAATACAGTTATATGCGTGTGCGAGTGTGACTAGCGACGCGGTTATCTTACCCAGTGATGATGATCTCCGGGTAGCTCTGTGTGCCTTGACCCCAGTTGCCTCCACTGATAGGCCACTCCTGGAAACCAGCAAACACACATGTCCCATTAGCGTCAACGACATATCAATAGAAGCATTGAATCAACGTTGTGTGGCGCGCGCCTCCACACTGGCTGTCAACACGTACAAAAAGGCCACCGGGATGACTCACGGTGTTCTTTACGTGTGAATCACACCCCCCGATCCTTCCTTTCAGTTTGATATCCTTTGAGTAAGAGTGGCTAAAAGGCTAACATAGCGAGGTGACAATACAAGCATACAAAATGTGCCGCGGCAGGTCAAGAAGATATTTTAAGAGCAGGGGATGAGCTAAAATATTAGTGGCCAAATTCATTTGAGAAAACTAGCCGCCTGATTCCTATTAACCTTCGACACTGGAAGTTGTTTCAGGGTAGGAATTATGAGCCAGTATAATGAAGTCATTGGGTATTATGTACTGATACATCATGCCCTTGTGCTGAAGTGATGAAATGCTAACAGCATGCTGACACTGGTCTTCGCACCAGAAGCAACTAATCAAGCCGTTGATGTCACTGGAGGTATGATTTGCACTGTCTCATTTTGTTTGTCACCTTTATAACACCGTCAGCCAGTGCAAGTCAAATAAAAAAATACAACCGTGATGCCATTGTTCTGTTCCGCCTCATTAATGGACAAAGAGGAGTGCCTTCAGCATTTTATTGTGACTGGCACCAAACGGCGTATTTATCTGCCTTCCACGATAAAAGTTGTCTCGTTTGCATCTGAGTCATTCTATTGAGGGAATGACAAGAGTGATAAAATATCATCAGAATAGCCAAATCGTCTTGTCTTTTGCAGTTTGTTGTTTCTGTCACTATTAGTTGGTAAAAAAAAAAAAAAAAGTAGTAAAAGAATAAAATAATGGATCTGCTTTCAAATGATGAAAATATTTGGGGTTTTGGTTACGAAAAAAAATAGTACTAGCGGTGGCCAATGTTATCAGAGTTTAAAAAAAACTAAAAGGAAATAAAATAAGACAAATAACTTTTTCATGAATGAAATGAAGTATGAACAAACAAAATATAAAGTAACTGAAATGATACCTTGTATTTATAAAACTAAAACTAACTATAATTATAGTGAAAATGTCCTTTGTTTTCATCTTTGTCAGTTAATAGCATTTATGAAATGGTGGGCTTGATTTTAAATGTTTTTTTTTTTACATTTTATATTGAAGGTCAAAAAGTTGTTTGAATATTAGTTTAGTTTACTGTATTACACATTACTTGATGACCTTTATTATTTTGCACTTGACAAATCCCCCTCCATAAAAAACTAATACTAAAACAAAAAAAAACTAGACTAAAATGAAGCATTTCAACAATCAAAATGAATCAAAATGCACAAACTTGCTCGAAAACTAGTGAATTTAAAAAAGCAGAGTCAAAATGAAATAAAGTCAAGTGTCTCCTCCAAATTTTGCGATAGAAAAAATTTAAAACCTTTAGCAGCTTTTTGCTGTTTTGCCTGGAATCTCGACCAACGCCATGTTTAATCAGTCATAAAAATTGAGTAGACTTGGTGTTTTTTTTCCACAGTTCAGAATGCTCACAGTACCTTTTTGCTGTAGCCCTGACGCTTCTGTCGCGAGCCAACCGAGTAAAGTGCTGGTATGAGGTCCACGGGGCAATCGGCGAAGTACTCGCAGCAAGTCACCGGGGACTCGTGGATGGTCAGTGGGTAGGGGTTCTCGAAAATGGGGTAACTGTTCGAGAGGAGCGACAGCAAGTCCTCAGTTGGAATGCCTCAGTTGTGGATGTTCCGTTGGGGGAAGCACTCACCCGTTTTGTGCAAGGTCGATCACCACTAAGTCCTTCTCCAGAAGGACCACCACAGCGTATGGTTCCTGAAAGTCTGTAAGATCCAAAATGAGACAATTCTTGAAAAAAAAAAAAAAAAAAGTAGCTTTCAGGTTTTCATCGCTACTCCGTGCTTAAGTTCAATGTCAAACTAAACATACGACAAAGAGAATTACATCCTGTGTCTTTAAAGCAGCCACATCATTTCAGCTTCAGTTCACAAACCCGTTGAGCTTAATGCTAACTAACAATGGAAAATACCATCGATGGGTTAACGAATGACATCAGCACCTTGGTGTTCTAAGTCTGTTTTTGGTTACAAGTGATCACAGAATGTTTGAAGATTTCTAATAGCATTTAGGCTAATTTCCCTTAGCCGGTCAATGGTGTTTCACATTAAACATTAGCATCAAGCTAATGAACTTGGTTTGTTTTATGTGTCGATTTAACAATAAAATTCAAATGGGAGTGAGGAAAAAAAAACTTAGCAGGCCCGCTTTGTTTCACAAATTGTGTGAACAGACCTATTTGGTTCCCCACAGTGATATCATACGCAAACTTATGAGTTACAGCCGAGGTCTCACTAGAAACATTTGTGCAAACGGGTGGAAAAAAAAAGCATAATCTTCGGTTGATTGTCTCTTCTGGTACATTTTTGTCTTCTCCACACTTGAGCACATCAGTCAAGGCGGCAGTCAGACACACAGATGCATACAATGTAATAATCCTCAGTGATGTCTATTACCAGATGAGATCAGCTGGCTGCCAGTGACATAATGAAGTCGCTGCTTTTACATAATGCGCCGGCTAATCCGTCCCGCAGCTGTGTGTGTGTGTGCCAAATGAAGGCTCTTCCGCGGCAGATTACGCTGCATTCACATCCACTCGTTTCAGCTCCTCAACATGTGGAAAATATGCTAATTCCATTCAGACGCCGGGGATATTGTGCGCAAATGAAGACGACGTGAGGATGCAATTTCCATACGTCCCCTTGGGAAATTTCAGATTTATTACCGCGGCGCGAGCGTAATTAAAGAACACACGTGGAAAGCGGCGTCGAAGCGGCGGGAGCAACGCGCCAACTCACCATTGGGGTACGGCGTCTCGCACACGGTGAGGAAGTCTACGATAGGGTAGTCCATTTCCAGGACGGCCGTGCTCTTGCCGTGCATGACCGTCAGGCACGGCCGCCGGCCCGCCGTGTCGTAGGACAGACCGCCGGACAGGATGATGAAGGGCTCCCTGGGGAAACGCAAACCAAGAAAAATAAACATATCTCAATTTATAGACCAATATGTAACAGTTAAGAGGTGAGCCCAAGTGAACCCTGTTTGCTCACCAAAACAGCAGCATAGAAGACAATCTCTCACGTGAATTTGCGTTCTCGGCGTGTTACGTTATGTTTTTTATCCATTTCTTACGGCTTCTGCAAAGTCGGCCTCTGTTCCTGACGTTTATAAAGTCAAGTAGTTATCAATTATTGAGACTGTAAATGTTGTCAATTTTGGAAAAAAAGATACAGTCTAATAATTATATACAATATTTTTTCTTCCAAGGAAAAGTGTACCTACAAATTCTCACGATTCTCGTCAAATATGAATTTGGTCTCATAAAATCCGACCACCGAAACCACCCGACCAAAAAAAAAAAAAAATATATATATATATATATATATATATATATATATATATATATATATATATTCTGATAAAAACGGATAATGAATTCAAACCAAACGCCACCGCTTACCCAATCCTGGTAGTTTTGTATTCCACTTTGAGAATGGGTTTACACGGCTCTGGCTTCTTGCCATCCTTGGGCTGTTTGCCTGAAATAGAATAGGAAAAAAAAAAACCAACAAACAAAAAAACTTCAGTTCACGCCACCCGATGCTCTTGTTTATCCAAATCACGCCGCATACTAATTGAATGAAAAAAAAAAACACGAGTGAAGAAATGTTAATTACAGAAGTGATTAAAAGGTCGTAATAATAATAACAATAGTCAATAAAACGGCGTGTTTCCAAACTACTTCTACAGTGAGTCACAATTAAAGAATGTCTAAGCCTGGCTTAAACTCGTCAAAGGAATTTGCACAATTGCGCATTAAATACCAAAGTAATTATACAACCAGCGTCAGACGAGAAATTTAAAAAAAAAAAAAACGACACAGGGCTAAAATCCTTTCCACAACACACCGAGCGTCAGTTTCTTGTCGGCCCTTGAACGTGTCAAAAGTGCTCCGAGGGCTAAAAAGCAGGTGCGAGCTAGGATGCGGCAGGATGAAAAAAATCAGAAGATTCAGAAGAAGAAGAAGTTTCAGGAGAAGAATCAGAAGAAGAGACTGAAGACGAGTCAGAAGAAGTTTGGTGATGGTATGAGCATGCGAGTGCTTACCGTGGGGGGTGATTGTCTGTATGGGCTTGCCCTGGCCTCTCAGGTTCCAAATGGTCAGCGTCCCGTCTGAGTGACTGCACACGAACTGCTTGCCCTCGTGATGCCAGGCAACTGAGTGGATTGCCTAGGAAACAACAGGTGGAAACCGAGGCTGTCAGTAGTTCCGCACGATGACACAGGATAAGAAAAAAGAAATGATTGTATGGAATTCTTCATGGGAAAAATAAAAATAAAAAATTGGTGAGCCGTTTGACTGGATTCCGGTTTCATTAGAGAGTGATTAGCTTCTATTTCGATTTGTATGGCTGTTCGTTAAAAATGTAAATTGCGACATTGTCTGTGCAGTTCATCAAGGTTTTATGATGGTGACATTTAAGAGTCTGGAATGAATGCATGAATGAACTCCTGTAGGAACACGCGTTTTGGGATTAGATCAGCGCAGAGGTCAACGGGAATCACAGAACAATGCTGTGTTAGCACAAAAAATAAAATAAAAAGAGAAAAAACGCTTTTAGAAATAGCCCAAATGCATTGCTTCTTTACAAGCGATCATTGTAAACGCAATCCTGACGTGTCCCATTATTATTATTGTACTGTATTTAATTCGAGTAAAAGTCCCTTTTTTCCTCTTTATTTTTTTTTTCATGACCTGATGTAGCAAAAGTATCCTCAAACAAAACATTCTTAGCATAAACTATGATGCCAGTGTCATTAAAAAAAAAAAATTACGGAACGAGAGTTATTCCTTGTAGAAAAACTTTGCTTGTCATGAATCATTTTATCGTCGTAAACGCACAAGATTTTTCTCATCGTAAAACAAATTTACCCCTCATAAAAATCAAAGATTTTGTCTTTGTATTGTTACCATTTTATTCAAAAACGCGGCTGAGATAGGGGCTCTCGAGGACCGGACTTCGGCTTAAGAGTGTCATACAGTGTGATCAGCAGGTTGCAACAAAGATTCAGAGAGACTGACTGGAAGAGACAGAATAATTTCTCACTGGTGGATCGGGCGATCCATTTTCCAAACGATCACGGACTAGCCCCAGAGTATGTTACTGACCCCCGCAAAAAAAAAAAAGAAAAAGAAAAAAAATCACAGTGAAAATGGATGTAGCAACGTGTTGAAGTCAATGAGATTATGCTAAATCTGGTCTGCTGGTCTTTCTCGCTCTTTGGCTGAGCACCATATTGGAAAAAATGGAGTGGATTTACCTCATTTCCAGTTGCCATCGCCCTCCCTTCTCAGATAAGCTCATATCTTCACACTGCTCCCGTGGTCTTATTGAAACCGCCCCAAAAGAGCTTATCTCTGCTCTCTAAACCCCTGTCGTGACATCTCTCCACAGACCAGAGTGGAAAAGGACTCCGGGGCAGGAAAAAAAATAAAAAATCCCAAACCAAATCAAGTCCTTTCGCAGTTTTCCTCGCCTCCGAGCTCATCTCTCTCGCTGCTCTCGTGGAATGTCTGGAGGTTATTCCCCACGCCGCCGCACCTCAATGGCATGCGTTGTTTGAAAACTTCCATTTGTTGCCCACGCAAGGACGCCGAGGACAATGGCGGCGTATCGCGGCGGCGCATCGCTGCGGCAATGCATCGCGGCTTTGATTGCTCAATGACCTTTCCTCTGTTACCGTTGTGGACAAAGCTGCGGACCAAATTAACGAGGGCGGCTAGAGCTGCGCGTAATTACCAACAACATAAAATAGAAGCTTTCCGCTCGACCGGTGTTTGCTTTGAAGACTTGGTTTAAAGGGATTCTCTTTTCCCCTGAATACACGATTCTGACGATCCAGACACACTTAAACTATTCATAGCTGATGGCTCATCTGAGATGTCGGCTGCTGTTTCCACTATTAGCAGAGTATGATTCTTCCTGCCCTGATGAAGATGATCACTCCCTCCGCGTAGAAATCGAGACGTCTCTCTATCAATAATTTCGATTCGTCAACGGCAGAAAGTGCGGAACCTGTTTCCTATCAGGGGCCATTTCACGTCATAGAAAGTCCTCTGAGCGTGCTAATACATTGATGAAATAAATACCGTGCAACAATTAAACACATTGTTAATGTGACATATGAACATGTGCGGGTTCGTGTTTTCTGGGATTCTTTGTTCCAGCTCCTCTGAGGAGCCTCTTGGAATCACTTGATGGGATATTTTATCAACCTTCCAAAGCTGTCACACTTTAAAAGTACAATCGTGTGCTCTTTGGCCCAAACCACATATTTCCTTTTCCCGCCCGAAAAATATTTTTGGGGGTAATCCTGCACACAAACCACCCAACCAAATAAATAAAATGAAAGCGCAACCTCCCCTTTCCTTGCTTGCACTTGGCTGAAGCAACATAACCGACAAATATTGCAAATGCCTGAGTAGGAATACAATTTTGCAAGCAAGCCAATAAGGTCTGACACAAGTCCACGGGGCATCATGACACTGGCTCTGTTTTATTGTGTTTTCTTTTATTTATAGAGCCTCTCCTGCGCCGCCCGCCGGGAAACACGACGACGGGAGAGGCTGAGTGCACTGGAAAGTTTCGGCCTACAAAACCATGTTATGACATCGATATGCAAGCTGCGAGCCTCACTCTGGAGAAAACTACTCCAGTGTGCTCTGATATTAACTACCGCCAATAAATAAATGCCTCGTTAGACGCAGGTACATCACTGAAATATGCATACTTTTTTTCCCCGAAGGGTGGAAAAAGTACCTGCTAGGTAGGGGCTACAAGCTAACATTGCATACAGTATGTTCTTCTCATTAAGCATCACCAGTCAACTTAACTCAGCTTCCTTCACAAGCTGCTGGTTGGTAGATGGCCAACAGAATTTCCCAAAACAGCCTTCAATCTGTTAAACGCCATTTTCAGTCTTTACTGTCAAACTAAACATCAAACAAAGAGAAGGACAGGATGTGCATGTTAAACTATCACACAACGTTGCCTCCTGCTAGCTTGCTTCGTTCACCTCCATGAAAACAAAGACCAATATTACTGCAGTTGACCGATTCACTAAAAGCAGTTGTCAAAGTCTTCTTTGTTTGTATCTGGTGGCCATGTTGCACTTAGCACAGGGAGTCACAATGAATTAATCATCACACGCAGTGTTTGATTCGCAATGTTCCATTTAATTTTGTTCGTACCGTATATAAGTGCAATAGCGAAGTGCTTTTTTCCTTGGTTAAAAAAGGTAACAAGAAAAAAAAAATACATTTTAAAAAAACAAAGGAAATTGGAACAGATTATTGACAATTTCCGTTCACTTCAATGGGGAAAATTGATTTGAGATGAGAATGTTTAGTGTTGCAAAAGTTGTTTACGGGACTAATTATCTCAAGACACTACATCTGATATTTTTCAGTATTGTAATCTTTAGGCAAATAAAACTAATCTTTAAACTACTTGGTATACCTTAAAATATTCCGTATTAATTGATTTTTTTTCTTTTTTTTTAACTGAAATGAAGATGGGGTTGCTCGCAGATTAATGTTCCAAAATTGCTTTGACTTCATTTTGAAAATCCATTATTAAATAGAATTTCTACCCTTCTGAGACGAAACAAGGGGCTTTTTTTTTTTTTTTGGTACAATCATCACTTTTACAGGTATTGAGGCGCTTATTTATTTTCCGAAAGCGAGCTGCTGTCAGGGTAAACCATCGCACGTCTTCTTTGTTCATGAATAGGTAATTTCAATTCCAGCCAGCATTAAAAGATACCGGAAGGAAGGTGAGAAATCAAGGTTTGCCTACCTCATCATAAGTGTAGCGATAGTCGGCCTTCTTTGATTTGAGATCCCACAGGACCACGATCCCGGACTCGAATCCAATTATCAGCTGAGAGAGGAAACAGCAGTCCAGGAGACAGGTGGAGATGACAGACGGAGGGTGAAGATATTAAAGGGGGGAAAGTGTGTGTGTGTGGGGGGGGGGGGGGGGGGGGTGATGCATTTGACATTCATGTGCCATGTAATATAGGCTTAGGTAAGAATGTCGCCTACACAAGGGACAACAACATCATCTTTATATGAAGAAAACGAGTTACCTAGAGGGATATGCCGTCCCTTCTCAGAAATAATTGAATTTAATTATTTACTATTCATTAATTATATCATTCACAAAGGATGAACCAAAAATGTCCAACAAAACTCAACTCAAATTTCCAAGGACGTCCATTTTCTCCGTTTCAAAAAAGAAAATGTGATTTATATTTTTCTAAACTGTTAAGCCCTAATAGTCGGGATGGCGTCGTGACATCACCAATCAATTCCGCACAATTGACCAAGTCCTTCGCACTCAATTATGATGTCTATCGCTAGTCAGCTGAACCTAGCTAAGCGACGCAGAAGAAAAATGACTCTCAAGACTAAGCCACAATTAGTGTTTTGTCTAGTGGAATAATGGGATGCGTTTTCATTTAATTGATGCGCTTCCAAGTCGTGCTGATGAAATCTGTGAATCACCCAACACAAGACCAGCATCTGGGATTAAACGTTTAAAAGCCTCAACTTTATCCTCGAGAATGATATCAAACATTTAACTCCAGTCAACCTTTCAGTGGATGGGAAGAAAATACAGAAGCTCAAATCTTGACTGCTTTTGATTAAATGAATGCAAAATTTTGCCTTTCCATTATTTCTCAAGGGGAAAAACCCCAATTTGAAATGTATTATCGCTACCATTTCAATCTCTGAGGTGCTAAGTGGGATTTAATAGTGTCCTTTACCTTTCCCTCATCCATGGGGTTGTCACTGATGTGGACGACTGGTCCAGGGTGAGCCTTGGATGACCTTCGGGGAGACACAAGAGAGAAATAAGTAGTGAGCGACAAACGTCTCCATCTGGTAATTGACTCGGGTCCCTTAACACTGGAGCGGCTGAGGTCAAAGCAGGCGAGGGTGCGTCTGAAAATCCACAGAGGAAATGTGCTGGTGAAGCCCGAGCTGTCAATCAGCCTCTCGGACTGTTCAAACTTGTGATGGATGTTTCTGTGAAGATGTTACCATTGGAACATCAGAGAAAGAAAAAAAAACACTCCTCTGTTTGTACTTCACCCTGCAGCCCAGACAGACTTTTTTTCGTACAAGCCAACTAAACCTGCCCCCCCTTCGGATGCCACAATGACGGATGAGGGTCACGAGAGAAGGTCAGTGACTACTAAAAGTCTAACACGTTGGCCAAGTGCCGCATGGCCTGGGCAAGGATACTCTTTGGAAATAAACAGTCGGGACACTTTGTGCAAGAGGATAAAGAGAGAGTATTGTCATTTACGGCCGTATGAATCTGACACTCATGAGGTCAATGGATGAACTTTGTTTTGAAAAACGGATGCTGAGAAAACATTTAAGAGGGAGTATTCTTGTGATCGTACTTTTGATACGCCACAATTAAAGCTCGCGCTAGGCGTGTCTGTTGAATGCCCCACTCAACCGTCAGTGAAATACCCGACTACAATCTGAAAAATAGTTCACATAATAGGGTTCACATAATTACATATTTGAACCGTAAAAATAAACCCTCTTAAATCCACTTTAATCCTCCACGGCTAAAATATATCCCACTGGGTTGTCACAACGAGGCGCTCTAAAGGGGCAACCAAAATGAAATCTCTAGTTCACAAGCTGGATGTCAAGATTTTATTCCACAATTGCCCCTCCTGGCTCTTCTACCTTTCTCACCATGACATACTCACAGCTGACAATGAGGCACTCTCAAGTGGACACGCCAGTGGTCAATCCAAAGGCGAGATGTTTTTTCGGGGTGTAGGCTAGCTAGCTAGCTAGCTGCTGTGTCGTAATGGCGGCAGATAATGTGAGAAATGGCACTCAAAATTTGATATTGTGAGAATCGGTATAAAAGAGCAGAAGTCACCCATCAAGTGACAGTTATAGCACCGGTTTTTGTCACTTTTTAGACTTCCACGTCACGACACAAGCATCAGCATTGATAATAAGAGCACTGGAATCTTTGAAATGAAGGACCACAAGTGGAAAGCGTTCACAGTTGTGTATGAGACGCAAGCATCATTCAGCGGCAGCTATATTTAGGCTGATGGTGCCGGATGATTGGAGGCTTATTATTACTGAAGCTGTGGCTGCCGCTTTCTTTCTTTTTTTTTTTTTTTGCTTCATCTTGTCTCAATTCGCCGCCTTCTCACACACGTGCTGCATACACACACATACACACGCAGCCCAGCAATTAACGCACTTCTTAACACCCACTTTGTGAAACACACACCCATAACAATCAATTAGCCTCTCGGTGAATTACAAATGCAATTCGTTGGCCTGTGCAGTGTGGTTTATTTTCTCTTGTTCTAAGGGTTTCGATGTTCTTAGTTTTAACGTCACGGGGTTTCACAGATGAAATCCCTTTTGGTACAGTGATTTGTTTGAATAAATAATTATGTTTCATGTATTCTGGATTGAGTGCCTCTTTTTATTGTACCGTATGTACAGTAGCTGTGAAGCACTTTGTATTGTGCTCTGCGAAAATGCAAGAAATGCTTGACCAACGTAGTAGCCAAACACTGCATTTGTCAATCTTTCATGCCAGAACAATGCCGAAAATGAATTAACTCCAGAAATGAGCTTTATGTACCGTAATATTAAATCACACACGAGGTGACATGAGGCCACAAACTGCACATGAAACAACCATGTCGCAAACAAGCTGTCGTCGTTGGGGGTTTTTGATGTCATCGGCCCGGCAGTTACTGCAGATGTTCACCACGTCACTGTGTGGCTTTTCCTTAAACGGAAAACGTGCTTTTTTAACATACAACTGCCATATCTGGAGTCAACAGAGCCCTAGAAATGATAAAGGAGGGGGAAAAAATTCCATTGAATGTTAGCCACAATGTAGATGCACACAAATTGCTCATTTGTGGGCAAAAAATATTGATGTGAATGGGCATTCAAATAAACATGAGTGAACGGACCGATGTGTGCAATTTGTGTCCAAAATGCCAGGCACTGCAATATTACATCACCTGTCCGTGTGATTGAAAAGAACATTATAGCAAGAGCAATGTCGTTAATCTGCACCCGCTTCAGGTTGGTGAGTGTGAGCGCGGTCGAAAATGAAAAAGGAAAGAGGAGCTGGAGCCCCAAGCCAAGGCGCTCATGTGCAATGTGTGTCATGCTACGCTCTGAATGTTTTTGCCACTCCTGGCCCACTTCTGTGCCCGCTGACCATCATCTTGAATCAAGTCCACAAACACACACAGGCAAATACTTTAAGACTGCAGCAATGTGAGCGTACACAAGAGTCAAGAGTCTCATTGCCTCAAGCCAAAGCTGAACAATGCTACCCAGAGCCCTTCTGGATGGCTTTGTGCTGCTCTAACTAATAAAACAGTCAGACAGATAAAGATGAGTTTAAAGATGAGCTATTTAAAGTGACCCAATACGCAACAGTAATATTAGTAATTCCTTGTAGAAGATAAAGAATATATGCCTATGAGTACTGTCACCCTGTCTGTCTGTATGTATTGCTTTGTTAAAATAACCATTCCTTTAAGTGTTGTTACACCGCCACAAAGATGCTATTCATTAGCCTGTCTATGATGTTCTCCATTATGTGTTAGCATTGAGCTAGCAGACTTAAAGGCAAAGGTATGTGTTTGTTTTCAATATTCCTTTTTTTCACATGCAGTTTGACAATATTTGCTCACCAGGAGTTCACTGCCACCATCCTAGGCTCGTACCATGTCTGGAATTTTTTGGGTGAGTCATGCAACTTTTAAACTCATCTTCTTTTGTCGGTGGACTTCCAACAAGTGTCGGCCCGGCTATAGCCCTGAGTACATTCTAATGTAATCGTAATGACGCATGCATATTGAACACCATTCCTGCCGTTAAAAAGCAATTTGTCAGAGAGAAGTCAAAGTTACTGCGTGTCCAGCAGCCCTTATCGCCCCTTTCTATCTCATTATTCGTATCTATCTTCGACCACTCCCCCCATAACGGCAAAAGCTCTTATCACCGCAAGCCCGCACCCTCCTCTATCCGTCCTCTCCTGCGTACATGTCCTACCTCTCCTAAAACCACAACCCCACCGCCCACCAACATACCCCCACCCCCCTCCCCTGTGCTTCCCTGCTCAACTCACGCCTCGTCTCATCTCCCCCGCAGCTCAGACGTCTGCGTATAGCGTACAGTGATCTTGGCGGACACCTGTTCCAAACCTCCTCTGCTAGTCCCTCGCGGTGCACATGCACTCGCTCTCGCAAACGCAGACACGCGCGCACAGGAGGTGGGAATCTGCGAAGCAAAACGCTCCGGTGAATAATTTAAGCCTCTACAGCTAGGAAATAAAATGGAGCCTGTCAAGCTGACAGATTCATTGAAGGCGCTATAGGAAACATTTGGCTACCTACCAGTGAGAGTCTTTATATATATATATATATATATATATATATATATATACAGCAACCTCCCTGAACAGAACCCAGTTACCAAAACAGTGGCAGACATACAGGAAAGAGTCTCAGATATGAAGAACTGGACAGCACCAGGCCCGGACATGGTCCACACCTACTGGCTAAAGAAACTCACAGCACTCCATGAGCGCCTAGCAGCACAAATGAACCAGCTGCTGAGGGATGGGACTCACCCAGGATGGCTAACCGAAGGGCGAACGATCCTGATCATGAAGGATCCCTCAAAGGGTGCAGTCCCATCCAACTATCGGCCAATAACCTGTCTCTCCACAACATGGAAGCTCATGTCAGGCATCATTGCGGCTAAGATAAGTGGACACATGGATCAATACATGAGCGAAGCACAGAAGGGCATTGGTAGAGATACCAGAGGAGCCAAACATCAGCTCCTGGTTGACAGAACAGTCGCACAAGACTGCAGGTCCCGACGTACCAACCTGTGCACAGCCTGGATTGATTACAAGAAAGCCTATGACTCGATGCCACATACATGGATCACTGAATGCTTGGAGTTGTATAAGGTGAACAGGACCCTAAGAGCCTTCGTTGCGAACTCGATGAGGATGTGGAAAACCACACTTGAAGCCAATGGCAAGCCACTTACCCAAGTGTCCATCAAATGTGGCATATACCAAGGTGATGCACTCTCCCCACTGCTGTTCTGCATAGGACTGAACCCCCTAAGCCAAGTAATCACCAAGACAGGCTATGGATACCGCCTCAGAAATGGAGCTACGATCAGTCACCTCCTCTACATGGATGACATAAAGCTGTATGCTAAGAGCGAAAGGGACATAGACTCCCTGATCCACACAACCAGGATCTACAGCAGCGACATCGGGATGTCATTCGGGCTTGAGAAATGTAGTTGGATGGTGACTAAGAGAGGAAAGGTAGTCCGCACTGAAGGGGTCTCACTCCCTGAAGGAACAATAGCAGACATTGAGGACAGCTACAAGTACCTCGGTATACCACAAGCCAATGGCAACCTCGAACTGGCAACAAGGAAAGCGGCTACGGCCAAATACCTCCAGCGAGTGAGGCAAGTCCTAAGAAGCCAGCTCAATGGCAAGAATAAGACCCGGGCAATAAACAGCTATGCCCTGCCAGTGATCAGATACCCTGCAGGAATAATAAGGTGGCCAAAGGAAGAGATTCAGACCACGGACGTTAAGACCCGAAAGCTCCTAACCATGCATGGAGAGTCCCATCCCATATCCAGCACCCTGAGACTGTACGCAAGCCGAAAGGAAGGAGGCCATGGACTAGTGAGTGTGAGAGCCACTGTCCAGGATGAAACATCCAAGCTCCATGAATACATCAAGGAGAAGGCTCCAACGGATGACGTACTCAGAGAATGTCTCAGACAATGGGGAACAGAAGATGAGGCGATGGAAGAGGGACCATCATGGGAGGACAAGCCCCTACACGGGATGTACCACCGGACCATAACTGAAGTGGCCGATCTCAAGAAGTCCTATCAGTGGCTAGAGAGGGCTGGCCTGAAGGACAGCACAGAGGCACTCATCCTGGCTGCTCAGGAGCAGGCCCTGAGCACCAGAGCCATTGAGGCCCAGATATACCACACCAGACAAGACCCAAGGTGTAGGTTGTGCAAAGAGGCACCTGAGACAATCCAACACATAACTGCAGGGTGTAAGATGCTGGCAGGGAAAGCCTACATGGAACGCCATAACCAGGTGGCTGGCATAGTCTACCGAAACATCTGTGCGGAGTATGAACTGGAAACCCCAAGGTCAAAATGGGAAACACCTCCGAAGGTGGTGGGGAATGACAGAGCGAAGATCCTGTGGGACTTCCAGATCCAGACTGACAAGATGGTAATGGCGAACCAACCAGATATCGTGATCATAGATAAAGGGCAGAGGAAAGCCGTTGTAGTGGATGTAGCGGTCCCAAGTGATGGAAACATCAGAAAGAAGGAACACGAGAAACTCGAGAAATACCAAGGGCTCAGAGAGGAGCTGGAGAGAGCCTGGAAGGTAAAGGTGACAGTCGTGCCTGTGGTGGTCGGAGCACTCGGGGCAGTGACCCCCAAACTAGATGAGTGGTTGCAACAGATCCCGGGAACAACATCGGACATCTCAGTCCAGAAATGTGCGGTGCTGGGAACAGCAAGGATACTGCGCAGAACCCTCAAGCTTCCTGGCCTCTGGTAGAGGACCCGAGCTGAATGAGGGACGGACACCACCCGAGGGGGGGTGAGACGAGGAATTTTAAAATTTATATATATATATTTTTTGCTGATCTAAAATTCCATTTCAACAATAATAACGTCTCGAAAATGTAAAATAGTGAATACGCAGCATCCCTGGTAGCACTTAGATGAGTCGATAGGCCACGGTGGCAATATGACTTTGTCTACTATTGAGTTCACGTATTGATCCGTACTTAGGCCGAATACTGTGCCGGTGTTTCTGCACTGCTAAAACACCGGCACTCCCCCAAAAAGTTTGTGATGTATTTATTATTATTTTTTTTTTAATAAACAAAAATTGAACTCGATAATATTGGACGCCCCCTTCATAAAAAACACAATCACAGCCTTATGAAATGCAATATTAAGAACGATACAGTTTGTGCAACATGATTAATTGATGACTCCTTCCATTGTGTAGAACTTGGGCACCGAGGCGGCAGTGAAGTGATGCAGTAACCTGCAGTCCAGTTAGTTGCTTTTCACAGAGGATAAAGAATATATACCTGGGAATATTTCTACATTTGTGTATTCATGTGTTGCTGCACTAAATGCCAAATATCCATTGCCTGAAGCATGCCGACACCGCCACATGGATGCTATTTGTTAGCCCATCTTTGATGTGAATGGACAAATGACATTATCTGTGTATGCGAATGCCAGACCGTTATTTTACAGAGTGTATTTGTAAATGGGCAAATAGAGGTTTGCAGTGCATGTGTATGTGAATGGTAAGACCGATGTTTACTGGTCGGATGTGTACGGATTACGTGCGACTACAACTGGCCAGACAGGCTAGCGGACGTAGCTAACACTCACAGTTCAATGGCTTTGTTCCACATGATGACGTAGCCTGAGAGCATGAACGACTCCACGTTGACGATGTGGATGTTTCCCCGTTCGGTGCCGATGTACAGCCACTTACTCTGGAAAGGCAGGTGGCAGAAGGTTATCCTGCCAAAGGAAAAACACACAAAAAGTGTTACGGGACAAAAAGACGGACAATGCTGATAAATCACGCCGAACACCGCAAAGATTCTTTGCCAGCCATCGGTTTCGAGTCTCCTCCCAGACTGGGAGCGTAATGAGAGGCTACTAACCCTTCTGTCCTCATCAACTGTGGTGATCCATTCATCTTCTCATCCCTTTTTCATCATTTTGCTCTTTCATCCATCTTCCCGTTACACCTCCAGACCGTCCCAGGAATAATAATGTGCGACCTTGCTCATCTGGCTCCCATAATATTTCAGGGTTGATGTTTTTTGTATCTCCGGCTCTAGTCTCAGAGTATTGTAAAGACAAAAGCAGCCCGTGGGAATGTTTATTTGTAAATTCTTTGAAAAAGGTAGTATTTACCTTACCCATGGTAGTGTTAAAGTTTAAAAATGGTTGAATAATTGATGCCCATTGTACGTGGATCGGAAAAATATCACAAATTAGATGACTTGACTGTCGTTCCTTCCTTCTAACAGAGAACATTAGCATTTTCTTTCTTGATTTATGGGGATGGGAGCATCCATGAATGCTCTGGTTTCCTGTTTTCACACCAGTGCTGTCAATCCATCCATTGTTTGGAGTGGTCAAGACACGCACACACAAGCACAGACACACAAAAAGGCCAGTTGGCAGCTTGCAGGCTCACTGGGAGATGGCAAGCGCCTGCCGCAAACACAACTGTGCCACCACGTCACGTGACAAAGACAGAGGGGAGGGGGGGAGGGGGTTGGCTTATGGCGCGTTAATTGTCATCATTTCTAACGGCTCAGGTTTATTTGATGGATGATCCACCGAGGGCCGGTGCTGCGCATGCCAAGTTAGCGAGTGTGTCAGCAGTTTGGAAGCTTGACCTTAATTGCCGTGAGTTAGAACGGACTGAAAGGCCAACGAGGCAATTGTGTTTTGTAATCAGGCCCAGTGCGAAGGCCTTTTGTAATTATTGTATACACTTGAAACTCAGTTTTTCAAGGTCAGGCAGTTTCACTTAGCAACATGAAATTTCGTAAGCAAGTCTTATCATGAGGAGACCCACAAAAAAAAAAGAAAGTGATTGTGGCATGGCAGACTTCCTGCGTATTTTCAGGCACGGTGCCAGTCTGGGTATCGGTAACCTTAAGGGTAAAGTAGTAGCACAGAAGTTCATGTGGCAAATCCCTAGCCCAGAGGAGCGCCTTAATCCGGAGATGCTGCTGAGCCCAAATCTCCTCGCAGGGGTTTCAGTTCAGAAGAATCTAAAGAGATGACAGATTGTGTACACCCCATGCATAACCTCCCAAGAATGAGAGCAAGAATGAAAATGACGTACTGTACAAGGAAATCAAATATTCTATCGAACTAAGCAGAGCTTGGGAACGTTGTTTAAAGGGGAAACTTTGAAAGTCGCTTCGAGGCCTGAACAGTGCAAGCGTATACGGAAGGGATTGCTTCCGTTTATTCCAGCGCACCTGAAAATATTGCCGCAACATCATCAGAGGCACTTTATAAGGTGGAAACGTTTTGAAATGATTATCGTGGTCTCATTTTTTTTTTTAACCTCACAAAACCTGGCATTTCACCAGGGGTGTGTAGACTTATTATAGACACTCGACAGACAAACAGTGATTCAATGCACGTTCATAGCTATGGCCAAGTCTTCATGAAGCTATCAGGCAAGTTTTGGGATTTTGAGTGGATGCCTGCAAGACCATCTTCCACTGTGAGAGAGGTTTTGTGGAAAAAAACCCAAAAGTCCTCCCAAATGAGAAAAAGCCGGCTTTATCCGTGTGCGCTGACCCTAATGTCCGTCCCTTATTATCGCCCATCATATCAGCCTGCGTCCATGGCGACGTCGACATCTGCAGTGGCTTCCTGCCAGGCCACGGGCTGACTGGAGCATCCTACGCCACAGTGACTCGGCAGGATTTCTTCCTTTCCTCTCGCTCGCATCCCCGACAGCGCAACCCACAGACTGACTCACCGCTGTCTGGCGGAGGCCCAGTCTGTCTCAGCTCCGCCTCCCTTCCCTTCTCGCCTCGTTTCGGTCATCCCAAATGAATGGATGCCCGCGCCGGAGGGCTTTCCGCAACGCTGCGCTCGCCCGTCCCGACTCGAATTTGGATCGCTAGGCGGACAAAGGGAAGCTTCTGTCTGCGGTATATGCAAGTATGGATGCAATAGCACAGTGTGGTCAAGCGTGGAACTGGGGACTAACCCGCAGTAAAGAGTGGCTGTGTTCACGCTCGACGCTAAAGCTAATAGATACCTCAGTTGTTAAAAAAAACTAACTTAAACGGGGATGACAAATAGTTGACATCTGTAAAGCGGTTTTCGCTTTATAGTTCGTTGTTGTTGTGAGGCGTGATTTAATGCTAACAACTGTCGTATTCAAAATGGGAATGTCTCAAGTTTACAGACTCCCCCCCGAAGCAAGACATCTCTCGGCGACGACGTTTACAAAATGTCAGAGGCAGTCAAGCGCCTCCGTACGGACGCAAGCCGCCCCGTAAAGGTCGCCGGCGGCCACCTGTCCATCATGTCATCGCTGCGTCAGATCACCGCTTCTGACACATCACCCGTCCCGCGACTTTTCAGAAGAAGGGATACTAGCGCGTGATCCGATTGGTTCCGATGTCTGACCACGACGACGGTGATTGCAGGAGACTTCCTTGAGGTCCTTTCTTGTCTTGCCCATCCGAAGATTACAATTACATATGGTTTTATATATTTTTTAAATGTTATTTCATCATACCGCATTTTACACATTTAGAGGGTAGAAATGGGACACGAGGATGGGTCAACACATCATTGTCGTATTGTCTGTGCTGGCAGACAGTTGAGGTGTAATGGAAAAATAAGGAGTCAGGTATCCATGCTACAGACGACGTTAACCGTATCGGATGATCTCAGTAGCTCAACCGGTAGTGAGGGGGTGGGGGGCGGAGGTCATTTTCACTCGTCTACCCTTCTGTCACCTCTCTCTGCTGAACTTGAGTGAGTGCAGGATAGCCGGTCTTTTTTGCCTCAGGTTCCACAGGTGCACTGTGTCGTCAGCCAGGGCGCTCACCAGCGCCCCCTGTCATAAAAAAAAAAAAGAAGAAAGAAAATCAACAATTGTCCCTGGGTGTGAATGGTTGTTCGTCTCTGTGTGCCCTGCGATTGGCTGGCAACCGATTCAGGGTGTCCCCCGCCTACTGCCCGAAGACAGCTGGGATAGGCTCCAGCACCCCCCGCGACCCTAGTGAGGATCAAGCGGTTCGGAAAATGGATGGATGGATGTATTGTGATGATATGCACACACAAAGTCAGAAAACATCTTGCGCACAAACATGAGTCAGTTGGCGCTCTCCCGGTTAGCCGTGATGTATATAAAAGTAGGTGTGTAGGAGGCACTAAAAATCATTTCCATCTTTCTCCCGGAGGGGTTCGATTGGGCTGCTGAGTCACAGTCACACACACAGTGTGTGAGTAGGGGAAAGAAGAAGAACTGAAACACTAATCACGCTCACAAGGGCTGCACTCGGTTGCGCCGAAATCTTTGTCATGCCTAATTAGTGCACATGGCAAAAGGGTAGGCCATTAAACAATCGCACTGAAATGAAAACATCATTCAGCGCATCACATTGTACGAATTGGGGATGACTTTTAACATAAGCTTGAGAGCAGGATTTTTTTTTTTTGGCACATATAGTACACAAGAAAAAGTCTCAACAGGAATATATTAACGGATAGAAACGGATGACATGAGAGATTAGTCAGGATAGTGGTTATTTAAAATCAATCGCAATCAAGCTTTGTTGAAATCATATCGCAGATGAAGAACATTTTTGGGGCACGAGCTCTGACATCTCTGTGGACTGTTTTGCATTCAGGTGATACTGAAGGCTTCAAGTGCTTTGGTGATAAGCTCAAGTTTGTCACGAAGAAAAGTTTCGTGTTGCCTGGAGCGCCGAAACAGAAAAAAAAAGTGTGATTAAATGATGTCTTGGCTCGAAATATTACATTCTGGAAAAGACTGCTTCTCAACTTTTTCAAATGTACAGTGGACGGTGACAGCTGTAGAAATTTCTGGTGATAAATCTGTCTAATAACACTTAGGAAGGGTTGATGAAATACTGCTTCGTGTTTTTATAGCTTTCGAACTATCATAAATAAAATTAACAACTTTTTCCACTCAGGGAAATTTCACTTCCTTTTGTCAACAGGTATATTTTATAGTAGAATTTAGCCAATGACAGATTCCAGACTCAAAGCCTATCGAGAATATTGATACAGTCAATCAATGGAAGATCTCAGCATATGTGGTATTAAAGATTTAAGGGCAGTGGAATGTTGTTCCCAATACACTTTAACCATTGAAATTTGTTCAAGCCTCCCACATTAAAAAAACAACTTTTTAAAAAAGAATACTACCACTCTGTAATATACTAGATGGGAAATAATTAAATGGAATACAAAGCATAAAGCAGTTTGTGCATCATTATTCAATGCTGCAATTCATTTCCGTGTGCTGTTCCTTCCTTGTGCTCACTTTGGCCACAAGGAGGCAGTATAATACCGTACAGTCATGCAGACACAAAGAATAGACTTTTTCTACTGCTACTAAGTTGCTGTGATTTTGATCTTTTTTTTTCATTGAGGATAAAGAATATATGCCTGTGAGCTTTGTTTACATTGTCTGTCTGCTTGTATTGCTCCACCATTTGTGCTTGAAGAATTAAAGCGCCATGACAGCAATGCAGTTAGCATGGCGTTTTCCATCACATGCTCGCATTTAAGCAAGTCGGTCTTAAGTCAGGCGACTCATGTCAAATGCCATCTCGATATTGCAGATTTTCACCAATCTTGTGTGGGTGTGAAACATATACCCTGCGATAATGTACCGCTAAAAGCATGTCGCTAGCCATGACGTCCGCTAACCAGAGGCCGAACAACATGATGTTCGTTTAAATAATAGCGTAATAACGCAGTTTGTTTCCTACCTCATTGATGAGAAACTGAAGCTGGATGACGGCTGCGCCACTCTCATGTTGGCAGTAACACTCCACGCCAGGACGACCGAACCTGGAGGATTTACGGTCAAGGAAATGGTGGCAATGCATTTGGAAAAAGTGTTTTTTTTGTGTGTGTGTGTGCGTGCGCTTAGGCGGCTGAGTTTGCACTGAGGCAAAGCATCTGTGCAAGAAATGGCAGCCGTAGGACAGGAGACTCGGCATTTGAAGGTCATCTGCGGCGTGTTGCCCCTGAACCGAAGATCTGTCGCTTAAAAAAAATGGACATGACATATTCAAAAAGAGCATATTCACTACTAGCGCTTTCTTAAAATGCTACAATGTACGACATGCTTGTTAAAGTCAATACAGACCACACGGTTGGGGGTGTTTAAGGTAATGAAATAAACACAATTACCAGTGGAAGTTGAACTATGCAGCTGAGGGAAAAGTCATAGCGGCAAAAAAAAGAAGAGCGCACGGAGAATAATTAGAAGCTCTTCGAAGGTGTTTCGGGTGAGCTGGCTGATTATATTCCTTCATTCACTCCCTGGATTCAGTAAAGGGAGGCCATTTGTCATAGCTGGGAACAGGGGAGGGGGGGGGGGGGGCAAATACGGGGATATGCCCAGCAGATGA
The DNA here is from genome assembly GCF_054856545.1 of Hippocampus guttulatus. Classification (NCBI taxonomy): domain Eukaryota; kingdom Metazoa; phylum Chordata; class Actinopteri; order Syngnathiformes; family Syngnathidae; genus Hippocampus; species Hippocampus guttulatus. The sequence continues at coordinate 2,493,568 of NC_141283.1, read as the reverse complement.
CAGCCCCGCTCATCATAATGTGTAGGTCTAAGTGTGTTGGCATGCGCGTGTGTGCTTTAGCGACGCATCAAAATATTGGCTCGCATATGGATTGTAATGCGCTACATTAACTATATGGACCACCGCTGCAGCCGCTTATTAATATTTCAAGCATCGTCAATGCCGCTTCTCTTCGCTCTCACCGGACATATTATTAGGCACACCTGCACGATGTCATACAGTTCATCTATCGGATTTTGAGCAAGAGGCGGCGAACACCCTGGATTGGTCGGCGGCCAATCGCAAAGGCCCTTGCAAACAAGACAATTGTAGCCACTTACCAAAACCTAATGACAAGTATGATGCATACGTGTTGCCTGATAAGAAGTATGAATCCATCGCTGCATCGTTTGTTGCTTTAACTACATTCGAATAGATGTACATATAAAAACGACTTTCCTTTGTGCTCCCAATCAATGGGCAGGGGGAAGAAAGTCACACAATTTGTAGAGACATGCTTGTCGTTGGAAAACATTCAGCGAAAAAAAAAAGAAAAAGGAGGACAAGAGTCGCTGTTTAAATTAACATTTTAAAAAGGGCCAAAAAAGCACCCAAAAGTCTAATCAGGTTTTGCTCTCCTGTAGAGCCAGACTTTGCTTTCAGGCTATAGACAGACGCTCATGTCACTTATTCAGTAGTCATGTCCATAATGATTCCTGGTGGAGGTGTATTATGACCAACTCAATTGGGGGTAGGGGGGTCAACAGTAAAAACTCCTGCTCAATTCTGCAATAACATCGATTTTAGACACAAATAAGCAATAAACAGCCAAAATACGGTAATAATGTAAAAAAACGGGAGCAGTGACATTTTATTTTCATCAACCCAACCACTTTTGGTCTCCAGAAATTCATCTCAGAGATTAAGTCTTTTTTTTTTTTTTTGCTGACTTACCAAGATGTAATGAGCACTGTAAATCACTTGGCAAATGCCACATGCTCTGGTTTAATCAGTGATACTAAGGACAGAAAGAGTTTCCGCGCCACAAAGACAATCGGTAGGCTCCCCGACTAGCGGAGACCTTTTCAAACCGATTTGAGATAAGACCACGACATTCTGCAATGACATTTTTTGTCAGTAAGTACAGTGTAAGCAACTACCGTTTTCTTATCCGAAAACCGAGCCCGCCAACCAAACTGATGACATACTCTGTCGAAACCAAGTTTCCAATCTGTATGATTCAGATTGAACTGGATACAACTGTTTCAAATGGAAGAGATTTTTTTTTTTTTTGCACTAATCATAGGTGTTGACTTGTTTTTCAACTGGCATAACCCTGGATAATATTTCATTTGTGGTTTATTTAACGTCGTTAGCTCATATAACTCATTCAGTACAAGCCAATTCTAGTCTGAAAAGACGTTTAAAAACGTCTTTGGGAGTGAATGAGTTAATAAAAGCTCCCACACTGCGAGCTGAAACAAATTGTAACGACTCCCCAGAGTTCGACAAGCATTCCAGAATTAACTGTACTCTATTATTTTGGGTTTGGGGTGTTGCGTCCCATCGCAATTTAACGCACAGTTCAGTCAGTCAGAACGATTCATCTTTTATTTTACACGCTTTCTGTCCCATGTGAGGATGACATGATTTTATGCTCGAAGAGTTCGGCTCGGAATAAAAATAGCAAAAAAAAAAAAAACGATTAAAAATAGAAAGCAGTCCCATCGTGTCCCGATGGATATCAAAGTGAAACAATGGCAAATAAAGAATGCGTGTCAGCTTCGGTCTAAAAATAAAACCTGAGGAAGATTTTACGCGAAGCAATTTTTAAAAGCGTGACCGAGTGCGCCTCTGGTTGCATCCACGCGGGACAAGGACCGGACGGCTACACGTGTCACACTTGCTGACAGGAGCGGTTTCTCATCTCTCTCTATCCCAGTCGCTGCAGGAAGCCTCCTCGCTGCCGCTAAACAGTGGACAGGCGAGATCGCGGGTAGCCGAGGCAGCGAGCAGACGGAGAAAACAACACCCCAAAAAAAATTTTTTTTTTTAAATTGGGTCATCTTCACATCTCGTCACGTGCCGTGAAATTCTCCAAAGCTGTTGCGGAAGATTTGTTGTCTTTTTGTCAAACCGCAAGGAAGCCTCATGAGATCCGGGCAATGATTTGGCCACTTGATGCTTGTTTGATGTCTTGTTACGCTCACTTTTTTTCCTTGACCGATTAAAAAGCACGCTCGGTTGGGTTTTAACTCGGCTATTTCATTTCTTAGCCTTCGAAAAGTCATCATATGTAGCTTTTATGTGGGCCCTTTTTTTTCCCCCTTCGGTAAGTGAAATCATGCCACACTTGACCGCTGACCATTCATTTGTCTTCAAAAAGTCAGAATTTGATTGGTGTCAGTGCTGTCATTACCTGCACTTTTTGAATCCCGGAGTGGAAATTATGTGCCTGCGGTTTTTCACTCTGGCAATTCAAGGCTCTTCCCATTCTTTGCCTTCAAAAATTCAACAATTAAAGAAAAAAGAATTACAGGCAGAACATTTTGACCTTATTTCGCCCTTTAGTATTTGTTTAACTTGAGAATATATACTGTATATTTTTTATTTCTTTTTACTGGGGTTGAAGTTTTTGAATGATATGATCTCTGTCTTATGTTAAATGTGTTACTGTGGCGATCGCGGCGGATTTTAAAAGAGCTTAATGTCAGCCGCTTCAGTCTCCCGGCTGTTTAATTGGTCGGCCCCCAATAAGCATCGATAACGGAATCGTCATTTTTTTTCAATTCCCCGGAAACAAGCGATAGCGAAAGGGGTGCGAAACAGGGGAAGCGGGTGGCTCGAGAGAATCCAAGAAATAAGAGAGGGAGAAAGAGCAAGCCCGGAAGCTGCTATGACGGTGGCACCAAAATGACGTCAAAGCGAACCACTCATGCATCAGCCTGCCGGCGTTGGGGGATGGGGGGGTGGGGTGGGGGTGGTGGCTGCTGAACCCGGAGACACAGACTGGACTCGAAGACAATAGCGAGGCAAAAGAAATACAGGAAAGACAGATGGAAAAAAAAAGACTAAGATGGGATTTAATGCAGAGCACAAAGCAGACATCCTCCTCCATCTTGACCTCATCCCCCCCACCTCCCCCGAACACATACTGATGCCCTGCAGATGTTGACAAGCCTGCTGAGGGAGTCTCATCGCATTCCTCCGGGCAGCCTCAAGATCCAACACAGAACCGCAGAGCACACTCAAAAGCAGGATAGCGTTGAGCTTCATCCTTGCAAGGTAGCTTTTTCTCTGTTGAACCCTCTCTGGGCAAATGACATCAACAGAGGGTTGATGTTGAAATGCAATCTGGTATTTTGATCTCGTCGCTTAAATCGCCAGCCACGGCAAGATTATTTTAAGAATCTTGCCAGGTTGATGATTTCCCAAAGTCTTCACTTTTATTGACAGGAAGTTTGAACAGAGGAAGCCGTCGAGAGGCTCGAAGAATACACTTTTACGAACATTTGAAGGCCAAACTGCCAGAAAAATGTGTAACGTGAGGGATAGTTTTAGATTGCAGTATTTTTTTTGCACAGGATGGAGTTGCTACAATGGTGAATTTAGCATCCGGCGGTTTCCCGAAGACCCCGTCAGTTGAGCGCAGGCGATAAACAAAATACAAAGGAGGCGATTTGTCGTTACTCAGCGCACAAAAGGAATGTGACAGACATTTCGGCAAAGATCAAATCCAGTGTACCGTTTTGGACAAACGGGATTTTGGTCACTGGCAGGAAGCTAACTTTCTGCCTTATTTGGAAAAAGTACACAAAGCAGATGTTTATTTTGCCAGTTGTATTACCTAATTTAGTATTTTTTTCACAACCTTAGCAAAAGTATGGGAACACTTTGCTTTGATTACATAAAACTCAAGCTAACGCTAGCTAGCTCTTTTCACAGCCTGATTTTTGTTGTTCTTCCAATAAGTAAATGAAGAGCTAATCCATTTTGTTTGCAGATACGTTTTTTTTTCTGCCATTGTTGACAATTTAGAGTACTTATAAATTACTTTTGGACTGAAGCTCGGCCATGAATGGATGTATTGGTCAGTGAGGATACGGTACTTAGCGCTGATGTCAGTGAAAGTTGAAAATGCTATAAGTTGAGCTTTAACCAAGCCTGCAGCTGTCGCTTAGCAACAGCGGGAAGAATGACGACAGGCGGGATACTAGCTGGCAAGCTCACAATGCTCTACAGGGACAATCTCACTGCGAGTCGGCCGGACTGACACGTTCTTAAAGGGCCACGCAACCTGTTTGTGCGACTCGGTTCCCCTCTGTGAGCTGCCAGATTGTTCTGCAAACCCATCAATAAATGGCGCACCAAAGGAGCAGCGGCGTCTGCGCGGCCCTGATGAATATCGGCGTCGCACGTGTGGAAGAGGACGCGGGGGTTGTTGTCACGCGACGACGGCGGGGCGCATGCAAATGAGGCCACAGACAAAATTCCGATTTCTTTGTTCGGCGCGAGCCTCGTGTAAATAATTTCCCCAGATGCGTTTGATTCATCATGCAGACAAACAATTTAAGCGGCATGCGGCCGATGAGCATTTCATCGGATTCTATTCTCATTTTGGAAAACGGATGAATAAACGTTTTTGTCTTTGGTACAATGTGGGGCTGCGATAAAGATACATCTTACACATATTAACAATCGTGAGTTGTTTTTGATTATGCAAGTTCTGCCCTAATTTTAAATTATTCTGATTGCAAACAATTGCTTGGTAGATTTTTTTTTTTGCATTACCAATATCAGTGATTGACAACCGATTCGGTATTGATTAATCGTTGCACTTGGCCTACATTTCCAAGGTTTTTTTTTTTGTTTGTTTGGATTTTTTTTTGGGTGACACCATTTAATATGGACTGAGCGTAGCTGGGAAATGTGATGACCATATCAAAGATTTGTAAGGGCGAGTCATCAATGCTTGTGGCTTTAATATATTATTAAACAATGCGTATAAATGAGATTCCCGCTGTACGACTCACAGTTGCCCTTAACGATGATGTGAATCACTGGCGGTTCTTTCTCATGAATAGTCATCAAATGTTACACAATAATTTAAGTCACTCTCACTGACCTGTGAAGATCAACAGGAAAATATTTGGTTGCATTCGACCCACGGCTTTACTTCGATGGGTAGGGGCCCTGCGGTGGTGTCAGTGGGGGGGCAATTTGAATTCAATTTGAAATACCGGAACCACGCCGAAGGACTGCCTGCTCAGCCTATTGTAGTAGTAGTAGTAGTAGTGGAGGAACGGCCGCCAATTCAAAGCAAAGCGCTGGAAAACGATGACACGTGGATTGCGGTTGAGTCAGAGACTAAAACGAAGAAAGCGAAATCGTGAAAATATATTTTGGAAATTAACTGACTGAAGGAAGGGGAGGTGGTGCCATGAAGGAAAACGATGAGCGAATACGTTGAGTCAGCAAAACAGCCCGTGGCCGTAGCAAAATGACGACGTATGAAAATGTGACAGGAGAGGTGAAACAGAACGAGACGAGAGGACGGAAGAGCAGGATAGTGTAAATTAAAGCGGTGCGCGGGATGAATCTTTTCAGGGCGAGGTTTTCATAACACACAAGACCTTGAGTTTTTAAGAGCGAGTCGTGTTTTATGGCAGGTCAAATTTTACCGCCATTGGCTACTCACACACAGTGGCGACAACGCAAATTGGTCACAATTTAGCACAGTCTAGCATACAAGTTTCAAATCCATCCATCCATTTTCCGATCCGCTCACAAAGGTCGCGGGGGGTGCTGGAGCCAATCCCAGCCATCTGTGGACAGTAGGCGGGGACACCCTGAACCACTTGCCAGTCAATCGCAGGGCATACAGAGACGAACAAACATCCATACTCACACTCACATCTCAGGAGAACTTATGAGTGTTCAATCAGCCTGCTATGCATGTTTTTGGAATGTGGGAGGAAACCGGCGTACCTGGGAAAAACCCACGCAGGCCCAGGTAGAACATGCAAACTCCACACAGGAAGGCCTGAGCCTGGATCGAACCCACGGACAACCTCTGCACTGTGAGGTTGACGCGCTAACCACTGGACCACCGGGCCGCCCTCCAAGTTGCAAATTTGAATCAAAATTAAAATGACATTGTGATGCGCTAGAATGTAATTTTCAAATTGCAAACAGTTGCAATTGCAGGGGGGAAAAACCATGAGAAGTCAAGGGTCAAGAAAATTTCACGGGTAAAAAATTATAAGACGACAAAAAAAAAAAAAAAAAAAGAAAATCAATACCCAAGAGCAAAGTTCTATCATAAAAAACTACTTCCTTTTCCCCAAACAGTGCATCGCCTTATCGTTTCAAAATGTTAGAAGAGGGCCTTGAAAAATGAATCGCATATTAAATCCAATCGTAATTTCGAGCAAAAAAACACTTGGAGCTCAAGGTAGCGCATTGTGTGACGGGTATGAAAAACATGTCGAAGAATTATTAATTAGTTATCTCTTTGTATAATTAAGACCTTATTTATTTTCTTTCAAGGATCCATGAACACATTCCAAACAATAGACTGCAACAAGCCCCACTCCGCCCATTACATCCCATATCGCAACCCACAATAACAAAATACTGATCAGTTATTGGAATTAGCTGGACACCTTATGATTCCAGCAGAGAGAAAATAAAGCTCACTGCCTACATGTCTCATCAGATACAGGAAAACAGGTGCATATTTGAAGCAACACAAGCAAAAAAAAAAAGTGAGCATAATTTACAGGCTCATGACTTGGCTGCAAATGAGAGTGAGAGAGAAAAAGAGTCAAGTCAAGGAGTAAGTTTGCCGCCACTGGATTCCCTTGTGTCGATGAATAATTAAAATGGGCACTGGGAGCCAACGCGTGCATTTAGATGGCTTTATGTATTACCCTCTCAAAAATGCCAGTTGGGAGGGGGGGGGGGGTGATATGGAGAAAAGATAATCGTGCCAAATTAACCTTTAACATATTCGCACTGTGAGATCATGCAGCGCTCCACGGGGTATGAAATGAATTCGCTGTGTTAAAAAAAAAAAAACGACTGCTTTGACAATGAGAAAACAGAACGACAGTGAACTCCCACAAAATTGCAGGTTAGCGCTCGTGCCCAGTCCATATAGGTCGTTTTTTTTCTCTTTCCCCTTGTGCGGTAGCATAGCAGCTGTTTGAAGGTTAAGTAATACTGGAACAGTGATGCTAATTTACATAAACCTGTCAAAGGCTTTTTAACATTTTATGTTAGCATTAGGCTAGCGGACTTTTGATAGAGAAAACGATATGGTTTGATTGAGCAGTTTCGTTTTATGGGTCAGATTTACAGCAAAATTGAACTGGGAGTGAAGCAAGCACACTTGGCATCTTATTTGTAGAACTATGCAAGCTCGAGAGTGAAAACAGGTGCAAAAAAATCCTTTCAAGAGCATCTTTTAAGAGATTTAAGTGTGTTTTAATCAGTTTAAATGTGTTCAACAAGGATTTGCCGGACCAAACCATAACACAGCTATTCCTCATCATATTTCATCAACAGTGTGTATTCTGTGTGTGTGTGCGCGCATAGCCTCTGGCGCTGCTATCAAACAAATCTTTGCAGCTTAGCCACGCTTGGCCGCCAACAGAAAGATTGTCAGTGAGCCGACCAGCAAAAGAGCTCGTGATCCTCTTTCAAGGACATGTACCTATTGGGTGCCAATCAGATGGAAGACTTGACTGACAGTAGACGCCTGGATTAAGGAAAAGGTTCTGCATCCCCCTTTGTCACAAACACAGCAGGAACTGTTGCGGAGACCCTTCCGTTGTTGACTGATGGCAAAGGCACGTTCCGACCTCACGGAACCCTGTCATAAACCGAAGTCGCTGTACTTTGATTAACTGCATTAGCCTGACTTACGACCTGTGAAACGTGATGTATTTATGGTCGGGAATGATGGCGCGTACCCATCTGTGCATCGTTGCAGAAGTCAGAAGGCTGGGAAATAAATACCCTGGCCTGAAGACATTTTCTGCTAATCCACTCTCTCTAGTGCGTTGAAATCATTGTTAGGATTTTCAATCTGCTTGATCTATTCCTGGTATTTTGCGTGTCTTTAGCTATACTTTCATCTCAATTGCTTTTAGGTGTTTGATTCCTTAGTTTGAAGGATTACACAAAAAAACATCACAACTAATTTCAGTGTCATTTGGCAAGTCTTCCAAAGAGGAACCCAGTCAATTTTGACAAGGACTGAATAAACTAGTCCACATGACAGTCCACCTGGATTTGGAAATCCTGCAAACATATATTTTTCAGTTATTTCTCTTTTCCTACTGGCTTTAGCTAGCTAGCTAAATGGCTCGCTGTCCCTCTCGATTGATGGCTAGCTAACCAGCTAGCTAGATGGCTACCTAGCCAGTTAGAGAGATGGCCAACTCGCTAGATTATATGAATGGATGGTCGGACAGGCGGACAGACAGTTTTCCATGAAACAAAATGGAGAATATTGATTGGATATCCATCTTAATTAAGTTACCGCTGTATTTTCATTGCTGGTCAAACTCTGGTCTTAATTTGCACGTCCTTTGTCCCAGCGAGTGAGCCGCTAGCATGAAACATTAGCGACATAAGATGACAAGATAACGTGTTCGTGCTCCTCGGCAAACTTCATCAGCCAATACTCTTGCGGTGCCTCACAACTAAGACATATCCGCGCATTAGCGAAAGAAAAGGACGATTTAAAGTCCTTCGTCGACTTTTAGCTCACAAGCAGGGATGCGCGTTTCGCTGAGTCATCGGCAAATAAAATGAGATAGAGATGCAAATGTGAGGCGCTTACTGATGCATCCAATTTATTTGCAATTTTCCGCTATGTTTGACTTCCAATTCTTTTGCTGAGTTCCATCAGACAGATAATGTGTCATTAGATAAGAGTTTCAATGATGAACGCTTCTTGCGGGAACATAACGTCCCGCACAGAGTCTGGTCGTGATGGTCAATGTTGGGAAGAGTGAATGGACAATAGGTTAAATAGTTAAAAGAAAAAGAAATGTGGAGAATATTATATAACCGTGACAGAGCCAAATTCCAACATTCATCGCCATGAGATAAATTATGAACAGTTTTGGCGTTAAAGGTCGCATTCAGGTTTTGCTGAAAAACTGAACTGAAAAATACTGAACGTCTCTTCTATTTTGTTAGAATGTAAGATGGAAATAAATGTATCCGGCAGGATAGGGTCATGGAATGATTCTCCATATTATCGGACTTGTTTAACGTTCTTTGGAGTGTGCGAACAAGCGTCAAATTCATTTTGAAGAAATGCCATGGAAACATTAACAGAGAGACCTCTGGGAATAATAACCCCACAGGTCTTACTCAAAAATGATTTCGGGGACTTGTGTCAGAGGCAAAGAGCTGTCGCGTCGCATTAGCGTCCAATCATCGCGAGCAAACAAAAAACCCTCGTCCAAACACAAATGGAATCCGAAACTCGCGCGCAATATGTTGACAATGCAAACGTTTCTCTGCAGACTGGCATTTGCTCTACCTGAATACTCTCAAAGGCACCTCCAGTAAATGCATATACAGGCACGCACGCACTCAACACAGCGTGCTACAATGGCGTTAGCCATTAAAAATTCATGCCACTGCAGCAACAGTGTCTAAAAATGAGCACTGGGACCAGCTGCTGATGAGCATGCAGAGAGCTGGGGACACAGCGTGATTCGGAGGCTGGTAGTGTCTCCACAATGTCAATTTATGAGTGAGACCATAGAAAATCCTTTTGCCGCGCCATGTAAGAGCATTGCATTACAGCGTGTCTCAGCCACTCGAGAGACCGACCGACACAACGGGGTAGCCCCCGCCTGATGCTAACGGTGTCGACAAGCGAGGGTTTAATGTGCTCGCCGTTGTCCTCACTCATCGTTTTATCAGCAATCAACGCAACCCGCAATTTATTGTGGAAGCGAGAGCATCGCCAGGCGGCCGACAGCAAGAGAAATCAGGCCAAGAGAAGCCAATCAAAGCTTAATGGGGGCCCGGCGGTGCGGCTAGCCGAGACCTCTCGCGCTGCGTGCTCATCATTTACATCCACTGGTGTCTGCGAGATAGCGAGGCCTTGTGGCTTATCAAACAAATTAGTTGCTTAACAGTCAAAATCAAAGTGGCCGCGAGCAAAGCTGCAAGGTTATCCCTTCAGCTTTCCAAGGCTGCGCTTGTTATGAGTCGCGCGAATAAGAGGACCGTTTGGCGGCTTGGGCTCCGGACGTGGCTCTCATCCCAACTGGAGCAAATCGCCTCGCTTCCAAATTCTGTAAACCCCGCCCCTACGCAGCACTGAATCACATGGCGGAATGGACGCAATCTCTTTTTGGCTGCTCTCCATGTACAGACGCTTCTTCTTTGCCGTATAATTTATTTTCCTCCTCTCCATTTTTCTCAACTTGCAGCCCTCCTGTTGCTCGCCATCAGTTCTGGGTTTGCAGCACCAGAGACAAACCAAGGATACAGCAAAGGTAATGAACACTAACTGTCAAACTATTCTTACAATTGACATGGCGTCAATGTAGCTACAAGCCCACAGTAACACACACAATTTTTTTTTTTTAATGACTCCTACACTTTGTCTGGGAACGTCAAAACTCCCTTGTCACAAACAATCCACCGCACATACCCGTATGTCTCAACGATTACGGAGCTGTCTGCCGGTCCACCGGTCCCTCCCGACCTCGTTTACATCACAGCCACGCTGCGCTCGGATCGGACAGAAAGGCACAAACAGCCCCCCGGCCGGTCTTGTGCTGGACGTAAACACACTCATATGCATATACTGTATCACACAAACACAAATAAATACCAAGGAGCTGCGGCGGGGGAGGGGTTGAGTGTATGTCAGCCATGTGGCAAAGCATTAAAGGTTGAGTCATGTCGTCATGGGACACATGAGTGTCTTCCCTACAGGGGTCTTGGCATGATGGCAGATTTGTGTGTGTGTGTGTGAAGGGTTTAACCAGCAGGGACGAGGCCGCACGTCAAGATTCGCATCGCTCCGTTTGACAGGCGGCGCTAAGTGCCAAATCAGGAGCAGAATCACAGGCCTCCACCACGGCCGAGCCAGCAAAAGGCCGCTTGGACGCACTTAAGTAAAGTTCAGAACAAAATGGCATCTACTCAGGCTGGCATCCGCCAGGCTTAAGGGTAAGTCCAGGGGTATTCACGCCCTCACTCCACTACCAGCACAGTTTTGCACTGGAGGAGGGAAAAAAATAAAATTCTCATTTGCTCAGCAAGAGGAGGAACCTGTGCATGAGTGGTCACTCACCTTACCTGCTAACCATAATCCATAGCCCAAGCCTATCTGCTAACCCTAACATAACTCTCTGCTAACTCGCTCTAAACCATCCCAATGTTTGCTCTGGCTTTGTCATACTGAATGCCAAACCAAGTACAGGTTTGATCACACGGCCAACCTCGACCTACGAAGTTCAATCCTATCTGTGAACCCTAACCCTGAGGTCAAACTAACCATATTCGGGTTCTAACACTTTTTTCAGAAAAACTACAACAGCTGCCCAGTGTCTACCAGAAGACGTCTTGCCATCTCTAATCATATGGTTCGATGGTGCAGTCCCATGCCAACTGACACATTCCCAATTTGATATCATTTCTGTTGTTGAGAGCGACTGTAAGGTTTTTTTTATATGCAATTATTACAAATACAGTACAGTGAGTCTAGAAGATTAACCTCAGGTTACAACACAAAACAAGACCAATGTCATAAAAAGAGTCGCTCATCAGCTTTCAAGTTCTGTACTGCATGATAAATGTCATAATTTTAACAAGATAGCATAACGGTGCCACTGCACCTTTCTTAATCCTTAATCCTTTCTGACACAGGAAATCAAAATCAAAATGTAAGTAGCAAGAATAATTACATGTATCTGTGCTCTCATGAGAAGTATTTTTCCATCATTTGCTGAGGTAGCACACACACAAACAGACATGCTAATGTGAGTCGAATCCTTGTGGGCACTGCAGGCTATTTGGTGAAGTTAAAAGAGTACAAAAAAAAAAAAGAGGGGGGGCGGGGGTGGAGGAGAAGTCAAATATCAAGTAATAGTATGTTCTCCACGGAATGCCCGAGAGCAACATTATCCACATGGCCAGACCGGCTGTCCAGACTTGTTAGCGACTGCAGACGCAGACGCTAATATTCTCCAGCTGGAGTTGTTTAGAGGAACACGAGGAAAAGTAATAGCGAGCCCTGAGCAAAAGAAGGTAAGTGCACGGCGGCGCAAGGTCCCAGCGAATATTCCGTACGAAATTGAAGCACAGAAGCGGAACAGTCATATCGGCAGCTACTGTGTGGGCTGGAGAATGGCTGCGGAAAACAGATTTTTTTTTTTTTTTACCTGCACAGACCCTTTATGTTAGCACTTGTATTGCCAATTACAGTCTGTGAACCAAATGGAGTACCACCAAAAATCATGAGCGTCACTGCAGAAGTTTAGGCAGAGCGTACTAAATATGGAAGAAAATCACTCCTGGAGTCCAATGAGAGGAGTCCGATTGCGCCAAGTAGCACAACAACACCTCCGCAAATCTAAAAAAACATTTTGTTCAACCCCCCCCCCTCCCCCAAAAAAATAAAAATAAAAAAACACTGATGAGCAAAGAATGGCTCATTTCTATCTTAATGACGCAGCCTAACGATGCCTGTCGCTAATTAGCTGTGTCATTTTAATGAACGGCGAGACAATTAGCGGATGGATTGATAAGTCAATCGCGAGAATAAGAAGACGTTTGATTAATTGTGAAAGATGACTTCTGTGCCATGCAGTATGTTTCAGCTTAATTGTCTACGAGCTTTTTTCTTGTTTTTGTACAGCCCAAAGTGGCCGGCGGGTGGGTTCAGTTTTATGTTTACACATAATGAGGGCTTTCATCACATTCTAATGTAAAAGCATGGCATGCTGGTCAGCTAATTGAATATTTTGTTTCCATTTTTTTTCCCAATTAAAATGAACTTTGTATCAGGCTGGCTGATATTTCTCCGGAGATTTGCGTAAACAGGAGCAATAACGGAACACATTTTTTTTCCCGAAAGAGAACAAAATAGTGCAACAAACCAGACGTTTGGATTCGGGTCAATTGCATACTGTTCCTAGCTTGTGCCTTAATAAAGTTTTTTAGCTACATTTGCAGGACGCTCCGAGTCATTTTCACTGTGAAGCGCTATCCAATAAATTCTAAAGGATTTGGCTGAATATGAGCAGATAATATGAACTCAAACACTTCCAAATTCATCCTCTGCTGCATTTGTCAACTGTAATGTTATCAATAATTACAAAGGAACCCGTTCCATTCGCACGTCAGTATAGCAGCGCAGTCTACTGCAAGTAGAGCTTTTCCGCTGGGCCATTGCTTTGTAAGCGCAGCCACAGACTACGCGGGAAAGATCTTTCCGAACGTGAGGTTCCGATGTCCCCACTGTCTGCGTGCATCGCCAAGGTAATTAAGGTTTGCATTTTTATCGATTCAGCCAAGTGAACTTCTGTGTCGCTGTCGTGTATGATTAGCTTGACGCTGAATTAAGGAGCTGGCGTAATGTGAAGCCTTTATCATTGGCCAGACAAGAAGGCTATTGATGTATAATGCTCGGTGGCCAGCAAGGCCTTCCCTGCTGACCTATCGGAAAATTTGACCTGCATTCCAATTCTAACATTTGTTCCATCAAGTCCCATTATGTAGTCACAATTTTGGGTGCATTTTGTCACTTTCTTCTGTCTTTGTAATCAGTAATGACGCTATATGTAACAAGTGTCGCTCTGACCTGTTACTTTGGGGCTTTGCTGAAACAATAGCGGAATATTCACAGCCAGAAAAAAAAAATCCCATTTCTAATTTGCCAACAGAGCACGCAAGCAAACATGTGGCTCATTCAAGAGCGTGAAGAAAAGACTGTTGTTTGGAGTATTTAAATGTTGCCAATTTTAAATCAGTAAAAGCCTGAGGGTGACCACGCATTGAGATACGCGGCGAGGAGGACGCACGACAAACGCCACACACGCACTCACTTGAGGAACTTGACAGTGACGAAGCCGTGGCGCGGTCGCACCGCGACAGTACAGGAGGATATCGAGCGTGAGTCGTAATCGATGGGCAAGCTAGCAGGCCACACAAGTGGGTCAATCGACTCTGCAGCTGCAGCAGAAGCAGAAGCGGTGGTCGTAAATCTTCACCTGAGAGCAACCTTTTTGTCCTTTAGCTTCAACATTGTCTTTGAAAGAAGATGGTCAACACTGGAACCTGACTTGCCCAACCTTCAACAGAGAAATATCTACACAACAGATTCATTTGATATGAAAGAAGTCAAATGACACTTTCTTTTTTCGCCGAAGCAATCTGCTTGCGGAAGCACGGAGCATCCAGGAAATTCTCCACCAGCGCTGCATTATCGACAACTTTGACAAGCGGCGCTTATCACAAGCTAACGCTAATTTGTGCAGCCAACCAAACTCGGCCCTCAAGACGTCAAATGATCTTTTACCCATTGAAAGAAACGGAAATACATTCACCCGCCCCAGCCTCTTCAAAACAGCCAACGAAAAAACTTTGCAATATTTGTTTTGGTTTCGCATTCGATAATATTGCGCTGTAAAAAAAGATGTAGTAATAACAAATTAAATAGAATGCAAAGAATAACATTGCAACTATCAATTCACGTTAGCCTCTTCATGGCGTTTTGCATTGGGCGTTAGCATTAAACTAGCTGAAGGGAAATTTGGTGGTTGTTTTACACGCAACGTGTCATTCTCTTTGTTTTATTTTCAGTTTGACAATTGGCTTAGGAAAATAAGGAAAAGTGTGTGTATGCGTGTGTCTTTATTCCATGCAGCCCACCTGACTCTGTTTGTATTTACATGGAGCCACACGAGCATTAGCTGCCGTCTGTTGGGAACAATTACCGCGCAGGTTGCTGACCTCACAGGCATTGTTTCTGACATCTCATACACACACACAAACACGCACACACACATTGCATGCCTTAATTTGAAATTGTACATACAGTGGAAAAATAACAATCCCTGTTTAGTATTCTCTTCAAGCAGTAGCCATCATTGATAACCTCGCATGAGGTCATCAAGACTTTTATCCTCGGAAGAAATTTTAGTCACTCATGAGCAAAGATGACGTGGAGCATCCCGAATCACAGTGACTCACGTGAAGACTGATGGCACGGCGAGCACGTGTGCAACGTTCCCTCGGATTAAGGCTAATACCTTCCCAAATCTTTTCATTAAGGGCTTTGGAATTATAATTCAAAAGTCTTATGTCTCACTTAAGTGTGCGCACGGCCCGTGCCACTCGTGGACAAGATCGGAACTGCTTGGGAGACAAGTGCAGTCATCCCGCAGACTGCCATCCTATTTGGCTCACTTGTCCAAGTTAAAGGACTTTAGCAGACGCGCTTGTCAGCAGACGCCGTGCCTGCAAAAAGAGCGGCGGCCAAATTGTTGCGGCACTGATGCAGCACAATTTGTTTTCCACTTGTGACAAGTGGCAGAGCACAGGTCGCGCTTGGGAAAACCCCGAAATATACTTTGATTACGTCGCTGTTAAAACGCACGCACGCATATACAAAAACTGCTTGCGGGGAGCGGTCATGGCAAGTCAGAACTTCTCTGCTTGCCTTACAGTCTGCTAGCTTAGTGCTAAATAGCATCCATGTTGCTGTGCAATAACCCCTTCAGGAATGTATTGAACACGAACGTTGCAGCATGTTACATTCTTTATCCTTTGCGAAGAACAACTAATATGAATGCCAAACTGACGAGCTGAGAGTACATCCGTCTTATACTGCCCCCAGGTGGCCAAGGAGGGCACGCCAGAAAGAGCAGCACAATGGCTTTTACACACGATTCAATCATTTTGTCTGTACTTTCACGAACAATTAATTTTTTTTAATCGCTCAATCCAGTCACAGACAGGTAATGTAAACATCTGTTTCCCCATTCATACGGTCTGAGTAATCCCCCATTAAGTTTCAACTTTACCGGATGGATAGATGCACAATGTAGCATAATATTTTATCGCTGTTTTAGAAAACCAATCTCTCAAGGGCATCGGTGACAAATTGAACAAGTCAATCCCAATAAAAATATTCAGACCACACGACAGCACTTCCGAGTGAAAACGCAACACGGTATGAAAAGTGAATCCCGAGGAGCCGTAACCGCACGCAGATCAATAGCAATTCTATTCGTCAAGCCGGGGGGAGGAACTAGTCGTCCTTCCCCTCCATCCACACAAAACCTACGGGACAACGTCCTCGCATTTAAGAGCACCGGCCATCAAAAACGGGGCACTTCTGGGATGGGATCACAAGAAAAGTGATGGGCTTTACTGCTGTGGAGGGGATCAACCGTTCATCTCAAGAGAATACACACATGCGCACACACAGACGTTGACACACATGTACACACCTCCTGTTCCTGCTGTAATTCTCAGTGCTGTGCCACAGTGCCAGCCCGAGGCTCTTGATCTGCCACTTCCTGTAATTCTCCGCAGGGGGCAGGGGGTGGAGAGGGGTGCCGCCAAATATCCTGGCAGCTCAGAGAGCCACACACAAACCCGTACACAATTACAGCAAAGCACACAGGGAAAAAAAAAAGGACTCCTCGGAGAAATGTGTGTACCAGCTAGTTTATCATCGGCTACACTCTGCCAAACTTGAAGTAGAACATCCAAATTGATGAGCTCCAACAGTGCATTTGGTACCTGCGCCGTCAAGTGGGGATGTAATCAGATTAATCCACCCGTTATGTGGCAATTATAGAAAGCATCAATTTGACAAATAAACAGAAAAACACAATACAACAAGGGAATTACACATGGGGGCATTTAAAACAATCACGTAACTTGACCTTGAAGTCCCTCCAGCTAAATGCTAACCCATAATGGAAAAACTCCATAAACAAGCTAGCAAATAGCATCTACTGCATGTAGCCGTGTTTTCACCCTTAAAGCAACGGATATTTGAACATAATGCAGTGACAGATGTTGACAGACAATGTGACAGTACTTACATGTATCCTCCGCAAAAAAACACTAATCGCTTGACTGATTAGTTAACAGGTTTTTGAGGTTTTTTTTTAATTAATTGGCCGATTAATCGTTATCAAAATTTTATTCTTTCAAGTATCTCTCAGGCCATGACTAAAAATAATGCAGCTTCGCGAGTCGCCTTCAAAACTCTTTTTCGTTCCTGTCTGCACGTCTGTGTTGGACTGCCCTCAGTGGCCACTTCGCATACACCAAAAGGAGGCGCAATTATTTAACCACAATGTGCACAAACAGCCCCTTTGCTAATATGATTGAACTAGTATCAGACAGCACAATTGATTTTGAAAGCAGTCGGCTGATTACAGTGGCTAAAATCTGATTGACTACACCAAAAAAAAAAAAAAAAAAAGGCATCCACCCACCACTGCTCCAACCGCAACATGAAGTCTTCATTACGGCTCCATTTGTGCGCACTGCACTGCTATCACTGCCATTAGATGAGCAGACAAAAGAAAAGAGACGCACGACTCCAACTTGACCTTGACTCCGATAAGACTTTTGTCTGAGCCGGCAATCTGTCAAACTCCAGATACGTCCCTCGGTTCCATTTCAAAGCGGCTGGTACTCAGCCTGGCGGGAAGTGAAAGGCAGCTCGGAGGAGTGTCCCACTCACTTACTGTTTAGTTTTTCCCAGTCGGCGAGGTGCACTGTAATCCTCCCTTGTTCTTGACATTGTCCGAGCACAAAACTGTAGGTCCCGTCACTTTAAAAAAACCACCTAAAATCTGGATTTTGGCCTCTTTTACTGCCGCTTCACCGCTCCATTTGTGAACTGGGAGCCAGAGAAGCCCTGTGAGACACTTTTGTGATTAAGAACACTATATATAAACTTGACTTGGCTTGACACTGTCTGTTCAGCAGTCCAAGCGTGGTTCTATTCCCGCCCGTGGATTTATTTCCTAACCTTCACATCGCAGGTGAGCAAGCCTGAGTCGAAGCGGCGGCTGCCAGCGAACGGCTTGCGATGGAACGGCCAAGCCATCAGCTCTCGGTCACGCTAATGAGCTGGCGCGTAGTGTTGGACAGGCAAAGGTACACACGGAGGACCTGTAAAAGCAGCCTGACAGCGGCGATCTAGCCGGCATCCTCTGAAGCCGTACGACTCCCCGCGGCGGCGTTTGTTTGCAAGCTGTCGTCGCCGTTTGCCACCGCGCTCTGCTCACACGTTAATTTCGCTAACTTTTTGGGGGTTTCTGGCATGTGTACTTGCACCATGTATTTCAGTCTAAATACAGATACTTGTGTAAACAGAAAAATAGAAGTCCTCTTCAGGTCCATTGCTAAAGGTAAAGTTTTTTTTTTGTTTTGTTTGAATATGTTTTTGGAACACTGCACTGCGGACGTTCACTTACCCACCGCCAGTTTCCAGGGGAATGCCGTGATTTTATTACTCCTCGGGCGTCACAGTAGGGCAACCGCGCCTTAGAAAGGATACAGTCTGAGCGCTCCGCTCTGAGTGCCGATGGCCAGGATCTTTTGAACGGGGTCGAACGCCATGGACGACGGCTGGTACGGGAAGCCATGGCGGACGGTCTGAGCAGAGACGGGAGAGTTTCAATTAGCATTTGACAGCTGCGGTGTTACTTTGGGAAATTATAGTGCACACCTGGTTGCGGGGGTAAACAAACACAGCAGATGGATGTGGAAGTGGAGAAGTCAAAGGCGGTGTTCGGAATCACTGCTTTTCCAATGAGTTTGCCATTTTGTAGCGCTGTTCGAACGTGTAGTGTCAATACGTCTGAATTTAAATGTGATCGTCTACCAGAGAGTGAGGAGAGGTGTTCAATACGTTTAAGACTGAAAACGGAGGTGCACCATATGTAAAAATCCCGATTTAGTGATCAGAGAGTAAGAAATGAATGAATCTGAACACAGCCCATGTACTTTTCGTTCACACTGATATTTGGCTTGGCTATTTAGGATACTTTTATAATCATGGCCCTATTTTGAGATTCCTCCTCTACCGCACCTCTCTGGGGGGTTTTTTTCCTCCTGTTTTTTTTTTCTCTCCGTCACCGCCTCCCACATGCAGTGGTGATTAAATCCGAAAATACAGGAAATCCGCAACAAACACAAGAGATTTTACCTGTATTTTTGTTTTTGTTTTGCTTTACCCCACTCTGCTCCTCTGTAGGTGTGTAACTGTGGCTTTATGACACCAGTCATCTGGCAGAGGGCTGTGTTTTGTTTGCTCAGTGGCAGACGGTAAAGGATGTTACGTAAGGGGAGACAAGTGCATGCACAGACACCTGCCGTCCTCGCAAACGAGCCGTGGTGTGAATTGCGCACCCCGGCCACCGCATTAGGTACACCTACCTGCACGAGTGAATGAGAAGTGTTTGCCATTCACATTGGTCGGGAAGTATTCATTGAACAATATTTTGGAGTGGGCCTGGAAATGTGTGATGCTGAGAAGCAGGTAATGCAAGAGTATAATTTTGTGCCACTTTTTCGAGCGATTCACATCCAATAACGTAGCCCGCTTGCTCTTTCACACGATGTCATAACTGACAAAACGCTAGAGTCGATCTAATTATTCACATACACACAGAATGTGCATATCTGTTTGCACATCCACAAACAGAATCCATCCCTTCGCGTAATGTCATGTAATAATCCGGCTGTACATTCACATGCACAGATTGGAAATGCTCATTTGTCCATTCACATACATAGTGTAAACATCTGTCTGCCCATTCACATATACACACACAATGTGAACATCTGGCTCTTCATACACGTAATGTCTGTATTTCCATTCACAGCAGATATACACAGATAATGCAGCTTGCTAGCCCCCCTCACAAAAAAGCACCCCAAAATATGTACTTTGATGTCAAAATAGTACCATAGGTCTCATGGAGGTTTGATGAATTTCATTGAAGAGAAAATGAACTCATTCACGGATCGGCATTTTCAAAGCAGAGCTCCCCACAAAGTTGACTTGGCTGAGCCCATGTGACCGTGCGTAACTCCAGGGTCTGAACTGGATTCAACTATCGAGTGTGTCACAGCTAAGGATGGCCACAGCAAGTACCCTCCTATATCGATATCTTCTACTCAAAAGCTTTGCTGATCTCAAATCCAAAGTGTTGCCACACCACCATCGAGCGGGATCTGGTAGTCATTACAGTGGTTGGCCAACCTGCATTTCCAACAAGCTGGGTGAGACCTTTTATTCATGCCGAGCCGTTGAAAAACACGTGACGAATATGTATATGGGTAGCAGTAAACGGTTGTATTCCAGCTCACGAATAGAAACTTTGTTGGCAGTGAATGAGTTAAGAGGCGCAGGAATACGGGCGTCTGCAGCAAAGTGGAGACTTTTGAGGACTGACAACACACGATAACAGCGGAAATAGGTTCTTCTATATTCCCTTATGTGAGTGTGGCTGTATTGAATCTGTTGACAAAAATAATTCTTCTAATAGAAGCAAGAAAGCCGGGCGAGTGCAACCGAGTGGAGCCTGTGGCGCGCTCACTCCACGTTAGTCTGTCACCATTTAAGACGCACAAAGCGGAGTGTAAACGTTAAACAACCGTACCTCCTGACTTGACACCACAGGACACAGAGGCCAAGCAACCACAGAGCGTGCGGGGCGCATGCTGCATTATTAACCCCATCCACATGCTGTTATTGTGGATGCTGGAGTCGGGAATAAAGGGCGAGTGGGAGTGGTGGGGTTTGTTTCTTCTAATTCCACTTAAAGTACTCACTTCAGGGTGCCATCAGCCCCTACCCCCCCCCCCCTCCTCCTCTTCAGCCCCAAAACGGATCAATGACATTTGGGGTAAAGTATGGAGGGGAGAGAATGGCGAACGACGGGACAACATATACACTCTGTTCCAGTGATATCCCATTCACCACCATTCCGCTAATCCAAAGCAAGCTGATTATGCAAGAGGGGATCAGCGTGGCCAATCCCCTCTGATATGACAGTTCACGCCGCAAACGGGTGCACGCCGGACGCAAAAGCAACATGGGGACCCCTGATGTAGTCTTTTTTTAAGTAGCATCAGCTACTTAAAAAGAGGGTGGGGGCTCACCGTGAACTTTAAATGCATTTAATTTCCTGTGACATGGGTGGGAAGGCCAAGAGGGTTTGACACTATCCCCTCTTCCCCATGTGGAATTCTTAAAAATCTCAAAGCAACTGTTGTGAAAAGCATAATTCTTCAAATTTAACACAAAAGTACCCCCCCACCCCCAACACTTGTGCTCTATGCTGACAACATTCTATACATTTCCAACCCCGCACCCACCACCCCACATTGGCTTTTTACCTTACAGAGCTGGAAATGCTCAGACTGGAGCTGCTCCTGGACCAGATGGTTCTCCTGCGGACCCACTTGGACCAAAGGGTTGGAGGAGGAGATAGCGGAGGAGGACGAGGACGAGGAGGACGCCTCTTTCAAGCCGTCCAACACCTTCCTGATGTTGAACTTCTTCATTTTTGTCACTGCAGAAGGGAAGAGAGCATACGTTGGGTAATAGTGGAAGTGGAAGCAGGTGAGGAGAGATTGGGTGGGGGGGGGGGGGGGGCACTTACATGCACACGTAGTCTCTCGCTCTCTCTTCCTCTCTCTCCACCTGGTAAATCTCACGTTTTAGTGCGTGTTTTTCTGCAAGCTCTCCATACTGCAAGGCTCGAGCCACACAGTCTTCTACTCGATCGGCGATTCAGTCAGGAAAAAAAAAAGAGCAATGAAACAGAAAAAAGGAGGAGGAGGAGCAGGGAAAAGGGACGAAGCTGCAGAGATGCTGATGCGTCGGTCGGTGCGGCGATGTGCTCGGACCATGGCCCCACTGCGTCTCTCCGTGGCTCGGCTCGTCCTCCACCGCTTGCCCCCTCCCCTTCTCTCTCTCTCCCGTTCTCCCTCCCGTGCGCATGCGCGTCACTTGGACGCAGAATCCCGCCACCTTGCCTCTGCCCCCATCCCCGGACCGCCCGCTCTCACTCACTCTCCTTTTCTTCCAACGACCCTAACCTCTATCAATCCGTCCTCATCCGCTCTCACGCGCGCTCCGCGCCCGGGGTTGCGCTCTGCTGCGCTTGCTGATTCCTGCTATGTTGCGGGGAAGTGGACCAGGACCGCACGCCGCAACCCCCGCCACACCACCACACGTGTGGGTCAGTGAGAACGGACAAAAACTTCATTACTGGGCTTAACCCTTTCACGCACACCCTGTAACCTGATAACATGAGCTGTCCACTGTAGTAACCGCTGTTACAGACCCTGAAGTCAAGTTTGTTTCTAAATATTTACACGTTTGAAGATAATTGCTGAAAAATCTTAATAAAAATAAATAAATAAAAACAAATGATATCAACTGCCAGTCATCTTCAACGTGGTTGCTAATTTCCAGTACAAGTCGACAGGCAGTCGAGAGCCGCTTGTTGAGAGTGAGTCCAGACTAAGATTGAGGCAGGCTGAAGCTTTGATCGGATGAGACCAAGTCAGGACCAAAACAGACACTTGCAGAGGTTTGAGACCCGTTCAAGATGAAGTTCATTGCAGGTTGAAACTATTGTCAACACAGAGACTTTGAAGGTTTCAGATCAAGTCAGGACAAAGCTTAAAGTGGGTTGAGACTGTAAGGGAAATGACTTTGAGGTTTTCAGACCAAGTCAAGAGATTGAGGAAAGCTACTTGAGACTACACGCATACCTCAGTTTTCTACCATAATCCCTTCCAGAAGGCTGTCCGAAAACCGATTTGTTTGAAAACCAAAACCACGCTCTTTAAAAAAAATTTAAAAAAATCTTTGACACCTCTGCTCACAATGGAACGCTACACGAGGAAGCGTCACTTCCTCGTGTAAGGAAGGCGAGAGGAGTCAAGTGTCAGTTTGGTCGAGAACCGATTTTTGGTCTTAATCCGAGGCATTAAAAAAAAAAAAATCAAAATTTTTGGTCGAAAATCGATTTGGTCGAGAACAGAGACGTTCAAAAAGCGAGGTTTGACTGTATGTGAGGAATGAAGGAATTTAGACGAAATAAAGACCAATATCAGAGGTTGAAAATCCTAGAAAAAGTCCAGATCGAGACCAAAGTGGAATTAGACCAAGTCAAGCCTCAGAACAAGACCAGTTGAGAATCTGTGCGTGCGAACGGTCACATTTTTAGGCCTAGGTGAGGTAAAAATGTCTCTAAAAAGTCACGGTTGAGCTGAAAACTTTAGTCCAGCTGTTTACAGTTTATGTGGTCAGAGATTACGCGGCCCCCGGGGGCGTCTCACACCACAACGGTACCGACACCTGTCAGGTCACCCGCGATGGGCAGGTGTCTCCCTTGCACCCTGGACGTTGGGAATGCAATGTGGAGGGGGTGGGAGTGCGCCCTGGTGGAAGTAATAGAACACCTGTTCTCATGCACCCATGCCACATACGGCGATGCCGCATTTTCCGTCATGTTTACACGCACGCCCGTCACAAGCGGGTGAAGGGGGGCTTTGAGGCGACGTGAACATGAAAAGAAAAAAAAAATCATTCTTCATTCACTTGGGTCATTTGCATAACGAAGTGAAATTGACCATACGTATCGCCTCGATTCCGAGGCGGTATTGAGAATATATTAGGCGGAAGAACAAAGAGGTTCTTTGCGTGTGCGCGAGGACGATGTGAGAAAGGGGAGGACCATTGGCAGGGTGCGCGTTACATCAGTGATTTAATTTAGCGCCATTGTGTGGCAGCTGGGGCCATTCATCTTGCCGCATTATGTGTACAGCTCCCCGACTGCCGTGTTTGGACGCTTTGATAAGGCTTCCCGCGGCGGAGGCTCTTCGTTGCGGCGTGTAGGGGAAAGAGCCAAAGTGGTTTTGGAGAGAGAAAAAAAAAAGCGGTTTAGAGTTATCGTGCGTGTTTATGACTAATTCTAATTGGCTGATCGCGAGCCAAATTACAGAGACACTGACCCATCGCCTTGAATCAATGGCTTACAGTCAGGTGGGCCTCGCAAAAAATTTTCACATGACCTTGAATCACCGAACAATCATGATCAAACTCTACCGTCCAAATCTCGACAATCGCGCTGAATCTGACCACTCTCTCACCCCTGCCGATTGAAGTCAACAGAAGACACGATCATCAGATGGCCCTGAAAGACAATCCTGAGCGATTTATCAAGACATGACACTTTCAAAGTGTCCACTTTTCACATGTTTCAAGTTAAAACGGCGACGTGAGGACTAAAATGATGTTTTTTGCTGGTGAACGAATGACCAAAATGACAACGTGTGAGGCCCATTTCAAGGTGTCATACGAACGACTCTTCATTTATGACTGCAAAATCTCCTGAATCTGGTCATTATTTCACCTAATTCCAGCTGCCTCTTCCTCCTCACGGAACTCACTCCCACTTCACACCTCCAGAACGCGGGATTGATATGATGCCTTGTGCTGCAAATTTCACTGTCCATTCGCTGTCAGGATACTCAATGTCACCGCCGGAGTGAACGTCACCATGTTTTCCAAGCGCACATTTCTGCGCGTGATGCCGATCAACATTCCATCTGGCAGGTTGACTTCGATCTTACAGTAGAAATCTTTTGGGGGCATCTGCATGCGTTATCAGCGCAGAACATCCTTTCCCTCGGTAGATTACAACTCCACACAATAACTCGGGGAAAATATGCAAATAAGGAACATTCCGTTCCATGATGCACATGAGCGGCGGCTAATCCAGTGCTAATTCCGGGGGCAGAGGTTAGGCAGGATGAGCAACGACAACGGGCGGCATTCGGCGATGGCTGCATTAGCGTGGCGCCCGCTCACTTTGCTAAAAATTCAATGCGTGCGGTGACAAAAGCCAGGCTTAGGTGGCCACAAGCTAGCCAATTAACACAGAACGTTGAAAATCTGCACATATCGCCTCGAGTGTTGCTTGCGAAATTGAACTCAGCTTTCCAAAAATTGTCATTACTCACAGTTACTTTGTATTTTAACAAGGAGGGGGAATACTTTTTGACTTGGGGACAGGTAGTTTTGCATTTTTGTTGTTGTTGTGCCTTAATAAATTAAATTGGCATTTAGAAAAAGCATTTTGTATTTCTTTGGGGAGTCTCTATGAGCTCTTAAAATTATTTTGATAAACTGAAACCTTTGCGTGTGATAAATATGCAAAGAACACAGAAATCGGGAAGGGGGCGAATACTTTTTACACGGCGCTGTTGGAGAGGATGCAAGTCAGTGGCAAAGCGCGGTCGCTTGCCAAAAGTTTGGTGTTCGGTGCGGAGGTGTCAAACTCAAGATCTGACTCGCCATATCATTTTATGGAGCCTGCCAAAGCAAACTGTGTCTCGACCTCGTGCTACTTGCTAAAACCTGTAGCAAAATTGAGCCACTGAGAACTAGAGTGGGAGAACTCCATTTTTGTAAAGAATGGTGAATGAAATCTCAGTTTGGAATGTGTGAGGGGGATTATTTACTTGCCAATGATGACTTCCTCTGGATGGAGGTCTCGTCTCTAATCCGAGAAGGCGCCGTCAGTTCATGCAACAAGGCGCGGTTCCAGAACAGTGCGGTCGCGATCAATTCAATGCCCTGAAAATGAAACGAGCTGGCCAAATGAGAAAATCCACAAGCAACAATGAGGCGGTTTGGACTTCCGACCGCTTCGACTCCCGTTTGCCGCACCACCGTGTCCTTATTCAGCCACTGAAAACTATCATCAAATGAGGCTGAGCACTCCTGACTGACGCATCCCCAGCGCCACCGTGTTGGGAGTCCTCGGAGCTCGACATCGTCGTCGTAGGGCATGTTTGGCCCCCTTAGCGACACAGTGCTGTCTGGAGAAAGTGGGGAAGAAACACCAGGAGGTCACAGCGGGTGAGGGTTACGCAGAGTTGAGGCGTGGTGTGCAGGGAACAGAAGGCCCGGGGTTTTCGAGCGTCACTGACAGCTGGAGTTAAATCAAGCGAATTGCAACGCACCTGAAAGCGTCACCTACTGTATATGCCCGCGAGGCCGTGGCAAGCGACCAAGTGGTTGATTTGAAGCACTAACAAGCGAGAGAGGACCGGCTGGCTGCGTTGCCACGCGCAGACCATAAACAAGACGCTTGCGGACAAGACGGGGAGGGGGTTGGGTGAGATGACGGTCTCGCGCGATCCATAGTGACAAGAGCGCACTGCGATAACGCGAGCGCTAAAAAACATAAAAGGCAGACACAAAACTCACAATGGTCCCGGAGGGATTTGAAGTTAATGAGCCGTTGCCGAGGAGCCAGCGCTCGACACGCGATAGACGCGGCGTCAAACATGCACGCAAATGAGTCGGATAAAGAAGATCTGTGACATAGCTGGTTCACGTCCCTCGAAATAGGAAACCTCCTCCTGCCAATATGCTTTCATGAATCGTGATGGCAGGGATAAAATGGATGACGACTTGTTCATTAAAAATAAAAATAAAAAAGACTTAATACAATTAAACAGCTTAGTCGCAGGACACTTACAGAGGATATTAAAAGTCTACACACCCCTATTGTAATGCTTCTTAGTCATTTTAAAAAAATTTGACGAAGTTAGGTCATTTTAAATGTTTGTTCACCATTAATAAAGTGTGGGGGAATTAGGAATAGTTGAACATTACAAATCCTTCAGGCTTCTTAAAGAAAGCAAAAAATATATTTATCAGGGAGAAAAAAAAAACAAGAACAGCTGAACTTTATTTGAGGTTAACCACATGACCTCAATCTTTCTTTAACTTTCCATTTGAAATGTTTCATTTTAAAAGGTGGAACGTTTTTTGAAATGGTGTATCAAAAACATGAGAACAGGTCTGTGTCAACCACTTTTATCTCCTGCAGCCTCGCAGGACCACGAAAGAGGGACATATGGTCATGACATCTGGGGTGCACATCGCATGAATTGATGAAGTGATGGTCCAAGCAACCAATTTCAGGTAAAATAAGAAGAGGCCCTGGCAGGTGGATAGTGAAGCTACCATGGCGCCATTCATCCATCCATTTTGTGCCACTGATTTATTTTTTAACTGTCCTGTTGAGTTGCTTGGTTGTGCAATAATGGGGAAGGGACACTCAGACAGAAAAGAAGTTTTTATCTACTGAGCATGAGGGAACTGGGAAGGTGGTGCCACACCCTGTGAGGAAGGGACAAACAGAACAGAAGCAGGCAGCGATGCCGGTGTCTGGTAGGAGCAGCTAAGCAATGCCCTTAACCCCTGTAAAGAATTTCAGCACAAATGAGAACAGTCCAGGAAGATTAAGTCATCACAAAGGCTGTGGATAACAATTGGAGATCGAGATGCCCTGCACCAAGCAACTACACCCCTCAAGGGAGTCGTGCGAGTGAAACGACATTACTGCCGATGCATGTGAGAGTTGTCTGAAATTGCTGTGCAGGTAGAATAAGGATGGAGAGAGAGTCCCAAAAGGGATATGCAGGCCCACAGAGATGAGCACTTTGCAGAAAACGTAAAAGGAGCGTCCCAAATGTCAAACATACACTTGGAAATGTAGCACAGATGGAAGACTTGACTGCACGGGTGCAGATGAATAGTACACGAAATGCAGGAAGCAAGACAAGCATGCAACGAGTACTTTCAAAGTAAAACAGGAAAGAACTGCACCATGTCCGGGAGGAGTACCGGTATGTGGTGGTGCAAGGTAGAAGAGAAAAGCAGGGACAAGAAAGACTATAATCACAAACGAAGCACCAAAGACCAAAAATCGAGATGGGTAGAAATGATCGAAACTGCAGTGTGCGTTTGTGCAGTTTGTGTTTGTGTGGATTTATTTGCAGCAAATAGCTCAGGGCAAGGCTGCGACGTGTCTGCTCGACTGCATTCGGGAACACATTCGGGACGCCACAGCTGGTGCCCGTTCCGATAAGGCGCTAATCTGACCCACTCATGTAGTGGAGCAGATGGACACCACTGTTGAAGGAAAGGGCAGTGCAAGTGCTGTCACGCTTATGACACAGAAGCTCTGGAAGGACTGAGTCAAGGTTCTGTGAGGATTGGGGGGTTTTTTTGTAGCCTTGAGGATTTAATACGAAAGGTGCGCTTCGTTGACGAGAGCAAAGGCCACTTTTGTTGGAAATACACGGGACCCAAATGCGGTGCCCTGGTATCCAGTACACCCATCCAAAAGTCACGAAGGAAGCGGGAATACCTCTTTCTCCACCTCCACAAAAGACGTAATGAAAAAGCACAATGAACAACTATTGCAACCCGCAGGCCTCAGATGGTAAATTAAGCGGCGCAATAATCCTCCCAGAGTTGCTACTGCGCAAACCAATCCAGCGGGAGGAACCGGCGAGCTGACATTCCCTGGGCTCTGGTGTGTAAACGGCAATCACGGAATTAATTTAGTCGTCTGCAACGCAAAAGCAATCAAGCCGTGATTTGAGCAAACGCAATGTAGCAACTTGAGCGTATGCATTCCCCACACCCCACCCCTTTATCTCTGTATGACCACATCTGAAGAAACTAAAACTGCCAAGCAAAAGCGGGAACGTAGATCAGCTGCAGCAAAGTCACTTCTCTATTATTACCACAGACAATTTGTGGCCGCTGTGACATCATGCACCGGGCTGTTGCTTTGGATCGCTGCCATCTCGGGTTGATTTAAATGAGACAGACAGGTCTCCGCGCACAGAGGACATTTGTCATTTAAGACCAAATCACATAAGCCTCCCCTCTTACATCTTTCAAGCACGTGAAGGACAGCTGTCAACATTTGACACTGTCAAATGCCGATTGTGCGCGCAGCCAGATTACACTTGGTCCACATCCCCACAGATGTAGAAATACACTTTCCTCAAATGCTGATGCCATTCAAGCTTTCAAATAGGAGTCAGTTTATCTTCACAACTAAAAGCGAGGCAAGGGAGGATCTTGGGAGACATTGATAAGTGGGAACCCAGGGGAAATGAGGAAGATTTCATAGCAAAACTAATCTGTGAGTGACACAAGAAAAATAAATAAAATAAAAATAAAAACAGAAATTGGGCAGTTCTACTTAATGACAACTACAAATGGCAGCCGTGTCCTTTGTGGTGTACTCCCGATCTGAAGTCATCTAGCTTGTCTTACAAACTGAAACACACCCCACCCTCCCCAAATAACATAAACTCTGTGTCTACAGGACTTGAGTTATGTGGTCTGACGATGGCGCGGCTGGAGGTCGGCCAACGAACAGCGCAGAGACAGTGAAGTCAATGAGAGGCGATTAAAGGGAGAGGAATTGCCCGGTTTACAAGAATGAGGTCGCAATTACATTAGGAGGTCTGCCATTGTGTCCAGCCTCCAGTGCTGTCTGCAGTTTGTGAAGTGTGCGCTGCAGAGGGTGTTACACAGGGTAATGTGAGGTTTGGATTACAAGAAGAAAAAAAGATCGCCTTTTTGCTACCTATCGCAGTCTTAAGCACAGATCGCACGGGGGGGTTCTCCTTGAAAGGTCTTGCTCATCTGCTCACTTCTATCAGCAGAGCCGGCCTCTGAGGCCTGACCTCTCGGTATATTCACTCGCGGCAGGGTGGCATGTCCAAAAAAGGGGCCAACATTGCGGCATATTGAGCGGGGGCGAGTAAAAGCACCTTGTATCCACACCCCATTTCATCCCCAAGTATGCCTGGGTGCCATATTATTGATCTGCAAAGAGAATTTGCAGAGTCGAAGGCCACTGTTTGCTCCTTTACAGCAAAAAAGCTAGGAAATATGATATCACAGCACAGGTGTCCAGGAGGCATCCTAAACAGATGCCCGAACCACTTCACCTAGCTCCCCCCCTTGATGCAGAGGAGCAGTGGAACAACTGTGAACAACACCTGAATGACCGAGCTTCTCACCCTGAAGCGAGGTGAGTTCGGGCTAAATCAAAGAAGTCTGGAATAGCATAACATATCCATATAAAACTGAACCATCGCGGACATTAAGGCATGATTTCAGACTGTCTGAAGGCAATGGGAGCCCCCGTGGCAAGCCAGCAAATTCCTGAGAGGTAGACCGCCCTTTGCCGTGCGTGTGGAAATAAATCGATTAAGGCGGTCTTGAATCATTATCTCCGAAATGAAAAGTGAATTAAAGACCCACCACCGTCCCCGCACGATTCAGGGAATGTGTATCCGGTTCCCTTTAATTGCATCATTCCAATATGTGGCTCCATTGAAGAATCCAATATTTTCTTATTACTTGTGGGAAGTCAACTTGCATGCTTTCCTTTCAAGGTTGCACGATCCTTTTGCCCGCCATCTTTGCGTCGAGCCAACAGCCGCCAATTATCAAACAGCCTCTCCATTAATACAGCCAATTGCAGTGCAAGGGTAATATCTCAGGCAAAAACACAAGATGCACGGTTCAGCCAGTGATCCCTGTGTACACTGTGGGGAGGTAACACAGAGGGGTTTGGATGAAAAAGCAAATATTATTTTATGTAAATGAGGTGCTGGGGAAAGAAGCTGCAGTGTGGAGACAAGGCAAAGCTCAGTGGCAGGATAGGGAAGAAACGAAATGGCGGCGGAATCAATGAGGCCTGACAGAGTGGAGTGAAATACACATCAAGCAGGAATGGGGCAGAAAAAGGCCCCGTGAACACACTTTGCCATTTTGGGAATCACATCGTTGTACTTGAACGTGAACGTCACTCAGACATTTTTTTTTCCTTGGGACGAGTGCAATTTCTGATGGTGACTGCATTGCGCATTTCACACATTTCACATCAACAATTACATTACCGCTTCCTTCCATTGAACAGATGTTTCCATTCTGAGCATCTGTTCTATGGAAGGGGAGCACAGTGCAGGCATCACAGTGACAAGGTAATAATATCCACAACCACTAGATGGCACTATTATCTCACTCATTCCCAACCAGCACTTTTGCTCAACATATAAAGAATAATAGTAACTAACTCTAAATTAAATCAACCAATCAACACTTCATATAGATATTAAAACCCCAAACAGCCTTGCAACTATTAATCTTCATAAGATTTACTTACTTGGAGTCTTGCGTGGGGTGGAGGCAGGGCGCCCACTTATATATGAACCGACCAATCAATCAATCAATCAATCGGCAGCTGGCAGGAGGTTGTCTGAACAGAGGCATGCCTTTGGGCCATCAAGTCAATACAGTGACCTTCGAGAAAGCAAACGGTTTGCAGAGTATTATCACGTTTGTGGGGGCGGTGGATGCAAGGCCGACTATGTCTCTGCGGCCTCGATACAATGGATAGTTGACATGTAATCTGTTTGAAGTTTGGTTGCAAACAAACGATACGTCAATACAAGAGGGAATTATTAGAACAGGCAGATATTGACAAAAACAACCCAATGACCTCCTGGAATCGTTCGGTGTGCTCCTGCTCCGATGTAGACTTCACATCGGAGATTGCCTGAAAATTGACTTCATTTCTTGACCACCTGTGGACGGATTACAATTTTTTTTTGTTCTGATTGTCGCATGAAAGATTACAACAAAAAAGGTCACAAAGTATTGTGTAATGGAGTAACTATAATTGTCAAACAACTGGTTGACCTTTTTCTTTTGTATGAACATAACAGTAATATCAACATAAATACATTTTAAAATAGTCTTCGTTGTATAAACATAAGATATAGTTTCAGATATTTTTCATTTTTCTTAAGGTTTTTGTTTTTATTTTGTGAACAAAAATAGTTTCTTTTTTTCCCCCATTACCTAACTGCAGACGTGTAGTTGTGTACACAGTACTTTTTTTGGGGGGGAAAAAAAATCACTATAAAAAAGAAATAATTTTAAAAATCTGGAATACAGTGAGAGCCCAAATAGTTGAGCCGTGATATGGTGATGAAGAAAATCTGTACAAGAACAACTGTACAGTAAGTTGATTTTTGTTCAGTTTGTTTTGTATTTGTGCAAGAGACTGACAGATTTGCACATTGCTGAGAACTGTCACTTCACCGCCAGAAGGAGCCGGTGTTTCCACTGACAGTCCAAAACTCATTCATTCTACGCCTTCACTCATTTCCCCCTGTCAGCTTTTTCTCAAAGACTCCATTTTTAGTGGTCATGCTGAGGTCCATTAGTTGTAATACTTTGGCACACTGTGGCTGCCTATCTTGACTTCTTTGCTCCAGTCACTTGTCAATCGATAAGATGCTGTCAATAGCGATGGATTCGCATCTTAGCGAGTGAACGCAGCCAACGTAAAACCCTGAGCGGTGTTGTCTTGGCTTCAAACAGACTCGCGTGAGACCAAGTGGGAATTTTGTTTCGCATCCATGGAGCGGCCGGTTAGGTTTCATCTACTGCGAGTTTATCCTCCCTCCTTTTTATGCGGTTATTAAGCCATTTGCGGGTGTCGTTGGATTTTTGATTCTGCTGCGTGCGCATGTCGTGGAATTTCTGCTGCTCCTGGACCATCGCCGTCTGGAAAAGGACGCAGACAGACAGCAGAGAGAAGCGTTTTGAGACCAGCCGAAATGATGGCTATTTTCTGTGAAAAACGGCCTCAAAACGACGGCTGCTAATGTCCATCCGACGACGGTGAGGTCACCTGCTGGTCCTCGTACTGCGTCAGAATCCCTTGCATCCGTTCCCTCCTGGTGGTGGCTTTGCGTTCGCGCTCCTCCACCAGCAGGTCGCGTTCCATCTGGTAAGCCTGGATCTTTTCTAAGCGCTTCTTCCGCTGGCTGTCCTCCATCTCGGCGTTCAACAGGATTGGGGTATCATTTTTTCCTCTGTATGAATTACGCACGGACCTTGTTAACATGTCAGCTGGTTCGTAGAGGCATGATCAGAAGTTTTTAAGAGGGTGTAAACCACGGTTATAATAGTTTGGGATTTTCATGTAGTTCGTTTGTTTGACTTTTAAATGGTCTTGATTTTTTTTTTAGAGCAGTTTTGGAAGTTTTCATTAGTTTTCAAAAATGCTTAATTTGATTTTAGCTTTTATTTGTTTTAGTATCGTTTTCTTTTTTAACGATAGAACATTTATCAAGTTCTCCTGTACAGACGTCCAGCAAGCAATCGCGTAATAAATGCATTAGAAACGAACAGAGCTAAGAAATTTTATGGTCTCAATTTTAATTTTTATTTTTTGGTTCTTCTCAAATGATTTTAACAGTTATTCACATTTAAGCTTGT
The DNA here is from genome assembly GCF_054856545.1 of Hippocampus guttulatus. Taxonomy (NCBI): domain Eukaryota; kingdom Metazoa; phylum Chordata; class Actinopteri; order Syngnathiformes; family Syngnathidae; genus Hippocampus; species Hippocampus guttulatus. The sequence continues at coordinate 2,460,360 of NC_141283.1, read as the reverse complement.
GCCTGCATGCAATGTACTTCTTGTTTTCCACACAGGGTGGTGCTGCTCTTCATAAAAGAAAATGGAGGGATTCTACAATGTAATCTCAGAGCAGATCAAATGGGCGCAGCAGAGCTTTGATGAAACGTAATGCATGTCATCAAATTTGATATCGTTTGTCATTTTTTATGACTACCCTCAGCGACACTAAAGTCATGAAATATTAGATTTGTTTTTAAATATTTGCGTCCTTATTTTACAATTATGGTCCACAGTAACTATTGAATTCTGAAAATCAGCCTGTTGTGACTTGGCATCATGCAAGCTACCGTTGTTTTCATTGCACAGTAGTGGCATTTGATTGACAGTTGAGCGAGGTGCGTGAATTACGAAATTTTCAAGAAATTCAAACAGTGCGACTTGGGCTCATTTGTTCAGCTTTTTTCGATTTATAAAAACATCCATTCATTCGTTTTGTTTTGGGGGGGGTTGAGAGCGTGGCTTCTTTCAAACCAGCGCAAGCAGCAGGAGAAAAGGAAAATTTCACACAGGAAGGCCAGAGTCATGATTCAAACGCTTTGCCTAGCTTAGCGTGATTCATAGAAATAGTGCAGTGGCTGCTGTATCCTTTTATTGCCCTCATCTTCAATGACAACATTTTGGACTGTGTGGTCCTATCACAAAGTGATACAGATAGTTTGGCGTTTACCACTTCGACACTAAACCTTACAATGTTGGACACATGCCGGATCGGACGGGCAGCCATGTGTATGCTGTGTGAATGCAAATGTGGCAGGCAGATGGGAGAAATGTGCAGCGGAAATTGTGGCTTCACAATCCAGGCTTTATCTGACACGCCTGGCCGTAAATCCCGAATGACATCGGTGCGAGCGTTCCTGCTTTAAGGCTTCATTGTAATGCCACTGAACGATGGCACAAGAGTGTGTTTTCGGTGTCTGTCTGTGTGTGATAAGAAGAGGAGAACAAGAGGGAGGCAGTGCCAAAAAAAAAAAAATGGAGGCAGTTCGCTAAGGTTTTTAGTTGGAGGAAGAGAAAAGTACAAGTGGCCATCTGAGGTGCAAACATATATGGAGGAGGGGGGAGAAAAAAAAGTGTTTGCCTTTTTCTGGAGTTAATGATGAGGGGAAGCCTGTAGCCGTGCTACTGAAGTAAGAGTTAATGAGCATTGGCCAGTGTGAACTATTTCAGCTGAGTGTGTGTGCATGTGTGTGTGTCATTTCGCCTTTGGACCACTTTGCAGGCCACATTGTTGGCAGCCATTAACAGCTGCGCACACACACGCGCACACACACACACACACACACACACACACGCACACGCGCACACACACACACACACGCACGCAGTCACGGAGGGGGCGGGTGACAGGAGAGGGCACATCTCACTGACGCGATGAGCTCAACGGGGGTCCTGAAATAGCTTTTTGATTAAGAGACCCAAATACCGGCTCATTTGTCACGGCCGGGGGATGGCCTGCGTGAGGGGAAGGCGAGGTGGTGGAAGGCTGAGTTGATGACATGAGAGACAAAAGCGCAAGCCCTCTGGGATGGAGACGCTTCCTTTGTACTGTCGCTGACTTGACACTTTGGATACTGACGAGCACAAAGCGCGGCGAGATCTGTTAGCATAGTACACGCGCACAACTATAGTCAAGCTCACTAATGAAATACATGTATTGGGGAAAATGTTTCATGGCTTGGAAACAAATAGTTGTCCACTCTCCTCAGCATTCTGCCTTTCTCTGCATGACACGCACACATCCACGGCTGACAACCAGGCACTCTAAAGTGGCTACTCCAGGACATACAGTAGTTCAGGGTCTTTGTACATTTTTTCCAGCAATTATCTTCAAATTAATATGTGGGAAATTAAGCAGCACTCATTTTGCATCAGGTCTTGCAGATAAAGCAAATGTCCGGATAGCAAGAAGAGCCACGTTTTAGCAGACAGACCCACCTGATGAACGGTGTGTAGTCCAAGGGTGGAACAACGATGCTTAACAGCTGTTCAATTGGAATACTGGGAGCGTCAGGAGGAATCGGGCTGCAGCCGTCATCTTGTGGAGAACAAACATCAGATTGAAGGCAAGATGAAGTGGTTCGAGTCCGCGGAAGCCATTTTGTTTTGTTGAACCTACCCGATTCGGTGGAGGACATCTCTGGAACTGGAATGTCACCATCTTTGGGGGGATAAAATTGACTGATCCAGTTGAGACGTAACTGCCATGCCTGCAACAACACGAAAATCAGGACAAAAACAGGAGAGTAACACAAGCTACGGACAAAAATATTGGGACAGTGCTAAAGCATATCCGATATATTTCCGACATCCTTCCTCTTAAAATCAAAATTGACCGCAAACATTCCAGATAGGAATGTATATCTGTATTCGGCCAATACCCGCTTATTTCAAGGCACCAGTTAGTCATGAAGTCTGCCGATACCAGCCACCGATACTTAAGGGAGAAAAGAAAATGACATTGTGTAAGCCTTCATAATGGTATCGAACATCCAAATTTCTAGATATTTGACATCTCGAACCACTGACACAAATGTCCAAAATGCCAGCAATAACGGAGTTGCACTCCAGGGGGGAACTAAGGTAAAGTGTCCCAATACTTTTGCCTACCTTCCCGACACAGGCAGCCACTCGGTTACCTTGGCAGCGCGGCCCGGCTCAGCCGCCTCCCAGGCTCTTTTAATAGCCTTGATTTGCTCGATTCGCTCAACATCCTTCTTCACCACAATGTTCTCAGCTTGGCTCTTGTCGACAGCCACACGCAGCGTGTAGTTGGCCTTGGTCAGGTCAAGGCCCTGCACATGCACGCACACATTCACACACGCGCAGAAAAAAAACAAAACACACACCGGCACAAACGCATCTGAAGGTCATCGCACTGCCAACGCGTGAGTCTGTCTCCTTTAATGAGCAACTCTGCCTGGATTGAGATTTTTCTTTTCTTGATGCAGCGCTCACCGAATAGGTCATTGTTCAGTTAATTTATTCGCAGATCATGACATCGGCAGCTTCCAACAACGCAGTGCCGCTAATGAAAGAAAACATATTCAAATGGGAATGCGCTGCAGAGAGCGGGTGCACTGGGGGGGGAGAAAAAATCTGCCTTTCAAATTTGATTGCATTTAGGATTAGATGATTGGCAAACAAGAAGCACGTCTTCACATTCTGTGTTCATCGAAAGGGATGTTCGAGTAGGCAATTTTGACAGACCAGATTAAATTTTTTGTTCATACCGTTGCTACCCTTCCACAATCTTTCAACTCTATTTACTATTTGAGCACACACAATAAAACAAAATTCATCAAAAATACTGTATGCAGTGTAGTGTCTGTGTCTTGAAGAGGCGGAGCCTGTTTGACGATGGCGACTCTGTATGTAGGTGTGTGGCTGTGGTCTCCACTTTTAGAGAGGACCTCAAAAGGTCAGTTAACATTTTATTTCTCTCTCCTTGGCGGCACGCAGTTGGAGGCATCAAAGTCAAACACAGGAAAATACGTCCACGTTCTCTGTGTGACACACACTCAGGGCTGACAACCAGGCACTCTTAAGCTGCCGCACCAGCGAACTATCTGAGGGGAGATGTGTTTAAGGAGCGGAGGCAAAGCTGGCTTGTTAACTGCATGTTGGAATTGCCAAAGATTCAAGCTTTTCAAAAAGAAGCGATTCCTGCTGTAATTTTGTTGATGTTTTTAATTACCGTTTCTTCTCTGGAGACAGATGAGGAGCTGCCGTTCCCCTTGTCATCTTCGCCTTTTCGGTTGCCTTTGGCTGTGTCCGTACTTGGTTCATCACTGCCCGACGTGGCAGAAACTGATTCCATCAATTCCTCCGGAAAGAACACTGCATTTTGCAGAGACAGCGGTTCAGGGTGCCATTCTATTTTCTCAGCTTTTTTTTTTTTTATTCCAAACCTTGGAACCTGATATTCAATTGCATTTACAGTATATGACACCAATTCACAACAAAAGGTTAGGCTAGAATACAGGACTTTCCACAAGGTGACAGTATTGTTCAGGTGTTTTCAAAAAGTGAGTACTTTTGCTTGTCTTTAAATTGGCACAGCTCAAGAAATATTCAAGTGTTCAACTTTGAATAGACTGTCAAATTGTTGTACATTCTTTTCCCTAAAGAAGAAAAAATGTCTTCCTCGGGTGTTGTTCACGATGGTGCCTTGACAAGTACCGTTTACCTGCCCATTTGTGTAACCTTTCAATATGAGCAGCAGCATGTGTTGTGTATGCATTTGTGTGCTAGGTGGCACTGTTGCACTTCCCAGCTAAAATGAAACGGTGGCAAAAAAAAAAAAAAAAGGCTCCCTGCCTACAACAATCCATCATTTAGCCAGGACTCCAACTTATTCTCATTGAAGTCATTTGGAAATTCAGCACAATGCCATTTTGTGATAATAAAAGCCACATACGATAAAGGCTGATATACTGTACAGGTGCACACACCCGTTAAATGAAAACAAAACAATGTTTATGTGCTAAGCACCGAGGGCTAAAGCAATATATCCTGGGGATTGCAGGCAGCTGCGCATTAAACATGCACGCGCTACTATGTGGCTTGTTAAAAGCGGGGGTTTCGAAGCGCGGCGTGGCGTGAGCGAGCCATGTAGCATATAGGGAGCACGATCAAGGGCACAGCCTCGCCGTTGAGACGTGGCTTAACTGGGCGAAATTAATTCACTTTCCTGCTGAGATATTTCCCAGGGCACCGGGAAAAGGGGGGGGGGGGCACGAAGAGCAAACTTCATTTGACTTCCCATTGACCCACTTCCTCAAGCCTAGTGGAGAACCGTAGGAGGCTTGTGTGGTCGCTGGTCGACAAAATTCATGTATCCACATATAAAGTAACTTTCAAGATAAGGGAATGAGCAGAGAAAAAAAAAGGTGCGAACGTCTCCGGTGCATCGACGTTGACCTGGCCTGTTCGTTAATTCAGTGGAAGCGGCCAGGCTGAGCTGAAGTCGACGTGATTTTGATTTGAGCTACAAGTCTTGAGGAGCCGCTAACTTTTATTTCTATGATGCGGGTGAGTCAAATACCCACACATGCGCGTGCACAGCGCTTTTCACGTGCGATGTAGGATTTGGAATGGGCTTACTGTACTGTAGTACCTTGGGTTTCTTTGAAACTGAGCAGATGGGCGAAAGCCAATTGGGACTCGTCCAAATCCCAGCTGTGGTGCAGTACCTCTGCCCTCAGCAAATACCTGTGATCCTGTCATACATACAAAAAAAAAAAAGTCAATGTGAAATACCGGGGGAGGGCGATGGATGGCAGACAAAAATATCACGCAGAGGATATTTAATGTTAAAATTGCTGAAAATCACAGTAAGGACATTAGAATGAGCAATACCTGTACTTTTTTTTTTTAAACAGCTCGTGCTCAAACTGCCAAAAGCAAGCATCAAAATGTCTCCCGTGGCTCTCTGCAGCATGTATCATCGCCTTAATCACAGACGCCTGTTCTAATTGATCAGTGGTCTTAAGGACTAATCAATACTGTATGCGAATGACTCCCGCCTGCAGATGCTTTACTGGATTCGTCATGATCCCTCTCATTACCGTCCACGCGGCTGCTCATTCTTCATTAGTGGCTCTGCATGTGGTGTTTAATCAAAAAAAAGAAAAAGCATCTCCTGCGTGTGATTATTAATCGGCGGGTGAAGCGATTACTGCTCCCTGGCAAGTGCTGCAAAGTCAGACAGGAACAACTAAAGTGTCCTTCTACTTTCTGCTGCTCTCCTCTTGTGTGAGAATGTGAATTGAGTGAGTGGGTGGGTGGGTGGTGAAGTTCATGTATGTGTGTGTGTGTCTGCAAGTAAGGTGCTATCAGTATCTGGCAGTGAAAACTGGATATGAAGACAAGCAGAAAGGAGGAGGATGAGGAGGAGGAACGTCCACGCAGTCCGTGTTACCGGCGCCTTGGTGGGCGGCGGCAAGTGGTCATCTTCGCTGTCTGATTTCCCCGCCGTGCTGCTCTCGTCGTCTTCGTCCGTGCTGTCATCTAACACCTTGATCTCGTCCTCCTGGACCGGGGGCGTGTGCTGGTTCTCCTCTACCGCGCCACTGGGAGCTGTAACGAGGAGAGCAAAGGCCTGAGTCGGAGGAAAATAAAAAGACAAACGTCGCGCCCTGTTATCGCAGCAGGAAGTGCAAAAAGGAAATTAAGAGAGTTGCAAAAGTTTCTCTGTGATAGGGGGGTGCTATCTGAGTTTAGTTCATTCTCAGGACAATACAGTGGAAGCCCCAATGTAGAACTCAATCTTCCATGGCACCGGATGACTTGCAAGTCATTGCATCAAACTTGTTTTAAATAACATTTTAACATTCCTAACTGTCACACAAGTAGAGGTGCAACAGTTAATCAACAGCTATGGTTAAACGATTATCAGATTAATGTTTCAGAATCGATTCATCGTTTAGAGACCTTGTTTGATATGAAATTGGCCAAATCCTTTCATCAGTAAATATTCAGATATTGTAAGACATTTAATGCTCAATGAAAGCAAAGTGATTTTCTTTTGTGTTGAATCAAAATGAAAATTGTTATTTTGCAAAAGAATAAACATGTTTCTGTAATGTGTGTATTACGGACCAAACCAGCACAAAATCAAAGTGTATGTTTGTGCATTTTCTGTCGCGTCAAATGGAAATAATGTGTTTTTAAGAAAGAGGTGGAATATTTTTTTCATCTGATTAATTGAAAATTGGCAGATTAATGGATGATTCAAATAATCGTTAGCGACAGCCGTACAAACAAGTATAAATAAGAACCAACGTAAAAACCATCCCTTGTAACCACGCCCTCAAGGAAAAAAAATGAAAACACTCTCTAACAGTCCCAAACCTATTAGCTCCTCCTCTTCTTCCTCCTCCTCCTCCTTCTCTTCGTTGGGCAGAAAGCTGGCGACGGGAATGACAACGTGGCCTTGGCCGATGGCGCTGGCAACCACCGTCTCTTGCTCCAAGATTGACAGACGTATCTTGACATAACGGCTGGATGTCTGAAAGTGAACAGTGCCGACGAGAGGCACGGTCACCTTCAAAGTATAACTGCAGGGAGAGAAAAAAACAAAACAAAATTAAAATCACAATTGCCATTCAGGTATCATGAGCAACACAGTGGTTACATTTACAGGTCGGCTAATCAAGTTAAGAGTTGCAGGAGGACTACTGTCGGTGTTTCTTGGTCTTACCCACATATAATATTGTTATTGTTGGGAATGTAATAATCCTGGAATTCCTGCACGGCAAACGTGTTGAGTGGAGGCACGTGGGACAATTTCGGGAGAGGCTCTCGGGTGGCAGTCAAGCGCAAGGTCCACTTGGCGTTAGCGGGTGGCGATTCAGGTGTGACGACCTCGGCGACAAACGTGTAACCCAGCTGCAGTGGAAGGTACAAAAAAAAAAAAAGATTTGTTATCACTGCGACATCTATCACAGTTGTAAAAGTACTGCACTTGAAAATGTGGTCTCTGGAGAGCACGGTGTACACAACTCGCGAAGTAATAAATCAAACCTCATTGGGTTGATAAAGAAGGGGCGGGACTCTTGTGATGAGCTTGCTTAGCTCTTCTCCGGTGTCGTTATTAATGACGTGCAGGCGAGAATACGAGACCGGACTGTAGACCTTTGGCAACAGTAACGTCTCCTTCGTAAAAAAGAACACCTCTCTTCACACGCATACAACATGGAGAAAATGAGCAATTCAATTCAGAAGCAATCATGGAGACTCAGAGATGGGGAAAAAGAGCATTGACAAGTTTGTCCTACCTAAAGACCAAGATCCAGGAGTTGGCTTTGTCCGGGAGGTTGACGGAGTAGTCGGTGAAGACGACTTTGGTCCATTCATCCATCTGACACGGGTAGATTGTGGTTTCCCTGTCGGAGAGCTCAAACATGTACCTGTGCAGAAGGGAAACGATATTTTAGGACACATCAAAAGTCAACCGTTTTCTGCAGCGCTTGTCCTCATTTTGGCCGCAGAGCGGAGCTGGAGCCGATCCCAGTTGACTTTGGGCAAAAGGCGTGTTACACCACGGACCGAAATAGAATAAGAAGCTCTGGCCTGGCAACACAGTACAAACAGCAGCAACAAAGCGAGAACAATAAGAAGAAAAAAAATAAAGGACAAAGGGACCCTCAACTATGCACTGTGTTCTCTCTTTCTCCACTTCATAAATTATCGACCAACTTTAAAGTGATGACACTTTGCTGAAAAGTGAAGGTTTTGTGGATGCGACGATTCCACCCGCCTCGAGCAACGTGATTCGTGTTAAAATACAATTCGGTATTCCCTCGCTACTTTGTGGTTCAGGTATCGCGGACTCACCCTATCGCTGGTTTTCGTTTGTGACCATAACTTCATGTATTGCAATTTTTGCCATGTTTTCTTCCTATTTTTCTTCCTTGTAAGTCGGACCAGTCTAAATTTCAGCCATAAAAATTGAGAGAACACTATATTATTAAGACAGTCTCCATTGACAAAGTGTGAAAGTGAATGGAAATGCTCGTTTGGGTCGTGGCGCCTCTCGCCCAAAGTAAGCTGAGGTAGGCGCCAGCTAATGACAAAAAAGCACCACTGAAAATGAACGAGCCTGTTTAGTTGATGGGAGACAGCTTGAGTCAGAAAAGCATTAATACTATCTCGAGTCCCTCTGGAGGAGAGAAAACGTCCTGCATTATGAAAACAAATCAAAAGAACGGGATTACGTCTCCGCTTGGAGATTCCACTCTAATCATAAAAGTTGAACCACGCAATGTCCACATCCACCGCGTGCGGATGAAGCGGGGCCCTTAGCGCTCACGCACAAACACACTTCCCCAGGCGGTGGGTCATACGGCAGACGCTGCGAGCACGTTGGAACGACGTAAGGATAAACAGCAGATGGTACCGCTGGGATAAAAGATGGAACACAATGTGGAAAATGCTCCCCGCCTGGCAGCCGCAACCAGGAGAGGGAGCCAATTCCGGGCGTGTGGCAGAGCAGAGGAGCTCCAAAGGATGAAAGGATATCAAATAGGGCTGCGATGTTTTAATAGGCTCGCTGCTGGTTTGAAGGCATAACGTCTGTGACTAAGATGTGAAAGCTTGAGAGGGAGAAAAAAAAAAGTGTAACCTTCATTTACCGGAGCAGGGAGGCAGCGTGTTTGTCAAAGTCACATTCCACCTTTGACCACATGTCTGAAAGCACTGCGGACGCACGGATGCTCTCCTTGGTGCCTGCACGACATGAGTAGCGCATCAACACAGGCAAAGTAGCATTAAAGATGAAAGACAATGCACATTGCCAATACATGAAACATTTATTGGGGTTGACCTACTTTTGAGTGGAAAGCCTATTTTGCCTCGCCGGGTGAGGGGAAATCGCAGCCTATTCCTACTGTACCTCCATGGAGCGAGCACAATTGTGTCGACATTGTGTTGCACTTGCACAGGTGTCACATTGCTAACGAGCGGGCGGTCTGCTTCTTTCAAATGGCCGCCTCTCTGAAAGTGATACATCGGGGCCAAGGCAGGCCACTGAGAGATGAAGACCTACTATATTTATCACCAGGGGGAGGTTAGAGACAGACGCGAAGAGCAAGTGCGGAGAAAAAATAAATAAAAATAACACGGGGCGGGAAAAAAACAGCCTGCATGTCCACCAAAAGAGTTGTTGCCACTGCAGAAAAGCCTGATTGCTTCTCCTAATTAAGACATTATCAATTTAAGTGGCAGCCTTACAGCGGCATGCTTGACTAGTGAATATGCTGTACAACAATTTGGAGAGAAGTACAGCAATGTCGCCCCCCCCCCCCCCCCAAAAAAGATGCCCAAGTGAGCATCATATGCAGGGGGTGGGCAAAAATATGGCCTGTGGGCCAAATATGGCCTGCTCTGTTCCTTAACCTGGCCCACCGAACATGTAAAACTTAAAATTTATGAATTCAAATGATTAATTTTTCAACTTGAGGTTCTCAATAAATAAGTACACCATAAAAAAAATGAACTTAGCTCTCCAAGTACTTACCACCACCATGACTCATCAAAAATCAATAAATCATATTTTCCATTTTTATGTGTACTGCACATAGAAGTTGACAAATGTTCGAAGACAAACATCTAAAAGATGAAAAGTACATCAATACAAATCGGAAAGAAAACTAGAACTTAGCCTCCAGCACACCGTGAACCACTGCAGGGATGCGTGCCGTGCATGTGTTTGTCTTCGAGCGTGTTGATGTGTGCATGTATCAGCACAGTGGCGACCCGAGGCGTGTCAGAAAGTATTAGAAAGAGTGGCAGTCTCATCCTCTGCTCAGAGGCTCAATACATGCCACCGGGCTCGATCTAACTGTGACCAGAGGAAGCAGACGGTGCCTAGCGCATGCTTTTATGTGTTTGGACAGCGCAACGGACTCTCCTCATGAAGACAGATGTGTTGCTGTGCTGCTGCTCGCTCAGCATTTCCAAAGAGAAACTCGCCAGACTAACTGCCCCAAGGATAGTTTTGGGAAAAAAAGGACCTTGATATTGAAATTGACGTGTGAATTTACCTGCTTTGGAGGAATTGCAGACCATTCGCACTAAGAATCCCTTGAAGGCAGCCTGCAGGACAGTCGCTGCCTTGACTTCCTCCGCTGTCGGCTGCCTGTCAATCCACGTTTCCGGAGGCTTTAACTCCTGACGCGCTTTTAGGGAATAGCAATGCAAGAACAACGAGGGGAAATGAATGCTTTGACTCCAACGAAACGGTTAATACAGTATTTTCAGGACCACGTTCAACAATATATGCCAGTCAAGGCCTCCCCTCGAATAATATGCATAATGTACTTGAATAAACAAATGCCCATCACCATTAAATGAGAAAGTGCTGCTTTGTAGCATCAGTTGTCTGTTCTCATAGTGAATAGTCACCATATAGCAACACAACGCAATATTATACAACGCTAATGCTTTGTGCCGAGTCCGCATTATCGTCAAATGAACACACAAGCATCGAGAAAATGACATGTTACATGCAGGGGAGTACGGTCTGCGTGCCCTAGCCAGCAGTGAAGGGTCAGCAGTCAGGGCCAGTACAGCAAAGCGCTCCTGCGGGGTCATTTCCCTGCCAAGGGCATCACACAGCATATGATAGACAGCCAAGCTGAACACCTGAGGAGGGCCCCAGCACACATACGTTCTCATCAGAGGAGAGATGATCGCTATGAACGGGAAGAAAAAGTCGACACATCCAAACCTTTTGGACCTGCCAGTTTTCCAGCGGGGTTTGTTTGGGACTGTAAGCTTCTTCCAGGCTGTGTCTTATGTGAGGCTTTTGGCCATGCCGGTCGTGGAAGGAAGCAACCACTTTGGACAGGGCACGCATGATCATCTTTGCTTTCTCACTGAAACGAAGACTTTCCTAGGAAAAAATCAAATAAAACATTCCCGAGAGTTAACATTCACTACCATTGATGGGTTGAGAAGTTCAAAGCTACATTGCTTGACCATGGGCTGGCAGTGTACGAGTTTTAACGAGCACTTATTTTGGAAATGTTGCTTGAATAGAAATTGTTGTCGGGTCTCCGGAATGCCTGCTGACCCACAAGTGTTAAATTGAACCACAAGTTAAAAGTTTGATCATCCGTCTATGTCCGATGATGAGTTTCTGAGCTGGTGTGCAACAGTGGGGCAAGTTTGACTCCCCAAGCGATGATCAGCTAGGCTGGGTGAAGATCCCGAGCCCGAAAACTGCAACAAAATTTTTGATTCTTGGCCTATTCCGACAAAAGCATGTCACTTTCTCCCTGATAACATTAGCCGTTATTTTCCTCACTGGTTGAAGTTACAGACCCAATATCTTTTCAAATGCTGCCGGCAAAGGGATTCATAGTCTGAGCGTATTTCATTGAACTATGGGTTCTTTTTATTGTGTACTGTTGTGAAAGATTCAAGGGCAAATCAGTGAGTATGAACAGGTAAAGGCAAGACAGCACACAAATACATAACTTTCACATTATAAATGGATCTATCCTGATATGTTACTTTAGTAGTCTTTCATACATCTCCGCCATTTATATTCCTGGCAACTTTTATTTTTTTCCGGGGGAGGTAATGAGAACAAGCTTGCGTGATTCACCTTGGTACAGAGCGACATGATGGCATCCTCCTCCCCAAAGGAAAAAGGTGTTTTGCTGCACAGGTGCACATGGTAGCCCAGCTCGGCGTACGTGTGGAAGGACAAAACATGACGCCTGAAGGTGGGAGAGGAAGCATGCAATCGTGATTCGTTGTAAAACTTTTTTTTTTTTTTTAGCATGAACCCCCCACGGCAGATTTCACGGTTCTTCCTCTGGTCTTTCCGAACTCTGACACGAACAAATGAACCAGAACATTCTGTCGCATGTGAACGGCTACTCAGTGCAACACCAAAAACGCTGAATGGCGTCACGGCTAACATGGAAATTCCCAGGGGAAGCTTACCAACAAGCTTGTTCCTAATTGTCGCACAGCAAATTGGTTTTATGGGTTGTAACAGATTGAATGATGTCTTTATACCTTGGGAAAATCTTGGGAAAAAAAAAGAGATTGCCAGAATGAACCGTGTTCCACTTTGGAGGGTTTCACAGTGATTTGAAACATGTAATGATACGGAGCGCGTCCTAGTCGAAGAAGCAGCACAGCCTGATGTGCTCTCCGAAGCACTGAGCCGGCCGGGTTCATAGTCTGGTCAGACCTAAGGAAAAGTAGAACTCCATCTTCACGGCTCCATTAGCGTTACATAATTCAGCAATCGCAGACTAACTCGACAGATGAGCACCAGTAGGCGCTCGGTAGAATAAACGCCATCCAAAAGAGAAATGATCCCTGATGAAGGGAAAGACTTTGGTTGAGGGGAATTTTTTTTTTTTTTCCGAAGAGACAGGCGGAGGTGAGCCTTGATTTTTTATTTTTTTCCCCCTGAACAATCAAGGCAGGACAGTATGTCTGAATGACAAATTAATTGGAACATTGTGGCGCACATACAGATGAGCTGCTTTGAATGAACACAAATAAACACGCAGTGTGTGCTACGGGCAGATGGACGCAATGAAAAGAGAGCCTAATACATGTGAATGCAGCGCCCCGCTTCATAAACTAGACCTTCTGCTCATGGTCGAGGCAGAATCCATTAGATCGAGACGAGGACTATTGTCTTTTGCTACTGCTTACATCATCGACAGCAGGCAGACATCCATCGGTTGGAATGAATAATGGCTAAAATATTTCCTTTTCTTTTTTAACCCCCATGAAAAGCTTCCCATCGTAATCTGTAAAGAAAAGCCATACATTCAAGTAACAGGATCACACCACTTGGAATTATGGACCTAAATTTAGCAGCCTCATCACGCTGAGCTAATTTGAGATTATTATGTGCGTGAGCGTGGAAAAGCGGTTGTGGTTTGTGTAGATGAAGTTACAAGCATGTTAGGTTCATTGATGACTACATTGCCCATTGGATTGGATTGAATGCTTATTTGTGGAGACTCCAGCAAAGTGCTCATGATTTCAATACTTCTTTTATTTATTTTTGTGTGTTGTTTGGGCCCAGGTGGAGAGTTTGATCGCAGACTACGTCCTTACCCTTCGGGTAGGTTCAGCACGGTGGCTTTGGAGCAGTTGGTCTCAATGGTGACTAAGGGCGGCTGACACTGTCTGCTCTTCCAGTGGAACGGGGCAGCCTGGAGAAGGGCGGGGCAGCGAGTTGCCGAAATGTCATTGGCTGAGAGGGGCGAAAAGGGTGGAGTCGACACGCACACAGATGCAGAGATGGAAAACTTTCACTAAGCATACACATTGATCGATTCGGCAGTGCTGTAAAATATCCTGCTCTCATGTTTTTTTCCACTCAAATGAATGAAAATGCCATTAATCTCTTCCAGCCCCCCCCCTCCCCCAAAATAAAATGACCCTCTTTCGGGTGTGCTCACCTCGGTCAGTTGCCAGAGGCACAGATAAATTGGTCATTGGGATGTCTAAACTCGTCTTAGCTCATCAGTACGGCACTAATGTTAACAGTTCTTTCTAGATGATAAAGACTATATCACTCTGAGTACTATTAGGCTTGTCTTTCTACATGTGCTTGTCTTTCTACGACCATTTGCATTCAAACCGTTTAAAGTAGCTCGCAAACTGAAATGCTATGCGTCGTTTCGGACACATTAGGTGTGTTTGTTTTATGTTTGATTGCCAGTGAAATTGAGCTGGGAGTGGCAGTAAACAGCGAGGTGAGTTCACTGCCACCTTACAGAGCTTGTCAAAACAACAAAATTGCCTCGAAAAACTCAAGTCGAGTTAAGACGTATCTCAAGGTACCACTGTGTATTCAAATGAAGGCTGTGACCGTTAAAATATATTTGTATGTGGGTCACAGGCACACGTGACTTCTTACTAGTGTCTATTCCTCCCCAGCGCAGCAGGCCAGAGAAACTGATGAGGATCTGGGAAGGCTGCAGGCTGTCCACGCACAAGTAGTACGTCCCCCGCGCATAGGAGCACTAAGACAGACACACACGTAAGCACACGCGGGGCAACTTATCGGTCGAAAGGCAGACAAGGAGGAGAAAAGAAGCAGTGGAAGCCACGGGGAGGGGATGATAGTTCAACTGATAGAGGCTTGGCTTCATGGAGGAGAGTGGAGTTAAGTCAGGCGGGATAGACAAAAGGAAAATACAAGCGGGGGGGGGGGGGGGCCAGCAACAACGGTGATAAAGGAGACGACAAGGGTGATAGTGGTGGTGGTCTTGAAGTGTTGGGAATGACAAGCAGAATCGTCCCTATCCCAGCAGATATGCAAACACTCCTCCACCAACAACTTGAGAGTCGACTTACAACACCATAAGTGTTGATTTAAATGTGGCGCTACATATTAGCTTTGTGTCTAAAAGTTTGGACTGTCCATTTTGCCATTAAGCGTTTTAATCCAACTACTTCCCATATATAACAACACAGTTTAATGGAAGACACTAAATTGTCCATAGGTGTGAATGTAAGTGTGGATTGGAGACGCGTTATGGAAAATTGCTGCATCATCATCATCCACAACTCAAAAAGGTATGTACCTTAAGAAGAGACTTCTGGGCTTGGTGCGGGTACGTTTCCGAGTTATGGAACACCAACAAACGACTGAGTGCGGGGAGAGACATTTTTTTTTTTCAAAGGTCCCTCAAACATGTTTTGAATGAATGAGAGTGTGTGTGCGTGTTACCAGAAACATTTCGGAAAGTCTTCCAGTTCGACCCAAGCCTCTGGTAGGATGGGTTTGACTATGGGTTCCTTTTTTACGCTCCGAGGTGGATCTGAAAAGACGAGACGAAATTCCATTTTAATGACACGGCATGAATTTCTTCTCTGCACTACTTATGAACCATGTGTAGGCCCAAGCTTCTTTTTAACCATGACAACTGGCGAACACTGATTTCGAGCTAACGGCACAGTTGCCTTATTGAGACAATTCACAGTAACCTTGGATAAGGAAATCGGCCCAATGTGATTTTGAGGTCACACCTCTGAAAACTCAAGACAACAAAAGCCATTCCCCTGAGAGACTCATAGCCACTCATGTTCAAATCCTGATCTTAAACACAGTGAGCGGAATTGGCCTAGCTCCCACGTAATGGCATCCTTACTCCCACTCATCCACTCCCACTTTAACTCACCGACAATATGCACACCGACACACACACACACACACTCCATCCAATGAGATGCACGCACATACGACACACGGGCAATGCAGTCTCTGATATTGAGGAATGGTTGCCCGTTCACTCAAACCTGCAGGTGTTACTAAGCAACTGAATGAGGGCAGAGTAAACTGGCCGGCTGTCTAAAGGCATCATTTCAGCGCAGTCTCCTTGCAAGTGTCTTGGCCAACTAAAGGAGGCGTGCAGAGGAAAGATGGATACGGTGAAAAGTGGATGATTCCAGTCCAGGGCAAAAATCGCGGAACCTAAAAAATTTGAACTGCATACTTGCTTATAATAGGGTGAGTTGAGGTTTGGGTGTGAAACATGACGCTACTTTTGTGGCTCCCTTGACAGACTGGCATTATTAAATGAAGGGTATTTGACTTCATCAACCCAGTACGACATCCATTCTGACTCCAGAGAGGGGAAATTTCATGAGGACTTCCGCCAGATTCTACTGGAGTGAGCCTTCGATGATCTGATTTAAGTAGTCAAAATTGAGAATAGACTGATCATCGCCAGAGCCGATGATCGGCACCGATACTTTCCGTTGTGACAAATATCAGCATGCCTTGTAATCACGGGCATACTGTTGTAAATCCTATTTTGTTTTGTGTTTGTTTGGGGGGGTTTTTTCTTCTCAGAAATCAATTTGGGCCCTATTTAATTGTAAAGTGGCAGCCTTTACCAATGGAGACAACGTCATCGTCCTTCTTCTTGTTGTCCTCTGCGGGAACCTGAAGGGACAGAGTGAGCGAGAGTGAGTGAGAGTGTAAGAGAGAGAGGAGTGAGCAGTTGAGTTGCACAAGCATCCACAAGCACACCCCAAAGACGCGTCACAAACTCCTCCGGTGACTTCCGTGACAGCTGCGGTGGTGCGCCGTCCCCAATGATCACCACAGGACAGCAGACAGGGTTTAATGTGACAAGAGCCGCTCCTCCCATGCTGCTGCTCGACAACACCACCAGGGAATGGCGCTGCTAATTTACTCTGACTGTCACTAACAGATGAGGAGTTATTATGTCGTTGTTTAGCATGTTAATTCTGTTCAAGGGGGTGGGGAGGGGATTACTCAACTGCTCCAATGCCGCGTTCGTTTGCTCGACAAATAATTCCATTTTCCTAATTAGTCATTAGCAAATTCCGTCAAATTGTGTCTGAGCGAGCTAGGAAATTGGAAAGCACACGAGCGCATTGTGATACAAGGGACCCCCAACGTGGCAGTTTTGAGATATGAGCAGTCAT
The DNA here is from genome assembly GCF_054856545.1 of Hippocampus guttulatus. NCBI lineage: Eukaryota > Metazoa > Chordata > Actinopteri > Syngnathiformes > Syngnathidae > Hippocampus > Hippocampus guttulatus. The sequence goes on along the minus strand of NC_141283.1, from coordinate 2,443,392 downwards.
CCAGATGTTTATTTTTTTCCTTTGACTTGCGAACCTAAACTTCAACATCAGTGTTGTACTGTGGTCGTGAACTCAGTTCTCTCACTTCACAATAAACAACTTTTTGGGGGGGGGGGGGGGTGAGCAATTAATCCAAAAAGAGGCTTCAAGTTGTTTAAATGGCACTCTGTTTGTTTACTGTCAAACTAAACATAAACCAAGTTGTGTATTTACAACTGTGCATTTACTACCAATCAATGCTGCTTTAAGAATGACACCCTAGCTTAATGCACACGTATAAAGGAAAATGCCATCGCCATGAATCCTTTTGGAACCCGTGAGGAGATGGCTGTTTGAAGACAATGCAATGCCGTCAAAATTCAATTTCAGGAGCTCTTGTGATTCCGGAAGATATCCCCAACACTTCATCTGAATTGTTCCTCTTTCAGAAGCACAGAGTAGCAATCCAAGTGGAAGTCCAACAGCTTATTCGGCTCTTGACGGCAACTCAACCTTCCTGGGCACTCTGATGACTCAGAACGAGTGTGTGCACATTGGCGTGTGCGCTTGTGTTTGTGTGAGTCACCTCTTATTTAAATAAGCGGGGTGGGGGAGTAACTCAGAAAGAAAAGAAGCCCCGTGATTAGGAGGCACACTTAACTTCCTCTCCGGCACATGCTTCGATGTAAAACAAATTCCATGTCACGCAAGTATGAAATGAAAGCAGTCACGACGAAAGCAATGTGAAACATACCACACGAAACAAGCATCTGGCTAGCAATCCACAGTATGTCTTCACTCAGTGTTCCTTTCTGTCAAAGACCGCAAACAGATGCACGGAAGCAGTGAAAGAAGATCCAAATCTAGTTCTTTGTTCATAAAATGTCGCTCTATACCAGCGCTGGGTCAGAAAACTTAGAAACTGTCTTAAATTGTGGCATTAGACTTTTGAGGTGCCACTGTCTAAATCAAAACAAACATACTCTTCGCTCACAGTCTACTGGTCTTTCGTGAGAAATCTCAAATGTAAGACTCCTGAGTTTTTTAATCTGCTGCCTCCTGATTAGAAAGCTATTTTTTATGACCAAATCACAGTCCTGGATGGAAAACTGGAGGAGAGACTATTTCTTTAATCCAGACTTCCTGGAGCTTTATTTGACAAAGTCAGCAGAGTTAAGTCGTCTTCTCCCTGAGTGACTTCGTCTGTTAGTTCTATTTTTCCTCCTCTCCGCTGACGTTTTCCAATTCTTGAATGAAATGAGTAAAGCAAACTCAAATCTTTACCGATTTGGATTGGACCTCAAAGGCCTGTCTTGGAAATGGAACAGCACAGAAGACCTTCGGTGATTAACCACATTCCGAGAATAGTCGGGGTTAAGGCGGCCTGCTTGCATAAGGGGCCTAATTCTTTCAAGCACATTAAAGAGGGAGGAAAAGAACTATTGGGGGGGGGATATTAGGCGCGTCATGTGACACCACCATGTTTTCTTTTTCTAATCCTCGTGGTGAGGGGCTGAGCGCAGATGTTGATTCTTTTGGCAAGAGTTGACAGAAACAGAGGGAGGGGGTCAAAGCGAGCAAAAAATAAATAAAAAATGCCTTCTCACATCGGCGACAGCGGATGCCTGATCCGCCATGTGCATGGTGGACCGCGCACATGCGCGCACACACTAAACGACAGCTTGTGCCCATGCTGCCCTGGTGTAACCTCGCTATCACTGGTCCCAGTTTCACAAGACAGCGATTCATCTCAACTATCTAACTGTATGCTGAGAGTGATGCGTTACAATCACCCCCCACACCCCCGCCCACCCCAGGAGACATACACACTGATGGCTCAGCCTCTAATTTCACCGTTTTTCATTTTTTTCCTCTCCATCTGCACGACCCGCCGCATCCGCCTGATGCCAAAGATTCTATTTCCACATCTCAGTTTCTTGCTCGGCTGCTTCCTCCCGATTTTTTTTTTTCTATTGGCTCGCCTTTTCATTAACCATAATGCTGCCCTATCTTTGTCGATTTCGCTCTGCCGCCGCAGCCGCTGTTGTTGTTGTTGTGGACCCACCGCCCTCGTCTCCCGTCTATTGCTAGCTCACTCTTTGGCGCAGATGTGCCCCTGGTCACTAGTGGCCTGGCTGGGGGACAACAGAAGTGACTTTGAGACTGGGTGATGGCTGCCTTGCTGTCGCTGACACAGAAAGCCGACATGATGGGCTGCGCATGGATGCGAGGGCAAGAATTGACTTGTGAGGCCTCAAAACTAAAGATGAAAAAAAAAACATGCATGACATCACTTTGAGCATCTAAACCATGCATGCCATGTGGGTAGTTTGATTTTGTGGATGCTGTAGTCCAGTAATCATCGCGAATGGCATCGAATAATTCAATCCCCCACCCCCCCGCCAAATACAAAGTATTAATAGTTTAAAAAGCAAATAGGGCAACCGGTAAAAGGAAAAACAAATGTAGCAACGGTGGTGTTATCAACAGCACAGGAAGCTGGGGGATAGCTGATGACACTTTATCGCAGAGTCTTGCCAATCTTAAATTTAAAAGCCTTTGGGTAGGCGTTTGTAATTTCAGAATATTTAGCATAGTTTTGTCTAAAACATTTGTTTACATCAAGTGTAAAAATTAGAAATGGGCGAGTACTGATCAAAGGTATCAAGCCAATACCAGTCTTATTTAAAAGGTACCAGTAGATGCTCCCGATACCAGCCACTGATACTGAAGGAAAACAAAATATGACATTAAGTAAGTCCTCCTGTGCTGTAGGTGGCGCTACAGTGCGGCAGTTTGACACCTCAGCAAATCATCTGTGTCAGAAAGAAAGGGCTTTGCTCACAATTTTTGTGTGAAATGAAATTTCATAGATCAAAAGTTCGAGAGGCTTCGGTACTTGGTATCGAGCATCCTTAATACGTGCGCGTCTGATGGCATAAACGATGCCACGCGTACCCTTACAGAGAGTGATTACCGGTACCTCGACTTCCTCGACGACACTCTCCCGGTTAACGTCACTTTCAGCCGCGTCGGGGTCGATGGGCTCGCGGCCTTCGTTCTCCGCTCCCTCAGGGATGGGGTCCAGATGGGGCATGTAGGACAGCTTCTTCGGAACGTTCCATTTGTCCATTCTGACGTAAAGAATGCATAGCGTGGGTGTGAACGTCACGCGGCATGGTGACACCAGCGCATCGTACGCTCAGACCTTTGTGGCTATGGACTGTGTCGTCTCGAGACGACTCGTGTGTCTTGCAACGCTAGCTAAATGAATACGATCGCAGATATGATTCATCCTTCCAAAATATTTGACAGCACACCCACCGCTGTGCGGGTCGGCTCGGGGGGCTCTTGACACGCTGATCGATGAAGGGGCTGGCGATGCCGATGAACTCCTCAGGTTCGGACACGGGTATGACTGCGAGAACGGAAGCGCACATCACGGCCTCGCTTGATCTCATTTCTTGTCTGAATGATGTCAGGCATAAGCTCGCCACAAGTCTCACTATTGAAATATTGTGGCTATCTTCCAACGCTGTATAACCTCTCATGCACATCTCCTGATTTAGAATTTGCTTTGCTCGCTACTCGTTATTTATCCATGACATTCACCTACACCGTATCACAGAATTTCACACAATGGTTTTGATATACGCCTCTGTATGCACATCAGCCCCCTTCTCGCCTCGGTTCTCTTTCTCTCCCGTTTACTTTGTGGTTCGGCGCTGATCACAGGGTTCTCGCTTTTCTTGCGGAACAGTTTCCATTGCGGCTCAGGCGGAGGCTGGGAGGGTAACACCAAGGGGCACGTTCGGGTCTGGGTCAACAGGACGACGTGGCTGTGGCGCAGACAGAGGTTGTAGCGACGGAGAGCTTCAGAGGAGTCGGCCTGTGCGAAGGCAAGAAAAAAGGGGAAGGCGCAGAAATCAAAGAAAATGACAAAATTAACAAGAAAGAAAATAAAAGGCAACTTTATGGGAAATTTACAATGAATGATATTTTAAAAAATCATGAAAAATATGTCAGTACACTTCTAATTTGGGACGTAATTTTGTGAGAAGAAGTTGAAAGTTGAAGTTTTGGTGAAAACATCATTTGATGTCAACGATGTAACATTTCAAGATGTAATTTTACAAGAATAATAAAATATGCCATTTTATGTGTGACTATTTTATGTAAAAACAAAGTAACAAACAAAATATTTAAGTTTTATGAAAATCAAATAAAAAAAATTTTAATTCTCAAAATAACACCACATCCAAAAAAAATGTCTCTTTAGGAGCACAGTGTCAAAATATTACCAGTGTTATAATTTTATTCAAAATGGGAAAAAAAGGTTGTAAAATCTGGACTAAAGTTGAATTTACAAGAAAAAAAAGGTATTTGATGCAATACCACAAAAAAAAAAAAAAGAATAAATTGTTGGGACTCCCTTGTCCTGAAAACAAAAAGGTGACTATGGAATGTGTGTGTGTTTTTTTTAAATAAATATGTAGTAGAATCCTTTATTTTCCTACTCCGAGACTTTATTCTACTAACACTGTGCTGCAACAGTCGTTTTTTTCCCCCCTTTTACTCCGTCGTAGTCCTTTGTACTTTTGAACAGATGCAAGCGTCGCAATGTACAATCCCACAAAGCAGCACCGATTCACAGAGACTCTCCAAATACAGATAACGGCAACATACTGTACATACCATTTTTGTGTACACATAGGGGTCGTCATGCAGCTGATTGGGATAGAAGCTGGCGCACACCACCAATTTGCGGCTCCCTGCGAAACAGGTGCGTCAAGTGTCATTTCCGTAAGGCATGAGCGAAAAAAAAGAAAGTGGCGCTTGTGCACCGTGTTTGTGACCTGACCTTTGTCCGTGTCCCGATGGCTCCTGTGTTCACTGAGGGCCAAACTCCACCTCAATTGTGCGCGACTCTTCTTGGGCTGCACTTTAGGGGATTTGTGGATGAATTCCGGGATGCTGCCTTGTAAGAAATCCCACGTTTTTCGACGGCACACGTAGCTGGGAGGAGGTTCAAGAAACAGTCGTGTGTTTTTTTGTTTTGTGACGTATTGCAAGTTCTTTGCCCACAATAATAAGCAAAACTTAATTATATGGAGCGGGACACCGGACACATGAAACTCTTACTTTATCGGACTGAATTCCGGGATCCAGCCGGTAAGATGGTGGATGAAGTTGAACTCTCCAATCTCGTCGGAGAGCTGCGCCATTTTACTGAGAGGGAAAAACAAATATGGGCGCAACAATAGGAAATGATGACATGAATACAAATAAAATATGAAGAAAAATGATCATTACCATCCATGAACAAGGCCATTTTAAAGGAACCTTGCTTTGTGCTGATGAGGAGTCCTGAATATTGAAAAGGGGGGTGCCCTGGGATACAAATTTAATTATATCTGACTTGGGCCACCGTGCAGTGATTGTTTCTCAAGCTTGTGCTTGCGACTCATAATTTTAAAAATACACGAAATAAAAAGGTAGCCGCTCGACTGCTTATATCTTGAAGGGGAAAAAAAAAAGAAAAGAAAGAGTCGGCCAGGCTTTTTTCTGTAAATGACGATTGCTTGAGGAAGACTGGCTGTGTCAGTGCCTCCCAAAAAATAAATATATGAATAAAAAACATTCATAAAATACAATAAATTTTTTTAAAAATTGAGCAATTGTCCAAATTTGCCGCACCAAGGACATAACAGACAATACGAAATGTTTTATCTCGGCAAAGGGGAATATCTCGGCATATCAGTAAAAGAAGTTGCCACACAACGACGACGCCACAGAAAATTCCCTCTCACACCATGATTCATATTATTCATCTGGTTAACTCCAAAAATGTGTTTTATCAATATCCGAGCACTTTCAGAACTTTCAAGCACTCTTATGGACCACCGTGTTTGACAGTGAGTATGTGTCAGCAGAAACAGATGGCCCAATAAGCTCTAATTGGCCCTCTTGGGAATCGCAGTGTTTGGTCCACAGTCATGGCACTCAAGGAAATGAATCCTCAACAGAAGTTCACCAACTCGGCTTAAAAATACACCTTTGCCCAGGAGACCAAAAAAAAAAAAAAATAACTACACTACTGTGACTTATGAATGCTTCGGTGGGGAGGGGCGATTGTCCTGTGTCCTTTGTTTCCTGATTCCGATGAAAGATTAATTCGTCGGTCAACCTTCAGTGGACAGTGGAACAAGTACCTTTCTACACACGCCACGGTGCTACATCAGTGACATGCCAGTAAGTTTGACACAGGAATGAGGTCAGACCAAGGTCTGGATTGAGTCAGCAAAATATGGCTGCAGGAATTTAAAGCACTTCACTTTTTAATTGCTTGCCAACAAATGGGTCTCGCGGGTGAAATTAAACAACCGGGTAAATCTAAATCTAAAACACAGTCAATGCGTGGTGTCTATGCGGTGGCTGTCGGGGGGGTTATTTGTGCTTTCGTTGTGTGCATGCGCCACAAATATGGATCTGCGCACTAACTGACGACGTGCAACACAGCAGAATACATGAATAAATCACCTTTTTTTTTTAAACAGTTTCTTTGAACCACTTGGGACTCTGTACTGGTCATTTGCATCCAACTCACTCCTTTTTGTTCAGCGACTGTATTTTAATGCGAATGTAATGAAACTCACGATGGGTGGTGATTTGTGTCTGATTTTGTCATTTTACAACACTACATATCAATAAAATGCTGTTTACATCAAATTCGACCTTTTGGCTCAATTGTGGCAATTTTTGAACAGCCCATTATTAATTTTTTTCTTGCTGTTTACTGGACTGAATCGTAACTTGCACTATGGTGAACTCATTCAGTCCCAAAGACGTCTTTTCAGACTTGGTCCAGAATTGGCTGGTACTGAATGAGTTAAAAAGGGGTTTTGTGTTGCTGAACCGTCCTGGAAAAAAAAAAATACGGAAACAATGCCACTCACTTTCTGTTGACATCTTCACTGAGCGGCCTTGTGTTCATAACTTTGACGAGCGCCTTGGCCAACAGCATGGGCCACAGCTCCGCCCGACAGCTGGATGCCGGCAGCAGCAGATTGTGGTCTTTGTCGAACGGCATGGAATCATCCACCGTTATCTTCCTCCAGCAACCCTGAATGCACAGAGGAAAGACTTTCTTTTTTCCCAGACTCATCTGTTGGAAACAAACAAGCAGTGAGTTTGTGTCTTAGCACAGTTTGTGTCATCAGGACCTGTCTGGGGCGGCGGAGAACGATACTACATAGAGCGGCGAGCGGTACACACACACACACACACACGGGCGTTAATAACCTGTTCACAGCTGCACCTGTCCGCCACCGGGCCAGTACGTGATGCGAGTCGATAAAATATGGCTCTCATTCTTGTCAAGCTGCTGCCCCAAGACAGAGATCAGGGATGGGCAGCTGGCAGCTCAAGGGACGAGTTTCCCCTCCCGAAATTATATATATATATTTTTTTTAATAACATTGAGGATTTTTCTTTTAATCCATCCCCCCAAAAAAAATAAAAAAACACTGATAAACATCGATTATACATTTTCCAATGAGAAATAGGGGGAAAAACTAAGGCTCCAAAATACGAAAAAATATTAAATAAATAAAAATAACACTGCGAATATGCAAATCTGCAGTTGCCAACTACAAACAGAAATATAATTAGAAAGACCGTTTCATAATTTATCAGAGAATGGGAAGGAAAGGTGTATAAACGTCAGAAGATTGGATTTTCCGAAGAGGCCCTGGGTCTTATACTGCCCGATACTAAAATGTGACTAGGCCTAATATTTTTTTGGGTGGATTTGGAATGACATGCATGCCAATAATAATTCCCCTATATTCATAAAATTTTGAGTGAGTTGAAAAGAAATGTACAAAATTAGTTCTTCCAATTCTTGTTCAGCAGTTTTGTGCCATCCTTGAAAGGTAATGCAAGCAAGCCCTTTTCACGGGGATGTTTTTTTTTTTTTGCTCAACTCTTTGCTGGGTTAGGATGGTGGCTCTTTTCCACATGCAATGAAAATGTATTAAGAGCATGGTTTTTTTACACAGAGGTGTGCATTTTCCTCAGATTTAAAATAGTATTTTTGTTCCTCTCACACTTACTTTGCCCAAACCTGATATCGAATCCAAGCGTACAATTTGACAGAACACTAAATAAAGCCAGTCTGAACCAGTTGTGCCTGTGAAAACTCTCCAGTATCCAGGCTGCAGTTATCCGGGGCGGGTTAAATCGAGGGCAACTGAATTTGGAGTAGTGTGTACTTAACTTCTAAAAGGCTTCTTCTTACTCCGGTGGCCATTGATCCAAAGCTCTCTGACAAGTAGAGTTGTAGGAATTGTGAAGAGCGAGCAACCATATTCATGTTTTTGGTTCTTTGGGAGGTCAATGGAGATGATATTTTCACAGCTTCGTTAATTGCATTAGTTTTCCTTTGCTGACTTTCAGGGAGGAATTGAGGGTCCATTTTTTTCCGCATGACACTCACCATCCAGAAGAGGCGCACCAGGTATTTCCCGTAGCTGTTGAAGAGTGGCACGTGGCCTTTGCCCGGCTTGCACAGTGAGTAGATATGCTCCCAAGGTTTCCAGCCGTAATGGTCGGAAACTTCGCGGTGGTGAAAGAGTTTCCAAACGATGTAGATCTCACTGATGATCCACCTCATCAACTTGGGAAGGAGAGAACAATATGCAACGCTATACACCAGATCCAAAGCTCACAGTGGTGCGCCATTAAGGTCTGGCAGAGTATCCAAGTCTAACTTATTGGCAGTGTCATTCTTTTTCTGGTTTATGTACTTAACTTAGCAATGACTTAAAAAATTCGTCAAAGCATGATGCTCCCCCATTCCATATTTATGAGAATTGTTAGCTGTTGGCACATAAGAATGATTTGTGGCACACGTCTTGCACCAGCTTTAAAAAAAATAAAAAAAATAAAAAAAAGCAGCCGCTGTTCAATAATTTGGCTGAAAAAAGAAAAAAGCACCCCACATCGAGGTGACGGGAATTTTTTCCCCCGCTAGTTCTCATTAAATCAATTAATTTTACATTTTTTGTTTGAAAGTTCACTCTAACTAAAGCTAAATGAAAGCTTGTGAGTTAATATCAAAATGGATACAAGTCACAGTAAAATTCAGCTTTGAGTTTTTGTACTTTTTAATATTTTGACTTCCGTGAAATCAGTATTTATTTTATTTATTGACCAAGGATGCAAAATGGCTAAAGGGGGTGGGGGGGTTTCTCCTTTTATCGTTTTGCAGAAATAGATCATAATCAGGAAAGGACACAACCATTCTTGTCCATCGTCCTTCGGAAAATCGTACTTCCCCGAGTTCACCATACTATATTCGGCACTCTTGATCTTGAACAACGACTCGGGTTCACGAACCTCACTGTGTAGCAGATGTTGGTTGGAGGACACCAGGTCAAAGCTGTTTGTGTTTTCAATAACCGTGGGTATCTAAAATAAAACACATGGGTGGAAAAACAGTGCGTTGGTACAACACAGAACTTTGCAGCAGTCACAGGTAACCTTTTTAAAGTCGACACCAATGTGTGGCCTACTTAACACTTCCCCGGGGGGAGGGGGGCCTTTGCTGGTCTCGCCTCACCGTGATACTCCCCTGACTGCCATATCCGCGATGAACGTTCTACTCGCACCCTAATAGACTCCAAAGAATGACTAATTCAATATTAACAATTGTGTTCGCTGATGGCGTCAGAGATCAACCGAGGGTCAAGGGTGGCTCTGTTTCCGGCGCTGGAGACGACCTAAATGAGTCGGCGCTTCCGTCGATAAAACAGGCTTGGAGATATCCGAGATGAAGAGAGACGCCATTGCGCGCAAACTGGAGACGGCGGGAAGCGCTTGCCTTTGGCCTCGGCTTCCCTGTTGGGAGGGATTTAATTAAATTCTATTGACATCAGGAGTGAAAAGGCAGATTGCGATCTGGTAATGACTTATTCAAAGAAAAAAAAATCGAAGGCCTCTAAGAATCGCTCACTCCCGCGCGAAGGGATGTGGAAGGGAAAAGTGTCGCAATTAAAACATCATTGTGGAACCATAAAGCCCATGTTTCCTCTCGTCGAGGCTGAGGGAGTTTGTTTGCCCAAGTGCGGAGCATGCCAGGCGTCTATTTGGGGAAAGAGGAGTCATTTCCATCCATTCATTTTGTACGGCACTTGTCCTCATTAGGCGACGCGGCCAAACTCACACTCAAGCGATTGGCATCTGTACCACCTCACTGCAAGGGAAAATCTGCAACCTCTGGTGTTTTGACCAGGAAACAACATTTTGAAGGACCGCATGTACACTTTATGTATTTAAAGTTGAAGTAAATGCAATTTTGTGATCCATGTGTTGAGGTTCACCATGCTGACAAGAAACTCTGTAGGACGCCTCCAGTACTGCACGTTCAAAGAAGCCGGAAGACTAATTCTCCCCTCTGGGTCCTCAAAGAAAAGCTGTAATAGGGAGAAAAAAAAGGAAAATGTAGCGAATGTCGATTTGTGTTCCGCTTAAGTGTAACAATCGTTTACATTTAAAACGGGAGGCTTCTTTGGATCTTCTGGCACTTTGCCTGAGTCCCATTTCTCCCTGTAGACATCCCCGTCATTCCACTCAGGCCACACGTCGTCCAGGCTATCCGTGGAAGTGATGGGTGCTGAACATACTCTGAAATTGGGAGAGGATGCAAGTCAAGACTCGCTGCAAGCAGCAGTTGTAGTTTGCTCTAGGCTCTACTCATTGGGTTGGCAAACCTGGTGAGGGAGTGGAATATTTGACAGACACTTGCTACACAAACAGCTCGGGAAATCTATCCATTCATTCGGTTTTATAGCACTAGTATGAATGAGGGTCTTGGGGAAGCTGCAGCCGAACCCAGCTAACTTTGGGCAGGGTACACATTGGACTGGCCCCTAGACAATCACAGATCACATCTAGACTAACAGCCATTCACACGCACCCCTAGAGACAATTTAGATTCTTCAATAAGGCTAACGTGCATGTTTTTAGAATGCAAGTGTAAGTTTTAGTATGTGCACATTCCACAAAGGAATAAAGTGTAGAGTTCTACACCAAACTGCAACTACTATAATAAATGGATGAATTCACATTAAAATACAATATGATGGTTTTTGGCACCAGTGTGGAAGTGCTTTTATATCATTTAAAAAAAGAAGTAAACTGTCCTAAATGTTGCAGGAAGCTTATGCTTGTATTGGCTAAAGTGCTAAATCTTCATAATCGTACGAAAACCAACTCACTCTGCCTGCACGTCGGATATTTTGCTGGAAGTGGATTCCTTTTTCTTGAACTGAGCTTTTGACATTGTGTGTCGGGCAAATCCCTCGTCGTCATACGTCCTTCAATGTTGCCTCTCTACCATGCCAAGTTGTTGAGACTCGACATCGCCATTTTCTCAAAAGCAATCGACGAATTCTCGAGCTTCATCGACTACTTAAATACTGGAAAGAAAGTGAACCGAGTGGACTTTTAAAGTCAACGCGAGTTTGAATTTTGAGACTCGGCTAGCTTGTGGCAGATAGCTAACGGTAACTAAGGGCAACGTGAAGCCAAACTCACTTAGCGCGTTGGTCGGATAAAGACACTTTACTGTATGTGGACTCGTTATTTTGTATTTGTGCCGTTGACATAATGCATAAAACTTGAAACGAGCTTTAAAGTAATAACAGTAGCGTTTTTTCTTCTAAATGGCTGGCATGCCACAGGTGCGTAGCCTACCCTCTTCCGGTCTCACGCTGAAATGTTTGGTGTGTTGCCGCGTTCTACGTCTGGTTGCTATGCGGAAGTCTGGCGGCTTTTTACCACGAAAAAAACGAGTACATTTATTTGTTTTAAAAAATCTTTAATATGTATTGCTATGGATAGAAAGTTCCATAAAACTAAAGTTTGCATAAGGAATAAAATACGCCAATGTTATTCCATTATTTTTTTATAATGAAAATAACAATTAAAAATACTACTACTAATAATACAATCGATGCCCTCAATTAAAAACGTCTTCAAACTTAACCTTTAAATCCAAGCAAAGGAAATCTATGTATAAGAACTTCTGGAAGTTAAAGTTTCATCACCGCAATCACTATCATGATGTCGAAACATCAACACTGCATTTGTATTGTCAATGAATCGACACATCTGCACAACACACAATACAATATTATATACAGATAAATTCAATTTAATCTAGACAGCATGAGAACATTTACCAAGCAGTCAATATGCATCGGTAAAACTGGTTATTCTCCTCACCATATTTTCACATGTAAACGTGTGTAAAACGACTCTTCATGCACAATTTACAGGAGATCATGTTTTTTTTTAACTCAGACATTAAATAATGGATGAGCACCGAGGCATTTTACCACACACATCGCAAATCAGATACATCTTTATCGCCACTTTGAGCTTCCTAAAATAGAGTGTTCCTTCCTAAGTGTTCAAAACAATGTATTATTGAGTAAGATAAAAACAAATCTGTATTTTACTCAAATAGCACCGGGGGGGATTTTTTTTATTCAATTGCAGAGGCATTTATTTGAGGAAATACAGCTGAATATGTCAGAACTGCTGTACAAATCACCTTTACAGCTGTACAAACAGCACAGTAACACCGTTAATGCTTAACTATGGCACAGTCGTGAAATCGAATGCAGAGCAACAAACAAGAGTGCAAGGGTGTTTTGTTTTTATAAGGGGGGGGGCTTTATACCCCTTTTGCATACACAGTGGCAAGCACTCAAAAGTAAAGGGTCTCACACATAAAAGGCAGCAAGGGTGTGCAGGTTGTCTAACGTAATTATAATAATAAAAAATAAAAAAAATTGCCACAACCCCTGCAATTGGCTGGCAACCAGTTCAGGGTTTACAGCGCCTACTACCAAAAGTCAGCTGAGATAGGCTCCAGTACACCCGCATTAAGTGGTTCAGATCATGGATGGAGAGCTGGATACCCCCCAGTCCTTGTCGACGGGTAAAGTCCAGGTCCAAGAACGGGCCAATCTCAAGTATTTACGCCTTGGGATTAATTCTTAGTGGTGGAATAAAACAAGCACAGAGTGGTTTGAAGGTGGATGATAGAGACTGTGAAGATCTTTTGGAGGCTATCAAGATAACATGTTGCTGTCGGGAAAGCTACTATTAAAAAAAAAAAAAAATGTATAAAATGAAACCAAGCCTCAGTCCTCCCAAAACATTCTCGCCCTGGCTTGCATCTAAAGGGGACGACGGCGTCAGGGGCGCGTTTTGTGTCTGTTAGTGTGAACGTATCGAATGTTAGCAGCAGCCAGGCTTGCTCTCCGCCGCCACAGTCTCCTGGTCCAGTCTGATGCGGTCCCCGTTGCTCTCCTCGTACGGCAAGCCCTTGTCGTTTGCCAAGATATTTTCCACCAGGAATTTGGCCGCCTCGTCCACATTGATGTTGTCCTGGAGGAGGAAGGAACAAAGTCAATAGCCATTCGTACAGTTTCAATTGTTATATAAAGAAAAGGGGAATGACAAGAAAGTCTGAATCACAGCAAGAGTGGGCAATTGTGCGCTGCGAGGTTACTAATGACCATATCACGTTGACAAATGTGAACAATTTATTATTTGTCAAGGAAGCCCCCCGACGTGCCAGACGGCAATATTGTTCCGTTAGTCCAGTGAACACATCTTTCGATATGAAGTGATATGTTTGGGCAACAGCTGGCAAATGATTTTAGCAGGCAGCCAGAGGCCATCAGAGACAAAGTGAAAACAGACACTTTTTTTTTTTTGTCCTTCACACTGTAGATTAAAGAAGTAATGAATATGAATGTCTTTTCCCCTGCCCCCGTTCCAGAACGGTGCATCTTTTAAAACAATAAATAAATAATACAGATACACAAACACAAGTCAATTATTGTTTATGAATGAAAACTTGTGACTCGAGTCCGATCTGCTGTTCAAAGCTCACAGTCGTGATCAATGCAAAGCATGTGATTCTGGTCATATGATCAACTTTTTTTTTTTTTTTTTTTTTTTGCTTGGGTAAAGCAGTGCAATCTCCTGACTTGAGTGCTTCGCTCACTTCCCCTCATGACAGGCAGCAGACGGACGTATCGCCATTCCAGTCAAAGTGATTGGTCGCCGTGTCACGCACCAACACGAACTGTCCCGTCACGCCCGCGCTGCACCATTCTCTGTTCACATGACGTCGAGTTAAGGCTGTGTGTGTGAGTGTGTGTGTGTGTGTGTGTGTGTACAAGATGAGGAAGTGGCGGGACACTGAACCATGCATTAAGAAAGTAGCAAACCATACTGGGTCTTTTATTATACTGTCGTGTAATTTGTTGTGAAATTGCATACTGCTTCCATTTTGTTTTCGATTTGTTTGCATGAAATTGGATGAATTTTTTTCCCCCAGCAGCCAATTGTCTTCATCCTTTCGTCACATTTCTCTCGGCTCTACTGCTTCCAGTATGTGTATGAGGATTTGAGATTGTTATTTATTTATATGCAGGCACTGTTTATTCATCCAATGAGATTTCTAATTCATCCTGACACGGCCTACGAGCTCACCTGTGATGACGTCAGCATTTTTCTGTCCTCTGATTGGCCGATAAGACCAAGCACGTTCGAGAAGCAAAAAAATGTCGATTACACTTTGCACACATTAATACGTTTAACAATCAGCATTAGCTAGCTAGCTAGATATCACAACAACATTGCTGTCTGTGCTCTGGCCACCATTTTATGTGCGGGCTTTGTAATGCTATAAAGTGCATCTGCGGTATAATGAGACACTCCATAAAGAGCTAACCACCACTAAGCCCGACAAAAGTGGAGAAAAAAAAACATTATGTAGTGGCATAGTTGTGAGAAAAATGATATGGAGAAAAAAAAGCTTCCCAAAATATTGATGCTGTCCATATGGGACGGAAAGCATTTAAACAGACAAACAAGCCCATGTCTTTTTTTTTTCTGTAAAAAAAAAAAAAAAAAAGTGTGCAGATCATAAACTTGGTAACCTGTGACATCTTGACTGCAACACTGCAACACGATTATCTCTCAGATAACCTCTAACCCTGTTAGCTGTGTGGACTGCAGCATCCCTCAATCGCTGTCATGTGATATCACAGCAGCCAAGGCAGGCGGAAAACATCTTGAAGTGGTTGGAAAACGCCTGTGTTGAACCAAAGACAGAGCGCAGTCGTAACCACCATGATTGCGCCAGACTGAAAGAAGAAGCAGGCTTGGCTTCCCCTCCGGGAGGACTTGTGAGAGGAAGTGCATTCGTCACTTGAAGAACAAAAACGAATTTCAATCTGGCGACAAGATACTTCCAAGAGGCCAAAGTGTTGAGACTTATGCTCACGGCGTCTAACAAGTGGCTCGCACCGCTATTTTCTGCCAAATGTCTCTGATAAAATTGATGTCGGGGCTCTCAGGTGCTTTCCCACCAAACTCAAGCAAAGCACGATCATGCCTTTATGGAAATGACACAGTCATAGTTCTGACAGAAGTGAAAGCGTAGAATTGCCTGAAATGGAGTGAGCGTATTAAATTGTGGGAAAGAGGTGTCTTGATGTATGCCTCACCTTGGCGGATGTCTCGAACCAGCCCAGGAAGCCCGTCTCCTTGCAGAAGTTATCCATGAGCGTCGTGTCTTTAAAACCCTCCTTCTTCTGGTCACACTTGTTGGCCAGCAGTACCGAGGGGATGGGGCTGCCGTTGGCCAGCTTCACCTTGCTGTCTAGGTCGTGCTTCCACTTGGACACAGCCTCGAACGTGGAGCCCCTGGTCACGTCGAAAACCACGAAGGCCCCTACCGCCTCCTTGTAGTACACCCGCGTCATGTTCCCGAACCGCTCCTGACCTGGAATTCAGAGGGATGTTGAGGAACTCCAATAATTGGCTTCAAACCCTCAACAATTCCTCTCCCTTGTCCCCCTCCCCCACCCAAAAAAAAAAACACGACCCACTTTCCTTCATATGCCAGGGGGCCTAATCCGTGCAGAGAAGTAATCTGCCATCATAATAAGCCTTTTCTCTCCTTATGGGCTGTCTGTGAGAACATCTGAGGTGATACATCACAATGGAATTAGCGCATACGAGACGCCTCAAAAGGGACGCAGCTAAAATGTTTTTAAAAAATTGAAAAAAAACTTTTGAATACGTAATGGGAATAAATGGTCCTAGACAACTTTTTCCAGGTACACTTTATAAAGGCAGCGCCCAGGGATCGACAATAACTTTTTTTTACTAGCACAATAGGATGCTAATGTCAACTTTTAAGACCACGAGCAGAAAATTTGAATGACAAATGATGTCATGGAAGTGACGAATCATCTTCCACTTGAGTGTAGGTACGCAGCGGCCATGCCGGCGAGTGGTTAAAGTGGTGTGACGCAGAACAGGGTGTTTGGGAGTGAATCCACTGTGGGGCCTTAAAGGCCTGATGCTAATTGCTCATAATTGGCAGGCTAATTTTAGCTCACGTAACCCCAGGTGAATGCACAAGAGACACGACACAGTAGCGTAAAGAGCTGATTCCAGATCTCATACACCAAATGGACAGAACGTCCAATATTTCTTTTCAATTAATGCACCAAATCCGTATATTTTCTTGAAGAAAGCACAGCATTCGAAAACCAGCATTAACTAAATGCGAGTAACCTCAATGGTTACCCACTTTGATTTTGTGACACGCGCAGTCATTCACAACTCGATCAATATCAGAGCGAGGCCGTCAGCCAGTCGGAGTGGTCCTCCTCCAGGGTAAACGTCTCTGAAGACTCGCATCGAGCGATTATATCGACACGGTGGCGTACAAGCACGAGTGCCAGCCGTTACGGGCTAATGACGGGCTAATGACTTATTTTCATCACAATAAAATACAGGAAGCATGACCACTTGTACGGGTGTGCCCATGACGACGGTTTTATTTCAATAAACAAATGTGTCGATGACGTTCCAACGTGTGTGTTGACTTACAAGTTTCATTTGTGCCATGACCAAGCTCTGAATTCGAAATCAGTTACAAAGGTATCTAGCTAGCTATCGCAAATCTATCGGTTGCTAGCTATCAAGTTAGTTTGCTAGTTGGACAGCTAGTTAGACATCTAGCCATCTCGTTTTGTTTTAGTCAATCATTCAGGAATTAGCCTGTTGGCTACCATTTGGACACACAATTAAAAAAAAAAAAGTTTTGTTAACAGTCCAACCAAAGTCTGCGCTCCACCAAATGCTATTCTAATTTGTAAACAGCCAGTGCGTTGTTTGTACCGAATAACTAAAGTTAGACCAGCTAAAAAGCGTTAACGAGTGTCATATGCCACTAACCCAATTAGCACAGGAATGGACTAAAGACAGTGTGAGCGCATCAGCACTGCGCACACACACACTACACACACCACATTAGACGACAAATGACACGTATACAGCCGGTCACATGTCGCCAACATCATTAATACTCAACTAACGGGGCCCTTTTATTTTATTTTTTGTGCGTGGGAGAAAGCGAGACGATGTCATCAATATCCATAGTTGCTCTACGCCGGTACGCGTTGCCACTGAGTGGGTGCGCATGTTGCCATGGAAACTGTCCAAGCTAGACGCAGCAGTATAGCAACAGCAGCAGCAGCAGCAGCGGCGGCAGTGGTAGAAGTGCAATCCCTCGGATGCCTTCATGCAATAGTCCAGACATGGGTGGTGCATTTGGTATTCAGACCTTCAGACAGTTAGCACTTGTCTACCTTAATCTTTTGGAGGACATTTGTGAAATCTGATTGGTTGAAGAAAGTCCCATTGCTAAAGCAGTCCTGAGCGCTATGAGCTAGAAAGCTAGATAATTATTAAACATATCCATACAAGTCTTCCCCCCCCCCTTTTATCTTTCTTTTCGAATCATGAAATAAAATAAAAGTCACAATTCCTTTGGAAAATGGACTTTTGGGAATTCGATTGTGTTTCTCTCCTAGGGTGAAATTAAAAAGCTGCATGGTATGGGGGAGGAAGGATTTCCTCAGCTTGTCAATGCAGAAGGGCAGTTGGCCCTCTGCCGGGAGATGGTGTTGTGCAGCGGATGCTGCGCATTCGCCCTCAATGGACAGAAGCTTGTGCGGCTTCTGTCACAGATGTAAGGCTGCCCAACTCTGTGCCCATGACAGAGTCCGCCTTCCACCTCATGTTAGCCGGCCGAGAGGCTTTTGACGCTGCTTCGCGATCACACAACTGCATTAATGAGGGCCACCACACGCCGGTCGTACATCTGCAGCATCTTTTTACAGATGTCAAAGGAAACCAGACTTAGTCTGTATTGGTGGCTTTCAGGAGATTTTATTTTGAAAAATAAACGTAGCCATGACTACCCGCTGTAATTAGTCAGATAGAGGTTGTAGTCATGGAGGCAGTTGTAGGCACATGACCACGATGTGATCTTACTGCAGATTAGCCGAGCATTGAGCAACGGCACGCTAACCGCTAGCGTGGTCTTCTTCCACGCTTACCGTCAACTGACCTGACGTCACGTAATATGAGGAACTCCTGTGGTCGCACTCGGTGTACATGTCGCCCTTGAGGCGAGATGAAGGGCAAACTGACAACTGGGGACTGGATTTGAAGCGACAATATGTAATGAGTCGGTCTTAACATAATGGCAACCCTGGATCACCTAGCAGTAGCATCCGTGCTAACAACACTTTTAAGGCATGCGAGCTATAAACACTCTTCACCAGAATAGCATAAAAATCAGAACGTGAAGAGAAACATTTCCCAGGTGTACTTTACAGTATGACACATTTATTTGAATTGACGCCAACCATTTTGTCTGCTTTGACGGAGCAAATAGCAATTCTATCCAAGCGAGAGTATCAATTTAGGGTAAAAAGGGGGCTTGACATTTCAAGGCTTCAGGCTGATTACTATCATTCCTTCCAACGTGTGATGACCATTAAGACGGAGGATGAGCACGCGTATTAAGACCTCCTCTCCTCAAATAGCCCGATAGCGGGACTTAACTTGCTCTTTATACACTTTTACGCCATGTTCTTACTCATTTAAGTTTCACCCTGCCCTGCAGCAAGTCCGTCATTAGGAAAAGGAACAGCATGACGAAAGCAACACAAGACTATTTCAAGGGAAGGGGAGGTTAAAATTAAATATTTTTGCTTGTCTATTTATTTAGTTAGCAAGCAACCACTTGCAACTCTCCACTTGCCACCCTCCTGCTCCGCATTCCTCGAGATCAATTGGCCTTTATCACGGTCTGTCCGACTGAATTCATTCAAGACATTCATAACTTCAAAGTCGTTACAGAGCGTCTGAATATTAAATAACAACGTTCCTTTGTGCTTCGTCATGGGATGATGCGACACATGGACAGCTAGAGACTACAGAAGTCATGACTTCAATTTAGAATTACGGTGTGATGCCGCTATAGCGTGGTTTTGAGCCCGGGAAAACCCCGTTACTGTTTCAATTTTGAGTTAATGCGTCAATGTAGCATGGCCCACAATTTTGCTGAATTTTCTGCTTTGTTTCATCCAGACTGAACCGGGGCTGGCAAATGTTAGCATATTAGTTGCCACGGCAATGGGTGAAGCAGCAAATTAAAACAACTAACTGCAAGGCAAACGTTGACTGCACAACACACGGAATGAGCTCACAAATATCAATATCGCGCTGTGTTGAAAATAATTTGGTATGGTATTTATCAGGTCATGAACAGAAATGAACGACTCATCATGTCAAGTGTGTCAAATGGATTGATTTTTTTTGGAATGTGGGAGGAAAGCGGAGTACCCGGAGAAAACCCACGCAGGCACGGGGAGAACATGCAAACTCCACACAGGAATGCCGGAGCCGGAATCAAACCCTGCACCTCTGCACTATGAGGCGGATATGCTAACCATACACCCACCGTGCCGTAATCACATTATCAGTGTAGTTCTTAATATGAATACCCAGTTCACATTTATACAAATAAAATAAGTGGTGTTCTTGTAACTTAGTGGAACTGAGCATGTTAGGTAAGGGACAAAAAAAAATCTGTAAACACACACAATGCAGCTCAGTTTCTGTCTGGCTGCTAGAATGGTATCTACTGCTTGTAACATTTTTATTTGATGGTCTGACGTGAGATTTATTTCTAATCTAGAATATGTGCCTTGACTCAATAAAGGTTGGCAAACACCGCTTCGAGTCGTGTTTGTAGATGTTGGATTTTTTTTCTTTTTTTTTTTGTCCAATCAGATTTCAGCACATTGCTATGTTCATCTTATCTGCCCAGAGACCTTCATAATCACCCGTGCTGGCCCACGCACTTACGACACAGTAACGGTACCAAGAGAGTGCTCAAATTCATCCTCACAGGGCCAGCAAGATGATCAGCATTTCTCCATCCTCTGATTGGTCGATCAGAGCAACATTTGTTACAGCCAATTTAAACAAGAAAAACACGCCACTAACAATCTGTACGCATTAATACATTCAATACTTTAGCATCTCTGATGAGTAGGATTGTGTTTAATTCCCAAAAATGTTTTTGTCATGTTCTTGGATAAATATTGATCTGCTCCGAAATATGTACGTATGTGGAACTGTTGCGAGTTATTGTATTGCAAATAATAATATGGGTTATTTCGTGTACAGGTGTCTGAATGACCAGTAATCAATATTTTTGGAAGAACCAGGGGAATGAAATAAATCGAAAAATGCGCCTGGGGCCCCATGAAGGTGGGCCGGCTCTTGTGGTTGAGTGGATAATAACAACAACGTGACCTACATTCCATGGGCAATTATGAGCTGCAATGAACAGAGTGGGAAAGTTTCAGAATTTTTAAAAGACAAAACATGACTTTTTTTCCGGGGGGGGGTCGATGTCCATGCGTGTGTGTGTTTTACCTGCGATGTCCCAGAGCTGCAGTCGGACGAGCGTCTTGCTGTCCCAGTTGAGGACCTTGAGGGCGAAGTCTACGCCGATGGTGGCTCGGTAGTGCTGGGAGAAGAGCTGGTGCACATACCGCTTGATGATGCTCGTCTTGCCCACGCCCAGCTCCCCGATCACCAGCACCTTGAACAAGTACTCCTTGCACTCCGACACCGAACCACCGGCCATGCTCGCCTGCAACTACAGCGCTACACTTGGACTCAACTTTTTATTTCAGTATGTGGGTGTGTCTGCGTGTGAGTGTGTCATGAGTTGTTCCTCCGGCACGAAAGGGTTGGGGGGGAAAAAGAAAAGTGGGCTGTAACGGACCGGGTTGGTCCACAAAGCAGAAATTACAGTTGTGCATTTTCCTCCTCCCCCTTTTCCTCCCGTGAAGGCGTCACAACGTCACACGACCCGGAAGTGTCAGGAAACTTTTCCTTTTTCCCCTCTCACAAAAGTTTTCTTTATACAACCACAGGCACCACAGTTCAATAGTTACACGGAGTATAACACTGATATGCCTTTATAAACTTAACGGTCACTTAACGTTTTCGAATATTTTGATCGTACATGAGGTCAATAAAGTGGTGCCTTCAAATACCTCAGTATTATTTTCCATTGAGGTACAGTACTTTAATTTACGGAATCGTCAAATCCGCTCTCTGCGGCCAAAAATGCGAGACGCAACCCAAGACCCCACCTCCCACCTCCCTTCCCTGAACACCCGACGAATTTGGGCAATAAACTCAGGGAAAAATGACCAGCTCGGGTCGTGCGTTGCTTACGCACTGGTTGGGGCATCCCTTGGGTGCCCAACTGCTCAATGTGCGACCCCAGTTCTTCAAACCGGTGATACTTAAAAAACGAGGAACAAAGAGAGCAACATTTGAAAACAACACTTGAGCATAATCAGCAAGCGAGCTCAATAAATCCAACAGAGAGTATCCGAAGTAGCAGTCCTGCATAGATGCAGCAAATATTAAATAACATGTCCAAAGACTTTTCCATCGAAACCTTTTTTATTTTTATTGTACAGCCATATTCACCTGTCCAAAACATAAAGGCCTATCTCATCCTAAAAGTTGTTCAACATGGTGCTATACCCTGTTCATACTTTTTAAGACATAAAAACCATCACTATCATCGACTGGAAAACATTTGGAAATACAATACACCGGCACCATGTACTGTAGAGTCTTATACTTAATGCTCATTCTTATTGATAAAAGTAGAAGAAATTGAAGGTGGAATTAAATATGCCATTACATGAAGCAACTAGCCATTGCAGGTACTTTACTGAAAGGATACAAGTTAGCTTAAAAGTTCAAAAGCAATCGTATAAATTCTGGTTTCTTTTTTTGGTTTTCCTTTTTTTTAAGACTGGACATTCTAAATATAGAAACATGTATCTGTATTACAAACATACCACCTGTGTGAAAAAACAAGAGATGGCATAACAGCATTACAAATACGACGAGTACTGTGTGAGTTTTTCTTCTTTTCTTTTCTTTTTTTTGCCTTCTTACCACGACACTGCAGAAAAGAAAAAAGTAGAGTCGTGTCAAAAGCAAATTTCATCCCGCAACTCACATTGGAACATCTTATGTCCACCTGCAGTGTGCAGAAAGAGGCTAGTGGTTGTGTTGATGCCAATAACGCCTTGCGAGATGCAGAAAATCAACCAGCTTACTGTACTTCTTTAAGAAAAAAGAAAAAAAATCAGCTCTTTGTATATTAAATGAGGTCGGCTGTGATAGCTAAGGTGAATTAAAAAAGGCAAAAAAAAGTGCACATTTCAATTGCATTGTGCTGTTTTTTTTAAAACTTTTATGTCACGTGTATTACTTTTTTTGTTTGTTTGGCAATGATTTGCTTTATTTTAAGTACGATTCAAAAGTCTGAGGTCACTACTCGATTGGGATGGTTCAGCAAGGCCGTCGTCAAGATACAGTACATATCCTATTTCAACAATTGGTGATTTCCACTCTGGCAGATGCTGAAATTAATTGCAAAATAGAATAAATAAATGCCACATTTCAAATAAAGGCTTCTTTGGGACTCGGCTCCAGAAAACAGATGGATCGTGACCATGTATGCCATTTTCCTGAAATAGTGGTCTCATAGACACCATGCCTCAGTTAATTGGAGGGTGGATACAATAAATAAATACGGCATTGAAAAGATAACCGCCCCACGCAGGACTGAAAATAATATGTAATAATATGCAGTGCTCTCGGATGTCAGAGTTTGCCATTGTCATTATTACATCAAAAACTGCCATCAGTCTAGACATGGCACCTATAAAGCCGACATTTGAGATGGCATTGGAAGAGAAAATCGGCTTCAGCTACCATAGGAATATAGAAAATGGATAGGATGACCACCTCAAGTGTATTTCCTCAAAGGATGTTTTCCGCCCTAGTAGAAGCCATGCCTCAGTTAATCAGTGTCCACTTGAATAAATAAGCAGCACGCTGCAAACAGACGTCTCCTTATTCCCCTCGTGAATTGAAAATAAAAAATGTAGAAAAGGTGGATATCACTAGGTTGTCTTCATAAAAAACATACAGCGCCTCTAAGGCAGCGGTGTCATCTCTAAAGCTGAAATTTAAGATTTGTATAAGAAATTGCTGCTGTGGGGAGGTGGCCTAATACTTTTGCACAGTACCTGGTGGGAATTTGGCATGACAAGCTGAAGAGTTTTGGCACTGTTGTTATTGTTTACCGACAGCCCTTCGGACACGCGCTGTGTTTGGATTCGTTTATTCAGCCGTTACTCCCGTAACACTTCAGGATGAATTTCGGCGATTCTCAAAGTCAGCTGGCATGTGGGCTCCCTCTTGTGGCACATGAAAGAATAGCAGCCTTCAGTTCGGTTGTGTTTAACTTTTAAGCACAATGCATTTGGGTTTGATTGTTCGGAACGGTGTGTTTGAGGTACACTTTTTATTCTATTTTTTAAAAAGAATGATTTTTTTGTTCCCTATAATTAAGCAAAATGCAAATGTTCAAATTGTGCTAACCGTGTTTGTGGCTTCACCCGCAACACATCGGCCTACTATGCGACTCTATTTTAACGTTGATCGCGATTGTGGAATTATTTGTATCTGTAAAAAAGTTTGAGACTTACTTATTTCGTGCAAAGTGAATGGGGAGCAATTCCAAACCCAACCATGTTCTTCGACGTGTGACGTTCACGTAAGCCTCATAACAAATAGAAGCAAGCAAAATGGCCGTATCAATAAACAAAGAAGTAGAAGTAATCAAAGCTTGTCAAATGTTGTGCACCATTTTCTCTCTTTTTTTTTTTTTTTTGCTCTCACAGTGTCGAGGAGCTGTGTGCAAAGTCTCGGAGGGCTTGGGCGGTGTAGTGGGGACCCCCCAGAAAAAACTCCATGGAAGGGGACCCTGGGGCGGAATCCTCCGAACACACCGAGTCTCTGAAGGGGGACGGGGGGGACAGAGCCAGGGTGTCCTCCAGGGGGAGCTTGTGCCCCTCCGCCCCCTCGTCCTTGGCGTCATAAGTGTAATCATGCAAAAGGTCCAGCTGCTCCTCCGAGGGCGCCCCCTCCTCGAGGGGTGCGGCTAAAGTGAGCTCCATGAACGGCTCATCGGCAGGGGGGGCTGGGGCGTGCGAGCGGTGCGTTTCCACTAAGGGGCCCGTGTACGGAACGGGACCGGGGTGGCGCTTGTCGTCGCCTGGCCGTGGCTCTTGCGGGGGCGGGCGGGGGTCTGTGCCAAGGTCGCGGGCGGCGGTGGCGGCGGGGGGCTGACAACTGTGGGGGTCGGGGGTGTTAGTTAGGGGCCTGATGACCGCCGTCTGATTCAGGGAGGCTTCCTGTTTCCTCACATGCACAGACAGTCTGTGCCACACATTGCCCCCGCTTGGAGGGTGTCTTGCACCTGATTCAGACCATGACACAGACTTGCCGTTAGAACTACGAACGAAGACAAAGACTCAAGTTACCATCTCGGAGGGAGGGAAAAAAGGCGGCCGCTCCGGAAAAGCAACAAGACAACATGGCTGACATTTAATAGCTCCGATGATTCATAATGTGCTGCGCTCCGCATTATGATCTCCCCGTTGCCTCTGTTAACTTCTGCTTTCATGATCAGTTTAATTTTTTTTTTGTTCTTTCCATTTTTCATTGGCAATAGAAAATCAAAAAGTGAATAGGTGACTGATTTTTTTTTCTCGTGATTTGTGTTTTCATCTAAAATTACACAACTCACAAAAAGTGGAGGCCCATTGGGCTTTGTACCACAGCCTTCTGGAAACTTTATAATGCACATTTCCAGCTACAAACAAATTTCACTGCAATTTAATCTGAGCCTAAAGCTGAAATGTCAAAAAAAACAAAAAATAATTGGTCATTAATCTTTTTATTTTTTGGGGGGTTTTGTTTTCCAATTACCAGTTGAAAATGGACAGAACAATGTGACGCGGACTTAATGAGTCAGCAAAAATGAATGCACTCGGTCAACTAACGCTGCCTGGGAGGGGGTTAGTGGACAAATGTCGGAGGGCTGGCGCGCGCAGGGTGGTTAGTCAGAGGCGTTCATGCTGCGATAAGTCAAATATGAGATTCATTTGTGGCCAATCGGAAGCAGCGGGGGGGGGGGGGGGGGGGGGGGCTGACTCCTGTGCTTGTGATGCAAAGTCATTAGGTCCCGCTTGACCAGGGGTCTTAAACTTGTGAGCGGGGCCATTTGTTCGTGGGGTACCTTTTTAGCCATCATTTGTGTTTTTTGCGTGATTTTTTTTTTTTTTAATGACTTGGAATACTTGATGCGGCCAAGGCACAATCAGACCATCTCCAGCTGCCCTCACATAGCGTAAATTGAGTTTCAGATTCCTGTGCCTCAGTGCATTTTTAATAGCGTCACAGAATTAACATTAAGCTTCTTGATTGGCTTTTCACAGTAGTTGCTACAGTCGTCCATTTTATTTATTTTTTGTCAGCGTGTTGTGAAAGAGAACACAAAAGCCCAACGAAAAAGCAAAATGTCTGCCGTTAATTTGGTTCTCACGAGCTAAAACGCTAACTAGCTCGCAGCCATTCGCCGAACCGGATTGCCACAAGCTAACAAGCCGGTAGCCATTAGTTATGAGTAGGTTGCAAGCGCAGCCCTCACAGAAGTGAGACAAATGGACGTTTGCCAACAGGCTGCTTATCTAAGGGGGTTAAAAGGAGGACGGCATATTGCAGGGGTGAGAGACAACAATGGAACATTAACTCCGCCCAACTCCTTACTTCACAAAAGTATCCTTGTGTCACTGCTGTGAATCTCAAAAAGAGTGAGTCTTACGATTTCTAAATCTCAAGCTACGGCTAATTGACGTGTGCAAGTTGTATTCCTCTGCATCCTTTAAGCACGTCAGAAAGGGAGTTCAAATCCATCTTAGCGGGCTCGGCATCAATGCCTTATTGATTGGCTTGGTTTTCTGACGTTTGTATGGATGGTGATTAGCATAGAACAACATCGGGAAGTATAGCACACAATCGGAAATTATACGTGAAGGCTCAAATGATGCATTTTGGGAGGCACAAATACAGCCTCCCCCCACCAAAAAAATTGTTGTCTGCTTTAACAGACGCTGCGCCTCGATTAATTTGCCACACCTTTACACCTAGTCTCACTTATGAATAATTGGTTCTCCGAATCGAAATCAAAACTATATCATCGTTCTTCCCTCATGAAACAACAACAAAAAAAAACAGCTTTTGGGTAATTTAGTGGAAAATGTTCACCCCTGGACACCTCATCTCAATTTTCAATCACCGTTAGCGCGCATGAATCATTTGAGCGTTCATCTTGACAGTGGCACCTTGAGATACGAGTTCCATTTGTTCCCCGACCACACGCCCAACTCAAAATACATTCATGGCAAATCATCTCCTACCCTTGAAATGAACAGAATATGGCGTTAATCCAATTCCAGCCTCACCTTCACCCAAAAAAATATATTTGTGTTATTTTTAACACGAAAAACAGAACTCGATATTATACATCATAAAAAACAAAATTGGCTGAATAAGTCTCGTGGTCTTAACTGGATTCAACAGTGACGTATGCAAGGGTGCAGGTAGATGATGAAACGTAACACTTGCGTCTCAAAGCGCCACTGTACTCGGAATAACGGTACGGTGAAAAACAACTCAAGAGCAGACTCACTTGGCGTTGCCAGAGATGGCCTTCTTCCTGCGGAACATGTTGAAGAAGCTGTTGGTCCCGCACGCCGCGGCCGCCTTGCCGTCCCCGACGTGCATTCGCACCACGTCGGACGTGGTGAAGGCGCTTCGGACGTTCCTCTCGGGTTTGGCGATGATAATGTACATCTTGGGCGTGAACATGCAGCCCAGCGCCACGGTGACGCTGAGGCTGACGGAGAAGGAGGTGGTGATGATTTTGTAGTTGGAGCCGAAGTAAATGGGCACGAAAGCCAGCCAGATGATGCAGGTGGTGTACATGGTGAAGGCGATGTATTTGGCCTCGTTGAAATTGGCCGGGACGTTGCGCGTCTTGAAGGCGTAGTAGGTGCAGCTCATGATGAGCAGGCCGTTGTAGCCCAGCGGCGCCACCATGCCCAGGTTGCTGGTATTGCAGATGAGGTAGACCTCGCGGATGCTGGGGTACGACTTGACCGGTTCGGGCGGCTCCAGGATGATGAGCGTGACCTCCAGAGTGAGCTGCACGCTAATCAGCATGAAGGCGATGATGACCTGCGCCCAGGCGCTCATGAAGCGCGGCTTGCGGGTGCAGATCTTCTTCTTGCTGCCCGCCAGGATGCGAGCGATGCGGTTGGTCTTGGTCACCAGCGCCGAATAGCACATGGCAGACGACAGGCCCACCAGGAGGCGCTGCAGGTAGCAGGAGGGAACGGTGGGCCGGGCGATGAGGGTGAACGGGCAGATGTAGCCCAGGAAGATGCCCGCCAGGATGATGTAGCACAGCTCTCGGCTGGAGGATTTGACCACGGGGGTGTCGCGGTACTGGATGAAGATGAAGGTGACGAAGGAGGTGATGAGGATGCCCACGCAGGAGAACGCCACTGCCACCATGGATTCCACATCTGCCCAGTCCAGATACTTCAGAGGCAGCGGCTGGCAATCTGGAAAGCAAAACGGGGTGAGTGATGAGGTGCCGGAAAGGCTTAAAAATGGACCTCTCTCACACTCCGACTGAGAATCCTCTTTATTGGTCTTTGGTAGAATGAGGCACTCAAGTACCGCATCCAAAAGATGCAGCCAAATGTTCACACCTTCATAAATTTAAAAAAAAACTAATAAAAAACCCCTCTCATTCCCAGTAAATAAAAAATAAATAAATATATCACTCACCCAAAAAAAAAATGGCAGTCACACCAAAAAAGCCTCACTAGCAAGGAAAAAAATGATCTCACTCAAAAACTCTGACAAACCAAACAAACTCACATTAAAATGTGACACTTGAAAAACTGTCTCTTTCCACCAAATAACATCTCAACCCCCCCCCACCCCTCCTACAAACACCCTCATATGCACCCCCAAAAAATCCCTCTCAGTCAGATCGCACAAGCATCAAAAAGATCTTCCACTCACCCCAAAACTCTCACTGACTTTAAAAAAACTCACATTTACCCAAATAACGAACACACCAAAACTCTCAAAAGACACCTTCCATATTCACTGAAAAAATGTCTTACACATGCAAAAAAAAAAGTGCGCTCTCTCTGGAAAAATTCTTTCGCGAAATACCTCTCTCACAAAAATAATCTCACATACCCCCGCATAAAAAAAAACTCTCACTCATCCCAAAAACATGGCGTCTCCTACCTGCCAAGTCGTCGGCGGGCCACCATCCCAGTTCGCAAGCCTTGCATGTGAACTCATCCAGGACGATCTCATTTTCCTTACAGGTGGTGCAGATCCAACAGCAGCTGACTTCGCCCTTCCTGATCACCTGCGAACACACAAGCGGGCCGCTCCCGTCACGCCGTCCTAATTCATCAAGTTGACGTTTGTTGATACGCCGTTTTATAGGACAAGGACGCCGGCTTTTTTTTTCTTTTTTTTCCTCGTGCATTCCGCGCCTGCGCCAGCTGTTCGCGGCGCTGTGATATGTAAAGCAGGGTGATAAGTGGGTCAGGATACAAAGTGAGAAGAGGATGCATCCTCCCTCAGGGCAACTTAGTGTAAAGCTTGACTCAAAACAATCAGCTCCAGATGAGGAAAATCAGGGCATGTCCCCAAACTTGGGTGAACGCAAGTGTTTATTTAAATAGGACTTTAAACAGCCGAATCTTTTGCTGCTACTGCTGAGGTGTCTGTTGGAGGTTCGGCGTTCATCAATTCAAGTAAATGGCGCACCCTGTGTAGACTTGGGAAAATGTCGAACTGTACAAATGTATTTTTAACTCATTTATTTCCATTGACGACTATCAATGACTAAGATCCATGTAGCCATTATAATATTCTTTGAGAAACATTTTAGAACTAACAACTCTGTCTAGGTTTTCGGTGAACACTCGGGCCTACTACGCGACTGTATTTTCACATTGGTCATGATGGCGGTCCTTAAAAAGTTAGGTAGCAGATTTATTGAGGTGGTAATGGGTGTAAAACTTTTGAGAATCACAGGCATAGATCACTCCGTAGCTGGAATCACCTGTTTGTTTGTTGTTTCCTGTCATTTATTCGAGGTCTGTTGATTCAAGTGGAGGATGATGAGATGACTATTAGCAGAAATACGCTAGCACAGATTGGCGAGACAGCAAATACCCGACAAATGTGCAAGCCTGTACACGATGTGTCTTTGGACAAAGAGAAACAAGCAGCCACTTTAACGGCCAAGGATGGTTTGGATGATTACCAAGGAGGACAAAAGCGATGACTCACTACCCCCCCCCCCCCCACTCCCCCACAAAGAAAAAAAAAATCACGTTCAATCAGTGACAAAGGTGCGAATGGAAGCGTATGATTATGCAGGCTGGAAACTACGAAAGGGGAACCACTTCAACCATGTCTTTGAACTTCAGCGCATCTTGAGTGGATTCACTGTTGCGCTTTGATTGATATTGGTTCGGGAACAATGGCGGGGCTAACCGGTGCACTCTCAACATTAGCTTATCACCAATGGATGGTCCCCTCAAGCTCAGTTCAAAATCCTATGATGATGCCCACATCATTAATGTCATCGGCCGGCACCTATGGAGAATATAGCACCGGAGTCAAAGTGACCCATATTGAGTATATTGTGACAAATTATCCATTTGGACAACTCTGGATAAGGTTGCTCCTCTTGCAAGCTTGAAATTGGTGACAATGTCTCATTCACCTTGGGCGCGAGCATTTTCTATATTCAGGGGTAGCATCAGAGTGGTATGCCGTCTGCGTCTAAGGGGTTTCCGCATTTCCAAGATACTACCTCCCTGGTATCCCGCATCAAAGCAGGTAAAATCACGTGCTGATGATTTCTGTGTGTTGGCTGAAAATGTTTTTTGGTGCAGCCCATTTTCATTTTCCCCTCTTTGTGAAAATGGCTCACAAGTTACAACAGAATGAGTAATAAACTACTGGCACGTTGGTTCAATAACACTCTCATGTAGTTTAAGACAATTTACGAGCACTAATTGGCTGTTGATCCTCCCCCCTCCACTCCCCCAAGACATTTTGGTTTATTCGAACTCGTGGCAAAGTTAACAGAAAACAAACGAGGCCCCATACCTTGATCTGTCCTTTCGAGCAGGGGTCGCTGCAGACTGAGCGCACCATGTCACTGCTGTTCATCCACAGTTTGTTGTCGTCGATGCTCAGGATCCCCTCGTGCCAGGAGCCCACGTTGATGTAGTCGTAGTGGCCGTCCTCCATGTTCTGCAGATTCATAATGTCGTACCTGAAACGTCGAGAGCGCGAGGTTTGGCCAGATCTCAGAGGCAGGGACAGTCCGACCCGTAACATTTCCCATCCGCTTTTCTTATCTGGCGCCACTTAGAAAGCGCGCGGCCGCACCGAGCGTCACGGCAACAAGTCACGCGTGATAAGGGCCCATTTCGCCGGCAACGCCTAACTTCCAGCCGACAAAGGAATGACACGTCGGGGCTTTTCGACTGTCAAACGCTGTCCGTTCGAGTGGAGTCAGATGAAAGCGGCCCCCTTCTGTGAACGATGCGCTTAATCTGTTCCGGTCTAAACGAATTACATCCTTTGCAGCTCAATACTTTCTGTACGACTGTCATCAAAATTGAGGAACACCAAAGGGGACTGATTTTCTAAGATCCCAAATGAGGGGCGCTCGATTGCATTCAAGCCAACGGATTGCGGCGCAGGTGATGAAGACCGCCTTCATTAACTCATTCAGTACCAGCCAATTCTAGACCAAGTCTGAAAAGACGTTTAAAAACGTCTTTGGGAGTGAATGAGTTAGAAGACGGACTGATCACATGGAGCAGTGTGTGGCTCTTTACCGTCCAGGGGTGTCTCCGTTTTGGTCGAAGTAGATGTCCTCGCCGGAGACCCCCCTGAAGGACGTCTTGAGCAGGTAGTCGAGAAGCTTGCTGCCGTCGATGGGTTCCATGGCCTCGCACAGCCCCGTCTGGCCCGGGCACAGCTCCCTGTGCATGTCGTGGAGGCCGTGGGCCATGGCGTAGATTGCGTTGATGACAAAGCCCATTTTGCTATCCTGAACGTAGTTTTCGTGCAGGCTCTCGTTTCCTGTTCGGGGGACAAAAAAGACAAGGCAAAGCATTGCATTTTTTTCAGTAACATCTCAAAATGTGGGATGGGGTGGGGGTGATCTAGAAGTGGAAGTTATCTCTGTTTTGAAACACAATAGAGTGTCACATGCCTCGGAAGTGGTACAGATTTGGGATTGATGAAAAATATGCCTCGAAAATATGCAACAAAAACTCAGCATGCATCTTGAGTCGAAAACAAAAAGGTGTGATGTCAGTGAATGGTGTGATCAAACGGTGTCTTCTGTGTCCACTTTCAGGTTTAACCGATGAAGCCTCGATTCCGGACAACCAAACCATCAGGCGACATTTTTAACCAAGGCGTCAGTCCAACTTGAACTGTCGAGTGCTCACAGCGTGCACTGTGCCGTTCCGATGACCACGAGTGTGTAAAATATGTACTTACCACCCTGAAGGTCTAAAAAAATAAAATTAAACAAGAGAAAGTCTATGAAAGTGTTGCTCCACAATGTCAATTGGTGCAATTTGATTTATGACTCAAACAGTGTTGATAACAATCGCAAAATTTACCGTGGTCACCTTATGAGAGCAAAGAGAAGCAATAATGAGGGAGAAAAAACACAATTGTCATTTTTTTTAAGCTAGCTCAAACTAACGACAAAATGTGAAATCCATCTTGATGACGTTTGTTTTTGTTTTTTGTTTTTTACACTTGTTGGATTGATACATGATCAAAGAAAAATGTCCCGTGGCTTCCACTCACCGGAGCAGACTTTTTTGTAGTTCTTGTTCTCCTGAGGATGGCCGGGCAGACGGCACTGGAAGCGGTACTGCCAGAACTCGGCGAACCAGGGGTTCCTGGTGTTGGTATCTAATCGCAGCTTCAGGTAGTAGTCGTCGAAAGTCTTGGCCACCGCGGACTGAAGCTTCATGGTGATGCCGCCCTTGGCTTCCTGCTCGTAGCCCTCAACCACCTCGTCGCGGTCAGCCCAGCCGTCGCTGTATCAAGACCGAGAAAGACATTTTGCTGAAGTATTTACGTTGCACTAAATATTCAGTAAAAACCCATTTTTAAAAAAATGAAATGGTGTGAGCGTAAATGCTGAACCCTGATGAAGCAGAGGAACTGTACCTCACTTCTGGCCCAATGTCAACTAGGATGGACACCGGCTGCGGCTCACATTGACCTTGTTGGATGGATGGACGGACATACGGAAGGATGGAGGATGGATGGATCTTAAAACAAAGACACTTTTGTTCAATAAAAAGCAACATCGTGGAATGCCGTGAAGTCCCTGTAAAGCTAAGATGAATATATATATGTCTTGTATATTTCACACACCCCAATGAAGAGTGCCTTCCAAATTCAAATGGTTTTAAAAAAATAATAATACCGGTAATAAAGATTCAGAGGATTTAAAAATGAGGCTTCAAAATGGTGAAAAATCAAGACCTATCTGCTCTCAAGCAATGTGCTGAAACCACGCCCCACTCTACCGTCAACTGTCAATCAAATACCACTGCTGTGACCTGGAAAAATTCAGGCTACGTCGTCTGGCATCCTTTTTACGCCTACACATAACTTAAAACTCATTCAGTACCAGCCAATTCTAGACCAAGTCTGAAAAGACGTTTAAAAACGTCTTTGGGAGTGAATGAGTGAAATACTTCAAGCCAGTGACAGATGAAATATATCCCATTGGGTCATTGTTGGGCTTTCCTATGTCGTGACAATGAGGCACTCTAATATGGTCATGCCAACGTGAAGCCCCTTTCCGCACACTGGCTGTTTGGTTCTAAGCCCACCACCCTTGTTCTTCTGTCTTTCTCTGTGGGACATGCGTGCACTCACAGCCAACAACGAGGCACTCTCAAGCAGCCACGCCGGCGGGTTTCCTGAAATGCAAATGTATTTCAGGATGTAGCCATTGGTAGCTAGCCTACTGTGATGTCATAACTGCGCGGGATAACGGCTGATGTGAACTAAGGTGCCCAGCTTCTTATATCAAAAGACTCTTACCCAAGGACTGTTTTCACCACGCAAGGACAAAAAAAAAAAAAAAACAGTTATGTTTTTGCACATGCTTTCAGAAATTTGTATTTGGGGGGGGGGGGGGGGGGGGGCTGTGAATTCACTTTACAAGGTCTTCAATTTAGTTTTTGCCGCATTGGAATGAACGGGGCTTCCTCAACACACTCAAGGTGAACAGTGGGAAGTCACAGTCAATTTAAAAAAAGGCACAGACGTCTCAAGAATGACGCCGCTGACCGTGACTGTTGGCTTTCCAGTCCTCTGCAATCTCGTACCCTACCTAACAAGCTCATTTGGACATGCAGTCTGCCGGCGGGCATTAAGGAAAAAATTAAATTTAAATTTAAAAAACAGCCAACAGGACACGGGCGAATAAAAGACAAACAAGCGCTCTGGGCTCTGCTCGTTCTCCCTGAGCCGTGGTGGGACGCAGCCTTAATACCTGCGCCACTGACATCTACACGCCAATTAGGTATGACTCACCGTGGAAGCAATTATCTCACAGACACGCGTGCGGAGAATGCTCAGGATGACATATAAGGACACGTCTGCCTCTGTGTGTGTGTGTGTGTGTGTGTGTGTGTGTGTGTGTGTGTATAGGTCAGATCTTTCCGGCCTTAATTAGCATCCATCAAAGGAAGAGGAGACACAATCAAATGTGAGACAATATAAGCCGAGTGATGGAGCGCGATTGGGCCTTTTAGAACTGGACTGAAGCACGTATCTGGTGGCAAAAGGCGCTTCCAGGTGCTCCTGGCTGATCGTCTTCCTGTCTTATTATCTCCTTAAAAGGCAGTGGTGGGTGGACAACAACAACAAGGCCTTCTGTAATTTATTCCCCAGAGTCGATTCTTTTCATTTGTTCATTTCATCGCATTTCAATTGGCTGCACTTCTTCCAGTTCATGTGTGGAATTATTTTTTTTTTTCTCCAATCAGATGTCAGCCTCATGTATTGTAATGTCAATCTCATCTACCTTGAGATACAAATTCAATCACACTCTCAAATTTTTTCCCATCGCCGCACAACACAACCCAATCGCAATTCCGACCACAAAAAAACGATCACGCGCGGTCCGCAGTGCAGCGTCACTTTCACCTTTTTTTAACACTGCGCATGTGCCAGATCAAACTAGGAATTAGTATATATACAGTACGTCCGTGCATTATCTGCGCTTTCAATTTGGAATAATGTCTTGTTTTGTTTTACAAAAAAAAAGGGATGGAAATTAATTGACAGGTTAATCGTGAGCAGTTCTAAAGTTGAAAAATGTGCAGTGTGATCGGAATCGGTATTGGCCGCATAAAACCCTGATGGAACACCCCTTGTAATAGTAGTCATTTTTCTTCACAGAGGATAAAGAATATATCCCTGTGAGTATTTTTAAAGTGTAAGTTTACATGTGTTGCTGCACCATTTATGTTTGAATATCCTAGCGCTCCCCCCCAAAAAAACTGCATAAGCAACAAGATGGTTCCTTTAGCCAACCACATTTCAAATTAGTCTTCATGGGGCCTGAGCGCTGGCCCTGCATGATGTCAGCAACGTAAAGATTTAATTACACTGTGGACAAAAAAAAAAAAAATGCGCACGATATATCCTAGGCCCATAATCAACATCGTTTGTGCAATCAAAGGAACTGCACTTGTGTCGTTGGTTAGCACAATTTCCTATTGGCCCTATTCAGTGCAAAATGGAGACAGATTTCCTTTTTTTAGGCGCACAGGAGAAACAGCAGCGAGAAGAAGAGCAACTCGGCACTGCACAAATAATTCACGAGGCACTGGAGACATGAATGTGTTCTCGGGCAAAAATGACATCTTCTCACTTTGCTCTCTCAGGATGGTGCTGAACTCAACGTGGCGGGGGCAGAACCTCATCACTTCTTTTCGGACCACCGGGGTGACATCTATTTGTGAGATGGAATTTAATTTCGCCGCACTTTGAGAGCACTGCGGCATCGTGCCGCATTATCAAAGGACCCATTACAGTACAATATGCGTCGGAAATACCTGAGGAGCACTTTTATAACTCGATTGAAGCACAGCTGATTGGTTTTGCGACTTGTATCAACTGAAAAAATGTACGCCGCAGTCTGAAAGAGCCAGTTTGGAATGTTTTTGGGGGTTTTTTTGCTCGCAATGAAGGTTCATTCGTAATATGTGATTTCGGTATCGCTCTCCATCACCTGAGTGACCTTTGGTACAGAATTGGAGTACTTTTGCCTAGTCAGAGTAGAGCGGATCCAGTGTGTTTACTGTCCTCATTTATCAATCCGATCGATGGGCTGGACTACCGTGATAAATAAGCGTCGTCTCCGCCCAGGCTTTGCGGGCACATATTGTGAACCGATTAAGCGCGCTCTGAGACATTTACAATGACACCGTAATGGCTTCTATCACTCTTTCCAAAGAGGCATCGGAGCAGGAAGGGCTCAGTAAGGCTGCGGCGATGCATTCCATGGGCGGCACAATTGATGGTAGCTGAGCTCCAACGCCCTTCGGATTTGGGGGTTACGCCAAACTGGACACACCACAACAATGTGAGTGTTGAAGGAAGGATTCTTGACATGGCCCCTCTAACACGATCTCAACAGTGATTTTTAAAGTATACGCAGGATCTTGTTTGAAAATCAACATATATGAAGATACTGCTCTGTCCATTGGTTCAATAAAGAACATTTATGAAAAGTGGACCGACCACTGAACCTTGTGGGAAAATGCCACAAATTTTCTATGGTAATGCTAGACAATTTTGACTCACAAAAAAATTATAATAATAAATTTAAATCTGTGCACTCAGTAGCAAGTCTTGTGGAACAACTCTACTTCTCTAAATCTGTGGACCTAGTACGGAGCCTTGAGGAACGTCGCCAGTGTCCATTTACAATGAGTTCTCAGTCTTCACTCACCTGCGCCAACGCAGAACGTGTCATGGCCTCCGATCTCAAAAAGTACCTAAACAACAGTGATTTTTGCAGTACACACAGTACTCCCAGTACGTTGTTGAGGATATACAGTATGTATTCGAAAATTTTTATGTATGACGAAACTCTTCTCGACACTGGTTAAATAGACAACAGACAATTGCAAAAGAGAATATCCGACTCATCTTTCTTCACTTTTGCTCCACTTAGTATCAGTGTGTGCATAAGTGTATGAAAAAAATGCAGCAAAAAGTGTTTGTTCACAGTAGGATGAGATAAAAAAAAAAAAAAAGCCCAAGGCTCGGACTAATCTTGGCAGTACGATCTGCATCGCGGTTATTTCTCCTCTTTCCCAAAGACTATGTGAATTATTCAAGTCGGTTTTATCTCCGAAAGTAAATTCGCGACCGAAGGCAAGAATATCCTTCAAAGTGACTCGTGGTTATTGAGATTATTAGCTGACAACTGTTGCCATTCAAAAAAGGCGCCTTTCTGATCGTCCGTTCGTGACACAGCTTCCCCGAGCTCTCCCCCAATGATCTACTTTCAGTTTGGCTTGTGCATTTGCATATTTATGAAGCCATGAATTAATTGGCAGGGCAGAGATTTAATCACATGCAGCCCCCCGTCCCCTTGGAGGACCAAAAGCAGGAGTTAGTTTAAAAAGAGGAAAAAGGGAAAGGATTTGGTCGAGGCAGGCGGCTCCTACTTGCCGCACGTGAGAGTGAAGATAAAACTTTATTTTTTTTTTGAATGTCAACTGAGGATACGATTTCCATGGGAGGAAAACTTTCTACGTTGCAAACGGAATTGCTGTATCCCTCCAGAAACGGCGGCTGGGGCGACAATTTATTAGAGGCGAGGCCTTTAATTTTATAAATGCTAATACAAGCTGCGGTAAGTCACTGCTATTGCATTTATCTGAAAGGCTGCTTATTGACCTCAGGAGGTACTGCTGTTTTGGCTAGCAAAAAGGGGTGGAAAATATTTATTCGAGTGAGGTATTTATTTTGGGATGCGCGCAGGTGTATGTGACAGCTAAAGAATAGCGCAGCGTGGAGCAACCGCGCTATTTTAAAACGAAAGGGTGCTGGTGATATTCCCACTATACCATTCGAAGCGTGTCATAAATATTCAGATCTTGTATTGGTAGAGGGGATCATGTCAATACCGTACTTTGGAGCGGCTGCCATCGAGTCCTGATATCTAATTACAGTCTGTGTTGTTTTTGTTTCCTCCCCACACATCAGCCATATTCTTGCGACGCTGCTGACAGATTGAGTGACAGATCCGCCGCCAGACAAACCCACCAGCCCTCTGTCATGAGCCCAAACAACATCTCCGTGACGGTGGCGGCTCAAACGTAGCCCGCAAAGCCGTTTTTACTCGGGTGTGCATGGAATAAAGGAGCTGATGGGATGTGCTGTGAAAATAATGTTTATAGAACGGGAAAACAAAAATATATATATTTGGAAAGCACTCCGCTTGCTGTGAGTGGTGGGGGCGGGTGGGCGGTAGCGGTTGTCACACAAGGATGCATGATGGTGGGGGGGGGGGGGGGGGGTAGAAGGCAGTCCCCCAAGGGCCAACTTGACATCTTTCGCAAATGGAAACCTTCTTGCAATTCCTTTTGAATGCGCCAGTTTCCCGCATTTACACTGCAAATAAGTCAGCTGCGTTCCCTCCCACAACGGCGCAAACGCCCTCTCAAAAGAAAGAAAACTCCATCCACGCGCGGCGTTCGACAGCGCTTTATGCGAGTTTTGTGCTGGGCACAAACACAGGCCCCTAAGACTCCAATTAATTTGAATTTGTTTTCTAAAAGGCTTTTTATTTCGCTCTTAGTGCACAACATAAAAAATCTCCACTCGCCAAACCACTCGGCACCATTCCACATCCTCCGCTTGCTTCTCCCTGAGATGGTGAGGAGATGAAAGCCTGGGAGATGGTGGGGAACGAAACAGCTAAATGTGTCATGCTAGCACTCTCGCACTCACTCTCTCTTTCTCGCTCTCTCTCTCTCGCGCTCTCACTTTGGAATATTTCATGTGTTCAAGCTCAAAGCAAAAACCCAGGCTGGGCCCTGACAAGTACACAATCCGTGTTGGCAGTTTTCATAGCGGCAAGGTAATGACACGCCACTTCCAATCGGTGTGTCACGTCAGCGCTCCACAAAGAGGTACAACGAGAACATTCCTTTGTCAGGGGCGGGCGAAGAATGGTTGCGAAGTAGATCTCTCGTGTGTTGAAATTAGTGTTCCATGTGAAAAAGCAGCTTATGCAAATGATGTTTAGTAATAAGCGCCTCGGAGAGGGCATTAGAAGGGGGAGCGGCGGCGGGGTTTTGACACCAAGCCGCCGCTCAAGATGCGCGAGCCAGAGGGATGATCGCAAAAGATCAGCTGATGCCGATCGATTCGTTCGGATGTACGTCGACGACCGAGGCCGAGCGGGGAGAGAAGAAGCTCGGGTATGGCTTTGCCAACGTGCGGAGATAATTGAGTAGGTGGCAAATGAATATTTAAGAATAGTACGCGGGGAGGAAGGACTCATCGCACATTAGACAGCGGCGCACTACGTAGGATCGTTGGTGTTAACCGTGCGGTTAGGGAAAAAAAGGAACAGAAAAAAAAAGTAAAAAAGCTGCAAGAAAGCTGAAAAAGCAAAAAGAACAAAAAAACATCAGCTGGATGTGAGTGGTTGTTGTAAAGAGTTGGGGGGTTTTTGTCAGCCTGGTGCTGTTGTCAGGTTATGTAACAAAGGTCAATGGCCACGCGTCCTCTGCCAATTAGAGTGTCGGGATATTGAAAGCATCTCATCACCCTGCCGACAGAAATTCACTGGCCCAAAAGCTTTGAATATGCCGTGGAAAATAGCTACTATTATAATTGTAATGAGCCAAACCGGGTATTCATTCAGCATAATTTCTCACATCTGCTGCAAGCTAGCACGTCCTTCGACATAAAACAGGTGTCAGGTTATTCTTTGTGTTCTTAAGTGAACCTCTGCTATATAGTCGAACCCATTTTCGTGAATTTCGTGATTAATTCCCTCCAAAAACTTTGATGAAAACCATAGAAAAAAGCAAATACATTTTTCCTATTGGAAATAATGTAAATTCAATTAATCCGTTCCCGATATAACTTTACATCAAACAATAATATATATTTTTTTAAGTCACCAGTTTATCTATCAATATATTTTTTTATGTCAATGAAGCAAAAAAAAAAAACCATTCAAACTCCACACAGTAAGATTTAAACCTATGAGGAACAACTGCTTAGCGCTAGTTCGCCATGCTGCTGACTAAACTGTCTATTTGTCCAAATCACAGAAACACAAGACGCTCGATCACAGAGCCAAACTGTTGAGTGACATCCCACAGAGGAAAAAGACAAGAGACACTCCGGAGCAGAGTGGATGCAAAGCATGGTGCTGAGAGCTGTCTGCGGGTCGCCCGGTGAATGCGTGTGGGTCGAGCACCTGGCACACCTGGCTCTCGTCTGAAGAGCAGCCTGGCGCCCGGCGGCGAAAACAAAAGCTCTCCAAAAACGTTTTTCACGCAGCTTATTCGGCAGCCTCCGTTATTTTTTATTTTTATTTTTTTACCCGAATGCTCAGCCAAAATTTGAATGTCTCCCACCGACAATAGGAAAAAAAAAAAAAAGAAAAAAAGAGGACACGGCCACTTCTTTCCCTCATCTACTAGGGTCGTAACTGCTTTGTCACAACAAGCTCCTGAGATATGATCACAGCAGCCAACAGCCAACTCGGCGGGTATGGCTTCCATTTTGTTTACGAGCAGAAGGGAAACCGTAAAACCAGAAGAGAGCTCATTAGGGCAAAAACGTCAGCTCAGGCCCCCACCATGTATGTGCTTTTAACTTTCTTCAACCTCTAAAAAAAAGCAATACATTTTCCATCTTTTTTAAAATACCTGAGCAGTAGCTGTTCTGGAGTGGGGGGGGGGGGCTACAGGGGCTCGTAGTGCCCCTGAAACACTTGCGCGTGTGCCTCTCTTTCTGAACAAAGATTACAGTACACTGGTGCCTGTCAGAGTCGGTGTTTCTCCAGGCCCACTTCTTCCTTCTTAATCCATACGGCTTCCGCCTTAACTGGAGCGATGGAATCAGTGACGTTCAAAACAAAACGTACTGCTCCACTCATTTGTTCATGACATGCGCACACACACACACACACACACACACACACACACACACACACAGCTTATCATGTGAAGTGGCTCAGTGCTCCTCTGTTATTCTCTCTTTTTCTCTGACCCAGAAGCAAGCATGTCACCCATCCATGGAGACCATCCGCAAAAAGCTAAACTACAGACCTACTTCCCACCCAACCCACCCCGCCCCGCCCACCCCCTATGGCCCAGTAACTCCCAGCCCATCGCCGATGGACGCAGAAGAAAAAAGATGAATCCAGGAAAAGGAACTCATACCCCGAGAGTGTCGTCACTATGGATAATTTAAAAGCCGCATTGGAAAAGAATGAGTGCCTTCCCCAGGCAGGCAACTTAAACATGCGGGAATGAATTAAATATAAGTGGTACAACATATAAACGGAGAGACAGAATAGCAGCACTCATCATCCCCTTTTTTTATCCGACTCCTTTGGGAGATGTTCTAGAAAAGATGTTCTTCTGGATGAAGGGAAGATAAGGGATGTCACAACCTTTGCAATATTTGCCCCAAGAATACAGCATCTAAAAGCTCATATACAATAGTTCCCCAAAATATTCCGACTTAACTGTAGATGGGGGAGGTGTCTACTTGGGCAGGGGTGTGTACATTTTACAAATGGATATTACCATATGTCAAGTCAAACTGCTGTTACTGTAAAATTGGTGGGCCTAGTAGGAAGCCTTGCGGAATGCCACAAGTTTTCTTCTGATGTTTTTTTTTTGCCAGGCATTTCTTATAATGTAGATGATTATAAAAATTATAATTAATTAAAATAAAATTACTGCGATTGGCTGGCAACTGATTCAGGGTGTCCCCCGCCTACTGCCCGAAGACGGCTGGGATAGGCTCCAGCACCCCCCGCGACCCTAGTGAGGATCAAGCGGTTCGGAAAATGGATGGATGGATAAAATAAAATTATGTGCACAAAGCCTTGTGGAATACTGCTGACATCTGTCTCCGGGGTTCTTCGGTTTACGATGGAGTTCTGTTCATTAACCCACTCGAATTAAGTCACAACTGCCGTAAAACTGTATCAAAAATCACTTCAAGGGAAAGAATACAGACCAATCAAATGAAAACAGTAAGTTTTCTTTACAAACTACCCACTCATTTTGACTTTGACATAAAATGGACCAAGCATCGAGCCTTGTGGAACACCACTTGTTTTTCCAATGCTATTTCCACACAGTTCCTTGTTTGTTGCCGCGGCGACGCACGCAGCAGAAACACGGCGTCACCCGTTTGCCATCAACGATGAATGCTATTCACGCACCTGCCAACCAGAAGGAACTCGTCGTACACGCCCAAGCGCCGCATGGCCATGAGGAGGCCGCGTACGGTCATGCCCTCGCAGAAGCACACCACCACGCGCGCTTTGGGCAAGCGCTCGCGCAACTTCCTCAGGAGGCGGTCAAACTGCTTCTCGCCAGCGTTGCTGTAGATCTTGTCCGAGTGGGCGATGCACAAGCCCTCCTGGGAGGCCAGCTCCTTGAAGGCCTCCATGCCGCTTTCACCGTAGTTCCCTGTGGAACCCCCAGAGCACATTTCAAATTCTACGTCCAAGAAAATCAAATCTTGATCCATATATAAAGCGCATCGGATCATAAGGCGCACTGTCGGCTTTTGAGAAAATGGAATGCTTTCGTGTGCGCCTTATCGTGTGGAAAAATACAGTAATCATCCTGATAGTTGATGAAGGAAATTTCATGAAATGTCCATTCCTAATTAGAATGTATGAATACATGCCTGCCCCCATATAAAAAGGCCTCTGGCTCAGTCTTGTTAGCCCAGATTTGATCCTGTGATAATGAGTGTCGGGGATTTTAGCCCCTGCAATCAAAGGCAAGGCGGGCCTCGCCTGCTCTGCACTGGCACAGCATCCCAATCAAGAAACCCAGCAAAGCAGTCCCCCCCCCCCACTCCTCGCTTAAATCTTCTACATCCACGTGGACCGCCGTGTCACGATCTGGCTTGAGCACAAAGCCGCAGTGTTGGATTATACGCACACACGTATCCAATCAACCGTGCGTGTTGTCGCATGAAGAAATTAACAGGACAAATCATGCGGATGAAAAAAAAAAAAAACAATGGCGGAGTGAGAAGATTTTGCTTTGAGAATGTTTTTAACGGACTCGTGTCACTCTCCCACGACTATGCGCAAGTATTTACAAGCGTCAGATGGCGGCTGGTGGGCACATTAACGGACAGCCCGGTCGAGTACAATGGCAGCATCCGCACAGGTACTTGCCTTGCGTCTTTCACAACCAGGCCCCGACTGTTGCCGCGGCAACCAAACTGCATTTATAATTTCCTGGAGAAAACCTTCATTATCGTCGACAGTCATAAAACTCAACTGTGATTATTCCTCTTTTTTTTTTTTTTAAACGTTTTTTATGATTATTTGAGTCGTTTGTTTAATTGACAGGATAATCTTTAACGAGGCGCTGTGCCACTTAACTATATCGGAGCAACAGTCACTTTGTGTGTGTGTGTGTGTGTGTGTGTGTGTCAGGGGGGTGGGAGGGTGGGCATTGTGTCAGGTGGGCTGTCAATCAAAACACGTGTATGTGTGTGTTAGCGATTGAAGTGACTTGTCGACTAGTCGATGCGTCGACTTTACCACTGAGGCAATGACGGTTGTCGCTTCAGGTCAATTCATCGGCAGTGTTTTGACGTTCATGACATGAACGCGAAATCACGTCGGCGTAG
This sequence comes from Hippocampus guttulatus, assembly GCF_054856545.1. Classification (NCBI taxonomy): domain Eukaryota; kingdom Metazoa; phylum Chordata; class Actinopteri; order Syngnathiformes; family Syngnathidae; genus Hippocampus; species Hippocampus guttulatus. The sequence continues at coordinate 2,399,946 of NC_141283.1, read as the reverse complement.
CAAACTAGCAGCGCGGTCACAAAACCCTCCAAAAAAGTTTTTTGCTCACACCTTCATCCCACACTCATCGAATCACGAATCACACTCGGCCACCTTCAACGCCTCGCACGCCGTCGGAACGTCACATGGCGCAATTCGAGTCTTGCGCAACACAATACTCCAAATAGCGAATAGCGACCCTGCAGTTGTTGCGTTACCTGAAGTGGTTTTGTGTTGTTGAAGGCAAACAGTCGGGGCCACATCAAGTTGACAAAAAACACATGTGATGTCATCGGGTGATCGACTCAATTAACATCCACCGAGCGGACTGTTAACTACAAAAGAAAAGAAAAAATCGGAGGTCGTTCAAGCCCCGAGCGTGTGTATCTCTGACGGGGTGTGGACACAATTCACCCCCTCTGACAGCAATTACGTTGCGGGCTGTTAGGCTGAGCAAATGAGCAGTTTGCCAAAGGAGAGCGAGCCAGCTCAGCGTGCTATGACGTGCAAAGGATTACTACGCGGTAGGATTTAGGGCCTCACGGGAGTAAAGGGTACAAAGTTGTCATTTTATGAGATAATAATTGCTATGATGACAACATTGGTGTGTAATCGTGCTCTGAGGAGGTTCTAAATTTGTTTGCAGAGTAAGAACAAATGAAGGAACCTAAAAGTTCGTGTTTAGGCTGAGTTACGTTTGGGAATGTGGCCCAACGGCACTTCCTGGCTATCAAGAACACCAAGGAAACTTATTTTTGAAGCCGTGAACCACTTCAAGACCTGAACGAAAGGGCTGTGGAGGATCCTTCAAGAATCCTTCCAGAGACAGAGTCTCCATGCGGATTACTTCCAAGTGTGAAAAGTTGAAGTTTGGATTTGAAAAGTATCATTTGCAACGCCGGTCCCAGAGAAGCCGGATGGACGATCTTACCTTCCGTGTGCACGGCTGACACGTAGGTCCAGTTGTAGCGCTGCACGATATCCAGCATGGCCCGGGCCTGGAGGGTGTCGGACGGCACCACCCGCAGGAAGTACTTGAACAGCGTCTTGTCGCTGAGGTCGATGCTGGTCGCCGAGTAGGCGATCTGCGGGATGTTGAAGAGCTGCAGCAGGTTCTGCACCTGGATGGCCACCGAGCTGGAGCCCGGCCCGATCACGCCGGCGATGGGCTTCTTGGTGGGCGGCGGCTGACTGGAGTGGGACTGGCTGTCCACGCACCACTTGGAGCCATCCTTGTCGTCCCGGATGGAGATGAGCGAGTCGCGGATGAACTCGATGCTTTGCTCCAGAGCCACGGAAGAGTGCCAGCACGAGTCGCGGATCTCGCAGCCCAAGCTGATGTTGGGAAGCAGCTGTTGGTCGGCGTTGATGCGGTCCAGGGTGTGGAACATGGCCTCCACCCGCTGGATGCCGTACTGCTCGCGGACGTCGCCGCACTTGCGCTCGGCCACCTTCTCCGCCGACGGCTGGTGGTGGACGGAGAACAGGGCGCCGATGATGACGTCGCCGTCCATGCGGGCCACCGAGCGGGAGACGGCGCGAGGCACGGCGGCCCGCTCGTGGATGCCGGCTGCGTGGCAGGGGGCGGGGAGGCGGGAGAGCAAGGCGGGGAGCAGGAGCAGCGCGAGGGGAGCCATCTTTAGCGGGCGCGCATAGCAGCTGAGGTCACGTCGGCGTTTATCCCAGCCACCTGCGGACGCCACGCCTGCGCCACGTGTACGCGCATCTGGACGGGGGGGGGGGGGGGGGGGACAAGAGGAGCAAAAAAAAATAAAATTTTAGACAAGAGCGTCACAAAATGAGTCAACATATCGAAAAAAATGAAGTCATTATTGTTATGATCATTTTATTTTAGTCATTGGTTTTTGTCTTATTGAGGTGGAGTGGTGGGCTGGTGCCTTCGCACCCCCCTGAGACATGAAAAAAAAACAAGGAACTTTATTTCTAACTCATGACAGAGTGAAAGTACTTCTTGGAAAAAGTTCAATATTTCAAAGTACCCTTCCATGGTATAGTTGAACGTTATTAGGACTTATTTCTCAGTATTTATGCACATTTTGTAACAATACTCGGCACGTCTTTTTAAACGCGTGAGCATGACTTTCTCAGCACATTACGGTTTAATTTGCCGAACATTATAACTTGTGCATTTTAACGGAAAGGTGATTTTTTTAATCACAAGAAAACGACTATATTGACCCAACACAAAGTTTTTCTTGTCTAACATTTTTCTTCCATTTGCAGTAACTCTGTGATTTCACCGTCATCGTAACTCACCAAAATATAACAATTTTATATTTCTAATGTAAATACAATTATTTGGGGTGGAGGGGTGGGGGTCGACCTCAGCTCTATACTGTAACATGCAAGACGTCAAATTGGCTTCAATTCAAGCATTTTAACTAATTTAACAGACCAAAATGAATCTTTTCTTTTTTTGTATTATCCTCTGTCAATATCTAAAATATGCAGCAAGACTATAAATCTCCCAAAGTTGCACAGGTTCAATAATTCACACATGTAAAGAAATAAAGGCGCCTAAAGGTCCGGATCCGAACCTGATTTCTATCAGTCCCGTGGTGGTTTGGAGTAAATCGGGCGCTGTGGATTCGGAAAGGAAGGCGTGGACTCTTCCCCAAACCGGATTCCAGCACAATGGACAGACAGCACCAGCACGAAGAGCGTCCGTGGAATTGTCATGCCGCATCTCGTCGGTAGCCTTGTCATGACTGAGGCGGCCCTCGAACACGAGGAAAAAAAAAAGGCGCTCCGCTGGCGCCTTGCCTGGCGCCTGTCCAGGCGCGTGCACGCGTAGCCGCGTGCGCGTGTAGCCAATGTGGAGATGGGACGAAAGGGCGTTTGAGTCGTGGAAAAATAAACAAACTTACCTGAATCCTCGAGACATGCCGCGTGCCTCCTTCGCTCGTCTTCTTGAGCGCGTGTTGCTCTCGCGCTCGTCTTCTCTCGCTCTCACACCATAGCGCTCTCTCTCTCTCTTTCTCGCTCACTCTCTCCTATAACCATCTGCAGATCTCTCTCTCTATCTCACTCATACGCGCGCACACACACACATTATAGCGCTCCCTCTCTTAGACCATAGCTCTCTCTCTCTCGCTCTCTCTCTCTTCGCCATATCGCTTTCTATTAGGCCATCTTTTTCTCCCTCTCCTAGCTACAGTTCTCTCCTCTCTGGTCTCTACCCCAACCCCCCCCCCCCCCCGCCTCAACTACAGCACACAGCTCAACTCTCTGTTACCAGAGCCCTTTCTCTCATTCCCTCTTTGTCATTCACACCAAAGTTTTACTCCTGCACGGCGCCTCCCCACCCCGTCTTGCACCATGCCCCACCCCCTCCCACCAAGCATTCTTTCTGACACTATGACTCTTTCAGTTTCTCACTATCTGACTCCCTATTTCCCCATATCTCTCTCTCTCTCTGTCACACGGGTGGTAGCTCTCTCCTCAGTCTTTCTCCCTCTCCCTATACGCTTCCTGTCTCCCCACCCCCACCCCCACTAACTCTCTATATCCCTCAAAAATCTCTCTGACTGCCTGCTTCCATCTCGGTGTCTTCTCACACATCCCTTTCTCTACAGAGGTCTCTCGCCCTGAGCATTAACCTAATACGCAGGTAAAAAAACGACAAAATCCAATCAAATGACAGTTTCGTCATTGTTATTACCCAAACAAATACACTTTCAGAAATATTAATGACGTCGGCAGAAAACAGCGTGAGCGTAAATTTAAATTGAAGGGTTTGAATGGGGACTGATCTGAAGTGGAAGGACGTCAACTGGGTTTCAGCACCATGGACAGCAGATCACAGTCTCATTGTGCCACCCAGCGTTCATCCATAGGAATGACAGCTTTCTCAAATCCATCCAAATGGCGTCTTTTTGCGTTTTGGGATCCAAGCCGGCGCAACACTGACCTCGTGTGTGTATTACAGGGCATTGCAGTCCATAAAACCGGCGCATCGCATCAATTTGAAGACAATGGGAAACTATTCAAGTAAACGAGACGGTCTACGACCACCTCACTGGTATTAGTTTAAAAATGAAATCAAACAAAAACGAAAAAAGATTTTTTGTTGTAATTGTCTCATCGTTTTGGCACTTTTTGGTGTGGTATACTATTCCTAAAAAATATACTCTTTTTTTGTGAGTGAAATACTGTAAATCAGATTTTAGTAGTTTGGGTCAAGGAAATCAAATGAATTTGATGTACAGTAAAGTGATATCTATTACTGTACTACTTATCTAATCTGCATGCATTTTTCAAGCCGCACACGCGCACACACATTAAACCCACAATATAAATGTGATTATACTCTACTCACATGAATTAAAACCACGAGATAAAAGTTATTATGCTCAAATGATTCTCGCAAACGAATGGCACTTTGCCCTGACAAACATGGCGCCTCTGTTGACGTGCAAGTATAGCTGGCCGAGGCTATCAATGTGGCGCCCAAATCAAGCGCACAACGACAATAGACTGTGACGGAGGTCTTTCACGGTTATCAGCTATCACGAACACGCGGAATTGCATTTGTGGTCGAATAGGTTTCAAAAACACGCCATAGTATCGAGCGTAGTTGCGATTTTGCTGGCTCTGAGCTGCCAGGCTCAAGAGTATGACTATTGGTCACGTGACCACCTAGGCTCGGGAGGAGGAAGTCGACACACGGATGTGAACTCATCCTTCATAAACTACTCCCGCCGCTGCATTATTTTTGCTGTCCGTTCTAACGCACAGCTTCTTAAAGGAAAAGGTGAGAAGGTGCCCACTTTGCTTGTACGTCTTGTTTTTTTGTTTGTTTGTTATTTATCGCAACAGCTTGAAGAAGTGGCCAGCGAAACTTCCGACAATGCTATTGTTTTTAGCCACGGTTAGCATCACCGGTCATGTTAAATAGAGATCCCCGACTAAAGTCATCCAAACACGTTCGGAGTTTAGACTGACAGCGATGATGCTGCGACCGGTTCTATCAAACGAACTGTATGCTTCATTGAACAGTCAGGTAGCAAAAGTTGGAGGTGATATAAACAAAGTGGTGAATTTAAGTGATGTTAAGTACAGTGCAGTTTTGATACCTTGGCTGTTGCACTGTGGTCAGCGGTGGCAAAAACTGTGGAGGAAAAAAAAAAGACTGGTTAAAGTATAAGTACTAATTTAACTCCTGCAATTAAGTAAAAGTATTGTATAAAATGTAATATAGAGTACGGTATATGTAAATACAGAAAAAGGTATTTCTATACAATAACTACTTTGATAATATGGCACAATGAAAAGTGCCGATACATATTTGGCGAATAGACGGGATCAGTGAGCTCATTGTTTTATTTAATACAATGATCATGGCTTGATGAACTTTGAAAAAGAGTTGAGGAAGATGAAATTTCACAGCACTTTACTTTTGTAAAGTACGAAAGACTTTTGTACTGTTGGAGATTTTGCCATGAGGCGCAGGCTTTCAATGTCGATAGCTGGTATTGGTAACAAGCTGAGGAAAAGCATTTTAGCAAATAGCTGACCGAATGGTGTAATGTTTGCTTTGTCCCCTTATTGGGCAGGTCAAAATGGCCGAGGAACATGCTCACTGCACGTCCTGTGTCAACCTAAGATGCGCGGTCAGACCTCTGCCAGGCGTTTCCTGCCAACTCACCAGCTGCCCTCTAACGTGCGGCGCAGTGTTTCACTCGTGCAAAGCCGATGAGCACCACCTCCTGTGCTCGCTGCTGAGGGTGCCGTGCCTGAACAGCGCCTACGGCTGCCCCGCCGCCATGACGCGCAACCAAATGTCGGCCCACTTGGAAGTGTGTCCGGCCGGGGTGGTGCGCTGCACCATGGAGTGGAACCGCTGGCCAGTCAGCTGCACGGACTACTCGTCGTACGAGCGCTTGAGTCGCGGTGTGGAGGAAGTGGAGCAGCTCGACATGGCCCTCGCCCTCCAGGACCAGTGCACCTTGCTGGAATCGCTCAGGTTGATTGCCGTCCCGCCGACCATCCAGACGGGCTCGCCAGACCCTGCGGGTGAGATTCCCAAAGAGACGGAGTCAGGCTTGTCTGAGTTGCGAGCGGCGACGGCGAAAGAGCGAATCGCCAACGGTATCAACGGACTGAACGAGCAGCACTACGGCAAACTGTACGAGGCCACTCTGGAGACCACGAGGACCTTAGCCAGCGCTCTGGAGCTGGTGAGCCGTGCAAACTCATCTGACGGCCGCGTCGAAGGCGCGAGAGCGGAAGCCGCAATGCAGGGAAGCAGACTGGGCGGACTCGTGCGGCTTCAAAAGGGACGAACCGCGCGGGGGGCTGAGGAAGAAACGAGTTCATTAACGAATGGCTGCCTGGAGATGGTCGCAGAAGAGGACTTGGTTCCTTCTCAGGATTCGCACGACGGTGAGGAAGCGCCGCCGAGGAACATCGCCGATGTATCGGACCCGGCTAGCATTGCTCACTCAGCCAATAGCCTCGCTGAAGCGCTGGGAGTAGAAGCTGATCAGCAGACCCCCAGACTGGTGCACTTTCAGAACGGACAAACCACAGATGAGTCCACGGAAGAAGTAAAAAGTTTGTTCATGAATGGCTGCCTGGAGGTAGTTGCACGGAAGGACTTGGTTGCTCCTCAGGAAGTGGGTCTGTCCCCTCGTGTGGCGGCCCAAGACAGACAAAACCGTAAGCCAGAAAAGTGGATCCTCCCCAGTGGCCAGAGTCCAGTAGAAACCGAGCCAGAGGACAAAGCAGTTGACACCTCAGATCTGGAACAGGACGATGATCCCGTCGGGCTCGGAGAAATCGACCTGATCACAGCCGCCCTGATCTTCTGCCTGGAGGAGTCAAGAGAGTACAGAAGGATCTCGGATCCCCTCCGCGTGGACGACCGCCGCAGCCACTCGGGCACGCAGACGTTCCCCATCCCGGCGGCCGTGCTGGTGACGAACACGAGGGTCGGCGACATGGCGTCGGCGTCCGCCTGCGACCACGCGTCCCCGCAGATCCCTTGCCCAAGCCCCTTCCATACGCTCCGCCTCGGCCTCGTTCTGGAACCGCTGGAGGCCGAGGCGCTCCCGCATAATTACTCCATCCCCAACAACGCCCGCTACCAGCACATGTTCCCCTTCGTGTGCGCTCAGTCCTTCCGCCGGGATGAGTTCTCCTCCCATTTCACCAACGTCCACGGCGACGTTCACGCCGGGCTCAACGGCTGGATGGAGCACCGCTGCCCGTTGGCTTTTTACGGCTGCACCTTCTCCCAGCGGAGGTTTTACCCCACGTCCCCGGGGGCCCAGGTGGTCCACAGCAGGCTCCTTCGCTCCTTCGGAGTGCAGCCTCATCCCGGGGCCAAACTCTCCGGCGATTCACAGTCGGACCGGTTCAGCGAACTACCCACCGAGATTCTGTGGCACATCGCGGGCTACCTGGACAGCTTCAGCCTGTGCCAACTGTCTTTGGTGTCGCGGACCATGAGGGAGGTGTGCTCCAGTCTCCTCCACACCAGAGGTATTGTGGAGCTGCAGTGGGAAAGGAGGCAAAGCGCCGGCGGTCACAGGAGGATATCGTGGCGGGTTAAGCACAAAGTGAGTTGAACTCCACGCAAGCACTTGCCGATGGGAAGCGCTTCTCAAAAACCTCCGCGTCTAACCCATCGCAGCCGTGATGTCATCGAGCGGCACATTGTAACATTGTAGTTACGGTTTCCCTTTGGAGGGCCGTTATGAATTTTGGGAAGCCATATCAATGTTTCATCACCTCCACATATTACATACACAGCGCACGACAAATTAATGGATAACTAGTTAACTCATTCACTCCCAAAGGCGTATTTAAACGTCTTTTCAGACTTGGCTGGTACTGAATGAATTAATCACAAGTTAAGAATAATGACTGTTATTGTGACTTACATCTGACGATTTGAAATTTTGCTTCAGACTTTATAATTTGACATGCTTGATTTGCTTTTGCGGGCCACAGAAAAATGATGTGGCGGGCCAGATTTGGCCCCCGGGCCTTGACTTTGACACCCGTGATTTAGAATCTTGAACGAACCTAACATGCGTATGAAAAATCAGTTAGTCAAGTTATTTATTCATTTTTTTGTTTGTTTGACTACAGGTGTGGCGGTTCAGCACCGCATTCAGCCCGGTGCTGAAGTGGGGGTTCACCGACGTCCCCAGCATGTCAAACCACCTGAAGCAGTGCCAGTACAACACTGTGGCGTATCGGAACGAGCCGGTGCCCCTCCCTGCTATGGGCTTGGGGCAGGAGAACTTGACCAAGCTCCGAAAATATCGATGGCCAGAAGATTGTTAGGAGGCGATCGAAGCACTCCGGCTGAAAAAGCACTCCGAAAGCAATGGGGGAGGACATTAAATGATCATAATGCAATGATTGTCGTGTGCTACTTGTCCTCGATTATTCCCATTAGAACTATCAAGATAAAAATCACTTTGAAAAAAAAAAAATCACCAGAACTATCCCTATTTTTTTTGTTGTTGTACACTTTATTGCCTTAATGAAAGAACACCTTCCTGCCAACATGAGTGACTCGTTTATTTGCAATAAAAAAATTCCGCCTGATAGTATTATTGCACAATCTAGTTCCGTGTGACGCACGACGCAAGTAAATCCGTTTATCATAGATGTCGACAGTACTGTGTGCGACGAATGTTGGTCTCACCGATTGAATGTTACCCCATGTGGGCCGTGTTGTGATTTAGTTTTCAGAATGATTGCAGCAACTGCATTTGTATCGCATTCATGGTCAGTTGAGTCAAATAAATCAACTTTTTCACATTGTGGGCGATCTCATTTGGTCAACAAGTTTAGACCACAAATTCACAATACCCTTTCCCCCCCCCCATAAAATTACTTTTTTTTTTGGCGCGCTTAACTCACCTGTAACTGCAACTGAAACTAAATCTCTTCCCTGAACTTGTGTGTAACCTTCGGTGAGGAAAGACCTCACTCATTGAGTCAATGGCGCACACCTGGTTCTGCTTATTATGGGCTGGATCAGGCATTGCACTTAAAAGCTTCCTTGTCCTCATCTGTTTACTCACTCTGAACCGATTGCGCTCGCGTGTGATGAGAAGCAGAGCTGTGTGGCGGCCCCACTCCCCAAAAAAGTTGTTTTACTTGCAGGGTGTATTGATCTCTATCTTAGCAAAATGGCGGAGTACACTCTGACCGTGACAACGGGTGACATGTTGCACGCCGGTGGTTTTGACAACGTCTATGTCACTCTGCTGGGTGCGCAGGGTCAGTCCAACTGCACGCAGTTGACCGGCGTCGGCCCTGGGAATGAAACCGAAAAGGTATGTTATGTCATACCACAACCTGCTCTCAAAAGGGGGGGGGGGGGACATTTTGGCTTCAGGATGAACCTAAAATACACTTTACAGGTGAACCTTATTTGACCTCCTGAAATTTTTTTGAATGCACGTCGGTGAACAATCAATTAGTTGAACTGAAAGATTGAACAGTTTGGTATGCGCGTTCCAAACTGTAAAGGTCAAATTCACTCAATTGTAAAGGTCACAAGACCTTTGCAGTTCATATGGTTGCCACAAGGCGGCAACAAAGGACAAATTTTGTCAAAAGCGCTTCGACTCATTTCAATCGATTCTCTGCTTCTTGTCGTTCCCGAAGTCTTGTGACTTTTGCATAAACAAAACACAAGATGTGTTTCTCTCCCCCGCACCCCCCCCCCTCAAAAAATATACAGGGGTTCACTGTTTCTCACCTGCAGGTGGGAACGTTCTCTGTGACGTCTGCGTTCACGTTGGGATTCCTTCTCCTGCTCCAAGTGGAGAAAGATCCTCTCCACGAATCTGAAGCTAAGCCTTGGTTTTGCTCCACGATTGCGGTGAGGACGCCCGAGGACGACGACGTATTCTTCCCCTGCTACAAGTGGTTGTCCAGGGGTGACCTTGTGCTTTTGAGAGGAGGAAGAGGTTAGCGTCCATCATCAAATATTATTCATTTTTAAACCTTCGAATTCGAGGTTGTTTACACATGGCACAGGTTGTGAAACGACTTTAATATATTCTCGGCCCGTTTTTTTTACCTCCCCCTAAAAAGTGCAGTCTTTTTACGGCCAGCAGAGGGCGCTTACGGTACTCTTATCAATTGAATGGCTGTGATAAATGTTTTTGCAAAATGTCTCTTATCTCTGGCAGCCACAAAAGCGTTTGAGGACTTTTATCCACGACTCCAAGACCAACGGAAAAGGGAATTGGTCCAACAGAAGTTGACATACGAGTGAGCGAGCCCCACTTTTATTTCAGCTTACTTGTTCATCGGTGTTGACTTTTTTAAATTTTATTTTTTGGTGCCATCAGATGGGATGAGTACGCTGAAGGAATGGCTTTTGTCTTAAACGTCACAGAGCCAAAATCACTCCAAGCAGAAGACCGCTTGTCATTCTCCAAAGCCAAGCATTTTGCGTATAGGCGAAAGTTGGTGTGAGTGGAGAAACTTGTCTGTGTCTCAAATTCATGTGGGGACACCTTGAATGCGAATACATTTTTCATGTATTTTACCCAAAAGGGATGCACTCACAGCGGCAGGCATACTGCAGAGCTGGGAGAACTTTGAGGACATGAAGAATGTGTCAAAATCAACCCTTGCAGGTACTGCCTTCACTGAAAAAAAAGAAAAGAAAAAGTAAATCAAATAAATTTATGAACTCTCTCCAGAAAAAGTGTCTCGGCTCTGGAAGAACGACGACTTTTTTGCGTACCAGTTCCTCAACGGCGTCAACCCTTACATGATCCGACGCTGCTCGAAGCTGCCGCCCAACTTCCCAGTCACAGATGAAATGGTGAAGCCCTTTTTGGCCGAGGGGACCACTCTGAACAAAGAGATGGAGGTAGCCAACCAACCAATCAGTCGTGGCTTGACTTACGATCCCGTGCGGCTTAAAATTCACTACTTGGTTCAAGATGAACCCAAAATTTGACCTCTTGCGAATATTTAAATGTCTTCCCAATAGTTCAATTTTTTTTAAATTTATCCTCCTGGCTTTTCCAGAATGGCAACATATTTATTGTTGACTATAAAATCATGGAAGGTCTGCCAACAACGGTTTTGGATGGTAAACGGGTTCCTCTGACTGCTGCCCTCTGCCTACTTCACATGACCGATGAAAATAAATTACGCCCCCTCGCCATTCAGGTCTGCTTTATTTTCCTTAATTGGCTGCATATATAATCAAATTGGCTTTTTAAGCATAAACAAATGAAAAAAAAACCTCTCCCCCTCCCACAGCTTGGCCAGCAGCCCTCCCAGGACAATCCGATTTTTCTGCCCGGCGATTCCGAAGCGGACTGGCTGCTGGCGAAACTGCACGTGAGACACGTCGACACCTTGCATGGTTTGCTCGTCAGCCATTTGCACAACACGCATTTAGTCGCGGAGGTTTTTGCAACGGCGACGCTTCGCAACCTGCCCGCGATCCACCCGCTGCACAAGGTAAACGCAAGGCGGGGACAAAGCGATTTCCGCGGCGACGGACGCCGCTGATGTCAAATGTCTTCCAGCTCTTGATCCCGCATCATCGAAGCACCCTCTTTGCAAACACGGTCGCTCGCGCTCTTCTCTACGGCCCGGGGAGATTCTTCGATAACGTATGTGGGGAAATTTTTTTCTTTGGTGTTTGATTAGCAACGTCTCCTTGGAACAAGCGATCGACCAATCGCCGTCTTATTTTCGTTCAAGTCTTCAATTTCTGCGGAAGGACAAGTGCCGCTCATGAGAAGGGCGCTTGTCCAGTTGAGCTACGCGTCACTCTGCGCTCCGGACGGCATCGCTGCCAGAGGTCTGGAGTCCGTCCCGAATTTTTATTACAGAGATGATGCGTTGAGGATGTGGAATGTCATTCACAGGTGAGTTCCGTTTCCTGCTTGCTGCTCGACGTTGTGAATGAAAAAGATTCTATGGAGCCATTTTGGACATTGCACGTCTTGGTACTTTCTCATTTCGTCGCACTTCCTCGCCCAGTTTTGTCACGGCAGTGGTGGTGTTCTATTATCCGCTGGATAGTGACGTGTCTGCGGATTCGGAGCTTCAGCAATGGGTTGACGAGATTTTCAACTATGGGTTCCTGGGGAACGCCGCTTCAGGTCTTGTGTCAATCTCATGATTGAAATTTGGTTTGCGATTGAGGGAAAGGCAGTAAAAAAAGTGGACTACTTGCGGGTGTCGGTGGATCTTTTGCAGGTTTTCCGTCAAGCCTTCAAAATGTGGAGGAGCTGATCAAGTACATCACGATGTTGATCTTCACCGTGTCGGCGCGACATGCGTCGTTGAACTCGGGGCGGGTGAAGACCAAAAGATGGAAGTTGGATTCGCTCTGTCCCAAAATTGACATTTTCTTTGTTCCCTACAGATGGATTATCTAACTTGGATCCCCAATGGTCCGTTGTTACTCCATTTGGCTCCGCCCACTGCCAAGGGAAATGCTACCATGGAGGACATACTGACGACTCTGCCCGACAAATCCTTTGGCTCGCTCGCCACGTCTCTTCATTGGTTCCTCAGCGAGAAGTATGATGACTTTGTAAGTCTATCGCCACGGTTCTAGAGGCGAGACATCCACGTTGGGTTTTCGTCAGACCTTAAACGTGTCTTTTTCGTTTGTCTCGCCCAGGTCCCTCTGGGTCACTATCCCCAACGTTTTAGTGAGCCGGCCGTCTTGAGGATGATTGAGGATTTTCAAGCAGAATTGTCCACAATCAGCGACGCCATCATGAAGAGGAACAAGGAGCTTCAACTACCCTACCCTTACTTGAACCCCAAAGAAATCGAAAACAGCGTATCGATTTAACAGACGTCGCGGGGACGAGTTGGTCTTTGCTACGGCTGGTCAATAAAATCTCCATGTCTGTTAATCCTGCATTCTGCTCTGTCTTTTTGTTTGCCGGAACTCTGCCGAGAAAGACGTTGCACACTTGGAGCCTCACAAGCACCAAACGTCAGAATTTGCAGAGGAGTAAAATATACTTGAGCCCAAAAACTATGGACGCAATGTACAAGAACCTGTGGCAGTCAAACACGCCCATATAAGGGAGACAGTTTGTGTACGAAGGGTAGTTAAGGACGTCAGTCTGCACCTTAACCACAAATCGGCTCCAGCTCGCCGATGTACGCTCAAACATGTTGAACAAGTTAGTCATGTACTACCGCTAACTATCCCCCAGAGGGCTAATTGCAGGTCGTTGTGGGCTTTTGGTATGTGGCAAGTCCAATTTTGCTGAAATGTGATTCCAGTCGTGGCTTGTTTTGAGGGCCCGTACTCTCTCATCTTTCGACATTAGAACCGAATCCTCACATAGACTCACTTGGTCCTTTGCAGGAAGACCCAAAAAAGGTTCTGCCAGGTTCAGAAAACGACTGGAAACTCTGGAATAACCACCTGAGCACATTTAGAGGTCGGGTTGGAAGACATCCTTTCAATAAGTTGCTACGGAGCGACCATGGCGGAGTGTAAGCTAAAAGTAACGACCGGCGGGAAGGACTGCGCCGGTACATTGGACCACATCCTGGTCACCTTGCTCGGCAGCGAAGGGCAGAGCGAGCGAACCGACTTGGATAACTGGGGCATTGACTTTAAAACCGGGACGGTGAGTTAGACGATCCGAAACGCGGTACATTTTCGACCTATTATTTCGCCCGCACGTCTTAAATTCTAGAGCGAGACATACACCGTCAAAATCGACGCCCCTCTGGGGAAACTTCTGCTGGTGAAGCTCGAGAAAGACCCGCGGTTTTGGCGCAAGGACGACGAGTGGTTCTGCTCGAAAATCGCCGTGACCACCCCGGAGGGAGAGACGTTGCTTTTCCCGTGTTACCAGTGGCTCTCCAATGACGAGGTGGTGGAGCTCCGAGGAGGAAAAGGTTTGGTTGATAATTCCATCAAAACTCATGATCTATTTTTTTTCTGAATTCACGGAGTAAAATATTTAGACTTTTTTTTTAAAGCCATAAAGGCTTTTGAAGATGAGCACCCATTGTTGATTGAGCACCGCAAAAAAGAACTGGCATCGAAAAAGAGCAACTTTCAGTAAGTTCTTCCAAATGGCGCAAGCGTGGAGACTTTTCAGCGCGGTCTAAAACGCGACGCTATTCCCCGCTAGATGGGCCTCGATGGATCAAAGACTACCTTCCCACAGCCAGTTTAGTACATCAAGCGTCCCTGCCGAAATCCGCATGTCCAAGTCCAGAGTTCAAGAATCTCGGTCCGCCTTCTTGTCAGGGTAACTTTGGAACGATTTAGCACGACGTCCCGACTTTTTGATGTGAAGTTAGAAGTTGTCAGTGAAAGCGTTTCAATCCTTCAGCACTGCGGAACTCAAATTTAAGGGGATGCTTGGATCTGAAGAAAGCTGGAAAACGATTGAAGACATGAAAATGATCTTTGACGACAGGAAGTCCGAAATCTCAGGTAGGGTCAGGGTCAAGGTGAAGCCCTTATTAAATGTGTCTCGTCTAAAGATTTGGTGATTTCTTCATTTCCCGCCGCTTCAGAGTATCTTTTTGAGCACTGGAAAGACGACGACTTTTATGGGTACCAGTTCTTGAATGGCGTTAACCCGCATTTGATCAAACGCTGTTCGGAGCTTCCTCCAAATTTCCCCGTCACCGAGGAAATGGTGAAGCCATACCTGGAGATCGGCATGCCCCTGCACAACGAATTCAAGGTATCGACGGAGCGCTTCGTTCTTTGACGATGCCCAGCGGACATTCCATTTCATCCCCTTCGTTGTCACACAGAGAGGGAATATGTTCCTCTATGACCAGAAGATTTTGAGCGGAATCCCGGGGAGACTCTATCACGGCGAACGTCTGCCAGTGCCTGCGCCTCTCTGTCTATTCTACCTGAACCCTGAGAAAAAACTCATACCGATTGCAATACAGGTATTTCACAGTTGACAACCGATTGTCGATTGTTTTCCGATCAGTTTTGCTCTCCAACATTTCGATAGGTGCATCAACAACCCTCGGAGGACAACCCGATTTTCCTGCCCAGTGACTCTGAGACAGACTGGCTTCTAGCCAAGATAATGGTCAAAAATGCGGATATGATGACTCACCAGGCAATCTCCCACCTGAAGAACACTCACTTCATCGCCGAGGTCTGGGCCATGAGCCTTTTTCGCAACTTCTCCCTCATTCATCCCATTTACAAGGTAAAAAAACGACCTCTGAGAGAGAACATTTTTGCCCTAAAAAGGGCAAAAAAAAAAAAAAACGATAAACGCAGTTTAGTTAAATGACCGTTTTTATTCATTTTTTTTGACATGCACAAGTCTCATTTATTGTGCAATAATCTCATTGTAACACGTATTTGTTACATATTTGGATGTATTTTTATGCTTCAGGAAACATCTTTGTCTGACTTTTGGGGAGGGCTTGGAACGGATTAGGACATTTACATGGAAAACGCGTCTCTACTTACAAAATTTTCTAGTGAAGAGATTTCTTCCCGAACCAATTAATTTCATAAGTAAAGGTACCACCGTACACCCAAATGAACATGCCTTTTCGACAATAACGGGGCTATTTTTCCCTTTCGCCGTAGTTGCTGATCCCGCACTTCCGGTGGATTCTACACGTCAATGCTCTGGCCCGTGAAACCCTGTTGGGACCTTCTGGATCGTTTGCAATGGTGCGAGTGTCTCATGTCAGACTAATGACTGTACGGTAGTTAATTTGCTTGCTGGTTTTTCTACGTCTCACACCAAGCCCTGCGTGTTTTATACTGTACGTGGCTAGAGTTCACTTGGACGCGATGGGACGACAGAGCTCATGAGGCGTGCACAAGATGAGCTCACATACAGCTCACTCTGTATACCGGACAACATTCGCGCTCGAGGACTTGAGTCCATCCCTGACTTCTACTACAGAGATGATGGACTGAAACTATGGGATATCATCCACAGGTTAATTTTTGGTTTTCCTTCACCATCATAAGTAAATGACATAAATGGTTTGAAGCCAGTCAAAGGACAGATTGTTTTTACTTGGCAGATTTGTGAACTCTGTGGTGGGACACTTCTATCGTTCAAACGACGAAGTAGTCAAAGACTCGGAGCTGCAAGGATGGATCCATGAGATATTCACTCATTGCTTTTTAGGGAATAAACGCTTAGGTATTAAACGCCATTGAATTTGCCAACACAATATTTGTGCATAGCAACTACATTTATATATTTTTTAAATTTGTTTGTTTGTTTTTGTGACAGGATGTCCAGAGGCCTTCCATTGTGTTGAGGAAGTGGTCAAGTTCATCACCATGGTTATCTTCACGGTTTCCGTTCAGCATGCTGCTGTCAATAACGGACAGGTGAAACCGTTAAAATCAGACTCAAAAAGTCTTTCGGGATCTACAGAGGAAACCTCTTGCAAAAGCAAACCTAAAGTGTTTTCTTTTGATATTTTAGTTTGACTACCAGACGTTTGTCCCCAACGGTTCCTTACTGTTGCGCAAGCGATCTCCAACCGCGAAAGGACAGTCCAGCATGGAGACCATTTTGGAGACGCTCCCAAATATTGGCGAGACGGTCATAACGGCGAGCATTCTATACGTGCTCACACTGAACTACTCCGATACCGTAAGTTGAGCGCCGTTAACGTCTCGGACTGTTCCGTGATCTCTGGTTTCGAGTATTTTCGGAACCTCAAGCAATACTGTTTCTGCAATACCGGCAGGTACTCTTGGGTTCGTATCCCGACGAACGATTCCAAGAACCCGAAATCAAGCAGATGATGGAGGGGTTTCAAGCGGGGTTATCGAGCCTCAGTGACGACATCAAGGCCAGGAACGCTAAGCTTGGCGTGCCGTACACATATTTGGACCCCAGTCAAATTGACAGCAGCATTATTAAGTAAATAAAGCCTATTTTTTTCTTTCATGGGTGACAAATAAACAATCTTCTATCCAATCTTCCAAATCTAATCTGAATGCTTTTTTTTTAACCATTCTTTGTTCTTACTGATGGCAGTACACAAGACACAGATGACCACAAACTTGCCCTTTCTCAACCTGCAATAATATGGACCAAAATGTCTTGCAAAATCTATGCCAGTGGGTGTTGCCAATTTCACTTCAGGGTCTGAAAAAGATTTTTTTTTCCTCCAAATAATGGATCTTTAATCTCTCCATGACATCTCGTGATAGGAAAACAAAACATTAAAGGCTCTTCCACACGATAACAGAAGTAGTTGCATCATGAACCCTTTCATGCAACGTGTAACCTGATAACATGATAAGCTGTCCACTGTCGCTGAAAGAGTTAACCAGGGCAGCAGCTTGTTGCCACTCATACAATAGAAAAGGTCACGACACGCATACTGTACACTGGGCAAGTAATTTGTCAGTCAACCAGGTCCTGGGAAGGTTCATCAAAAAGAAGCCATTGGCTGCAAAACGGTTCCACCTCATCTGAACTTTGTGCAACATGTCGCTGTTTAAGCTTTAATCACATGCTCAAATGGACAATAGCTTAATAGGAACACCGTTTAAAGTGTCGGATATCAAAAGCTGAATATGTGAAGAGAGCAACGGCGATGCCGCCGCGACATGTTGCTCTCTCGGCTCATATTCAACGTTTGGGGTCAACAACCAAATGCTTGCCAGCAAGAATAAAGGAATTTGATTGACGGTTCACAGTTTCGAGACTTTTGGGGCGAGACTCTGTGGAAGATTGCCGCTCGTCGGGGACTTTGGTAAGTCGTGACTCGATTTTGTTTTTCATTCCATCTGCATGCATTTTGCCTACTGAAGACGTCGGCGCTTGATATTTGCATCTTTATATTCAGTCGATTTTTGCATGTAGCATACTGTTGCTCATTTGCAAGGGGTGTGGGGGGGGGGGTTAAAAAGCGATCATTGCCATCAAAAAAGCAGCCAGCTGGAAACCCGGCTAAAACGACTTCAACGCATTGAGTCTGTGGTTTTCGGTATTCCGGGATTGCGACGACTGAGTGAGCATGGCGGAGTACCAGCTGAAGGTAACGACGGGAGGGAGGTCCTTTGCCGTAACCTTTGACCACATACTCATCACCTTGCTCGGAAGCGAAGGCCAGAGCGAGAAAAGCCAATTCAACCACTGGGCTGTCGACTTTATGACCGAGACGGTGAGTTGAACGGCGGCAAACGCGTGAGGGGTCCACGCGTCGATATTTTTGCATTGACAATGACACCGCATTTCTTTCATTTACCGAAAGCACTTTCTGCAACTCTTTTTTTTTTTTTTTTTGCCCGGATGTCTTTAATTCTAGACTGAGACGTACACCATCAAAACCAGTTCGTCTCTGGGGAAGCTTCTCCTGGTGAAAGTCGAGAAAAACCCATGGTTTCCCCTCCCAGAAAATGATCTGTTTTGCACTAAAATCACCGTGACCACCCCAGAGGGAGAGACTCTTCTTTTCCCCTGTTACCGATGGCTTTCCAATCATGACATCGTGGAATTGAGAGGAGGAAAAGGTCAGGTTTATATTCCCAATAATAATATCGGAGCAATTAACTTTGTTTTTGCTACACATTGAACGTACCCCCCCCCCCCCCCCCCGCCTCTCCCTCAGCCATGAAGCCTTTTGAAGACGACCATCCGTTGCTGATTGAGCACCGCAAAAATGAGCTGGCGTCAAAAAAGGGCATCTTCCAGTAAGATTCGCCAAAGGATGCAAGCAAGAAGACATTTTAAATATGGTTTAACCCTTTTTCATGCAAGCTGTCACCCGAGAACCCGATAAGCGGTCCGCTGTAGTAACCGATGTCCCCGAAAGCGTTAAAAATATGACGCTTCTCTTTCTAGATGGGGCTCGTACAACGGTGAGCTTCCCCACGGCAGCAATTTCACAACATCGAACGTCCCCGCTGAAATCCGCATGTCACCGTCTCGAGTAATTGAGGCAAAGAAGTTCTTTTATACCGGGTATGTTTGTTTTTGTTTTTTTGACCATTGTGTCCCACCTTGGTGGTGCTTCCTTCTGAGGAGTCGGGGGTAACATTTGAATGCCGTTGCACTTCAGGCTCTTCGAAGTCTTGCTGAAGGGGATGCTTCGATCGGAGGAAAGTTGGCAAAGCATTGAAGACGTCAAAAATATCTTCTGGATCAGAAGCACGCAAATATCAGGTCGGTTAAGCCCCGCCCCCGCCACTCCCATCTAAACTGTCGTCTATTCCGAGATAACGGGAAGAGAACGTTTTTTCACACGCCAACAACAGCAACATTTCAATACTAGTTGTCATACTCCCTTCATTTCATATTCCTCCAGAGTACGTTTCCGACCACTGGAAGGACGACGACTTTTACGGGTACCAGTTCTTGAACGGCGTGAACCCCTGTTTGATCAAACGCTGTTCAGAACTTCCTCCAAATTTCCCCGTCACCGAGGAAATGGTGAAGCCCTTCCTGGAGAACGGAAGCACTCTGGACAATGAAATGAAGGTAACTGCGACGCGCTACTTACATTCATGATGCCAGTTTCTATCCCACAACACGAATTGCTATGCGACGTCTCCCTGTCACACAGAAAGGGAACATATTCCTCTGTGACCAGAAGGTTCTGAGTGGAATACCGGGGAAACAATATCACGGGGAAAAACTGCCAGTGCCTGCTCCCCTCTGTTTGTTGTACCTGAACCCTGAGAAAAAACTGATGCCGATCGCAATCCAGGTACTTGACAGTGCATCGCGCAATGGTTGACGAATCGGTTGTTGAAATATTTTTCTACAAACTTTGTCGCAGGTGCATCAACAACCCTCGGAGGACAACCCGATTTTCCTGCCAAGTGATTCCGAGACGGATTGGCTCCTAGCCAAGATATTCGTTAAAAACGCGAATATGATTACGCACCAGGCAATCAGCCACCTTAAGAACACTCACTTAGTCTCCGAGATCTGGGCTATGAGCCTTCTTCGCAACGTTCCCGTAATTCATCCCATTTACAAGGTAAAGCTGACATTGGTTTAAACCAGGGCGTGGCAACCCAAAATGTTGAAAGAGCCATATTGGACCAAATACAAATACCACCTGCCTGGCATCCCGTCCTGCAAATAGAAAAGTGTGTCGCATATATATATTTCCCTACCCCATCTTCTATTTTCAAACATTTTTGAAAAATCTCCAAGGAGCCACTAGGGCGGCACTAAAGAGCTGCATGTGGCTCTGGAGCCACGGGTTGCCAGCTCCCGTTTTAAACCCAACAAAACCACGCTGATATATGTTGTTTTGTTTTGTGTTTGTTTTTAGCATGGTTGGGTAGTAGTTGGGTGGTCTGCTCGAAATTCTCTCTGTCAACATGACAGGGTCTCGGTAGCCTTTTATGACACAAATGCAAATTCATCTTCTTTGGAACATGATTTTGGGGGCATTCTTCCTTCTCCGCATAGTTGCTTATCTCACACTTTCGATGGATTCTACACATCAACGCTCAAGCTCGTGAAATTCTGCTGGGGCCTAAAGGGTCGTTTGCATTGGTAAGAATTTGTCATTTGCCTGGCTAATCAATGTACCCAACAAGTTATTTGCATTCTCGTTTCTTCACGTCTGACACGTGTGTCTCATACTGTACGTGACTAGAGTTCACTCGGAGTTGACGGCACGCTCGAGCTCATGATGAGAGGCCAACCTGAGCTCACATACAGCTCGCTGTGTTTACCGGACGACATTCACAGTCGAGGACTCGAGTCCATCCCAGACTACTACTACAGAGATGACGGCCTTAAAATATGGGACATCATCCACCGGTTTTTCTTTATTTATTCATTCGGTGATTCAAGCTGCCCAAGAAACAGACTGTGAATTTCTTTTACTTGGCAGATTCGCGAAGGCGGTGGTGGGTCACTTTTATCGTTCCGACGACGAGGTGGTCAAAGACTCGGAACTGCAAGGATGGCTCCACGAGATATTCACTCGATGCTTTTTAGAGAGTAAATCCTCAGGTATGAACCCTTTCGGGTACAGCGGTGACGACGGTGGATCCAGCTTATCATGTTGCAGACTGAATGAAAGGGTTAAACCACGTTTAATTTGTCAAGACAATGTAAATAGAGATGTCTTTTTGGGGGGTGGGGGTGACAGGATGTCCGGAGACCTTCCAAACTGTTGAGGAAGTAGTCAAATTTATCACCATGGTGATCTTCAGAGTTTCAGCTCAACATGCTGCCATCAATAATCCACAGGTGAAACGAAAGCTCCCGTTACTTTTCAGGGTTTTTTTTGGGAGGGTGGGGGGGGGGGGGGGGGTATGTAGCAACAGGTTTGTTCTTCTTGAGACGAGTTTTGGAACTAAACTGCAATCCAAGATGACAAGCTATGAGCTAAAATGGTTGCTTTTTTTTTTTTTTTTTAGTTTGACTACCAGATGTTTGCCCCCAACGGTTCCTTACTGTTGCGCAAGCCGTCTCCAACCGCCAAAGGACAGTCCAGCATGAAGACCCTTTTGGAGACGCTCCCAACCATTGGCGAGACGGTCATCACGGCAGCAATTCTTTTTGTGCTGACACGGGACTACAGCGATTCTGTAAGTCAATTCTGTATTGTCAAATTGCCAATACTTTTTAACTTGTCAAAGTAAACTCAATTTGGCCACATTTTAAGTTTATGAAACAATCCGAAACAAGTTCAAGTGTCTCTCTGTTTTACGACGCTTGCAGGTGCTGCTGGGTTCCTACCCTGAAGAACAATTCCAAGAGCCTGAAGTCAAGATGATGATGATGATGTTTCAAGCAGAGTTGTCCAGCCTTAGTGCAGACATTAAGGCCAGAAACGCGAAGCTAGTTGTGCCGTACACGTATTTGGACCCGAGTCAAATTGACGCAAGTATCATTAAATAAGAATGAGTACAATGAGGTTTCCTCTCAACTACAGTGCAAACATGCAGTGCATTGAAAACACACACAGCTAAAAATAAGGGCAGCGAAACTGAACTACATAAAAAAAACAAAAAAGACAAATATATAATATTTATAATTATTTATACAATAATAACAGTAATTATTAATATCATTCTATTATATATAACTATATTATTTTATTATAATAATTTTATAAAATAATATATTTATAATATATATAAATTTAAAAATAATAATACATATCATAAAATATATTCTTGCATTCAAAATGATGCAAATGACATTTTTTCTTAGAATAGACCACGCAAATTATATTCAGCATCATTTTCATGTCATCAACCATTGTTCTACTAGTGCATTGAAATGTATTTTTGATGAGGACAAAAAGTTCCTGGACGTGGATAGCTGCATATGGAATATTATAAATGCGCAAACGGCTTTCTATAGAGAGTGATTTGGGTGGTATTGTGACGGATTGCAAGCTGCGTGCAACATATTACCGGTTCTGCTTCTCTGCTTTCGCCTGAGGTCACTATTGGGTCACAGGAAAACCTTGCTGACCCCGGTTTCGTTTTCTTGACCTTTACACGCGTGTAATGAGTTGTCATATCTTTTAAAAGTATGGGTTGTGGGTCTAAAAGTTTCAAATAAAGGTGGATTGCTCGAACCTCTTGGCTTTGAGTCTTCTTGAGGTTTTCAAAATGCCGTATGAGTACTGCTTTAGTGGTATGCGAATTAATCACTCGATCGGAAAAAAAAATGGAGTCCGACAGGTGTGTTTGCAAATGCCACCAATAGTTGGCGCTACTGTTCAGCGCTTCTTGCTTTATTTTAGCCCATCTTTACTTCCGTCAACACGCTTCTAAATATATTTATAGTTTATTTGAAGAGCTGCGGGCCTAACCGCGACTCCGTTTTAAACGAGAACATGTCCATGCCCGGCATGTTGTTCCGATTCGGCGTCATTCTCACTGCGGACTCGCCGCACGTCGAGTTGTTTATTTTGGGCTCGCGCGAAGAAATGGGTCAGTGGGATCCGAGCAAAGCGGTTCGGATGAGAGCCTGTCGGAGCTCAGTTTCGACCCGAGAGCCGTGTCTGTGGCTCGGCGACGTGCGGCTGCGGGAGCCTTTTAAGGACACGCTGTGGTTCAAGTTCATCCGAAGAACGGACGGCCATTACGTTTGGGAAGGTATAACACATGCAAAATAAGCTTCCGTGTATACTACATTTGCATTATACGTCCAATGTGTGTATTTTTTAAACGATCATCAACACATTATTAAAAAACAACCGTTTTTTGGGTACTTGGTTTGGTGTAATTCTACCATTTGACCACACGATGGCAGCAAATACCTAAGACAAAATTTCTCGTCATTTTTTTCAATGAATATAATAATCCTACGCTAAGGCATGTACACGACTATTCTAAACTTCAATAAAAATGCCTCGCAACTTTGCTATGGAAGAAAAAAAAAAAACAACAACCCCCCTATAATACTTCCATTGTCCGCAGGCAACGGGCCGCACCACGACAGAACGTGCACCTTTGACGAGGACAATGTGGTGGACGGCGTCTATTGCCACCCGATCGGCCACTGGATCGAAGAGACGGGCCACACGGACGAGATGAAGCACACCACCAACTTCTACTTTAGCGTGGCTGGTCAGAATGCCATGCACTTCTCCAGGTGACCCAAGAAGGCCGCTGGAGAGTGCCAATCCTTCCGCCAAGCAAAATTGAATGTGACCGATTTTTGTGAAGGATTAACAAACAAAACGGCCCTGCCGACACAGCATTTTAGTACAATTTTACTCCTCTTAGCCGCTCACCGGAGAAATCCTTGCGAGTCCATTGAAACCATTTTACATTTGGGCAAAAGGATCGCCCAAGGTTACTAGGCAACCAGAGCACCCTTCGAATCATTTGTCTGGCAAATAAAGCCACAAAATGTTTTCCTGTATGGATGAATATAACATAAACGAGGGCCTTGAGGAGAATTTGGCACTGGAAATGCTGAAATCTAAATTTGGACTTTCCTGCGTACTGGAAAACCCCAATTTTAAAAAAAAATGCTTCGAAATCCACGCTATAGTTACGGCATAAACGATGACTCTCGGTCTTGCGGGTTATTCTTGGAAAGTCATTTTCAAACTCATCGACTCCCTGCTTGTGGCTCCCAGGGTGCTCCCAAGGCTTTGGCTGGGCAGCTGTCCTCGAGTGCCGGAACACGTGACGATCAAGATGAAGTACGACCTTGGCATCAGCGCCGTAATGAACTTCCAGACAGAGGCGGACGTGATGCACAACTCCCACGGCTGCGGACGGAACCTCGACGAAGCAATGACGCCCGACGCCATGATGCATTTGTACAACCGCTGTGGCCTCGCGTACGTGTGGATCCCCACGCCCGACATGAGCACCGAGGGTAAGCGCGGCGCGGACCTTTGGGGTGAACTAGAACACTGGTGTCAAACTCAAGGCCAGATCCGGCCCGCCAGGTCATTTGAAGTGGTCTCGCAAAAGAAAATCCTGTGTGTCAACTTGCTAAAATCTGTCCCGAAATGTCAAATTCTCATGCGTAATAAATAACGTTGAGGTTTTGCAATCATTTTGATGCCATGTTTACACTCACTTGAACAATAATTGAACAAACTATTATAATTGACTTGACTGATTTTATAACGAGTAATCTATTACTTTTTTGTGGACAAGTAATAATTTGGTGGTTTCACCGTCATAACGGCCCTCCGAGGGAAGACGTAACTCCAAATTGGCCCGAGACTAAAATGAGTTTGACACCCGTGAACTAGAAGGTCGACCTGAGACAAACCACAACTGGACTCCGAAATTGATTTAAAAAAAAAAAAAGTCAATTCACAAGAGCAGCAAAGTCATTTCATGACGTCAGGACTCGACGATACCGCGAACGACACATTCTTCCCGTTCTCCGGCGCAGGTCGCATCCGGATGCTTCCCCAGGCTGTATTCCTACTTCACGGTCTCCTCGAGAACGGTCACACGGTATACGTCCACTGTAATGCCGGCGTGGGGCGCTCGACGGCGGCCGTGTGCGGCCTGCTCATGTACGTGCTGGGCTGGAGCCTCAGGAAGGTGCAGTACGTGGTGACCGCCAGGAGGCCTGTTGTGTACATCGACGAGGAGGCTTTAGTGCGGGCCCGGGAAGACTTCGTTCGCAAGTTTGGCCGACTGCGATCGTCCATCTCAGAAACATGAAGATGGAGATCAAGCGCATTCTTTGTGTTACATGCCGAACTTCTCACAAATGACTCATATGGAGCCTTTCTCGAAGACGCTTCTCATTACTTTTATCATGCGTGCCTTCCGGAAGGCGGCGAACGGGCGAGCGCTTTGAGTCACGCGTGTGCACGACGATCCATATGGATGGCAGCACAGGCTAAAAATAGGGACATACATGCATGCATGCATCGCATGGAAAATGAGCGAATGCTTTTTGGTGTGTGGAGATGAGTCTCGACTATGTGTGTGGCCGCTTCAAGCGCGTCCAAGTTATGTCTTTGGGCTTTTTGTGTTCCCACGGTTTCATTTTGAAGCGATTCGCTTGATTAATGAGAGCATTGATTTAGTGTGATTGAAATGTAAGAATTTTTTTAATATATACTGTATTTAATAAAAATCGAGTGACCGATCTTTGGACATTTAAAATCTAAAATCTAAAACTGGAGATCAAGGATCGCTGTTCAAACAAGTTTATTCAAGGTTCCACTGTCGGCGGCCATACATCTTTTCACGCATTTAAAGCCTACACCTCGGCGCACTCGCCGAGTAGCCAGATTATTTACTCGCCGATTGATTTCAACCAGCTCGTCAAGTCACACAATACGCACGGGCGCAGATTTATATTCATCACCGCGCTTTCTTTTTAGTCTCCCGGTGCGAGTCGTATCATTCGCTCGGTGCAGGCAACGCGCTGAAGAAAGAATCCTGCAATGACTCTTGACTTTGCTCCCAGGCAGGAAGGCAGACAGACACCCTCACATGAACCCACCTAAGAGGTAGGGACTTATCCGAGCGATTTCACACCATCTGAGGCATTATTCGGTGACATGGAGAGAGAGACTGGATACAAATAACATGGCGGCATTCTTGATTGGCTATAAGTGAATGAGCAAAAACTATTTTCCGAGTGTCCCAACTATTTTGTATGAATAAATTGACAAACTTAACAAATAAAAACGAGGTACACATTGCGTTTCGAAAAACAACCAAGCAGCTTTTGGCCTAAGAAATCACCTGTTAGCTTAATGCTAACACATAAAGAAAAACTCCATTGAGGGGCTCATGATTAGCATTTGTGATTTTTTAAATGACAAATTGAAATTACACTAAACCTCTGAGAAAAAAAACAAAGAAGAGGCCAAAGACAAGCCATTGTCCAGCAGCAGCGATCCGTGAACCGACTTCAGCAGCCAGTTGAACCCGATTGCATCATTTGCATTTGCAGTCATTGTTAACGACAATTTGAGGCAGCGCCTCGATGATATTCAATTACAATGCAGCCTTTGTCTCAGGGCACTGTAATAATGACCGCACTAATATATGCAGCCGCTCCGTATCTTCTCCAGACTGTGTAAAATATGAAAAGTGTTTACTGCCTGTGCATAAACGCATCCTCATAATTCCCTTTTGACTTTTCTCTGAGGGGTCCTTTTTCATGCTTCTTTTTTTCTTAAATCGTGGACTTGCATGAAAGGGAAATGACTTTCACAGATCCATTATGCCACGCGCTTCACTTTAATATAAGTGTATGTTATTTTGGTAAGCAGAAGGGGGAGGCGTGAGCAGTTACGCACGGAAGAGGAGGCTAGAGGGTGCAAGACGAACGACTGCAAACATTGATGACTTTCTACTCAATTGATTCATGCGCATTTACCGAGAGAAAGAAAAACGGTGCCAGCAGGTCCTAGTTAGCCCCAAGGGAGACATGAGTAGCTCATGCATATTTGTGAAAGCTTTTTGACTCAACATTGGACAGTTGAATTTGACTCATTTTTCGATTTGTCTGACTGTGTAATCAAGGTGACGAGCTCCAAAGAAGAGCGAATGAAAGCCACGCATGAAAAGTACCAACCGAGTGCCCCACTCATCAATCACGCCAGATGCCAACACCGACGGCGCACTTAACGTGCTAATGATCAGATCAATGGTTGCTAAATGATCCAAAGAGACGCCCCATCCAGGACTGCAAGACAACTGACAAAAATAAAACGAGCGCAAACATGGGCCGGACAATTATTCGAAACTTCATTTTGATTTCGATGTCTCTGACGATATGGAAAACACATTCGCCAAAGGAAACTGCAATCCTCACACTTTTTTTCCCCTCGAATCTGTGCAAAACGGATAGGACAGCTGTGTATGAGCAGACACGTGGCTGCCATTACCATTAGCCTGAACGAGGCGGCACATTCATAAATCACCGGTGGCGACACGTAATGAATCACAAAGGACCGGCTCGCCACGGGTTTTTAACAGCTCTTCCACTTGACGACAGAATTTGCAAGAAAACGTTGAGGCGAGAGCGGCTCATGGCAAAGTGTGTGAATAAATTAGGACTGGGAGGGAGAATTTTTTTAATTTTTTTTTTTAAAGTTGTACTGAGAAGCGAAGAAATAGCATCTACAGTTGTGTACAACGGATACTTAAAGACAGAGGGTGCAGCAACACATGTAGACATACAATTTAATAATAAGTGCAGCCATATATCATGTGTCCTTTGTACATTATGTATCCTATGACTACTGCAGTCACGGAGTCACTTTGCAGTTGCTGTGAGCGTCTTCTTTGTTTGTGCAAAAACGGGTGACGTCAAAGCACAAGCAATATTCAAAATACATTTCGTCAACTTGTAAACGCATTTATTATCAATCGATTGTCAAAAAAAAATAGCACTCAAAAAGGTGCGCTAGTTCAAATCAACTGATGTCATTTAGCACTCGGCATGCTAGCACAAACAATTCATCGGACTCTGCGCTTCGTTCTCACTTTCACTTACGTAGCCGAAATTTAGTGCGGTATGGCATGAAGGCAGAAGAAGTAGTCAACAAATATCAGAATTTCGGTTGTTTGATCGCGTTTAAGCTAGCAGAGAACGCCTTGTTCTGCTTCATATACCTCAGCTGACTCTTCGCATGATTGCCGAGTACCTCCAGGCAACAATCGGAAGCAGATCAGCCCTACTCGGATGTCAAATGTCCCAAATGTCATATTCAGTTAAGTCACCAGACATTTTTAAGAGGGGCGACGGTGTTGGTGACACCTCAACGTTTTCTCTCCGCTGTCAAAACCGCTCAATGCGAGGCTTGTCCATCATGACTTTGCCAATGAAGCATCCGAAAGAACGTTCCCTTCCTTTTTGTCGATCTTTTTCACCTGAGAAGATAACTTATCTCTTTTTCAGTCCTTCGCAGAGGAAGGCAGACACACTCACACACACACGCACGCACACACACACACACACACACACGAATTTCTGTGGTGGAGTTGATGAGAGGGCATGGGGGAATTGCGAGTAATTTCACGTCACATTCTGAGTGGCACGATGCGGCAAATAACAGCCTGCAGCACGTCATGGCGACAGGAGCAAGTCGGAAAATAAGAGCATCACTTCGGAAAAGGTCATCTTTAACGATTTTATGAAAATACGGGGGGTGAGAAAAAAAAGGCAAAGTACAGTACTGTCGTAGTCAAGGACAATGTTACACATTATTTTTGGGAACCTATCCTTATTATTTGATGAATTATTGGTTCACTATTTGTATTTTTTCAGAGAAGCATGAAAAAGCTACAAAACTTGAAACGTGTAAAATTCCTAGCTCGTTTCGAGGTTGTACTTTCCACTCCGACGGAGTCTTTGGCGGTTTGCATCGGCTTTAACTGCAGCGTGGCTCTTATTGTCGTGCCACTTTCCAAATTGCGCGGCTCATTTTGCTCGCCGCCTGCCTGACAATGGGCCCCGATTCCGCCATCCCGCTGCATCCTCTTATCCCCTCGCTCAGTATGCTTCCAACTTCCACTCCCACTTATCTTCTCCCCCGTTGGTTGGAGAGCAGCCGATAGACGGCTCGGTGCTTCATTGACCGAACGCCTCGGCGCCGCCTCATTATTCCGTGTCTGCCCTCGATTCAATTTGGCGTCTTCGCGGCGAGAGAATTGGGAAATGTGCGCCGTACCGCGCTTCGCCGGTCACAGTAAATTGTGTATTTTCCACGGACGCTACGCTCCAACTTAGCTTCTCCAATCCCGGTTTTGATTTGTTACAATGCATCATGATTCCACATGTCCCGTTTGCCTTTTTGTTATATTTTTGAAAAAAAATAGATATATATACTGTATATCTTTTTTGAGAACATACATTTGAGAAGTGTGGGACAAATAAAGGATATCTTATCTTATCTTACTGCATTTCGGCCATTCCTCCCTGCATTGGGGTCCTCACACATGAACACAAAATCCCCCGACACTGAATTAGCTTGCGCGAAGCTAGCAATGCTCACATTCCTTGAAAACAGTCGCCACACATCGCGGTTCACTTTTCATCCGATTCCAACGGAAAAGTCAGACTTGACTTGGCGCCATAAAAATATCAAGGTTTAGTCCCACAATAAATCTTTCTCCGGCAAAGACAGTTAAAAACGATGCTCACTTGGTCACCCTCGGCAAGCAGAGGGGGAGGGGTGAGCAGTTACACACTGGGAGAGGGGGCGGGAGGGACAAAGATGAAAGACGGCAAACACGGATGCCTTTTTGCTCTGTTGATTCATGTGCAATGTCCGAACTTTTTTTTTTTTTAATAAATATGCCATCGGGTCCTAGTTAGCCCCAAGGAAGACGTGATTAGCTCATGCGTATTTGTCGACGCTTTTAGATTGAAGCTCAGACTCAACATTGTCATCCATCTTGATGGATGCGCGGGAATGTGAAGTCATGTCAAAACCTCGACGCAATGTTGTCATCCTTTCACAACAACAACAACAACAACAACAGGTGCATCAGCGTTCACGAGTCCTAATACGAAGTTAATGACGAGACCACAGCGCTTCCTTTCATAAAGAGCCTTCTGAAAATGCCCCCACGGGCAATGTCGTGAGTTGAATCCAATTCCCCAAACGTACTTGAAACACTCTGGTACCGAAGAATAATAGGGAGTCATTTTGGGTAGCGACTCTGCTTATTAATTAAAAGATAAGCGTGATGGTACCAGTGGAATAAAAAAAACAAGTTTGAACAGTGCGCACTTGGGGAACGGATTCGAGTGGAATCGGAAAGATGGCACTTTTCCTTGTCGGGGGTCATGCCGTTTTTCTGCAATGCAGCATAACTCCAAGTGTGGTTTTATTTTTTCATGCCACCTGAGGCAGCCTTTTTAAAGTTTAAAACCTGTCCAGAGATGATTTCTTTCCCAACTATTGTAGCTGTGTGATCAAAAAAACCCCATCACATTTACATATTTGAAGAACGACAATCATCTCAGGGCAATCGTTCCGGTTCCTCTGGGTTTCAAATGTTCAATTTAATCTTCAGATGAACCAACGGCACCTCATTGAAGTCGTCCGGCGAATAATTACTGTCATCCAAATCCATATAACAGGATTGAATAGGGAAGGAAATTGAAAAATGCGGACGCGATCGACTCCGAAACAATGAATCGGCGTTACATCACGGCTTAGGATATTGCTTATATTACACGCCGTGCGGGTACAATACGGCGCGTCAATTCCATCGCCTTCCCACGCCGCGAAAAGCAAATTATGATTTCAACGGGGCCAAAACAACGTGTCGTGCTGATGGCGGTCTGATTAGTTTGATCCATTTGCGCTGCTCGTGAAGCGGGATCAACCAGCGTGGTCACCGCGGAAAAAAAAAAAAAAACTGCCTCTGATTGAATGTTATGTTTAGCGGCAGAGACAACGTGGCTTTCTGATTGCGGGGAGGAAATGAAAAGGAGATCGCTTTGATTTTCCATGGCTGATTATGGCTCGGTTTGTCTCGTAGCAGAGAGACTGATGAGCAAACCAAGCCGTGCCATTTGGAGTACCCGGAGAAAACCCACGCAGGCACGGGGAGAACACGCAAACGCCACACAGTGGAGGGCGGAGCCGGAATCGAACCCGCGACCTCTGCAATGTGAGCTCAACGACTCAATCACCGGGCTGCCTAGTAGAGTAAAATTTAATTTTAATTCTTTAAAAAACTTACAACATACAAACAATGCAGCAATACTCAACGACAAATTAATAATTGAAAATCTGCATTGTACTCAACGGGGCCCAAAAGATGAAAAAGAAAAATGGAGTCACCGCATACAGTGGATTTATTTTTAATTTTTTTACCTGTTCATGCTAATTGGACGCTACTTCGCGGATTTTCATTTATTCCTTTTTTTTAATGAACCTTGGCATGGCAGTTTTGCAATTTGCCCCTGAACACAAAACCCATCTCATCTGGAGTGACTCCATTGTTTCACTTGACTGGCAAATTGACAGTGGACAGGGAGGGGGTGACGGGGTGGGGTGACTATTTTTTTTTCTCCCTTTGTGGCATTGGGATTTTAAGACCCTCGAGGGTGTGATGGCCGGAGCGTCTCGCTCATTTTATTGTTTGTCTGGCTGGTGCTGACATGATGACATGGAGAGTGGAAGGTTGGGGCTACGCACTCAATAAAACAACTCCAAGACCTTGTCAGATCATTTTACGACCGGTTGTTGTTCAAAAATAAATGAATAAAGCGTCACTGCTGCAGTGAAAAGAGGTTGCAACCACTTGACAGAATAAAATTGAGAAAGGAAAAAAAAAAAAAAAAAACTTTTCAGTGAAGATAACGCTCCTCATTGAGCGACCAACCGGAATTGACCTTCATATTAATAGAGTGCCTCGTGACGTTTGCATTGACTCACCCAAAATGTCGGCGCACGCGAAAACAGACGCTTGCGAATCCCATCAGCGCCGTCGTGTCCTTACGAGCATATGCCGGTAATAGCCAATCATGTTCACGCAAGCCTGGTGGGAGAAAGAAAAACGTCGATAAGGGAAAAAAAAAAAAAATCACATTATATGCCTGCCGGAGAGGAAATTAGTCCCAAGTGTGATTATTTTCCAAGAACTGTTGTGGTGTGCTGTTGAATATTAAGAATGAGCCTTCCTGGCGCAACGCTCCTATTGATGGAAAATGAGGCCACCATGTTTGACTCATAATTATTCTTGCAGTCGAAATTTTATGACCGGGAATCATTGACTGGGCACCTCATAAAAAAATGCCGTCTGAACCATTTTGAGGAGTAATATAATTGTGTTTTTTTTGTCGTTAATCCAGTTAACGCGGACTTGCGGGCTATTAGGTGTTGAAGACGACCACTTGGGGGGTCGGGGGGGGGGGGGGTTATGAGACTACATCGAATTAAACGACATCATTGCAGCCTAACTTACTGTATATCGAGATGTGTCAATTTTTTTCTCTTTCATTTGGGAAGCGATCGTGACACTTTTACACTTCTGCCAAGTTGATTCATGTTGTGAAACGATGACGAAAAACTCATCGCCCTCTCGAACTGAGCCGGACTATATCGCATCCCACTCGACAAACGGAATCACTCCACTTACAAAATGAACCAATTTATAAAATAAAGCCTGGCGATGGTTGTTTTTTTTTTTTTTTTGCAGCCTTTCCAAGTTGAAAATTGCATTCTGAGCCCCCCCCCCCCCCACCGCGAGGATTAGCGGCACAAGTAACGGATGGATGGATGAAAGATGTCATGTCGATGTAAGATCTTCCCGAGTGCTAAGATTTCCCTTCCAATAGCACCATTCGCCGTTCAAAACTAGTGAGTCGTGACACTGACGTCCTCCCAAATCCTTTTTGAGGATGTCCTTCACCGTATGCGCCTCCGCTCATTTCCATGCACCGCATCGCGGCGGATTCTTTTTACTTTCCACACCAGCAGCCGGGGAGAAAAAAAAGGGGGGTGTCAATACTGGCTTTTGTCA
Source organism: Hippocampus guttulatus (assembly GCF_054856545.1). Lineage (NCBI taxonomy): Eukaryota > Metazoa > Chordata > Actinopteri > Syngnathiformes > Syngnathidae > Hippocampus > Hippocampus guttulatus. Next base: position 2,367,071 of record NC_141283.1, on the reverse strand, counting down.
ATGGCCTCCGCTCTCAGCTTTTTCCTGATCTCGGAGCCTCCTTTGAAAGGAGCTTGCTCATGTCGGGCCAGGCGGTGGTGCTTCAGGAGACCGCTCCTTCGGGCAGTTATGGAACACCCCCCCCCCCCACCCCCACCTCAACCTTCTTAATGAACTGCGCTCATTCACGGTGCCAAGAGTCACTGCGCTGTTTCTACGCTGCCGGCCTGAGGAGATTGAAGATACAGACGGCACCTAGCCCGGATGAAGTGGTGCCTTGAGATCAGAGAATAGTTTGGGGTTTTTTATTATTTATCCCCCCCCCCCCCCCCCCCATCAGAGTGAGTTCATATATTTCATTTTGGCTTTTCTTTTTCAAAGTTCAGTTGGTTGCAAGTCATCTTTGAGAGCAGGTTGGCGCTAGCTTTTTATTTTATTCGCTTTTGTCGACAGATATATTTGCAGAAAAACAAAAGCGTACAGGAACGTTTTGAAAAGCGATGCCGAGTGAGTAAAGGAACGAAAGTCAGGAAGGGGAAAATAAAAAAACGAGAAAAAAATGAAAGCCGCCATATCGAAATGATTCTGCTCTGAATTCTCGTAACCCTTTCATGCACCAAAAACGATAACCTGTAACGTGCTAACATTATAGGCCACTGGTGTCAAACTCAAGGCTTGGGGGCTGGCCCGCCACATCATTTTATGTGGCCCGCGAAGGCGAATCAAATATGTCAACTTCCATGATGCTTAGCAAAATCTCAACCAAAATTTAAAATTCTCATCATGTAATAAATAAGAGACATATTGTCAGCCTTTTCTTGTGACCAAACCTCTCATTACAGTAACTTAAACAATAGTTGCATAAACCATTATTGAATTTTTGATGTGTCACAAAGGCCCTCGAACGGAAACGGGAATTAAAATATGGCCCACGACAAAAATGAGTTTGACACCCCTTTGATAGGCTGTCCACTGGACTAACCGCTGTCCCTGAAAGGGTTAAAAACAAAAAGTTTAAAAAAAAAAGAAAAAAATTCTATGTCTCCGATTTTGAATTTGCGTCAGCAACTAATACGTACATCATGCTGGGTTGCATTTAAAAAGTCTACTCCTGAAAATGTCATCAAGTTGGGCACAAATGGCATTTAGAAGCCAATTTGGTTTGGCTAATGGCCGCGAGCGGTTTGACGGACGCTCGGGCATGCTCACGGTAAAGACGTCAGACGTCGCATCGAGCAAAGCGCCCGATCGTGTCTTATTATCTGACCTGGCGTGGCCTCGTTGACTCTGACAGAAAACGACACATAATTGATCATTAAAAAAGTAGCCCTGGTCTGGATTTCATTTCACAGCATCCAATTATCTCTGCGTGGCACTTTATTGATATTAACTTTGGAGTCGGTAGGCTACTTTATAATTCTTGTTTGTTTTTTTAAGCTCCCATCTTTTCAATTTTAGGAGATAAAAATGTCGAGACTGGAATTAAAAACGTGCACAGTCCAAATTGAGACGTGCCCTTGCATAAATCAGTGCCGATTTGTTCTTTTTGCGACATTATTCTGCAGCCACTCCGTAAGAGAACTCATTAGATCAACTTTTCACAAGAGTCAAGTCACATTTATTTTCAGAGCCCTTCATCGCAAACAATCTGAAAGGGCTTCACGTGCCCACAGTTGCCCGCAAATATTAACGACAACCCCCTGACCTTAACCCCGAGTCGCAATATGAACAAAATTGGATTGTCGGGGTCCCTTATTGTTCTTTGAGCGACGAAAGGTTACAAACAGAAATCTGATCGTTATTTGTAAGAGTAATCGTAGATGGCGTATGGCTCTCTACTTTTAGATCGATCATCAACTTACTAGTGTGACTTCGTTTACGTACCTAGCGCGCAATCAAATTAGCTTAGCATGCTGAAGAGGGCAGCTTGTTCCTGTTCGGAGCCTTGACGAGTGGCGAGCAAAGTTCTTTTCAACCCTGCTTGACTCCGAGTCTCTCTTTGGGTTTTAAGATTTGCCTTCAGGGTGCGATTGCCTGCTGGACGTGATATTATTTGTCGGCTCTTGAATACTTTCATCGGAAGAGGATACTTTCTCTTCAACATGGCCGCGTCACGCCTGAGCTTGTCTAGTAGCACCACCTCAGTAGAAAACATTGGTCGTGTATCAGTTTGTTGAGCGAGACGTCAAGGAATTAAAAAGTGCCGCAGTGACTGCGAGGACATTTGAGTCAAATTCTCTTGTCGTTTTTAATACGAAAAGACTGAAGATAAGATTTCCTCAACATTCTCGAAGCATATAAATGGTGAAAAGCATCCTTAGCAATGCCAGTCTCCCGCATCTGCGTCGGCACGATAGCATTGTTGAAAATCCTCAAACGTTTTTTTTTTTTTAGGAATTAAAAAGTCAGCGGATTGTTCATGGGGCAAGCCAGCCAAAGGGAGTTTTAACGAAGACGCTTGCGGGCAGTAAGTAATGATGGATTTTGGCCCTCTTTCATGGAAGAAAGTTGGACTGGGAAGGCGACCAGCGCCTGAGGCTTTGTCCAGGCGTGACCTAAAAATCGTCATTTGCTCTGACAACTGGTTTTATAATTATTATTATTATTTTTTTTTAAATTGTCGGTAGTTTGAGCAAAAAAAAAAAATGCAAGTGTTCCAACTTGCTCCCCTCTCGATTCGAAAAGTCGACAGCGGCGATGATGAACAGCCGGAGAGATTCTCACTTGACCAATCTCGGTTGCCATAGAACGGTGTCGGCCAACTTAGCGAGGGATTTATTCAAGGTGTGTAAGCCAAAGTTCAAGAGTTTGGCTTACACACCAAAGTTCAAACGCGTGAAACTAAAAAGTTTCACGCGTTTGGAGATGCCGTCTGAAGATCTCATTCCCCTATTCCACTGATGGAAAGGATTCATCCTCACTAGCCGAAGAATGACAAGCCAGACAGGTAATCTCGGGAGAGTCAACGAAAAGGGCACTCGATTTGTCTCTGCGGAGGCCTTGTGAGACTTTGTACGAGACTTAAGATGTAGTTTCGGTTCGTTTTGGGGTTTCAAAAGCAACCACATTTTTATTTGTATTGATTTTGAATTGGGGTTTTTTCCCCACAATTTTTGTGGTGCTGTTGTACCCCCACCCCAAAAAAAAACAGCAGGAAAACTAAAATGGGGAAGAACAGTTCAATGCGATTGCTCCTCATTTGACTACGACATAGCTCTCAATCATAGATTTCAGAAACAAAATCCATAAATTCACTTCGCGGGCTCTTCAAGTCATTGCAAAAAGCAGTTTTCTTCTGATTTAAGCAGGTCAAATATGAAATGGAGCTCGGCGGCATTTCCATTTCGCAGCCCTTGGCGATGCTGTGCACGTGTTACACACACGCACACACACACACACACACACACACACACACACACACACAAAAGTACACAAACACCTGGATCCAGACGCCGCATTTCCCTGAGAGAGGAACAGAGCAGGATAACAACAACAATATGTAATGCGCTGATGCCAGACATGAGATAAATTGGAGAGCTCCTCACACAGATTGAAAACGTGTACTTGGTGTCATCTTTGTGTGTTTTCATTCTCGGTCACACTGGGGGGGCGGCCGGCTGAGGAAGCCGCACTGATATTTGGTATATTTATTTGTTTAGGGGCGCCCAGTGGATTTATTCTTATTGAGTTGGAAGATTTTTGGTTGATACTTTATTCATAAAGCCTGCGCCTGATTCCTGTGTCCTTTTATTTGTCCTGTATTCATTTTGTCCTACCTTTCAACCAGGATGCGGGGGGAGGGGGGGGGGGTTGAGGTGATGCCAATCCAAAATGATTAGAACTCTGATTTGGACTCAATTCAAGTCGAGTAACAAAATTGTTCCATTTGATGTTCATTTATGATCAATAGTTTTACACACAGCCTTTTGAGAAACCATGGCCCTTTGTGTGTGTGTGTGTGTGTGTATATTAGCTCCCAAAGCCAAGCGTGTGTTGTGACATGAACAATAGGCAGCCACCGAGCGCCAGCTCGGATCTGTGACGCGTCGCTCTTTTGGGACATTTCCCGGCGCGTCCGTCTGTGCAGAGGCCTCGGAATCACCGCTTTTAGTGTCAATAAATGTCACAATGTGTCTCGGGTGTGCTTTTATAAGTTCACATGCATGTGTTGCCATTGTGGGATTCCAAGGCTCGTTTCTTCTGTCGCGAGCATTTGTCACCGCGTAAAAATAGTGGTGTCTGATTGTCTTTGCAGTGGGTTATAAACCTGAATTTCACAGACACGCTAAGTGAAACCTACCTGTTAAAAAACTCGACAGCAGTCCCTCACATGCTCGTGGTTCGGCAATAGCAGAAAGTTCCTGGGAGGAAAAACAAAACCAAACTTTTTTTCCCCAATGCAGTTATTATGAGAATCATTTTTTATTATCTATTTCTAGGCTGTTTTAGTCCCTATCTCATCCGCACACGGTACCCCCCTCCCCCCCATAAATATATTTGCCAATGGCAGTAAACGGTTGGATTCCAATTGACAACATAAACGACAATGGCAGTGAATGAGTTAATTACATGCCTCTCTTCCGGTAGAGCTCAGTGCTGCCACTCATGATGTGGCAAAACGTGGTACTACATCAAAGCACATTAGTCTCAATTGAAACTTGTTTATTTACTGTAAAACCCCATTTTAAAAAATTCTTAAAATTGGTGATATGGTCGGGGCTCGAAGGAAGAATGGCGATACATCGGCGAACATGGTATGGAAAATTAATAGATTGATTATTTGGCGGCATCGACGAGCACGAGAGGGACGTACGGGCAATGTTGTTTCGCCTCCGGCTGAGGGTTTCTCATGAATAGCAAATCTCGAATGTAACACATGCAGGCGAACGGCTTGCATACACCAGCAAGTAAATGGAATGGCAATCACTCTCAGCCTGCCGCTGCGCGGTCAATATCAATTTCATCCAGGCTGCAGAACAACAAAGGTGTACTTCATATTTCCCCGCAAATATTTCGGCAACCCCCGCCCCCATGCCCCTTCGAGTCAACGAAAAAATTTGACGTGTGTTAATTAAAGCTCACTCTTTTGTATTTACAAGCGCTTTGGATGGTGAGATTGGACGCGCAACGTCCCGGGCGCCGGCCCGAGAAGCTGCTGCGAGCAAAAGGTCTGCGCGGTAATGAAAGTGCAGGATGCTGAATGATTCCCCCGCGCACCTCCAGTAGCTCCCAGCTCACACACAACAATTTGACTTTGTCTGCTTTCATTAGCGCTTGGCCCTAAACCCGGCATCATACTACACGCTATCCGTGTTTGTTTTAACAATTAAAATGATACATGCTGTTTATGAACGAATTTTATGGAGCCGCGTGCTGTGATAAAAGATGAAGAATAGCGAGGTCAGGAAATTGGAGTGTACAAGTGCAGTGGAACTTGTGACGTCAATCCATTTCGGGATGCTGGCAAACTTTCGAACACGTGACGATACTGTATACTCAAACCTGACCTGATTATTGATATGCGTGTACCATGACTTTTTTTCCCCAGCTTTTAGCAGCTCACGAGTGGGTGTGTTAGCTTAAATTTCCTTTTAGTATCCGTTTTTAAAAAGTATGAAATGTATTGAAAACGACAAAAACAAATCACATATTTCTTATAATTATAGTTTAACTACGAAACCAGCCAGTGGCTAAACGAGCGCTCGCGCTAACACACACACACACACACACACGCACACAAGTTTGCAAGTTTCCAATCTCGGCGTTTTACCTTTTTTTCCCCTCGATGTTTGTAGTTGCTTTCAAATGTTCGAAGCAAGGGTTCAAAATAAGACAAACCTTCCGCTGTCTGTTACTGTATTTACTTTTGATTGGTTCCACCTGCCACGTAAATTCAAGCAGCAGCTGTGCGGTACGTCTTTCCGGTCTCTTGTAGTTCTTCAGCCATTTTTGTAGTTCCTTGACTGCACTTGTAAAGCGTCAGTCTGACCACACTTGTTTTCCGCGTTTTATTTCGTCCAAAATAGAATGTAACGCATATTCTGCTGCTGATTCATAAAACACAGAATAAGGTAGAAACAAACGATTGTGTGTTAGCGATGAAAGAAAAGACTAATCGTTCAGTGGGTGGATTCCTTCGTCAAAAATCACAATACACTGAAACCTTGAAAGATCAGTCAAAGAACATACTTTTTTTTCTTTGCTGCAATATAATAAAGTGTATAAGAGCACACCCGCTACAGTGGTTGGCAATGTCAGAGTGTACACAGTATAAAAATGTGACAAAAATAATATGTTCAGCACAATAATTTTTTTCCTTTTATGTTCATAAGGATACAATGTTCTGGTGAGGTGTACTGATTTATATTCAGAATTGACATGCATTGTTTTCCAAGGACTTACCGTAAGTAGAGAGTACATTTGGCACCTCACGGCTAACATTTAATGAATCGTTCTTTTGTGGCTGCCTCTTTACTCAACATCCGCATCCTTCACCTTGTGCCGGGTTATCCTCCACACCACCAACACACCCAGCGTGCCAAAAAAAAACTTGGGCTCGTATGGGAACAGCTGTCGGATGGACAGCGCCAGCAAAACCGATGCCGCTGCATGAAGGGCAGCAAATAAATAACTTCACCTCCAGCGTCTCCAGCCAAGAACTGACCAGTCATGGCCCTTTAGGGGACCAGCAGATGCCATACAAGCCAAGACCTGTGTCCATTCATCCACGCTGCTCTTAGTGGAGGGCAACAAAACCAGGAACTTATTATCTTATAAATAAAAGGATGTTATTTTTGCCATTGTTTCTCAAACTTTGTCAAAAAAAATTTTTCTCTACATGGAATGTGTAATATTACAACAATTTAAGATAGCGTATTAATTAATGGCCACGAGTGAGCAATAATGATGAATTCTGTCGTTGCAAACAATAACAGCATGCGTTACGAGACAAGAAAAATCATCACTTGACAGAAGAAATCCATCAAAAGGCGCAAACGCGTTGTTATAAAATTTTTATTTGGAAATAAAACAATGTTCCCATTTTACACATAGTGTGGTCCATCTATTTTACATACCAGGAAAGGGGTGGGGGTGGGGGGTTTTAACCACAGTTTTGCCATTGCAAAGTATCTGGTAAAATAATCACCCATATGGATCTACAATCTGCAAACGGGAGGGAGGAGATTATAGTAGTGTTTAGTCTCACAAGTCGTACATGACACACCGTAACATTAATAGCGCCACAAAACCAAAGGAAGAACGCGCACGCTTCAGCAGGACCAAACTGTGGTTACAGTAACAGTGACTTGAATCTCTCCAAAACAAACAAAAAATAACAACGTGCTATCCTCAATGCAGTGTCTGCGGATATAGTGAGTCGCAACAAACGTGTGTCCGAATGAGGCTGAGGTAGCAAAGGCAATCATGGCTTTCCTCTTGATTGATCATTTTTTACCCAAAAGACACACCCTCCAACCGCCCCCCTAAAAAATCTACACCGTCTTTCAACGAATGTAATTGTCCAAATGTCTCTTTGGACACACTCACCCGCCATCCGCACGTGGACTGACAAAACGTTTAGGCACAAACATAGTTTGCAATGAAGTCTCTCAGTGTATTGATGATCGCTAGAGTGTTGGGGGTGTGGGGCAGAAAAAAATTGTGACAATGCAAAAAAAGTCAAAGTCGGCGAGTAACAAGAAGTCGCAATGTTAAACGACTAAATCGGGGACGCAGTGGCGCCTTGAGATACACACGGCACGACGTACAACTTTTGCGCTACAAGAAGTCATTCGGTGACAGTGAACGCAATTCGCACCGGCTGTCAAGCTAAACATCAAACTAAGAGAATTACACATTGTCCATTTGAAACAACTGCACTACTTCCGCTAGCTTAATGCTGAGTCACTTCCAGGCTCTTCGTTTGTCCGCGTGGCTGAAATGCACTGCCACCCAGTGGCCAAGTCATGTACATCAGGAGGAGTTGCTATCTATTTTCATAAAGCTCAAAATTATCGAGCAAACTAGTCTTTGCTGTTTTTGGGAGGGAAGCTGGAACCATTTTACATCATTTCGACGGCAACGATGATTTGACATAAAATAGTTTTGAGTTACGAGAGTAGTCACGGAACAAATTAAACATGTATCTCAAGACAGTAATATATTTGTTAAAAATAAAAACAAAACGGAATAAATTAGTTGTAATCTTGTAGTCAAAAAATGCAAGAAAAAAAAGTTGAAATATTGTTTTTTTAAAAAAAAATAAAATAAACATACTTTCATAAAATCTAAACATCTTATGCTCACAAAATTCCGACTTTATTTTTGTGATATTTTAACTTAATTCTGGTGGTACCGGTATCTTTTTTTCTTCTGTATCAGTATGGCCCTAATACTCCTTTGTATTTTAAAAGTAACTCTGCAAAACAAATTAACTTTGAAGGTCCTCACACAAGCTTTTGAATGAGCAAGTGTGTCCACTCCCAAAAGTGAGTTTGAGAGGATCGAAGCCCAGAAGAATGAGAAAGGAAAAGTAACAAATCGTTTCCGGGTGAACCGCATCAAAAGGGATGGTTTTCATAATACAAAGGTTGGGGGTCCATATTGAGGGCTAAAAGCGGATATGACGTACAGTTGGAGACGTTCTGTACTTTGCATAGTAGACGAGGACGACAAGGATGGATGAAGTGGTTGAGCTGTCTGGTCCCGGGGTGGGGGGGCTTCTTTGTGGGTCATGTCGTATGGTCACAACACCTGCAATGCAAGACCAATGACATCAAGTATCAAGGCCGAACAATTCATCCAATTCAAAACTGCATCGTTTGGATCTCGATGAGGAATTATTTAAAAAATAAGTTGAAACGTATTTTCCGTTGGAGGTGTAAAGCTATTATAAAAACACTTTTCTCTCGACTGTGGATGTTAAGATGGGTTTGGAACGACCGCCCCGAATCCACATTTCCTTCACTATTCAATTCCTGGAGTTGCTGTGGATTCTATTTTTTATTGATAGCATTTTGATTCAATTTGAAGACATGATTAGCAAAATCTGACAGCTTCAGAACATATGTGACATCACACCCAGAAATGGTTGCCACCCAATCGCAGGGCATACAGACGAACAACCATTTGCGCTTACAATCACACCTAGGGAAAATTTAGAGTGCTCCGGGCATGTTTTTTGGAATGCGGGAGGAACCCGGAGTACCCAGAGAAAACCCACGCAGGCACGGACAGAGACAACATGCAAACTCCAAATGGGGAGGCCGGAGCCAGAATCGAACCCTGCAACTGTGCACTGTGAGGCGGACCTGCTCACCAGTCGACCACCGTGCCGCCCCATTTCACACACACACACACACACACACATGCGCGCACACCCGTCACCTTACCTGTGGTCTGGACGAGTGGCTTGTTGCTGCGGGCAAAAAACAAAAAACAAACCAAAAAACCGTTAGAACTTCTGCAGAATGTCATTTTGATGCTATAACTCAGAATATATATTTTTTATGCGAGCAATATGTTTTTACTGCTTGCAATCATCCATTAAGTGGGTTTAGCGGCCGATCATAAAGTTGCAGCAGCATTTCCGACAGTTTTAATTTCATTGGAGAAGCATTACACGCTTACAGAGTGCAGCAAACAATATTTTGGCTAACTATGCTGGAACCCGTGACTTTTAAATCATTCGAGTTGAATGGAATGAGTATTTCAAATGATGTGACATAGTGGCTGCATTTGGGGTGACCGCAATGTCACTCTCAATCAGGATTATGAGAATAAATCCCCCCCCCCCCCATTCTCGGTTAGTTTTGTATTTCGTTTTGCCTTTTGATTTTCTATTAAACACGGATGACAGGTGCTGACCGGCAGTCTTGCTGAGGATGATGGATTGACGCTACCACGCGGTAAGGATATGAGGAGGAGAATTTTGAGGGGAAACTTACGACTGCATGCAGGGAAGGAGTTGTTAATCTGCTCCATGACATCAGCCAGATCAGAGCTGCTGTTGTGAGGCTCCAGCAGCTCATCTGAACACATATACGCATGCATGGAGTTGGAATCCCATTTCAATTGGAGAGAAGAAAAACGGCGCCTTCATCACCCCTCAAAGGTGTTTGCTGCCGAGTGTTTCACCTGAGTTCTCGGGAAGTGGTTCTCCATCTTGCGCGGCGGGAGAAGACGAAAGTCCATTGACCCTCAAGTCCACCGCCGGCTGAAAGGGAAAAACAACACCAAAAAAAAAGTCAATCAAATGAGCCCTTGCACCGAATCGCGAGGGCAAGTTCACTTTTGAAGGACCCCGCGTACAAGCCAAATTGATCCTTAAATGGCAGACTTTCATTGTTTTTGTGTGAGGGGGAATTTTGAGACTTTTTTTAATGGGGTTCTCGTGAGGATAAGCGGCTCGGATAATAGGTGCATGGTTCCAGTAATAAGATAAGAAAACCTTTATTAGTCTCGCAATGGAGAACTTCCCAATTCACAGCAGCAAAGTTATGAAAGGAAGAAGTAGAACAACAAAATATAGGAGCTGCTGGAAAGGCAGCCACTCTCGCGGCACCATTTTGAAGTCAAAATAACAAAAATAACACAACACAACACATAGGACACAGACAGTCGTGCAATCTTCACCACTTTTCTGCATACGCTTTGTTGTCTGAAGCAGTTCTAGATGAAAGAGGAGAGGATCAAAGTGTCCTTTCACCAGTGGATCAGAGACGTCATGCTGAAAATGTGCACACGTCTGCTACAAGCTAAGTTTTGAAAGCAAACACGAAGCTGTAACGTCCATTGACGAAAAGAGATTCGTTCACTTCTCCTGTCATGAGAGCACTTGCTGACGGCTGCCTACTCGGGCGCCATCTTGACTTCAAAGATCATAATGACAATCATGCCTACCAAATGTCAGGGTGCGACGGGAAAGTGGCTGTGGGGGGATTAATAATGAAAGTCTCAAGTCCTCTCATCAGAGCGGCAAATGGTTCATTAAGTAGTTTTCATTGCAATTATTTTTTAATTTGTTTTGACTTTGGTTATTTTTTTAAATTAGTTTTCATCGCAACTTTGTTAGGGTTTTTTTTCCTAGTTTATTTTTTTATAGATGGGGTATTTGTCAAGAGCAAGATACAAAAAACCAAACAAAGTGTAATTCCCTTTATTTTATGTTTAGTTTGACAGTCAGCTTGAACTGGGAGTGACCTTAAACAGCGTAATGCCTCTTTGGAGGAACTGTACTCTAAAGTTTTTTATCTCAAGGCAGACTGGAGTTTAAATGCGTTTACAATCAGGACAAATCTGTAAGACAGGCGCACGACTAAGCAGAAGGAAATATCAAACTGACCCTAAAATGGCCATTTCAGATCAAAGTGGCAGATTTCCCGCTTTTTAGTGGAACTACTCACGCCAGGGCTGGACTACTAAATTTTGTTTCCTCTGACAAACTGGCCTTCTAATAACAATGACACCACTGGAGCACGCACGGTGACGAAGGAAGGATAATATTCACTTTTTATGGCTTGCACGGCAACAATAAGAGCTAAGTGTGTCATCCGGATGACTGTGGATAGCTTTCCAGATGGTGCAAACAAGCAATTTATAGCCGGTGACATTTAGAGCCCCATCCCAGATTCCCTTTGGCACTCAAAGCCAAATCAATGTTGCCAATATCCTCTTTTCTTCTTCTTCTTTTTCGCCGGAGGCGCGAAGATGTTGAAAACAAATCCAAAGGCTCCTCTTGCATTAGCTATGGTCAAAGCTCGCTCGGATTAGACCGCAGCACGTGTGAAGCTAATAATTATAATAATACCCGGATTTGTGTACTCTTGTGCGAGTACAGGAGAAATTGGCCGCTTCACATGAGCCAGAGTTGAAGACTTCGGGCTCACTTTTGGATTGACACTCAACTCTGTTCCATGAGGCTGCTCAGCCTGAAAATTGCGAGGATTTTTAATTTTTCTCCATAAGTCGTCAAGGGAAATAACAATAAGCCTAAACTTAAATCAACACACTGTTCAATTGTGTCTCTTCTGAAAAACGTCACCAATCTCGGATGGGCTTGTTTGTGTGCTCACCTGGTGCAGCAGTTGCCTGAGGCGATGGAGCTGCGACTCCAGCTGCTTGTTGTGGTCCTCCAGGATGTGCATGCGGGCCTCCAGGCGGCCCTTGTGCTGCCGCAAAAGCTTCGCCTCGGCCAGGAGGTCGGCTTCGTCGGGATGAGCCGCCGACATAGGGCTCTCAGGCTCCCACGGGCTTCCGGCGGGGCCCCCTCGCTGCTGCTCCTTCAGCTGCTCGTACTCCTTCTGGAGGCTCCTGGGATTCAAACCGTCCCCAGTGAGCGGAGATTCTGAAAGCGGAGGCAGACGGTGGGGTCGACGATACCTTTGCTCTTCCTCCAGGCGATGAATGACCCGCTCCAGCTCGCCGCGCTCCTCCCTCTCCACGGCCTGAAGGATCTGCACGGGGCTCTGAGGCTGGCTGCGGGGCGAGCCCTCGCCTCCGAGCGTCTGGCAGTACTGAAGGATGAGTGCGTGCTCATCGTCCCTGTGTTAAAAAAAAAAATTAAAATTAAAACATACGGCAATCGTCAAAACCTATGCTAACACCCTTCTGACGCTGATCGTGATAAATGAGCTGACATAATTATATGTTACCGAGACAAAACAAATCACAAGATTCTGAGGGATGCTAACTTGCTGAAGCTAAACTTTTTGTTGAATGAAATTCCCAAAATGCAAATTTCAACGGCGGTAATATAAAGTGACTTTTTTGGGAGGGGGGTAGAAAATGCCATCCAAGCGTGTAACGCAACAAACGGATTAAAAAAATAAATATAGTAGGTTCACGATATTACATGAAGCTATTTTGGCACAGCTTTGCTTTAAGCTCTGCAAACCCCGCATATACAGCAGCACATTTATCTGGCTGATAAAATGGAATGAAGGGGGATTTAGTGCAGGTGCATGGGGGCAGATGGGAGAATTAGGTTGGAGCTGGAGAGATAGTAGAAAGAGATGCAGGTTTTTTTTGTGTATATGTGCTTTTTGTCCATCTATTTACACGCTGTATCAGATCTGACGAGAGTGTTGCCATGGTTTTTTTTTCTTTCTTCCAGATTAACACTCAAATACATGAACATTAAAAGATATCGTGTTTAAAAAGTTGACCTCACTTCACACAAAACTTTCATCCGAACCATTTGAGGCTCGTCCTGCCACATACTACGGATGCAACATACCGTCTCGGTCATTGCTGAATTGCACAAGTATTACAAATTCATACAATTGGAAGTTTGTTGTTTTGGCACTTGAAGTGCCTCCTCAAAGCACATTCAGATAATTTGCATCATTATTGCAGTTAAACTGCATCCATTGACTTTTGTCGGCTGACACATCCCGCTCAGGCTCCACGGGGAAGTAACAACATAAAAAGAACAATAACCCCCCCTCCCCCCTTCAAAAAAAAAAAAAAAAAAAAAAGCAATGGCAAACTTCAACTAGTTTGCTATCTGGAAATACAGACCGGAAATACGTCAGTTGTGAGATGAGATGCTACAACCGTTCCAAAGTACAATTCAATCACTAGCTAGCTAAAAGAGCGCTAACAACCAAATCTAGTAAACTCTCACTATCATCTTGTTTAAATATACGTTAAGCACACAGAGCAGAGAGAGTCTAAATGCCCGTGACTATTATTGTACGCTCGGTTCGTAGGTGTTGGTGCTCGTTGTGTGCTGAAGTAGCGGTTGCTTGAAAGTTCAAAACTACCCTAGCGTCTACGCTAATTTTAGCGAGCTGCTTTTATGTCGGCATGAAGGCGGGTTTAAATGACAACAAAGCAAGCGGCAGAGAAAGAAACAATAAGAAATGGAACGAGCAAGGCAGGGGAGGGAGGAAACAAGAAAAAAAAGCAGAGGAAAAAGTAAATGTCTGAGCTTCTACTTGTAAAAAAGGGAAACTCAACAAAATACTCCAGCGGTGCTTTTGAAGGTTACGATATCAAAGTCGCCTTGCAATCATCATAAATTTGTGCTTTGTTGCTGTCACTGTGTTTTTTTTTGCTGACAGATCCATTCAGGAGTATAAAGTGGGACACCTTCAGTCCTTCAGGTTACAAACACTGACGACTCATTGGAAAAAGAAGTAACATGTCATATCAGCAGACACCTCTGTTGAGCAATTGGATGTCTGGTTTTTCAGGATTGCTGAAATACACGACAACTACACTGAAGCACATACAGTACACAGTGTGTGTGTGCGTGTGTGTGTGTGTGTGTGTGTGTGTTTCTCGCCATTTAAAGGTATCCCTTCCCTTTGGCAAAACACACATAGAGGGGAATTCAAAGTAGGATGAATGCGTGGATGATATGAAAAGAAGCAATAAACCCTCCTAGCTCCCCACAAAGTGACTGATATTAAAAAGCGGGGGTGAAAAACAGAGCAGCGCAGAGTCGTGGCCTTTGCTGACTTGGAGAGCAACAAAAACAGCCGGCTTGCTAATTAAGGATTCCCTTTTGAACACGCACACATAATATTTGGGCTATTTGTGCACGACTGTTTTGGATGTGAGCAAGCCTCCAGCCCGCAACTCAACATGGATGTAATTCAGGGGTGATCTCAATCCGATAATCGCAGGTTTGGGACAGGTGTGATACTGGTTTGGCTGCCGCGCGCATGTCTGAGGTTGCTCAGGGAGTTTGGGTGAATGCTCAGACGAATGCCTCGAGTGCCTCGCTGTCACAGTGTGGAAAAAGCCCTGTGACAACCCGGTGGCTTGAAGCAGATATATTTTCTCAGTGGAAACACTGACAAGAGTTGTGCGTTGGCAAAAGAAAGATGCTACATGAAGTAGCATCCATTTTTTTTCCAGGATGAAGAAGTGCTAATTGATTGACACTTGAGTAGAGAGGTGTTTTTGAGAGCGGAGAGAACGGTTTGCTTTTTCACAATTTTGAAGTACTATTTTAAACAACTGTTTTGTTTTGTTTTTTTCATTTTTCCAATCATTCGTCTCTGTGGCATATAAAACTTAGAAGGGATTGCTTTTCACTTCGGGGAGACTTTAAGCACACACACACACAGAAGGTTAGAGAGCAACGTTGTACTTGAACTTTTTTAAATGAACAATTAACAGGAACATCATGAAACGACAAAATAAAGCGTTGCAAACACACACTCACAGAGAAAAGCTGATTATCCCTCCCATAAAACCACGAGCAAGAAGCAAGTTAAACCAAATAGGGGAAGCGAATTAAATGGTTTTCTTCAAGTCGGTGATTTGTCGTACATTCCTGATGCAGTTCATCAAATATGATGCCGGGATCCTGTGTTTTTAAGCATGGCTGTTCATCAAATTAGGAGCTCTATTATATTTAAGGGACGTCATACAGTATACTCACTATAGCGCTACAAAATGTCTTCCTTTGTATCGTGGATAGGGAGTAAATCCCAATACGGCAGTTTAATGGGTGTTTTTGTTCAGCCTTCGTCATCATCATCATCATCATCATCCACCTCCTCACCTCCTTCCCGCACAATTGTGTATGGGCGTCAGGTTTGTATGAAGGAGATAAAAAGAAGCGAGTGGGAGCGGGCATAATGTGTTTGTCACACACTTCGAATCAATCTTCCTCAGCAATGCTTTTGCTGCTCCTCTATTATTTTGTTTTTCAGCAGTCTGGAGGACTTGAAGGCTCGTGCTGATCAAAGCATCCAAGGTCACGTGGAGGTGTCGTGGCGTCAGGTTGCGTTCGCCCCAGCGGGGAAACCATGCTACATGGATGACGGTGAGGATGACGATGACATTCTACTCAGCCCCTTAAAGGGCTTGACTTCACGCTGCGCAAGTCTTCAACATTTTAAAATTATTTTTAGACTAGTGCAATTCTTTTTTTAAACCATTTTACGAAAGGCATTTTCTGTTGTCTGAATCAAACAATAAATTAAACATATTTTAAGGAATAAAAAACAAAAAATAAATACAATTTAAGAATAGAATAATTGAAAAAGATCATGTGCAATAAAATGCAAAAATGTAAATTAAATAAAACGAATAACTAAAATCAACTAAAAAGGAAGGAATTAATGATTAAAAAAAAAAAGATTAAACAAAATAAAAAATCTATCTCAAACACAAAATAAAAAATATAAATAAATACATTATTAAAAACAATTTCAAAAGAACTGAATTAACACAATGGACTATTAAAAACAGACTCAAAAAGATTAAAGAAAATAAAATTAAATTGACTTGAAATAAAACGGACTAAAACCAACCAATAAATCCAATAGCTATTTTTTTTTTAAATAATAACAATAAAAATGATTACAAGAATAAGAAATAAGACATTTCCTTCTAACACTGAGTGGTGTTAATCGTTGGAATCATGTGCTTTCCTTTGGTAAAAGGTCCATGACACACTCGGGTCGCTGAGTAACACACAGGCTTACGCGCGCGCACACACAAAATAGAGTTTAGCACTTTTCGGCACAGTTTTACATCTCTCTCCCACGCGTCTGATCAAGATAAAGCGTTGCTATCAGGGTACGCTGAAACCAATCACTTGTTCGCCACCCCAATCTCTCCCAGCCCTTGCAGTCTCGGACAATTCCTGGAGAAACACTTTTGATAGCTTTTCAGCTGCAGTGTTGCCTTAACTTACGAGTTTAATTTGTTCCGTGACTAGGAGCATAAGTTTAATCGCATTAATCACATAACCAATGTTTTCTTCCCCTTTAAAAGTAATGGAAAGGACATGAATCCGTTCCAATAGCCCTCCAAAACGGCATTTTTTTTTTGTTTATGTGTTTTAAATCAAGAAAAATAGATAAGAGATAATATGAGAACATAAAAGACAAAAGAAAAAATGTTTTTAAACATTAACATACACTACTAAGGTCATTAAGATAAGGTATCCATCAAAAAAAGAGCTCTTACATGCTTCCTGTAGCTGAGCTGCTGTCTGTAGGCAGCGATCCGTTTGACCTCTCCATCTGTGCCAACCTGAGGGACAAACATCATCACTCAACATCCCCGCTCCGAAATGTCATCGCAATTGGTCAGAGGAAATAACGGAACGGGACATTTGTGGCACTGAAGTACATTTTTCAGCTAACTGCATTCATCGAGCATATTGGTTTTTCTTACGAACATGTGTAAACGTATCTGTAGTTTCTATTCTTTGTCGAAAATAGGCTCGCTACTTTATCCAACCTCCGCGGATGATGCACACCGCAAAAAAGACATCCACCGTAATTGAGATTACATGGCTTTTCCACATGGCAATGACGAGGCACTCTCAGGCGAGCCATGCCAGGTCAAACACTGATCCACACGATGGCTGCCTAGTGGGACTTCGAAGAAATAAAATCCCCCTTCGCTACACTTCCGCCTTTCTCAACGTGACATGCAGAAACTCACAGCCAACGATGAGGCACTCTAAAGCAGCGACACCAGTGGACTATCCAAAGGCAATATGCATTTTTTGGGGGTAGCGCCATCCTTCAGCTGTTTCTGATACTGTCTTTGCAACTTTGGGCTTGAATTCCGAGGTTGTTTGATGCAGAACCCTTCCAATTGTGAGGGTTGTTTTCTTACAAATATCTACTAGCGCAATTTAATAAGAGCATGTGGCTCCGGAGAGGAGTCACTAATGAGCCTGTTTTTCCCGACGTAAGCGTGTAATTACTGAAACTCTGTCACAGGCACAATCTCTTCTTCGTGATGAAATGTAACATTTGGCAGAAAATTAGCAGAACGATCCTATGTAGCTGACATAAACACCGGCGAACACCAAGAGTTGCCTAATTTAGTCTTGGGGCAGCCGTTACAAAATGCAAAGCTGCTTCGAAGACAAAAACATCATCATTTTGATCATAGGTAGTCGACTGTTCTGGTAAATTTCCATTACATTTGTGGAATGAAATCTGACAAATCCCAGCGTGGATGAACATGTGCTGGCGAAAGCCATCACCCGCTGCGTAGTCGGCCGGTGGTTCGATGCAGCGCACCGCAGCATGACGGAATTAGCCGAAAGCCAGCTCTGTAGGACATGTGATCTGAGCATCGATGTCAACAAGTCACCAGGCAAACACTACACACTCCTCCTAATGCACTTGAAATGGTTGGAAGTGAGTCTCGTCTTTGTTACAGTGGTGAAAATTGCACCAATTATGTCATCATGCAGAATGATCTTGCAGTAAAATGAAAAAAAAAAACCCCAACCATTTTATAAAATTATACCAATTATGTCATCGTGCATAATTCTCTTGCCATAATATGAAAAAAAAATGTATCAAATTTTGTGCATCTCTGTGGTCCTTTGTCGGAACATCTTGACAATGTTTTACATTTTGCTAATTTGACAGGCTTTGCAATGGCTGGTTTTCTCTCTTCTAGTCGGGGGGGTTGAGGGGATAAATGCACCATTCCCCTCGGAATATTTATTTATTTAAAATTATGTCCTGACTCTTTAGCTGAAAACATATCTTTATTCACACAGGAAAGGTTGTTCGAGCAACTCCCTGCAGATAGATTACTGGTGGCGTTCCACAAGTCTCCCTACTCCCTACTCGGCCAACTGATTTTTTGTTTCAGTTTTTTCCTGTACACAGACTATAAGTGTCTAAAATGTTTGGTGTTACAGTAGAAAACTAGTGGTGCTTCACAACTTTCAATCCTAGGTTCACGCTACAAAATGTAAAAACTGGAGATCCAGTAGGAACACTAGAAAAGATACAGGGGTTTATGACTGTCCTGACATATGACGTTTCAAGACTTAGAGGGGGAATGCTACAAACGTATTTAGTTGACGGCAGGCTTGGCTAACCGCCGTAACTTAGTGTTCATCATTTAGTCCACGACATCAGGACAGAACTCCAATGCAAACCAAGGAATTTATGCTGCTTTATGGAATAGGACCATATATGGAATGCTCAAATGTTGGCAGGTGGGAGGGCGGGGTACCTGCTGGCGTACTGCTCTATCCTGGAATGGGTGTCATCATGGGATAAGTGAGGTGACTGGGACAGCCTGGAGACGAATGGTGTAATTGAGATGAATGAGTTTGGGTGAGCGACCAAAACCTCATTTAAAGGATTCATAGGCACACACACACACACACACGCAAACACACACACGCACACACGCGCACACACGCACACACACGCACACACACACACACACACACACACACGCACACACACGCACACACACACACACACACACACACACGCGCGCGCGCATCCACAACCCAGCATGACCATCCGCAACGTCATCGCGCAAACAGGAATGGGGGAACAGGATGATCTACGAGGAGACCGGAAGGCTTTCGACAGCCGCTGCTTGGATTGCTTTAAGGAAAGCAAGTGAGCAAAGATGTTGGCGTCACGTGCACAGTCAAGTGTGGATGAGTCAGGCAGGTAGGCAACATGCAATTCATGCATGGCTTGAGGTGAGGCGGGAAAAAGCTCCCGGACGACGTGTGGTTTGTTACAAAATAAGTACTCAAAATAAATTAAAGGACATTCCGGTACTCGATTGTAGATACTCACTCGTACTGCTCCGGACACATGCTGATGAGGGTGATGGGACTGTAAGAGGACGGGGGGGGGTTGTGTTGAGGGGGTATCACAAAACATATCTGGGTCAAATCCACTCAGTGTGCCTCACAAAACACAGCAGGTGAGGGAAAGAGGGAAATAAGGTATGTTCGGTAGCACATGATCGTAAAAGTTAAAAGCCTCTCAGTGGCTTCCTGTTTTTTTTTTCTTTCACACATTGCTGCGTGACGATATGAATCAGCCTTGGCGCCGGTTCTACATTAAGGAGAGCACCGGTGCAGCTGCAACAAACATAGTGCCGAGGCATAATTAAGCAAAGACACGGGAGAGGAGAGAAGAGGGGAATGGAACACTCCTCATCTGCTGGTGCACGGGGGTGTGAGGAGATTTGTTATGAAAATGCCAGATGTTCGTTTTCTTTTTTAACTGTTTCATCAACCATACGCCACAGTGCAACCTACAAAATGCAAAGGTGGTTGTCCTTCCAAGATTGAATTTCAGTCCTATTTTTATCATGTGAAATACTAAAAATATAAATAAAAAAAAATAAAGCAGAGCAACTGACCGAAATGCAATTTTTTAAAATTTTCCAAAATGACAGTCTTTGCGATTTAAAAATTGCATTCTACTACTTTGTGATGTCAATTAGAATTTGATTAGCTGTGCGGCCTTTGATATAACGATAATATAAGTTGGTTAAACTCTGAATTTCCACTTTGTGGGAACCACTGTGACAGTTCTGCCTGTGGCTGCATTGGTCATTTTTAAGAAGAACCCTTCAGTGGCACTCACCTTTCCATATTGTCGCCCTCGAGGACGGTCTGGACCGGTAAGTACCCCAGTCGAGGGTGCTTGGCAAAGTATTTCTTGGAGCGGAATTTGTTCTTCAGCACTTTGGTAAAATCTCGCATGTCCTCGCCTGATGTCGTCTGGCGGAGACAAAGGGTTACATAATTTCAATGGGGGGGATGGTGGGGGGTGCAATATGTATCGCTCAAAGTTGACGGGAATGGAAGTCTTCAGCTGTCTTCGCAACCCACATCAAGTAGTTTGGAAGAGTCTTTAAAAAAAACCTCTTCAAGCTGTTGATTCCCACTTAGTTAAAGTTAACTGTCAAACTAAACCTAAAACAAAGAGAATTGCACCATGTGTATTCAAATCAACCCCTTAGTATAGCCTATAGCTTAATGGTAATGCTAACATATGCTATACGTTTTTTTTTTTTTGTTCAAGTCTCTCTGTGCAACGTTATAGGAAATGGTCCAAGTATCGATTTTAACTGCATTAGAGGTCAACGCCGAGCCGGCCCACTCTGTGAAACAAGTCTTCCTTCTCCATTAATCTCATCGCACACTTTTCCCTTCGTGGCAGTGACAAGTGGCGACTGCTCAAGGAGCCCATATGGAGGAGCTCCACGCATCGACTGATAAGGTCACGTATTGTTTTGGGGGGTTTTTTTCCTTCCCCTGATTCCATCAGCGGACTTTGTCAGGCTTGCCGGACTGCTGTCACCAGCCCAAATACTCTCCCCAACGTCGGCGCACTGATTGCTACCCGTCGCGTGCACTGGCAAGAGAGAAGCTCATCAGCGCGGCAGAAGCGAAGACAAGGAAGCAAAATGAAACAGACTCATCTAGCCGCAGACAATATTCATTACGTTTGCAAAATTTAAAAAGCAGATATATTTAAAAAAAAAAAAAAACCTTTGATACTAGAATTACTTTTCCTAATTTGAAGCTCATTTACAACGAGGCCATGGCTTATTTTCACAAATGTACCTTTGATGACATTCTTCTCGCTGCACAGAAATTGCATTACCCGATAAAGAGAAAAAAAAAAGAGCATTATTTCATGATTTCTTCAGGGAAATTTGAATTTGATCAGAGGCGGTCACCAGGATTGATGAAACGGTAAGCGAAAACATTTAAAGCGCCACGGCAGCTCTATTCATGAATTTGAATCCCTTTCAGCTTAATTTTAGGCAGAGTAGTTAATAGAATTGTGCTGCATAATATGGTTACAAATGTGCTATTTTGTCCCAAAAATGTGCATGCGTGTGCGTCTCACCGGCGTGCAGTACTCCACCATGGGATAATTGAGCTTGTGGCCCTTGGCGGTGCGCCCGGAGAAGAAGCAGCTCTGACACACGTCGTAGTTGAAATGCTTCAGGCTGCGATACCTACACACACACACACAAAAAAAAGGAGTGTTAGGACAAAAGTCAGGCTATTTGCAGACATTAGATGAGTTGTCAACTCTTTTTCAGATGGCCATTAAAGTGATTTAAAAAAAAGTACACCTTGAGAACAGATAGGACAACAAAAATGTTTGGAATTAATGTCAATAAAGACGTATCTTATTCAATTGTGATGTTCTCTTAAAAAAGACATGGATGGTGCAGCTCCCGCCGTGGTGCTCGATTGCCCGGCCACCCTGCACGCGTATCCACACGGCCACAGAGCCGAACAAAAGCATCTTACAAGCACTGACAGAGTGACAGACAATTGCATTTCCGCTCAAAACGCTCCTCAATAGGACAACACCTCCATTGTGATCAGGCACACCCAGAAAGCCATTTAGTGGCTTGAAAAAAAAAAAAAAAAGAGCGACATAATAGCCGGAGTCCTTTATCTCAATCCTCTTCGGGGACTTGGCTGACGGATGAGCCATCACACATCGTATATCACAGAGCTGAACAGCTTCGCACGAGTCAAAGACACCATTATGCGTTGCGTCTAGTCATGAGGGGGAGGCGTTCAGTTACCTTCAGAGCGGGATGGGCCCACACGCCACCTTGAGTCTCAAGCTCACCGACAAACACACCACTGCTAGATGTGCCACAAAAATTCAGGGCCAGCACTGAGGTCTATTTATAGAATATCTTCAAGTTGGCATGATGGAAACAACGAGGCTTTATTAACCCTTTCATGCACCCCGTAACCTCATAACATGATAAGCTGTCCACTGTAGTAACCACTGTCCCTGAAAGGGTTCATGAGAGAGAATGTCGAGAGTTCAAGTGCAATGTGTAACACGACAGCATGTCTGCAAAGGCGAAAAGCTGGTCATGTATCAATTTGAGCTCATTTTATAAACTGATATGGAAGCTGCGAAGGCCACAATTCACACGGTCACGCAACATGCAGACTGACTGAACCAACAGGCATTTCTGGGCTCTCATGTGGCGACGCCCACGTCACTCACCGGGAAGGCCCTGCCTTCGAAAGCCATAGACAGTCAAAATCTCGAAAGTCCAAGCCCCATATCGCAAGTTTACTGTATTTTTGGTTCCTTATGTATGTCTCAGCTACTCAATTGGTTCGTTTTCAACCGCCAACAGCAAACAAAATTTCGGTTGAAAAAGCTCCCCGAACCTAGTCCAAAACTGAGACTGTGATTTCCTCAACGCTTACTCCGCACTCTCCTTGCTTCTGTCATCGATCAGTGACATGACTTCGGAGACACTTGATTCATCAAACGTTTTTTCTGGTTTTCGGTTGGTTGAAAGAAGACCAGTTCGCCACACGGCATCTTGGCACGATGTTACAATTTCACAAAATGGAAAATAAATAATCGAACCAGAACAAAACGTGCGTGTGTGTTATGGGTTGTTGGCCAACATCGTGTGTGAATGTTCAAACCCTGTGGAGGTTTAAATGATATTTAGTGAGTGGTCTGGCCTCTGCTGACATTTAGATAAATGCCCACCAGAGCAGAGCTGCCCTTTATTATTATCAGCAAACATCAGCGTGTGTGCGTTCTGCCTTTGAACTGCGCACAGCCACACACCCACCCACACACAGACACACTGAAACACGCAACCTCCATTTCACAAAGAGCTCCCGGCTCAGTGCAAGACGCGTACCTGAAGCCCACAATGGGACACTCCTTGCAGATGTTGCACTTGGCCTGATGCTTGGCCGTCTCGGCGGCGGCCACTCGGTGCAGGACGGGGAGCCACACCATGGACTGAGGCTCCATACGCATCCAGTCCACAAACTGCCTGGGCTCCAGTTCCACCTTATTGGTCGCCTACCAGACAAAGGAGGACATGGACAAAGCGTGTTTGGTAACTGGTCAGGGTTATGACAAAAATAAATAAAAAAAGCTCCAGGCTATTAATTGTCACTCCCAGTTGAAGTTTACTGCCAAACTAAACATCAAACAAAGAGACCTACACGCTGTGTATTTAATTTAAAGCAGCTAAATAACTTTACCTTTGGGAATGCTACCTTAATGCTAACACATGACAGTGTTGTAAACCTTGAAGAACTGAGATTGACCACCTTTTTTGTTTGAAGACGAAAATGAACCAATCTGAGAAGGCTGTTCATAATAATGTCAGGGAAGAATTCCTGCCCCCTGGCCGAGCCCAAAAAAAAATCAAACATAACCTTTCTGACACTGACAATCAACAAAAGGGCAACAAAATGTTGCAGTACCTTTCAACGGACTCAATTGTGAATCTTTTAATTAGTGTCGATACTCCTTAACTCATTCAGTACCAGCCAATTCTAGACGAAGTCTGAAAAGACGTTTAAAAACGTCTTTGGGAGTGAATGAGTTAATAAGCACGGCAGTTTTTCAACTTTCAGCATGTTTTCCGTCCTTGCCATATATAATTGAGCATTGTAAAGTGAATTCAGTAGAAGAAAGCGGGAAAAAAATTTGATACGGTATCATATGGGCTCAATAAGTGCCCCAAAGGCCAATGAAAAAATAGCAGCCACACCCCAGTTTTCGCTATGCAGAGTCCATATTACTCAATCATAAATAATCTCCACATAGACAAATGGAAAAAACAAAAACAAAAAAAACAATCTAATTATCAATATCTTTCGAACTGACTCAATGTCTTCATGCGCTCAAGTCAGAAGTATAGAATTACGATGTTTACACACAAGCTACCGCAGCGTGAAGGGAGTGACCCCCGATAAGACAGATGGACGGTTAAATGGAAGCCAGTGACAAAAGTACAGTCAAGGAAGCCAAATTTATAGCCGTGCTATGCATTCATCATGCGATCGTTAAAGCAAATGGATTGGACGTCATTGACGGGACGGACACAGGTGTCACGCAGGGCCTGCGCTTGTGTGTGTGTGCAAAACGTTTCAAGGAACCAACTTAGTTTGATGATTGAATGACTTCTGCACGACTGCAGCACATCTGGCGTGCCAATTCGGGATGGAGCCAGGGTGCTATTTATTTTGCGCGTGTGCATCCACAGGAAAAAAAAAAGAAGAAATTTATCGCCTCACCCCAATTTAAATGCCCACTTCCCGGAAATGAAACCGTGGTGGAAGAGAGCGAGAGCAAGCGCGAGAGTGAGAGAAAGAGGAATGGATGCGAGATCCCCGAGGGGATAAAGACATCGTTAAATGCCAGGAACATCCAATGATAAAGCTGCTAGATTGATTCGCTGGCTGTCGTAAAGCAGCGGGGAGGACAGGCGGCAGCTGACCGCAGGCCATGAGCGGCTGTGCGGTTGGTCAGCACGTCTTCAATATTCTAGTCCTCCTTTGGCTTTGAGGTGGTGACGCGGCAGAATAGAAATGAGCTTTGATGAAGACGCTCCACTACTGTCTGCTACTTCCACTTGACTTTGGGTGAAGTCAATTGATTTCCCCGCTTCGCATCCCACAAAGCATCCTCCAGTATGCAGCATAAATGTTCCAATCTGAGGGCCTTTTTTGTTTTTTTATTAGTCTACTAAATTTTTTTTTTTTAATGCACGACACGCCAGCGTAACTCGTATATTGTAACATGCTGCGTCCTTACGTGCTGGAAGCAGCTGCGCACGCTGGGCTCGATGTTGGAGCCTCCGAAGGCAGCCACCTCTCCGAGCTGCTTGGGGATCTGGATGGCCTCGTGAAGCAGGAGGCCCAGCTGCCGCTGGTCACATGTTTCTCCCGCTGACGCCGCCTGACTGAAGAGATCTGCGGAGGGATGGATGGAGGAAGTTATAAGGCGAGAGGATCTTCTCTGTGTTTCCATTTTCTGTTGCGTTTGTCCTCGCTGGAGTCCTGAAGTGAATTTTATTCAACATGTGCAATGTAATTGTGTGTGGTCAACGACGGACAACCCGACCACAACTTCTCCTTGGCCCCACAGGCCAATAGAAAATTGTCACATAGTAGGCACGCCCACTAGTTGCTAGGTAGACTTTATCGGGCGCAATTCTAATGGCCACCAAGGCCAATGAAGAGAATTATCATTTGCTTCCACGGTCACATGTTGCTAGGCAGAAATCACAGGTCAAATGGATGAAAATGCAATACATCAGCAGTCCTCAACTTGTTAGCAGGCAAAATTCGACCTGCCCCCGAAGACAAATGGGGGTGAGGGGGAATGGTTTTCACCAGTCTTGCTGCCTGCCTTGTTGCCAGGCAGATTTCATGGGCGCAATCATAACTGAACAACGGGCTAATGAAAAGAAAAAAAAAAGTGCCATGCCCCACTGGCCCATTTGTTGCCAGGCTGAGTTCATTGAGCTTAATTACAACAGAAACCCATCTGATTTGTATTAAATATAAATTCACAAGAGAACATCACATTTCCAAAAATAAAAGGTCATTGTTCACTCCTCACATTTCGTCTGATAGAAACTACAATAGAGTGCATGAACTAAACCATGCTAACCTCTCACAAGAGTCTTTCCTCTTGAAGAGAATCACGGTGATTGATTATAGTGGTACTTTTAGACATCTCTCACACGCACACACACGAAGAACTGAGACAAAGGGCATGACAGCTCTTTGTGCTCTGATTAAAGCTGACTTCAGCCCCATTTCCCTCATTCCTGTAAGGCGTGTGTGTGACTTCCTCCAAACACACCACTTTATGACATCAAACCTATCAATACCAATGTGCTCGCAGATATCGTTTGACACAGCCGACTATGTGTGTGCGCGTGTGGGAGCAATTTCTGAGCCAATGAGAGTGCGGGGGGAGAGGAAAAATGCGATCAGGCGTGGATGATCCCCTTCACAGCCTAATAGAATGTGCCGAGGGAATGCCGAAGCTCAGCGAGGGAACATTTGACGGAAAGGCATGTGCAAAGGGGAGGAAAAGGAGGAAAGGGAGCCGAAGTAAACAATGACGGAGTGACACTGGCGGACAATTGGGACAAGGAGAGGGAAGGGCAATAAAGGAAAAAAAAACCCAAATACATTTACACCGACTCATCCTCCAAATAAACATGCAAGGACAATGATGTAAAGCGTAGGAGGTCGCTCATCCAATTACCCCAGCAGCATGGAAAGCCGTTTTGAGCAGTTAGTTGACAGACTGTAGGAGTAGGCTCTTTGTCCGCTAGTGCCCTTATAAAATGACTCGCGCACTGACTTTCTCCATCCGTCTGTGTGTGTGTGTGTGTGTGTATGAGTGAACATAACTTACATTTGTATTTCTCCTCGAGGTGGCCCTTGCAGAGAGACAGCAAGCCAATCTTCATTGACATGACACGGATCTTCCCGCTTCGACCGCTTTTAAAATCAACACAAGAATCAATCACACGTGGAAAAAAAAAATCATATCAATTTATACGAACAAGAGAAACATGATTCATTCATATGGAGCTGATCCATTTTAGGGCAGTGTGGTCTTGGAGGTCTATGGTCTGTGGCACAGGTGTCAAACTCAAGACCCCGGGGCCAGATCCGGCCCGCCATGTCATTTTATGTGGCCCGCGGAAGCAAATCTAGCATGCCAACTAGCATGATGCTTGCGAAAATCTCGACCCAAAACTTAAAAATTTCATACGTAATAAATAAGAGACATCTAGTAAGCATTTTCTTGTTTCCAAACCCCTCATTACAGTAACTTAAACAATTGTTGAATAAACCATCATTATTGACTTTTAAAATTTTGTTTCAGTCATAACGGCCCTCCAAGAGAAACGGTAACTAAAATGTGGCCAACGACAAAAATTTGTTTGACACTCCTGGTCTACGGCAACCTTATTATCCGACCCATTTTCCTACCCTGCTCTCTGAGATTTTTTTTTTTTTTTTTGGATGACAGCACCTCAGACGTATTTGTGTCTTTGCAATAACAGCTTTTGTTTCTAACTATGCATTCAAACATACGTGTCGTAGACATTGAGCAGCCAGTTGAGACACATGTCGACGCAGAGGGGCACGTTAACCAGGTCTTTGTGCTCCTGCTCCAGGCCATCATAGATGGTCGTCAGGCAGTTGATGACGTCCGGGACGGACATCAACTGGTTGTTGTTGGTCAGCTTGTGCTGCGCAAAAGTGTTCTGGGCCACGTTCAGGTCCAAAAGGTCCACTGCAGATGGAGGACATGTGATGAGACTAATAAAATCCACGATGAACTTTTGAGCAGTGGTGCCAAGTGACATTTGAGAAAGAGAAGGAGCTAAAAAGTGGCCCACCGTGTTCATAGAAGCATATCGGAGAGTGAATAGCGAGAGAACAGATGGATCATCATGATTAATTATTGAAATGATGGAAATTAACCAGTCAGTTTCCACAAATCTAATTTGCTGGTGACAATCTTTTCACGCAGTTTTTTTTAAATAAAGCACAGGGGGAAAAAAAGATGAAAAGGCAGAATTGGGGCTTCTCATAAAACTATAGACACAAATTTTTCGGCTTTACGATTTCACCTCTGCTCATTAACTGTGTCAGTCAACACCTCTGTCAGTCAACATTTGTTATCACCGACATCTCCGTCAACTTCCTTGCCTTATGTTACCTCCTGTGCACCAGGGCCACAGGCGCACACACACGTTCGCTAGCTGCCACGCACTCGTTTGTGCCATTCGAGGCCCCCCTGGCACCGACTTAACCCAATTAGACGTTTTATTGTATGCCTGTCATGCGCGTGTGCGTGCAAATGTGTCATTCACACACATTACATGAGCAGACATTTGCGAAAAAAAAAAAAAAAAAAAAGACGAAACACAAATGAGTCCCGTGGATCCGTGTATGACATTGGGATTGGATTGCCTACGTTTGGAAACAATCGGGCTAATGCATCCCCCGCAACAAATAGCGACGCGTATTGAAAAACAACAGTGCAAAAATGATGGGTTTGCGTCGTTGCAGCTCATTAGCGGTCCAGCACAAATACTCCGGCGCACCAGCTTGAAAGCGCACCTGCACTGAGGAGTTTTATCTTTTTGCAGGGGGAGACAGCTGGGTTGTCTCAAAGGGTGGGCGGCTATTATCACGTTGTCTCTCGGGTGAGTGATTGTTGAGACTGCACTGTGCTTCCTTAACTCTACTACAGACATCGTTACAGGTATATACAAGGTCTGTAACGAAAATTATGACAGCTTGGGACGAAGTGCCGTTACCCAGCAAACTGGAAAGGACGTTTAAAATTAAAGAGTCAATGCTCTTTAGCTGGTTAACTGGTTTTTGGTCTCGGTCCTGTCATGGTCTCGGCTTACATCCGTCTCGGTCTCTTTGAGTTCTGGTCTTTGGGCAAGTGCGTACAAACGTGCTACAGAGCACTCGCGCTTCCCCGTGTATATTTGCACAAATTTATCTTCAGTCCTTCCATGCTGTGTTGTTCACTAAAGTAAAAGCAATTTGAACAGCGTATCCCCTTGTTGCGCCCACTTAGTAGCATTTGTGTGCGCGTGTGTGCGTGACTTACAGCACAGAGCTTTCTGCAGACGGCGAATCTTCATGGCGGTGCGGTACGCCGAGAATCTTACGTTGTTCAAGTCCGCTGTGAACAAAAAGCAGAATTTTACTGTGTCCATCATTGTGAAATGCGACAGACTGCCAGATTTGGTATCGATCGGATGAAAGAGGCATCAAATGAGCTTTTGTGTTACCTACCTAGCGACTGGTAGAGCTCCGTCATCTTGGGATGGTCCCAGCAGGTTGTTTGTGTCTGATGGCTGAAAACAGCAGAAGAAAAAAAATGCCATCAGGATAAAGACCATTAGTGAGTGCCAGGTGCCACACGTAGATCGCTGGCCAGTAAGCCACAATGCAAGTGGACTGTAACATCAAAAAGTGAAGACATCACTCCGTTGGCAACAGTGGCTCGCACTATTTGATGTGTTTGTGTTGCGAAAGCTGTCGTCGCTGTTTGTGTTCTCAAATACCGTCGGTGTGTCCAGTGAAAGCAAGAAAAAACACACTCAACTGTCAATCAAATGCCACTCCCACAACCTGGGAAATGGATGCTAACTTCTTTAGCATCTTTATTTTGCCTACTTAAGAAGCCATATTAGATCTTCTAAAATACATCCCATGTAGCTACAACGGGGCGCTCTAAAACAGCCACGCCAGCCCGACACACGGCCAACAACGAGGCGCACTATTATCCGAAGCAAAGTGCGTTTTCGTGGTGTGAGTATAGTTAGCTAGCTAACTCCACGTCGCGATTACTGAATTCGCTTTACATGGTCTTTTAACATCCTACCAAGCAAAGTCAAAGCTGACACAGCAAAAAAAAAAAAAACAACCAACCAAACCAAAAAAAAATGCAAATATCAGAGCCGAAGTAAGCAAAAAAAAAAAAGGTGGCTGTGTGCAAATAAGATCCCACCGACGGAAACCCACCGCAGAGCTCCATTTCCTGTTTGTTTATTACCCCATTACGAATAAAATAGAGCCCAATAAATAAGCAGACTGCAGCGTGCAAGCTGCTTCTATTGCCGCTCATAATGACGGAGGCGCGCGGTCGCCCCGCTGCACAACAGCGCGGGCCGGCGTTTCTATCAACGCTGAGGGCGCAGCGCGTGTGTGTAAATCAGCAGCTCATGAATGCCGAAATGAGAACGGCGGAGCTGTCAGCGTGCGTTCACAAACTTTGACACAGATGCTACTAAGATGGTGGAGTTTCGATAAAACAGCAGGAAGCGCGTATGGGGGGGGGGGGGGGCAAGGGGACAAATAGCTTCTCAGGTGAGCAGTTCAGTTGGGAGAGCTGTAGTAAAAGTTGGAGCCTTTTTTTTTTACATGGGTATGTAAAAAATGGGTATGTGTTAAATGAGCAATGAGAGAAAGCAATTTCTGTAGAATGCTGTGTATGAATGCTGAAGACTTGATGATGAACTGGAATGGTTCTCGCAGTCATATTCTTTATCCTCAGTGAAGATACATACTCATCTTGTCTTATACTGCCCTCAGGTGGTGAAAGCAGGCACACCAGAGGGAGCAGTGCAATGGCAATTGACTTGATGCAAAGTACAAAAACTGTACAATGGCAAGAACTGGCGGAATAATCAAAGAAATATTGGGAGCGGAACATGTGCTAATAAGCTTAAGTGTGTTTAAAGTGTGTGGAACCCACCTATTACATATCCCAGAAAGTCATCAAAACAACAAAATGTGACACAATGAGATGATGAGTGCCGTTTCCTTTTATCTCTACCAATTTGAAATGAAAATAGACTGCCGGCAAGTGGTGCCGAAACAGCCCTTGTTGCTGCGTCAGGACCAGCGGGGGGCCTAGTGAAAGGACAGAGCGATCCACTCTGGATGCTGACATTTTGTCTCCAGAGCCATTATTAAATGCCATCTCTCAGTAAGCATCAACAAATCAAATAAGGTCTCTGGAGGCTAAAGTGCAGACTGCGGCAGGTAGATAAAAATGGATGAGTCACGGCAGTTTTTTTTTTTTTTTTAAGTAGGAGGAATATGATCAGCGTTTTTGACATTTTTTAGTACGCACATCCACTTGCGGATTAAAGGGTAAAAATGTACACCTTGATTTGTATGCCAATTTGCCGATTGCAATGGTAGAAGTTGTGAGAATTAGTGACGGGCGAACAGATGGACGGATGCGTGGGGTATCCCTCACATAAAAAAATAATTGTAATCATTTATTAAGTTTAGCGCACCGCGCTGAAATTGAATTTACATTCCGGTTGAGTTCACGTCTGACGCCTATGTGTGCTTTAAACCCCTGTTCCACTGATTTGTTTACGAGAGTGGGTTGCTGCAGGTTCAGCGGTCGGCCACATCTGTGTTCAAACGCTGCTGGCTTTTATCTCCCAACAGCTAAACACATTCCAATAATAACAAAT
Source organism: Hippocampus guttulatus (assembly GCF_054856545.1). Taxonomy (NCBI): domain Eukaryota; kingdom Metazoa; phylum Chordata; class Actinopteri; order Syngnathiformes; family Syngnathidae; genus Hippocampus; species Hippocampus guttulatus. The sequence goes on along the minus strand of NC_141283.1, from coordinate 2,335,517 downwards.
CGACCGTCCGTCTGCCCCCCCCCCCCTCCTCCCCGTGGGTCCAAACACAGTGTATGTGGTTCAAACGCTTCTTATTGATCTTTCCATTTAGAACCTCATAAAAGTCAAGTTAAAAAAAGTCAGTGACATATACAATATGAAATAACCTTTTGGAACACTGCAGACAACGCTGGAAAACAAATAAAAAATACAAATGATAATAAAATATGACACCAAAGAGTCAATGTATTAAGCAAGGTGGAACTTCGAAGGCAGTGATTGCCATCCACCGTGTCATTAAATTAAATGTCGTGAGCTCTTTGCAGATCACTAATTGTTTTGTCAATAAACAGTTGACATTACATGCAACAATGTTTTCAAGAGTGACATTTCGAATGTGAGCGAACTCGAGAGTGAAACAAATATGCAGTCTGACTTGGGCAGTCAGCAGTTTAGGCGGTTGGATGATTTGTGGCTAACGAAGCTAAAAAAAAGTAACTGCTCCTGTTTCACCTGATTTGACCAAAAAAAAAAAAGTGAATGGGAAGCAAGACAACAAGCTGAAATTGTGACTATCAGAGCGGCAAGAGATGCGCTTGCCACTGTCAAGCAGGTGTTATCTATTCACCAGGTAGACACGTCGAATCAGCAGAAAGACAACTGTTTTGGGGAACTGAGCTGAATATGACACGTCAGTGGAGGTCTTTGTTATAATGACTGTGCCCGAGAAACATTTCAGTGTCAATGAGCTGTTTTTGAAGTCGCGTTTGCTTTTTTGCTTTTTTTTTTTTTAGTCCTTTTGCGATGCAAATTATGGACATTAAAGTAAAAACTGCAGCAAGCTAAAATAAACACATTCATTTGGCAAGTGTGTGTGTGTGTGTGTGGGGGGGGGGGTTGTATCCCACTGGATAAAAATCAAATCTGAAAAGAAAATTGAGGCGTGCAAATGGGCCTAAGCGGCTGCATGTCATACATTTTCCCACATGCATTTGTGAGCCTCTGTTGTTGGCCGCTGAAAACAATGTGAAACGTTTTCATCATAATTTCAATATGTATATTGGGTACAAACACAAAACTATATAAAACAAATTTTAAACTACACATACTTTCTTATCTGCGGAGTTGTCATGAGTCTTATGATTGAGTAAATTTACTGTATTTAATCTACGACTCCTGGCAGGTTCCACAAAATGGAGCCTTCTCCCTCCCTAAACATTGAACCACATTATCACATTTTTTAAAACGGTTTCCAAGCTACAAAGGGTTGCTTAACTTCCCCGTCTCCGCTAACAGTAAATCAGTGCAATTTCCTGAGATAAATATTTGTATGTAGGGTGTATATGTAGGTCAGTGCTTCTGTTGGGCCTCGCTGCATCTGACCAACAACCACTGGAGTAGAGCAACTATTTTAACCAACGATGTCACACATTTTTCTGGACACTTACTTGATATAATATGGAACTTTATTTTGAGACACCGCCCGCTGCCAGGGGAGCTGCACAGAAGCTAGGGAGACAAGGAAAGACCACAATGAGAGACTCAAGTAAAAAACAAAAACATGCATGAAATAGAGAGGAAGTGGGTGGGCGGGGCTTTCCAGGCAGATGGAAGAAATAGGAAAAAATAGGAGCGTATAAAATATAGTTGGCAGACCTGTATAACCGAGGCAACTGATGCGCCCAAAAATGTCTCAGCAATCCAAAGCTGCATTAAGACTATTAGCGGTGACTATTAACGCTTGGTTGATTCCCACAATCCCTTTTCTGACAAAGGCATCGAGGAGCACACGAATGAAAATAAATTTAAAAAAATAAAAATAGAGATTGGGAGATAAGAGCAAGGCTTTATTGATCCCTGAGGAGAAATTATGCTACCGGGGTAATGAGTGTCCATGTGAGATGATAGACGCTTTCTGGTTTGTCTGTCCTTGAAATAATGTCCCAACTGAGGGCCAATACTGCATTAAAAAAAAAAACAACAACAACAACAACAGAAAAACAACCCATATGTGATTTCAAGCGAATGTTTGCTACTCACTGGATAAGAAATGCTGAGAGGAGGGGCCAAAGTCTCGGTGGGCTTCCTGGAGGAGTTTCAGTCTGTCCTCCACTGCCACCTGCAACAAGAGTCGTCCAAAAGATTATTCAAAAACGCAGCCCGATTTTGAATCGCACTGATGCAAAATGGCCGAGGAAGCTTAAGTTCAAACAGGTAAGCGTTCAAATGACTTTATAGGACAACGGATCTTCGGTTTTCATCTGCCCTTGTGATGGTATGACTCAAATTTTCAGCAATTACTGGTATGTTGCGGAAAATAGCCTTGCGGTACCAAGCTGTGATTATACACAGGGTGTGTTTGGAACAAAAGGTGAAATGGGAGGGATGAGTAAAAAAAGAAAAAAAAAAAAGACTAGACAAGTCCAGATAAAATACTGTAGCATGATAGGAAAAGTGTTTAATATGGCCGCATCCACTGAGGCTGCGCTGTACCTGTAGTAGCTTCCACCTCATGTTGAGCTGGTCCAGCTGCCTGGAGGCAGTGGAGGACAGCTGGATGTCCAGCGGAGTCAGCTCTGCAGAAAGCTCATTTACTATCTGGACATCCTGACGCAGCGGACTGATTTCCTCCCGGAACACCTAAAATAATAAATAAATAAAGGAAGGAGGAGAAATGGGTTGATGGTATACAAATAAATGCAACTTTTCTTCTTTTAATTCTCGATGTAGCCCATGTGCTAAGAGAGGGCTTGACTCATGCTAACCAGAGTCTGGTCGATGTGGTCCTGCAGGGAGTCGATGAGCAGGTCGCCCACAGGCTGCCAATCGGACTTGGCGTCCTCGGCCCGAGTCAGCCGCAGATCCAGTTGGTCCATAGAGCTCTGGAGCTCCTGCAATCGCTCCAGGGCTTGCTCCACCTGATTCTGCCAGCCTCCCGCGTGTCCCCTCAGACGCTCCCAGCGCTCCCTCACCTCGCCCGTCTGCTTGCGAATAGCCCGAGCCAGGCCGCGGGCCTTTTGCTCCGGGCTGAGGTCTGGAAGGAATCAGGGAAATGATAAACAAAACAGTCTTAGTGTTATTTATTGGAGGATGCTTGCTGGATGAACATTGTGGTCTTCTACAACCGTTTTCCTGAGCGTGGAATTTGCTCTCCGGGGTGCTGATTGAATTGAGTACGAGCATCTTTAAACATGCAGACAACAATCAAAAGCCTAATAAGAGTGGAGGAAACGTACACAATTAACTGTTTACCACTGTGCCACATCCCAACGACTTTGATTAAACACGGCGCATACACTTCGATGTCAACTCATCGGTTTATAAAAGCGGACGATACTTTGATCGCGGCGTCAAGAGAGCACAGCGATGTCTGTCGACGCTCTGAAGTCGTGCCACACCCCCATCGCGCCCTCTTGGCTCTCTTTAATTATTAACGGGGGGGAAAAAAAACGAGGATCGTTTGAAGGCAAATGTGGTGACTGGACAAAATCTGAATAATTTAAGAGTGGTAACCTTAACGAGTTGATGCATTTTTTAATTTCCCAATGGGGTCAGGATTGCCAGGACGGCCGACATATCAATGGATTGTGTTGCAAAACTTAAGTGCATCTTGCTTGCTTTGGATATCGAACTTCGTTAAAGGATTGATCGGTTTGAGAGAGAAAAAAAAAAAACACTGGCTCCATGACTTAAGTCATCAAATTCAATTCTGTGTGCTGCACTGTCAACACAGTGTTATCCGGCTTCAAGAACAGTCCTGCCCAAGTACCAACCTGTCTTGGGCTGCAGGTTCTTGCGTGGTTCTCCCGGACCTTCAATGGGCTGCTCTGCCAGAAACATGCGAGCTTGCTCCAATGTGCTTATCACCAGCTGCTCGCGTTCTTTCAGTTCCGACTGCAGCATCTAAAAAATAAATAAAATAAAAATAAATAAAAATGAGGAACGCATTCAAAGGCGTTAAAGGAGTTCTATCAAAAACAACAAATCGCAGTTGCTTTTTTTGAGTCGAATGAAACACTTGCATATGGCCTTCGTGATCGCAATGATTTGCCCCAATGATGGACACTCACTTAACCTTTGAGAGAAGTAGGGGAGGAGGGACGTTGCGATATAACAGTATAATTATTTTCGTTTTAACACACGCAAGACCCCGCGGGACTTCATTGCTTATCGGAGTGTGTGATTGCTTTACGAGGCGACAGTGTAAGTGTGAGACGCTGCCAGGCAGCTTGACGAAATGGGACGAGCTCGCTCGGTAACGCCACTTTCACGGCTTTTAAAACATGTACACAAGAAACAAGATTCTTTTTAACTCATTCAGTACCAGCCAATTCTGGACCAAGTCTGAAAAGACGTTTAAAAACGTCTTTGGGAGTGAATGAGTTAACTGCGAAATTTCAAAGTTCAAGACAATATTAAAAGGCGTGAAACAAACACTCACCACATCAACAAACCCCAGTGCCCTCTTCCCAAATGTTGAATATATCATAAAAAGTAGACTTTTTTTTTTAAACATTTGTAACAGTTTAAAAAAATCCAAGATAAAAACCTTTTTTTAAGTCAACATAATCACTTCATTTTTTTCTTGTAATACTCCACCACATATCAGACTTTTCATTTCTATCATTATGAGTGATTCTTTTTTCCAAACAAGGAACTCGCAACAAATCTAGATTTTTTTAAACAACACCCCCTCCCAAAAAAAAAAAAAAAATTGCAAAAAAAAAATATTTCCTAAAACGACCTCATATGGATAATTTAAGATGTATATAATTTGTGCAACACAACTAATGGATTATTTCCGAGGCGACTCAAGGTACACGTCCCTGCAGCTCTCCTACGTAACAAATATCTTCTGTCGAAATGGGATGTCAAGACAAAAAAAAGCAAAGAATAGCTCAGCTGGAGTGTGGGAATTTAAACACCCTCCACCGGTCTTGAAACGTGTCCTCTTTTGTTCCCGTTTCCTGCACGTGTTCACTCAAGGCAGCCCAAGTTCACGGAGACTGCCAACAAGTGAACAAACGCAGGCCTAGCGCTGAAAGAAGGCACGGGGGGGACGAATAAATGAAACCGCCGGGTTTGCTAATAAATTATTTTTGAAATGGTTCCTGCGCAGGAAGCGTAGTGGACGGATATAGCAAGAGAGATAAATCGAAGGCAACTTCCTCGACGGGCAGTAGGCGTATGAAGAGGCCAAAGGAGGTTTTTGGGAGGATAGGAAAACAAAATGAGGGGGGAGATAAAGTGTGAAGGATGGCTTATTCAAAGATCCATTGGATTATTCGTTTCATTTCGAAGCGATGCTCTTGGCTGCACTGAGCGTCCACTTGGCATTTCCTCAAACAAATAAAGACTAAAGAATGGAACATTTGTGAAATTAAAAACAAATCTGCTCGACAAACAAACCAGTCAAAATGAAATAAAAGCCAATGCAAATGAAAAATCCAAAACGATTCCTAATGCTGATCCTCGCAGAGCCAAAGTGCGTGAGCCCTCTATTACATCATCATCAATTTTTTTTTTGTGTGTGTGTGTGTGCGTTCAAAAACTTTTGGCGTGTGTTCAAAAAGTGAGGCGGGGTATGTGGTCTCTTCAAGTCTTTTCAATTAAAAAAAATTTAAATTTCACAAATGTAAAAAAATATATCAACTACATATTTAAGCCAATGTGCTTTTCATTTCGCTGACAAATCCCATCTGGCCGGTAAAAGATAAGACACAGCTGGCTATGTTCGAGATAAAAGGCTGCTCTTCTTTTCATCACTTATCACAATTGGACTCAGCATGTGTGCTTTAAGTACAAAAAAAAAGTCTGGCTTTCAGTGAGGATGACCTTGGTCGACATTGTGCAATTGTGGCCGCCGCACTGAATGATTGAGGCTTGGTGATGTTTGCTCGCGCGGCCAAAGGTGCACAGCAAAGAGTGTTATCGCTAAACGCCGTCGGCCAATTCTAACTCATACCCGCTACAACACAATAAGCACAGCTCAAGCCCTCATTTTCCTCCCGGAGACATTGAGGGGGTATCAAAATAGTGAGGGGGGGGGGGGGGGGGGGATAGATGGCCTGTAACTTTACAATTTATCACGAATGGGAATTTGGCAAAGCTCCAGTGGAGTGGTGAAATTTGGAAGGCGACAACAATTTTCATCAACAGTATCGTGTATGTTACCCAAGTGTGGATACTAGTACCACTGGTGGTACAATGGCTCCCTGTAGTGCTCGACAAAAGAATTACTAAGTACAGTTTAGCTGTATTTAACTTTTTTTTTTTAAGTATGTTTAAATGTCATTTTTAAGACGTTTTATTTTGGTAATTTCTTTTTACTTTCATCCTCACTGCTTTCACGCTATTATTAATACAGCTATATGAAAAACATGCCGATATAGTGTAAAAAACCCCCAAAAACAATCACTCCAGAAGTCTGGAATTGGTAATGGCACGTTTTTTTTTTAAGCGCTGAGAGACGCAAAAATCAAAGCAGCACTTTACCTTTAATAACAAGCGATTTCACAGCTAGCCGATCAGCGGCTAGCGCTCGCGTCTAACGACATGAAGCGATCGATTGTCGACGTAGTTTTAGATCCTAATTTTAGGTATAAACCTTCAAGCTCTGCCATTATTAAAGATTATAGGATAATAAGTGGAATATAATGTGGGTCAAAAGGGAAGTAACACATCATTTTTTAGTTTTATTTTTTGGCACAGGCTAGCAATATTTCTGCAATAACAGTGTGGGGGTCATCCATTGTTTCTCCGAATGTGTTCTCGAATGTGACTGATGATTCTCTCATGATGTTAAGGTGAAAAGAGCCAAGCACATTTATTGTTCTCCGCTGGAAGCTGGCCTGCGCTCGACGACATCCTTTGTAGGCCTTCGCACAGTATCTCAGAAAATGAAGAACGACCCGGCCAGAATTGGAAATGTTTTGTTAAATGTTTTTAGGAGGTAACACTGAAAGTAGTGAAGTGGAACGGTGTAAATTTCATGCCCCCCCACCCCCCCCAACCAAAAATAAAACGCAACTCAATCCACTAGTCTATATTGCTAGCAACAAAAGTGAGTCAGCGCCCGAGCGCAAACGACGTTGAATTTCCTTATTCTTTTGTCTACAATGATCATTTATTATTTTACAATATGAGTTAACTGAATCTTTAAAACGTGTATTATTTTATGAGTTCAACAGTTTTTATGTTAAGTTTATGAAACAGTAGAAAAAAAATTTGAACCACGCCAAAAAATCTATTTTACAATCTATCATCTATTTCTAAATATATATGAATTGTGAAGGGAATACGCCAAGTGTCATTTCACCTGAGATCGTTAAACATAAATCGAACCAGCGCGCAGTCCGTGCGCATGAGGCGTGACGTCTAACAATGTCAGGACTGGCGCGAGCTCAGTGAGGGTAGCGGACGGCGTAGTAAACGGTCTCCGCAGGCTGCCTCATCTATCTGAATGGAATTCCATGTCAACAATATCCAGCGCTTGTAATAAATAACCGCAACGGCTGACAGCCACCAATGAAGACAAACTTACAACCTGGGTCAGCATTGATTACTTAAGACACAAGACAATGATACCGTGCGGGGACGACGGCTTGAACGCAACAATGATCCGGCGGATAAACTGACGTGGTTGATTATTTAAATGCATTCAAACAAGTTTTATATGCACCGTTGGCTGCTGATTGCTTGCAATAAAACTGTCGATTAATAACCAAGGACGCACAAAACAGTTTGTTTATTTTCGTAGGGGACTGCCGCAAACTGCAATTCATCTTAACGTGACATGCCTGACCACTTGCCTGATGATGAATAATAACACTGGTGATTACCGCTTGGTGATTTACAAGCACGGGATGTTCCTGCGGTTTCAGCAAACAGCTAAGCTGCCTGCTTTTTTTTTGTTGACAAAAACGACAAAATGGAGATTTCACACAGTGACGCTCCACTTAACGTGATTTTATTTTATGTTTTTTTTAAATTCTGGAAAGTTGCCCTTTGCCATATGGCAGTTCACTTTTGGCGGTCTCCCTTTATCCCAGATTTTTTTTTAATCATAATTATCTCGTTTTATATCACAGATCTTACGCAGCAATAAGGGCGAGCCAGGAGGAAAGAGTGCCAAAAAGACAGAATGTCGAAAGTTTACGATCATTTCACACTTAAAATAGTAACCGTACCGTAATCTTTCCACAAGTGGTCAAGGATAATCACAGCCGCCGAGCACTTTCAATCTCTTGAATAAACAAACTGTAAGGTCATAAAACACATAAGCACATTTATTTACAAGCTGCCTCTGGCCACAACTCACACTAAATAAGTCAACACGCATTAGCCAGTTCACGGCCACCCGACTCTAGACTCTCATTCGCCGACTCCCCTGTCACTCATCAGGCCGGCTCTTGATGTGGATGTAAAGAGCCATCGTGCCAACAAACCCGCAAGAGGCGGTGTTTGTGACATGAGGGATAAGGAAAAGGACAATGGGAATGACGTGGAAGAAAGACTTAAGAGAAAATACAAAAGGAAATGATTCCGAGACGCACTGTGAGATGGAAACAAACCGTGCAGTGGTTCTGCTGCTGCAGCAGGGTGGGCACGTCTCCACCGACAGGCATCTGCTTGGCGAGCTCCTCGTCCTGCATGCAGATCCACCTCCAGAGCTCCTCCAGGAGGCCCAGAAGACGAGACCAGCGCTCGGCACTGGCTTCCAGGTGGGCTCTGCCAAGGCGAAGTGTCCATTTAGACATATTCGCATCAAGTTTACGGCACGCATGTTTGTTTGACTTTCTTGGGCCACATGAAATTATGCGGCGGGCCAGGAACAGCCCCCCGGGCCTTGAGTTTGAAACACCTGATCAAAGGCATTTTACGTTTGCAGTAAGCATTAAGCTAGCAGAATTTGCTCAGACAATTGACATGGTTTAGTTGCGCATTTTCATTTTTTAATACAGCAGACAATAATTAATTCGCTTTTATTGCAGGTTTTGGGCGGGAATAATAAACGGCCTGAAGCTTATTTGGAGAATTGAGCTAAGTGACTGGTGTGAAGGAATACTTTTAAATAAGTGTGTTTAAATATGTCAGTGGCTTCCTCCCACATTCCCAAAACATGCATGGCAGGTTAATGGAACACGCTAAATTGTCCCTAGGTGTGATTGTGATTGTGAGCGTGAATGGTTGTTCATCATTATGTGCCCTGCAATTGACTGGCAACCAGTTCGGAGTGTACCCCGCCTGCTGCCCGAAGACAGCTGGGATAGGCTCGAGCACTCCGGCAACTCTCGTGGGGATAAGCGGATTAGATAATGGCTGGATGGATGGATGGAAATATGTAAGTGGGACATTTAGCCTCGAGGCTACAAGTGGCATGCAAATCTGGAAGAACCCTCCAGAGCAAAAGAACTGGCACACACACAGCACGGTTTTTGTGCGGATCTGTCAGAAATCGGATGATTGCTTTTTTTTTTTTTTTTTTTTGGTTTCAGTTGGTGCAAAAGTTCTCGTCAGTACAGTATCCCTTCCAGTCTTTGTTCCACTGCTTCTCTCTCCGCTCCATCCTGTTTCTCGGCGCATCTCCATCTGGCTCTTGTCACCTTTAATTCCACCTACACTTTCTTCACAGCCCTATCAACCCAGAAATATGGTGCTTTTTTTTTTCTCCTTCCTTTGGCGAGGTCGCGACAGACCGAGGTCTATCAGTGTCATCTGAAGTTTATGTGGCTCTCGGCTGCCTCTGGAGATACATACATATTTCACCCCGAAGCGGCGCGACAGACATGCTGAAACACTGGGCGTGTTGTCTCTGATGGACAACGCCCCGAGACCGCATAAATATTTCACAGGCATGCGAGTCACGCTCGATAAAGAAAAAGGCCATCTGTGTGTGGTCCTTTATGGACTGAGCTCAGTGAATGGGGAGATGTCTTTGGGGTCATATATTATGAATAACATGCTAAGTGGAGGGGTAATGGAGTTGCGAGGTCTTTGACTCTGGACTAATGTTAAGGCTGATGTTTCTTAAGTAACCTCCAGGAAGCCTGGATAAGTTTAAATTAATTTAGATGTATTTATACTTCAATATATAATTCAATACTTTTGAAAGAGTAAATAACTAGGGGCACCTTCAGCACTTGCCCTACCACCGGGGGGCAAGTGCTGAATTATGAAATACGATATTTATAGCGAGTGATTAGAAATATTTTTTTCGTGATAAGTTTGACATATGCAGTAGCAAAAGACAGGACCACGGTGGGGCGCACACATCCTGGTCTGATCTTTACGCAGTTACAACCAGAGCCTGATTGAGGTTTTGAGGCGGCCCTGGGATATCAACCCATGACCCGAATGAGCCGAAAAGCGAATGACAACGATAAAGATGGATGGATGTTGGTTTTGACTGACCGAATGTTGACTGATTTGGCCTTGAGGTCGCTCCAGCGTTGGTTCATGTCATCCAGCCTGTGTTGAAGGAACACGGCCTCCTCGGAGCTTCCCAGAGCCTTGACCATTTTGGACTTGTTGCCATCCACGCTCTTGTAGATGTCATTGTGGGCGTCGATCTCAGCCTGAATGTCCTGGATGGGCAGACGGACACACCATTGAGTCACTTCAATGAAATAAACAACAGGAAAGTGACAAACCGAAAGGCGGATTCATGTGAGGGTGTTGCACAGAAGGGGGCTCATTTTTATTTTTGTAGAGTCCCCCCCTTTGACACGGGATGTCAACCCGGGAGCAACTCCCCAAGCAACGTCTGCCTCCACACCTCCTTTTGCTCTTATCACTGTTGCAGAAAATATCCCACTCTGTGTGTGTGTGTGTGTGTTCCAGATGCACTCGCTGTAGGTGAAAATCAGTAACAGAGCGACCAACCTTTTTTTTTTAAATTTTACTCCTCCCACATGTTATAAATGTTGTGGCACAGACAAACTTTGACTTGCCTACTTCCCCAAAAATAAACAATCACTTCAGAATGTGCATTATAATGGGGGTGCTAACGATGAATCACGGGGGGTTTACAGTCTTATGTAAGCGCACCACCGGGGCACCCAGGCTCCTGTCAAACGTTTTATTTTGGGATGTGTAAAATCGCTCCACTTTTCCTGCCGGCCGCTCTCTGGTGGGACTCTCCCTTCCGTTCGAGCCATTTGCACATTAAATAAATAAACCCCCAGTAGCATATGGATGTCGTGTGTGCGTATTACTGCCTGCAGCGGCGAGCACAGAGATGCAACTGACAAGACTTGGTGAGACACGAAGAATAAGAATTCCTGCCTACAGAGTTATATAGAGCTGCCTTGAGAGGCAAGTTCCAAGTTTGTCGTGGTTTTTTTTTTATAATAAAATCGCACTCCATAATATTGTCCATCATAAAAATATTCAGTCATGACACAATCAAATGAATGAATCAACACATTTTTTTTGTTGTTGTTGGTGGTTGTTTGTTTTTTTGGGGGGGGGCTACTAATTGACCGGGGAACTTTTGCTGGATTTATTGTACATGGAGACAGTTTCAGCTCCTCAGTACGGCAGTATTATCAGTTGCTCTTCATCGAGGATAAAGAAAACATGCAACAGACAAACAACAGATGCTATTTGTTAGCTTGTCTGCGGCGTTTCCTGTGATGTGTTAGCCTGAAGTTAACTTTTTTTAGAAACACGAGTAATTTGTCTTTTGTTCAATTTGACAAGTCATATGTCAATAGACGCGCTTTTAATTGACATTTTATCCGAAAGTTACATATAAAGGAGCTGAACACCGCGTTGAGGACGCGCGCTAAATATTTGGCACGTCAACCCAATGACAAGACGTCGGCGCGCAAAGACAGATTCATGCACACTTCAGACTGAGCCAACTGGACCTAACTCAAGTCATTAACCGAGTGCTTCCCCTTCCTTTTTTTTTTTTTTTTTTTTTTAAAGTTGGGTACTTCTACGTCAAACATACGCTTAGTTTGAGCACACGCGTGTGAACTCACACGCTCCGGGAGAGAAAACAGACACTGTGCAGGTATTGGTTGAGCACACATTCATTTACAAAAGCTCCCTTTTGCAATTCATTTTAGCAACTGAAAGACAGGTTAGTGTACATGATCCAAACCAAATACTCGTGCGGTCTAAGGCCCATAAATCAGTATGCAACAAAAGGTTCATTATATTTGGTGGTTTGGGGGATGAAGGCCTCCAGCACCATTAATAATTACGGAAAAATACTGATGACATCAAACGCATGCTTGGAATGATAAAAAAAAAGAAAAAAAACACTACACTTGTGTAGGCGGGTAAAAAGCTGAAGGTTAATAGTTTGTGCATCGCATAAAAGCAATAACGAGCCTTGTTTAGCGATGCGCTACTTGAAGTGAATACTTTTGCGCCCACATTTCTCTGAACACGTACCTGATTTCATCTGGACGGCATTTCTATTTGGAACGACTACTTTGCGAGTTTTTATATTTCTCCACCAGGCACCAAGCTGTTTCAACCTTCAAAGCATGTAACGACAATATAAATACTCTCCGAGCGTAAGGTGCCTATACTTGACAACAATGGCTGCAATTACGATTGGAAGTGGACCCACGCTGAGGAGGCAAAGTCAAAAACAGTTTGTACATCCGCTGCCGCAAGGTCAAGAAGGCCGGGTGGATAAATACCTGTTCAAACTTCCTGAGTAGCTCGTGCAAACTGAAATTTAAACCAATCATGTTGCCGCATGTGCTTAGGCTCCTCCCACTCCCGCCGAGCCCTTTCTACATCTTCTCCTTTCCTACGAGTTGGGTCGAAGGTCAACAAATGTCAGATCCCTCTTGGATCTTCCCATTCGGGGAACGCGTTCCAAGCATGCTTTCCAGAGGGGGGGGCGATCTGGAATCGGGATTAAGAGGACGACCAGTGCCGTCGGAGTTCTCAGACAGCCAGGAACAGGATGCGCTGAATCCAACAAATCTTGGAATGAAAGTCTGCAAATTGGAGATAAGATGCTGGGAGACTTGAGGGATGTAGAAGCTTTTCTTTCTTGCCTCCGATTGTTTTTTTGTTTTGTTTTGTTAAATCTGCATGAAGCTTTCAAGGGGACGTCCGGCCTTGTCCTGGATTACAACTCCAACTCCAAAAGGCACATGGAAGCGATCACGTGCCAAGAGTCACCTCGGCGTCTCCCTCCTAATCATGACTAGCGCTCAGTCAAAGAATGCTTTCTTCTGGTCTTGGAGCCCAAGGCCACGTTTTCACCCGACAGCCCGGCGCCTCCATCTTTTTTTGAGTCCGAGCCCCACCAGATATTATCTCCTCGGAGAAGACGCCTTGCTAATCGCTGTCGCAGGTTTTTTGGGGGGGGGGGGGGGTTTCACCAAAAGCTTCCCGTGTGGATGTTTGCTCCTTGAGGGGATCTTGGGAGGGGGTCTCGCTGCGCCACTGGCTGCCTCAGCGGCTCTCTGGCTGCCTCAGCGGCTCTCTGGCCCACTACAAACCCCCTCACTCGTTTTCACAGCTGTTTATTATTGTAATTTCCCCTTTCCCCTCCTCTTCCTCACTCACTCACTCGCTCTTTCTCTCTCCCACCCTGGCAGTCCCCGACACTAACTTGGACACACCACACACCCACTTCCTGAGGCCGACCCCTGCTCCCCGCCCGTGCTTTCGAGACCATGACATAAAGTTTGAGGGGGCAAAAAAACTGCTGAGAGATGAAGTGATGAGTGGGCCACTAGGCCAAATGTCCATTGGGACAAAAGAAATAAAGGAAATGAAGGGCGTAATTCACATTTGGACATTGGAACCGTGTCTGACTTCTAATAGGCTTTATAGGAAACAGGATTTTTTTTATTTTTGCTAGAATGTGTTATTTTGCGTATCCGATAAACGACATCATCGGTCGATCGGCAAATGATAACATGATAACCAATTACCCATATTGCTTTAAAATGTAAGAATGTATGCCGATCAGATCCGTGCATGTGGTAGCTTGACCTCCAAATGACACCTACCCGACTCAATCTACCTCTTAATAGCGGCACTATCATGTCACAATTGTAACATTGGGGGGGGGGGGGGGGGGGGGCTAGAACAGTAAAATGGCATTTTCATTCATCTCAAACAGAAAAGATGAGCCAATGAAACACATTTCTCAAGGCACCACTGTACTACCAATAGTTCGTACCAAAAATCGAGTCAGAGTGGTAAATGTTTCAAGCTGATTGGATACTTGCTGGCACGTAGGGTCGTCGTCGTCTTTGGGGCTGGCGCTGAGCATACATTAAAGATGCGCTCGCGACAATGTATGTTGGCAATGGGAACAGAAGAAGTGCAGACATGCGGCGCACATCAAAGACAAGCAGACAGATGGCTGTCAGGCCAAGGGGAGCCAGAGTGAGAACGCGAGAAAGACAAATACAAAGTTGCATATTCATAAGGAGAAGACTTTGAAGTGCACTTAGCTCATTAAAAAGATCTACATATCTCCGGGCCCTTTAAACAGCATTTTTGATTCATAAAGTCAACTACTGTATACTGCTTGAGGAATTTCTACTTAACCATGTAAAATGTATTAAGACGGTGACATGTTTTTTTGTGCAGGGATTTTAATTTAATGGAAAAATACATGATTACATGTTGACAGATTATTGGGGGTATTTTGAAACGCTGACTTTAGTCATATTTGACATCAACTATTGAGGGTTCTCAGGAAAAATAATGCATTATTTAAGCAATCACCCCCCCCATATTTATTTAACCCTTTCATGCACAAATAATGATAACCTGTAACCTGATAACCTGTCCACTGTAGTAACCGCTGTGCCTGAAAGGGCTAAAAAACAATAAATAAATAAGTAGTACTGCAACATGATAGCAGTACTACTGGATGGTAAAATTGGGAAATGGGAATGACAAAAGAGCAGTTTGCCATGTGATGTCGAGAGGGAGCCGAAGTGATGCCGCCCACACGGAGTTAAACAAGCATGTAACAGGATCACAAACGTGGCACCGGCACACAAACACACCCGGGGCCTCGCTTCCACTTAACGGGCGAGCTTGCGTCATGGCATACAAGTCAAGAAGCTTCTGACCTCACATGATCCTGCCTTTAAAACGGATAGCTTGTTTTATTCCTCCCTTAGGATGCTCCGGGTTATCTCGGCTGCGAGTAAAATGAGCGCGGCAAGAAGAGAATAGTCAAACGAAATCCTAGAAAAACCTCAGTTGAACCAGAAATGTACTCACAGTGTGACAAGGCTGCCATGAGAGAAAACAAGAGACGGTCGTAGGTATCGCCCAATGGGAATGCAGTAGCGGGAGCGCAGGTCAAAGCCATGACATGGCACTCAAGCTGCTACAATTCATAGCAAGAACGCCTCGGAAGCAAGAACGAAATTGATCCAACGTGCCGCTGTTGCCGCTGATAATCAGCTATCGATTCACATAGCGCTTTTGTGGGTGCACAAACAAGACACTCAAGAGATAAAGATCGAGGTCGAAAACAAAAACACGATCCTTACTCTGTGTCGAAGCTCAATGATGTCACTAATGACAGTGCCAGCATTTTAATGAGGAAAATAGCATTCTTATAATATTGTACGATATAAAAATATACAGGGCGGCGCGGTGGTTGACTGGTTAGCACGTCGGTCTCACAGTGTGTCGGTACACATTGAGGCATCATGGCTTCACAGCAGTAATCTTAGCCATTCTTCGCAGAGGATAAAGAACGTATGCCTGTGAGTATTTTCGGTTGCCAAGTGTTGCTTTGTGTTCAAATATCCGTTGTGTTAAGGGTTACAACACGGCTGAATATATGCTAATCATTAGGCTGTCTGAGGTGGTTCCCATTGCTAGGCCTCATGGTTGTTTTCAAATTGTTTGGAATACATAATTTTGTTCGACAGCAGACTTTGATTATTATTACTTGCTCAACTGCCCCTAGTTGCTTTTTCTCGGCAAGAGAGTGGTTACAAGCGCTAAACAATGCTTTAGAAGTGTGTTTTAATATGCTTAAATGTATTTTAAGCCCACAGGATTCAAGGTAAAACTATTAAAAAAATATTTAGATGGTCTCTGAATATCAAGGATTTTCATGATTACGGGTAAGTCTGGAACTCCTGGAAAGTTGTTCAACCCAAATACTCCAGGCATCAGCAGTAGGATTATGAATATCATATCAATCCAGGAGCTGGGAAAGAAGTTAAATGAGAATCCGACTGGCTCTGGTGATGATGTTTGCGTGATGTTTAAAGATAGCCAAGCGTCTTGAATGTGAATAAAAGGAGACTTTCAGAGAAAGAGGCTTTAAGAGGAAGAGGGCTGACAGATGGTAGAAGATGACACGCTTGCAAAAGGCTGAAAAAGAAAGAAATGGAATCAAAGCTGCGAACAGCAATGAAAGGGTCCATCGAACTTTGTTGCCGTGCTCCGTCCGCACAAGCAGAGACGAAAATTCAAGTGTTTCAGAATTTAACATCGCCCATCTGTCTGGTGTATGTGGTTGAAATTTAAAAACAGAGCTCTGAAAATGGCAACATCGAGCCGACTTTCAACCAGCATGGCAAATTTCCTGTTTTTTTTTTCTTGAGACTTTTTGTGACTCTACTCAGAAGAGACATACTTATTAAAATTACTATTTTCCGAGAAATGTGTGGTGGGCTGGGTAGGGCTAACATGACCTTAAAATGGCTGCTTTAAACCAAAATGGCTGGCTTCTTGTGTCTTTTTGGGCATAGATTAATGAGACTTTTTTGTGGGTCTACTTATAATGGACATGAGCAATAAAATTCATGCGTCTATGGGACAGTGCCTTTAGGGGCTGATGTTTAAAAATAAAAATCTGTGGGGCCCTGAAAATGGCTGATAGGAACCTAAAATGGCCGCTTTTATTGACGCTACAGATCCATGCGCACCAAATCCAGTAGACACTTAAACAGCTTCTTCCCTCTAGCCATTAACTCCTTAAACAGTCACTGACGTAGTCACTCTTCTTGTACTACAAATACTGCTACTGGTTACTCTAAAATGGTTCAATGATTTGTTGTTTACGATGATACTAATGCAGCGTGTTATACCGGAGACAAATTCCTTGTGTGTTCTACATACTTGGCCAATAAAGATGATTCTGATTCTGATTCTGAATTTGGGCCTTGGTTCGTGAGGCTTTTTTGGTGGATCAATTTAGGATGGAGTGTACGATAAAAATCCATGCGTCGATGGGATACTGCCTTTGGCGGCTGAAGTTTAAAAAAATAATAATCTGTGAGGCCTGAGGCATATGGGTTCTTGAATCTTCTTTGTGTGTCTACTCATGATGGACATACCCACCAAATTTCATGTTGCTTAAGCAAACTGGTCAGGGGCTGAATTTTCCAAAATATAGAATTTTATGATTTATTTTACTTTTATTTTGGGGGGGAGTATCAGAAAGCTCTAAAATAGCGATTTAAATATCGCAAAAATAACAAAAGCCAATGTAGAAATCTCAAAAAAGAATACCACAAACACAGCTTGGTGCTATGAAGACAATTTTTTTTCAATATTTATGTTATTTGCGATAGTTTGTTTGCAGCGGAAGAACGATGGAGTGTGCCAGATAAGATCAGCTCAGCTTTCGTCGATGGTAGTGTGAGAAAGGTTCCGATTCCAAAACGCTTGCCTCCACCAAAGCAAAACATTCCACCGGGCTCTACGATAACAAGCCCGCCTTTAAATTACATATTTTCCAATTCACACAAGATCACTTTATGCCAGCACCCCCACACCCACATCCATCTCATATAGCTCATATTCCTTCATATTTTTTTTCATAAATATTCATGATGCCCAGTGTTTCCTCTTTTAACTCTGTAATTCAAACATCCTTGCCTTCACTATAGAAAAGAAGCGCTACTAACAGGCCTTGGAAGGGCGCGAGTGGTTTACAAAAAAAAAAAATCCATATATCTAAAGAGAGCCTTGCTGGGAATGGGGAGCTGACACATGCATGAGATCTAGAGCTTAAATTTAGACGCAAATCAATAGATAATGTGCTTTGTGTTGAGTGAACATCAGGCAGATTATGATTCAAAAATCGCCGCATGAAGCAAACAGAAGAGATTGTAAAGTAAAAAAAAAAAGTTTCCATCAGGGTGTGTCGTGCCAACAACACATCCTGCGCGGGCCCCCTGAGGGAGTCGCCAGTGGGCAGGACCTGCAATTTTAGTACCCCCACCCTCCTTCCACTTTTATCAGCCATTCCGTTTCTACTACAATATGAGGACACTTCCTTTGAGCTCCAACAAGCTGCTTTGGTACATAGTAGGGCTTAAAGATTTTGAAAAATCATGTAATTGTGCTTCCCGTGTCTATGTATTTTGTTGACAAACACAAGCAATCAATCTGAACTAGAATAAATGAGATCAGATTTATTTAGGATATACAGTATATTATACATGTTGTGGTCTTATAGGAAATAGCTTTAGCTGATGCTAAAATAAAGGCAAATGAACCGCGAATGAATATGACAAGCAGTTTATCTACTTCGATTCAAGTTATTGACTTCCTAAATGCTGACTAATCTTTAAGGCGTTCCCCACTGGTAACAAGATTACAAATTGGATTTTACAGCTGTTCCTTCCTGCGGCCTCACAACGTCCATAATTCTGAAACACGTGTCCCCCAACATCAAAATGCAAATCGCGACATACATCACGTCAAGATTAATTGCTGGAACAACCAGAGGAGACACCCTTTTGCTAATGATGCAACGAGTACAGGAGGAGGAAGAAAAACAAGTGACAGAAGCATCAAGCTTTGTTGCGACACAAAGCGTGTTCTGTAGATCAAGTCAAATAGAAAGTGGAGTCAAACGCACTGTAAATCTGTCAGACACACAATGTGGTCTTTTCAAAACTTTTAAAACCATGCAACCTCCTTTGAAATCCCGAAATATTCTCCTCCGCACACAGCCTAAAAGAAAAAAAAACTCAAAGCAAACGCCATCGGGGCTTGAATCTCTGGTTAAATTCAACACCAATAATCACATTTATACACTCGCTGCACAAACACAACCGACTCCCACGTCACTCCCCGCCCTTTAAAGCCACACGCAGTCAAAGTCACAGACACTACACAGTGTGGAATGTAATTGGAGACCCCCCAAGTGGACAAAAATAATAACTGCGCCTTGCACAGTTTCGGCAGCTCTCGATAGCATCCACACTGAGGGTGCCGATACTAATAATAAGACCAGCAGCGTCAAAGGAGATGATGCTGATGCAGTGGGTACAGAGCGTATTTTTGTGGTGGAGCATAAATGTACATTCTTAGTCATATACATCCTCCACTGTTCTTGCAGCCTCCTCATCTGCTGCGTTTAGCGCCGACCACAAGCTTAGGTAGGAAGGTGAGCTGTTATATCACCGCCTACTAATCTATTACATTTCCATTATCTACTTCTCTACAGTTACAATAGTGGCAAGTTATACCTGTGACGATGATCGCTAAACACTCACAAAAGCAGCTAGCTACATTAACAACCTAAACTAGATGGCAGAAAAAAAAAAGTTACGTCATGAGATAGATGTGGTAAGGGGATTTTTTTTTTTTTTTTTTGGATGGTGAGTAATCATTGCTACGCACAGACGCATATATTCCCGTGTCGTTTCGAATCAGCGGCTCCTTTGATCGCCTCGCCGACGAAAGCCATATTAAAAAGGAGCATGCGTTAGTAGATGAAATGCTTGTCCGATTAGGCGCCTCCTCGAGTTGAAATACATATCTGTTCATAAATACTTGTACACATTAGCAACAGAAAAAAAACAATGTCCTCACGCCGACGCATTTCCTTTAAAAGAGGGGTTGGAAAATGACAAATACATAAGATCTGTTCGGCTCTCAGGACGCGAGACGCCGTGCTTGCTGACAAAAAAAAAGAACATGAAGAAATGGAGCTGGAAAAAGAAATCCGCTCATTCAAGCACCTATATAAAAGATGGCCAACACTGTCGCAAGGGAGGCATATGCAGGTACATCGGTTCCATCAGATCTAGGAATTATTTTATGTGTGAACGTATGCAGACAAGAAGCCATGCAACAAATGGCTGCTCAGCTGTTCCTTGTCCAGGTGGATCCAAATTAATGCGGAGATAACTTCAAAGTCCCCTGGAACGCAACTCCCTTTTTTCAACGCCGATTAATTGGAAAGCCCTGGACTTGGTGAATTTGCAGTTGTGATGCAGCGTGCACAACCACGTAGCAATTACTCTCTCGAAATCCACTACACTGCAGACGCTAGACACAATGCTTAAAGGAGGAGAAATAAAGCAAGAGTGGAGGAGCCATTTGTACTGCGAAGCACCACCACCTCTTTCCTGTTTCGAGGTAGGGCTGCCAGTCACCAGCTAACTCCGAGTTAGGTTGCTCCAAAATGCGCAGGAGTCCACAAGTTGCTTCATTTTTCCAATTAATGTGATCTTTATTTGAAAACAAAACTGCTCCGTTCCTTTCATTAACATCCGGCAATGAGACGCTAATGACAAAGTGGCAGGAAAAAAAAAAAAACCTCAACATAAATTTATGGCTCAATGTTTTAACTTGTATAATGTCTTTTTAACTTCAAATGGCTTTATTAATTAAAATACAATGACTTTATCAATGAACTAAAACACAGAACCATATTTGTACAAAGTAAATATATATTTTTAAAAATCATTTGTACATTTCAAACAAATATAAAATTTTTGAGTTGAATATGGAAATCAAGGGATTAACGATGATCAAATAATGAAATGATGACTACTGACAAAAGCGGTGGGATAATTTCCATATTTCGGGGGAATATTAACTATTCATATTCAACCAAATGCTTCCGAACTGTGCTTCACAGTGCAGATGGACAATAACCAGCAGCATACGACAAAAAAAATAAAATAAAAATTCCATAATTCATCTCCTTAAAAAAACAAAATGTAAGCAGCAGGAGTATTTTCATTCATCCAATTTCAGTGCGTCAAAACATTTTCTCACCATGTCAAGTGGCAAAACGCTGCTTGTTTTACACAAAATAAAGCCGTCTCTCCTCTACGAAAGAGAGAAACCATCAATGAAATAACCTTTTTTTTTATGTCTCGCAGTCGCCATCATCATCATCGGCTTTCATATCGTTCATCAACACCAGAGAGGTACTTGGGGCATAGCGCGCACTGCAAGAGATGCATCAGAATGTTTCATGGCTTAAAATCCTTTTAAGTGGCCCCTCACATCCCTCCTGGATAAGTGGGAGATGATGGGCGAGATCCATTTCCTTGGCCGCGATTTGCATCTATTTAGTGCTCGGGGGCATCAAAGGTGTCAGAAGTTGGGAGCCAATTAACCCGGCTATAACCTGCCGACGCCTTACAAAGCCAGACTAGGACGGCGGATTAAAACCAGACGAGCGCTTGGAAACCGACCGGCCGAGTCGATTTATGAGAAGAAATAAGAAATAAAATTTGATTAATAAGGGAACCAGACACATCATACTCTTAAAACAAGTTGTTTTATATGCTCCATGAATAGTGTTTGATGTTGAAGTTTGCCTTCTGGCTGTGTGTTATCATCATGATTAGCATGAACAATGTAGCCGTGTTCCTGAATGTACAATCGAATTTTTTTTTTAAAAAGAGCTTTTTTTTTATTGAGGTACTCAAGGACTCCTTTCACCCTTTCTAAAGATAAAACACGATGTGTATTTAACTTAACTGCAGAACTTAACCTTTAAATGTGCCAAGCGTAAAGCTAATGCTAACAGACGAGCTAGGCTAGCGAATAGCATTTATGTGGCAGTGTTCTAAGCCCTTGACCAACAGATAATGTGGGGCAACACATCTTTTTTTTTCCTACGCCATCTAATGTTGCTGGGCCGCAGTGCGATTTTACTCTTTCGCGCGATGACTGATTAAACTTCGATCACATTGTGGTGACAGATTCGGTTAATGACGACTGGAGATTGCCGCAACATCTCTGCGCAAGCCGCTGATCAATCCACACCGCTCGAAAGCGTCGCTCCGTGTACGTTTTATTAATAGCGCGTCGCCGCGTATCATATTTTTGCTCTTTAATTGAAGCCCGATCGACTGAGCTGTCCTCCCCAGTGGCAACAGCAGCCTCTGTAATTCAACCTAAAATGAGGCTACAAAAATAATGAAATATAATAACCTGCTTTGAAGAATTTAGGACATGCTGCAGGTTGGAGATGTTTACCGTGCAAGACCTTCCTAATTTCGGTGCGGTAGCTGAGCAAGATAAGCCAACGTGTCAATATTATAAACTCCCAATGTCAGTGATGCGATTTTTGCCATAACAATGACTGATCCTATTCCCCTCTTTTTAAAAAGTGCTGTCGATTTACTAAGATCCAGAAAAGCTACAAATTCAAATGGCACACATGCAACACACAAAGGGGGGGAGTGATTTTAGTTAAGAGCTCGGACAAAGAATGCATTCGATACTAAGGTACATTTCTACTCCTGCGTTGGGATGGCCGGCCGGGTTACCTCGCAAAAGTGATAAGAAAAACGGATTCTTTAAAAAAAAATTATGCAATGGCAGCACTTTGTGGCTAAAGTGGGCGGAGCCTTCTTCTGTTTCTACGAGAGACTATCAATAAAGACTATAATTACATACACGTCTATTGATCAATATATTACATCTCACAGGCATCGAGCCAAAAGCTCCTATCACAATTTGCTACATTTCATATTTCACACCAAAATACATTAAGAGTACATTGAGCTGCCTCATACAACTGTTACTCGGAAATTAATGTCGAAAACAAAGCCTGTACCACGATGCTGCTTAACTAGCCATTATTCCATCACGTGCGGCAGCTCGCAACGGCAAATTGTCATTGCGGCGAGCCGGCGAGTTGTTTCAGCATTCCAATTGATACTCTCACGTGCGCACCCACATTCTCACATGCTGCAACGCGAACGCGCTCCTGCGTAAACGATTCCCTTGCTTGAATTTATCACTTGGCGGAGGGGCGGGCACTCCGGAGACTCATTTGGTTGTATACAAGCAATTAGAATCTGTCCATGTTGCTTTAATACAGTCATTCGTTTTGCAGCTCAGAAATATCAGCGTGTAGGCCCAATTGCATGAAATCCCGAAAAGTGAGCCAGTGCCAAAATAGGCCAGGCGCAAGGGAGTTAGAGCACAGCCCATCTTGCATCACGGCCGCTATTAGTCCCTTCGGATTGGCGTCCTCTAAAGAGCCACTTTCCAGTTTCAATTCAGCGACACTCCAGCACGGTTTCATACGTAGGAAGAAAAAAAAAAAAAAGCTACTTCATGGAGCTTTGCGTAGACAGGAGCGTGTACATCTCTTTCTAAGCGTCCCTTTCTCAATTCGTTCCAATCAAAAAGGTGGTAGCGGGCACATTCTAGTTGCCAATCTGGGAATTTGGTCTTAGGAGACCATTTCAAGAAAGTCAATTTGATCTTTTTTTTTTTTAGCGACTCCTGAAGCCAGACACAATTACGCTAATGCAACTGCGTACAACGTGAGCCAGCTTTCGTCGTAATCGAAGCCATTCGCATCTCAACAAATGACTGGGCAGCAATTTCCCAAAATAAAAAGACGCGGCGGGAAGGCTCAGGAAGAAGCTTTCCGTCCATTCCACTTTTGGCAGGCGCCTCCTTTTTAAAGCTTGACTGACATTTGTCATAAAGGAGGACAAAGTCACAATAACTGTCCAATTAAGTGGCCTTGGGATACATTTTCTTTCTCATCGGGGATGTTCCGAAGATCATCGAGCTCTTCTTGCATTGCTGGGTCTGCCGTATCTCATCTTCCTCTTGACCATACCCCACAGATTTTCTATGGGCGTTATGGTCGGGTGGTATCGCAAGACCAGGACTACCATGGTCCTTGCACCAGCTACTGATAGCTTTGGCACTGTGAGCATACTTTTATTTCTTGTCAGATTACAACTTTAATGTCATTTAGACTTTCATTCCGATCGCAAATGGGGATGACAAATCCAAGAGGAGACTGTGGGCAGCAAGGCAAAGTCGCTGTGGCAGCTCTGACCACATTAGTAGAATGTATTTGTGTGTGTGTGTGTGTGTGTGTGTTCCTCATTCTATCGTCATTCTTTTCATTTTCATTTCCTCTTACCAGCGGGCGAGCAGTGACACCGTCATGGCAACCGGCATCAGCGACACGTGTTTGTAAGGCCGATAACAGCCATATCCAACCACACGCACACACACACACACGTTTTTGTTGCTCATCCCGCTCCTATGTCTTGGGTTTTGTCAGATGTGGAACACTGTGTACCAAGCACAAGTGTGTGTGTGTGTGTGTTTGATCCCGCGCTCGCGAGAAACTAAACAGTCTGATCGAGGCGATGCCAGAGGGAGAAGGTTAAGAGGAAGAAGGACAGACGCTTGCATTGACCTGTCAATCATTTTGTCACCGTGCCGCTGTCTGACGAGGGCGGGACCCGACACAGGCTATAAATAGAGTAAGACAGAATGGAAAAGAAGACACATGATATGTCAGGAGTGCCTGTACATCTGGATTTCTGCTCGTCATGGCCCGGCGCGTGCACAACATTGCGGTTGAGGACGCAGTCTCGTCATAAGATGGTGTTCAATATGAATATGTGCTGTAGGTGCTGCTGTTTTGGTTCGCAACAGTCATTTTGACCATTGTGAGGAAATACAGTACATTGTGTGCGTGTGTGTGTGTGTGTGTCCCAGAGTGATTAGTAGTAATTAATGGCCTCTCTCCGGGAATGGGAAAACATCAATTCAAAATTAGGGCTTGATGAACTACCGCAAAAATCGCCGAACCTCGGGGCAAACAGAAAACATGACCACGCACGCACGCATACACACACACACACATCCAGAATCCCATTTTACATCGATGAAGTCAACACCCAGAATAGCCTCTAATGTGACGACGTGACTTACACCCGTTTAGACATTTTGAGTGGCCGAGTGCAATTTGCGGCCAGTCGGGGAGACAGCTCGCGTCTAATTAGCGCCATTAGCGACATCAAATTAGAGCGTTCAAATGAACACAAGCGGTGGTAACCTATTTAAGGCGGTCAAGCATGAAGAGATAAAAATAAACAACAGGACTTTTTAAAAAAATGTCAGCGATTTAAGGACGAGAGTGTCCATATTGCTCTCGTTATTACGGGTTTCTCAGTGTTTCTATTCTTTTAACAATGGGTAGATTAGCTTTAAAAGAACAAGTTCTTTAAATG
This sequence comes from Hippocampus guttulatus, assembly GCF_054856545.1. Taxonomy (NCBI): domain Eukaryota; kingdom Metazoa; phylum Chordata; class Actinopteri; order Syngnathiformes; family Syngnathidae; genus Hippocampus; species Hippocampus guttulatus. The sequence continues at coordinate 2,310,309 of NC_141283.1, read as the reverse complement.
CTAACAAGTATTTTAATTACGGCTTATTCTGTTGATCGTTTCCCCTTTCACCAACGGTTATTCGAACACAAGTGGCACAGCGACACATGTGGACGGATAAAACAATACCCCCAGGCATACATTCTTTATCCTCTGCGAGGAACGCCACATTTTTCTGTGGCTTAACTGAGGAGCTGAGACTGGCTCCATGTGCAGTACATAACCATGCGTGTGTTGTACTGCCCCCTGGTGACGGAGGTGCTCACGACAGAAGGAGCAGCACCATGTCTATTAAAGTGAGAAAAAAAAAAGGAAGTAAAATGTATATTTATTGACATCCTCTATCTCGCCACGTTTCTCTCCAGTCACATGACGCAACGCTCCACGATTCACAGTGGCATCAAGCGGCTGTCCACACTTTGGCGCGGCTTTTAAATCCTTACGACAGACAACATGGCTCGTCTTCATGTCTCACTTCTAATCTTGAAACATGTTTTGCAAATTTCACATTTCCAATCCGTCCGTTCCCCTCCTTGCTGCTTCTGTGAGGCCCCACTGGCCAGCTGTTCGCCACCGGGGATTACAGACTATATATAACCTGCTTTATCTTTAATCTGCTGTCATCGAGCAGCAGAATACATTTGCCACTAAACTTACCTCGAAAAGGCATGCCGAGGCCTGTACCCAGCTGACTTGCGTATGTTTCATTTCCTTGCACGATCACAATTGTAGCCCAAATTAGTCATATTTTTTATATGGTGACTAAAAGTAATAGTTTGGGATTTTTCATTTTGTTCTTTCAATTCAGTTCAATCGTTTTTAAAGGCACAAGTTGAACGTCATTGGCTTTTTTTTTTTTTACATCAGGTTCGTCATTCATTTTTTTTTCCCCGCGCACGACACACTTTCTACCACCTAACGCAACACATACCCTGTTTATACCAAACATACACATAGAGCGTCTAAATATTTTGGCTTTCCTCTCACTTTTACAGCATGTGAAAAGCCGAGACTTACCTCCTAGTCATTATCTTCTACATAAAAGCTGTGCTGATTTCAAATTCATCAATTACATTTCTCTGATCCTTCCAGGATAAACTATAGATATATTATCGATAAACTATAGATATAGTCTAAGGCATATTATATTTATTTATGTTCTTAATATATTTATTTAATTACATTTATTAAGCAGTCATTTTTTTCAAAAGGATCCAATTTCTCGTGTGATTTTTTATTTCATTTTTATTATGGTAGAGTAGATCATGATGAATTTTTACCTCATTTGACTTAATTTTTTTTAACTGAACTTTTTCATGTCATTTATTATATTGTTTTATTGATAACAATGTCAACATGTCCTCGAGTGTTTAAAAGTGTAGCAAGTTGTTTTTAATTCTGTATTTATTTGTTGGTATATTTCGATGTTTATATTTTCTATTAATTATTTATTTTCCCCTGTTCTTATTAAAGTACAATATATCTATTTTACTTGAACTTCATTTTTTGTATTTATGTACTATTTTATTTTATTTTTAATATTATTTTGTGCATACAGTCATCCTTTTTTATATACCATACACTAAAGTAATGGCAAAATGGTAACGCTAAACTTAGTTGACAATCTCAAAATCGGAGTCCTGCTGCTCTGCATTTTCAAAGACTTGAATAGAAAGCAATCCCCGAGAGAGGGGATTGTTTTAGGTGGCACATTCTTGTCAAAACCAACATGACGTCTTTTGGCAAACAAGCAAGGTGCCCACGGAGTGGCGAGCGTGCGCAAGAACTGGCTGAAGGTCAAAAAGGCTTCACGCTGACAAGGTAAATTAGACACCGGAGCGCCTCACTCCAGGTCAGTGTGACTTTCTCTCTGCACCCTTCTAGTGTGACACGCTAAAACCCTTTGGATGTAACAGGACCAGTAAAAAAAAATTTTTTTAAACTTGGAAATAGTTCCTGTACTGCAAAAAAAAAAAAAAACTCCACTGTCAAAATCGAAGTTAACGTCAAGTTGTCATCAGCGGGTGTCCCTGAGATTTTCCCTGCCAAAAGTGTTGTTCCGCGCAACAAAATTGCTGCCTCATTCCGCCCAGAGGCTTGTCTCTGCGTGCTTGTTCACTTTGCGGCATCGTAAAGTGCGCCGGGCGATAAAGCACACGTGCCTTAGCAAGTCTGGCTTGCCGCTGCATCCGGCCGGAGAGCGGCTAATGGAACGAGGGAGCGCACAACACAAATCCATGTTAAAAACGAAGAGAGGCATTAGTGGCTCAATAAGCGTGTGTGGGGGGTGGAGGGAGAAAAATGCATACAAACAGACCAAGCTTTATGGACTAGCTACTTTATGCAACTAATGACATTTAGCTTAATGTATGTCTTCTTGCAAGTCGTGAAATCCCCAAAAGCCTCCATTCCACCTGCCAGTGGCCTTATCTCTGTTTTTATGTGAGCGGGAGTTGATTGATAAAAGACTTGAAGAGCGGCACGCCTGGCTTGTACACCCCAAGATCCCGGTGGCTTGTTTTAGCTCCGCGTGTGTTTGATCATCACCATGTTGTTGAAAATTGGCTGGAGGGTCCACCTCCCTCACTCTCATCTACCCCCCCCCCCACATCCCCATGAGGAGTGCCCTGCTACTCTCATTACTCTGCCAGCTCCGACTGTGTATGCTGTCGTTCCCCGCCGCCACCCCTACCCGTCAAAGCACAACTTTGGAAGGGCGATTGAAAGCCACTTTTGCCTATTGGGCTGTTTGCCAAAAATGTCCAACTAAACCATATAGTTGCGTCTCACTAAATGCTTATATACAGTGCAACATAAGTCTTAAACAAGATAACAGACATTAGCACAGATGTTACGGTACAATTATAAACCTTCAAACAACTGCGATGGAGCAGCAGCACATAGAAAGAGTGCATACAAAAATACTAATAGGCAAATATTCTCTGCTCTGTGAAAACGACAAACATTAAAAACGGTGAACGATGACTATATCTGGGGTGCACTGTGATAAACGACTCTTTAGCTACGCTAGTGAACCAGCTAATTTGTTGCAGAAAAAACTACAGGCTCTGACAAAACAGCATTGCGACTGAGTGTCATCAACAGAAACTTTCACCCCAGCCCAGGAGGCTCAGCTGTGATCAAATCCATCAAGCGGAAGGCAACAGTCCAACCCGGAGGCTAGCGATCGACAGCCCTCCGGGAGGACAGCGACATGTCTGGCATGAGGAGAGGGCGAAGCACCTCACGCAACCCATTGGGCGCTAATTGAGTGCCAACGATTGATGGCTCTTCACGGTCAGGAAATCGTCCCTTCGGGTATCTGGTTCAAAGACAATGTGTATTTGCTACTCACAATTATTTGGAATGATAGTGAAGTCACGAAACGATGATTCACCGATCTCAAAAACTTCAAACTACCAAAACTCAAATACAAAAAAAAATATTCTTTGTTTTTGACAGAGGTTTTTTTTTGGGGAGGATAGTGAGAAGTCGAAATCAAAATCACAATGACATTTCAAGCCCTGCCATTCGTACAGTATTAGTAATAATTATATGACAAAACTAAAATGGCGAATGTTAACGCTCCACAGTCCACGTGCCCCCAAAAAAGTCAAGCGGAAAGCAAACAGTCCCATGTTGGCGTGCTGAGGAGTGATGGATTTATGGATTAAGACTGGCTTAGGCTGGACTGTCACATGTTGCTGTGATTGAAGCTGGCAAGCCATCACAAACCATTGTGATGCATTTGTCCCCCCCCACATCCACATTGGCCAAATCCTCCGTGATGAAAAGGACCCAGATGACAACCAGCTGTGGCGTATTACGTCACCGTACGCTAGCCTTTTGCTCACAGGAAAGCTCCAAAACGTGACACTTCAGAGCATGCATGCAAAAGTACTCACACCCTGTGCTGAAGTCGTAAAGCAAAGATATTTGTGTCAAGAAAAGGTTCTGGTCACAATTTCAGTCCTGACTGATGCACTAAAAAGTACCAAAGCAAAATCAAAATGATTTTTTTTTTGTCTCTTAATTACATACAATATCTGTTTTGGTCATTTGAGCAAAAAAAAAAAAAAAAAAAAAGGTTCCTGTTTCAAGGAAATTAACTTAATGATCAACAAAAAAAAACCTCACAATATATATTTTTTAAAATGTGGAGTCATTAGAGAATAAAGTCAAGGAAAAAAAGTTATAAGATAATGAAAATACATTATATTCTGAAGAACAGATCATATTCAGACAAAAAATGTCGAATACAAGAATAAAGTCATGAATTACAGGATAAAGTCACAATTATGTGAATAATCACATAATCGTATTACACAAAAGATAAAAAATAAATAAAATAAAAAAATAAAATGTGGAATACCACAAAAATCAAGTCTTCAATGACAAGAAAAAGAAGCAATAGCACAAGCAAAGTAGTTGCAATTATCAAGAAAATCATCCTCAACTGACTCAAACCAACACATTCCTACAAAACAGCACTCCGGGGTGGGGAGAAAACTCAGATGAAAGAGGAAGCATGTCACGGAGTTGAGATCCTGAAAACCAGGACGAGAATTTCACACACCATGGCAATGATGACGACAACGCAAAGTTCAAATGACTTTCTCACCAAAAGAAATACATGAATGAATAAATCAACTCTCCGTGCTCTCTTCGTGCTGCCCTCACCCGCGCACGTACCTTGCAGAGTTTTTGATAGCGCGGCGAGGAGATCGCCATCCTCTGGAGTCTGTGTAGGAAGACCACCACTTTCTGGAGGGAGGTCCGGACCATGGCCATCATTTTAGAACTGCCACAAGTCTGCAGCAGCCCGGCGCCGGTCCGCATGCTATCACTGCCCTAGCCCTCTCATGGCGCCCCGCGTTTGCCGTGTCTCTTGGAAGCCTGCTGAACCTGAGCTGAGCCGACGCGATGCGCACGCACGCACGTGCCCCGCTCACTCCCTCGCTCGCTTACTCACTCGCACTGAGCTCTAAGCATGGCTCGTCTTTTTCATCGCGCAACAGACCAGACTCACTATCTCCCCCACGACGACATTTGCAAATTGGCTGTGACGAAGAAGAAGGATAGAATTTTTTTCAAAAAGTGCTGAGCAGGACAAGACGACGAGCCACTCCGCTCTTCAAGCGATCCCGTTAGAGAGAAGAGGACAGCTGTGAGATGGATCGAGGAGGGGCGGCAGGTAGCGCCTCCTTTGTGCACTGGCTACATCAATGGGGAAGGCGGCGGAGTAATAACACGCGTGATTGTCAACCCGCGCTCCAAGGGGGAGGAGGAGTTCCAGGGAGCTTCCTGGAAGCCAAAGTCCCCGTTGGGATTTCTGCCTGGTGCCGTCAGAGCGCGCCCCACGTGAAACACAAAAGTACCCTTTGAGAAATGTAATATACGCCAAAAAATAAAAATAAAGTCACTGCAAGGAACCATGCCAAGCACTGTCATAAATTACTCGGAAAAGTCACATCATTATGAAAATACTCGAAAGTCGTAATGTTGCAAGAAGTTGTAAATTATGAAAATAAGGTCGCATATTGCTAGCAAATCTCAAAATATCACACTAAATACAAATATCCATACAATACGCCATACATTCTGAAAAATAAGTCGAAATGTAGTTGGAAGATAATAAACTGTAAACGAACATATTTCAAGAAGAGACATGCTATTGCATACCAAAGTTGTCCTAATGAGGACAAAGAGGATACTAGTCCACATACATTTCCATTGTAGCCATTCACATTCGGTGAAATAAAGACAAATATTTGACACCAACAGAGGCTGCTTTAGTCATTATCTCACACACACACATAGGCAGTGGTCGGGGGATTATGCTAAACTTTGGGGAAGAAGAGTCTTTAGAGAAGCTTTATTGTGCCACAGAAGCCATTAGAGTCAAAGCACAATATTGACTTCTCAGGAATTACAACAGCCCGTTTTGTTGCCTCACTTATTATATATAGGACTGTGCTTGTATGTATGATTTTGTGCGTTTCAAGAAAGCCTGTGGTCAAAAAGGAAAAAGATGGGATTTTTTTTTTAAAAAAGGTGCATATATAATGACGTTTTCCTCAGCTCACAGTAGTTTCCGATTTCCGCAAATGACTTTTAACACTTGAATGCCATCCATCAATCTCAAGCGCGGCAGAGATAGAAACAGAGGCGACGTGGCCTTAATTAAGGCGATATGTCAGGGCGCCGCGGGGGTGCGGAGCAAGTCTTGCTTTTGCTCGAGACAATTGTGCCGAGGCGTTTACTCATGCGTCGTAGGCATGGATGTGATACTAATTCGGGAGCGTTGAATGATTTAGTACAACTCTTTTCAGAGTGGAATGATTCAGAACAAGAATGTTTTGTTTTGTTTTTTTGGGTCTATCGGTTTTGTCACGCTGCATCAATTCAAGATGTGATTAATTGAATTCTCAGCTCATCACTGATACCATTCTTTACAGAGGATAAGGATCAAAGTGAATCTAACATCTCCGTTAACGATACAGTCAAATAGCATTAAATGGAGGTCACAGGAACACGTATAATTAAACATATCCAGGAAGCAATGAGCTGAACTCAATGTGCCCACGTGTTCAGACGCCCCTCAACATGCCCTCTCATTGACACACATGTGGATTCACCTCGGCACTAATGTGGAACGACATTGAGATAATAGCTCCCACCTGTGGTACTGACAAACAAACAAAAACATACACGCACGCACACACACACAGCATCTCTACACAGATTCCTACCTGCAGCTGTCGTCTGAGCTCTTTGACGCGGATGGAGTCCTGTGACAAGTCCTCCCTCTGGGAGGCGTCGGCCAGCACGTTGACGGTGGTCTCGGCCTCCTGGAGCCACTTGAGGAAGGCTTCCAGCTCCCTGAGGGACACCTGCAGGCCTTTCAGTTCGTCGTCCAGCTGCCCGTGGCGGTCATTGGCCCTGCACAGAACAAAGGCAATAAATGTCTTTGTCCTTTATTGGGATACAAGTTTAATTTGTTCTGTGACCACATTCGCAAGTGAAAATACGAGAGTAGTAGAGTCCTTGGATGGAATGATACACGTGTCCACTGCAGTGACTGACGTGCAGTGTCATTCATGTAGAATAAAACAAGCATTTGAAGAGTGCCCCACCGTAGAGTTGTCCTGCAATGTGTTTAACAGCTTGTTAAAATATGTGAGGCCTGAAGAGTAATATAACCACATTGTTGTCATTATTCATGGATGAAAAGGCTTTTAAAAAAAAAATGTTGGGCACCTGTTGTTGAGGTTGTTCCAGGCGGCGTTATGCGCATCAGTGACTTCTTTCACCCGCCGGGTGTCGTCGGTGGAGTACTCGCGCAGAAGATGACCGGACAGCTCGTTGAAAGCCGCCACCGCAGCTTGGCCTCGACTCAACTCGAGCAAAAAAGCCTGCGTCGACATAAACATCAGGAAATATGATCGAGCGCTGACAGAGGCGGGATGCTGGTGCATCCTTTGCTAAAAATAACAACAGTCAGTTCATTGAAATAACATTTGTGTTGTCTTGACTGCTATTAGTCACCATTATGTGACCAAACAAAGCTGTGGCCTCGCTGCTCTCAGTTGCCCTCTAGTGTTCGTCCCACACAGTGCGTCGGAGGCTCTCACGAGGCACAATTTGTCATCTCGCATGAGGATGACGGTTGATGTGGGTTCGCTGATGCTATTAAGCCTCCAAAGGATACTGCAGAGAGGTGATTCATTTCCCATCTTGCACTTTTAATCACACTTTGAAATACGCTGGTAATTAAAGCTGCAAGCGGCAAATGAGAGAGCCCTCGCACCCTGTCTGGAAACTCAAATGTTTCCCAACTTGCCGTCATCTATCTTTCCAGTATGTGTGGTTGAAAGTTGGTAGTAGTTTAAAGCCTGATAATCCCTGGTCATGGAAAAAAATAATGAAATGACGCTAACATAGCAGCTTTGAGCCAATATGGTAGACTTGCTGTGTCTTTTTGGGCATGGGTTCTAGAGAATTTTTTTGTGGTTCTACTCATGATAGACAGGCCTATAAAAATGTATGTTGCTGAGGAACATCAGTTTCAGTGGCAGTTTGTTGATACGAATGCTGGAAGGCAAGGAAATGGCTGATATGAGTCCTAAAATGAGCACTTTATACCAGAATGGAAGACTTCCTGTATCTTTTAGGGTTCTTGAGATGATTTTGTTGGTCTACTCTTAAACGACCATCACCTTGCTGTCAGCCAGCTGAATGGTCAGGGGGTCTCTGGACTCCCGGGACTGCTGCAGCATGTTATGGAACCATCCTTCCTTGTGTCCGATCAGAGCCTGCACTTCCCGCCGCTGACTCTCCCACTGGTCACTGTGGCCAATCATGTTGTCCAGCTGCTGGAGTCGCGCCACCACGCCGTGTTGCGTGTTGTCCCACTGGTTGCGCACTCTCTCCACTGGCGATATGGTGAGAATGAAAATGTGTTTTTAAAAAATATACACAAAACGGAGCAGGTGATGCTAATTGAATAGCACGCACGTTTTTCCGTGATGGACGTGCGCACATCCAGGTTGGACGTCTTGTTTTTGATGTTCTGTGCGAGGGTGAAAATGTCCTCCAGCTGAGGATGACGATGCTCCAGGTCGCTTTTGGTCACCTGGGTGGATGAAACAGACAGACATCGTTTTTTTATATACAGGTTTTTAAGTCCGATAGTACTGCGAGTGAATAGAGGTGCTTAGAAACAAGTGCTGCTCTCACCTGAAGGCGCGCCATGGTGGTCCTGATTTCTTCGGTGTCGCCCACCGTGACAATGTTGGACTTGAGCATTTGTGTGATGAGGACCAGCCAGTCCGCCAGCTCGGTGGCTGTTTCATTGAGGTCGGTGGGCGCCACCAAGTCGGGCGTGTGCGGGGTCTGGTGATAGGGGTCCTCGCTCGCCAGGCTGGCCATCTGGACAGCTGAGGGCACTGAAGACACCGTGACTACAATGGAGTAAAGTAGTAGCTGTTAGAAGGTTTATATTTTCCGTTTTGCTCATTTCCGTTAACTTTCACAGACATTAGCATGAAATGAGGAATTTGCAAATTTTTTTTTTTTTTAAAGTGAGTCTTAATACATTTAATCGTGGTTCAAAAATGCGGGAGTGGTAAAACTATTTTTAAAAAAAATTTTAAAGACGCGAGACTGGAATATATCCAATAATATTTACCGGGTTTAACTGTATACATATTGAAGGAAAAATGAGAGCATGAATATTAAAAGATGTTCTTGAACGTAAACGTCAAATGGTGATGAATGATGCTCGGCAGCGAGGGTAGCTCACCAGCTGATTTGTAATTTCAGCATGCATTTTTCATGCTGGAAATGAAAGCATTGCTCTTTCTCCACCGTACTTGTTCCCACTGAACGGTTGCGTTACTCATATGCTGCCGATGATTCATGGGAAAGGAGCGCAAATGTGTTGTATAATGTCGGGGGTGTAATACTCATGAAAATGCAGAACCTCTACAGCGGCTAAATTAATGTTGAATGCACAGAGTCAATAATAAATCCTACAAAAAAAGAATGAAGAGATGAATACTGAAATAATTGAACAAAATAAAAAGTACAAATATAAAATATATTTTGTAAAAATCTATTATCCGCATTTTAATGCCATAAATCCATTTGAATTAAGTCAAATATCTGTGCATTGTATAAAAGCTGAATAAAAGTGATTAGAGTGTGTAAAGAATTTTTTATTTTTTTAATAAAGTGTATAATTTGTATGTCGTGTAGTATTCCTGTGCTGAATGTGTGCTTGCAAGGGGCATGGCCTAGCTTTGACTCAGATTGGTCGGTTCGTCTGCATGTAAGCGTCTGGTTGTGAGTTGTGGCTCACAGCAGATCCTTGCAAATGTTCTCAATTTGTATTTTGGGTTTGCAAACTAAAGTACAGGGAAAAAAAATAGTGAAGCAACGGATTACAGAACAGATGATTTTCCACTGTAAAACGTGTTCAAAATGAGACCGCTGTTTACCAAGTTGCTGGTGCTCTACAACCCGAGTGTGGTGCAGCGTCCACGGGGAGACGTGCGCCTGCAGAGACTCCCTCAGTCGACCATCCAGAACTTTCCAATCGGCCGCCAGCTGTTCCACCTTGCTCTGCGCGCGCGTGCCGTGAAACATTGAAAGTGTGTATGATGAGGAACGGCGCTTTAATAAAACAGCCAATTAAGCTGCAATCAGTTCCAGGAGAGAAAAGGACCTGCTGCAATATGGTGTAATTACACAGGCTTGTGAATTTAGGCTTATTGAATAAATCACACAACTAGGCTGAGGGAACCTTTTCATGAGGAGAAAGCTGCTGGCGTCTCTGAAGCTCAATAGAGTGGGCCAGAAGGTCCTCCAAGTCCTTCTTTCTGTCTTTCATGGAGACCTCCAAAGCCTGAAAACAGTTAGATAGGGGTCACGTATTTATAAAAGATTGACTCTTGGTGAATAAGGCGCTCCATCACTATATCACGGCTCATCATTCAGTCATCTCAAACAAAAAAATGTTGCGGTTCCCGCAGGGCAGCGAGAGCTGCTTTGATGCCAGACTCAGCCAGGACGGTCAAAATAAATATATTTTTTTTAAATTTGGTTTCTCTGTGTTGTCGATTTTCACTGAACCTCTCCCCCATAATGAATTAAGTTCACTATTTACGGTACCTGCGCTTGGCCGGGACTGAGGCCTCGATTTGTGATGGTCTGGTGCGTGATGACTACCCAGTCGGTGAGCCGGGTCATTTTGTCACGGAAGTGGGCGTGACTCTTCAGGTTGGCCTCCACCTGTCCGACCTTGTCTAACAACTCGTGGGTTACCTGCAGGTTGGGATTCAAGAGGGGAGTAGTTCAGGGAAGAATGCTTTTATTGATGGGTATTTTGGCATCGCTGCAGGGAATCCTCACATCTCCAAAATCGCAACTTCTCTAGGTTATCAAAGAAACAGCACCTTGCTTGATTTACCAAGGTGCAGTGTCAATTACGGATTATGGGGTGTTATTTCTGTATTTAATGCATACACAAGACGTATGAATTATTCCCCGCGGCTTATCCCACCTTGCTCCAGTTGAGGTTGATGGCTCTGAGGTTGGCCACGTGGTGGTCTCTGGTCTGCGGGTTTACGGCGGGACTGGCTAGGATCTGCGGGGCATGTTTGTTGAGCCAGACCAGGTGTTCATTCTGCACATCCATCTCCATGGCTAAGGCCTGAGGGGGAAACACTGGAGTCGTTTATGTCATCAAGTGCTATTGATCGAAAGAAAGTTAATCACGTTGGTCTCGGCGGATCAAATGGCAAAGGTAAAACCTGGGGCTGAAAGGCTTGTCAGTTAGAAGAAAAACAAAAAAGTAAAGTGGCTTTTGCTCAGGTAAACACTCTGCCTCAATTAGTCGACCACAAATTTTGCAACACAGCCAAAATGTGATTTTTTTTTAAAGGCACTCCTGTACATTTTAGAAAATACGGTAAATGCCTACTTTGAGTTCTTTGAGGTTCTGGTCGGTGGAGGAGATGGGAAGAGTGACAAAAACGTTCTCGGCCTGCTGCAACCATGAAGCCAAATCCTCGCTTCGCCTCATCAGGTCCCCCAGGGCAGCATCGCCTGCAGCCAGCCTGCAAAGACACATTATTTACCCAGATTGGGATCTCTAGTTCCCTCCAGGTTGCAGACTTAATCCCGAAATTTACATTTAAATTACCATTGGCGACTAATTGACCGCGACCGATAAGAAAACAAAGAAGATAGGCAGGAAATGCTGACCTCGATCCTGTACTACACTGGAAATACAAAACTTCTAATCCAGTTACCGAAATGATGGTGGTACAAGTATATATCGACATCTACCCTTCATGTCCATTAATAGCCACATTTCTATGAATACCTGCACTGTCGGTCCGCGACCTGGCGCTTCGTAGCCCTCCATCGCTGCCTCAGGACGTGGAGCTTCTCTTCCAGCAGAGCGCCGTCAGGGGAGGACAGCTGGCTGATGATGCGCTCTCCTGTGCGGGTGAGACCGGCCAGGACGGCCTGGTGGTTGGCAAGTCCTTCCTCTAATTCCTAGAGGGAGAAACAGATTCCAAACTAATTCCTAAAAATCGACAGGCCTTACAAATCAAATTCTAGTGCCTGTAAAGTGAAAATTAATGGCTTGAGTGACAGCCAATTTGGAGCATTCTGACTGCTCCTTTCAAGGCTGACAGAATATTGTGTTGATTTTTACGACATAAACACAGAAACTACCAAATGAAATAAACCATTTACTTTCATCACAATTTTTTTTTTTATACTTGATGCCATTTTTTAATAATCAGCCGTAAAACATGGGTTTGTTTCATCCAGCGCAACTGATCATTTTTGCTTTTGTGGCACCTCAAACAACTGAACAGTCCTTTTTCTTTTGTAAAATACCAACCACAAAATTGAAAATGTGATTTTCATGGCAAAATACCGTCCGACTATGTTATTTAATAGTAGTATTCAGTAGTGTGTGTGCGTGCAAGTTTCATGCATGTGTTTGACGGTGTGTACATAGATTGCATCATTGCTTCTACTTCTAAATTTAAATAATCCCCATCATGTCTTCCGTTGTGAAACTCTGTGATAAATTTCACGTGACAAACACTTTGATCTTGCTTGTAACAGTCGTATATCCAAGGGCATGTCACGTTTTTAGGAGCTTAAACATTGTTGTGACACAGTGAGCTGATCCAAGAGGGATCCAATGCTGCCATCTGTTGGCCACCGGTAATGCTTCAAGATTGGAGCAATTCATTCTGCTCTCAAACACTGTGTGGTATGTTCACTGAATGCACTGCAAGCAGACCCGACTTAGCTGTCACTTGTCAATAAAATAGGACTTCTAAAACCAGGAGAAATGGATGGTACTTTGTGCAGCTATCAGGACAACGAGGCACTCTACAGAAGCCATGTCAACCCAATGCCCCTGCCTCCATCTATTTGTGATGTGCGTGCACTCACGGATGACAATGAGGCGCTCTGAATCACCTATGCCATTCCTAAGCGCAGTCCACATGCTGGTTGTCAAATCAAGACTTTTTTAATTTTAAAAAATCCTCCTCTCACTCTTCTATTCAAACAAACAAAAAAAAAACACCACACAGATTTTCAAATATAAACTCATGTCAGTGCAAATCTAAGTCTCACAAACACTACGCCCAAGTCAAGTCGTGCATAAATTTCAGCCAAGCACAGTGTCCTAAAATTGAGCCCACGCTCCCTCGCCTCTCTAATTGGTGCCGCTTAATCCCTTCACTAGCTCTTAAAACCTGTGAAAATGCGTGTAAACAACTTGTGAAGACGCGTGTAGCTCAAGATTTAGTAACCACACAAAGACGCCGGCTTGTCTTCTTTTGTGCATAATGAATTTGGATCAGTTGTAGTTGTTTGTTTAAAAGATGCAGTGTACAAACAACATCCCTCCACAGGGAATGCAGTTGAATTATCTAAGACTGGCTAACAAGTGTCTAATAGTTCAAACAGTAAAAGCGTATCTTAGGGATAATGATCATGTTTTGAACTCGTATTAAATGAGGTTTCATCACACTATACATGACTCCATCTGTCATGGCCATCCAATGACCACATGGTCAGACTTTCAGCCAAGCAAATGAAAAAAGTCAAAGAAAAAACAAACAAACAGATAACAGGCATTTTTTTTCCCTCACAGATTTTCATTCTTTCTTTTCCTCCAAGTGGCCAATTCTTTGTTCAATTCTTACAACAATTTAAAGATGACTGTTTGAGAAATCCACTGTAACACTGACTCTGTTCACGATTGTACTTTTTTTTTAAATTACATTTAAATGGAAACACATTTTGACATAGTCATTTAGGTTAATTCATTTTTAATATGTTTAAACATTTTAATTTAACTTCATGAATGCCCAAGTGTGGAACAGATGCTTTCTTCATGCGTGTATGGGTGTGTGTGTGTGTGTGTGTGTGTGCGCGCACCGTGTACTGACCTCTTGATGGCGCCGTGCTGTGTCCAGGTCCAACTGTCCCTCGGGACCAACGCTGTCGGACAGCAGCCTCTCCGTGTCGGTCAGCCACTGGCTCAGGTCATTCATGTCGCAGTGGAAGTGCCTCCACTCCTCAATGGCGCGGTCAAAGCTCCTGTACAAAATACTTGTCTTTACAAATGTAGATTTACACGTTGTAAACACATTTGAAAAAAATAATTGCAAGTATAAATTGGAGAAAAAATGTTGTGCATATCAGACATGTCTGTAGAACATTTTAAATCCACTTAAAATTAAGGAAATGTCATTACACTCCCATAGTAGGGAAGAAGAGAAATTTGCATGTTGAGTAAATCAACGCAAGGCTTGAACTGCCCGAGAGTAGAAAGGCGCCGCCGCACTCACCCTTTACGCTGGTTGTACATGCGGTTGAGGCGGTCCCACTCGGCGTTGAGTTGCGTGAGCGAATCTTCAATCTGGGAGACCTCAGCGGGCGACGCATGCTGGATGACGTCCAGGTGGCGCTCGTGGATTTCGTCCACACGCTCGCCCACCCGCTCCAGATTTTCGTTGATGGTCTGAAGGAAGGAAAAACACAAATGACATGTACACTGGAGGCTCCATTTATGTTACAAGGGCCAACAGGTAACACATCACAAAAATTCTATTTAAATTAATAACCAGACGGACGGACCTTGAGCGTGTCCTCCTGGCTGGAGAAGTCTTCGTAGAGCCCCCCGCTGAGCTCAGAGGAGTTGAGCAGCAGCTCGTTATCGGCCATGGCCAACAGCACTTTGTTGATGTCCAGCAGGAAGCTAGATGGGCTCTGCGAGGAAACGCGGCCGCGGTCCGCCACCAACTGGACGTCCTGCAATTCACACACACAAACGAATAACACAATTACTGTGGCACAGTGATGTCTGAACGCCCTAAAAGTTGCATAATTAGGAGTTTGAACATAATTTTGATGGTGTCGCGATTTCACCATTTTAGCCCGAATCAAAATGTTCTTTTCTTCTTTTTCTGTAAAAACTATAAAGAAAAAGACCATCGGAAGCTACCGTGAAATAAGTGGACTCATTTAAAGCAGAAAAAAGTTCTGTGGTTGTGCTTTTGTGAGGACGGCACATAAATTTGACTTGGCTTGGCAGGGTTTCAGTTCCATTAAGGCTTCACTTCTCTCTTAGAATCAATCCCTCTTCACTATATAGTGCCCTATAGTGTGAGCTAATCTTTTTCTAGTAATCAGAAATTGATATTCTTTATCCTCTGCAAAGACCGACTTATAGTAGCGCCGTACTGATGAGTCCATCTGTCTTTTACTGCTTCAAGTGAGGGCAGCAAAATGGCCATTTAATTGATGCCCTGTGACAAAACCTATTTAATTCTTTTTCATTCTATTTTATTACAACAGAGTGTCTGTGTCCCAACACTTGCACCAGTTAATGTTTCATTCAAAAAGATCAAAAGCGATCAAACTAAGCTCACCTGGGGCGGCATGTCTCTTATCTGCTGCGTGATCATGTGGGAAGACGAATCGACGATGAGCTGCCTGCTTCTCAGCACCCTGAGCTCCTAAAAAAAAAAAAGAGAGACACGAATTAACAGCAGTGCACGAAGGGTGGCGCCTAAAAAAGAGTGCGTGTCGAACCCTGTGTGAAGAGTACTGGTTCTGGAGTCGGAGCAGCAAGATTCTCAGTTCTTCCCTCTGGACCTCGTCTGACGCTTGCTGAAGCAGATCTTCTCCTCGTCTCAGCAGGTTTTCGACACTGGCTTTTTCCTCATCCAGCTGGACACCAGACAAGCCAGGAGGGGAGAAAAAAGTGGAATCAGTAGCTCGAGAGACTGAAAGAGAACAGACTTTCCCATCCAAGGCGCTATCAAGCTTCCTGACAGGGACATTGACCTCACTGTTGATTGGCCAGCTTTGCACCACTAGCGTAATTGACGCCATAAACCTAGATAAGCAACACTTTGTTTCAGCTACGGCCTTCAAAAAGAAAAAAAAAAAACATCGAAATTCTCGAATGCGGCGCTACCTTGTCATCGTCGGGGATGTTAGCAGAGTCCTGCTGCAGAGTACTGAGTGTGTCCTGCAGCTCGGCCTGGAATTCCTGCATCTCGCTGAGGAACGGAGCTTCAGTCTGAGTTTCCACCGAGGTCTCCAGGTTCTGAAGTACGTGCTAAAGAAAAAGCTAAATCTGAGGATGGCTTCTGATTTTCAAAGCAAATTACAATCTACTGGCCAATGTAACTTCAACTAAAATCGCAGTGAGATGTTTCTTTCACCACTTTGAGTTTATTTATATAGAGTAGTGTAGTGCATGTAATAATTGAACCTGCTGAGGTGCTTCCTGCTTTATGTCCACGCCTCCCGACTCCAAACTGGTCATCATCTGCGCAAGAACACACACCATTTTTAATATCCTAACACGGACCTCAAACTATTGTTGCAGAAGGGTGGCAGTAAGCTTCCACTAAATTAAACATAGAGAATTATGCAATGACAAGAAAGAATGGAGTGGAACCAGTGAAGTTGATCATAAATCAGGAATCCGATCCAAATTCACTTCATGTGCTGGCCATGGTATGAGATGTACATGATATTGAGTGGGTTTCTTTTTTTTGGGGGGTGGGGGGGGGGTTATACCTGAGCAGTTTTGATGTGCTGCGAGACTTTGTCAAAGTTGCAATTGAGCTCGGCCAGTTTGGGCTCCACCACGTCTCGGCAGGCAGTTCCCCGGCTGGTCATCAGGATGACAGCCTGGTCCCTCACATTGTCCACGCGCATCCCGACATCCTCCAATTCCTCCAACATGTTCTGATGACACAGCACACAATGGTTAAACACCAATATACTGCAATTCGTCGCTTGCGCCGCCGCCATGTCATAAATTTTTAAATGACTGTATCACCTTGACAACCTTCTCCCGCTCGGCCGATTCTAGCCGTTCCGCCTCGTCCAGGTGGATCTGAGTCTGGTAGAGCCAAGTGCTGATGTGAGCCAGGTTCTCGTCAAGAATTTCCACCTCGCTCTGGTGGCTCTGCATTAACAGATAAGCATGGTGAAGCAGCATGGGGCTCATGATCTATGATACATTTGTCCCAAGTAACTTTAAATCAGTAAATTTGTGATCACGAAACGGCTCAATTTGGCATCATACTATGGCACCTCCCCCTATTTTTTTTTTTTTTTTAAATACTGTTACACCCACCAGCACAGCACTGAGCCAGTCCTCAATCCACGTGTGGACTTGGTTCCAGGACTCGTTCAGGGCGCAGAGTTTGTCCTCCAACTGTGTCTCGCTGCCCTCCACCAGTGTCTGCAGCCCACTGCTGGTCTCCATCAAACTGGACAGCTCCTGCTGGCGGCGTTCGGACTCCTTCAAAAGGCCCTGGTGATGCCACAAAGAGCAGTTTCGTGTTTTATGATAGTCATAAAATCTGTATCTGTATTTAGAGAGATAACACCAGTGGTAAAGAAGGGAAGAAGTTCTCCTAAGCGTCCAATTGGCTTAGGGTGCACCCTACTGGCCAAGTGTGGAAAGGTTGCAGAGACTAATTAAAGGAATTGACCTTAGATTTGCTATATATTGACTACAACTTCTCAACAAAAAAAAAAGATTCATAATGCCGTAATCATAAAAATAATAAGAATAATTTGTCCTCACATTCGCCCAGCCAATCTCAGCATCGATGTCTGCCGGCATGTCGCCGCTGTTGTTCTTCTGCTGGAGTGCAGCCTCGCTGGTGGTCAGCCACTCTTGGAGGGCGGTGCTTTCCTTGTGGAACTTCTGCGACAGAGACAAGGCTTTTTCCAAGTCTTGCTTGCCCTCTGTTACCTACAAGAAAGAAAGAAAACACACATTAGACCTTTTATGCCTTATATTATACCATTTGCCTTCTATGTCAGTATTAAGCTATTTTTTTTATTAAATGTACATGATGTCTCTATGTTGTGGATTTCCACCTCGAGGGGTCTATATGGAACACAAGGGTTCACTGTACCTGCGCCCCCAGGTCATTGTAAAGCAGTTTGAGAGCGGTCAGCTGCTCGTCCATGGCCTTGGGGTTCTCCGTCTGCTGTTTCTGCACAATCTGCCGACCCGTTTTTATCACCGTCTCCACCTCCAGTTTCACCTCACTCAGCAGCTTGTACAGTTTCTGCACAATCACGAGAAAGGAAAATGAGCACGGGGAAACAACCTGCATAATAAACAGTGGTACCTTGACTTACGAGTTGAATGTTTCAGAGTCCCGCTGTACAAAAAGTACTACGAATTCCTTTCTCACCATGCAGCCGTTGAGATGGGACTGGATCTTCTCCGGTTCCAAATCCCTGACATCCAGAACGTGCAGCTCTGCCTTGGCTCCGTCGAGAACCTTCTTGCAGTCCAACATGCGCTGCTCAAAGTTAGCAGGCTTCTGGAACAGCTGGTACTTTGTGGATATCTCTCGTAATTTTCTCTGCATTAGGAAATGAATGGAAGACATTTTTGGGGATGAATTTTAAAATGAGCAGTTATTGCCATTTTATTTTTTTTTACATATACACAAATTGTTGAGCAAATGAGAAACGACCACCGTAGATTTGAGCCTCACTTGAAGGAATAAAAAATTATATATATATGGTGTGACAAAAGCCGGCAGCGCCAGGAGGGCTCATTGTTACCTGAAGCTGATCCAGCATGGTGCCACCTTTGGCAGCTTTGCCATCCATGACCGGTGGCGGCAAGTTGGCCACATTCCTCCTTCGCATCTCCTCCACCGTCACTTCATGGGTCGCAATCTCAGCACCAATGTCCTGCAAAAAAAAAGTATTCAAATTCAAACTTGTCCATCTTCAACTCTCATTTTATTCTACGTTGGAAGAAATCAATTCATTGCACTCGGCTTGAGCTCAGCTTTCGCATTCACACCCAGTTTCCTCAAATATTGCATTTTCAATGTGCCTAGAAACGTAAGATGCTTGCACAGCGTACCTGTGCCTCGTGCGGAAGCTGGAAGGCGTCGATACGGTCGGTCAGGTAGGAGGTGAGTGTGCGGTCCAGTTGAGAAAGAGACTCCTGGAGGGTTTGGAGTGCCTCATCATTCTCCTTCAGCGTGGCGAGCTGCTGCTCCAGGCCCGTCTGTCTGTTGACAGCCTGAAAACAATATTTCATTTAAATATGGTTCATTACGGCAGGAACAACATCCATGTTCCAACTTTCTATGAAGCTTGCCCTAATGAGGTTCTATGTTAGCGTTGTGTTTTTATACAATACGGTGCATATGCTCTCCGTTAAACATACTGTATATAAAAATGTAGTGTTGTATGCCTATACTGTATAAAGCAAAAAAAAAATTTTAACTCACCTGTTGGTTTAGTTGCTCATAGCGGGAATTGAAGGCCTGGAGTTTCTCACCGATGAGCTCATCCAGGATGCCGCCATCGATAAGCGTCTGACCAAGCTCTCGGATTTGCGTCCGGTTGTCCGCCGGATGACGGAGCACGTCCTCTAAACTCTGGCAGGTGATTGGACGCGCAAGTCGAGAGAGTGAGAAAGCCAGTGAGAAAGCTAGCAATTAAATAAAGAAGTGAGAGACAATCAGGGGTTCATCCTTTATGTGAGATCTTTGAGTGGACTGTTTGGTGTGTGTGGGAGGATCATTGTCTTCAAGAGACTTCATTACGTTTTTGAACAATGCAGCAGCAGTGGAGGGTGAAGCACAGTGTGACGTTAAGTGACTTTGACAGTGATGCTGCGGGCAGGCTACAGATATAGCAACCAGCCAGACACAGGCTGGGAGCTCGGCTCTCTCTGCAAGAGTTTACACCAGGAAGACAAAAGTCTTGGGACACACAAACCGAGACATTTTGGACAATTCTCTGCTATTCTAGTCATTAAGACATGTTTGGATAGTGCGCTGTGGAAGACCACAAAATGTGCAGCACAATATAGACAGTCAACATCATTGGCATACAAATTCTTTATCTGACTAATATATGCACAGGAGTTGTGAAATGTCTTTATGTCTTCATGACATGTGTTATACCGGTGATATTTTGTGACCACGAGATCTTCATCTAAGTCATAAGACACAAATGAAGTAAACGGATGACAATGCGAGCGCGACCGCGAGATGTTTGTACCTCGAGTGCTTCATGAACCACCTCTGTGCTCTCTGGTAGACTTTCCGTGGCTTTGACCTTCTCCTCCAAGGTGTTGAGCCAGGTTTGCTCAATGTCCAAGAACTGCATCAGCTCCATCCAACATGACCACACCTCCTGCGTTACATGCAACGTTATATGCACTATTTCAGTGATTCCCAACCAGAGTGCAGATTTACCTCCAGGGTGTGGCACTTGCTCTTGAGGCGGTCGCAGAGCTTCTGGTAGTTCCCCAGAACGCCCTCCAGTTGTGCCGTCAGACCCTGCCCACCCCTTCCTCCGGCTCCAACACCACCATGGGGTGCCGTCTTGGACACCAACATGTTGATGCTGTCTTTCAGGATCTTCACTTTCACCTCCTTCTGTAGCACGTCCTCTTTAGCCCTCTGAATTGAGAGTTGGGGGGGTTTTCGCATTTTTTCCACCGAACGCGGAAGGGTCTGTGACGTATACCCCATGATAAACAGGCGGTCGCTGCACGCGAAAAAATGTCACCTTCATTTCATCCAGCGCCGTCTCGAGCTCCTCCGGACTCATATACTCAAAGTCCCTCATTAAAAACTCCTCATCCACTTGAGTGATCCACTCCTGCATCTCCGCCAAGTCTTTCTTCAGGTTCCCCTGCTTCTCCTGACTTTCTAATAAACGATCCTGCTGGCTCAGCAACTGCAAAACAGATGGAAGTTGATATTCCAAACAAATTCAGAAGGTTAGCAACTCGACCAATTTATGACCCAGTTGAAAGTAAAAAGTTTCTACCTGTTTCGAAAGTGATTCCAATCGACTTCTAAACTCTCCCACCGTATGCTGCCCCCACTTGGCCAGCCCCGGCACCGCAGCCGCCTGCACGGCGCTAATGTTTTCGTCCATCTGCTTCAACGCACTCTGCACGGACTCCATCTCGTTCACATAATCCTGCAACAAAGTTTACTTTCTATTGACACTGTCAGATATGTCTTATTTAACCGTATGCATATTAGTGGCCTGACATTAGTAGCATGCAGTAGATCTGTGTTCTCATATTGTGTCAGCGCAATGAGTGCGTTGTTCTGACCTTGCAGTGACTCAATTCTTCCTGTAAGCTGTGTGTGTCAGTCGACCTTGTCGCATCTCGGGACAAAAGCTCCTGAACCGCCTCCAACCAGCGTTCAACCTCCACCATCCGCACCTGAAGGCAACATTATGATAGGATTGTACAATATTACCACAACAGGAAGCCCCTCTTTTATGAAGCGATCGTGTTCTTTTTTTAACGGCCTTTCGCAGTCCATAGGCAAGTTTGAATTTAGAGTAAGATGCCTGCAGCAAAATACCAATGGAAGTGATGCAGCGTAATCCGAGTAATATTAGTTGTTCCTTAGAGAGGACAAAGAATATATGCCTGTGTGTAATTACAGTAAACCCAAAGTGGTAGTGGAAAATAAACACCTTGAAACAAGCACACCGTGACTCTTATATTTGTGTATTTAGTAAGACTAAACCTGTTGCTTGTGACAGGAATACAACTATTTAGAAAACAATGTTTTTTTACATGGCTTGTGTATCGCAGGTGGTCCTGGTACCAATGCAATAAACGAGGGCTCCCTGTAATAAAAAATAAAAATAAAAAGATGTGGTCTTCTACCTGATTATCCTTCATGCTTCCCAGGATGCACTTAAGTGTTGCCAACTCCTCCCGGGCCTTGGTGGACAGCCGAGTCCATCTTTGCTGTTCAGCGGGACGGGAGGCTTTCTGCGTTTGTTCAATATCCAGACACAAACCCTAGAGGGGAAAAAAAGTTTCAATAATTAACAGCACATTGTTTTGCTGCAGTTTGTCTGCTTTACATAAGTTGAATATGGTTCTTTAATTTCACGTATTCCAGAGCCCCAACTATTTGTATACAAACCAAAAAGTCAATTTGTCATTACATGTCCCTTTCAATAATTTTATCTGGAATTTTAAACTACTGAAGCTTATCACTTTGCCTTGAGACACTCTGTGTTCTGTCATGTGACTTGATATTGTTGTGTTTCCTTGACACTGACATGCGTGTTGCATGTCAGTACACGGTGCCCAGAATGGGACACCAACCCCCACCTCGCTGCCACCGCCGCCATAACAAGAGCTCAGACTGAGTCGCATTCCAATGCAGGATAAGAAGGGAAGGGGGGTTTAAAAAAAATAATAATTATGTAAAATTTAAAAAGGAGAGATTATCCTATCCACAAACAAGAAGTGTACAGACTCAAATTTGAGTGCAAATGTGAAAACAAATAACTGCCAATTATATAGTTTCTAACTTGGAGGGGGGCGGGGGGGGGGGGGGAATTCCCTGCCTGGTTCCCCTTCCTCCATGTTACCGCTAATCCTGTTCTAATTTGGGCCAATTTGAAACCATAACCATCCAAATTCAGCATATGGTGAGAGTATGTGAAAATTCATTCAACAAGCCAGATGTTCTAAACTATGTAGCCTTTGCATAAACGTCGTTGTAATAAATCACAATAAGAACGGCAGCATTTTGGCGGGGTGGGGGGGTGAAGAGCACATGTTAAAATTGCTCAATTTCTACTTTACCCACCTGTGCTCGCTGCACCGCCGCCTCAGCGGTTGCAACGTCGCCGACTCCTCGTCTCAGTGCGGCCAGCCTGGTCTCCAGCCCCTCCACCAGAATAGATCGAGCCTTGATGGCCTCCAGAACTAGAAATTAGATGAAGGCGTGGAGATTCACATTTCTGCTTTACCACCACACGGGGGCAGCGAGACGTTTTGAGTAGCGTGCACGGGTGAGGTTTCCCATCCTATTTTATGTTTGACAGCTTGTATATTTAACACAGCCCATCATTACGCTGCTAAGGAGACAACATAAAACACAACCCTCCCTACTATTTGAAATGATGACATTCCTATTCCCTTCTTGTTTGTCTTCACAACTTGTCTTCCTCCTTTCCGAGTCATTAGCTGATGATTTCATACTTGAATAATGTGACAGTGTTTACATGCAGCGCAGCCATGAAGCAGCCGCGCCGGAATTGTGCCAAGCAAGGGCGTGAACAAAGGCGCTCAAATTCTTATGTATTGGGGATTCAATCTATTTTGGAAAGGGGTTGTAACATTGTTCAAAACAAAGTGAAGCAATATGAACATTTTCCAGATGCACCCTACACAGAGCGATGACAGAGCCAACCAGCGACAAAAAAAAATCCAGACCAAAAGGAGAACAGATTTTTTCCATGGCTCTTATCCAATTCTCTTTGCTTGAGCGCAGAAGAAGAATGCAAGCACACACCTGGGCCTGAGGTCTCCGGGTCTCACCTTACAAAATCAATGTAGTGGAGCCTATCATTTATGGAACGTCACATTGAAACACATGCTGCGCTTTTGAAAGTTTTCTTTCTTTCGATTGGGGATTCTGCCAAATGTCAGCAGTCTGGCAATCAATTACAGGATTCGGTGCTATACTGTACGTCCAAACAAGAACCATATTGTTTGGGAATGAAATCCCTGCCGTTTGAAAAGACTTCATTGATGAAGAAATCAATCGGGGATTCGCGTAGACCCCTTAGTTCGTTCCTGAATTTTAATTCATTTTTACTGGTTTTATTTTGCAAAGTTCCTGGTAGCACCACTTTGGATCAGACTCATTTATCTTATGAAAGAGCACATAGATGCAGACTGCTACGTGAGCTTCTCTCGGGAGCTTGTGTTATATTTTCATCTTTTATATGACATTAGTGGCTGATTTCATGTTGTAACTCGTGGCAGTTCGAATGTGACATGCGTGGAGGGGCAGGGGGGTACCTTGGCTGGCCTCCTGCTGTTTGCCCTCGAGTCGCTTTAAAGTGGAGGCGTGATGTGCCGACACCCCCACGGTGTTGTCTTTTAAAGAAGGCAGCGACTCCACATCTGCACAAATCTGTTCTAACTGTGTACCCAATGCACTGAGAGGGACCAGTCGGGACTAAAGGGACAAACACATACACACAAAGGGGTCATGAAACTTGGATTCAGGGTTATTATTACTATTATTATTACTAATGGCAGGTGGCCCCTGAAATATATCCGGCGTGAAAAATCAAGGTTTCCTGTACCTGACATTCTTCACCCAGGCTCCTGAGTTGGTCGCTGTCACACTTTTCGACGGCGTAAGTGGAGTCCAGCCATCCATCCAGTTCATCCAAGGCCCGATCCAGTCCTACGAGCTCGGCCGACAGCGCCTTTAACCGAGTCTGGGCGTCCACTCTGTCGCGGGCCGCCTGCAGCTCCTTCACGCACGTATCCAATTCGGTCTGGATCAGATCGACGTCCGCCCGCACGGAGTCCATTTGCACGCCCTCTGAAGGCGCACAGGAAAAACAGTCAAATAAGTCAATTGACACAATTTTAAGTGTCTTTGTGCTCCTGAAAAAAAGGACACCACAACTGTGAGGCAATATAGAATAGATAAAAATTGAAAACAATAAAAGTCTGCTCAATATGAAGTATGCATAAAACCTAAAAAAATAAAAATCTACCTGCAGTATATAAAACAGAACTGAAAATGTGAACATCAAATTAAAGCAAATACATTTATTTTGGATGTTCTATTGGGTTTACACATTCCGATATTCTTTTGAAAACGGCCATCAAATCATCATAAACTAGAGCTCAAACTCCAGCGGAATGACGTGAAAGAAGTGTGACAGTCTGGGGAGGGCAAATCAATTTAATTGATTTTTTTCAATAGATTTTGTTCTGGACCCTCGGCACTCCTTTGAAGCTGTCAGGCAAAGACGTCGAAGGGTACAAATTCCGTATTGATCTGTTGAAAGTGACAGCCTCATCACAATACCTCTCTCCAATTGCTCCATCAAGCCTTGACCTTCTTGGATCACTTGACCGATGGCAGCCTCCTTTGCTTGGAGTTCCACCTCGTGAGCCTAAAAAAAAAAGCCCAAAGCGCATGTTTAACTGCCACGTTCCAACATGTCATAATCTAATCTTGCAGTCTGCCTCCTCCAACCTTGAGCTTTTCCTGCACATCCTGCACATCGGTTGCCGTGTCCGGTTGCGCGGAGGATATCGTTTGCGCGGCCGCCTTCCAATTTTTGATCCAGCTCAGATGGTCGGAAAGTTTATTTTCAAACCTGCCATATTTGGGCAACAGGTCTCAGAATCACAAAACACACTTTATATCACCTACCACAACCTGTACTCAGTTTATATCATACATCTACATCACATATGTGTTGTTGCGGCTGGTCTGGCATGACTTTCTGACAAATCAATCAAATCAACCAAAGTTACCCCGCGTCAAAAAAAAAAAACAATCCTCGAGCACTTACGCCCTCCTGACTTCTGTGTCCGTCTCCACCAGTCGTTTCTTGGGAGGAGCAGGAGGGGCAAGTTCCTGGTCGGTGGCCGAATCACCGGCGGCGATTGTCATCATGACGACCGTTTCATCTACCTGAGTCATCCCGGCGTCAGTCACAGCTTCCATCACCTTAGTAGAGAGTGAGTAAGAGCTGATTTAGCTTTTAAGTCACACCAAAAAGATAATCAAAACACTTGTTAAGATGGGTCACTTCTCTCAAGGAACCATCATACTTAATGCAAACAATTGTTCAGCCGACCTGGAAGGAGCAGTCCTCCAGCCTCTGCACCAACTTGTCCCATCGATGGGCCAAATCTTCAGCGTCCGCCTCAATGGTAGCGGCGGCCTCGCCGCTCCGTATTAACGACATCACATCCCGGCCCGCGTCGGAAAGTTGGTCCAGGGTCCTCTTCTTCTTTTCCATATCCTCCTTGAGAATCTAAACGTTTTCAGAACACGGCAATCACAAGGGACAGCCGGGTGAACCCGCAGGTGGCCTCCGGGAAAGAGCTCCCTCTTTACTTACAGCTAATTGCCTCGCTTTTGCGTTGATTTCGTTTGGATTCTTAAAACTGCTTCTCTGCACTTCACTCAAGGCCTCTTCTCTTTCTTCCAACCATGCTCTAAATAAACTCTGCAGAAGTGAAAGCAGATATGGTGCTTGAGTCGACGAGTGTGTTTAAAATGCACATTTATTACCGCAGAGTTTGCCCATCGTGTTTTTTTATTTTTATTTTTTTTATGGAAATATGTGCCTTGGCGCAGAAATGTTTGGAAACAATGTGAAATAGAAATTGTGTTCTACCTGATCTGACACCAGCTGCTGCCACACCAGGAAGACTTCCTGTAACTTGTGCCACCTCTCCTCTGTCCAGCGACAAACGGCTGCCCAGCGTTCACCCAAAGACTGAAAAAAAGCATTCGTGAAGTGAGGCTGCATTCAAATCTGGCTGACACTTTTTCGACACCTGACAGCAGAAGTCTCAGACTGACTTACTTGGAGCTGCTCTTCCAGGGCGGCAGTGGCGCTCTCGCCACTGTTCTCATCCACAACCACCACCATGTGCGTTAAGGAGTTGACCTTCACCTGCTCAGCCTCCAGGTCATTCTGAAGCTCCTGAGAGGAGAAAAAAAATTGTCTTCACTAGTAAGACAGTTGATCAAAGTAGAGCTAAAGTGTGCAGGTTTTCAGCAATGATCTGCATTCAGGTCTGACAATCAATTCCACGTGTGTAAAAAAAAAAAAAGTGTCTTTTACTTTATGCTGCTCGATTCGTTGCTTATAGTCGTCGATGTCTTTTGCCGGCGACTCGGTCTCGATCTTTCTGATGCGGTCTTCTGTGCGAGTCAGCCAATCAGAAAGCTGCTGGAGTTGCTGCTGCTGGAGCTCCATCAGGACTTCGTGGAGCCTAAAAACCATTTATTTTTTAAAAAGGCAAAAAAAAGGTGAGTGTGTGTCTTTGAAGCATTTGACACGTTCATAACAGACTGACTGCTGCAAGCCTTGGGGAAGGCGGGGGGGGGGCTCACTGCTTATCAGTTGTCACCGTCACATTGCTTGCAGCCTTGCACATTCCTCACAGATGAAAGCCATAAACATCTGAGGTCAGAGCTCAGACCCATGACCTCTATCCCGCGGCGCATGTACGCTAATCGTTAAAAATGGCTTCAAATGGTGACGCTTTACCTGGCTTGGCGGTCCATGCTGGCCACGCGTAGGCTCTCCCAGCGGGAATTCAGGAGGCTCATCTGCTCCCGTATTTCATCTTCCACCTCTTCTGACAGGCTGCCCTGGGCGATGAGTTGATTGCCGGCTTGCAGGACGTTGCCCACGCTGCTCTGGTGAGCCGTCAGCTCCATCATGAAGTCCTTACGAAGTTGACAAGAGTCAAACGGTCACAATTTGCCAGGGAAATGAACTCGTTGCTGACATGCCTGAGAGCAGTGTTAGACTTCCATCCATCCATCCATTTACCGAACCGCTTGATCCTTACTAGGGTCGCGGGGGGTGCTGGAGCCTATCCCAGCCGTCTTCGGGCAGTAGGCGGGGACACCCTGAATCAGTTGCCAGCCAATCGCAGGGCACACAGAGACAAACAACCATTCACGCCCACACTCACACCTAGGGACAATGTAGAGCGTCCAATCAGCCTGCCATGCATGGTTTTTTTTGGAATGTGGGAGGAGACCGGAGCACCCGGAGAAAACCTGACGAGTTTAATGACAAGTTTGAATAGTCAAATAGTCATGAAAATGTCCTTTTCGAAGTTTTGGTGTGTGGTTCAGAACAAGATGCAATTTAGTTTGCGGTCCTAAAATTACAGTCAAGTAGCGCAGCATTATTCGGTACCATTTTGTTGAGGAAAACATTTTTTAATACCGCTTATTTTGTTCAGCATCAAGGGTCAGCTGGAGCATATGCCCAAATAGACGGATGACAACCCCCCGCCCCCACACACACACACACCTCCCCAACCCATTGTCGTACACACACTTACAACCAACAACGAGGCACTCTAAAAACCCAAACAGCACAAGCACTTCTGCATGCTTTGCTGTCATGTTGGAAATTATTTTACCTCCTTCTTCTGTCTTCTCTCCATGACGGGCACACTAATGGTGAGCTAACTAAGCTGGTTAAATTAGTTGGTTGGCTAACTGCACATCACAACTGCACCGGATACACACTGATCCAAATATCATATGGGGGGGGGGGGGGCAGGTTAATTTAAGCCACACCCAGAAATATCAGGAGAACTGTAATGGTGAAACACAGTTTTAACGTTATTGACAAGTTGAATTCAACATGATCAAGCTAACTAGCCTTTGAGCTTTCTACTATCCCAGATGTCTGCTATAAGAGAGACCCCACCTAAGTGATGCCTCTTTCCCGTCCCCTCTCACCTCGTGCGTGTGAAATTGCTCTTTGACACCCTCCACGTCATCCAACACCTCGTCCTGGATCTGCAGGGTGTCCTCGGCTGACAGCAGCCAGGTCAGGACCTCCTCCAGGGTGGTCTGGTAGGTGTCTAAGTCGGCTTCCAGCATGCCGCCCTCCATCTCCCCTTCGAGCTCCAACAGGGCATCAGGGGTCTCTGGCCGGGGGTTGCTGCCAGAGTCCTTCAGCTGCATATTGTGAGAAATATGAGGACCCATTCATAAGAATCACCTTTGAACTGATTGAGATTTTTTCAGACACAAGCCACTGTTTTGTTTTGTTTTTTGTTCAATTACAATTAAGTGGCCAGTGGGACTGAGGGGATGATTTTATATCTATTTTTTTTAGGGTTTTTACAAAAAGCTCACTTTTTATTCGACTTGTGTTTCTCGTATGGCAATGGTGTCTAATCAGCTACTACTGCATTTTAAAATAGAAGCATCGGTTGAAAGGAGGGAGAGGCTGGAAGTGACTGCTCTGAGGCATGCGGCGCGACCTGCCCTGCAGTTAGGATTAAGAAGTATGTAGGCCTATTATGGGATGCTGGGAGGTGGCTGCCGACTTGCAGGGCAGGTCAACCCGCAATCGGTCCGGCTCAGTCGCAACGAGACGACACTCTAGATGCAAAAAGTATCGGTCACTCAACAATGAAATCCATGGCAGACATTTTTCTGGTTGTCAAAGTGAAGAATGATTTACTTGTTCACATCCAATGACTGCGCTTCCAAAAATGTCACAAATCCGGAAAAATATTTTGCATGAAGTCACAAGGCAAAACCTTGCATCAAAAAAATGGGGGAGGGCACCATTCCAAACAAAGAACCTCTATTCTGCATCCCCCGCATGGCTACAAAAGCAGCGGCATTAAACATCACTTCCTGTGGCGGGAGGAAGCGTGCCAGGAAAGTAACCCCCCCCCCTCCCCCACACACACACACCAGGCCAATCAGATGCGCGAAAGTTTTACATCGCTCCTTCCAAGGTGTGAAATGTGAAGCCAAAAGCAATGAATAAAACTTAAGAGGTGCTTTGGGGAGTTTTCTGACCACACCACAGATGTGACAATGTAAGCACAGTACGTTGAGCCCCCATTTATGGTGGGGGGATACGTTCCAGACCCACTCAAAACTTTTTCTTACCATTTTACCTCTGCTACACACTTTTAACACATTTCATCCTTAAATTATGCTGAATCTCTTCGAGGGGGCCTCGGTGCTGCCTGGCAGCTTGCAGTATATTAGGACTTGTAAACACTACTCCACAACTCGTAAAAAAAAAACTATAGCTGAAGAATATGCGATACAGTCTGGGCACGCTACACCCGAGGGAACACTATAGTGTGTAAATGTCTTAAAACAACATGCTTTGTTGTCAGGAGTTACCTGTGCACCGAGGCCAGGACACGAATCTTCAGCCTCCACTTTGAATCTGCGCGGGAGCGTCTCCACTTCTCGGATGGACTCCATGTTGACGTCTTTGGGTAGTGCCGCGAACAGCGACGTCACATACAGGAGGATGGATTTCTTATCTGGTAA
The DNA here is from genome assembly GCF_054856545.1 of Hippocampus guttulatus. Taxonomy (NCBI): domain Eukaryota; kingdom Metazoa; phylum Chordata; class Actinopteri; order Syngnathiformes; family Syngnathidae; genus Hippocampus; species Hippocampus guttulatus. The sequence continues at coordinate 2,280,379 of NC_141283.1, read as the reverse complement.
CTGCACAGCCACGTCTAGAAGAGAACAGGTTACGCGATGTGAAGATGGCAGAAAAAACACAGGTGGGGTATTTCGTAAGAAACACTTGAAGAGTGGAATGGGCTCACCTTCAGGATCCAGTAGCCTTTCGATAGCCAGCTGGTCTTTGGCTACAGTGAAGGCATGCTCCAGACGCTCAACAGGCCTCATTTGGACAACACCATCCCAACTGAATGCATTTGGCCTCCATATGAAATGGCAAATCAATCCAAATTTAGGATCCACATACACAGAATATATCAATATGGACCAGATTTACAGTATGGAGTTAATGCTACCCTAAGAGAAAAGACATTGTGGGGGAGGTGAGTGGAGTGTGGAATGTACGGGATCAGTGATCCACATCAACCCTGGCCCGAGTCTAAACCAACACTAGCCTTTCTCACAACTCAAAAGTCCCCAGAGTGTGTGTGCAACAGTTAAGGACAAGGGTTACAGAATGAGGAGGGGTGGGCTAACGAATACCCCTGATGCATTTTTGAGAAAAATAAATAAAAACAAAAAAAATAAGCATGCTCTAAAAATTCAAACTATCTGAATTTAAAAAAATAATAAAGGGTCAAAACAAAATAAAAACAAATTGCTATTTAAAATAATAATAATTCCCAAACGCTGTTCTATATGACGGCAATTGAGGGGCACGCTCCTCACCTGAAGTGGTGCAGGATGGCGTTAAGGGCCAGACCGTCGGCCCAGCTGGTGGTGAAGTTCAGCACGTTGACCTCCGGGTAAGCGCGGGTGGACTGGCGTACCCAGCTCAGCAAGATCTTCTCGCTGTTGGTCTGCTGCAGGCTGGACATGACATCCTTCATGATGTCTTTCACCTGCACATGATCAAGATGAATCACACAAAACGTGCATGTCAGATTGCATCCACAATTGAAACCCTTTAACTATCATGTAAAATGACCCCCCCATTAATCTCCGGGGTGTGTTCCAGACCCGACAGTGTAGGTCCACATTCAGATTTTGAACACCTGTGCTCACCTGCCAGTGAAGAATAATGCTCCAGATGAGTCCCAAAGTGAGCTTGTGGTTCCCATCTACAATGTCGGTTCCGCCAATATTCACCAGATCCACCTGACGATCCAGACAAACACCAATTATTATTTGGGGACAGATATGATTCGTAATAGGGTTACGGGTTATAAATATAATTCGGGGTATGACTCGAAACATAAAGCCGAAAACAACATAACATGATCTGACAAGTCTGCTAGCTTGATGCTAACACACAAATCAAAACAGTACAAACAGGCTAACAAAACTAGCACTGATGTCACGGTAGGGTTACACATTTTTCAACACAAATAATGCAAGTTAAAAACATGGAATCAAACTGCATCTTGCTGAGCAGTTGTGACCATCTTGTTTTTGTGTATAAATACAGTATATGCCTACGTCCGCCTCACAGTGCAGAGGTGAACGGTTCGATTCCGGCTCCAGCTTTCCTGAGGGGAGTTTGCATGTTCTCCCCGTGCCTGCGCGGGTTTTCTCCGGGTACTCTGGTTCCCTCCCACATTCCAAAAACATGCATGGCTGGCTGATTGAACACTCTGAATTGTGCCTCGGTGTGAGTGTGTGCGCGAATGGTTGTTCATCTATGTGTGCACCGCGATTGGCTGGCAACCAATTCAGGGTGTACCCCACCTACTGCCTGGAGACAACTGGGATAGGCTCCAGCACGCCTACGACCTTCGTGAGGATAAGCGGATGAGAAAATAGATGGATGAATGGATATATGCCTTTATTATACTGCTCCCTTGTAGCCAAGGAACACAAACCACAAGGACCAATGCTATGAATGCACGAAATCAGTGTGCGCAAACTATTTAATTCTTTACATTTCATTTAATTATGTCATTACTCTATGTTCTTAGAAAAACAATACTCAGTGCTACTTTTTTTGGGAAACATTCTCCAAAAACACAAGAAGATGGAACGGATTAATGGTGTTTAAATTCACTTCGATGGGTAAGGATGATTTGCGATCAAGAAGTGTGAGCACAAAAGAATTAAACTCAAGCCAAGGCACCACCGCAGAAATTAGAGCGAGGCTACGCTGGACTTATTTGGACAGGATCAAGACGAAGCAAGGGGCGCGTGAGGTCATGTGTTTTGCTTGGTGACACCTCGCTCTACCACGGAGTCCACCTTTCATATCCCATTTCTGCTTCCAATTAGCTTCATTCTTCCGCTTCGCTTGCATCTCTCGCTCCATGTCCTTATATGTCTCACAGAAAAATGGCAACTGGGAACTCTCCAGGCCACATAGACAGGGAAGGAGGACATTTCATTTCAATTTGGGTCTTTTCCCGCTTGGAAAGAGACCAGCGTCGCCTGTCTAAAATCATGTTGAGCAAAACAGCTGCGATCCGTGCGAACCCTTTCGACTTTCAACGCCCCCCCCCCCCCCCAAAAAAAGGGCAGCACACTCACATTGTTCTGATGCAGAACTTGAAGCACTTTGTTGACATTGTTGAGCGCGTGTACTCTGGTGGAGCCTCGCTCTTTGGTCTGAAGAAAAAGAATCATAGCACAATTAAGGATGATTGATTCGAGCACAATGCCCAGGAAGAATCCCACATACATTCAGAGGAAATGATGGCAAATGGGACGGTCGGTAATAGACATTGTCAATTGCAACCACTCACAGCCAACGTTACAATGTGAGCTACTACTTGCTCGGAGAATCAATGCCTTCGCTTGAGAACTTCGGGGAAAGAATGCCTGGGCCTGAATTGCAAGCAGCTGCAAATCTTTTATGAGACGCTACGCTGACTGACAGATTTGTCGATTTATTGTTATTCGGGTATGAAGAGATTCAACGCATTACACGCAGAGAGACGGGCTTTTTCTGCAGCTGCAGGTACCCAAATGGGAGCTAGAATGGAAGGATCAAGAGCGGGAACTAAAATACTCTCTAAAGAAATGGGCTAAGAGTTTTTTTAAACACTCGGGTAACTGACCAGGACATGTCCAGTGAGGCCCTCCAACAGGTCAAGCAGCTTCCTCCCATCCCTCAGGTCGGAGAACATGTCCTTGATGGCTGTTTTACCCTCCTGGTCGGATGACACACAGCAAAACATCCATTTAATTACTCTCAGGGCCCAGAATATGCTCCAAAAAATTATTGCTGGCTAAGGCCCACGACCCTCATGTGGATAAGTGATGCACAATATGAATGGATGGATGCTATGAAGGCACTGCTGAACATGAAAAAGAAAATCACATCGTAGATAAAAAAAAAAAATAACCTGAATTACAGGAACTAACTTGTGTTGAGTAAACAAAGAAAAATAAAGAGTATTACAGTACAATTTTTACCTTTGAGAACTGTGCATTTATCCACTTGGTGAATGTTTTCTTCTGCACCAAGTCATGTTCATCTGTGGGCAAGAAAAAAAAAGAGGCTTTTATTTAACATTGGAGTTAATTATGGTATATTTTAGTGGTCCTTGGTCTTAAAAAAAAGAAAATTAAGAAAAAAAAAAAAGATGACCACAACTGTCTCTTGCTAATTCATTACATGCTATAAAAGCTCCAGCCTGGAATAAAAGCGCACATGAAGATGAAATCCAAACTGCCATTAGTGGTGAATAACCACGCATTCTCCATCAGGAAATCATTGGCGCTTTTACTTCTGTTGAAGTGAATCCTTCCTATGCACAATTCATGTGGTGCATTCAAAAGAAAAAAAAATGTTAATTAAGTTTTTTATGTGATGGGGAGAAAAAAAAACTAGGAAAGGGGGTTGGTAGAAAAAAGAAAAGTGTATGAGTGCGTGTATGTGGTTAAGTGGCACCGTCGTGACACGGGCCGCTGCGTAAAAACACCATGGACCGAACAAAAGGTCAGAGGTTATGATCATCGAGCCCCCGCGGTTGTCTGCTTCTTTGTGTCCGTGTGGCCACTTGCTGGCTGGCTGGAAAAATAACATACCACGTGGAGGCCAAGGATGGCTATTCGGGCACGGTTATCTTGGCTCCAACTCATCGCCGTTAACTTTTCTCCCGGAACCATCCATCTTGCCGCCCCCGCGGCACAATAACGCCAATTCATACGCGCCTGCTCCTGACAGGTTTTGGAGTATCAAACGGCTGGAAAGCTCAAGGTAGTATTGTGTCGTGTGGAGACTCCATGGGGAGTGTATGTAAACAACATTTAAGAGACATTACCCAGGTCCTCTTTAGTCACTTTACTTATGGCTGCTTACATAATGTATGTACAGTCAAACGAGTGCTTAAGCCAAGCCTGTAAATAACATACTGCACCACTTAGCTTTGACACTTATATGACTAAGAAAACATTCAGAGGCACGGCTAAAATAACCAGGTGCGCTTCTCTTCAGTGGGCAATAGTTGGCGATTCCAAAACCAAACGTTTTGGAAAACTATGCTTCAAAAAGGTTGAACCACTGAGGGCCAGCTAGTTAATTTTTGATTGACACAGTCACCCCGACGTGCTGCCAATGTGTACAGCAAAAGTCTCTGGTCCCCTCCGATTGGCCAAACAGGAAGTCGAGATTGCATCGAGGCCGCGTAATCCCTCTGGTGTATTCCCACGGCTCACTGGGCACACACGCGGCCTCGGTTTACTGGATGTACACACGGAACAATGCGTTTCCACTGACGAGGCAACTTTTTAGTTGCGCACGTGACACCGTTAGAATGTTTTCATCTCAATACTACCGTCAGAATTTGTGGCGGCTTTGCAAATGCTGGCAGCTACTTGGAGGAAAAAAAAGACAGGAAGTTGGGTCAGTTGGTGGAAATCAAGATCATAGATTAATAAAAAAGTAACACCAAGGACAAAAAGTGTATGTTTCCGTCTTTGCGTACACGGCTCACAGAAGGTGAGGGATATTGGACTTGCATACAACCATTAGCTTAGTAATTAGACATTGCGAGCGAGGGAAAAATTAACAAAACGTCGCCGCTGTAAGGAATGCAATTCATACACAAAAGGATCTCCTGTAATAAAAACTACTAGATTGGTCCCACTGCTGCTCTGTGGTTCTCTTTTTTTCAAAGATAGGTTACATAATCCACCCTGAGAGAATTGCGAGCGCGAGGGATTCACCCGTGAGCAAACTGGACCACAAAAATAAAAAGTCACACAGGAACCCTAAAACACTTGGCTGGAAACACACACACACACACACACACACACACACACATTTACACATTTCACAGGTGGACAAATCTCATGACCTCGGGGCAGGAAGAGTCGTGGTGGAAATCAAACACACGACACTGGTTTCCACGGCAACCCCACATTGTAAACACGGATGAACAAACAAGGGCAATTTATAAGCCAGGCCACGCTTCCTAAGTTCACATGGTTCCAACCCGGTGCTTGTCCTAATCGAGGCTTTAACAAAATCCTGCCTCCCAGTGACCACAGTTAACCCATTAACCATGCGGTCACACGATCTCCAAGACATCCCATCCACTGGGTTCGGGGGGGGGGGGGGTTATGCAGTTCTCATTTTTCAAGGGAAGATTTTCTCCCTGCCCAGGATGAACTTCACCTTGACAGTCAACAGTCCACACAATGGCGGTCTTCTAGTCATCTGTTCATTGTGCGTCACTAAACTAACCCCTCCCGGAAACAAAAGCGCTTTCACCAAACAACCCACAGCGGAGATGAACTCTCCCTTTTGCCTGTGTAGGATGCGAAGAATGCACAGAATTTGCAGAATTCCCAAATGCATTCCTCCCTCCTCCCCTCCAGTGGTCACTTGTCTCAGCTTGTCCCAGCCGGCCCGTCCGTGCCTTGTTGACATACTTTGGCTCGCCAAAGATCTGGGAACTTGTAAGGCCAGAACCTTTCATCGTCATCAAAACCGTCATCTCCAGAGAACCTCTGAAAAACACCAAGTAGGTGACGTATGCAACAAATTGATGGCGTTACATTCCTACAGCAGCATCATGAATTCATACTTTAGTCGGAAAGCACCACAGTCTCTAACTTACCCAAAACATTTATCAGAAAAAAAAAACATGTGGACTGAGTACCAAGCCTTGTGAAATGCCACCAGTTTTCTACAGTGAACCATTGTGACATTTACGTAGGGCAGGGATGCCCTACCTTTTTATTTTTTAACCGAAGATCTACTTTTCAAGCCAAACAACTTTCGTGATCTACCGTTACCGCACGTGCACGCATACCCAAATGTGTGCGTTGGCGCGCATGTGCATGGGTGCGCTCAGTTTACGAGTGCGACTCTACAGGGTTATCGCTGTGCACAGACAACCTTGTGAGGAGTTCTGAGGAACTGCAGAGCCCTGACCTCAACCTCATCAAGCACCATGTTAGAACTCTTACATTCCGGTATATGTCGAAAATCTTCCCGGAAGGCTGGAAACTTTTGCAGCTCCAACTAACAGGGCGACAATGGAATCACTGGAGCAATTACCCAATCAGCAAAAGCTAACAGCAAAAAAAATAAAATAAAACCTTGCTTAGAGTTCCTCCCGTGGAGTCTGAGCCCACATTCGGCCATCTTTTAAACACAGTTCACTCAAATCAGTCGCCACAGAATAAAATAAATGTCAACATTCCAACCCGCGTGCTCTCCCTTCTACTGTTTCTTAGCCAGACAGCAAAGGAAGGACCAGAAGAATGCAGCAGAGGCACAACAGAAGAGAACAGGACAGAGCAGGCCGAGGGTGGCGGAATCATGATGCATGGTGGAACAGCGGGATGAAGGGGGGGCACGAACACAGATAAAGTCAGTGTTCAGAGCCACCCCAGCATGTAAGAGCGATGGGATGACAGATTACACATTCAGAAACAACACGCTAACCTTGCATAGTAGTACCTTGACTTATGAGTCCATCCCCCAGGTTTTTCAAGTTAGAAGCTATCCATTGGTCCATTTTATGTCATACTTGTGCTCACTTGATAAGTAGGCATGCTAAAAGAAAGGCTTGGGGATGCCTGAGTTCGCAAATGAGAGGGGTCGGCTCACCTAGCTTACTACCTGGCTACATTGTTAGCCGCTCTGTGTTGAGTGACTCGGCGTCAGCTGTGGCAAACGGCGGGTCATGAGGGAATATTTGCTCGTGTTTATCTGTTCCCTTTGTTCAATAAAGAGCTTGAAAGTGGACTGGGGGCTGTGTCCATGAGAGGGGGGGGGCGGTATGCTAAATTTGTTTAGCTAACAATGACTACTTTACAGTCGACGTGCAGTTGTGTAACATAAGGCAGTTTAACATGATACAACAAATCATGCTTATTTTTTTATTCATGTTTGTGGCGTAAAATAGAAGTATTTTATGTTCTTTATCATACATTTAATGGCCGTATACAGTGTGTTGGTGTCATGGCAATGCATGATCTTTTTTTTTGTTGGGCCCGGGGAGCATCCAACTTTCTAACTCGGGTCTTGAGTTAAAACATTTCGGATAACTTGACTAATTAAGTTAGCTGAGTCAACCAGACTTGTTTTTGCTTCAAGCGCTCGTCAGGACATCAGATTAAAATGGATAAAGAGCTCCATTTTAGCCTTGCACTTACCGACGGGGAATATTTCAGCCTTGTATTTCCTCCTGAAAAAGTTGCGTTTTCTCCATGACGTCCACTTACTGAAATTCATCTCAAAAAAAGTAACGAAACAAACAAACAAACGCAGATGATAAAAACAGTAGGGTAGCAGCCGACGGTAGGGCAGTGCAAACCAAAAGAGGAAGTAGGAGGTGTGAGAGTTTGTTTGTTTTTTTCTATAGGTGCTTTGAGTTGGGTTGCTGTTCTGCTTCGGCTGCTGTGCTGTCACACACACACATGTGCGGGGTCCACATACCCACAAACATTCGATGGGTGGGTGAGAAAAAGAAGTTGTATAAGGATCGGCAAAGAAACACAGTTTTCCTGTGTTTTGTATTCTCTCTTTCTTTCTTCGACATGGAGGAAGTAAACGAGGAAAATCATCCGGCTTTAGTGAGCCGATGTCCTAAAGAAAGCAACAAGTATGCGCTTGCAGTCCCAACTGAGGAGGAGTGAAAGTGAGCAATGACACTGGACCAAGAAGCCCAGAGACAAAAAAGGGAATTTCCACTGGACTGAATTAGTCATGCTGCTGCCGAGAGGCTTCCCATACCTCCATCATTCCGTCCTGGAATCACCCTATTAAACAGAGCGGGTTTACACTCAAATTGATAAAAAGGCCAAACTTAACACCTGTCATCTGTCTATCAAATACGACTACATCATCAAGTATATTTTGTATGCCTTCACAAATACAAAATATGGTAGCTGGAATATCCACGGACACCACGGGGCATAAAAACATGAAACTGATTTCATGGGATGACAACGAGGCACTCTAAAGTGACCATGCCACAGTGAAGCCCCTGTCCACATGCTGGACACATTCTAAACGATGACCTTTAAAACCAAGGTATGTACCAAACTGTGACATTCACCCCTCGCAATTATCAAGACAATTCAAGACCATAACACACAAAAAAAAAAAAAAGACATGCCATGAACCAACTGTTCTTTAGTGTACTTGCACGCACGCACACATCAACAGTTGTACAACTTTGACAATCAGACGGAAAATGTCACTGCAGATGGTTTCGATACTTCCAAACTGTCACTGCAAGAGAGCACACAACACACACACATGCCACACACACCAGCTGGAATGCATCCAATTACATGATCCACCCAAGTCATCACAAAACTTGATGCCACACCCTCCATTCGGTGACAATCACGTTCTACTCGGCGGCGGCATCCTCGTTCGTTTCACGTCACGCCCTAAAGTGCAAGCAGATGGTCAAAGACATGTAAGACGATGACGATGAACCGGGGAAAAGCTGTGCGGGAACAACAGACCAAGTAACGAGTAACGAACAGGAGAGAGAAGGGCAAAGTGTAAGCATGGGGGCTGGGGGGGGGGGGGGGTGATATTTGACCTCTCACATTTGTCTTCACTCAGGAATGAGCAGAGCGGGCGTGGGGTTAAAAACGCTGCGCCATGTGGCAAACTGTACCCTATCGAAGCCAATTAACTCAACAGTTAGCCCTCAATGCCTTATGTATTGTGGGATTGAATAACAAATTGACATGCGGCAAGTGTGTAAATGTTTTCTGAACTGGGGGGGCTGGTCTCAGCTGCGAAAACATCCGGCCCACCTGCCGGCCACACATGCCGTTTCTCAGCATCAACCTTAAAAGCTTGTGTTAGTAACACTTTTAAAAAAGCTCTTAGTTGGTACGTGAGCTCTGCATGCAGTGCGATTTAAAGCCGTTTCCTATGACTGAACCAAAACTTCACGTAATCCCCCTCACACACGCAGTATGAGACCTGCAGGATAGTAAAACCTTTCCAGTATTTTTTCCATGTGTTTTGGGGTCAGTGACGAAGCTACGTGCCAAATTCCCCCCCCCCCATCACATTATGCCATAAAAAAAAGCATTACTTTGGGAGGGTGGGGGGTGGTGTTGCTCGGTAACCTGAATCTTTGCAAGAGCGGAGCCATTGTGGTTTGGACACAGACCTAAATTACAAACTGCGACGGCACAGTGGAATTCCTGGCGCGGGATCAGCGAGGCAGGGCAATCGGATAGGAAAGTAAAACTAGGAGGGGGGGGGGGGGGGGAATTGCGAAAATATGCTAATTTTCGTTGGAGTGGTGACTTTCTATTCATTGCACATATGAAGAACATTAGAACCACATTGCGTCACTGTCCATGCTCCGTTCCAAATATGGTCATGTTTATATTCATCAATATTATTTGGTCTGGAAGACATCATCTGTTCAAATTGGACGCACTTATTCACCAATTTACGGTGTCGAAAATAGCCGGAGAGCAACGACAATAACTCTTGAACGCCCAATTGTCTGAGAAGGGCGCGCCTCTACTCTCACTCTGCGGAAGCTGTGCCTCATTATGGTGCTTCAAGATTGTACTTCTGGGTGTTATTTTGACCCATTTAACTCATTTGACTTCTTTTTCCACTTGCGCATAGTGCCACTTGTATTCATTCCTTGAAAAGGAATTCTTTGACTATGGTGTGGAATGATCCAAGCAGGAAGTGATCAAATGGTAGCGCCTTTTTTTTTTTTTTTGGCATCTCACCATTCTCGATTGATCACATTTAGGTGACTTTCTCTTTGTCCTTTCCAACAAGTATCTCCGGTTGTGCCTCCAAAACTGCTCTTCACTACTGGCTCGACGCTGGAAAGTGAAACTATTCAAACCCACCCAAAGAATTTTGAAGATAATTGCTTAAAACCTGCCATGGTTGAGAACTGTCCATAAATTAAACAATATTGCATCAAAACTGACCCCTACACCAATAACCGAACCTACCTGATCGCGACTTGATGATGTCACTGAACTCCTCGTTGGCTCCGCCTTCCGCAAAGTCGCCGAGTGATGCCATGGTTGCAAATCAAGCCCGGCGAGCGTGGCTTTGCTTGTTCAAGGCAACGCTGCACCTGCAAGCGTCAAGTCAATATTCAATGTTTGCATAAAACCCACTCAAATCACATATTTTCGTAACATTGACACATACATCAGTGAGGGGGAATCATTTTTCACAGAGATGCATACAATACAGCGAAACAAAAAAAAAATATATGTACAGTGTTTGTGACTTGTCTGACACAAAACACAGGAAATATCAGTCAATTTATATACAGTGATGTACTGCAGAAGGAGATCTCAGCTCCTCAAAAAGGCAATAATAATATTACAGTACTCATTCGCTGCAGATGATAAAGACTATATGCCTTCATTGTCTACATGTGTAGCGCCACTCTGTGTGTGCAAACCTCCGTTGCCCCAACACTGATGCTACTCGGGAGTGGCAATAAACTGCTTCAGCGTATTTTGGGAAAATCTTTTAACACTATCTGTGAAAAGGTTGCTTGTTGTTATGCGAGTTGAGTTCGTCGCCATCACACAGCGCTCGTATCTGTAGTCTGAGCTCACTCGTTTATTGTAAGTCGGGTATCTTGTATGCTTGTTGAAAGCTTTCCTGGGGGGGGGTTGTTTGTTTGTTTGTTTTTAGTGTGTTCAATAAATTGAGTCTTTAATTTTCAAATTGGCAGCCATGCCAAAGGATCATGAGAGGGAAGAAGCATGATGAGCTTTCATATCAGTGTTATTCTCTCCCAAGATTTTAAAAGGGGTAAATATTCTGCAGGAGCCAGAAGGGTGTTGTTACCTGTTGAGTATAAACACCTTCACCTGAGGATGTGTGTGTGTGTGTGTGTGTGTGTGTGTGTGTGTGTGTGTGTGTGTGTGTGTGTGTGTGTGTGTGTGTGTGTGTGTGTGTATGTGTGTGTGTGTACCGCCCCTTTAAATCAGTCACTTTTCCAGTTCCTCTTCCCTTAGGTTTGACCCAAAAAAAAGACAGCACAAAGTGAGGAGACGCAATCAAAACGTTTGGAAATGACATTCTAAAACGTTGACTTTTTTATGATTTCTGCTAGCAATGTTATATTTAGCATATCGAGCCCAAGACAACTCACCTCTGCTGTCAGCGGGAGGAATTAAGGGAGACGTGCGGCGCCTCAAAAAACAAGTCCAAACCGTCCGAATAGAGCCTCAAAGTGACAAACCGAATCATGGAAACCTTAAAAGTAGATTACGTTAAAGAAGAGCTTCAGACATTTTCAAGGTACAACGTACTCTCTCCTGAGAAAATTCATGAGAAAACTCCCAACATAGGTCCAGTGCGAGAATCAAAAAAATGCGAGGAAAAGTCTTAGTTGGACTTTTCTTTTTTTTCGTGGTCGAGGTAAAATCCAACCGTCGTAGTCTTGAACCCACGCGACGATATGTCCTGTTTGAAAATGTGAAAGATTGTTGAAGTGCGTGAAAAACGTGGAATGTGTGGGGAGTCAGCCGCGACTCACAACTTTGTTCCTGGTGGTGTTTTTTTACCGCTTCTGCGGCCAGTGGTTGTCAAGTTACATTGTGAGGAATGGAGAAAAGCGAAAATGCTAATCTTTTTTCAAAATAAAATGTTTTATGTCGCTTGATGGGTGGGGGTAAAAATTTGGAAGCACGCTTCAGTTTCATATTTTATTTCTTTTAATACCTGTCTTGTTTTTCAATCCTTACTTTTAAATCCAAACAATAACTACTCACAGTGTGGAGTCGATCTAGTTCAAGCCTCACAATGTTCCTTTTATGTTGAAATATAAAAACAGGAGACGTGTTTCTAAACAATGGGCGCTTTGATGCTCTATCCTCAGCGCCACCCCCCACTCCCCCCACTTTGCTGAAGTTTCCCGACGCCACGATGGAAACATGGCGCGATGGATGTCACGTGAACTAACACTAACCAATCCATTAATTTTAATTATTATTTTTAAATAACCTAATTAAGGTTGAGTTTAATTGATTTCGTCTCAAACAGAAAACACATCCAATGTGAGAATAATATTTATTAATATACCATTTATGCAATGAAGACAAGTCAAACAATAACAAATATTGGATATCCCGTACAATGTACAACATATAATACTGTGTACACCAAACATCATGAACCATTTATGACTTTAATGCTTTTTTGGGTGGGGGGGTGGCGGGGGTGTCACTCCACTTTGTGCATGTGCAAAAGTCTACATCGTTAAAATGAGAATGAAATAAATTATAGATCCATGGGGAGAATTTCTGCAGCTTTGTGAATAAAGCAGGGATGTTGATCGTCCAGCAGTCTGGCAGGCCTCCAACTTCTTGGTTGTCAAGGCCCCCTTGTGGATGCTTCCTCAACACAGCTCAGTTACACAAACCAGATGGCTCAAATAACACGCCTATGGAAAGCTTGTTTGAGCATTTATTCAATATCCTGGATAAATGCTAGAGGCCCGTGTTCTGGTGCTATTTGTTCTCATGAGAAAGACAATTCAGCGCACTAGTAGAACAACTGCATGTTGCAAGTCACATTTTCTCTGGTACTGTCTTGCACTACTTTCATATTTCTGCAAACTACTTGGACAACTTTGGCATTTGTGTACAAAAAAAATGTATTAGTATTCCCCAATTGTCAAAGATACCTGTCTGTGACCCTTGTTGCGTTACACTCAATGACCAAAGCATGGTATGATCATTTTTGCATGGACGCTCTGTGAGGGCCTCACCGAATAGGCGCTCGGTCAATTTTTAGCATCATATCAGTGTCATAAGGAACTTATTGTGATTTCCTAAGCTTGTTTGATGTATTAATGTTTATATTAAACCTGCTTTATTATTGCAGGTCACCGGTGAGGTGAGATTGTCTTTGTGTGTGAGTGTGTGAAATCGTCTCAGTTCATTCATGTATCACAATAGAAAACATTGAATGGGATGTTTCTACAAAACAGAGACCGACACACATTTTGTTTCACTCAAATGTATTTAACTCACACATGTTCTGCATTTGATTATGTTAGTACTTTTCAATGGAGGTACAAGCAGATTTATTTGCATTTATTGTGGATGGTTAGTTTCTGAGGCCTAGTGGTGACCATTGCACACAACAAAATAAAATGGCATCTATCCATTCATCTTTTATACTGCTAGCCTTTATTTGTATAGATCTGTTGGGAAAACAAACATAGTCTATTGTGTACGGAATAATCATTGCGACAAAAAGTATCGAAAACACAAGATGTCATATTGTGTCATGTCGCTCAATGTAAAAATATTTCTGTGGTAGAAAATGTGTCAGGCATGTAAAAGTGTGCATGCAAAACAGTTCAGGGACTAAAATATCCCCGGCATCATCACTGACTTGACTGACTGTCGTCATAACACAAAGTTTATGTGATATTTATTTTTAGATGCCTTAACCTTAATGTTTAATTAAGTAAGGCTACATTTTCACGTTACCAGACACGTCACCAATCAGAAGTTTTCTTCTGTGTGTATAATTCAGTGTTTGTAAGAGAATGAAAGTGAACATTCTCTACACTAAAGTTAGCTAAGCTCAGTATTGCTAGTGTAGCCACTACAAGTGCAGCTAGCTTGACCTCAATTAGCCAGCTATGTATCGTTAGCTACTTAACTTTAGCTATCCAGTTAACTATAAGAGAAGACTAATGTGGGTTTAAAATGTGTTTAATTGTGTGCGCTGCTGAGTTTGTAGGTAATGGCCCATGGAGCTATCACCTTGGCGACGGCGATTTTGTCTCCAGCCTGGAGTTCAAATGCAGAGCTATGGTTTCACCTAAAGCGCTACCCTGTCATCAAACTCGCACATGTAGTTCATGGCCCTGTCGCAGTAGTGGTCCCACCAGTCACCGTCATCTGACGCCATAGCCACACAGTTCTCACGCTTGCCGCCGTCCGGCTGGCCGGACAGGAAGTGCCTGCGCCACTGGAAGTAGGAGACGGGGGTCCCGTCGTCAAACATGTACACGCCCTCGGTCGCCAGGTCGTTGACGCCAAGCCAAACGGGCCAATTGCCCGGTCGGAAGAAAGACTTGACGTAGTCGGCCAGCGCCTCCTGCTCACGGCGGTCTCGCGGCATGGCCATGCGACCCCCGCGTTCCAGGCACTTCCTGGAAGCACCTGCATAGTCCTCATAGTTGTGGTACACAAGGTAGCATTTGTACCCCACACGCAGGCCCCTCTGGCAACCTGATTGTCGGAGAAAAAATTCAGATGTTGGTATTATTATCTCAGCCATTTTGTACTGAGCACCTGTTACATTAATTTTTATTGTCTGATTAGCCAAAGCTAGCAGGGCAGGTATATTTAGTCATAGGTTCCTGGAGCTAAAAGGTTCCTGGACCTCTCAAAAGTACTACCCATCTCCCTAGCAGGGTCTTCTTTCTGCCCTGAGAACTAAATTTTTAATATCTGGTCCTCAAAATGTTCCTAGAGCAAATATATTCCATATAAAACCAAGCAAATTGTCTGAAATGGTGTAAAAAGAAGCCTACCTTCCAGTCTTCCAGTCTCTTTGCGATTGTCTTTGCTGTGTTGGAAGACTTCACGGATTTTGTCCTCCAGCTCTGCCACCTTGGCTACAGTGTTGGTGAACGAAGAGAAAACATCAGTGGAACCAGGAAGTGACACCAGTTAGCATTAGCGTGACTTGGTACCATCCATCCTGGATAGACGCTCAATTAGTTGGTCCATGCTAACATCCAGGGTGTAGTGGCCCACGTTGAGCTTGTGGATGGCCTGGTCCATCCCAGCCAGTCTGGACACTGTGGAAGAAAACGACACAATGTTACTCCGTTAAGAAATTTGCATGGTGGGGCAAATTATAAAATGTTCAACAATTTAAAAATAAATGAATAAATAAAATAATTGGGATGCAGACGCACAAACATAGTTGTAGGAGGTTTCAAAGTCAGACGCAGCGTTTGTGGGCTCCACTTCCGATGTCGGAAGGATGTCGGGAACATCTCCTCTGGACTTTTTCACATCTGAAAAAGATTCCTGATACACACCCAAAAAAACCCCCCACACAATATTAACATTACATTGCCTTAAAATGATTTACGAGCTAAATGAACTATAAATAATATAATTAAAATGAGACAAAATTATTCTTTTAGTCACTTCTGCCCAACTCGGGGGGTGGGGGGGTGTAACCATTCCCAATGTTATCCATTAATGATGTCATTGCTCCTGGGAATGGGTAGATCAGGCAAAACTCCTCCTTGAGTGCACTGAATTTCACTTTTCAACACAATTTGAACAACAAATAACAGTATCGACAGAATTACATTATGTTGACTTGATACGTTCAAAACCTTCACTATAATATAATGCTGACCTGTGTTGGTTGCGGCGTCCCGGCAGGAAGACAGCAGCCCAGAGAACACAAACAAAACAGCAGAGCGAGCGACCTGGCGACGGGTCCCATTTTCAACCCCCAAACTTCTGGAAGAAGCAAACTAAAAATCCCACTCTCTCTCCAGTCTACCTACCTCTCTCTCTCTTTCCTGCTTCACGCCTCCCCCAGAGACTCAGCAGGAATACTGGAAAAAATGATCTAAAAAATGATGTCAATTTCCAAATATTGTGATTTCATCCCCCCTGGCTGCCCTGTAATCCATTTACTTCTCTTGTTTTGCTTTCAGGGCGTCACTTGCTAGTTGCCAAACAGGAAAGCCTTTTGGGTTTTCCTGTCCTTATCCCATTTCCACTCTTTGTGGACAAGATTAAGGTGCTGTAAAAGTAAATAAATGAATAATTAAAAGACAAGAACGCTGGATTTTGGTTTTGGGATGGGGTATGTCCCTTCACTGATCTTATTTTATTTAAGCGTATCTTTCTTTATTTTTTTCAGCATAGCTTTCTTTCCTGTGATTTCATTGTTCGGTTTTGCATTTGGTTTTGATAAGCAGATCCGTTATAGTCCATAAATATCTATTTTTATCTTAAATTTATCCAACTTAGGACTCTGTTGCATTTACTAGCAGTGTACAATGGTTACTTCAAAAACACAGATGTCATTTTGCTGTCTGTGCTAATTAAAACGCCACAGGAGCCTTGTTAGTCTTTTCAGAAGGGAATTGCGGTCTTTGGTCCACACTTCAACCTTCTAAACCACAATAAAGTCAATTTATTTGTGTAAACTAACAATGGAGGGAAAGGAGGAAAAACAATAAAATGTCTAATCGATGCTTTGGTTACTTGTTGCATTTTGATGACAAAATTAGAGTGAAGAGACTGACCCCTAAAACTTAACATTTCAGAATTTTGAGTGGGGAAAATATGTAGCAAATTTCCAATCCGGTTCAAATAGAAAGACGTTGAGCAATTTAGCAGCACTGAGCTTCCATTTTTTTAGGCGGGAGCATTTATTGTTAAGATTTGTTAACTTATTTTTCCACACTGTTTACACTGCGCCCTCCAACATGTAAGTTTGTTCCCTTGCTCGTAGACGTGAAACGGAATATTTGCACTCTGTCAATTCGGAATGATACAACCAATTTTTCAACCATGTTGCGATTTGCCAATTTACGTCTGGTGGAAGAAGGTAACCATTCAGGCTTCTGGAGGATGTTGTTGGCTGCAGGCGGCTGGTTCAGACAGAGGCACCTCAGTTCACTGCGCGCACCCACGCACGCACGCACGCACGCACGCACACACAAACACACGCACACGCACGCACACACACACACACACACACGAGTCCACTATTAATGATGATTTTGATTCAAGCTGATCGTTCTCAGAGGTGGCTGATTTTGCATTAACTAGAAACGGAGAGGGTAGCATGGTGGGTGGTCTAGTGGTTATGCTGCCTCGCAGTTCTGATGTTCTGGGTTAGATTTCCAGCTCAGGATCAGAATTGTAATTCCTGAGGCCTGAACAACTAGGCATTATTTCCTTGTGTGAAGGCACATTTGATTTGATTTGATTTGAAGGTTTTATTTGGGAATAACAATGAACGATATAATTAAATCAATAAGCAACAGAAGACTTACTGGTAATTTGGACCAATCGTCGTGGTTTATTCGTTTCCCTTTCCTTATCTAACCAATGGCAAATGAGAAAGAGCGGGCGCGTGCTCTGAATGCGGAAGTAGGGAAAAAGCAAGTTAAAATACAACGAAACTGAACACGAATAAAAGATAAACTAATGATTCCATTGATGAACTCATTTTGCCCTTTTTTAAACTCATGTGAAGCCATTTTCCAAACTCGGAGCCTTTCTGGTCGTTTCCTTTCCTAGTCTGACCAATGGCAAATGAGAAATGATGGACACGAGCCTTGAATGCGGAAGTAGAACGAATCAAATCCGTTAAGACTCTGGCTCTACTATTTGTTTGAATTTTTTGTTTAAAGTCACCTGGCCATTCGTTTTCCGTGCTTTGTAATTTGTCTTGTTCAATAAAGATTTTTGAAAAAGTATAACGATTCAGCATCACCTTTATCCCATCGCAACAAAAGACGACCAATCGCATTCCCTAGTTTAACAGTCTGGGACGCCTCGAAACCCGCACAATTAACCAGTTCTGTGGACCGGCGAATTCTACACAGCGATTAAATAAAGAATTAATTTTTGACATTTGTTGAATAATTGCCTCATCCCATTTCAGAGTAATTTTACCCATCCGCTATTAAAATTCTAATCAAAATTATACTACCAGGAGTGGGGTTCGAACCCACGCGGACATATGTCCATTGGATCTTAAGTCCAACGCCTTAACCACTCGGCCATCCTGGTGTATAGTGCTAAACACCAAATTCCAACAATATAGAAATTTTATATTTGCAGTACAACGATTAACGTGCAATGATGGGGCAGAACGTTTCTTTCAAGACGTGTCGCTACCAAATAGCATTAGTAGCTATTTGCTAATTTTGTGGAGATGGGAGCCAGACAACAACATGACGTGTGTTCATCGCGAAAGCAACACTTCGCAAATTGACCATACTGACATACTACAGTACCGTGCTCATATGTTACAATGTCTAACGTTGTTACCATGCAAATCAAGTAGAATAAGTATAATTATTGCCGATTTGGACCTGTGCATTTGGAAACAAAGAAGTTTGTGCTAAGGTTGTTTTACCCCCATTAACCGGTAGGGGTGACTCAAGACCAACAGATGTTCAGCGACATGTCGAGGCACGACTTTTGTTTACTCCCTTGCGGGACAATTTTTGAGCCCCTGACTTTTGTTTACTCCCTTGCGGGACAATTTTTGAGCCCCTGACTTGACCAGCCCGAAGTTTACGATTCCACGCCCTCAAAAGATGCATGGTGGGCAAATGCAACTTTCACTTGATTGTCCAAGGTTGTGCTTTAACCCAGTGAATCACGGATACTTTCAAGGCCGTTCTCCTCAACGTTCATTTCTTGAGATCTCATTTAAACACTGAAATCTGCTATCTGTTGTGCTGGTGTTTTATACTTCCTGAAAGCAAGATGTTCAAGCAGCTCTTATGAAAGAGCTTGTATACCGTTTTCCTTCACAGGTATGGAGCTCCCATTCCCACTCAATGCGTGTGTAGACAACTTTATTTAGAGCACTTTAAAAACAAACATAGTTGCATATAACATTCTGTAAGTAGACGGATAGACAGATAACAGACAGAAGCATAATAATAATAATAATAATAGACAGAAGACATATAAAAACGAAGACAATTGGAACAAACTAATAACATGAGGACAGTAAATACAATAAAACACGTGCTGAGTCAAAAGCCAAAGAGTAAAAATGGATATAGAGTTTATAGACGAGTTGGACATAGAAGGATCTTGCCGATCTTGCCTAACTCTTAGCGGTACCTCCTGAAGCATCCGGTCCACTGACGTGGACTGACGTAGGTGCGCAGGGGTGAGCGGTAAGATGGGTTGAGACCATTTCATGATATCAAAACCAAATAATCATAAAATGAACTCTAAAGTCAACGGGGAGCCTGTGAAGGGAGGCCAAAATTGGAGTTCTTTCGAGCTCCATTTAGGAGGCAAGTAGCAGCGTTTTGGACCACCTGGAGTTGTATGAAGGAGGACTAGTTGACTCCAAAATAAAGTGCATGACAGTAACCCAGCCAAAATGTAACGGAGACATGGATCACCGTTTGTAAGTGCTGTTGGAAACTGAAATATTTTGATTTCTCCAGCTGCCCAAGAAAAAAACGAAAAACAAAGATGGATTAACTCTATTTACCTGGATATCTCTCTGCGTTATATTCAAATTATGATGTCACAATAAAAACTTTTATTTCCTGTTAAATTGTAAGGCCAGTGCTATCCGCAATCCCAACAAATTCGGTTAGGTTGCTGTTTATCTGCGATTGGCGGGTGACCAATCTACAGTGATCGATCAATTTTACTCTCTCATTCAGAATGGTTGAACTCCTGTTATGAGACCAGTGCCATAGTGACCAGAATAATGTCCAATGGATTTTCAGACTGTGAAAATATAGAGAAATTGTGTTTCTCAATTTTTTTTACCCCCCTCAAATCTCACAAAGGTGGCCAATGAATAGCTCATATAAAGCATCACTGTATATGAATAGTTTTCATTGTTCTACTTTATTGTCTGCAACAGGGTAGACACGGGCAACATTGCAAAAAGGGATTTCTTTTCTTGTACTCTATCGCCTTTGTGATCTCCACATTGACTTTCTGAATATAGTGCCGAGTGTTTGACACGTTGGCTTCGATATTATCCAGCATGGAGCACTGCTCTTCCGTCAGCGCCGCCATATCCTGGAACAGTTCGTGGACTTCCCTGAGCCGGGCCTCCAGTGCCACCAGTTCCTTATGTCGGTCTTTGATTTCGGTCATTGCCCAGCGAGAGGAATGACCCTCTTGAGTCGGCAGACTCTGCGACAACTCGTTCCAGCCTTCGAATCCTTTGTCGACAATTTCATCGAGTTTCTTGTCAGTGATTTTCGTCCCTAATATGGAGGCCTGCCGCTGGATTCGCTCCCTACAAATCGAACGCTGTAGTTCTTCCGCCTGGTTGTAGGTCCCCATGGCGGCTTGGAAGGCAAGGATGAGCGAGTCAAACTGCATGCAAGCGATACGGCTCGAAGCCGAGTTGGGCCCTTCCCTTTCCGCCATCTTTTTGCTCTCCGCACCCAGTCCCAAAATGCGAGTATGCAGCATTTGCCCTTTCTTCTGGATCCCCCTGGCGATGTCATCCGAGTCCCGCTTAACCGCGGAGAGGTGACGGACAGTGGTGCGAAAGCGCTCGTCGTTCTTCTTGAGGCGCTCCACCTCCAAGAGGAGCAAGGAAATCTCCTTGCGGATGGACTCGGCTTCCTTCAGGATACTCTCAATGTCCAAGGAGTTCTCAAAGACGATCGTCTCTTGATTTTTGGGCAGCTTGCTCTCGTCGTATTCCATGTGGTCCTCATCCTCCCAGGCCTCGCTGACGTTGCGCAATCTCTCAAGCATGTCCCGCATTCTGCCTCTGGAATAGAGCAGACGGTGTTATTATTCTCAATTGCGGTGCATGATACGGTGAAACACAGTGACCAGGTGTCAGCAAAGCCTTCGTAGCTCGCTAAAATCAAATATTTGTTCCATCCATTTTCTGATCCGCTTATTCTCACAAGGGATGCGGGGGGTGCTGGAGCATATCCCAGCCGTCTTCGGGCAGTAGGCGGGGGACACCCTGAACCGCTTGCCAGCCAATCGCAGGGCAAACAGAGACGAACAACCATCTGCGCTCACACTCACACCGAGGGAGAATTTTGAGTATTCAATCAGCCTGCCATGCATGTTTTTGGAATGTGGGAGGAATCCGGAGTACCCGGAGAAAACCCACGCAGGCCCGGGGAGAACATGCAAACTCCACACAGGGAGCCCGGAGCTGGAATTGAACAATTTCAGTTTCACTTGGCTGCAGTGCCTCCAGTACTGTTTGTGTGTTGAATTTTTATTTATTTATTTTTTGGTCCAATCAGATTATAGTTCTGTGTTGCCAAGTCAATGTAATCTGCCCCAAAACAGTCGCACCGATCGATGCAGCTGAAACATTTTTGACTCATCCAAGTAGTAGTAGGAGGCTGATTTGATTTTTTTTTTTTGGTTTGTTTGTTTTCGAAATAGAACTTGTCGGACTGTTTTATGATTTTGTTTTTATTTTTTTGGTAGGGTTACATTTGCTTTCCTGTGATAGTACTGATAGCCATGCTAATTTTGGTCATTGTATGTGATAGTAGCCAATTTATATCTTGTACCTTGCGGCGGAAATCGCAGCATCGTTCTGATGGCTTGTTGTTGGACGCAAGGTACCAGTGGTCAATACACTTTTCAATATCTCACCCCCACTTTTATCCAACGGCATCCATCCAAACTAAACATTGGAGACTATTCATTCGATACGGGTGGAGAAATTAGATAATAACATCACAGTGACAACACAAACAGGCCAAGCTATTATCAAAAATAAAAGAGGAGAAGAAAGACTCACCGGAATGTGGAAAGTAACGCTCCCAAAAAGTTTCTCCCCGAATTGATTATTCAACAGCTCTACTGCACTAATTAGTTGGATTGGTTTTGTCATCGACAAGCCGCAGCGATTTTAGCTTACCCTTTTTCTGATGTCCTCACACGAGATCCAAAATCCGCTGACCCGTGACAGCGCACCTGCCTCAGATGGACTAAATCCAAATGACTTGAGAGAACATGATGAGGACTCTGTTCAAGGAAAGTTGAATATCTGACGTACGGCGCATGCAGAAGCCACATCCCTTTCGAGGCCCTCCCTTAGTACTAGTTCTTCCTGGAAGGTTTCTTAGCTTCTTTGCAATGGTATGTTACATTGAAGGAAGTTCAAGACCGGGTAGACCTGTTCATCAAAACCCATTGGTGTCACGTCACAAGGATTTTTTTTTTTTTTTTGCTGTAAAAGATTCTATTATGAGTTCCAAAATTAAAAGGCAAATCTTTTTTTTTCCTCGCCCATGCAAACAGAAACGATGTGAGTGGTCAAATTTTTAAACAAATCTCCCAATGACAGTGGGGGGGGGGGGGGGGGGGGGGGTTTCGCCCCCAATTTTTTAAAAATTAATTAATTAATTTTTTTAGAAGAGATTTTTCTGGGAAGGGCTTGAGTAAAGACACAGGAGCTTATTTTTATTTATTTATTTTTTTATGTTCGAAGCCAGAACAGAAGTTTGAGGCAGTACAATTGATAAATTAAATAAAATCATGTTGCATACATAAATCCATCGCTGTGAGGCGTCACACGATACCCTTGAAGCTCACGATTTAACCCTTTCAGGGACAGCGGTGACTACAGTGGACAGCTTATGACATCAGGGAGCATGAAAGGGTTAAAACCGTGTTGTGCAAATTAGTGTGAAAACAAGCTTTTTAGTCATCAGGCATGTAATTGAATAAATCCTAGACATAAAAGACATTCTAATGACAATTCCATTTTTTACAGTATTTACATAAGGGTCAAGCATATGCATAGAAGCTCTTAACTCATTCACTCCCAAAGACGTTTTTAAACGTCTTTTCAGACTTACCAGAATTGGCTGGTACTGAAAATTTACAGGAAACAGCTTTATCTGGGATGCTCAATTTTGTGGATTTATCTAAAACGGATCAAAAACGAATCTGCACTTACTGCAGTTGCTTTTGACTGGATGATGACATATTGGAAATTAATTATGAGATTATGACTCGGAATTATGTTTTGCGAAATATAGTGCGATTGCGTGGTGGTCATTGTTTTGTCATTTTGATCATTCTCTGTGTGGAAATTCATTTTCTCGTTTCCTGTTCTCCTACCTGTCAGAATTCTTTCAAACAAATAACCCGGGCGTAATCTGGAAAGTATTTTTATCCCAGCGTCTCTGGAAACAGAAAATGAACCCTGCAGGAAATTCTGATTGAAACTCCTCCCTCTGTTTCACTCATTAAACAGGAAACACGTGGCACACACACACAATGCAACCGTGGGTCGAATGTACGCATCTTGTGTCAAGTGTTTGTGTAACTTGTGGATTCACACGGGCTTTCACTCCACGCTTTAGTCAAAGCAAGGGAAACAACTACAAAACATCTTTTTGAACGGATTGTTCCTGTCGTGACGCTTGGCCTTGCCGAGTTTAAAGAGCGCATCCTGCAAGTTCTCGTCTGTTTTCTGAACATTGGTCTCGATGGAGTTGAGCATGGGGCCTTGCTCCTCCACCAGCAGGGCGACATCCAGGAAGATCTCGTGAACCCCCTTGATGCGGTTCTCCAGGTCCACCAGTTCCTGGTGGCGCTTCTCGATCTGGGATAGAGCCGCGCGAGCCGTTTTGCCTTCCGCCATGACGTTGTCGGTAAAGATGTTCCAGTGGCCTTTCTCGATCATCTCCTCCACCTCGTCGCCGGTCACCTCGCGCCCCACGATTTCCATCTGCCTCTGGATCTGGGCTTTACAGTTGTCTCTGTGGCTCATTTCCGCCTCGTTATAATCAAACATAGCGTCACGGAAGCCATTGCTCAGGCAGGCGTACTGGGTCCGGGCGATGCGCGTGACGGCTGAATTGGGGCCGTGGATTTCATCCAATTTGTGGGCCGTGTTATCCATGTCCCGCAGGTTGGACAACACGCGCTCGGCCCGTGTCTTTATGTCGGCGCCGATGGTGTTTGCGTCCCTCTTGATGGTGCTCATGGTGGTGACGCCCTGGAACATGCGAGAGTTCTGCTCGCGCAGCCGTTTCACCTCCAGACGAATGAGCTGGATGTCTTTGTGGATGGCCTGCGCCTGCTCGAAGATCTTTGCGACGGCGGGGCTGTTGTCGAACACCACCGCCTCATGGGGGAGCTCGTCCTCCAAGTCCACGTTGCTAAGGGAGTCCGATAAAGCCGACTCGGAATACTCCATCGACTCTACGTGGTTGCTGGACAATTCCTGCATGTTGCTCAGTCGGTCCCTCATGGTGTGAGCTGCAAATAAATGAGAGTTTACGGGTTTTAAGGTTTTTATATACAAATGCAAATGCGGTTTCCGTCTTAAGCTGTCAAACCAGTTGAGACGGAACTAAAAAACAAGCAGACCGGTGACATGGAGGAACGTGAACCAGGTGGCGTGAACAACGACGGCAATAATATTCACTGAGGCAAGACATTAGCCATCCGTGGCCTTATTCAAGATCACCGATGAAATTATTCGTGGCAAATTGCGACTGCCTAACACCAGCTTCAGTCCCCCAGCAAAAAACAAACACGTAAGGTGTAATTTTCAGTTCTGAGGAGCTAATTTAACTTTTTTTTTTGTTCATCTGTTCACCACTTTAGCAAAGCTATGGTAACGCGTTTAGCTAGTTTCAAGTCAAGCCCTTGCTTGCAAGCTCTGAAACAACACACAAGATTTTTTTTCCCCTTTCGGGTAAAGACTCAGAAATGTAAGAGGGCGGATTTTACTTTTACTCAAGTACTTGTATTTTTACACAATTTCATGTACTTCTACTTAAGAACAGAGTGTGACTACTTTTGCCACCATTGGATGTAGACATGATAGGCTACTTGGATTTGTCTCTGTAGCCTGACCTGAGAGTTTTTAGACATACTTGCATAAAAGGTTATATTTGGCAAAATGTCGACACAAGAAATCAGACTGCCTTCTTTCTTCAAGGTGGAATCCACCCAGTGCCCGGCACTGGCCAGACAGGTTTTCAATAGAATACTTTTGAAGCTGTTAGGCCTCACCAAACTGGTTTCTTTAACTTATCACCTGACTGATGCCGTTGTCCGAGTATGTATTTTGATTCCTTATCGGGGACAAAGCATCATGTTCAGTAGATACCGTGCATTTTAGGACAATACTGTAAGCGATGCTTTGAGGCCCACGTTTTTATCTGCGAAGAGCGATACCATGTGTCCAAAGAGGTATTCAGGCAAGTATTGTCATCTGTGAACGCATTTAAAAAAAAAAAAGCAAATGCTTGAGAAAAGGAAGACTGCAATGACTATGGCTAATAATGAGTTATTAGAATATCATAGAAAGGTTAATCTATTTTAGTATCTTTATTCAAAAGGAAAATTTCATATATAACTGTATTAAGATTCACTGCATACTTCAATACAGAGTGAAATGTGTCACGAGTGATTTATTTTTAGATAGAATTTCGATGATTGCATTTATCAGCCAAAGATTCCACACAATTCCCCATTCAACGGATTTGAATCTGTAACTGCTTTTAATCCCAAAATAAAGTAGGAATTAGGAAATATTTTCCAATAGGTTTTATGAATCTCGTTTGAGGACATGCACATTTTGAAATGAACAACTGAAATAAATGAACTTTACTATTCAATATGAAAAAATTATTGAGATGCACCTGTAATGTTTGTTACTCACTGATCTTGTGGGATTCAAGATAACACACGTCAGTTATTTAATGGTCATTGATACGCTTTCCACTACACTAAACTTAATGATGCACTGAATCAACAACACAAATGAGTCACATAGTGTATCATGCATTTGACCCATTTTTATACAAAATTTGAAGCCACAAAAGTGGATTTGAAGGTGCACACGCCACACAAATTTAAACCTTCAGGACAATGACGAAATAAATGTGTCTTACCTTTGCTGTGTGTCCAATGTCTGTCTTAAATTTGAGGTGCCTGATATCTCAGCACCATCCCAAAGTGCAGCGAGCAGCAATGGGGGCGCCCTACATCTGCATGCATGGATCAGAAATCACCGGCCGCCGACGTCGGTTGGCTTTTGTGCGATAGTCAGAAGTCATGAGGTAGGAATGAAGACCGGTGGGTTTGTGACGTGAAGTAACAACAAAAAAAAGGTGTGATCAGCAGCTGGAGCAATGACTAAGCAAGCAAGTGACTAAATTGAATGCTTAAATTGACCCAAATTAAGCACCCCGTTTGTTGTGTTCACTGATTTTGCTTATAATGGCTGTTTGAAATTCAGTTTAGGATTATTACTGGTAATCCTAATTTAAATAGACGAGCGAGGAAAATGAACTGTGATTTCTAGTCCGTTGAGACATTCAATATGGCAAACACGCTGACGTATCGTGGGGCCAACCTGCTTTTAGCAACGGTCTTGAAAATAAAGGAAAAAAATTGAATAATAGATGGGAAGGTCGGAAGATTAAGGTTTTTGTAAAGTTTATCAATAAATTAAGTGGCGTCTCGTGATCGATTTGACCAGTGTCAAAACATGCTCGTGTTTAATTTTTGCCATGCTGTTGCGTTCAGGAGTAACTCGCAAATATTACTGAATAGTTGTTTATGTACGATGTGATCATCATTTCCCGTGAAAAGTGTCTCTTCTAACAAACAAAAAATGTCCATTATGTTCGAAGTAATTGATGTCTTCGTTTGGGGCGTAGACAGCATTTATAGGTCGTTTTGTTTCTTGTTGACACTACTGAAGTTCCACATTTCTCACGGTCTTTGAAGAGGGCACATATCCATCGGGACCCTGACATCACTTGCTAGTTTGGCCAACTCGCTGGCAGAAGTCACCAAGTTATCAAACAGGTTTTAGAGTTTTTTTTTAATAGGAACGAAGACCCGAAAATGAAATTATCCGTAATTCGTAACGCTTGTGGCAACGCCGCTCTTCGGATGCACCATGCCCGACACGGAAGCAGGGTCAGCGGGACACCGCGGAGATGCCAGTCTGTCGGCGCGGCTC
The DNA here is from genome assembly GCF_054856545.1 of Hippocampus guttulatus. Taxonomy (NCBI): domain Eukaryota; kingdom Metazoa; phylum Chordata; class Actinopteri; order Syngnathiformes; family Syngnathidae; genus Hippocampus; species Hippocampus guttulatus. The sequence goes on along the minus strand of NC_141283.1, from coordinate 2,253,282 downwards.
CCAGCCGGCTTTTGGCGCGGTCGGCGAGCGCTTCGGCTAACAGCGGCACCAACGCCAAACTGTCCGACTACTTCGGGAAGCAGTCGCCGAAACGAGATGGCGGTGACTTCGACCGCTCTCTCAGGTAAAGGAGATTAATTTTGTATCTTTTTTAATTGGTTTGTTTACATGTAGTCAAAACGTTGAGTCGGAAATGTATCTCTCGGCTGCTCGACACTTCCGGTGTGTGTTCCGTTTTGGCTAACCGCCAAACACGCACGTTTTCCGGATATGATTCGAAGCTTCCCACCGCCGCTTGCTGATGTAACCTCGCCCTTAGTTACCTTCAATGTGGTTGTTCATCACCAAGAGGATGGCGGATGACTAAATGGACTTCATTCAGTCATTCATTCATTGAACGTGTACATGTTTCGTCATTGTGAATGTCCAATGTATATTCCCCGTTAGCTCTTGTTAGTCTCAATGTTTGAAATTCGTTTCGTTGTACAAACTGAACAGACCAGGCTTTTAATTCTGCCCAGCAGCACCAGTTGTGATCTCAGTGTTATATATAAATTTCAGGACCTCGTAATGTCTCACACATGATGATGCTGGGAGGTAAAATAAGATCCCTTTGCCTATAACCCCCCCCCCCCCCCCCCCAAGTGTATTCAAGTTTAACCTCAAATAATCCATACTGGTCGTACTTTAGAGAGAGTATAATCTAAAACGTTTTTGTTCTGTTTCCTTTCTCTGTCATAGGGATGTGGTTCAAACCAGCAAAGAGGCAATCGTGGCCCTGCAGAGAAAGAATCTAGCAGTCCAGCCGCTGCTTGCCATCATCCAGGTAGTCATGGCTTTTATATTTTACTCAAGCTCCGTTAAAACATGACATGGCTTCAGAGTAATTTTATTTCAAAGGTGGGCGAAGATGACAGCCTGTTGGAGATCAATAAGAAAATAGCAGGAAAGGTAATAGTTACATGTGAATGAATAACTAACTCCCTTTCTTTTTTTTTTTTGTCCTCACCATTCTATACCACGTTGCAGACGATCGCTTTTTCATGACATTGTCCCACAGGTCGGCTTAAACGTCACACAGATCTGTCTAGCCAAGGACAGCGAAGATGAAGTAAGTGGAGCAAAGAAAAAAAGTGAAACTCTACAGGCACTTCCATCTTTAGCGAGTCTGTGCATGCTCTTAGCATTCCGTCGGCTGTTTGTTTGCACGGCATGTGATCAGCCGCATCTGAACTGCAAGATCCAATTAGATGATTGCTCAACTGTGACTTACTGACATCTGGCAAGAAGCGAAATTGACTTCACGTTGGATCTTGGCCCTTGTCAGGGCTATTTATCGCTCTTTCACCACGTGAAGCTACAGTATATCAATAGTGCATTTTGCAAATAAAGATTTCCCCATTTGTCTTTATTTGTTGGTTAAATATTCAGCAAAGACGAATAAACTAATATGTGGAGACCGGCGATGATCACATTGTTCATTTCCCAAAATGAGTTGATGTGTGTTCCGTTTTTTTTTAATGCCTTCAACTGTTAGCTCAAGTCGCGTCACACGTTTGCTTTTTCCGCATGAATAGATCGTCGAGGAGGTGTTGAAGCTGAACGAGGACCCCAGGGTGCACGGCATCTACCTCCACCTTCCCCCTGCTTCCCTCACCAGCCGAGTGCTCGATACTCTCAAACCCGAGAAGGACGTCGACGGGTAAAAACTTGGAGAAATACACAATGGCTCACATTTTATAGAGAGGTTTAATTATTTAAAGTGTGTCATTAAAATGGCAGCTTTGGAATACAGTCACGGGGGCGGGGCTTTGTTATGAATAATTGCTGTAATTGAGTCATTGATGCCCTCCCCAAAATGTTTGAAATGTCGATAATTGCAGTTATTAATTATTTTAACTAGGGCCAACTGGTATTGATTCTTATAGATATTTTTTTGCTGATTAATTTCAATTGCCATCCCTTCAAATGATTTGATTTAAGAAAAAAAATGGCGGCATGTAGGTGTACACATGCCGCAACAATTTTCTTGTAACTTCTTCTGCTTCTTAGGCTTGCTTCCATTGACTTAGAAAGTTTGTCTCCGAGTTCCTCTGCATTAAGATGCCACAAGATGGCGCCACCATGCTATCTAACAGAAAAGTAGTCCTACTTGAACTGAAGTAAAAATTCTGTACAGCCTTTTTCACATTTTTTTTCAATGAATGCCTCTCTGATAGTGTCAGTGGGAAGTAGAAACCTGAAAATCTTGGTCAAATCATCCACTGGTCTTGATTTTGGCCTTGTCCATCCATGTCCACCTCATTGACGCTGTAATATGTTCCCACATATGCAGATGCTTTTCTCAATTCCAACGAAAATAGAAATGCTTGCACGTTTAACACTTTGGGGTACCCTGCTTTAAGCTTCATGAGAACATAGCATTTCAACGGCGTTGCTGCAAATTCCTTGACTAAAGGTAGACAAATCTTGTTATATCTGTAACTAAGACCCATTCAATACGTGTGCTTCTCTCCATCTTTTACGATAGGATAACGTATTTGAACACGGGTCGTTTGGTGCAAGGGGACTTGAACAAAGGCTTTGTGCCGCCTGTTGCCAGTGCCGTCATGGATCTGTTGCGAAAACACGGTGAGTTAACTCTGCGCGTGTTGCCTTGTGACATATTTTTTTTCCCAATCATTTCTGAATGCACACTTTGACAGCCTGTTTTTTTTATGTGGGGTTGTTGCTTTCCTTGCCACCATAAAGCACTCCCGTGTCAACTTTTTGCTTGCAAGTCAAAAATTCAGGGAAAAAACGAGGGGTCGTACTTCGACAAACTCTGAAGTTGGGTCACTCGTACCTGAAGCAACCACTGCAGTCCACTTTATAAAATCTAGTGCTTGACTGATAAGGATTTTTGAGGCCAGTTCTGATATTCGGAAGAATAAAATTCAGATGACCAATTAATAAAAAAAAACACATAATGAAGTAACTTCTTTTTTTTGGTCCCTTGAAGTTTCTCCATAAGTATCGATTAAAGTCATTTGGGCGGATTAATGGGATGATTTAAATCAACTGGTTGGTTAATCAGTCTGCGGTTCATAAAATCTATAGTATATTAATTCAGAAGACAGGAATGAGTGAATGTTCATGAAAGCTACACAATATTGTCAAAGGAAAATATGTTGCTCTAGACTCTCCCGTAGAAGGAGGAAGACTAGCGATTATTGTTGCTGAAGGACCTCCTGGAGTGGCCCTGCAGTGCTTCCTGGAGAGAAGTGGAATGGCAGTTCTCAAAAGTCATTCCAATACCAAGAACCTACAGAGACAAGTATGTTTTCCTCTTTTTGTGGCTTCTATTCACTGCCGTTGTTTTGATGACTCATCATGGGAATCATTTTTCCCAGGTGATGGAGGCCGATGCTGTGGTCCTACTCGGTGCAGATCCTCTCTACATTCCATCCACCTGGATCAAGCCGGGGGCTGCGGTCATCCGTTGGGAGCCCACCCTACACACAGGTACTGGAAGCAATGGCGGCTTGCAGTCTTCTTTCTTTCTATTGTGGAGCGGGGTTGTCATGGACCACATAGTACTCAAATCGGTTTTTATTCATTTCCAGATGAGTCTGGGATGTCTTCAAAGTCCGGGTTGGCGTATCTGACGGCAGCGTACAGAATACAGGTATGCCCCTTTGTCAGCCAGGACGACTTGTTTTTCTAACTTTGTATTGTATTCTTAATATTGTTGTTGTTTTTTAAAATTTTGGTTTTTTTTATTTTGTGTGTACAAGAATGTGGTGCACAGCAGCAGTCAGAGGCTCCAGGAGCAGCAGTATCGACCCTGGCGACTGCGCAGTCTCAACCTACAGCCCCTGACGCCCGTACCAAGGTACATCAAGGTCTCGTTCATGTGACATTTCGCCATTTCTGCATAACCCTTGAATGGACTGATTTGAATGTGGCGCTTGTTTTTATTTTTTTTTTTGTGCGTGCACTATTTTTGTTTGCTAGTGACATTGAGATTTCCAGAGCTCAGACACCCAAGGCAGTTGAACAGTTGGCAGAGGAGATTGGCCTGTTGCCAGAAGAGCTCGAAGCTTACGGCAGGAGCAAAGCAAAAGTCCGCCTCTCCTTGTTAGACCGCCTCCGAGCGCAGCCTGACGGCAGATACGTCCTGGTTGCCGGGTGAGTTGATGTCATCACTTTTGGCTTGGTGTTCCCATCACTCCTTCAGAAACACGAGGCTAAAACTTGTCTGTTTTCTGTTAGCGTAACTCCGACCCCCCTCGGCGAAGGGAAGAGCACCGTGACTATCGGCTTAGTGCAGGCCTTGTCTGCTCACCTGAAGCTTAACTCTTTCGCCTGTCTACGACAACCCTCTCAGGGACCCACCTTTGGGGTTAAGGGTAAGCACGACGTGGCATGGTTGTTCACCTCAACCACAAGGCCCACAAATGAAACAAGTTTGACACCTCTGATCGAAACCCGCACCCAGTCTACGAAATTAGCGATACCGCACTATAGTTACAGCGCTGTAGTTTGCACTACTACATAGTGAGAAGTGTTTTCAATATTTTGCATGGATTAATTTTTTTCTGCAACATGGGAGCTACTTATTAGGAAAAAAATCCTTAAAAAGAACCAAATTGACCCTAAAATGGCTGCTTCTAAACCCAAATGACATAGTTCCTCTGTTCTTTTCAGGTATGGCTGATTGAGAATTTGTTTTAGGTCTATTCATGACTCGCATGCCTCCTAAATTCCTGCAAAATTTCATGTCGTGAAGTGAAACAGATTTTAGGTGGCTCAATTTTGAAGGAATTCTTTTAGCGACCAAACCTGCAAATGTTCCCCCCCCCCCCTCAAAGTTAATTTTATAAACAAACTAAAGCATTTTGGGCCTTTCACAAAGGCGGATTTTCGATCTTATTCTAAGTTGAACGTTCTGTTCCAGCAGCAGCGGTCGTGAAACCACTATATAAATAAAGATGTACTTTATTTTATTTTTTTTAGAGGAAAATCAGCTACAATGTTGTTACAATTGTGAACAATGGGTCTTATTTGGTGTAAAATTAGAAATCAAATTTTAATGATATAGTTGGCAAGAAAACTTTCCATCCACGTGACTACACTAACGTGTTCTTTCGGCAAAGCCATCAACGGACATTTGCTACTTTGGAACGTATCAGGGTTTTTTTTTTGTGTCTCTTGTCAGCATGTAGCTGTCATTTCATACCCTAATGCCTTTTTGTGTCATGGAGTGAGCAGTTCATTCAGAGTCCAGTACTCAGCACTCCGTCTTTGTGCATCCCTGTTTTGTTGTATGCCTCTGACTGTGCTTTTTTTTTTTTCTTCTCATGTCTAGGGGGAGCTGCAGGAGGGGGATATGCTCAGGTCATCCCAATGGAGGAGGTAAAACACACACACACTCACACGTACACACAGCCTCCCTTAGCAGGATTAGTGTTCCCTTGGAAAAAAAAAATCTTCAAAGTAACAGAGTCAAAAAGGTTGACATGGAGAAGTGGGACACAAGGCAAGGAGTTCATCTTCAAAGCTCCAGCCATCCAAATAAGACAAGCAAGCTCATGTCTTGCACAAAATCGAACATAAAACCTGTGCAGCCAAGAGAAACCCGGTAAAATAAAGAGAATACAATTTTGGAGAAAATAAAGTTGTGCACTTTCCAAGAAACAAAAATGAGAATTTAGGTCTCTGTCTGCGTTTTAGTTCAACCTCCACCTGACGGGTGACATACACGCCATCACCGCTGCCAACAACTTGGTGGCGGCAGCCATCGACGCCAGGATGCTTCACGAGGCCACCCAGTCGGACAAGGTATGAAGATACAGTCATTTCACCCAAAAGCGTCGCGTTCCCTCAAACGAACTGGCTTTTGTCTCGTTTGTCCAATCCAAGGGTCTGTACAGTCGACTGGTGCCGTCAGTCAGCGGAGTGAGAAGATTTTCGCCCATCCAGGTTGCCAGGCTGCGCGTAAGTGGGATCAGTTATCCTGTCTTCAAATTCTCCAGCTGTTCCCATCCTCCCAAGTACAGTTCGTTCGTATGAGCCCAGAGTTTTATATGGGGTTCATTTTATTGTGAAACCATTGACAATATCATAATTCTTGGTAGGTTACTTGGTAAGGACAATATATATGAATTTAAGAGTTATACAGAGATCAAGTTTGGACTAATGTGAAATATTTATCAGGTGATGGTCATTTCATGGCACTGTCCCCAAAAGGTGAAGCGGTACTGTTTCTTTCTATTCAAGATCGCAAATGTCCTGATGAACACAAAGTTGAGTCGTTTTTAACAAAGCACTTGCGTCCTGTTCTCATATCTCGTCTCTTTTCATTCCAGCGTCTCGGCATCGACAAAAGCGACCCTGCCTCTCTCACACCCCAGGAAGTTAGTTCTTTTGTCCGTCTTGACCTCGACCCTTCCAAGATCACCTGGCAGAGAGGTAAAAAAAAAAAAAAAAGTTGTTGGTTTTATGTTGGCCGTGAGAGTCCAGCGGGCATCCTTTTTAAAAAGCACACAGACGACAAAAACACTTGCCATAAAAATCTGAACTAAAGTTAACTATATTTGTGTGTTTTTTAAAAAAAAAATTAATATGTGTAACACCAGAACTGGCAGTAAAAACTCCAGCATCCGAGAGAATGGGGGTGAAAAGAGCATTTTTAACCCCGCAACATTATAAGCAATTTTAAGTGTGTCACGGGAGATAAACCCTCTCCCCTTTTTAACGTTTTTTCTGGTGTGTCTGTGTTTGCGTCTTTCAGTAGTACAATACTGCAGGAAGTGCAACCCCTCTTTCTTTTCCCTTGTTTTGCAGTGGTTGATACAAATGACCGCTTTTTGAGGAAGATCACCGTCGGGCAGGCCAGCACTGAAAAAGGACAAATCAGAGAGGTTTGTTTGTTTGATTATTATTATTTTTTTAAGTGCATGATCATTGCACAAAGATGAAAACATTTTTGGGATCGCACAAAAAAAAAAAGATCACTTATATGTTAACCATGGCCCGACGATAGGGATTTTTTAGGAGGCCAATTCCAATATTTGGCAGATTTATATTTTGATGAATTTAAAAAAATCTGAATTAAAATAACTTTTAACTTTTGGTGCCACGATAAATATGAATTCCAGGCAGAAACTTTGTTTTATAATACTTTGTTGTTGAGTGTGTAACTTTACAACGGAGACAAAAATCTGCAAAAAAAAAAAAGTTTTTGTTTTGGCGCTCTTTATGGGTGTGAATAGGTCAGCTTGCTGGTGACTACCCAAGTACCCACTCTCACACGCTGTGAAAAAAACCCCTCATATCTCTTTGTTGAGGACAGTTAATGAAATCCCGCACATTTCTCCTCCAATAGGAAGCCAGCGAGCCAAAGTCAAAGCAAATATTTGAAGAAGGCGAAAAATGATCCACGCACACATACTTACACCTAGCGTAGCTTCTCAACTGGTTCAGCACATGCTTACGTTTATCGCCTTCGTTTTGGTTCATCCTTCACTAAATACAATTTCGCCCCTGAGAGTTTTCCAACAGAGGGAGGGGGTGAGGGTGGGAGTGGGGAAAATAAATATTCCATCCATCGGTGGATCCCTGTAGTGAAAAGTTATTTTACATTTTCAGCTCGGGTTTTCTGTACTCCTCCCAGCGGGTCGTCCCCACTCGCAAATAAATATGACACAAAAATGATCTAGTCTGTTTAAAACCAAGGGCTGCTCATTTCATCCCCAGCAGTTATGTCACGACAACATGCATTTATCAAAGTCAATATCACAATTTATTTCAACTCTCTCTTAATTGGCTTTTTTTTCTTCTTGTAGTTTACATTGTGCATGGTTTTGTCACACACTCCAGACAGGCTTCGACATTGCGGTGGCCAGCGAGATCATGGCTATCTTGGCTCTGGCAGACGGCCTGGAAGACATGAAACAAAGACTGGCGCGCATGGCGGTGGGGACCAGCCGTTCCGGACAGCCTGTCACCGCAGAGGACCTGGTGGGTGTTTGATCTTTGCATCCCCGCAGTGTGAGAACAGACAGTCACACCCTCCACGAACTCAGTTTTATCACGGCTACGTCTCGGCATTCCTGCAGGAAAATGGGAGTTTCATTCATGTGTGTTTATAATTGCGACGATTAAGTCTTTCTTTGTGACGGTCTGCTTTCACAATGAATGCAGATGTCCCTGATTTGCAGTTGAACTGGCCAAAACAACATGGTAAATCCAAACCCCCCAGCCTCCCCCACCTTAAAAAAATGTAAAAGAAAACATCTCATTTAAGCACAACTCAGCATGTCCAGCCGACAAGGTCAACCGGCTCTGGTTTCCCATGGAGGACTGTGGCATGTGTTATTTCAAGGGCAGTGAAGGCTCCGCTATAAAATCACATTAGTCTCTTACCACCCCACACTTTAGGATCTGTGGAAATACTGCGTATGACATAATTGCCTAGTGACACCTCTTAAATCAAGCCATTAATCAGGTTGTGGTTTGACCCTTGAATCTTAATTCTTCATCTTGGACAATTCTAACTTTTTTCTTTCCTAGAATTTGACCGTTCACTTAAGACATTGCTTTAAGATCTTGTATTCGTGTTGTAGTAGACTCATGTTTCTGTCTGCTGTCAGGGAGTGAGCGGGGCGCTGGCCGTGCTTATGAAGGACGCCATCAAGCCCACTCTGATGCAAACCCTTGAGGTGAGTCGCCGTGCGTCACGGCCGCTTCATCTCAGACACACCGCGCCCTTCTCGGCTTAAACTTCCTCTGATGACTATCTCAGGAGGATAAACGGGGAATTTAAAAGGCCTTCGCTCCCCTCGGCCTCTGCTGTCAAGTCAAATGACAAGCGCTCCACAGAGAGCTCTTAAAAGTTGAGGTATGGACTCTTTCCTCCTCCTGGCTCGCCATCTAAGGATCAAGTTGGGCAGCTTGGAGAAGACCAATCTTGCTCACATTGCAACACATGTCTTCAAATTTCTTTGATAGCGGGCAGAGAAACACTTCTTGTAATGTCTACTTGGTATTTTGGAGAGTTTTGACTATAAAACGAATGGTTTGGAAAATTCTTACATGATTCGTTTGGACACACAGATCCTGCAAAACGGCGATAACAGAAGAACCGGAATTTATGTGCCGTTCCCCCAAAAACTTGCCGCGACTTTGCGTCACCACATCCTGCAATCGATTAATTGGATGCCCAACAAGGTCCACGTCGGCATCTGGTGTGACTTCCGAAATGTGTGAAAAGTCTCACTTATTTCTGACATTCCTTGACAGACATGTGCCATCCAGCCTCTGTCGCGTCAAGGGCAGAATTCCTTGAACTTAACATCCTTAGAAAAAAAATGTCTTGCTCAAGCTGCATCGTATTGTTCACCACACAATGTTTGCAGTGGGGCGGCTGAAATCAGCGTTGTTTTCGGGTATCTTTTTGTTTGTTTGGAATGTCCCACATTGTCTGTTTTTGGCGGTGCTGTGGGGAGTGGAAAGGGCACGCAGCAGAGATAACTTTTTTTTTTTTCCCCCTTGTTTTTTCGGAGGAAGCGCTGTGGTCGTGTTGTTCGAGCCGTTTCCTGTGATTCTGGTCAGGGACCTGGTTTCGTGGTCTGCGGGGCCTCCGCGCTCCGTGTGAATTTTTCATCCAGTGCAGATTGCCCGGGTCCTTTGTGGTCTCGATACTTGTGATTTTTTTTTTTTCCAAACAAAAAAAAAATATAATAATACAGACACACACATGCCCATGTGAAATGGGCCAACTTCCTGTTTTGTTCATGACCTCCGTTTATACCCCCCCCCCCCCCCAAAAATCTTCACATCCATCCGGTGAATATTGGACATCTTTCTACTTTTCTTTCATCACTTCCCATTACGGCACTTTTCATTCATGCGCGGACGTTGGAAAGGGTCAAGTGGAGCGATTCAAAGTTCAGGTGCAAAATCACGGCGGTGACGTGCGTCGGGGCTATGTAACAATGCACAACGTTGTTAGCGTTGGTCCGAAATGTGTGAAGAAGGGGATGATCTCTTTCTCCGACGTGAAAGCGTTGATGTGAACAGCGGTAGGGGAACGCAAACAAAAGCTTCGAAAATCATGTGTGGCCTCCTCCATCCTTCCTTTTTCCTCCCCGCAGTCTAACAATGGATCGCTTAGCCCCATTTGTCTTTCACATGTTCCTCGTATGCCGCAAACTGATTTAATTCCTTCGTGTTTGTTGAATTGTGCGCACTATGGTACAAGACAGTTTGGCAACAAAGCTTTATCATCGTCATCATTAAATTACATCGCTGGTTTTAGCCTTCTACATCCTCGTCACAATACAAGGATATATACTGTAGGTTTTTTTTTATACCAGGGTTATGAAGTTCACTCATCAGTCAAACGGGGGGGGGGGGGGGGGATGGACGGTACTGGCTCTCGTTGCCCACTTGAAGGGCATTCGAATTAGTAAGTGCTGCATGCAGATGGCACGGGATGGCGGCAAAGCACGGTTTTCGTCTAAATGAAGCTCCTCAACTAACTTCAACATTGATTCATTGGCACCAGGATGCCAACAAGATGACACCGAAGCTCTCGTTTTTATTCCTTCGGCCTGAGCAACAAAAAAATTGAATAGGTAAGTTTTTAAAATGCAGCAGTCTCTCCCAGTTGACTCAAACTCTGCTGATTTGAAACCTAAAATGGAGCACCGATGCCACCTACTGGTGGTTGTGCATCAGTAATGTTGTTTCCAAGCTTGAAATTTATCGCGGAGCAACATGATGGCTCTCGTAAGCCTTTTTATGACCCGGACGCTGTGGGTTTCCCATCCATTTGTTCATTCATCAGGAGGAGAAAACAAGCCTGCTAGCAAGCACATTTTGTTAGTCAGACCCCTTTGAACTTTTTTTTAATCCCCATTTTATGCACTGTATGTGCTGCCAGCCCACACTGAGACACTCATCCCCCAACATTGTCCTCGAAAGATGTCGCGTGAAAGAAAAGGTCCTTTTCCAATTTCAACCTAGCTGAGTGAGTTGCTGTTGGTTACACTGTCCGACTAAACGCTTGTGTGTCTTGTATACCCCCTCGCCATTGTTGCAGGGTTCACCCGTGTTTGTCCACGCCGGGCCCTTCGCCAACATCGCCCATGGCAACTCTTCGGTCCTCGCAGACAAGCTGGCTTTGAAATTGGTGGGACGGGACGGCTTTGTGGGTAAGTGCAGACCGCCCCTGCGCATACAGATCAAGTGTTACCCATACTCATGACGGAGACAAGGAGTCACGTTTTAAAATACACGCTCGACTTACACTTGGAATTACTTCCTTACTCTCGCAGCCTTTGGCCCACATTCTTTGCTACTCTGGCATCGTTATCCGGTGAAGCTTTCTAGGAAATTGGTGGGAATATTGCGTGAAAACAGACAGGAAAGAGGAAGGAAGTAAATTGATAATCTTAAGACCCTCAGGAATTTTGGAGTAAGCCACGCTAATCCTTTCAACACCAAGGAGTACATGAGCCTTTCCATTTAAAAAAAAAAAATCTATCCATCTATTCATCTGTTCTTGTTGTCTACGTTTACTTTGGCAGCAGAAAGATGTTTGGAATGCGGGTTGGCGGGCCTTCTCGGCCACTGTCGAATGATTTAGATGTATACACGAAGCTCCGTTGTGTGCGCGATAACAGGTAAACAACACTTTTAACACGTTGAACACGGGCGGGCAGTCAGCTGTTATGAGGTAATCAGTGTTGGGTTTCAAAACACTGCAAATCTCTTTAAAAAGGAACAGAAAAAAACCCCTTCCACACTTGTATTCCATCACTCGTTCCCTCCCTTCCTTGTCGGACGCCCTCTGATAATTTGCTGAAAAATATGGCAAGGTTAGAGAAAACTGCTGAAAGGGATTCCTCACAGAAATCTCAAATCAAACCTTTATTGAATGTTTTTGAGCTTTTTGACGGATCGTTAAAGGCCCAAAGATGAGTTTTCTATAATAAATTAAGCACAGAACCAATCAAATAAAAGAGTAACTTCTTAGAAAATAACAATTTATTTCCTGATAAATGACATGACAAACCCAGACTGCCACCTCATCTTTATTTTCTACTCAAAAGCTGTGCAGCTCTCATATCCAAAGTGATGCAGCGCCGCCATCAACAGGGATCTGTTTGTCAATCTGTTCTGCATTAAGGGCAGCCCTTGACAAACCGACAAAATCTGCTTTTGGGTGTCATTTAAGGTCATCCGCCGTCTGCACTTCATGCCGTCGCATTCGGTCATTTACTTAAGAGAATATTTGGGTCTGGAGAAAATTACGCAAGACGTAATCGAGCCCTACCTGTCTGCGGGATTGTTACTCGACACTCGGGTATGCGAGGAACTCAACCTCCCGCCCGTCGTCCCCCAAAGCGGCAGCTGGGATGCATGATGACCTCCCCACCCCCGAGCAAACGCACTTCCTTCCGCTCCCATCAACTTGCTGCCTCAACTTCAAAAATCTGCCCCCTACCCAAGTCACCTCCTTTAATCCTTGGAGCTAATTGCTGAGGTGTGCAATAGTGGGACACTGCGACAAAAACCGCCTGACTGTGAAAGACACTTGTGACAAAAGCATTAAACAGGTCATAAACCGCTTCATAAACTGATGAACACTCTTCCGAAAAAAAGGAGAGCGATTACATCAAGAAGTCGGTCAAAATGGCTACTTGGAGGAATTGTTTTGCTGTTCTCTTTCATGGATAATTTTTGGAAAATAGCATTTCATACGCGTGTGGAGCACAAGGACAATGACGTCAAATGAGATGAACCGAATCAGACGGAATGATTGAATCCAAAATTTCAAATGAAATTAAACTCAAGGAGTGCAGATGAACGTCTTTCAGATGTCCCACGCGTCTTTTGTTTCTTTTAAATAAGAGTAAATTATCTAAGTTTTTAAGAAATTGCCACTTCAATCTAGAAAAATTGTTAATCTACAGCTTTTATCCAGATTTTCTGCGGTATTTAAAAGTTCTTTGACAGGCACCAAATCTACCCTGCCACAAAAATAAACAAACGGCGACTAAAATGCAGGTAAAGATTTTTGTTGGTGTTGTTTTAGCGTAAACCTGTAAAGCTGAGTTGAAAAATGAACTCTTGTTGAACTCGCTGAAGGACGCATGAGGGCCGGGTTGGCGGGGGGTGCTCAAATTCATGGCCGCGCTTCATTGGGCTCTGTGTTATCATTTTTCAAGTCACCTCGACCTTAAATGAAGTCGCTCTGTCAGCTGAAATCCCTCATTCTCGCTGTTTGTTACATTTTTAGTATTGACCTGGATCTTCCCTCTACTATATATTTGATCTATTTTGTGATCGGCTGTAATGTCTTCCAGTCCAATCAATGACCGAATGATGAACCGCGATACAGCAAGCTAACATTTTATGATGGAAAACTGGCCTAACAGGAAGTAGATGTTGCTAGTTGCTTGTTCTTTTTTTTCCCCCCTCCGCATGGCATCCGCCGTCATGTCCATCCTGTCTGTGGGGATGGCTCAAGGTCGTCACCCAGAGACGGAAATTTGCAAGAGCTTGCGCATAACATTGACAAAGACGAAAACAACTCACTTATGTTCAATTCAAGCTTCAATGAATCTCAAAGCTATCTTTTGGGAAGGTGGGAGGAAGCGCAGCAATGCAAGTTGAAGGGACTGCTAACCCGCTCACCATGAGACCAACCCGCTGCCGCCTAACCAAATCACGCCGAGTTACTTGCCGCGTTTCCTAGCATGCGTCCCATTCACGTCAGCGCGATCACATTCATTCGATTTGAAATGTTAACCGGGTTAGCCGTTTGCTCATTACGCTCGCACCCCCACATGCCGAATGCCGTACTTGGTGACATTTAGAAAGTCGGTGTGGTTTTGATGCCTCGTCATAACAGGAGAATGGAGCCGTTTATCATTTCATGGCTCAAAAACAAAATAATTCACTCAGCTTGTACGTGGGAAGATCAATTAGCTATTCCTGTGACCCGCAGCAAGTCATGATAAATTGGCTTTCCGTCTTGTCCGGTGGTCACAAAGAGCCCATCAAGGCACCAAATGGTAACTGCACGCAACAATTTGCTTATTTTCTTGATCCTTTCAGTTCATGCTTCTTTAAAACTGATGCCAAGCACCGCGGCTGATTCGTGTTGTACTTTGACTGTCCGAAAGCTCATCAGTAGATTTTGGAAATGATTTTTTTGTGAAAGTGCCTCTTCCCGCTTTTTCTGCTTTTCAGCTTATCTGAGAAAAGTCCATTAATGGGAAAATGGGCGTGGCCTGCTCAAGCATCTATTGAACTGGTTATAGCTTTGAAATATATCTCTGGACTCGTTCAAGATTAGCTCAAACAAGCAAGTGTTGTTCAAGCATTATCATGCGCACGCGCATGCATGTTGAGCCAGGAAAGCTTATCTCAACAAGGGCGCCATGCCAGGTGGAGTACAATGTTTGCTTTCCTTGGCCCGGTTCAAAAGGCGGGAGGGTAAGGGCATCCTTACCAGAGGGAAGGCCCTGTGACTCTTTCAGACGGCGCAGTGAAACATCACTGACTGCACATAAACACCAAAGGAAAAAAACAACTTTTTATAGATAGTTTTCCCCTCTCCTGCACACTCTAAACACATTAAAACATTGTAAAATAATACATCAAATTGTAGTTGGGACAATACTCACAGGCATACGATATGCGATGTATCCAAAAAAATCCCAAGAACTGCTGTCACAAAGATATATTTCAAAACCAAGCTACAAATATTTCCCCGATCGTGGGCCAGATGATCAACCAGCAACGTCTACGAGCTCCTGTGGCTAAAACCATGCGCCTCATTGCAGTGACCGAAGCTGGCTTTGGAGCGGACATCGGGATGGAGAAGTTCTTCAATATTAAATGCCGGACTTCGGGCTTGAGGCCCAATGTGGTGGTGCTAGTTGCGACCGTTCGGGCTCTGAAGATGCACGGCGGAGGCCCCCATGTAAGTCCCCGTCAACCCACTGTCATGATAAGACCGAGAAACCACCATTGTGTCATTTTGCCCGCTGGCATTTTGTCAACAGCATTTTTAGCGGGCATGTCATTTGAAGTTACGCAAACACCAAATTATATTTTTGCGCCACAGTTGTCCGGTCGGAAGAAGCGAATTGTAATTTAAAGTATGACATTGCTAAGCAGCAGCAAACCGAGTTAAAGAGATTTAAAAGTAAAGAAAAAAAATTCCTTACCAAAATCACAAAAAATGCAGAAAGGAACAAGATTTTCCAAAATGTGATTTTAAAAATATTATA
Source organism: Hippocampus guttulatus (assembly GCF_054856545.1). Classification (NCBI taxonomy): domain Eukaryota; kingdom Metazoa; phylum Chordata; class Actinopteri; order Syngnathiformes; family Syngnathidae; genus Hippocampus; species Hippocampus guttulatus. Next base: position 2,237,989 of record NC_141283.1, on the reverse strand, counting down.
AAACCTTAATCCTATTTATGGGGAAAAAAACAGTTTTTAATCTGGATTGAAAAGCATTTACGATATCTTGGTATGTTTTGAATCTTTATTCATTCATATTATTCACTCTGATCGGAAAGCATACGTGTTATACGTGCGTGCGTCTTATTCACGATTTAACGGTATATAACAAGCTCCTTTCGTTTCGCATTGTGTTTCTGAGTAATTTGAAAGTCATGATTTGACCCAAACCTTTCAAAATGTCTCCCAAATTCATAACAAATGTGATTATTTTTGTTTTCAGGTATCCACCGGCGTGCCGCTTCCACGAGAATACATCGACGAGGTATGAGACACTTTCATTTTTTTTTTCCAATCTCCTCTCTTTGTGACACGTAAATAAGCAGAAAAGTATTTGTAGGCACTTGTTAATTCCATTTAGGCCACGGTCAGGATGCCTGCAGCCCAATTAAAGCTCTTTAAATTTGTTAGGCAAGGCAAGACTTCAATTACGAATCAGTCATTTACTTCTTTCTGTAACGTAGTTTGGCAGCCCAGCTGCAAGTTGGCTTTCTTTTTGATGAACCCGTGACATTTGCACACACGCACAGTTTAAAACAGCTTTTAATTCAAGTGGCAAGAGTTGCATTTCAACTGTATCACATAACTAAAAAAAATGAAATCTGACTTACTGTAGTTTCCACTTCATATGATGCACACAAAAGCATTCAATATTCTCAAAAGCCGACAGTGCGCTTTATAATCTGTTGCGCCTTATATATGGAACAATATTCTGATTTCTTGGAACTAGTATTTTAAATGTTTTGGAAAGCGCTTTGTTCCAGCTGCAGCGGTTGTGAAGGCTCGATAGAAATAAAGCTGCATTGTATTGTATTTCCTTTAGCGTAGCTCCATCCAGTGGACACATAATGCAACCACAGCCACTTTTTTAACTTGTTTTCTATGTGCCTTATAATGCGGCGCATCCTATATATGAAAACAGTTTAAAATAGGCCATTCATTGAAGGTACGCTTTATACTCTGAAGTGCCTTATAGTGCGGAAAATACGGTAATTTGGCCTTTTTTTTGGAGGGGGGTTTGCCTTTCTTGACACTTCATGGCATCCACCTCTTTTCACGCTGACACCTTATCCATTCATTTTGCCCGCTAATGCGATAAAGAGTCGCGACTTGACTGACAGCTGAAACCAACTTTGAATGTGGTTTTTCCCGTAACGCGGAGGAGGTGTTATCCTCATATCTGGCTTGGATTAAGCACGCTCCAGGGCAGATTCAGCTGACTAAATAATGTAGCGGCGTTGTTGAATTGTCAAACCTGTAACAAGAACCAGAAGTAGTTGGGGCAAAACAGAGCTGGTGAAATGAATTTATGAGACCAGGTGTGGCTCTGCTAGGATGGCTGCACACGCGTGCACACGCTGCGGTCAAAAGTGGGTGTAACAATGTTCGGTTCATGTGCTTGGCAGTCTAAGCCAGACTCCCACATGTCATAAATATTTCTAAAATGTGTCGTTAGATGTTATTAGTAGGATGGTGGAAGGATTTTTTAGGGCCACACTGAAAAGAAAATATGATGATTAGGGTGGTTATAATGTTTGAGAAATTCATTCACACTGGTCTGAGAATAACGTTGAAACACTTCTCGAATCGTCATTTTTTTCCGAATATACATTGGAAGTACGGATTTTTGTTTTAACTGTGTCGAGAGTAAAACAAAAGATTTGTATAATGGTTGTATTGTATGAGGGGGAAAAAAATGAATGTTTTGTGAAATTTGAGCAATACAGAAGACATGCAGTATCGTTAAATATTTATCCAGCACTTCCGCTTAGCTGATCGAGCTAATGTGCTTCTGCATGTTATTTCTTGGCTTAGTCCATTTAAAATTACAACATTTTTCTTGCAACAGCATTTTTTTAAATCTCATTTTTTATTTATTTATTGATTGAAAACGTAAGTTTAAAAAAAAAAAAGGGGGGGGATCTTGTGAAATGACTTTGCATGTCAACTTCAGCCGGCCGTTTTACAATATGCACTTTCACGACACTTCGTTGATCATTTCTGTTTCTTTTTCTTTGCAGAATCTCACTCTTGTTAAACACGGCTGCCTCAGCAACCTGAGAAAGCAGATAGAGATCGCTCATCTGTTTGGAGTTCCGGTCGTGGTAGCGCTAAATGTCTTCAAGTAAAAGAATCATTCCTTCACTACTTTTTAGCCATTTTTTGTCATGGCTACAGAACGCTGCTATTTTTCAGGACAGACACCCAGCCCGAGATAGAGCTCGTGTGTCAGATCGCCAAAGAGTGCGGGGCGTCCGATGCGGTGCCGTGCCACCACTGGGCGCAGGGAGGGCGAGGTGCTGTGGAACTCGCCCAGGCCGTGAAAGCTGCCAGCGGCAGAGCCGGCGACTTCCGGTTCCTCTACGACATTGAGGTGAGACTGTGGTAGGGTCTCAATTTATTCCCACGGAAGGTTTCGCAGCTCCCACTCACTCTCATTCCGTAGATGCCTACACCTCTAATCATCTCTGCCTGTTTGGATTTTTTTTTTTTTTTGGGAGGGGTGGCGTCTGAGTCGGAGAATACTGATGTGGGAGGAGGAAGAGAGGTGGGGGGTATTTGGGGGGTCAGCTGTTTTGAGTTAGTGTCCCTGGGAATTTGTGACTCCAATTAACTGATCCTGTTATGATCCTGTCTCCGCCCATTCTCCAGGATGCATCTGCATGCTCGCCAAGCATCCTACAACAGGAGTACAATACTGTACTTTCATACAAAGACTGATTTGATTACCAACCAGAATGTGATGTTCATCTTGCACAACTTCTGATTTTTAAAAAATATATATTTTTGGAATAAATGTTATTTTGTCGATGTTTTCGATTTTATGTTGGTCATTGACCTCACTGTCAGAAATTAGATTAAAAAAGAAGTTGATCGTTGTTTTCCACAGTCCAACGCCGATGTTTGCAAATGTCTTATGTTGATGAAACACTAAAATAATCTATCTGCTTTCATGGAGGACCGCAGACATCTCAGGGTATTTCCTGTTGAGAGGCTGAAAATTCAGAGGATTTGGACAATTTGAAAGTGAAACAATGTCTTTCCTGTGGGTCGAACTCGGCTATGCTTCTTTCACACCATGCAGTACTGTAACATTGCTTTCTACCTCTCTCGTCCCCTGAATGCATATTCACGCAATCAAATTGCTCCCCACATCCTCTCTTTTGTTTTTCCTGGGTGTGATAGATGCCAATAGTGGAAAAGATTCGAACCATCGCCCAAAAGGTGTATGGAGCTGATGACATTGAGCTGTCCTCGGAGGCTGTGGACAAAATAAATGACTATGATCAGCAGGTGAGATTGCCCTTATTTGTCTGAAATGGATTTCAACTATTGTAGTCTAATTTTCTTTACCCCCCCCCCCAAAAAAAGGGCTATGGTTCTTTACCAATCTGCATGGCCAAGACTCACCTTTCCCTGTCCCACATGCCGGACAAGAAAGGCGCCCCCACTGGGTTCATTTTGCCAATCCGAGATGTTCGCGCCAGCATCGGCGCTGGCTTCATCTATCCCCTCGTGGGAACGGTATGTAGGAGATTGCGATTTCACAATGCACAAATGTGATTGAATCCATTTCATCCAATTTGAAACCTTTCATGCACCCTGTCACTTGATAACACGATAAGGCATTGTCAAACATACGGCACGCGGGCCGGAACGGCCCCAAGGAAGTTCGGTCAGGCCCGGAGAATAATTTAAAAGTGAAAAAATGCATTAAAGACACGGAATGTATATTTTTTATAAAATGCACTTCATGGATTTTCCACTAGGGGGCACATTGTTTTGATCAGAGTAGAAGATAACATTGTTTTGATCTGAGAAGAAAACAGTAGTCTCAGTCTGTCACTGAGACAGACCCAACACATCAGACAGTATCAATGCGTCTTGATACCAAAACAAAGGAAAGACATGATATTTTTGGTTATTTATAGCAGAGCATAAGATAACATTAATGGTCCGGCCCACTTGACATCTACCGAGTCCGTATGTGGCCCACAATGTGAAATGAGTTTGACTGAGATGCAAACCTCTCGGTCGGTAACGGGGTCGAGCATAAAGGGAGCCGGGTTCCCTCAACATTTCACATCCTGTCGTTTCACCACGATGCCCCCGAGGGCCGGGCTTTGATTGGCGCAATGACGAGACGTCAGACACCAGGGCACGCTGGGAAGGGGTGGCGGTGTCTCGATGTGGCGTCTAATCGGCTCTTGCCTTTCATCTGCCGCGGCCTCGTGGAGTCACTGGTCCATTGGCGACCCTTGAACTGTGACTCGCAACCAAAACACAGTCTCGTAGAAGTTCTTTGAAGTATTTATTAGATCAATAAGTCACTTTAACACAGAGATCCAGCAAAATAGTCGTCCCCGGTCATAATTCAAGGAAGTATTTGTGTGGAAAAAGACTCGTATTTGTGTGTTTATACCCAGTGTTTTATCAACCAGTATTTTTAGTGGAGGTTTATAGCCCCTTCTAAAAGTATTGGAATGGCAAGGTCAGTTCCTTTGTTTTTCTTGTAAACTGAAGACATTTTGGCTCCCGGTCAAGATAAATATAACGCAAAAGTTGAGAATTCCAGCTTTTATTTCATGGTATTTACGTCTAGGAATGTTGAACAACTCAAGACAGAGCACCTTTTTTGTTTGAGGCCACCCACTTTTCCAGTGAGCAAAAAGCATTGGAATGGACTTAAGTAAATAACGTTGAATATCTGGTGATGCTTTGGTTGTGATATTCGTCTTTTGATCAGAAAACCCCAATGTCTTCAGTAGATGATAAAAACGAAGTACTTTTGAAGGGGACTGGATGGAAAATGTCCTTGGATGTGGGAAAGGAGAGGCACATTTTTCTCATCAAACATAGAGGAGTAGAATTACAATTGTTTGTTTGTTTTTTATTTGTTTACATGGTCTCCCGTTGATTTTTCACCCAGACAGCGGTAAACAAGCGCGCTTTGAGCCACACGATGACATTCTTAAAGCACGCCGCAAACCAGTTTGTTGCGTTCCGTGATCCTCGGTGAATGAAGTCCAACATTCAAATAGTAGTCAGAATGCGGTCATCCCAAAAATAACTTCGTAAGTGACATATTGTCACTTTTTTGCTGCAGAGTCTTCATGCCCACAAACATAGCCACAGGCTGTTTGGTGGCAGGAGTGGTGGGAACCCGCTCGTTTAGTCCCCACTGACTCCTAGACGGGGAAATATCCGAGCAATCCGGGTCTGGTGGTGGTGGTGGGGGGGGGGGGGTGACCGTGAGACCAGGGGGACATTTAGTCCTGGGAAAAAAGGGTTAAAGGGGTCTTTTCAGGGTTAAGAATCAGGAAAGGGACTGATGTCATTCTTCTGAAATGTGAGGGAGGGGTGAAACGCAGAACAATGGAACCCTGAAGAGTTCATATCCCGTGGCCTCCACCCGGCACCGTTCAACCCGAAACAGCTCAGATTTATCAAAAAACCTCCTCCTCGAGCAGATTTCTCATGCTCACCGCTTGGTTAACATCGAACGACTCAATATATTTGAAGGTTGGCCTTGAGGAAAGAATCCACTTGAGATCAAAGTTGATCTGAATGAATTTTATTTTTGTCCAGCGGAATATTTGATCGCATTTTTTTGTGGCGCAAAAGCCCACAAGTGCAGTAAATGTTGCCGTCTTCACAGCAGACCTGCATTTTAAGTGCACCTTTTACTGCAATTTCTTCAGTATTTATTACTGTTAGTGTCGACGATGCCATGCAATCCATATGTTGATCCAACACAAGCAATTTGTTGATGTCAGGGGCCCAAAAAAAATTTTCCCCAACATTCCACCGACTCACCCTTTCGGTCATCTGACACTCTCTGTAATTGTCTGATGATTTTATAAGTTTGTTTGCGTTGGAATTCAATTCTATAATCCCCTCATTCCTTTCGTGAGCTACTGTGATTTGGAGAGGATATTGTCCACAAATAGCGTGAGTTCGAAACCCTCGGGGATAGTCGCAGACAAAGGCACGCTGTGTTTTTTAGTATAATACGGCGACTTATGTGGTCAAGCTGAGTATCCGACTTTGGCTTTGTGCTGTTTTTTTCTCAGACGTGAGAAGCAGAGAGCTACACTTGTCTCCAATTGCCATCTTGTGTTTTCTCTTTTCAGATTGAGAAATGGAGAGATGATCATGTTGTACAACACCTTTTTTTTTCTTCCCCCAATTTAGGCTGCCAAAGCCTTCACTAAAAGTAGTGCTGGACCATGAAACTTCAATTAGGTTAACAATGTTTATTTAAACCATCAGATTTTATTTTTTTAAATACATTTTTTAAAATTGACAGTTATGATACAGTACAGTATATAGTACAAAAGTCAGACATTCCATCGACTTGCTTTACAAACAGTTTGAAAAAAAAAAGCCAAATGAGTAAAATATGACACAAAAAAATTATACATACAGAAAAAAATAATGAAAAATAATTCACTGAAAGTGACATCACAGTTATTCAGAGCTCAGGTAACGACCAATCAGGCCTCAGCTTGAGATGGATAACATTGGGTGAATTTTGCTTCTTTGATTCATATCCCACACAATGATAATTAATCTGAATTATGTGCTTAGACTGGTTGGGCCGCATGGAACAGATTGTAAAGAAAATGTTTGACTTGGCTTCCCCCTTCATGTGTATCGGTGCTTTTTGAAAAATTGGGAGATTTTGTCAAATAAAACAAAAAAAAAAGTATGTGGACTTTCAGTCTTTGCGAATAGCGGCGGTCATCTTTCTTCGGACATCATGGCTACTCAGCTAACTCGGGTGTCAAAGGGAGGCCCTTGGGTGGAAGTGGTTTCCGCATTGTTACATGACTTAGTGGCAGCCACTAGATAAGGATGTAATGCGACTATTGAATTCCATCAAGTCCGCTCACACGTTGAGTCATGTGTGCCTTGTAGAGTCATGATGACCTCAGTCGTCAGAAGTGGGCTCGGAGCTTGCCGCAAGTACTCCCCCCGGTTTTGTTTACTTGCAGTGCCGCCTTTCCTTTCCCCGCGCAGGAAATTGCCTGGTCACTTCCTCCCGCCTGAGCTCCACTAATGGTCTTGTAAATTTGCCCTTGGGTCACAGGCAAGCAGGCATGCAAAGAATGCTGCCAAATCGTTTTCTTGTCCGCTGGGTCAAACGGTTTTTGGGGGCAGGACTTTTAGGAGACAAACCTTGGCCTCCAATCAGGAGCATTGTGTAAAATTGTCCACCAAATAACTTTTTGGGTATTAAAATAAAACCGGGTGTTTGTGACGTTCTGTCTTTCTCCAAAACTGTAATAACCACAGGAGGGTCATTTTAGTTTCCACACCATTAATATACTGCTCTTGTTAGCCCAAAATAGCTTGAAAGCTCTGTCGTTGACTTGTCTGCCAAGTGTGTCATGTTGTGGTTATTTACCTTTCACACATAGGCTTCATTAGAAGTGATTGCACTAAACGTAATACTGTTCATATCAGTCAAAGTTCCAATGTGTCTCCTCTCATGTCCCGAATTCAATTCTGCCCTCTTAAAATGTTTCCCCTCTTATTCAATAAATCCACATGACCTTGTTATGTCCGCCTCCTCATCGTGAGTTACAATAAATGATTTAATTGGTGATAAAATCTCTGAACATTGCCAAATTCTGAAGGAATTATTAGGTTGTGGTTTTTTTCTTCCTTTGTTTTTAGCAAGCTGTTAGGACAAAGGCACCATTGACTGTCTGAATTCATGATGCCTAAAGTGAAGGTTGTCATTTTCCACACTGCTCTATGGTGCGGAGTTAACTCGAAATTATAGTCATTGAACCTGTAAGTTTGGATAGAAAGTCTTGGGGAGCTGCTCATTTGGTGGATACAGCGTGTTGTGGGGACAATGCTAATTTAAAGCTACGGCTATTATCAAAATTGTAATACTGCCTATTGATGAATTCCTGCCATCAGTTGTGCTTTTATTATATCTTTCAAGAAGCACTGACCCCTGCTCCCAGATAAACCTTTTTTTTAGGTCTGATTTATACACCCTGATAAAATCCTCTTCTCTCAATTTCAATTCGCTGCACACCATCCATCCATTTGTTATCCATACCGCTTATCCTCAAGGTTCTTTTCAATGGGTGACAGGTCTGGACTGCTGGCATGCCAGTTTAAAACTCTTGCTATGAAGCTGCATTGTTGGAAGATGGGCAGTATTTGGCTTGTCATCCTCAAAAAGGCATGCCTGATCTGGTCCCGGGCCTTGACTTTGTCCTTGTGTGCCTTTTCTTCCATTCAGATGAGCACCATGCCCGGCCTGCCGACGCGACCCTGTTTCTACGACATTGACCTGGACCCGCTCACTGAGGAGATCACAGGGCTCTTTTGAGCACGTCAAGATCCTCAACAAGAAGATGTTTGCTAATTTTACGTAGGTCCTATTTCTCTCATTTGCGACCAAATGGTCGATATTGTTCAGTTTCTGCAGTGGGGTTAAGAATGGTAAACTCGGACAGTCTCTAATCCAGTCCACCGGTTTATAATTTTGTAATTTGACATCTATTTTAAATCTCAAATGTGAGCCTTAAACGCACAAAATGTGCCCACCCCAAGGTAGTTTTTCCACCATTTGGTAAAAAAAACAAACAAACAGATGGTCATCGCTGTCTAAATAGCACATCGCACCATACTGTAAATGAATGAAACAAAGAATCCAAATGCAACATGGTACATCAGTACCTAGTTTAATATCCTGTTCTCCATAACTTTTTGTGTACTTGGTAGAAATGGGACTTAAATGTATTCATTCTTCTTACGGGAACTGGCCACGATGACCAAGAATGCTCTAAAAGAGTGAGTCAGTTGAGGCATTTGTCCTTCTCAAAACACATCAGCTGAAAGGTTGTTTTGGGCCCCGGGAACATTATTGATCTTTTCCATCATGTTTCACTCACTCTACATCAGTCTCTGCTCGATTCTGGACCAGTTCCAATCCTGTTGAATCACCCGCGCACACACAAGAGAGGAGACAATTGACTTAGAGATGCAACATCATTCACACACGCACGAACATGTAAGCTGGTTTTAAATACGTCATCCTGTTTCTCTTCCCAGGGCTCAGGATGCGCACTGCGTGTCCCATCAAGACTCATCACTGATGGGAAGCGCTCTGCAATTACTCCCAGCAGCTCATATCGCAAATTGGGTTTCATACGCTGTCTTTGCAGTGTGTGTGTAATATGCCAAAGATGACGCGGTCCAGATACTTTTCTTCGCAAAGCTCTACTTTCAGGTGGTTTTTTTTCCTTTTTTTTTTCTTAATCTTGTTTGTATAGTTACTCGCAGGTCTTTGAAGTAATGCTGCTTTTTATAGCGTTTGCGAGCTTTTTACATGACTTGGGCGCATAACCAAATAGCTGTCGGACGCACAAGTTGCCTTTTACGTGGAGCAACTTTTTGTCTCCTGCTGGAGTGGCTGCACTGTAACCATGCTGAAATCGCACTGTCAATCTCGCTCCAGTCTTTATGCTGTTACATATTATTTGACAGGGTCACAATTGCAAACGTTGGTATCTCCCATCACATGGTCGATGGAGTCAATCGCTAATGTACGTAATATTGAATGTTATATTTCATGAAGGGCTATACATTTCTAAAAGAATCTCAGTGACTACATTAATTATGACAATTCAATTGCATGGTGATTTGAGAAATACATTTACTTCTGAAATTGTGTTTTTGTTTTTACTTGACCCTGTGTGCCTTTCCTGCAAATGTGCATTGAACCGCAACTATATCGCAGATTAAGTGATTGTTTTTTTGTGTTTTTGTTTTGTTTTTATTTGTACAGGCAAATCCAAATTCAGAGTTGTGCACCTTTAGTTGAGCCGCAAAATACCGGGCAGCCTTTACGTTTACCGGCAAAGATGCGATGTAAATAAGCGGAAGAAGAAGCGACAGAAAAGATAATTCCCGCAGAGCAGGGAAAATAATTCCTGGTGATATTTCTGTACACTCTGTATAGATGCTCCATGTGTGTTACTTGCAGCGGCGGATGTTTCAAAGTTCATTAACTATTGCATTAGCAGATCCGATTTTAATTATTAAATGAAACTGTGCAGTTTTTATTTGTTGTATCTCAGATTTTCACCTACTCGGAGTGAGTCCTAAAATCCCCCTGTGACGAAGGGTGGTTCAATTTGCTCTTGTCACTAACGTTGTTTTCTTTCTCCTCCAGGATAAGATGCTTGTGTTGTGAGCATGTAAATCGTGCACTTAAGCGTGTCTGTCATCGGTAGCATTCCACATCTGTACACTCTGTTATTGTGTGTATGTGCGCACTGGGCGGGATCTGACACTTGACTACAGTCGTGACTGCAAGGAATGCACTTACAGTCGTGCAGCAATGGCTTATTCTCTGTATGCATGTGTGTTTTTGAACCCTCTTGAATGGATGACAGACATCTTGGCAAGGAGCGACCGTCATGGCTTTGAAATGTGGTGGAAAATATCAGCTTTAAATCACTCAACATTCGACAAGTTAACGACTTGTTTACACAGTATGGTGCGACTCACCTGTATTGCATATTGGTGCCTTGAGATAAAAGTGACCTGAATTTTTCAAAATTCGTGCCGTGTCATTCAGCCAGTGTTTTTACTTTGATTGGGGAAGCGCAAAGTGGAGATTTAATCTGTGAATGTCAGTGAAGTCAGCCACTCACAGTTGAAGTTTACCACCAAACCAAACAAAACAGACTTTGTATATTTAAAACAAAGCAGCAACTGCCTGAAGAAAGGGTGTTTATTTATTACTAGCACATAAAGAAAGGCCCTGCTAGCTTAATGCTAACATTTAAAGAAAAGCCCTGTTAGCTTTATGCTAACATTTAAAGAAAGGCCCCCTTAGCTTAATGCTAACATATAAAAAAAGACCACCGATAGCTTATTGCTAACACATTAAAGAAAGACCACCGATAGCTTAATGTCAACATAGAATAGAAAAAAATGTTTTTTTTTAATATCTATATTTCTCTCCACAACAGTGGCTCTTTAAAACTGTGATGTCTTTTTCTAATTTAAAGCAAGTAGTTCACCAATTTTAAATGACATGTCAAATGTTTTTGTACTCTATCCAAAGAGAGTATTTTACTTTTTCCTCTCAAACCAATTGTTGTATTGCATTGTGCTAGTGAGTATATCCTCCCATCAGCACCTCAGTGATGCTGCAAGGCGTGGAGCCTCATGTGATTCTGGCAGGAGGAGGAGGGTGCGGTAAAAGAGTCGTCTCTCTCTCTCCCTCTTCATCCCTGCAGGTCACCACACTCCGGTGCGGTTACTCAGCACACAGCTTGCACTTTTTGCAGTCTGTTGTTGTTTTTTTTTTGTTTCCTTTTTTTTTTGTCTGGACGTGGGGGTGGGGTGCCAACTCGACTCCCCAGGCAAGCCGCCACGCAAGCACCGTCAAACGGCCATGGGAGCAGAAAGCTCAGCACAGCGGGACGTCACCGCGAGCGAGGAGGAGAAGGATGCTTCAGCGGCCGAGGGAGGCTGTGTCCTCGACAGCAAGGTACGTCATGCCTCTTGCTTATTTTTTTGCTTTTTCTTTTTCTTTTTTCAAACCACATTTTAAATCTTCACTTTTCCTTAAGCCGCTGTCTGGCATGTGTTTGCTTGAATTGTGACGCATTCATTTATTATTTTTTTGCTGAGTCATACTGGAGAAGAACAGTCATAAACAGATTTAGGACACAACAAGTCTCTGGTGCTGCACCAATCTTTCAACTATTTGGAGTTTGTGAAATAAATGTGCCTTCTCAAAAAAAGAAAAATGTCATTCTAGAGCTTTGGGCACCAATAAAATGCAACAATTCAGATGTGTAAATTAATGCTTAGACAGTGTGCTAAAAATACATTTATATGTATATATGTATGCATAGATATAAAAAGCATTCACAGTAACCTCAAAGTCAAATACGATGTAAAAACAGATTAATATATACGTTAATACTATCAGTGTCAATATAGAAAGGCATTCATATCTGCAGTCTAAAATGTAAAGTGCGAATTTTCCTTTGGTCTTTGTGCAAGAGCATCAAAAATCAGACCTCGAAATTAGCAGATAAATCCATGTAAACAAATACTTTTCATCTTCAGTTGTTGTGAGAAGCTTTCAAGTGCAATCACGGAGGCCTATTTTTAACCTCACGACTTCAGAATTGGACTTAAAAAAAAACATGAATTATTGATCTGCACCGTCCATCTTGGCTCAAAAGCACCATGCCCAGATTTCTTTTTAGCTCATGCATTTTGCTTTTGGCTTTGTATGAACTCTAACCTCACGGCTCCAAGACGTGTTTCAGTGCATGTGATCGAGCGTCTGACTCAGCACTCTAACCCCGGTGTAAATTGCTCAACGTTGTGCAAAGGAATATTTGGGAAGCGGTCGCTAATGACCGTGTGTTTGTACCACCAGCTCCATTCGCACCTCGTCTCATATATTTAATTCTCCTTGACGTATTGACTTGTTTTTATCCCACCTGCTCTGGTCACGCCTCATTTTTTCTTTTATTGACTTTTTTTTTTTTTTTTTATGGGTGGTAGTTCACAAAGTCACACTTCTGTCTCCGGAGATGACAAAAGAACTCATAAACTGTATTTAAGAACAAACGCGTCGACTTTAGAGGGCCTCTTCAGTACAACCACAGAGTATTTGTGCTTTGTTACTTTCCACCACTGCCACCTGCTCTTTTCACGCTTCATATTGTCTTCTATTGACTTTTTTATAGGCGGCCGGTCAAATAGTTACACTTGGTTGTGTCTCCTTGAAAGGTCAAATGACACAGTGATGGTTGTGGAGCCTTGAGCCGCATTTCCACTTCTTGAACGGTCGCCACGTTGTTGTTGTTGTTTTTTCTGCATGAAATAAGTCATTGAATCATCATTGTCATCACAAGATTGTCAGTTCTTTTTTTTTGGAACAGAATTCCAAGATCATACTAGTTTAATGAACTTGATAGGGGGCACTGTCACATGCCTCCTTGCGAATTTTGTTTCCGGACATGCAGTGTGGAAAATAAATGTCAGTAGCATTAATAACTCTTTTTGATAAATATAGGTGACAAAATGTGTCTATACAAATTTTGCCCCGCTCCGCCCATTCAGTGTGTACAATAAAAGGTTCTTCAACATCTTAGGTCAGTTCAAATTAAACCATTAGTTGTCTTAATGAGGGGAAAAGTCCCATTTGACCCCCCCCCCCCAAAAAAAAAATCATTCCAGTGAATTATGGAGGCTGGATGAAGGCTGCATCATATGACAAAAGTCTGAGAAAGATAAATGTGTATCTGACATCCACTCAATAAATATCCTCCACACTTGCATGGAGGAATTTCAGCAATGCTCGGCCTTCTCATAACTTGCCACCTCAAACCACTTTAAGAGTTTGATTAACCAGCCGAGGCTCCCACATGTTGCATTATGGCAGTACCGTACCAAAAATGTAGCACAACTTCATCAAACACTGTATCTCATGTTTTTTGAAGGCATCAAGTTAAAGGCACACTCAGTGTGTCACCAAGTTGTCTTGCAATTAGTGTGGTTTTGTACCGAATACGACAAGAGAGCATGCAGTTGTACGCTTGTGCTACAGGAAGTGTTCACTGAGAGGAAATCAGCTATTGAGGGTGGAGGACGCAATATATAACCGCAAGCAAGCAAGGTGCAACTAAGTCAGCATCTGAGACTTGTAGGAGAATACATGAGTGACTTAAAAAAACACACACACATACAGACGCTTTCTTCTTTACTGAAAGGTGGCAGGGGTGTTCAAGTTAAAACAAATGTCTTTTGGGAAAAGGTCAACCTTGGCTGACTTTCTAGTTGCGATGATGTCAACGTGAGGATGCTTGTCACTTAATCTCGGGCGTGGGTGTTAGCTGTGAAAGAGGCGCACATCTGTACACAATCTAAATACTTTGAATATTCGAGCCTGTCTTGGTACCCGTATCGCTTACATGTGCTAGGCGTGATCATAAGTCGTGCTATGACCAACCGATCTAAAATGGTGACATCATCGGACGTATGGCCGGATGAGTGAAATGTTTCCATTGCGATTGTTGTGCTGGCAAGTGTTGTCGTGTGCTTGGTGTGTTGATGCTTTAGGTGTGTTAAGGTAGCAGTTGTGTGAAGGTTTATAGTTAGCCAGTCTGACATTTCGTATTGCACGTTAGCATTAAGCTAGCTGATTTTTATTTAAATGACATTACAATGGAAAAGTAGATAACAGCAACCACCAAAAAGCATTTTCCACAAAATAAATAATTCAGTGGCAAAAGACAAAAAGGTTTTTCAGTGTACATTGTTTAACACTCTTATACTTTTTGTCATCATCATTCTGTCATCTTAATTTTCCCCATTGACTCTCAAGCTGTAATTTCAACAAGACAAGTGCAGTTGAAAACGCCAACCGACTTAATTTCATCGTGTCATGTGCTCCTTGTTATCACTTTCTGCCCACTTGTAATTACACGACCGTGTCCTGAAACCACATTGCGCTTGTGCTTTGACCGACCCGTGCCGCAAAAAAAAAAATAAAAAATCGCCATGAGTGGAATGTCAGGTGCTTATGTAACGTAATGTACGGCGATAAAACCCACAACGTTCCTGTATAATGAGTTGCGGCTGATCAGACGCTACCGTGGCTCTTATTATCTTCTTTAGTAGAGATGGGGGCGTGGGGTGAGGGGGGGGTCAAACAGAGGAACCATTGAGGCTAGGCTGGGACAGGGGACAAGCCCAGCCGGGGGCCCCCCTGTGTTCGCCGGCCCAAAACAAGACGAAGGAACCAGTGTGAGGCGGAGGATGCGGGGTGGAGGGGTTGGGGGAGTTTTGGGTGGGCGAGAGGAAGGGGGCAGAGATAGAATAAAGAGGACATCACGTAGGAGAGGCACATGAATCACGCCGTTGTTCTCCTGGGTCAGTGAAAATGGTGCTGGTGGGGGGGGGTGTTGAAAACCGAGCGAAAGTGGAGGAATAAGTAGAGCAGAGCAAAGCTTGCCACTTGTCTTACTAGTAACGTTTTTGGATACTACCTTGGCGGACTAGAAGGCATATTATTAGTGAAGCAAAACTGTGCTAGTTGACATCCGCGAGTGGAAAGTTATATCACAAGTTGTCAACTAATGCAGTTTTGTCTCACGAGTAGCCACGGTTCAACTAGTTTACTGCCCTTCCATGACATTTGTGCACACCACTAGTTGCGAATAGATTTTTACAGTCTAGTTTCTGAATGTGATGCCCTTGAATGTGGGAAAGGAGAGCCACAGTCGCCGATTCACAATAGAACACAATTAACATACTCACTCTGGTGCTGCTGCACAGCCAATATCGGCATCTCTGTTTTTGTCATATACCGCTACTTGATCTCCTGACAAAATACAGTTCATCTTGGATCCAACCATTCCGCTTTAATGAGCCGGCATGTCCACCAAATTGGCATAAAAATGGCATCAAAAGATGGACCGCCGTCTGAGTTCCTTCCATTTAGTCTGTCTGGACTGAACTCCTTTCCCAGATCATTAGTCACTACATTGAACTGACTGTCCAATTAAGCCTCTAATTAAGTATCAAAATTAGATAACATGGATGAGATTCACAATGGAATTGAAAAAGGGCTCTGCGAGGAGATTTATGTTTTTAATGTAGACTTAGTATAGGCAGGTGGTTAGTGAGTCGACCTCAGAGTGCAGAGGCACCGGGTTCAATTCCAACCCCCAAAAACAAAACATACGCATACTGGAGACACTGCAACACAATTGCCCCACCCCTGCCTGGGGGCCATTAAACTTGTCACCTAGATGCAACCAACACGTGTACGCAAACTGTCACAAGGAGTCGCAAAGTGGATAAAACTCATGTGATGTGTGCGTGTTATGATAAATACAAAACTGATGATTGCCTCCACTCAGTCTCGTACCGCACTGTTGTTACTCACCCAAGAAGGATTTAAATTACTCAACTGATGGATATTTGGATCGCAAACCAGTGTGCTGTCTTGTAGAAAAATTATTTGACTACATATTCCATCTCCTTGTTCATCTATCTATGCCAGGATGTATAGTGGATGCAGAGTTGTTTGTGTTTTTAAAAATGACGTTTTGGATTTGTGATGTCTTGCTTTTGTCGCATATTTTTGAGGCAATGCAGTATCCATCAGTGATCTCGAGAGAAACGCTCCGCCCAACAGGCCGCTTGCAGCAGCTCAGACCTGATCAATCACTGTGACGGCGACACTTTGCCGCGTCAGTATTTAGATCTGATGCTGCCTTTCATGACAACGTAAGCATTTCAGTAGCTTTGCATGGCCTCTAGCTTGGAGCGACTGCTTCGCATGATAAAACTGCAAAAAGTTAGGTAGTCCCTTGGTGTCACGATGGCAGAAAAGCACTACCTTTGTCAAAATGAAGTTCCTCAACTCACTTGAACACAGCCCCTTGGCACCAAGTCACCATAAATTAACAACAAAGCTCGGTATTCATCTCAATGAAGCTCCTCCACTTATCTCAACATAGTCCCTGGCGCCAAGATGCCACAACATGGCAGCGAAGCACTACCTTTGTCTAAATGAAGCTCCTACTTTGGAACCTTCGTGGTGGTGGATGTTTTAGTTCGGGCCCATCCCTTGCTTCTCTTTTATGCACATCCATATTTCATCAGTTATGGTCCTGATGCAGCAGTCAAAAGCTTCACTGAGCACAGTGGATGGTGATGTGTGGGGTGTGCGTGTGTGTGTGTGTGTGTGCGCGTGTGCGTGCACACCAATTGGAGTTGAGCGATTTTTCAAGGACAAAGGATGAGTCATGGCTTTGATAGTACTGTACTGCTTCGTAGCTGAGCAGACAGTATTCGGGTGGGCGTGGCTACTCTCATCTGTCAGCCCTAAAAAATGTCTGAGGTGTGCGCTATCAAAGTTGCACCTCTGCAGAGGTGCCACTTTTATTTTAGTTTTTTAACTTTCAAGCGACTCAAACCGTACTACATTTGCGCCAACTCTACGAGCGCCTCACAGCATGTGCAAAAAAGCAGGTTCCGTTATTTTGAACACCGGCCAGCGGAGATGGTTGAGATCTATTGAAAAACTAAACAGATACATCCACCAAGTCGCCAGATGTCTGTTCACAAATCATGTCCAAATATGAACATCTGTATATTCTTATGACAGTCGTCCACTCATGACTCATGAGTGCTACTTGATGGAAAAAGCACGAAATTTCACAGAGGAATGCATTTTGAATCTCCAGATGGTCAGAAAATGCACATATTGATTCAATACATGCAGTATTCTTTTTTTTTTCTTTTTTTTTCATTAAGATGCTGTGAATCCTAGTGTTTTATAAACTGTATTACAGACGGTATTTGTTCAATATAAAATGACATGGGTTCTCTTGTTGAGATATAAACAATAGCATAATATGGTTAAATTAATTTATTCCATTACTGTAGCAATTTACAGTTATTGCATCTTTATTCAAATTAAATTGAATTGCCTTCAAGTGAATAAAAATCGTTCAAAATATAAGAGTAGAAATATTTTTCAACTTTAGTTTTTTAAATTTATTACATATAGATTGTTACATTTATCTTTCATCAAATTAAATTAACTGAAATAAAATTGCTATTTTCGCAAAATATCTTATGAAAAAATTAAAATCATTGTCCGACGTTGTCATTTATCAACATGTAATTCAGTTTCGTATTAGGCTGATAAATGTTATTTTATGAGATTGTCTAACATAGGTCTATTACAAGGTGTGCTGTTTTATAAATACAACAGTTTTATTATCCCCCCCCAAAAAATAATTTCATCCTTCACATTTCCATCCTTTTAAATGAAACCAACATTTCATGCGTTTCCGCATAAATATTTCTGTTGTAACACTTTTCGTTTAGTAGGTCCTCTGTGGCCTCCAGGTATCCAAAACAAGATGTCTGGGCTAATTAAAAGCATGCTTTTAATCAGTTGTCTCTCCTTTCCCCCCCCCCACTCATGTGATGCCTATCATGTGTTCATAGATTCTCGGAGGTCAACAAATGGGTCCGTATTTGTTATTTAAGCCCCGTAAGAGAAGCAGTCCCCCCTGGGGTCAAACACTGGCCAGCGGTCACGATTAGCACAGTGTCCCGAGGGTGGGTGGACGGGGGGTCTTTCCTAAGACCCGGCTGTTGTTGTTTGCTGTTCATGTGCGGCCCACATAAAGGCAAACCGGTGATGAAAAGCAGACAAGTAAGCGGTGGGTGGTATGGAGGCTTTGGGGTTCAAGGGTTAGCGGCACTGATGTAGGTAGAGCACAACTGTGACAGGTGTTTGCTCCGTTTGCTTTGCATCTCTCGCTCTCAAAAACACAATATAACGGCACGCAGCTGTGTCACGTATATCATCTGGATCACTTCACAGTATTTAAGAATATTTTTTTAAAAAATTGTAAAATGCGTCTCACCAGAGATTTTGATGATTAAATGTGCACGGATTCAACATGCTGGGACGTTTTGCTCGAAACATCCTATCAAAGGACGGAGAAATTGTGATGTCATGAAGGGTCAGCGCTATGGTACTCTGAGGACAAATTTTGAATCGCAAGTGTCCTCGTGATACCCCAAAACATTTCCGTGGCTATTTGATGTTTTATTCGTCATCTAAAAGTACTTCAGAGCGCAAATCGTATTAGCAAGTCATGTTAAATCACGTTTTTGTTTTGTTTGAAAGCCTTTTTTCAAAGCCCAACTTCACAGTCCTGAAAGGGAATCCTGACCTAGCAAAGGAATACTTTTAATACAACTAGTAATGGTTTTAATACAACAAAATTCACAATCAGGTGTTTCTTGGAGCTGCATTTGAGGGTTAATAGCTCGTGGAAAGCGTGAAAGTGCTCTTCAGGGGTCTTGTCGGGCTTTCATCTTTACTTTGTATGTAGGTCAGTGTTAATAGATTGTGATCATAGATTGGTGGCTGGTAGGGGTGAGTAGAATCGAGCGAGGACGCGGGGCAGTGAGCTTGAACTTTTTCTTTTTTTTTTTTGTCTGCAAAGACATTTTTCGCTTAAACTACAATTATAGTTTTATATCCTCAAAATGCACACACACGCACACAATTTCCAGGATGAACAAACCCAGAATATATTGACAGTGGAATAGTTATAGGCAACCTGCCGCTGTGACCGTGTAGGAGAAGTACGAACTTCATTACAAATCAACAAAGAATCAAAGGAACACTTATGTAACAAACGTGCATGCACGAGAGTAGCAACACTATTTGCGTCTTTTGCGGGCAGATCTTGAAAGGTCACATTAACAACCATGCTAAAGGTGAGAGAAAATGTTTTTATTTGTTGTTATTTATGTTTTACTCTAATACAGTACGTGTGTATTCTTTATTTTATACATTGTGAAAATATAAATACCAAAGAGTCAAGCGTATAGCCTTGCAATGAAAGTTAATACTTTTGTGCTCAAGCATTACTTCATTCACAAAATATACTGTATATATATTTTTTCTTGATTAAAATGTTTCTATATGGTCTACTCTTCCAAAAAAAAAAAAAAGCAAAGAAAATGATGAATAAACTGAAGTCTCTTTGAAGATTAGCATTAATTAGCATTAAGCAACATTAATAAGGGAAAAGCTATGGTGACAAAAATATTTCGGTTTCCCTTTTCTGACCAGTCATAATTGTCGTTAAACTACAGCTAAATAATGTTAATTACTTACACACCCAAAAAAGAGCTTTGCTGATATGTGTTAAATGGTTACCAGCCATGCTAACAATCATGCTAACAACCATGCTAATAGTGGGAAGCACATTTCAACATTTAAACTACTCCTTTTTAAAAAAAAAAATAATTTTTATAGTATACCCCAGCTCTTCTCATATTGTTAGACCGGAGCATTTCACCGCTGCCCCTCTTGCTTTCCATTAGCGTTCCCCACTTCATTGTTTGCCTTTGGGGATATAAATCTCCTCTGCCGGCCTTTGCGGAGTGATTTCGGAGACAGACGGTCGTCTCCGCGGCTGTAGCCAAGAAGCGAATGAGGCCCGGCTCAATCAAAGACAGACGAAATAGAAGCATCGAGAGAAGAGTACGATGATAGAGGAGATCATTGTCTCGCGGTGCTCACAGCTCAGTGCGGTGGAATCAATGGAAGCGTGTCATGGATATTTTGCCACATGGTGCACCTCTTCGTTTGATGCTCTCGGCTGGAAGGATTCCCGAGTATCAGTCAATGTTAGGAGGATTACTTGGAGACACGGCTCTCAGACAGACTGAGTGTCATTACCCCAGGACATCAATCAATAGTTCCAGCGGGGGTGGATATTGTGATAAGAATACAGCTGCAGTATTCTGAGATTTCAGTGGGGGGGAAAGTCATCCCATAACAAAAATACAGTTGCAATATCACGACACAAAAGTTGTGTTTTTTAAAATAAGTCACATTTCAAGAAAATTAAAGTGTCGGAAGGACAACAGAACCACCCTGTTTTCTTCCTCCGAGAGCAGATGTTAACTGTCAAGTCGGTCTTTCGGTCTTTGTGGCGTACCACGTTGGCCACTGAGACTGGAGAAAAAAATGCTCAAATGGCTGCCAAGCCGCTGCATTTTCCACCTGACAAGAGAATTCGGCGTCAAGTTTTTGGGCTCGGTTACTTTTAGGTCAGAAGCGTGATCAAGGCAAACGCGATTGTCCTCAGGATGAAAGCTGTATTCTTTTACTCATTTAAGCAGTAAGATTAAGTATAAGCAATTTAATGCCTTGTCAATGTTTTACTGTGTGATGGGGATGATACAAAACATTTGGCCCAAACCGAAAAAAAATTGTGGATGTTTTTTTTTTAATTGTAGATATACTTAGTGTCAAGTATTTGCCCATATCATTCCCTTAAAGATATGCCTTAGGGGACGTGCGGGACGTAGGAACAACCATTTGGATGATATGTGCTGACAAAGTGAGCAGAGTCAGGTGTTGGAAGGGGGAATCTTTGGAATGTTGGAAAATGGGGGGGGCAAGGAATCCTGGGAATGAAAGTCATGGGGTGGACTAGGGCAGGACGGAGTCGCCGCAGGTCCAAAGGTGCACCAGATAGATCACATAACCGATCTGATCGGACGTGCTGATGGCTTGGGAAGGACCACAATTTGCAGAGGGGGGGTTGCAAAATTCAGGGAATTTTCAAACATGGAAACTTTTCAAGGGAGTTGATGGGGATAAAGCAGTGGATTTACAAAATTGAAGGTTGGCTCTTATTTGGGAATGTAAATAAAATACTGTATATTTTACAGTTGGACCTTAATTTATGAGTGCCCCAACTTTGTTAGTTGCCATCACTGGCTGTCAGTTGCCACAATGTTGCACAAATGTAAAATGAAGCATTCCCATCGTTTAGCTTCCCCCCGCTACCATTTGTCCTGAGCAGGGTATTTCCTGGAAGAGTTTGTATGCCGAGTGTTCCATTAGCTCGATGAGCATGTCTGCGGGGAGGCTCTGGTTGCCTCTCCACTCCGGGGTCTGACTATTGTGCAACTGTCACTCAGAGATGCTCTCTGCCAGGAGGAAGCACTCTGACTCATTTGATAAGGCTGTTTGGAGTTGGGCTGTGTCTTGTTAACTTGCTGTACTTGTGTGTGTTCATAATGAAAAAGAGCCTGTTGCTGCTTCTATCAGCATGATCCAATAGAGATCCCTTTTTTCAGCCTAGTTTTTGTCGTTTTGCCACAGGAACCAAAATACTTAATGGTTGTGGAATGCACTGCTGTGTTTATTCCAGCCCGCATTAATAAGGGTGTGTGCGTGTGTGTGTGTTTGTGTGTGTGTGTGTGGTGCGTGATGACGGCACCATATGTAGTTCGCTGGGTGCCATTTGTAATCTCGAACCTTCGTAAGATTTACAATCGGAATGCCAAATAACTTAATATTTACAGTATACAGGACAAAGTAATTGGACATAGTAGCAAGCCATGTGGAACCCAGCTAGTTTTTCATGGTAAAACTAGGCAATTGTGACAAATGTCAAAATATTGTATGTGGAGCTAGTATGGAGCCTTGTGGCACACCCATCCATATCTGCTGTAGCCACAGGGGATACTCACGACACCATGTTGCAATATCTTTGTTTTAATCAATGGCATTTAACATTCGCATATGTTTACATCACAGTAGATCCCTGCGATTTCTCAGTGAGGTCAGGGACCGTCTACTTGTTCTTTACTATCGGGCAGCATTCCAAAGATGTTTCGTCTCCAATCGGAGGTCATAAATATTCAAACTTCCCAGGCATCTGGAATAAAATATTAGAGGTGGGGTCGCAACAAATGGAATCCACTTCAAATATCTATTTCAAAATACTCACACTTGTCAAAAAAAAAATATTTTAACGATTTTGGTTGCGGATTGAGCAGCTCTATGTCTGCACATATGTATCCCGTATTGTTTGCTTTGGCTCTCGAGGAACCAGAGTTCCTTTCCCCCTGCTTTAGTCTCCTGCCAAGATAAATTGACCAATTCCACTATAGATTTAAAATGTCATGTTTTTTTTGTTTTGTTTTTTTAAAATAAAGAAATATTTCTTCCTTTTCTTTCAGCCCCTGCAAAAGAATGGACAAATCTCCAGCCTGACTAGTCTGAATGGACACTCGGAGGACAACATGCTGACAGAAGGTGTGTACGTGTGTTTGTGTTTGCAGTTTTATGTGCAAAAGTAGTGCAAGATTGACTCACTAATCCCTCTACACACATATTGGTTTAATTATAAAATGTTTTACATCATTCTCTTGTAATAGGGTGAATGGAACATTTTTCTTGCATGGACCATTGAAAGGTTTTAATAGCCACACTTTTCCTTTTAAAGTTTCAACGGTGGCCTGGCCGATTAATTGGCTGGCGGTTTAATCGGTTGATATTTTGGGCGGGTCGGTTATTGTGATTTTATACCGCCAAATATCAGATTTCAACGTCCACATTATCCACAAAAAAAGGAAATAAACAAAATAAAAATGAGAACTACTTTCAAAAAAATATTGAAAATATTCCACAGGTAGGTTAAGATGTGAGTCCCGAACCTCATGTATGCAAGGTTCACTGTATTGTGATTGGCTTTTTTTTCTTCTTTTTTTTGCACAGGTATGTGCAGAGGATTTAGGGTGAGCAAACTTTGAGGACATTCTTGGGGGTGTTTGTTTTTACATATCTATTGAAATACAAACTTGCATTTTCCTTGTGTGGAATTGCCAAAAGGTCCATGCATTAAAAAGAAAAAAGAGAGAGAAAGGCCTAAAAATAAAGGTTGTACAAGGATAAAAAGATGTATTGGATATGTGAGTCGTGATTAACGCGTCCAATTTCTGAAGATTGCGCGCCTCCATCCTCAACCTGCGGTTTTCCGTCCCTGCAGCTGCACATGTTTATTATCCTTGCCGTTGCTATTGTGTCAAGCGCTATCTGGGAGGGCCGCAGGGATGTGTATACACCCTCCCTAAATATTTAACAGGCCGTGACCCGGGCCCCGCGCAAAGCAAGCCCGCGTACTTCATAATACGCCGCGGGCCAAGGGAAAGCGGTAACCCAACACGACTTAAAACGCAGAGAAATGTCACATACCGTGCTTTCAAATAAGCACTTTAATAAGCTATTTTATTAAGCGGCGCTGTCCATTGACAGAGTAACGCGCTCTTTTTCACGCGCAGCTTCACATTGGATGAGGTGACAACGACGCCCATTTGTGGGGTTTCATCTCATATGTTAGCATTAAGCTAGTGGACCTTTTTGTAGGGGATTTTCATTATAAAAACACAAGTTGCAGTAAACGGGTTCACTGTATAGCTATCAAGATTCCAGTCAATTACAACAAGCATTGCCATGGCAACCCCATATCCCATACTGTCGTAGACCTGCCAGGACACCTCCCATGTCGCTAAAGTACTTACTGTTGTTATTTACCCCAATAATAGTCTCATTTGGGAATTATATTCTGTCCAAGTTCAACATGTTCAATCTTTAGAAATGTCACGAAGATGAACGTTCTAAATATCAGTGTTAGATTCAAGACCTTCAGGTTTCTCCCTCTCGTTTCCTGACACATGTTTATAATCATCACTTTAATCAATCCGAGTGCCTGGGCCCAAACATTGTGCGATACTTTTGGCAGAAGCGCAACACGCGGCCAGCTGTAATCCACCCATGAAATATTTTCTCGTCATCGTTAATATGAAATGTCATCACGACATTGTGGTGAAGAGTAGAGGGAGCACATGCACTTAAATAAAATCATGGTAAATACTCGTGTTAAAAAAAAAAAAACCTAAGTTGCTTTACCCGTTACTTGATTTGATACTCAAAAAGTTACTTTTTTTTTGTTTTTAGTTACATCACAGCAGCTGCGCAAGGCACGCATAAACGTGAACACGACTCACGGTCCTGAACGCTAGCGCTCGCTAAGCTAACGTAGCACCGAATATAGCATAGCAGGCTAACATGGCCCGTAACAGGCAGTTTCCACACACGGTGGGAGAAGATAACTATTTTGAGTCGAAGGTCAACTACTGCTAGCTTTGTCACTTCAATTAAATTTAATATATGAAAAGAAAATACAATGTCAGAGATTATTACAAGTCGACTTGACTTTCATACCATTAAAAAATGTTTGTTTTTTTTAATCTGAAGTTGTTCAACCCATACTAGTGACATTATAAAATTCAAGTAGTTAACATTTAGCAATTAAATCTTAAGATGGACATCGAGAGTGTGGCATAAACGCCCAAATGGCTTTCTGTGCGTGCGAAACCGGCGAGCTTGTTAAAAAGCTTCAAGGCTGCCGCTAGAGGATCACAGGGAGTGAAAGGAAAGGGCGCTTATTGACACAATGGGAGACAGTGAAAGGCATCCCGGCACTACTTGTATCTCCAGTCTGGAAGCCGATAAACTGTCACTGTGGGAGACAGGAAATGCAGTCTACCTGATAACAGCCAAACACAACAAAAAGACAAGGCTGCACATCAAAAGGACCCAAAAAAAAAAGCCATCCGAACACATCACATTCAATTTTTAAATTGCTTCGTCTCTTTGTCCTCCATTTTGTTCCAAGTGGTCATTTTAGGGCCAATTTTGCCATTTCCACGGGCTGGTCAAAGCCAAGCAAATCTTCAAATATTTTTTGAACCGATTTTACTTGCCAGATGGATGATGCTAAATTGTGAAAATATTTTGCTTTTCGTCATGTATGTCGGGGCAGCATATGTATAACTCAATGCTTTGATAACGCCACTCTACAAGGTCGGAGCTTCACCACAATGCCTTGAGAGCTCAGATTTTCTTCAAACCCTCTATGCTTGAAATCAAATCCTCCATCCAAATGCAAACAGCCGATTTACCTATGTCACGGAAAACTATTTCACTCATTATTAACTCATTCACTCCCAATGACGTTTTTAAACGTCTTTTCAGACTTGGTCTAGAATTGGCTGGTGCTGAATGGGTTAATTTGAAATTCCTCACACTTGGCTACTTCCAAAAGTCGAGTCCGAATGGACTGGGCTACTGCTAAATAACGCGAATGATCAATCCGATTTATATATAAATCTGTAAAAAGTGATATTTGCATTTCGGTAAAATCGAGCACTACTGATTGTTCACAATTTTGAACTCCTCAAACAGCAACACTTGAGTGGCATGCGATTGTACTTTTCTAAGTCGGAGGTCTGAAAATTCCAACATCCCAGATTTGCGGAACGCAGCGTTAAATATGGAGTTGACGGTTTTATAGGTTTTACAAGTTTATGGACAAAATGGAACATAATGAATAACAAAAGAGGACACATTCTTGATTGAGGTCTGTGAGATGCGCTTTGGCAAAGGAGGAGAGTGACTGCAGCCTGATGAGTTCATGTGTGCGGAGCGAGTCCAAAGAATGACATCATTGATGGAATGAGTTGAGCATCCCTCCCTGATGGCTTGCAGGCTGCGCAACTGGACAGATGTAGATTTTTTTTTCGGGGGAGGAGAGGGGGTGCTGACTGTGATTTTTGTTGGGTCGATGTGCCGACAGTTAAGTCAATTTGCAGGCCTGCTGGACCGCAATTATCAGTGCGACGGTCTGGAACAGTTTCAATACGAGCTGAGCCATTTGATGGAGATATTACATACTCAACAGGCTAGTAACGTTTTAAGTTTTACGTGAAGAAATTGTCGATGTGATTCCGAAACCAAAAACTCTGCAAAACATCCCCATTCAAGACCTACTTTTAACCCCTTCAGGGACAGCGGTTAGTAATTTGACAGCTTATCATTTTATCAGGTTACAGGGTGCATGAAAGGGTTAAAATGTTTGCGTTTTGAGACTTGGCTGATAGGACTGTCTCTTCCTCACGTTAATGAAAGTAGGCTAAAGACGTCATATGGCCATGAATCTGCTCCAAGACGGACTTCTTCAGACTTGGCTCCGAAGCACAAGAGTGTTGTGTTCATTGTCCCAAAATATGCGGCCTCTCCCATCAAATAAGCCACGCATGGCGTCCGCCAATGCCGGAAACGTCACCATAACGCAAACCAGTCGCGGTTCTGCCCGTATTGCTTTCGCATTCCAGCTGACGGTGCTCATTGCACCCCACGTCAGGACTTTCGCTCAAACAAAGCTCGGTTTGAATCCTTTTATGATTATCTCCCCCCGTATGGACGGCTGGATAATCAAGACACGAAGAGTGCTTTGACTTCCCGTTTTCCGTTTCAGAACGGAGCTCTTGAAAAGCCACTCAGTCCCACCCACCGAGTCAGTCCCTCGAGATCCATCATTGTCCTGTCCGTCTCGGCAGCATGTTTTATTTAGTCGTTTGTTATGAAGAGGGTGCTCGAGGGATGCCCATCAGGAGAAGACGAGACCTGAAACCTCTATTAGGAAGCCGTTGTTTATCATTGGCTGTCCAAATAATTGGACGGGAGGCCTTTTTGTCTTCTTGCCAGTCTCTGCCGTCGCGACGAAGGGTAACACGACCATGTCACAATTCTTAGAAACCATCAAGATGATGAAAAACAGGACGCGCAAACGTCACCTGGAGCAGTTCACAAGTCAATCTTTATCTAATGACATGACAAAAACAGAACCACCCCCCAAAAAAGTGACCAACCAATCCAGGGAGGGAAACAGGCTGATGTCATCGAGCCAGCTTGCTAGCCCTTGCGCGGGAATTCTAAATCTGATTGGTCAAATAAAAGCTTCATTTACTGATATACAGTAGAATGAAGTCGCATGCTCTTGCACTAGCAATTCTGAAGCCCCCTGGGCAGATTGGATTGACACGGCAACAAATAGAGACTGAATTGTGATTGGACAAAAAAAACTAACAATCACACACATGGACTTGAAAGCTGCGGAGCCCCACAAAATTGAAAGCAAATATACAGAATAGACTTGGGGGGACAAAATTCATGCAATTTCATGGAACGAGCATTCCAAATTAAATTTCCAAGGTGTATTTTCCACAATTGGGGTACAAAAGTCCTGAAACTCCCCAGGGCTCGCCCGTATCTGCGGGGTCTGCCCTCTCATCTTTCCCGGCATCAGGGAAACCTAATCTCCTCCGCCTCAACCCCTAACCTCCCCCCAGGCACAAGGAGGCTCGAGAGAATGGAGCAGGAATGCGGCCCACCCCTCCTTCTTCTTCTATAGTAGACCCTCGCCTCGGTCTCCCACCATCCACAATACCATCGTCTCATCAGCTTCTCTATAAATCTGCAGTTATGGAAATTTGTCGGCATTTCTATACGTATTGGATACACTCATGTGGCAGTGAACGGCATGTTAAGATCAGTCAAGTCCTAATGAGAACCAAAGCACCGGGTTAGACTGTGACCAAGTCGCAGAATGAGATTATGTCCTGAAATAGAGCCGGTGGAGCAGCACACATTAACCCACATCAACCCATTTCCCAGCACATACTCTGGGTTAAACGGCTTGTTTTGTGCCTGAAGGTATAAAGGAGGGTCGTCTGATGATACAAAATCGGGTGAAACCCTGTTTGAATGTTTCAGAAGTTTCAGTGAAACCTTAAAATTTTTGCTAATTTATCCGAAATATGAGCATACACCGTCCGCTTTGAAACGCTGGCAAAAAAATGTACCTGACCATGACAAAGTGCACAAAAACATCTTGTTTATCAAAGTGTATAACCCCCCCCCCACACACACACACACAAAATATAAATACTTTATACGTCTGGACAGACTCCTGGGTCTTCTCCACCCACTTCAAAAAAAATCCTAAGAACTGTAGAAGACAACATATGCCAAGGAACAACTGTCCAAATTGCTTATGCAAAAAAATGTCTGGAATGCAGTGAAAAAGTTGAGGCAACAGATGGCAAGCCTGACTAAATATATACTCCTTGAAGGAACCGGACTCTTATTCCTGTCGCGTGACGCAGGATAGATGATTTCTAAAATCACAATAGCCAGAATCACCAACATCACATGCCTCCCCATCAGGCTCCGCCTCTTAAAGGCACATGCATGTACACAGACACTAGTCGACAATGGACAAAGTGCGATGGCGCAACTTCAGTACAGATTCTATCTGACCAAACAACGTCACGCGCTATTGAGAAAACGTGCGCGGATGTGTAAATCGTGTCCAGAGTCGAGTAGAACCGAGGAAATGTGCGACAGGAAGCGCAATCTGTGATGTCAAAAGATGATTGTACTTCCTGACCGACATTCTTGGACACACGCAAACGAGAGGAGGGGGCCCGACTGGAGGCTTGAATGGAAGAGTAGCGCTCACGTCCGTTTATCACGAAGGGATGTGTTCCAGACACAACCATGATCGGTGAATATCTCTGCCCTAGAAAGGATGCATGAAAATCAATCAATTAATCAATAAATAAGTGTGCGCGAGACACTTCTTAGACAAGAGAGGGGGAGTGGGAGCCTGTTTTTGTGTGTGTGTGTGTCCTGAGTCTTAGATGATGTCATGGCCCGTCATTGCATTGCAACACAAAGCGCCTCCACCCAAATTGCCCTAACAGCCCCTCACTCCTCCCACCTCCAATTCCTCTTCGCACCCTCACCCCAGCCCACCATTCAAGACCCCTCCTCAAACATTCCTGCGCTGGATGCAAAGTTTTGGTTGTTTAGATGTGACATCCTCTGGAGTTTAACTGTTCGAGCATAAGTCG
This sequence comes from Hippocampus guttulatus, assembly GCF_054856545.1. NCBI lineage: Eukaryota > Metazoa > Chordata > Actinopteri > Syngnathiformes > Syngnathidae > Hippocampus > Hippocampus guttulatus. The sequence goes on along the minus strand of NC_141283.1, from coordinate 2,208,754 downwards.
TCGTTGCAGCGATGTAAAAGTTAAATCATATATTTATATGTATATGTAAATCAGATATGTGTCGAGGCTGTCAACTTAATTTGAAAGAGGAGATAATTTTACAGGAAATGGTACTAAAGGTGATTGGTGACTTTGTTAGAAACACACTTGGACTGGCATCTGTCTGAAAAAAAAAAAGTGGTATCGAACATGCCGAGTATAAAATAATATAAAATTATGGCGAAATGTTTTGTTGTTGTGTGAGCAGAAAAGCAGCAACATCAAAATGTTGTCCGACTCACTGATACGGAGTACTTGTAATTTTTCATATATAAAATTTCATTGAACACAACAACAAATTTGAACACCTTTCTTTCTGGCGCAGAAAATGATTTGCCGAAATGTCCAAACTGTCGCAGTATAGCGCCATCTACTGCCAAGGAGTACGTACTCCATGTCAGATTTTTTTCAAAGGTTTTTTTTAAATGTAAAGTTTCAGTAGCTGATAGTGGCAACCTCATCGAGTAACCTATACCTTAAGATACGGCCAGTATCGGCCCGATACCAATACGATACTTGCCAATCCCTTACACAGTATGTTGTATAATACCCTACTATATTCTGACATGGACAGGTTCAATTTATCCGAAAACAAGCCCTATTCTTCTCCAAATAATATTTGTTTGTTTTTCCCACTAAAATCTCATAACTGGAAAACGCCATTGACAACCAAGTGGAGTCTTGGCCCCCACATTGACTCGAAGAGACAAACGTAGCCAACGCTGCGGTGCGTGTGTGTGAGAATTAAATGGACAGAGCATGTATGGAAGTGTAAGCACGCATGAGTCATATGGGGGGGGGGGGGGGGTTGGGACGTGAAAGGAAGATTGGGCGGATTGTTTTTGGGGTCAAGCCATGTACTACCACCATCAACTAGTGGATACATTCCTCTGCGACGTGACTCACTACACACTGTACAATGCTCGTGGAGAGTGGCGTGTTTACTTCATGTGTCACTGCATGGATTGAAAGCCTCAGCGGTGCGTCATGTCGAGTGAGTCGCTGCAAAGGGATTCAATACAACTTGAACACACGCACAAATACAAGCGATTGCTGTTTAAATGAAAAGTAACAAACCCTTTGATGCACCCTGTCACCTGATCACGTGATAAGATGTCCACTGTAGTAATCGCCGTCCCCGAAAGGGTTAAAAGGAGACGCCCCCCCCCTGAGTGGAATGCATCGTATTGACACCGCTTTAGATGAGAAGTCACACACTGGATGTGCAAGTCAGAAAGATGCTGGAAAAAAAACGAGACATCAGGTAGCCGTAGACGCGTATCGCAGACGGCACTTGATTCAAATAGGCCGCTATCACCGGCGCTAACAAATCAACACATTCCTTCGGGGACAATGCGAAAGATTACGCATCACGACTACGCCGCCGTTTACTCGGGAGCGTTTTATCTGCATTCCGTCTCGTCTGCACCCCACCTCACACGAATGCCGAATGAAATGTGTTTGCATTGAAGTCATTTAGAGGGGGCTCATTAGCAATTACATAGGGCGGCTACCACCTTGACCCCCCCCACCACCACCACCACCACTACCACCGGCAACACCATTCTTAGCTAGTTTTTTTGGCCAGTGGGTCATTGTAATTTCCTTTTGAAGACTCACATACCTAGAACTGTGTAAACTTGGGTTGAGGTATGAAAAGCAAGCTGAGTCACGACTTCACTCGAGTCAGATTGAAGTCAGCAATTATAGGAGGCGGCATGGCTCGGTAGGAGAGTGGTTGGGGGTTCAATCCTCGGCCGTTGCAAGCTCGTCGAAGTGTCCCTGAGCAAGATACTGAACCCAATTTAGATTGTTTAATCAGCCTGCCATGCATGATTTTGGAATGTGGGAGGAAACTGGAGTACCCGGAGAAAACCCACGCAGGAGAACATGCAAACTCCACACAGGCAGGCCGGAGCTGGAATCGAACCCAGTACCTCTGCACTGTGAGGTCAACACGCTAACCACTGGTTCACCGGGCCGTCCGGACTTTTGATTTGTTCAAGCTAAATAATGACTCGGTTGAAATTTAGTCGGGTGGTTTTAGCCACTGTAATTTGGGGCTCGCTTCCAACTCGAAGGTTAAGATTTGCGCCTTACTAATAATTGACCTTTTGTGACTTACTCTCTCGCCACTGCTCTTGAACATTTTTCTTACAGTTCTGACCACATTTCCCAGACTCTGTGCCTCTTTCATCACTGTGCCTAAAAAAATGTTTTAATTAAAAAAAAACCCACACAAGTCCAGATGAAACCGTTCAAGTGAAAACTTGATTGTGTGTATTCAGTAAAACCATTCAAAATGTCACCATTCAGACAAGAGCGGCTTAGCGAATACAGTTAGGTTATGTCCTGAAAGAGAAAATGTTACGCTCGGCCACTTTTGTCAGCCCGTCTATGCCAGTCTGTCTTTTGGGGAGACAGCACGGGTATTAAGGTCAGAAAAGGAGACGTTGCGTGTTGGAGGGATTTGGTGGTGGGGGTGGCGGGGTTGGGTTTTCCATGCAGTTTGATCACATACAATAGTTTTATTCTTACTTTAAAAAAAAGAGGGGGGGGGTCACTTCCTTGAAAGAGTGCATGATGATGAGCTGCAGTCACGCAGGGGCGGAAGTGCAATAAGAGGGAGGGTGCGTGCGCTCGCAAAGGTGGAGGGGGGGGGGGGGGTGGAGGCTGGTGGTGGGGAGGGGGGGGCTCGTTCAGAACAGCTGAAGAAAGGAGCGGGGGTGACGTTAGAGGGAGGCAGGGGTGGTCCCAATGTGACATGTGTCTGTTGAAATGTGTGCGAAGCGGCCCGTTCAGCACACACGGGCTACACAGCTGCAGAACAGCAACTCCAACCGCAGAACGTGTAACAAGTGAAAGGGATAACGAGAGAGAATCTTTTTTTTTAATTTAGTTTTTTTAAGAATTGTGACTTATTTTCTTTTTTATCTGATTTTTTGGGTTTATTAAAACATTTAAATAAACAGGATTTTTTTGAGCGGGACGGACTTACACCAATGCTTGGAACAATTACTTTAACAGGTAAGCTCAATTGATTTTATTTGGTCAAATTCTTTAGAATGAGTTGTTTGTATTTTTTTTATTTTTTAATCTAAGTCAAATTTGTCCAAAATTGCGATTCTTTATCTTTCCAGGAATGCGTACCGCTGAGGGCATTGTTGTCCTGAGGGTGTGGTTGGATAGTAGCGTGCGTCTCTTTATCGTTGCACAACTATAGTGTTGCTTTACTGCAAGAGGCCAGTCAGTTATTTGAACACAAAAAGTCCAAACAACATTGCGATGCATTTTTATTTTGGAGTATTTTTATTTGCAATGGTGGTTCTCCCTATGTAGCATACATCCAATTCCAGACCTACTCCAAGTGACCCAGTGGGCTGTGCTCCTAGTTTTTTTTTTTTTTTTTTTGGGTGGGGGGGGGGGTTACATAGTAACATCTGTCTTTATAATATCAGTGACGAGCAACAGTTGCCTTTTATCATTCGCATGATGAGCAGAGGTTTTGCGCCCCCGGCTTTTTAAACTCATGTCACACTTCTGGCCAACTCCCATCGTCTCGTCATGTGAAGCATTTCATTAGATTAGAGTGGGATCATAATTCCCAGTGGTCCAAAACCACAAAAAGCAGGAGGGCGTGGAGGCGGATGAGGGCTGGTGTAAAAGAGGGTCGCATAAAATTAATCCCGGCGTTGATTCTTGCCTCAGCTCTTTCTCAATTGTGAGTGATAGGCGCCCTTCTTGGGTGGAACAAATGCAGTTTTTGATTTATTCCTGTGGATGAGATGAGATGAGAACCCCTCCTCCCAAAGTGGCGCCTTGGAGACACTCTGACCACACCTTAGATTGGGGGGGGGGGTTCTTTGTCGTTTTGGGGGGCGGGGGGGGGGGTGAGCGCCCAAGTTGGCCTCCTTTTTTCTGCTTAACTGACTTCTTTTGTTTGCATAGCTGCTGCCGCACCAGACGAGTCATCCTAAAGAAGGATTTGCATACATTTGGGTGAAGTTGATAAACAAGTGTCAGCTTCCCTCTGTTATCTCATCAGGAGCGGAGTAGAGTTACAACCGTATTCAATTTGGGAGCTGCGATGCAATTGTGACTGTTTCCCCAAGTTTATTTCATCACAAAACGTGGCATGCTTTTCACTGGACGCCAACAGCACTGAAATAAGTTCGGAGTTGAGGGTCTTCAGGCTATCGCCACCCGCCACCTGCCTCCGGCAAAAGAAAAAGAACCCGTCCATCCACCTTCTCAACCCCCTGCAGCCTCACCCCACAAGCCTTCTTTGTGGTTCAGTCATTATTTAAAGCATGCACGATAGCCCCCCCCCCCTTTTTCCCTAAATCAAATCAGTCCACGGGTGTTTGTTGTATGTGTGCCTGTAAAACAAACCAAAAAAAAAAAAAAAAAACGGAGCTCAAAAAGACTGGCAAGATGCCAGCAGTGTGTTAAATCCACATGGTTCCTGGTTTTATGATCCGTGTAGATACACATGGCCTGACCTGGACTTTACAACGTTACTTAAGGGGAGGCGGCAAGTTGAGTTTGCGTGTTTGCCGATGAACACATTTTGAAACGACACCCACTCGAGAGGGGACCCCCGAGTCCACGCCGATGGCACAACGCCGCCCGGGCGTCACTTTATTTTGTAAATACGTTGAATCTTGGCAAAGTTTGTGACCACCACCGCCACAACGGCCACTGCCGCCCCGCCCACCCCTTTACTCTTGTTTTCACAGGCCACAGCAAGGGTTAGATGGCTATTGTGCCTTGAAGGAGGCGAGTCCCCTTCCATGCCGCTGTGTTGGAATGTGGGTCAAGGGGACTCAATTTAAAAAGGGAGGGTGTAAGCCCTCTTCATTGTTTGGTTTTGGAAATTTACAATACAATTTAGCTGAGCTGAGCCAAGCGAGGCTCTTTTTAGGACAACCTGGAATAACATAGGCATGCATTCCTTGCTGGGTTAAATCCATACATAGCATCTAGGCATGTTCTCACAAAAATTACAGAACAAAATGTTGCTTTTTTTTTTTTTTGCATCATTCCCCGGAAACCTTAAAGTACATTGTTGTCCAACACTAAAGTATCCGAAGAATGCTGTGAGGCTTTAATTTAGATTGTGGGCACATTTCTACATTTTTTTTGTGTGTGTGTGTGGGACAAGACCACAGGTGTTTTTTTTAAGTAGCACCACAGAACAGTAGGTTGGAATTCGCTTGTTTTTTTTTTTTCCGCGTTTGGGTTGTTTGGAATTGCAATTTCAATTGAAATTTGAGCTGCTTTGCTCAAAAAAGACCACGTTAGTTCCCACAGTGTTTCTTTAAAGGTAGTGTGAATGTATGTAATCGGGTAATGCAATACCTATAAATTAGACCTTTGTGTGTCCCAGAGTATCAGGCAACTGTTTTGAAAGCTGGGAGTGGTAAAGTAAAATGAGTACTAAATAAATTAGTGGTTTATCTGAAATCTAATATTGATCAGTTTAACAAAGTGCAATGTTTGTGTTACTTCCTCTTCATTCCAGTTGGCCAGCCTGATGGTGTCTCTGTGGCTCAGAAGGAGGACGCCTCAGAGACCATGGACACCATCGCAGACGAGCAGGCTCCTCAGGTGAATGGTGACAAAGTGGAGAAGGAATCTCCCGAGAGCAACGACATAGCTCCCGTTGAGGAGAAGGCAGCAGAGGAGAAGCCCGACGAGTCGGGCGAAGTGGGCTTTAAGAAGATCTTCCGCTTCGTGGGCTTTAAGTTCACCCTGAAGAAGGACAAGAGCGAGGAGAAAGAGCCGGTGAAGCTGTTGACGGTGAAAGACAAGGACGGAGAGGTGGTCAACGGAAATGATGAACCTGCAAAGGTTGAGGCCGCCAATGCGGGAGAGAACAGCACCGCTGAAGAGAAAGAGGCGCTCGACACTGAGGCTGAAGTCACGAAAGACGCCAACAACGCCGAGACCCCAGAGGGTCCTGCAGATGCTGCTGAAACCTCAGATGAAGCAGTCAAAGAGGAAGGAGGCGAGAAGGAGGGCGAGGCCAGTCCACCGCCCCAGGAGGCTGCGTTGTCCCCTTTCAGGAAGCTATTTAGTACCGGCCTCTTCTCTAACCTGCGAAAGAAATCCAGCATTAAGAGAACCAAAGAGGAGGAAGACAAGTTGGCAGTTGGCGAGGACCAAGTTGAGGAGGCGCACCATAAGCCAGAGGCAGCGCAAGAAACCAAGGAGGAGGGACTGATAACTGAGGAGAAAGAAAAAGCCGAAGAGGAGACCCCGGCATCGCCTCAAGAGGATAAACCTGAGCCGAGCTCGGAGTCTGAGGTCATCACCGACAGCCCTACTGCTGCTTCTGATGAGACAAAGCCCGAAGAGGAAAAAGCAGAAGAAGAGAAAGCTCCAGCAGAGGTAACTTCCGATTCTGAACTCACAGCTTCACAAGAGAAGGTGAAACCCCAAGGAAGTCCCCTCAAAAAGCTTTTCACTGGCGCTGGCTTAAAGAAACTCTCCACTAAGAGCAAGAAGAGCAAGAAAGACACTGAGGTGAAACCGACAGAGTCTGGGGAGCAAGCAGCGGAACTTCAATCCTCTACCGAGTCCACGGAAGCGGCAAAAACTGAGAGCGGACCGTCATCCCCGGAGAAATCTGGAGAGCATGCCGTTGAAGTCGAGGGGGCCCAGTCCGATTCCACGCAGGAAGCCGAAGGTGAAGTTGTCTCTGATGGAGAGAAGAAAAAGGAAGGAATCGTCGCCTGGTCTTCCTTCAAGAAACTAGTGACACCCAAGAAGCGCGTGAAAAGACCTTCGGAGAGCGATGACGAGGTCGCAGGTGAGAAAGCGGCAAAGTCGGCAACCTTGTCTTCTTCTGAAAGCGCTCCGTTAGCAGATAAGGATGTAGAGGAGGAAGCTAAAGAGGACAAACCCTCTGAGGACGAGAATAAGACCGAAAACACAGAAGAGAAACTGGTCAGCAGCACAGAAGAGCCCAAAAAGAAAATGGACACTTCGGTATCCTGGGAAGCCCTGATGTGTATGGGAGGACCTAAAAAGAGGACCAGGAAGACTTCTGATTCAGACGATGAGGAAACCAAGATTGAAAAGGAGAATCCTGCGCCGGCTGCCGAAGATGCGAAGCAAGAGGACAAGACTGAGGCAGCTGTGGTGAAATCTCAAAGCGTTGAAGGAGAAGACGAAGGCGCTTCCTCCCCAGAACCTCTGACTAGCCCACCTGAGAGAGAGTCCGCCTGGGACACTCTCAAACGCATGGTGATGCCAAAGAGTAAGGCTAAAACTGAAGAGAAGACAGAGGAAAGCGCCGAACAGGTCCAGCCAGAAAGCGAAGCACCGAAAGATGAGTCGTCTTTCTCCCTGAGAAAGTTCTTCCCCGGTCTCAGGAAGAAGAAAGCTGAAAAACAAGCCTCCACCGAGAGCGAGGAGGACTCCGACACCCCGGCTGTGGTTCCTCTATCAGAATATGACGCACAAAACGAGGTTGCCCAGGAACAACCGGCGGAGGAAACCGCAAACGTAGCTCAAGCGTCTTGTGAAGAGAGATCCCCATCATGGATCGCAGCCACGGTGGAGCGGGTCGATGACCAACACGATCAGCTGAGCGATATCACCGAAGAAGCGGAGAATATCGCTACGCCCAAATCCGTCGACACGGACAATGCGGAAGACGACGATCTGCCCCCAAAACACGTGGGACGGAAATTATCCGTCGCTGAAATTGCTCAAGCTCCTCCTTCAGAAACCACCACCAGAGATCCCGAGGGACCTACGGATGAGAACGCACAGGAGTGTTTGGCAGCCATTCAGGCCGAAATAAGTGAAGTTCCACCCATGACATCTGCGATCTGTGAAGATGCACCAGTTATGATTGCTTCAGAAGAATGTGAACCACCTTTGCGGCATGCGGATTCCAAGTCTCTCCGGCTACTGGAGCCACATGTCCAGACGGAGGCCATGGCCATCTGCACTGGCCTGGAGACCGAGGAGATTGCTAAAGTCTCTTTCGAGAAACCTGCGGCTCCGATCACAGAATGCGTTTCTGTGAACACCGACGGTCTCCGCACCGAGGTCTTAGTCGAAGACGAGTCGTTAAAAGTGGAGGAGGCCGTTGTGACAGAAGATGCCCTGTTGAGCGCCCAAGTTCAACAAGTGAAGGACGTTGAGATCGAGCCCACCGTAAATTCGCAGATTGAAGCATTGGACGTCCAAACTGCCGAGGAGAGCCGCGAACCCGAGCCCGCTGCTGTCGGAATCGTCAACACTTTGCTAACGCCGCAAGTTGCAGAGACCGCCGCCGATGTGGCAAACGACGCTCCGATCGAGTCCGTTACGCCAACGGTGGAGGTCCCCGTGTTTTTACAGAACGGAGAAGACACCGAGCCAAGTGCGAAAACCATCGGGGAAGAAGAACTTGCCTGTGAAATCGCAGCACCAAGTGAGCAGGTTTGCGTCATTACGCAATCCGTTGTCCTCGTCAGCTCGCCCTGTGCAGACCAAGTAACAACCTCCAACGCGTCTGAGCCAGAGGATGCCATCGAAACCAGTGGCGATAATGCGGAGTGCGGTCAAATTGAGGCCCAGAGCATGATCATCGCCCAGTCTGTAGTACAGGATGCGGTGGATAAAGTTTTAGAGCAGCCCAAAACCCCAGAGACCCCCACAACATACACTGCAACCCCGGCCCAGGCAGTGATGACCACGGAAGAGGAGATCGAGATCTCGGCTGAGCGCCCCGTTATCACCGACACCCCTATCCCTCTCACCAAAGAAAAAACTGCAGTGAAGCCTCTTTTTGTCGCCACGCAATGCGAAACCGTTCCGATCGAGGTGGCGGAAGACGAGGAATCCGAGGGAGGCTTGAAGAAAGCCGTGGAGGTAGCCGCAAGTGAAGAATTTGTCATTGAGGAAGAGGTTGTGGAGATCATCGGCGAGAGGCAGACGGACGACAAACTGGAGGCTGTGAAGGAAGAGACGGAGGAAGAGAAACCACAACCGGAGGAGAAGGAGATCCACATGGCCGTCCAGGTGGTCTTGCAGACCGCGCAGATGGTTGAGGAGGAGTCCATCCAAGAGGAGGCGGTGGAGGAATTCGGCAGCAACGGCCCCGTGGACGGCAAAGGAGACCGGCCCGCGAGCGAGCAATCGGAAAGTCACCCGGCGGAGGAGAGAACGCCGTCAAAGTGCGCCGAGGTGATGGCGCAGGTGATGGAGGTGATCGAAGAGGCGGTGAAGGAGATCCAGCCGGCGTCCGCAGAGATCACACCGGCGTCGTGAGCAGGTGAGATGGGCCACAGAATTCAAAACTTCCTTCATTCACCGATCAAACGAGTTTCTCATGTGTTTTGAGATCTATTTTATAAACATCAATGGGCTCTACTTTTATTAGAGAAGTTGGGGCGGGGGGTGTGGGGGGGGGGGGGTCCTCTGGACAGATGAAGAAGCTTTTTTGTTCACTGAGTTACCAAAGAACCTTTGATATCAAAGTAGGAATGCTGTTATTGACCCCTTTGTCGGCCGGCGTCTTAAAAGGAAGTGGTGTGTGAGGGGGGGAGATGAACTTGTGCTGAAAGACTGATTATGACCCCCCCCCCCACCCTTCCTCGCCGCCTCCCCTTCCTTTTTTATCAGCCTTGCTCCACTCCATCGCAGACTCTTTGAGTCTGTACTTTCTTCCATTAAAGTGCATACGCTTCGTAAATTCCAGCTTTGATTTGATATGTTTTTTTGGTTTTTTTTTTTAACGAGAGGCCTTTTTTTTTAGTTTTCAATGTCTACTGTTATTGTACTGTAGTTGATTGAAGGCGAGGTGGAGGAGTAGCTGTAAGTGACAATCAGGGATGAACATTTTAGAGCCCCGTTTATGGATTCATGTGTCTCCTAATATATATTTTAATGCTGATTTTTAAAAAATATCTTTTTGTAGCACATCAAGTTTTTGAGACATTTAAAATTGTTTTAAGTTTGACCTTTTAAAAGCTTGCTTTGCCATTCGTTATAGTTTACTTGCATCTCTGCAACAAAACGAGGCTCAACCAAAAATGTCCCTAACATCTCTTCTTGCTACCCACCCCAGATGAAGGCGCAGCACCGTTGCCCAGGAAACCAGAAGGAGAGCGATACAAGGAAGAAACGGGATGTTTGCTAACGGCGACCTATTGACACGCTGGGAATAGGCTCCGCCCCTTCCCGCCCTGAGAGAGACTTGAGTCACCGAGCTTCCTGTCCACCACGCATCCACCCCCTCCAACTCCCCTGCATCGAGCCGTGCTGCCCCCCCCCCCCAACGAGCCCCAGTCTGTCTCCACTGTGAGGCAAGCGAATGGACGAGTGTTTACCTGTGTCTGTGTTTGTGTTTCTAATGGTGTGAAGGCGTGAGAGAATCTCAAAAGGTAAACCGATTGTATATTGTATTTATATCGTGAGTATTGTTCCAGTCACCCTTTATTTTTTCATGTTGAGCCCAATTTGTTTTGTTTTTTTCATCACACGTGAAGATTATTTTTAAAAATGCCAGATGCAACAAGTCATTACCAAAGCTAATTGTTGCATCAGGCAAGGAGGGAATGGGTTTCAAGTATTTTGTAGCAGCCATGGTACAAACTGTGATATTGTCAGATAGGTTAAAAAAACAAAAAACAATTTGGAGTAAATCCCTTCATGTTTCATGTAGATACAAAAAACACATGCTTCCTAATTTACTGTGAAAGAACCTTTTACACTTGTTTTCTTTTTGTCGTAACACAATAAAATGCTATTATACCAGTCTCACATCATCATGTCGTAGAAAAAAACCCAAACACATTTGGGGTTAACTATAGTGCATTAATTTATGAATGCCAACTACTTTTGACCACCACAGTCTGGAGGTTGCTGAAAACATTTATTGTTCAATACATTTGCTTTAGTTGAATCAATGGCTGACACCAGCAAGCTTTTGGTCAAAATAAGAAAACACATTTATCAAGCCTCGGCCTTTTTTTTTGTTGTACATAAATGTTTCCCAAAAAGTCATTTTCGCCCTCTGTCAGCTTTAACTTCACTGTGAGCTTGTTAACACTTGTACAGATGCTGTGTATACACTTGTATGTACTGACAAAGCCTCTTGTTCTAACAACATATATGCTTCATTCTTGATGATATTCACAAAAGCATGATTTTAACAGTCTTTTTGTATTTTCCAAGCTGTTAATAGTACGGCTATACAAACGTGTCTATATTTCATTCAATAAAGTTTAGAGGGTGGGGGGAAAATCAGGTGTGCTTTTTGTTTTCATTCATGCTACATAACAAAATATGACCTGAAGTTTATCAAACCAATTTTCCATTTTCAAATTAAAATAGTATTTAAAACAACCACATAGCCTCTGCTAACTAAATGCTAACAATTAGCAGATATGAAGCAGTTGGATGTGGGCCTTTAAGGGGTGTGGCTTATCAAGTGACGTCAGGAGCTAAGTCAGTGTGTATGCTTGCACGCACGAGCACACACACAGTTAAACAACCTTTTATGAGCTGAGACACATATTTTTGATTAAAAAAAATCAGCACAAAATGTCACAAAAGGTATGATTACTAAAATAATTATCCCATCGCAGTTTGCTCATACTTTTAATGTCAGGATTTTCATAATGTTCAGCTCTCTTAGACGGAGGTTCGCTTCCAACCAACATAAGTGGCTTTCTACTGTGTTCATGAATGTTTACAAATACCTATGAATGTGTATGTGATGATTAATAGTGAAACACTGTACTTTAAAGGTGGTCGTGATGGACCTTGGGTAATATAAGTGCACGTTTGGCGCCATCTTGTGGTTTCATGAAATGTTTTGAAAGCTTGAGAGAAGCGGAAGTAGTTACGAGAGTTCGTTTCATGCACGCCACTTCCGGTGGATATTTTAAAAGATCAAGTCAGCTGTACGTTGTTTATTTTTTTTAAGTAATATTGGACGATGAGTAGAACACACCAACAGGCCACAATATTTTTACAAAATGTTTTTATTTTTTGACAATTATTACTTTTCATTAAAAATACGCCCAAAATGATTCGGAATAAACTCTTGTTTATTAAATACTGTTCTAAAATGGAGCACTATAATCAAGAAAAGTTCGGAAACAATCTCAGTACTGAAAAGAAATTACCAAGAGAAATAGAGAAACAAAAATTTAGAGAATGGATTGTTGAAAATAAGTTTGAATCAAATTTGTAGATGCAGTCGGCGCTTCTGACCTTGCCGTTGTTTTTTTTTTAATACTGTATAATCATTATACAGTGACGAAACGTTCCCCGCCCGGCGCCCACACACAACGTTAACGTCAGTAACGTACGCAATCGCTTTGAATGAAAAGGGGAAAGTTCAAAAATAACTAAAAGGTAGGCACCACACTTAATCCCGAGAGGGAATGTTTCCGACCGTAAGATAGACATGAATGACTCATGTGACTAAACATGTGCGATTCGTTTTATAAACGTGACATTTTTGGACAGAAAATCGAATGCTCAAATGGCGCCGACGGAGCCAATCAGGCGGGTTGGAGCGCGCATGCGAAATAGCGTGAGGTGTGTTTGTAAACACCCGCAAATAGGAACATTTAAGTGTTCTCATTGGGCATTCTGGTTTTGAAACAGGTTTAAAAATCAAGGAGTGTAATGTAAACAGGTGTAATTTGATCATTTGTCGGGAGAAGTATCGATTCTTAGGGTAACGACTACAACTTTGAAAGAAAATTGGTTTGTAGAAATATGGCGAAAAATCTTGAACCTGTGAAAATGCAAAGCCACATTAAGTACACAATAAATCTCGCTACATCCCCAGGGCTGTGACTAAATAACCAAAATAACAAAAATATATATTTATAACGACCTGACACACTCGTGTGCACGCCTTTTGCGCTTGAATTATTATTATTATATCCGAGCTTTTGACGAGCACTTGAAGGCGGCACAGTCGTAAGCTAGTGTGTGAGCGTTATAGAGGAAGTGGCGCCCGAAGTGGGTCCGCACCTTTTCCGGTAACACACAGCACCGCGGGGCCGAAGGCGGGTAGCGAGCGAGAGGGCTGAAGTGAAGCGAAAGAGCGGGGGCGGGGGGGGGGAGAAACGGCCCGGGGGATCGCGAGGAGGACGTTAGCCGCAAAGGTGAGTCCTTTTCACCCGACTTTGATACGTCGAAAGCGAAGGATCTTTTTCTTTTCAGCTTCAAAGTTGTCCTCCTCCGCCTAACACCCCTCCCTGCTCTTGTGTCACACACAGGCGGGTGAAAGACAGAAGAAAGTCGGATGAATTAATGACATTTTCGGCCCTTGTTCCGCTTCATGTCCCGCTGTAGCAGAACGAGGGGGATTCTGAAGCCGTTTTTCGGAGAATTACCAGCAGCTGCCGCACTACCGTGACAGTGAATTTCATCGACAGGCCCCGGGGCAAGTGTAGACAGTCGGCGGCCAAGGAGGAAGTGAGAAGCCCGTGCTTTGGACCGGGCCTGCCTCCGTGGAAGAAGACGTCCATGGAAATGTGGATTCTGAAGGGCACAGGTTAAACTGAAGCATCCTCTCTTTTTTCCTCAAGGGCTATACACCCACCCACTCAGGTCACATCACCACACTGTTGCGTCCGAGCTTTTCTTTTCTTTTTTTTCTTTTTTAATCGCCATAATAAAAGTATTTATGCACGATAAACAAGATGGGGAAAATGCTGTCAAAGATCTTTGGCAACAAGGAGATGAGAATACTGATGCTTGGACTTGACGCGGCGGGCAAGACAACCATCCTGTACAAGCTGAAGCTCGGACAGTCTGTCACCACCATCCCCACGGTGGGCTTCAACGTGGAGACGGTCACCTATAAGAACGTCAAGTTCAACGTGTGGGATGTTGGCGGCCAGGATAAGATCCGTCCACTTTGGCGACACTACTACACGGGCACGCAGGGCCTGATCTTCGTAGTAGACTGCGCTGACCGGGACCGCATCGACGAGGCCCGCCAGGAGCTCCACCGCATCATCAACGACCGGGAGATGCGCGACGCCATCATCTTGATCTTCGCCAACAAGCAAGACCTGACCGACGCCATGAAGCCCCACGAGATCCAGGAGAAGCTGGGCCTGACGCGTATCCGGGATCGCAACTGGTACGTGCAGCCCTCGTGCGCCACATCAGGCGACGGACTGTACGAGGGCCTCACCTGGCTTATCTCAAACTACAATTCTTAACCCCGCTCGGAGACGCCGACGCCTCTCTAGCAATTATATCCTTGTTTTAATTCCCATTTTTGATCACTCTTTATTAGGGTTGCAATGGTGTGGAAGTGTTCAATTAATTTCCATGAGAAGTTAAGCTCAGAAATTTTGGAAATGCAGTGAATCACCAACTCGTCGGTTTTTGTTTTGTTTTGTTTTTTGAGTGGAACCTATCAAGTTTGTTATAAATATTGTCTAATGCCATCTGGCAGTGTCTTGGTGCCAGGCAGCAATGTTGAACAGAGGGGAGGAGCTTTGAGTCAAGCCATAGCCTTGTCTAATAGTTCTCTGCTGCCGTCTTGTGACAACTGTTGGCATCTCAAACTGGCGAGGGTGGACGTCAAATACTCTTTGAAATTTTTTCAGAATGAATGTAAATTTCTGCGAATTAACTCGGAATCGAGGGTATCACATTAAATTATTTTGTCACGCGGATATCACTCGTACCTCAAATTTTCACCACAAATCAAAAATATAAATACATAATCAGACCAAGCGAGAACTTGAAAAACTAAATTAGTGTGCTTGTAAATCGAGGCACACTACACTTGCCTGAAATCTGATTCGGACATATTTCCCTAAATTATGTTTAAGTTCCATATAAAGAGCCAAACAATGTTTTAAATTCCGTCTTTACGGTGGGCCCACGCATGTTCACATATTCGCAGATTTTTATTTTTATTCGTAGAAACCACTATTCGTTTTCTTTTCCCGCACTTATTTGTTATGTTTTTTCAGGGATTTCTTTTCTTTTCAATTTTTCATGGCACTTATGATGAGCAACCATTATTCACGGCAGTTGAAGTAGCGTGCTCCACTGTATTCCCATTAATTTCCATCGAAAGTTTCTACCCCACGACCCTACTCACTATACTCTCCCAAAAAGATTTTTTTTCTGTTTCTTTGCTTTGCTCTTATTTGTAAATTTACCACCGTGACATTCAGGAATCTCGCCACGAGTATTCCGGCTACATATCCAAAGGGTTGTGAGAGTCTTTTGAGGACAGAATATTTGCCTTTATCAACAACATTTCCGAAGAATGTTTTATTTTTTTTCCTCCCCCCCCCTAACCTCGACAACAACAAGTGATTGTACACCTTTTGGATGTTGGATATTCACACACTGTGATATGGATCTCTATTTTTTTGCTCATTGTCTCACATCGATCTTTCATGTTTGTAGTTTCAGCTGCCTTAACACACACACGTGCACCAAAAAGAAAAAAAGGCAGGGGAGGGCTGTTCTTTGCTGCACTTGTTTAGTTTGACTGACCTTTTCGGACCCTGACAAATGTTTGCCACCTCCATTTTGGTGCTCAGATGACCACATGTTCCTCTTCATCGTCATTACATAACGTTGTTTTATGCCTTTGTTTTGTTTTGCTATGCTGATTTGAAGTAATAAAAAAAAGACAAACATGATTATATCCACACCACTGCAGAAGTGTCACCTTTTTCCACCAAAGGAAGTGACATCGTGTTCGAGACTCGTGAGTCACTTCCATGCCTCGCGCCGAGAATAAATGATGACAAGTCAGCTTTAACCACTTCGCTTCGGAAGAGGCCACGCACGTCGGATGTGGAAGTGAGCTCAGAAGTTGTTTCGAGGCGACATTTGTTGAAAGGCCTTAACGCGTGCGCGGCACGCGGTAGTTGGGGAGCGTGATAACTTAAATGAAAGCAGTCACGCGTGTCGTAATCGGGAAGTGATAAATTCTCCATGTGGTTTTAATAGTTGTTTTATATAAAGGGTACGCCTTAAAAAAAAGCCATCTAAGAAACCTTTTTAAACGTGAGGTTCAAATTTTTATTTAAAAAAAATCCCCAAATTTGAAAATAAATTCATGTTTAATATACAGTGACTATGAAATAAAAATACATCGTTAATATATATGTATATGTATATATATATACTGTATATAAAAGTAACAAAAATACATTTGTCATCTTTATTTAAAATTATTTGACAATTTGGAATGTGTTGTCTGATATCCTGGTTTTTTTTTTTATTGAACAAAAAGATTTTTAAAAATTCAGAACGTATAAAAGTTTTTTTTCCCAAATTGATTGAAGTGTCCATCTGTATTTCTAATATTTAATTTTAAAAATAGTCGCTGGCAATTCTTTTTCTTTTTTTTTTTTTTAAATATCGGCGTCAATGGAATATCTCACAAATCACAAAATGTTACAAACCAATGTGAGCTTCTGCGCTCTTAGCGAGAAAAAAAAAGAGGCAGGTGTGAATTGTTGCTGCACACTCTTGCAAAACTTGTTGCTCAGTTTCGGCTTCAAACCTCACAAAGCAGGTGGATAAACGCAGCTGAGAGAAAAAAAACCTCTCCGTGTCTGTGTATAAAGATCATCAGGTCAAGAATTCCTCTGCCCTGGGAATGCTGGCTCGCTATCTGCCATGCGTTTGGAAAGGCCGTGTTTGTTCTCTTGAAGTTTGACCTGCCGCTGACTCGCACGAATGCCGCAGCTTGCCGGCCCTCCGCTTTCCAGCGCTTGCTGGGAATCAATTGTATTGTCACTGTTGTTTGTCGACTCGGCGTCAGCTGCGGTGGCCTTTTGAACGCCACACACCGTGACTCAGTTGAGCGCTGACCTCCTCCAAGGCAGCCCAAGCCTGCGCCAAACTGCAAGGGCTTTTTGCAAAAAAATAAAAAAATAATTTGTAGGCAACACGGTAGCGTAGTGGTCATAAGCGTGCATGTTTAAATTTCATCTTGTGGGGAGTTAGCTCTGGCTTCCTCCCACATCCCCAAATCATGCTAGCGTGACTGAAGACTCCAAATTGTTCATCGGCGTGAATGTGAGCGTGAATGCATGTTTGTTTCTGACCAATTGGCTGCTTCTTGCCCCATAGATTGTGCTAGCATGAGTTTTTGTGCCAGTATTTTTTGGGTGGGTAGTGAGGATAAGCAGTCTGGAAAATTTTTTCACCAATATTTCATGCACCCTGTAATCTGATCAATTGTCCACTGTCCCTGAAAGGGTGAATATTTTTGTGATGAAAAAAAATATATTATTACATACTATTATATTGACATTTTTTCGCACAGTTTTTCTCCTGGTAATTCTTTTGGGAGGGGCGCCAAATTATTCTGTATTTTGCAGCTAATATTTCAGTATTATTAGTGGTTGTATTTTTATTTTTTTTCTTGTATTATTGCAGAAAATATTTTAGCATTTCTGTCTCACATATTTGGTTTTTGTTTTAAATTCTTTATGCGGATATTTTTGGATTGTATTTGTGATCTGAAAAGTTCAAAGCGCTTTAATGACACCGTCTTTGTCATCCTGCTTTACGGCAGAGCTTGGTGAAAGTTAACACTACGGAAGTGCATAGTTAAGGCTTCAGTAAATGTGTGCGGCCACAGTTTTTATATGTGCCTTTGCACTTTTTTTTCCTTTTTGACTGGTCTGCTAACAAGTAGTGAAATATATGAATAAAATAGAGACTTAAAAGAGCCGCCGACCCTAAAATGACCACCGGGCCGCACTTTTGGACCTGCCCTCAGACAATACTCTCATTTGCCACTTCCTCACTTCTGATTGTAATCTTGCTTCAGTTCTTTATTCACTCGGCCAGACAGGAAACCATCGAGCAAGTGCAGGCAGTTCTCTCATTAAATAGTTTTGATGATTAGACGTCCGCCCCCCCCCCCCCCCCAAGCCCACTTGTCGTTACTGCTTGGAATGTGAGAATTTCCTGTAGAACCACATTTGGTGAGAGAAACGGGGTCTCAAAATGTGTCCCGTGTTGGGGGACAGAAAATGGACAAGAAAAAGCTTTGAGTGTGGCTAAACGATTTTGGAAAATAATCTTAATTCCAACCCTCCCTGAGGTAAGGGACTGGAAGTGTATCCGCCTCGCTAACTTGCAGCTAACAGCTAGGCAACATCATGGCTAATATGCCTTTGTAAATAGCAGTCACAAAAACGTTTGAAAGTGTTTTGAAACTATTTATGTGCCAACTGAAGTGTTTGGTTTCCCCCAAATTCGCCACGACGAGCCAAAAGTAAAACACTGCAACTCATGAGCCGTCTGTTGTGTTGTCGCGCACGTGGGTGGCTTTCGTGTCGTTGTGTTTGTTTGTGTGACAGCGAGCAACCTGACAAATGTCTTTTATCTTCCCAGCACACGTGATCTCGTCGTAACTTTAACAAGGCCCACGTGGAGTCACATGCCAACTCAAAAAAGGCGTGCCTGTTAGCGAGTAGCTACTACTACAAAGGCATTTTCTCCACTTGATTGTGTCCATATTGTGCGTGTGTATGCAATTAGTTTGCCCGTCGGGAGCCAATAATGACCACAGGCCTGTTTCGTTGTGCCCCCGCAGGAATATGCTGAGCGATCATTGGCACTGACACAGACAAACACAAACCTGATGATATTATTTTGTATGCAAAGAAATCCACTCGTTTTCCACCCAGCATTGCCAATCCCTTTCGGAAGCACGTCAAGAGAAAAACCTTTTCTTTGTTTGCGCTCATCTCCACGGCAACCACGACAAAAGACTCAGCGGCAGATGGCCGCGTCACGTTCAAGTTGCCTCGACTAAGTATACATCAAAGACCACCCCCGTCTTTCTGCTTCTTTAACTCATTCAGTACCGGCCAATTCTGGACCAAGTCTGAAAAGACGTTTAAAAACGTCTTTGGGAGTGAATGAGTGAAGATATCCGCGCTGTCTAATTGTGAAAACGTCGCTCCATTTCAGGATTCACTGCAACGGTGGATGTCAAACTTTTTACACGGATGGTCATGTGTCTGTCACTGTTTTTGTTGTGCGTAGATGTCAACAAAGTCCACTGGCGATAAGTATCCTTTAGCAACTCCACTTTTACCTCTCTACTGTGACCTCAGCGAGGACAAAAATTCTCCTTTGATGACATAACAATGACCAGTCAGAAAAGTTGAGTCACTTTGCTCTGCGACGCAGAGCGCTCTCATTGTGAGCAGAAATAATGCAGTTCAGCTGGTGGGAGTTTGGACGCGGCCTTCATCGCTCTCACTCGGTTTGTGAAACGAGGCACTGGTCCAGCCGCCAAGGGAAAGAGGAGTACTACTAGTGGAGGAGGGTGTGACCTTAATCCCACAGCGAGAATGTAGAGGCGCATCCGGTCCTGCCGGTTTTTTTTATACCCGCCGTCTCTCACGATTTAAAAGCAAACACTTGATCACTCGCCCCCAGTGAGCTGACTGACTGCAGTTGATTTTCACTTAGAATTTACGGGTGTGTCCGTCGGTGGGTGGGTTTGCGCTGTGGATTAGTCACCGTGTGGCGTCCCAACCCGTTAAAACTTCATCAGAAAGTCTCCGGAGTTGCTCCTTTATTAGCCCTGCGTGTACGTCGTTAGGCCTACGTTCTTGTGGGTATTTGCACAGTTAAATTTATGTCGCTAAACAAACCCGCGGCAATGTTCAACTTGAAATGGCCTGTCAATATATAAACCATATAGACTTAAACAAATGTACTGTGTACCTACTTATCTTTGGCATGTACATAATAGTGCTAGCGGTTAACATGTCTGCCTCACAGTTGGAGTCCCGGCTCTCCCGTGTGAAGTTTGCGTGTTCTTCGGCTGCCGCCCATAATTAACTCATTCACTCCCAAAGACGTTTTTAAACGCTTTTCAGATTTGGTCTAGAATTGGCTGGTACTGAATGAGTTATCCATCCATCCATTTTCCGAATCGCTCGATCCTCACTAGGGTCGCGGGGGGTGCTGGAGCCTATCCCAGCCGTCTCCGGGCAGTAGGCGGGGGACACCCTGAATCAGTTGCCAGCCAATCGCAGGGCACACAGAGACGAACAACCATCCACGCCCACACTCACACCTAGGGACAATTTAGAGCGTCCAATCAGCCTGCCATGCATGTTTTTGGAATGTGGGAGGAAACCGGAGCCCACGCAGGCCCGGGGAGAACATGCAAACTCCAATCAGGGAGGCCGCAGCTGGAATCGAACCCGGTACCTCCGCACTGTGAAGCCGACGTGCTAACCACTGGACTACCGGGCCGCCACTGAATGAGTTAATGGAATAAAATAAACAGTACCACATGCATAGGAATGGTCTAAACCACATTATCTTCACCAAATGTACCTCACACAAGCACTGGAAGAACAAAGCTAACTGCGCAAAGACAGCCCTGAGCCGAGTTTAAAACCTTGGACCTTAGAACTGCGAGGCAACCCTGCTTTGAGGCAGTTTTGCTTACCGGTATATCCCCGCCTACCCATGTAATGAAAGATGCACAGTTGCAGCTAGTGGCTAGCATCAGCGTCTTGATTGAAGTCATGCATGATTGCGTTCCTTTTCCTTCTCAAATGAAAATCCACTTGTATTTAGTACTATGGGCCTTGCGTCACAGCAACACCACATGGACATGCACTCAAGTCAGCACACGTTAAAGTACGCGACCAGAACATAAAAGAAAAGACGAGATGAAGCATGTCACACTACTATGTATGGAGTGAATTTCTGACATCCAAATTATGTCCAAAGTGACCCACTCCCAAGCATATATACTCATCAAGTGCGGTGCTTTAAAGGAGTCCGATTAGGGATTTCTTTTTCATAATTTAAAGGGGTCGTTATTATAGACTCGGTGTTTACATTTTGTTTGGTTGTACTTGCCACTGAGTCTTCTCGGTAACGTTTCCACAGTCTGGGCCCACCACAACAGCCGTTTCGGCATTTGCAGTGTTTGCATGTTTTTGAGACATTTAGGATCGGTTTTCAGTTGTGAACAGGGATGCTTTCTGTTTTGAAACGGGAACATTCCAACAAGGTTTGTAAACGACGACCCCGGTTAGGGAATGCTGGGAAGACATAGTGTGGTGGCCGGACTCCGACTTTTGCCTGAAGTGGCTCTGGACCTCAACCAGCCTCACTGATCAAGTCATAGATGGAAAAAGTTGATGTAAATTTGCAGCATTGTTACAGAACAGTGGAGCGGAAATGCTGAACGGTTTGCTCACAGACACGTGTTCAGAATTGAGTCTAATTAACTGACGTGTAGTGGCCTCTTGTGGTGAACAGCTAACTAGTATGTATGAGTATGTGCCCGAGACCTTCAACAAACACTCGTTTTGATGCATTGAAGAGAGTATAATCGAGAAAATAAAAATAGCACCCAAAATGGATACTGCTTTCAACAGTTTTGCAGAGGAATGGATTCCCCCCAAACCCCCTCGTGACTTCCAGACTGGAAGAGAAGGTGTCTGATGCATGTTGTTGACCCATATCCTTCCCACGCAACCACGTAAGATTCACGCATTATAAAATTACGTTTTAATCATTTTATTAAGAAGGGACTGATGAAATTCACGTCTGTTTTTTGCAAGCAAGAAAAAAAGTTGGCGAAGAAATGGGTTCATTTTAATCTAAGCGAAGAGCTCATCACGATCACCATTTCTTCTTTGAAAAAAGGGGGGGGGTCGTTTATCTTCGAATTGTGTATTATGAGAAACGCAGAATTATTTGGGGATGAAAGTAAAATAGTTTTCAGAACTTAATTAAATTCACGTATACGTGGTTTGTTTTATTTTGCTTTCGTTTTAATGTATAATTTAGCGAGATGTGTTCACCGGACTAACCCCGCCGCTAGTGGTATGGCCCACTCCCCGCTGCTAGCGGTTGTTATCTCTGGCTTTGCTAGTGAACAGATTTCGGTACAAGCTAACGGAACACTTGACTATTATCAATCCCCGAAAAGATGCTCCTCCGGCGGACCAAAACTGTCCAACACTCGGCAAAAAGTCCGGTGAAACTTTGTCCGACTGTGTCCCAACTTGACTGAAGAGGCAGCCCCCACAACGGTCTTCAACGATGCACTTTCGAGGGGGGTGTTAGCATTGTTTAATCGGTCCGTAGTACTCCCTGCCGAGGACGACTCGACTGTCTTTTCCCTCTCATTTTTCCCTTAAAAAAATATATTTATCCAATTTCCTGGAGCAAGTCCTCACTGATGAATTCACCGAAAAAGGACGCAGATGATGATGTGCCCGTTAAAGACTCGATCAAATACGGCGAGCTGGTCATTTTGGGGTAAGTAGTAAAAAAAAAACGAGTGGGATGGAGAAACCGCTCCATCATCGTGGCGCCTCAGACACACTAAAACGTACAAATATTTATCTGTGCTTGTATTTCATTATTTATTGTGCAGCCGACGACGTTTCCCGCTACCCGATCGTCGATATTCGCGTTTTAAAAACTAACTTTAAAGCTCACGGATTGTCTTGTTCGAGCGTGGTGCGTTTAGGTGTCGTGGTGAAAAAAAAGACTCCGTGGCCATTTGACACAAAACTGCAGCGGGAGACACTTTTTCATCAATGGTTGTAGGTGTACAGTGGGAGACAGGGACGGAGGGGGGCTGAATCCCGATGATGTCATCCTATGCTGTATCTTTTATGGCTCCAAGTAGGGACCGTCTGAAAAATGCATGACCGCGTGCATGCTTTTTATAGTGTCGTCTTTTTATTGATTTTTTTTTCCTGCTGTGTTAAGTTTCATCCTGATCGGTGCAATGGTGGAGTAGTAGTGGGAGGAGAAAAGCCCCTCTTCGTGACTGGTGCGGAATCTGCTGGGAGCTTCGATGCCCCCACCCCCCAACACACATACGCACACTTGCATCCCTGCCAGTTTTGCTCAGACGTCCCTCTTGGTCCACACAGTTTCCTGTCTGTGCCAAAGATAACTGACCTAATGGCCTATTGTTTCCCCCTACCCCCTTCCTGCTCGCAGGCTGAACATCTGAATACGGAAGAGTCGTCTTCCACGACATCTATTCCCTCACCATTTAGGCATTTGCAACCAGGAATGACAAAAATGAGCTCAAAATGTTGTACGTGTTTCTATTTTCCAGCCCATAACATACAGAGGCAGACAAATACAGTGCAGCTCAGGCTTTGGATGGCAATGTTTTGGCTTTTCTTGCATTTGCTTTACTGACTTGAGTCAGCATGGCTATCAAAGTACAGGCAATCTCTCAATTCATTCTCCATCCTGTTTTAAAAAGGAGGCTCATACCTCTGTTGCATATTCCAAACTGGGTCTGACAGGAACTTTACAAAACTTCACCAAGACCAGATTATGGTTTTGTCCACTTGCACGTGTGGGAATGCTTGAGGCAATCCAGAAGATGTTCAGCGGGTAACACGGCGACTCTCTTTTCCCTTTCGGTCGCATCTCTTATGTGTTTTGACCTTGCATCTGTAAGCCTCGATGATGTCACGCCAACCGTGCGCGTGGTCAATGCCGGTCTTCCACGCCGGCCGCATGAGCCGTCTTGCCAACACACGTTAACCGTTAGTTAGCATGGACACCATGCAATCTGTCTTTGCTATTATAAACATGCTTTGTCTCTTCTACACCTTCTTATCTCACCGTATCCCTCAGTTGTTGAGAGAGTGTTGGAGGTAAAATCTGGGTCCAGAGGGAGTGAATATTTCATGCTGTATGATTTATGATGTTTGCGCATGCAGGACACAAGCCGCCGCTTGCGTCGTACGTCACACACAAGCCCTGTTTCGTTTCTGGCCTTATTTAATTTAATTTTTTTAATCTCCTTCCATCGTCTCCGTCCTGCTCTTTGCTTATTGCATTTATTATTTTATTATTTTTTGTCATTCTTTGTGGTCGTTGCTCGGCAGCGACGAGTCGCCATCGAACGCAAAACTGATTCCGCTCTACGCTTGCTTTGAGTTTGCGTGGGGTCGCGACTGCCTGTTTGTCACCGCTTTTGGTTCACCTGCTTTCACAACGGTATGTCATGCACTTTAAATTTCGCCCGTACGGTGAATAAAAATGATATATAACATATTCATATTACCATTATTTCCCACTGGAGTAATTGCTTTCAAATGGAGGATTGTCATCGAGGTTTTAACGCGCTGCTGATTATTAACGGCCTGAAAGCTGCCGTGCTGCCTTCTGCCTGAACTGATGGCGCGGAAAGTGTTTTTATCGCCTTCAGAAAGAAAATAAGAGCAAACTGTGTACGGCTTTTGTGAAGCATTTGGTACAGCATGAAATCCGCAAGTCCATTTTCCCATAATGAAGTTCAGATCGAATTTGAGCCAATGGGAGTTTTTAGTCACCAACTGTCAATGCACAACTATAATCACTTCTCACTTCCCGTAATTATCTCATAAATGTCAGGCTGAGTGCAGAAGCTATTGAAAAAAGATTTTCTGTGTGTTTCTGGCGGCACACACACAAACTCCCTTTTTGGTCAGTGGACAAAGTTTGACATTTTGGAAAGTCCCATCCAGGGCGAAGGTGCTGATCTTTTGTGGAAACCATGACGTTGATTTCCCGAGCGCTTCTTATCTGTGACACAGGCACTTCCTGCGGCGTTTGTGTCACGAGAACACCAAAAAAAAAAAAACAGCGGCGTCAGACGGTGAATCAACACCAATGGCGACATCCAGGCTTTGCTGACGCTTTCTTTGTTGCGAACGCTGCCCGTGACGCCCGCCTGGTGTTTTGTCATCTTTGTGCCGCGTCGACTGAGGAGATGAATTCTCATTGAGGGTCGAGCTCAAGTGGAGCTTTTGATTTCGGTTCAAAAGAACTTGCGGGCCGAGCTTTTTTTAGCCACTGCGTTTTGATATCTTGTACATAGACGAGATTAAATCCACATCCCAGATTTTCTCTCTCTCTCTCTCTGAGCATTTTGCCTTCCTTAACTCACTGCTGTGGGGTTCAACTGGATTCCAACCGTTTACTGCCACTGACGAATATGTCGGTTGAGTACATTTTTGATCGCGTGGTCGAGGGTCTTGCGCAATTTTTTTTTGTGTCGCTCAATCTTCTCGATAACCGTAATAACGAACATACGCCATTAGCAGCGTTGCACCACTTGGATTTTGAGATCAGCACAGCATTTGATTAAAAGATAAATACTCGATAAATAACCGTTCAAACCATCGTCTTCCTTCTTCGCCATCATCAGGTACAATGGCTCTCTTCCCAGCGGCGACCGCGGGCGCCGAAAGAGCCGCTTCGCCCTGTACCGACGCGCCAAGGCCAATGGCGTCAAGCCCAGCGCCGTGCACATCCTCAACACGCCGCAGGACAGCAAGGTGTGTGTGTGTGTGTGTGTGTGTGTTTGTGTCCTTCTGGTCACCACCGCAACAAAATGGACGAACCTGTATTGATGCTAATTGTCTCCTCGGTGATGTTAATGAGCCACAGGCTAATAAAGGTCACTTGACTCACGCTGGCCACTCGCTTCGTTACAGGCTGTGCACAGCAGGGGGCAGCACAGCATCTCCTTCACGCTGTCCCGCAACCAGACGGTGGTCGTCGAGTATTGCCACGACAGCAACACCGACATGTTCCAGGTAATGTGTCGATTCACGTCTCGCAATAGGCTGTTATGTCCTGTTGATTATTGGTTGGATGTCGAGAATGATGGTTGATGTGACTTAAACTGTGTGTTTGAGCTGGACGATTAATCGAGTTAATCAGTTAATTCAGGTTCATTGAATTAACTGATCGTTTTCGAAACTGTCAGCGTTGCTATGGTAGCAAATTTTTCAACCGTTGTCTCTTTGCAATAATAATAATTTTTATATTCCCTGCATTGATATAAATTTTGATGCACATATGGACCATGTGGCTTAAGTATCTGTGGCTGTTATCGGCAACCGTCGTGACTACACGATACTTCAAAATAAGGCCGGCATTGGCTCAATAAAATACCTGTTGTCGGTACTTGCCTATTCCCAATTTCCACAATTATTAGTTTTTTTTTCCTAATTTCTTTTGCGTGTAAGTTTAAGTCAATGGGAAATAACATTCAAAAGTTACAAAGCTGTTTTGATATCAAGTGCTTTTTTTTTTTGTCCCTCATGTGTTTACCACAGATTGGACGCTCCACAGAGAGTCCCATTGACTTTGTGGTGACGGACACCTCTGGGGGTGTGAAGGAGGGCGAGGACCCTTCCATAGCCCCCAGCACCATCTCACGTTTTGCCTGCCGCGTGGTGTGTGAGCGCCACCCGCCGTACACGGCGCGCATCTACGCCGCCGGCTTTGACTCCTCCAAAAATATCTTCTTAGGGGTGCGGCAAGTCGTTTTGCGCAGGTTTTGAATTCGCTTGCTTAATTAAAGGATTGTGTAAGTAATTGCGCATGTGCCGCCGCAGGAGAAGGCGACCAAGTGGAAGAACCCAGACGGCCACATGGACGGCCTGACCACCAACGGCGTGCTAGTCATGCACCCCGACGGCTTCCCCGAGGACCCCAAACAGGGTCTGTGGCGGGAGATCTCTGTGTGTGGCGACGTCTACACCCTGCGGGAGACTCGTTCCGGGCCCTGCCGAGGCAAACTCGTGAGTCGTCCATTTCTGGATTGATTTGTTTTTATGGTTGGGGGGGGGGTGAAACGGTACGTGTATTTGGATCATACAATCGGTTTGTGGTATGGAAGGGAGGAAGTGGAAGTGGAACGTTCTCATAAGATAGCGATGCTTTCTCTTACAAGTTGAATTTGTTTTCAAATATAGTTTAGGGGTCCTAGCATGACTCCCCAAAACTCAACCAAAATGCACGTTGGAAGCAGCCACATTCTTTTTTTTGTGCGCCAGTTTAAATCCTTCCATAAGGAATGGCTTCGGCGAGATATAATGTCCGGAAAATGTCAAACGTTAAGATAAGATAAGATATCCTTTATTTGTCCCACACTGGGGAATTTTACAGCCTCCAGCAGCAAGAATGTGTTTCACATTCATACTTTGAAAAAAACCATTCATTACACCTTTAATGTGTGCTGCCCTTCTCCAGGCGGAAGGCGAGAGCAGTGCGCTGCGCGACGGCTCACTCGTGGACCTGTGTGGCGCCACCCTGCTGTGGCGCACGGGCGAGGGCCTCATGCGCGCTCCCACCCTGCGCCACCTGGAGGCGCTACGCCAAGAGCTGAATGCGTCGCGGCCGCAGTGTCCCGTGGGTCTCAGCACGCTTGCCTTTCCCAGCCTGCCGCGCAGCCACAGGTACGGCCCACAGACGGTGACAAGCTAAAACCTTCGCCAAGGCGATTATAAAATGACTGAAGAGGTGTAGGTTGTTGATGATCCATTCAGCCATTTTATGGACGTGATACGAAAAATGAAAACAAAACAAAAAAAAAACGTGGATATAAGACATTGTAATTTCAGCCTTGAAGAACGTCAGCCTTGGGTCTACCTCACCTGCGGCCACGTCCACGGACGCCACGACTGGGGCCAGAGGTCCGAGGGGGGCGAAGAAGAGCTGTTAGAAGGCGAGGGCTCCACCACGCGGCGCGAATGCCCGTTGTGCCGCAGCGTGGGCCCCTACGTGCCCCTGTGGCTGGGCTGCGAGCCGGCCGTGTACGTGGACGCCGACGCCCCCACGTACGCCTTTGTACCGTGTGGCCACGTGTGCTCAGAGAGGACAACCAGGTACTGGGCGGACACCCCGCTGCCCCACGGGACGCACGCCTTCAGACCCGTGTGCCCCTTCTGCTCTGCCGCCCTCAGCACCCCCGGGTGGACGCGGCTCATCTTCCAGGGTCCCATCGACTAGCCGCGACACAAAGTTCCCTTCCTCCTTTTTTTTTTTAACCGTATGCAGCTCCTTCCCTTATTTCTCATTCTGGATTTGGTGATGGATTGAGGATCTGGACTTTCGGCAACTCAACTCAACATGACAGAATGATCGAAACGCTCACTCATTACCTCAGAAGTCTGCGCACCTCGAGTCTGCTGGTTTTCATCCCGCACAAGCTGGACCGTCTCGTAAAGAAAAAAAAAAAGTTTTAATAAGTCATGATGGTTTTTTTTTGTAGCACTGTAGCAGGGCAACGAGATCTCCGTGCTCACATGATGCTTTGTAGCGCGTCACCTTTTGTGGAATGAAAGCCAGCAGATGTTTAAGAGCATACTCGTGGGGGGCTTTGACCCCTACAACGGAGGTGATGTGGACGGACGTTTTTACTCTATTTTGAACGGAACACTCGCACTAAGGTAAAATCACGATACTCCGCACCAAAATTCTTTATATTTATTCATACTGGTCCACCATTTTTCTGATGCAATTCACATGCTGAAGAATATCCTGCACATTCACATTCCTTAAAGTTTCCCAACATTTCTCATTCATTGTTCAGCGTCAGCACTGCAGTGTTCACATTCCTTTTCTACAGGAATAGCATTTTCGATTCTTTCGATTTAAAAATGGGTGCCATTCAACGGCCGTCAAACAGGGGGCCTCTGTACAGTATGCGCCTGAACCAGATATCAAGCCCATCATCAAGCAGATCGAGTATAAACAAGGGCTTGGACTCCCAACAAACTTGGTAAGATCCACTTTACACACACACACACACATACACACCAAACTCCCTGAAGCAATAACACCACTCGTTCTTGTATAAGCTAAGATCTCACGCTAGGTTTTAGCCAAGCGCTAGACTAGCGGCGGTCGCCTCCCCCCTTTATGATATGTTTTGTCTGGGCAGACTCTTATCATATCCATGTCCCTAATTTTAAAATCTGAAAACAATACAAATATATTATTACATTCTGATTAATACCCAACACACTTCTGGTTTCTCCACCACTGATATCAGGGTTCCTTTTTCAAGTATGTGACTGTGTCGGTGTGTCCAAAGCAAAAAAAACAAACAACCCCCCCCCCCCCCCCCCCTCTACTACATTGTGTGTCAAAGAAAAGTTATTTTGTTAGGAAATATGGTCTAGTGTTTAGGTAAAAACAGATATATCCATATATATATATAAATACATAGCCTATTTTTGTATCGGATTCAGTTGTTCAACTTGGTGGAAGAGCAGCGTATGGTCTGGGATGTGTTAGACGTAGCAGAGCCCATGAGTGTGAAAATGTGTCAACACTGTCTCTCTCTCGCTCTCGCTCTCTCTCTCGCTCAGACAAAAAAAAAAAAAAAAAAGATACATACATTGACACAGTGCTGCCATTGCTCGGACATTGAATGTAGCCGACCATACAGGCTATGTGTGTATTAGCCTCCCTGGTGCTCTTATTGAATGGTCTATATTGTGATACTATTTTTGTAAGTGAATATGACAGTGTAGCACCCCCCCCCCCAAGCTTGAATATAATAACTATGTATGGAAGAGTGGATACACTCGTGTGTGTGTGTGTGTGTGTGTGTGTGTGTGTCACTTGCATGTACACACACAGTATGTACGCTGCACTTCAAAATTACGTTCCAGTCTCCACCGCCTTTTGAAATCACGCTGGGTGTTTGACGACTTAAGATGTCTTCCGAGTTTTCTTCGGCTGTTCAATGTGCAAAAATAGAAGAGAAGAAAAAAAAATCCTCATACTTGACCAATGTTTGGAAGTGGGAGTCACACACTTTGTACTGTAATGCTACGAATATTTGCCGCCAACTCTGCTGCAGCATAAGAGAAATTCAGCCCACCTTTCTTTGTTTTATGTCACACATGCGTTTTCCAGCTTGTTGCTCACTCACAAAGCCAGCACAGCGTCGTTGCCGACATATGAACCACGGAACAAAATCTTGAGTTCGAATTCCATTCAACATTTTGAAAATGCTTGATGCAAACCAAAAAAAAAAAAAAGTGTTACCATGGTTTGGTTGATAACATTTACAATTGAAACCACTTGTATTTGGAAATGGCTGACTTTCTGTTCAATTTTGAGCTAAAATACGCTAACACGTTTTCGTGCGCTTTCTTACAGTGGAAAAGTGCACCAAATTCACCCGCAGCATCAGCCGTAAAATTTGTACAATATTCGATGCCAATTTTTTTTTCCAGAATTTTGGATCAGACTCCAAATTTTCACCATTGAGATACCATTGCGTGTTCCACAATTTGAGCTTGGTTTATAATTTTATTTTTTAATGGTTATTGTCACTCAGGATTTAGTGTGGGACAGAGTGATTTCACTTCAAACGTGAGAGCATTTATCTGCTACTGTAGACAGTATCCAGCTATTTACGGGTTTTAATAAAATAATCTAACTTTGCGCGAACCTGCCAAAAAATAAATAAAACGTCGTATACAGTGTTGGCATGTGGATGGAAGAACTGTTGGGGCACCTGTTTTTTAGTTTTAGATTCCTATTTTCATTTACTTTTAGGTGTTCATTATCGAATTCAGTCTTTTAGTTTTCACATGTAGCTTCTACTAGATGCAGAAACAGTATTTACTTTTAATTGTTTAGCACTTCTTTAGCAACATGATGTGTCATTTGACCTTCATTTGAAGCCTCCCACATGTATTAAACCGTGAACCCACCTCACTTTTTTATTATGCATTTTTCAAGATCTACAAACCATGTACAGCTCCTTTTTTATTATTATTATTTTACAATCGTATTCCTCTGTAACCGAATGGTGCACAGACAATCGCTCTACACATGTCAATAAACTGTTGAAAAGTGCCGCTTGGCTTTCGTGTGTGACTTTTGTGTGGGCCCACGTTATGTGCATGCATTAAAAAAAACAACTCCTTGCCAGCAGATGGCGCTCTTCACCAAACATTTGTGGATATGGTCCTGCGTTGCTTCACTTTGCCTCACAATAGAGCTTTTTTTGGACCACCTGGCTAACGTGATTGGAACATTTTCTTGTTTGAAAATAGGGCAAGCGCGGTGATCAACTAGTTGACGCATCCGCCTCAGTGTTGGTTTTGATTCCAGCTCCGGCCTTCCTGTGTGGAGTTTCTCTAAGTGCCTGCCAAAAAACATCAATAAATACTTGGACCGTGGCAAGCTATTTTATGTTTGCCTAAAAAAATGTGTGAGCTTTCAAACGTAACCTAATTGTTCACTCCGGTGTAATTGTAAATTATTTCATGACTTGAATTGATGGGCTCCCCCGCCCCCTCCCTGTAGGTGGCACCTGACGTAACACCCCTTACCCACAAATCCTTGTGAAATGGCGCCAAGATAACCCGGAAATGATTAGGCTCCTGACGACCGCACCACGAGGACGACTAACCCTCAAAGACGCCCAGACTACCTTACTGGGCCGTATTAAACACGTATTATACACGGAAGTGCCATGTGATGTTTCTTTAGTTATTTGCGTGTCAACTTGAAGGTCAACTTTCGGAAAGGGATGATTAGAACGAGTCCCGTAAATTTGTTTTGAAATTCTGCCTGTGTAAGGACATGTGAAGGGAGTTTGTAATGAAGCTCGAAGCACGAAGACAGTAAAAGATAGACCATGTTCGTTACTCTTTCACTGACGACAGATGTTTTTTCATGTTGGTACTTCGAACCACTTTGTTGCTTTTATTTACTTGACCGCAATGCTCATTTTGTGTGTGCAGGAGGAATGGAACCGCAAGAGGGTGCCAGCTTCACACTTTCGTGAACAGGCAGTAGCGGAGAGGGAATAATTAAAGTGCCAACAGAAAACATTACGTTTTAGGTGTAGTTTGCACTCTTTTAAACAGTCTTTTACAATTGTATTAAAGGTGGCAAAATAACACTGCTCTGCTCATACAAAAAACTTTCCAAAGTTACCTCTTTACATCTTGACTGTTTTTGCAACCTAGAATAACAGCTCATGAAAGCTGATGTGTCAAGATGAGTATTTTTCCAAAGTTTCATTTGAATTTTCCTCGAGCCCCATCTTTGGCAGCATGCATCGCAGAGAGGTGAGACCAAATGGCTGTTGCCATGGATATGCTGTGCTGCCACCACAAAATCTGTGTAGGCTTGTTGAACATGTACGGTAATTAATAACAAAGGCTTCTCAGCCATGATAGCATGGAGCTCAGCATCTGAAACCCCATCTTCCTGCTCCTATAAATAGCACACAGTGTGAGCGAATCACAACAAGGAAAAAGCTGCCCCCGGCTCCTCAAACTCGACTGTCACATTTATCTCTTTGACAAGTTATTTGCTCTAAATATATTTTCCTGCACCATAAACTGCAAATTGTCTCTGGTTATTAGTTTAAAAGCAGTTTTCATGCGACGGTCAGAATGCTAATTGTCACTTTCCTCCAATACAGGCCGATCATTGGAAATGGTTTATTGTGCTTTGAATCCATGAAGCCGCACGGAGATTTGACTTTCGCCAAGCATCAGTACTACGATCAACACCTTCAAATAAGTGTAAGTGCCAGTCAGTGTGCCAGAAGCTACTGTTGTGTAGTGCCTCGCTCAGTTGACAGAAAACAATGGTGTGTTTAATGACATGTATTGAGGTCATCCGATCACCCACTCCCTTCCTAATTGTGCCTCAGTTGCAACTTCCATATAGAAACATAGCGGGTGGATTGCCATAAAATTAATGGGAGGCCAACCGTATGTTCTCATATGTGCTCGTGGTTATGGACTTGCGTTAAGATTCCTCAACTGCAAACCTAATGTGCCGTCAGTGACGCTCAGGATGTTTAAGGCTGCATTTACACTGCTGGTCCATGTGGCAAATTCTCATTATTTTCCTGAGTATTTTGACCATTAAACTAGACTTGGATCCAATGACAGTTCATTGAAACAGCCACGTGTTTTTGCTATTCATGGCGAGGCTCGGAGCATATTCCCTGAAAATAGTAGCGATTTACTGTCCCGTATCTCCATGTCTGCAGTTTTAGTCGGAATCTATTTCTGCATCATTACCTTGGGGCTGCCGTGGACTCACGTTCTCTGTTCTGGGCGACGGTTATAAATTGTCTGCCGCCCCGCTACTGCTTCTGAAATTGAAAAGAGATTATTAAAGACGTTTATCATAGGAGTGGCTTAAACCCGTCTGAAAATGGTTGGCGCAAAGGAGAGACGCTAAAAGAAAAAGCAGCCTTGGGGAAATAACATGTTTGTATGTTGAGGGATGTGGTGCTCCTTCCTTGCTACCAGACGGGGTAGTCCCATAGGCCTCCTGCATGCTGTGTTGTACCTGCAGCCAGTTGGCACAGCAGGACACTCAGTCATAACTATCATATCGGAGTCACATTAATGACCCCCCTGGCGACGGCACCAGTCTGGTTCGGGTGGTGTACTGCGTTATGTCTGTCTAATCCAAGACGCTTCTCCTACAAAAGACGTAATTGGTGGTTCAGTGTTTCAGATGTCTCTTAATAGTCTTAAATGTTCAAAAGTGGTTCACCACATCCATGGATGGCAGCCAACTCCAGCACCACTTACAGCCCAAAAATCCCTGTTTTTTTTCCCCCTCCAAAATATATAAATGTTTAACTCATTCACTCCCAAAGACGTTTTTAAACGTCTTTTCAGACTTGGTCTAGAATTGGCTGGTACTGAATGAGTTAAAAGAAAACTAACTACACTATGGAACTTTTCCGAAGCGTATCATGCTGGGTTCCAAGTATTGGGTAAAGAAACATCACTGGAATACAGACAATATGGAGAGTAATTTATGTGCATGCATCACTGTAGAAAGTGGTGCTGAACCAGCCTCTGTGTGCTCACTGTTAAGTGCTCAGTCAAATCAATGGTCAGTCACTGACCTGGAAAATGCTGAAAAGCTTTGCTTGCTCTATCGATAGGCATTCTAATTAAGAATAGCGCCCGCAGTGTGAGCGGTGTTTAACTTAGCAAAAGTAGTGTCAGGAAATTCAGTCAGAAAATCTCATTCTAGTTGATCTCCAATGATATGATGGTGTTTGTAGCCAAACATGAAATTGGGCGTGATGGTTTTGTCAGATTGACATAATGAGACCATTTTTGGTTCACCGCATTAAATTTTAAGTCACGGATGGCCTTGTCTGACACGGGCAGAGTGTTAGCCTGGCACTGAAGGAGTCCATCTGTTCAGCCCCCCGAGTGCAAAGTATTGAATCTCTTTTAGGTCAGGCTTGCACACTAATGAGAATGAATCAGGGTAGAACTCTCCAAAATGGCTGTTGTTCACTGGACCGCGTTTCATCTGCCGGTCGCGACAATCAAGAGAACGGCGCACGCAGACGGCAGGCAAAGCAAAAGGGACTTGACTCGAAGCATGTTCAATGCTCCTCTGATTCTTGGGCCTCCTCCGCTGAATTTTCAACAGTGATCACGTCTGGTTAGAGGAGCTCATTGGTCTTTCTTCAAAGATGTCCTCTTTCAGTCCGGCCTCCAGTTGTAGTATCCCAAGTAGCAGCCAGGGATGCAGCAGTTGACTGCAGGGGCGGCCAGACTAGCTGGAGCTCAGGAGTCACTTTGCACAGCCACAGCACAATCAAGACGCAAAGCCATGCAGCTTTTCGAACGTCGCTGCAGGAAAAGAGAAGGTGGCCAGCCAATCTAGCCCGGGGGGGGGGGGGGGGGGGGGGGGTTATTGTTTCAGAGCACATCCCATGCGGCGCGGGGAGGGGGCGGGAAACAACTGCATCGAATGCCATGCATGACAGCATCAGGCAACGCATCAGGGGAGGAGGGGCTGGTGTCAGAGCCAAGCTAGCACGAAAAGAGATCAAGAGTGTCTGCGGGGTGGGTGGGGGTCGAAGGTTGAAGCCGAAGTAAAGTTATTTTCAGTTCTTGGACGAAGTGACATTCAATGTGCTTGGTCCAAACAGTTTTGCAGGCATCTGGGAAACCAGCTTCATCTCTCCAGCTTCATCTGAAGATCCACATCAAGGCGAGCAACCACAAGGTGACCGAGAGGAGCCCGAGGCTGCCGCGTTCAATGGCCCAGCAGCAGAACTTCTCACCGGAGGATCCGATCCAGGTGGACCAGTCTCCAAAAATGTATCTGGAGACAGACATTGACGTGGTGAGAAGGGATGACCATGCAGACGATGCGGCGATCAACCTTGACACTCTTCCGCCATTACTGATCGATGAACAAAATGTAATTCCGCCCCCTCCGAATTTCTGCCAAGGATTTGAAATGAAACGTTTCCTGGAATTTAATCACAACTCCCCCAGATGCCCCTCCAGATCCATCTCTCTGCCTAGAGGCATCAACATGGTGAGTCCCAGTTGTTTTTTTGTTTTTTTTTGCTCCAGGAGTGCCTAGTCATTTGCGTCATTAGTATTTACATCCATATTGTTTTTTTAAAAAGAAATGTTCTATGATGTCTCGTCAATGTAGCCGCCGATCAGGTTGTTCCAAGCGTACTCGTCAGCAGCCCACCCATCCGGTCTCCTCTTGTCTTGTCATTAATTAGAGAAATGCAACCAGTGGTTTTCCCGAGACACGTGTTGCAGGAAGACCGGATTAAAGGCTCAATTAAACATGACTTACTTCCAAAGTGAATGCGTTTGATGTCTCGGCATGATGTTCACCTCAGAGGTGGAGGAGAATCAAAGCACACGACTGCTTATTATTTTTCGGCAAATAAACCGGCACAGCACGGTTTGAAAATAGTTGAGCATATCATACAAGGGGGGCAACAAAGAATTTCAACAGGTCATATCAAGAACTCTCCATCCAGGAAGGTTCATAGGAATGAGCAATGTCGCCATGTAATATTAAAAGAGAAGCTCTCACGTTGCTTTTAATTTATTGTCTGATTAAAATTCAGCCTTTGCCGTCACCTTAGCAACTGCTTGGGAAAAAAAAAAAGGTGGGCGGTATGGGGGCTGTGGAGCCAGCATGCGAGCCTGTTGGTGTTCATCGCAGTGTTGCTTGCTTGCAGCAAACTTTCATCTCCTCACCCTCGTACTTGGCGAGCGAGTGGACATGTAGCAAACGTGCCTCCATGGTTGCGCGCGACCTCTCCGACATGTACTCCGATGAAGAGATGGCGACGTAGAAAGATGTATTCGATCACGCGAGGCCGTGCTTCATCCACATTTTGTAGGCTCTTGCTGGGTTTATCGTTCTTCAAATAACCGAATCCCCTTTTGGAGACTTAAACATGGTCGAAAAATTCACCAAATTTCTCATGCGTGTCAAGTCAAGTACAACTTTATTGTCAAATCCTGAATGGAAAATGTATGACTCTGTGATATGTACTCTTCGTATTGTAAATACAGTACATGGATGTCATTATTGGTACCCCCCAAAAAAAAAGTTCATTGTAAATTTACTAATGAAAATCAGACCTTGTTTTTGAATAGTGGTAACCACCAGAAGACCCCCCCCCCCCCCACCCATCGAACTATTTAACTCATTCAGGACCAGCCAATTATGGACCAAGTCTAAAAAGACGTTTAAACACGTCTTTGGGAGTGAATGAGTTAATGGTGTGACTCTGCAGTCTTAACTAATTTCAACTTGTAAGCGTGCAAAGGTGCAGATAAGATAAGGGGAAGCAAACAGAAAGGTCACAGAGATACGGCTCAGTCGTCTCTCAAATTGATATGCCAGCGAGGCCAAATCTCACATCACCCCTCAAAGAAATGAGAAATTATTTCGACCCGAGCAAGATGTGAGATGTGTCTAAAAATTTAGAATCCGATGATGAAATATGACATCCTGCGCCTTGTCGACAGACGACGGGGGGGAGGCCGGCCGGGAATGTGTGTTGGGGAAAAAGTGCTGACGAGATATGTCGGAATGATACCGTCTCCAGATTCAACAAATGGAACCACCTGTGCCTCTTTGGTCTTTGTTTTCACGTCTCGCCCTTCCCGCGCCGCATCGTGTCCCTTCTGCCCCCCCCCCCCCCCCCGCACATCAATGAGGGAACTGAGGTTGCCTCCGCTTTCTCTCGCTTGCAATATACTGTATCTGCAGTCTGGCTGCAATGGATGTTTCCACTCTTTAACCCCCCCCCCCCCCCCCCCTCCTCTCCCCTTCCCCTCCGTCTCCCGCCGCTCGATGCCTCTCACTCTTCTTCTCTCATGCCGTTCGTCGAGCTGATGACATCGTTCGCACCTCACGCGCAGGCTGCGGTGAAGCCCTTTTTTTTTTCTTTTTTTTTTTTCTGGAGAAGTAATGAATGAGGGCGCATGAGGGGGTGTTGGGAGGGGAGATGAACACAAACAGAAGCATGACAAAACGAACATGGTACGTTGCTCCCCCCCCCCCCCCCCCCCCCCCTCCGTCTGACAGCGTAACATACTCTTGTTTCCTTTTAGGTGTGTGACCATGGCGTGAACCACGTAGACACCATCAGGTAAGGCATCCACTCCTTTATCCTTCCTTCATCGCACCCACGCCTTCTCCCCGCGTCCTCTTCCCTCCCACTCTTCCTCTCTCTTGCACAGTCTTCCCTCCCTGGCTTGGTCGTCTTCTACTTCTGCTGCTGCTGCTGGTGGTGTCGGAGCGGCAGCAGAGGCGTCAGCTGCATCGTCAGCAGCGTGCGGCAGCGGGGGTTTCTCGCAGCTTCGGGGGAGCGGGGGGGGGGGAGAGCTGATAACGTTCAGGAGGGAGTTTTCGCCCAACGTTGACTAAGTCAGCCCCGGAGTGGGGTGGGGGGGGTCGTCTGTCCTTCTTCAGGATGAAGCTGTGCTTGAGCACCAGGTATCGCGTCACTCTTTGCATCTTTGGAGTGGTTGTGCGTGCGTGCGTGTGTGGCTGCGTTGGAAAGAACGCAGACCTGCTTTTCTGCTAGTTTGATGAGGCGGATGTGGGGGCGAGAGGGGGGGGGGGGAATTCAATGCTTCAGAATGCACGCGCGGCGCAAGGGCTGGTTTGACTCGGTCCGGAATTTCCGTACAGAGGGAGTTGGTGTTGACTTGCAAGACTTGTTTTGATCCTGCACGATGTTGCGTTCACCTGTCGGAATGCTCCATGCCGCGGTGATTAATAACTGCAAGGCGAGCGCCGCTCCTGCAACTCTCGTAGGTGTTGAGATCATTTTCAGATGCTTTCTCAGACACTCGTTCGAAAAGGACCAGTGCTCATCCACTTTCCCGATTTGAAGTTGCTTGACAGGGGGGGGGGGGGGGGGGGGGGTCGAGAAGGAACGCATCAGATGCAGGGCAAGCCTCGTTTTTGCTTTTTTTTTTTTTCTCCCCTCCTCAGTGAGCCATTGGTAAACGTGTGCACATGGAAATACTGTCGATGCTTTTGTTGATCACAGACAGCCGTTAGGACTGTTTCAACAAAGGCTCGTCAAGGTTTCCTGGCAACTTGTCATCAATTGTCCTCACTTCCGTGTCACGGTTTCAATTGAATTATTGCAGCCTTGCCAAGATGGATGAAGGGAATCCCGCGCTTCTTGTCCTCGCTCTTCGGTTTTACGAAGGCCGACCTTACCGGTAACCCCCCCCCCCCCCGCCCCCCCGCTTCCACCTGCTCACTTCATCACCGACAACCAGCGGTCTGTACATGATGAAATGCCCTGAAATTCTCTTCCCCGCCCCTCCTCACGGAGGTTCCTGCCCCAGGGTGCCCCGCGGGGGGAGAGAGTCATGTCAATTTTGCATGAAGGAGATTTCATTTTGGTTTGCAGATTTTCTTTTTTTTTTTTTTTTTAATCTTAGCGCTGCTCTTCGGCACTGATTGATACCGCCAGATTGAACCGAACGCGATTCTGAAAGGAAGTTAAATCATTCGATGATATTTGGAGAGGATTTTATCAGGACGACCCAGTTCACTTAAACGTGACCGATGTCGTCCTTTTCATGGCAATAATTACATTTGGTTAGCGCCAGTGGAACCTTTTAAAATCCACCCATCCATCTTGTATAACACGTGTCCTCTTCAGAGTCAAGCCGATCCTCGCTATGCCGGCAACGATTAGTGACAGCCAGAACAATTAAATGCTCGAATTAACGTGGTTCGCCACCACTTGTCAGTCAATCAGCGCAATAGCTTTCCGTTTCAGATTCCATACTGAACAAGTACGTTGTGTGAAAAAATAAAGACGGATCATCGTTATTACAGTGACAGTTTTTGGGACTGCGCAGTGAAATTTCCAAATTGGGAGTTTGGGTGCAATGAAGAAATGTGCCTCATGTCAAACAATTTGGAGTTCAACACGAATTTTCCGAAAAGGTAGACCTCAAATCAAGCAGATCTCAAAAGTCTTTGCCATGTGAATGGTTAACTTCTTTTTACACTTGTATTCCAATATTAACTATTTTTACTTTATTTTTTTGGACAGTTGAGTATATTAAAACATTCACATTGTGCCGTTTATTGTCAAATGAGAATGGATTATTTAAATTGAATTAAATTCAACAGAACATTGGTTCACTATAAAATGTAGCAGAACGGCAGCAGCGCTTGAATAAATATTGTTTGCTTAATATGCAACCAACCCCCAAAAAAAATCTATGCAAGGAAATTGTGGTTTTAAATACGCTAGACCGTGGCTGTTAGCGTTGCAATTTTTATGGATTCAATGTACTAATGTGTCCTTCTGGCCGTGGCGGTCTGACCAGCCAGCCTTGAATCAGTTATGCAAGATCTGCGCGGAGGAAACGTTGACAGCCTCCCCCAGGAGTCATTAAACGGACCTTATCAGCTCGCGCGTTGCGATCCTTCTCCTTTGCCCTCCTCGGCAGCAACGGGTCACGTTCATTCCTCATGTGGAAGCACTCGGCCGGCATGTAAAAATATCGTTTAACAGAGCTGGCCGAATGTTATTT
Source organism: Hippocampus guttulatus (assembly GCF_054856545.1). NCBI lineage: Eukaryota > Metazoa > Chordata > Actinopteri > Syngnathiformes > Syngnathidae > Hippocampus > Hippocampus guttulatus. Next base: position 2,169,068 of record NC_141283.1, on the reverse strand, counting down.
TTATTTTTTTTAAGTATTAATGCGAACTAAAGTGGTTAACCTGAAGTGACGAGACAGTGATACCAATTTTGATGATTTGCGTGTATAACAGAATATCCATTCGAAAATATTACCGATGTTGCATAATGGGCAAGCCGGCTTTGCTTTTGAGGCGTAAATAAATTCCAAATTGTGCCACTTGAGGTGTTTGATTTGGGAGGTTCCACTGTGCGCGAATGCCGCGTGTCTTTCACAGCCCTTAAAATTTCACAAACACAATTGACAGTCTACTGCAATCGATAAATGTATGGAAATGAATGGCTCTGCTGCTAATCTTTGCGCACGATCCGATTTCAGACTCGCAGCCCCCCCGACCAATTGCCGTAAGTGTGTTTTTTTTTTTTTTTTTTTTAAATAAGATTGAGATTTGTCCATTAGCGTTGCAGATGCGGTCTTGGATCTAATAATAGGATACGGTTCATGTATAAAAGATGCACTCGTTCATTTGGGAAATCACTCCGATCGTCATTCTTGGAAAGTGCCTCATTTGTTATTTATATTTGTACAAATACGGTACTGTATATGCGGCGCCTCTGTTGCGTTCATCCGGACGAAGAGTGCATTCTCTGAATGATCACTGAGTGGTATTCCGCTGCGAAGAAACAGAATTATGTAAAGCTTTGTGCTCCCCGTGTCCAGTTCTAATCCATATAATCATGAAAGTAACCTTTCAACAAAAGTGCAATTTGTGCATCCTTGCGAGTCAGGAAATGGAGCAGCGAATACAGATGCTCTGCGCGCTGTTATTTCGTAATGTATTTGAACTGTTCTTTCTATTTGAGTTTGATATTGATACTGGACGCCAATTCGTATTATTTATTTATTTTTGGTGAACGTATCTACCCGGTGACTATTTTTTTTTCTCCATAATTGCTGGGTTATTTGTTGGGTTGCTTTTTAACCCTTTCATGCACCCTTTAATCAATACCGGGGCAGGCTTAGGTGTGAGATGTTTTCAACGTGGCGTGGTTGAGTCACGCGCATTATAGATTGGTGCAGATGTGGAGGGAAAGGGTGGACGGCGGAGAGCGGTCATCTTTTATGTGTGTCTGCGTCTCCGATGAGTCAGTCGTCTCTCCCCCCCAGGTTGTCTTCACTCGAATGCTGAGCTTGGAGCTAGGGGATCCTCACTGGTGAAAGATCGAGCCGGGAGTTTTCGTTGAACTTGGAGCCACAGACCGGTTACGCCCACGACTGGTTGCCAATCAGTGGCGGAGTCGGTATCCAAATTGTAACCCAAAATGGACATCTCGTACTGTACCTGAACATCTGGCTTCCAACAAGCAAGGTAGTCACAAACGCAACATCGTAATGCTCTCTGGACTGAAAATATGAGAGCGGTGTAAACGTGAAGATTGGAAAACGAGTCTTAAAGGGGATATTTCCACATTTTGAGTCACCGACTGCAGTGCTGTAGTGTCGTGGTTCACTCGCCTGACTCCCGCGCAAGCAGAGTGAGGGGCGGGAGTTCCCCCTCGATGACGACGTGATTGTTTTGTCTCCGTCTCTACTCCGTTTTGAGTGTTGCGACGGGATTTCCTGGTCACACCGTCATGCGCTGTGACAAACCCATTTTTTTTGGGGTGAAACTCTGGTGATAAAACAACCTACCGGTACTTTTTTTTTAACTAGGTCGTTGCTGTCTATGCAACATCTCTCGGACCATCTGTTCACGCTCCACGGTTCCTCCCACTCAAGCCCCCCAGGCTAGCTGTTAGCTTATCTGGTAACTCAATGGAGGTAATTTCTTGTCCTTGTCATTTCTAACGTTGCGAGACTCGGAAGTCCATCTTACTTTGAGCTTCGCGCTGTTGCCCCGATGTCATTACTCGTTCACGTATTCTACCGTCACCACGAATAATTGAATCGTTTCCCCTTAAAGGGAAAGTGATCCACGATCGGAATTGAAAGTGGTGGGAGTGATGTAATTATTGGCCCGTTTGCTAGATGACCTTGCTTGCCGCCGTGTAAAGCGCTGGCTCTCCCGATTGATACCTTTGAAAATGAGATCCCCTGAGTTTTTTTTTTGTTTTTTTTTTGGGAAGCTTGGTTTTGCCACAAAATGTGACTAGAAAATGTCAGGAAAGCCTACGAGAACAGCCCAGTTGAATCGGAAGCAGTTGGCAGGATCTTGAGTTGTACGGGTTATGGTTCACGTTATAAGAGTGAAAACGATTTGAAATGATTTTTTTTTTTTCGATTAAGAAATCTGGCATTTGAACAAGGGGTGTGTAGACGTATCTACTGTAGCTGCTGGTTATGGATGCCTGCCCCCTCACCTCCCTAATCAATTTTTTTTCAAGCACAAATGTCTGTGCATGTGCCTGCCGTATTTTTTTTAAAAAAAAAAGGGGGGGGGGGGTCCTGATGGAGTAAACCTTCACCTCATAACCACTTCCTGCTTCCCCCCCACCTCACCCCCAACTTTCATGTCCTCATCCTCCTCCGCTCCCCGCCTCCCTTCCCGCTCTGCTTATCAGCGCTCTGAAATTCTCTCCAAAGCGAGCATGGCGTGGGTGGGCGGCTGGCAGCCTCGTATGAAAGCGTTCCCCGTCCGTCGATGCGGCGCCGCGCGGCGAAGAGGCTCAATTAAAGGAGCGAGAAGTCGACAGGGGGGGGGGGGGAACGAGAGGAGGACGGGCGCTAGGGAACGACCGACATGGCCTGAGATGTCCCAATGTTTATGGCGCGGCGTTATTCCTTTGTGTGTGTGTGTGTATGTGTGTGTGTGTGTGTACAAAGCCACAAGACATGCAGATCGACACTTTTATGGTGAGATGCATACAAACACATCAGCCTCCCAAATAGCTCTAAACTGGCAGGGCCAATCTCACCTCACTGAGCCGGTGTGTGATGACTCACCGGGGAGCAGCTCGAGAGAAGCCTCTGGTGCTTGTGTGTGTCAGGGAGGGATGGCGGGGGTGGGGGGGGGGGGGATGGGGGGGGCGTAGACTTGTCACCAGCTGTTGCCTACTCGGCCTGATGCGGAAATCGCCGACCAGCAACGAGGTGCGAGCGGATCAACACGTTTTCCTTTTGACCCCTGCGCGTGCGCCTTTGAGTGTATTAAGTGCAATATCCGCCGACTCGTTATCGGGGCGGGGGGTGTCGCTACAGAGACCTGCGGGTACCTCTGTTCCCCCCCCCCCCCCGCCCACTTCCGAGGGGACGTTATCGGGGCTCAGCTGGAAGCGTCTTTGTTCAAACCGCGGCGGACGCGCTCGTCGAAACAACCCGCAGCCGTCGTCTGAGGGCTGACGTCGGCGTCCCTCCCGCACGCGTCATCCCCAAATATTTAGAGGAGGCGGCCGCAGAAGAACAGAGCCCCCTTGTCAAAGTCGTTTTGTTTCGACGCGGTGGCTGTCTCGATTCGCTTTGTAAAAATGATCGGATTTAGCGGTATCTCAGATCGGTCGCTCGTTTGTACCAACGCCGAGCGGCGACGTCATCGCTCAGAGTTGCGCGACCTTTAGCCCCCAAAATACTGTTCGCTAACATGTTTATTGATCTCGGCCATTCATCGGGATTATCGACCGAAAGATTGATTCATGTGTGTTTGTTTTGTTTGGCAGGTAGAACAATCGCTAACCCCGCAGGCATGATTTAGGGCGGTCTCTTTCGGGACACTAACACCCGTCGGCACCTCGTGGTCGACCCCCTATGAACACATGAGAGGGAAGGAACACAGACAAACCATGAAAAAGATATACATTGGCAAAACCGCCTCAAAAGTCCCCCGAAACGGCGGCAAACATCTGAAAAAGAGGTAAGCCAATCGAATGGAATCGCACCGTCTTTGCCACCTGTCCTCATTTTTTTTTTTTTAAATCTGTTTGTCCACTCATCCGCCCACGAGGTGTCTCCTCTCTCTCTCCCCCCTCATCCAGTCACACAAATGCATCGTCTGCCAAAGCAGGAGTCACGTTGCCTTCGTCATCCTCTTCGCCCCGAGTGAGAGCACTCATTTACGTCTGACTCAGCTCCCGCTCGCGGCCTCGGTCACTAATGGGACGCCGTTCCCGCCGTTCCCTCGAACCCACTCTATGTAAATTCATCCCATAGCCAACAACAAACACCCTGTATTCCCGCGCCGATGCCGGGTTGAAAGGGAGGTGAGGCGGTTGGAGGTGGAGTGCGAAAAAAGTCACTTGAGACTTCGCTCACAAGTCTGCTCCGCATTCGTCTCTGACTGGGTTGCAAATGTATTAACAATTAGGGCAACTGCCTGGAGAGTTATAAGTCGGCCCCCCTACCATTTAAATTTAGAGAAAGCGATTATATTAATGAGGTTTTTTTTTTTGTTTTGTTTTTTTGTTAGGAGTATAAACATTTGGTGCAGGGCCGCGCTGGAAGCAAAGATGTTTAATTGTGTCAGAGTAAATAACAAGCGCATCCAAACTAGGCTGTTCAGCTACTCGGTTGAAATGCTGTTTGAATTAAAGCACCTTATATAACGGCGGCTCTCTTGAGGCACTTTTCTTTCAGGACAGCCAAACTCTCTAGTCCTATTTATGAATACATAGGAGATAAATCCCCCCGTTGGCGAGCAGCTCACGACACCTCCCCTCTCTCTGCTGGAGTCGAACTCGACTCATTGAGTTTCCAAGAGAGAAATTAAAAAAAAACAGAGAGGTGGTTGAGGGCTTGCGGAGCAATCGGAAATTGAGGGGAAGGTGTCGCGTTCGTGAGACATATCAGTGGAATCGGACTGAGCAGACCCAGATGGAGAAGTGGCGCTTAGTGCGTCATGGGGGGTGGGGGGGGGGGGGGAAACAAAAAAAAAAACGACGGCCTGCTATGTGATGTCATCAAACATAAAAGGGGGTTTTCACATGTTTGGTTCAAACCATTGGGACCGATTTTCAGTTTCACCGCACTTTCCTTGGGCCCGTGGTGGCTTAATTTATTCACCCTCAAACTATTTTTGTGCTTGTTTGTTCTGTGCGACTGCTGAAAGTAAGCATCAAAGGTGTGGTGCAACTGTGCTATTCTGCATGCTTTTGTTTTGAAGGTCTGATTTGTACATGGATGTGTTAACTGTCGATGTTGCCGGGCAGACCAGGAGGCTTTTCTTTTTTTTACCTTTCTTTGTGGGTAAAAGCTTTCACTGTGGAACCTTTTCACACGACTTTGAAAATGCTTTCTTTGAATGAACGTGCGAGAAATGAGTGGCTGAGTCACATTTTCACTTTTTTAACCCTGGAGAACCCAAAAACCCCTTTCTTCTTTGGAAAATGATGAATTTTACATTAACTCATTCAGTACCAGCCAATTCTGGACCAAGTCTGAAAAGACGTTTAAAGACGTCTTTGGGAGTGAATGAGTTAAATGACATGCTATATGTTCACTGAACACCAAAATATTTTCAAATATTGAATGCTTTTATCCTCGTTTAGGATGAGGGCCAAATTTGACCCTTTGGGATCTCCAGGGTTAAAAAAGTGATAAATTGCGGTGGAGCAGAAAACTGGCACCCCCAAAACAGGTTCCACCGTGCTGTGAGTCCTAATTCTTAAAAGCCAGTAGGCGTATTGCCCCAAGAACATCGTGTACAGATTTGAAGGCACAAGGGACCATTGGAGTAGGGGTCGATCTCAGCATCTCAACCTAATGCTGATAAATGCAACGCTGACATAGCGTCGGCCCGTAGCGAAGGAGGGGGGGAGGGCCGTGTTGCCAAAAATTTAGTGAGTCAACTCACTGCGGTTTAAATGCACCGGTAGGATTTGTGCCCGGTGAAGCGGCTTTGTTTCTGCAGATCCTGTCCAGCTTGCAGCATACAGCATTTTGTCTTCAACACGTGTAGCTGCTTCTATGACTTGCGCATACGTCACCCCCCCCTCCCTCCCTAAAATAAAAAAGAATAAACCAACTACTTTCTGCAATCTATGGCATGAATATTAATGAGATGCCCTGTGGATGATCCCTCCTCTCCATGCGACCGGTGAGCGCTGAAAAGAGGGCCTCTCCATCTCGAGCCTTTTGTTACCTGACGTGGTTATTAGGGAGAGAAATGAGGCACGGGAGTGAAAAGAGCACGCGAGCGCATCTCTATTCGTTTGTTATCCGGGCCGCAGATAGTCATTAGCTTCCTTCCTCCAGCTGTCCGTCAATACGGGCTCCATTAGGCCCGGCCGCCCGCGCTCGGATCCATGGCGGCGGCCCACGTTTCCTCATTTCCCACGTACGCTTGCCCTTTCATTAGATTGAGGCAGCGCCGACTGCAAAAAAATAAAAAATAAATAAAATAAAATGAAAAAAAATTCCACACGGCGTATCCCGACATCTCGGCCTTCACGTTCCATTCGCGTGATGTATTAAAGAGTTTACAGCTCATATTTCACCGTTAATGATTAGGTTTCTCTCACACTGGCTGTCAGCTTTTAATTCCAAGAATCAGAAACGCCGCTTATGGTGTGTCTGCCTGCATGCGCACGCCATTTTTCTGCTTGAAATCGCCCTCTCCATCGCCCCCCCCCCCCCCCCCCCCCTTGCACGGCTGTCGGTCGGATACGCGCACCTCCCCGTTCGTTGCTTGAGGAAATTTGACGCGATAACTCGATTTATGTGTGTGCGCAGCTCATTGCTGGAGCAGAAAGAAGACCTGCGGAAGCGACTTTCCTACACCACGCACAAGCTGGAGCTGCTGCAGAGCGAGTTTGACGCCACCCGGCAGTACCTGGAGACCGAGCTGCGCCGCGCTCAGGAAGAGCTGGATAAGTTTACCGATAAGCTTCGCAGGTTTGAACATTCTAACTGGAAGAATGACCCTGAATCGGTTGCCAGCCAATCGCAGGGCACACAGAGACCACGCCCACACTCACAGCTAGGGACAATTTAGAGCGTCCAATCAGCCTGCCATGCGTGTTTTTGGAATGTGGGAGGAAACCGGAGCACCCGGAGAAAACCCATGCGCATATATGAAACTTCAAATGCATGCCGCAGTGGCTGAAGAAAGATGCGAGGAGGGAAAACGCTGAATGATCAAATGCGGGCGGGCTACGCTTTCCTGCAGTTTATTTTTGTCTCCGCTTTTGCTTCAGGAGGCAGCTCATGCCCGAGTGTATAGATAAAAATAATTGTCCAAACAGTCAGATATGCACATTTATTCGTAAGATTGACCCAATGTATTATTATTATTATTTTTTAAACGGTGCGCTTGTTTTACGCCAGCTCGCGTGATTGTGGATAAACAATGTACGTTGTTAACTGTGCGCTTTAGGATTCAAAGCAGCTACTCCGCACTGCAGAGGATCAACCAAGATCTAGAAGAGAAGATTCACCGAGATGTAAGTAAGAAGTGAAATGCTGCAGCGGGTAGTGTAATACCCGATGCCTTGACGTTAATTAGGGCTTATTAAAGATGGTGCGTCGTCCTCCAAAGCGTAGTGTGTGACAGCAGCCCCCCCCCCCTCCCCCATTGTTCCTCCGTTCAACACACCTCGCCTCATCGGCCAGACCAGAAAAGATGTTAATCAGACAGTAAACCCGCGTGACCTTCGGGGGGGGGGCTTTTGCTTTTAATCGGCGGTGGCTAAACATTGTTACGGCACACGGCGGTGTCATCGGCGAGATGTTACATCACATTGCAACACCGGCGGGATAATCGCTTGGGCTCCTTAAAATAGGAGAGGACCGGCGAGTGTTTTTATGCATGAAATGAAAATTCGACGTTTTGAAACTCGGAACTGCAGTCGAGGTGACGCCGAAACGCTCACCTGTCATCTTGTCAGTCGCAGCACCATGACGACGAAAAGCGGGCGCTGAGCAGAGAGATCATCGTCCTCAACAACCACCTGATGGAGGCCAAGCTCACCATCGACAAGCTCCAAGAGGACAATGTGATAAGACACTTTTTTTTTTTTTTTGATTTTCATCACCACGGATGACGATGATGTCACAATTGCATGAGGCTTCCATCATATCCGCTTCTCGGTTGATAAGAATAATCGCATCTTGATGCTTCTCGCTCCGTAGGACGTCTACAGGAAGGATTGCAACCTGGCCGCTCAGCTTCTCCAATGCAACAAATCCCTGTACAGGGCCCAACTCTCCGAGGTGAGCCTCCACCCAAATAAAACAAAAAGGGGGGGGGGGGGGGGGTGAGGTTTAAAAAAAATTCATAAATGTCACAACCGGTTGATGTGTTAAACCCCGAAGTGCTTTTCGGCTGACAAAACAGCAAAATCTGCTGGCTGATTAGCACAGCGCCACCCCACAGTTCAATTGTACTTGTCGCACGTATCGACGTGGTCTCGTTAGGACGCCTCTTTGCACCGCATCAGTCTCACGCACGTGACAAAGCGCACATGAGATTATGGAACCCCCCCCCGCTGCTGTGATTGGAAATTGATTGCGCAGGACTGACAAAGTACAACCAGTATGCACACAAAATGACGTATCGAGAAAAAGTTCACGATTACATCAGAGGGGTCTGAGGCTGTCCATGCGCACGTGGTAACTGATAGATCGGCAAAATTATGGCATCACGACTGACTTGCATCACAATAACTGCCCAATCCGATCAGTGTAAAGTCTACTTTGGAATCTTAACTCATTCAGTACCAGCCAATTCTAGACCGAGTCTGAAAAGACGTTTAAAAACGTCTTTGGGAGTGAATGAGTTAATGACCTGGGCATGTTTTTTTTTGCTCTCAGCTACCTACTGACTTTCAGGAGCGACTGACTATGCACATGGAAGAGCCTCCGGTCTGCCGCACATACTCGGACTCCGTGCCGGCCTCGCTCATCGGGCAGGTGCTCGAGAAGCCCGAGGAGGCGTGCAGCAGCAGCCAAGCCTCGCGCTCCCCCAGCCCTCATACGCCGGACCACGCTTTTGTTCTGGAAACGTTGGCCCAAGGTGGGGAGCGCCTGGGTCTGCGCGCGGCCTACAAGTCCGACTTGTACAGCAGCGACACGGCCCTTTACTGCCCCGACGACCGGCATCGGGAGCGCAGGCCCAGCGTGGACCTTCACGGTCAGAGGAAGCTCCTCTACGAGCCGCAGAATTCCACCGACAGCAACCCGGAGGATTGCCCCGTGGGCTTGAGACCCTCTTTTACCCAGGAGCGCTTTGCCGAGTTCCCCCCCTTGGGGGTGGGCTCCAGCTCCTACTCCAGCTTCAGCGGAGGGGGCTCGGAAGACAAAGCCAACGGCCCGCCGAGCAGCGCCGCTTCCTCCCCGCGCCAACACACCCTCTACATGGATTGGAGGGATGCTGGGGACTACGAGAGAAAGAGCGACTCATCCTGGGACAGGGATAGTCCCAGAGGGTTCGGTAACAATCATCCCTTCCAGCAGATGGAGATGATCCACCAGCAGAACAGCAGCTCGCCCGTGTACAGCCGCACCATGTCCTCCTGTTTCAGCGAGCCCTACGAGCCCCTGCCTCAATCGTCTTCCCCGAGCGTCGCCTACGGTGACAGTCGCCGAGGAAGCACCCTGGCCCCCGAGGAGGAGGAGGAAGAGGAGCTGATCGGAAGATGGCGGCAGCTCAGCGCCGAAGACTTGAGCTCGCACTCTTACCGCAGTCCCGGCCGCGCTTCGCCGTACAGCTTCTCCGAGCAGCACTTCTCCGTGAGGCCGGCCAAGATACGTCTGGGCCCGCTCTACAGCAGCTTCCAGGAAGGGGCCGACTACTACGATCAGCAGGCAGCCGGCGGCATGCAGGATCCGGTGTGGGTGGCTGCGAGTCCGGAGTGCAGCCCGGTGCTCCGCCAGGCTCACAGCCAAGCCCGCTTGTACGAGGACAGCCAAGGCTCCGAGCACAGCCTCTACCACCCGGGCAGCTCCAAAGACCGAGAGGGCAATGAGGCAACCGGAGGCCAAAGTGCCGATTATGGGGAGCAAAGTCCCAACAGCTCCACCGAATCCCTCAACCACCGGTCCATGGAGATGGCGGCGGAACTTCAGCACTACCAGGCGGAGATGCACAACCTGTCCGCCCAGGTGAGCCCGTCGTCGCCGCCAACGGCCCCACCGCCTCCGCCGCCGTACCACCAAAAATTTGCCTCTCTGGGACTTTCCCGGAAAGACAGCCTAACCAAGGCACAGTTGTACGGAACACTCCTCAACTGACGGACCTTGAGAGGAAAAACGGGAATAGAAGCCACAGAAGTGTATGTGTTGTGAACGTGACTGGTGATGACTGGAAAGTGAGAGGCCTCTCTACATCGTAAGAATGTGTGCAGCGGTACCTTGACTTACAGGATTAAAAAGAAAAATCCAGTCGATTTTTCACATTGCGAGCCAAAATTTAAATAGCATCCAGCTTCACATACGACATTCTCTTTCCTTATGTCTTATATTTTTAAATATTGCACTACATTTTTTTTTTAAATTAAAAACACAACATGGGTGTTTTTTGCGGCACCGGAATGTCATTTCAATGGTGGTCACTGAATTAATCAAACCTGTAAATCAAGGTACCACTGTATTTATTCTATATTTATTGAGTAGAAAATGACAGATATTTTTTTGTATGTAGCTATTCAAATGACAATTTTAGTCAACCTGAAACTTGTACATACACAAAGTAAAAAACGGCCAATACTATCTATTAAAACAAACGCACCCTTAACTTGACGCCTGTATAAACAGCATTGGCCTTGTGTACCAGTCACAGTTAATTAACAAACAGTGACAAATTAGCTCCGTTTTTTTTTTCTCCTTTGATTGAATTTGACAGTCTCGGTTGGTGTTTTATATTGTTATTGCTGGAATGTTTTGACATGTGAACATCTGTCTCGACAGTTTGTTTTAGTTCTTCTCTTAATATAAGGACACAAAATTCCTGCAACTGCCAAGCACCCACTTTCGACCTCTGATTCGGACACCGACACCTTCATCAAGACTATATAACCTTTGTTCCTTTTATTAACCATGCATGATTAGATATTTTCGGTTGTTTTATTGGATCAATAAAAGCACAAAGTATGCAGATGATCCTTGATTGTTTAGACCTAAGACGGCGTGTGTTGTATTTGGGGCCGGATCAAGGTTTGATGATTATATTTGACAAAAACTAACCAAATAACTAAAATAGTGAAAGAAAAAAAAAGTTGCGTCTCTTCCCTCAAACTGACGCGCCTCAACATGAACCACTTCCTGGCCCTCAATGCAACCCTCAAATGTAACAGCAGGTGGCACAATAACTAAACAAATATGCAGTCTGTCATTTTTACTATCATGCAGAAAAGGTACATTATTTGAATATTATTTCAATATTACCATGAACTTAGAATCACAACAGAGTCAGCTTTATTAATTTTTTCTTACAATTTTATTATACAATAGAATGAAACCAAAGATCAAAACCTGTTTTTGTCGCAAACGCAAATTGGTGAGCACTGTCAAAAACTGCAATTTAAAAATAAATCCAAAAAAATCAGCGAAACGGCAACGCCTTGAAAGGTGAACTGCATTATAGCACGGTTTCACTGTATAGAACCTTTTCATCAAAAAGTTTTTTTTTAAATTCTATTTTTGCTTCTTGTACTCTATAATGGCCTGATGTCACAATACCTTTTGTCCACGTGGTGAATGTAAGAACATTACTACTTTTTGTGTTGCAGCAACCTCCCATTTATCCCCCCCCCCCTCTTCCATCCTATTGTTCTGCTTCTGCCTATACAGCACATGGTACACAAAGCACTTTTATTTCTTTGCCCCTTTATTGGCACCCTCCGGTGGGGGGGAAAAAAAGTGCACATTTGTCAAGTTAAACAATATGTTACATTCTTCACGTTTTTCTGGGGAAACAATGATGGAGGGAAACGTGGTGACTCAGCGAGGTGAGTATGTTTGTAATTCCTCGACGTTACGTGACTGCGAGGTGTCGTCAAAAGGGTGAGTGCTTTTACAATATTTTCGTTGGATGATGACTTCTCGAGTGACTGCTGTAATTTGAAAATGTGACGGTGGTTAAGGATGCATTGCAGAGAGGCCAATAAGATGTCATTTTCAAGACTTGAATATAACTCGGCACAACTTGAATATTTCATCGGCTGAGTATTGGCAATCTCACTCTTATTGTCTCCACTGGCTTCGTAAAATCCAATCAGTCCTCGAGTCCAACCATCCTCATGCTTACATCCCACAGTTTCTTAGCCGCTTGTTCGTCCGTGGCCTTCGCAAGCAGCTCCTCTTCCTCGCAGTTTGCAAAGCACTTCCCCGACACCCCCTCCACCTCTGGCGAGCAGGCCAGATAGAGAGGCGTCTGCGCCCCCGCCAGCGGACTCTTGAAGAAGAGCAGCGATGCCAGGTAGAAGAGCGGCTTCGCCAGGAGGGGGATGCGAACGTGCCTGCCCAGCCTGGTCCTCACGATGCCAGGTGTGAGCGCGTTGACCGTCACCCCCGAGCCCTCCAGCCGCTGCGCCAGTTCAAGTGTGAACAGCAGGTTGGCTAATTTACTCTGACTGTAGCAGAATGCCTTGTTGTATTTCGTCTCGCTGTTCAGGTCGTCAAAGTTGACGCGGCCGTACTTGTACAGTTTGGAGGACACCACCACCACGCGGCTAGGGGCGGAGCTCTTGAGGAGGTCGAGCAGCAGGTGGGTGAGCAGGAAGTGGCCCAGATGGTTGACGCCGAGCTGCATCTCAAAGCCATCCTCCGTCTTGGAGTAGGGACACTGGTACACGCCCGCGTTGTTGACGAGGACGTCGATCTTGGGTTCCTCCTGATGGCTCATAGGCAGATATGCTTTAATATGCGAGATTTGTTTTAAAAGCAATAAGAAATAAAAATAGATTGAATCGTAACAAATTATATCAAACCAACCTTCGACCCACCATTATCATAGGTTACCCTTATGGCCATAATTAAGGCAACAGACCACAAATTAAATTTTCCGATTTACCAGAAGGCGCTGAAAAGAGCGAAATTAGAAAAATATTAAATAAAATGAAACCTGGGTCTCTAATGGGAGGGCCTATGGGATGTAAATAAAAACCTAGCCAGTCTGTTACCTATCGGGACCATGGACAGCTCACAAGAACTGCACCTCTGGTGTCAGCATTCTTAAAAACGTAATTTCTGTGAGTGAAGATGCGGATTCGTGACAGCTCACCTCTTGAATCTCTTGACAAAATTTACGAACCGATTGAAGCGACGCAAGGTCCAGCTGTTTGATGACCAACTCCCCGAGCTCTGTGTCCGAATGTCCCCGGATGTCCCGGGCCGCCTCGGCGGCGCTCTGGCGGTCCCGGCAAGCCATGATGACCCGGGCCTGGACTTTCAGTAGCTCACCGGCTAGGGCCTTCCCGATGCCGCTGTTCGCTCCGGTCACGATGACGGTCTTACCTCGCATCATGCCCGCCGGGTACTGGAGCAGCTTGAATGCGTTCTGTCGCGGGAACAAGCGGCGCATGACGAGCAGGACCCCGCCACCGACGACGGCGGCGATGAGGACCGCAGTGGCCATAGAAGCACCGAAAATAGTGTAAAACCAGTCGCGTCGTGTTCGGAAGGAAGTGACAAAGTGAGCCCAGGACTAACCCGGATGTAAACGCGGAAGTAAATCGAGGATATAAAATCGCTGCGCTAAAAAAAATCACTCGTAGCGTATTTTAACAATTGCTTACGTCATGTAGTAATGTCTATTTGTAAATAGAAAACGGACACGTTTTTATTCGTTTTAATATAGAAAGACCAACATTGAAATGCAACTTGATTTTCTTGTTTGATTTGTAGGACGACTACTAACAGTTAGATTTTTATTTCTAAAACAACGATAGAACGTAGCACGAGATACAAATGAAAAAAAAAACAGCTCGTGTTTTTGTTTTGATTCCCGGAAGTTTTCATATACAGCATTTCTCATCCTGACCAACAGATGGCGACAACGTCGCGTCAGAAGACGATTTTTAGTTTCCTCTTTACACTAACATTGTGATTGTTGTACACTAATTGTGTTTTGTCATGAACAAACATAAGTTTACTGACTAACGACACTCCCGCAATACTTGAAAGACAATATATTGTTTTCAGAACAAGTCAGGGCCCAGAGAGCAGGCCTCAGTGTCAAATATCACCTGCCATTGCACCTCTAAGCGCCAAATAGCAAACATATATGGGCTGATCATGGGTTCATTTTAAAACTTGCTTTGCATTGACTGTATCCAATCTATTGTTCTGTGATATGTTATCAGATAATATGCGATCCTATTACGAGAGCGCAGTTTTGTTTTGCATTAAGCAGTGCTCCTTACTTCCCTTGTACTTTGCGGCTTTTATTCTGTATATGACTCACATGGATATCACTAATGCAAAGAAGCAAGCTTTCTCTAATGTTGCTCTGGGAATTAATTGAGAGAGCAAGAGAGCGAGAGAGCGGGCGAGAAACATTTCCTGTGGCCTTGCCATGTTTCCAGTTGGGTAATACCTCCTGTTTTTCTAACTGTTTGCTTCATTTCCTCTCTCTCTCTCCGCAGCTGACGGCTGAAATGAGGACATGTGGGAATATGGGTCGCAAAAATGCCAAAACTCATCCTTCTGGACTTTAAAAGATTTAGATTTGAACACCTCCTCGAGAATGCATTTTTTTCTCTCTTTCATGCTTCTGTTTGTCACTAGTGCGAGCTCCGTTTCAGAAGGTAAGAATATCTTTCATTTTCAAAGCTTAAAGCGACAATGCAGAAGTGCTGAGGAAAATCTGTCAGGCGGCGACTGTTGAAAATTAGAGTTCCTTAAACACATATGTTTTATTTTGTTTTGCTGTTTTGAATTCTATTTGGTGGGGACTGCACTGTGATATAGTGGGTAGCCTTAATTCATTAACGGCATAACAATCAGGCACCTGATTGCTAGCGCCAGCACAATCGTCAATCGAGTTATGGCATACGTTTTTCAAATGTGTTAAGTTGAGAAAAAAAAACGATGTTGTGGGCGGATTCTACCCCGTTTGCTAACCCCCACAGGGCAGAGCAAGAAATTGTGCGATGTCACCCCCAAAGATCTGTACATCCAAGTGGGATCCGATACTCAGATCGTGTGCGAGAGCTTCTGTGCCCGCGGTAACGTGCACTGGACGCTGGACAACAAAGTTGTGGACGAAAGCTGGTCCCACGCCGTTAATTCCACTCACAGCATCGTGTCCCTGAGGAACTTCACCCAGCCCAAAGCCACCGTGCAGTGCCACCGCGACGACACCGGGGAAGTGCTCGGAGGGACCACGGTCAGAACGTACTGTAAGACCCTGCCATTTATTTTTGGTTTCATTATACCGGGGGGGGGGGGCATTCCAGAAAGCAGATTATATGCGAAAACTCAAATTTAATTGTTATACTTTAAATAAGCCATCATTGAATCACCTCGCACACTTTGTATTGAGATACATTTTTTTTAACCTCCTTTCTGGGATTCTGCCCCCCTCCTGGCGTGGGCAAAGAAAGATGCAATAATCGATGTGCTTTTTTTTTGTTGTTGTCGTTGTTGTTCTTCTTCTTCTTCTCCAATATAGCAAAACCCACCAAAATTGGCTGCATCTGGCACTATAAAAATGCATATTCTGTGGGTGTACCCGAGCTTTTCACATGCGATTGGGAGCACGGTGCCCAGTACCCAAAGGAAATAAATTACACCGTACTGATGTGAGTTGAATATTTCCTCCAGGTTGCGAAAGAAGCCACGCGTGATCATAAAATGCACGTTGCTTTTCGCAGCTCTCGCTTAAACACTGCCCCGAAGGAAATCTGCAGCTCGCAACAATCCACAACGTGCACGTCCGACGATGTGCACCAGTCGGGGAACGTGACACTGGCGGGTGGTAACCACAGTGTTACGGTGAGAGCAAAGACCAAATATTGGGAGGTTTACTCTGACCTTTACAAATTTAACCCCCGTCACATATGTAAGTCACACCGACGTCACGATAAAATGCTTTAAATAAATAAATAAAATATAGTAGGGCTTGATTTAATGCTGCCGTATGATTCTGCTTCTTTAGTGCAAATTCAATCTCCAAAGTTGAACCTCCAGGCCATCTCTGGTCATCTGCTGGCGAAGTGGACCACGTCCGTGCCCTCAAAGAAACACGACTGTCAAGTTCGATATAACGAGGTACCGGAGACGCAATCTACATCCTGATTGCTCTCGTTGTCGTCTGACTTCAGCCCTTTTGTGTTTCAGGTTGGCGAGAAAAGGAAACCAGAGGTAACGTAAAGGGATGTCGACACGTGCATTCGTTGCGCTTCCCTTTATGATCTGCACGAGAAATCCATTTAAACAAAAGTGTTGATTTCACATTCGAGGCACAGATTTCATTTTCAATCGTGCCGCGATGTGAAACTGAGGTCGACAAGTAAATTCCCACGTCCTCGGTGCGGTCATCTGAGAAAAAGTCAATGTATGCAAATGACCGTATTTTCCGCACTATAAGGAGCACCTAAAAGCATTCATTCCATTTTCTCAAAAGCCGACAGTGCGCCTTATAATCCGTTGCGCTTTATATATAGATCAATATCCTGATTTATTGGACGTAGTACTTTAAATGTTTTTTTAAAGCGGTTGCGAAAGCAATCTAAATTCTATTATATTTAGCGTATCTCCACCTAGTGGATGCACAACCCAACTGCAATTACTATTGTAGCTTCGATTCTATGCGCCTAAAAAAGCGGTGCGCCCTATCTATGGAAACACTTGTAAATAGGCCATTCATTGAAGGTGCGCCTCATAATCCAGCGCCGTTTAGTGCGGAAAATACAATAATCTGATTTTGTTACGGAGAGCGGGGAATGAAATTACGCTTCATTTAAAAATAAAAATAAAAATACTGAATCTTTTGCTCAAAAATGTCTTTTCCCGGGAAGGTGCTCAATAAGACTTTGGAAGCAGGAGAAAAAGGAACTCTAACCATCAAAAACATCGAGTCCTGCACTTACTACAAAGTTTCAGTCCGCTGCGCTTGGGACAAAGCTCCCTGGAGCAAGTGGAGCCGAGAGGAAACCGTTCTGAGCCAACTCAACAGTAAGTTCCCGTCGAGAGAGTTCTTCGTTCAAAGTGAAAATGATGTGATACCTCGGCAGGGAGTGACGTCAAGCTGCGTCTGTGGAGGAAGGTAACTGACCCGGGAAAAAATGGCACGAGGAAGGTTCATGCCATGTGGAAGGTACGCAAGCTGGTCAATTCAATGCCCCACGTTGTCATCTCCGAATATCAACGCATTGTCCCCCCCAACAAAACCTCTCATAATATGCGGCTACTTCTTCTTCGCAGGAGATTCCGTCAGCGTGCCGAGGCACATTTACATATTTGATCCAACAGTCTCTCGACAAGGACAACGGGACTCAGGTCGACGACAGTCCCACTTTATGTTGGAATTCAACTTGTACGATACTTGTGAACGAAGACGCATACAGAGTCCGGCTCAGCGTCTTTGATAACGACACCTTCCTGGCAGAGGACTCGGTTTACGTTCCGGCTGTTGGAGAAAGTAAGTTTTCAGGGACTTCCATTTTATTTAGCCACGTTATGAACACCGCTGTGTGTTACCGTATTTTCCGCACTACAAGGCGCACCGAAAAGTCTTCGTTTTGTTCAAAGCTCACAGCGAGTCTTAAATTCCGGTGCGCCTTGTGCATGGTCATTACGGTAATGTGTCGACCCCCAAAATGGCTCCTTGCTGGAGACATGCTTACAATGTTTTAACTTGCTGTTGGTTCAGTGAACTGTGTCGCTGCTTTATTAAATAAGTTTTTGTTGCAGCTCCGAAAAAAGGAGTGCTGTTTTGTTTTTTAAAACGCACACTTTATTAATGGTTTTCAGTCGCAACAAATGCAGGTACGTCTTTGTCCGTCTCCGTGCCTCCTTTTCTAACGTTCGACTCGAGAGGCGTTCATGACCGCCTCCGAAAAATGTAAATTAACGATTCCTTCAATGAAACGGCGAATATTGAAAACAATGCATCAAAACAGAAAGTCAAGCGGGGAAATCTCAAAATAAATTCTATAGTCCCCCCGCCCCTACAGAATTTATTTTGTGATTTACTCATTTGTGAATACAGTCCACAACAAAGGGAAAAAAAATAAACACTTGTGAGACAGTCCAGTCCACAACATTTTATTTCCTGACATCTGATCGTTCCGTTGGAGCCACGCTCAAGGAAATGCCAAAATAAATTCTGTAGGGGGGCTATAAAATTTGAGATTTCTCCGCTTGATTTTCTGTTTTGAGGCACTATTTTCAATTTTCGGAGTTTCATTGAAGGAATCGTTAATTTACGTTTTACCACCACCGACGCTTTCAAGCGGGGTACATTCAACGTAGAATCTTTACCCCTGTCACTCACTATTCCTTGGTCAGCTCACATGTCAATCAGGACAGTTGTCCCACTTTTTTATGACTGATCAAATGTTTTTGATTTTCTTCTTTGGATTGTTCCAGCCAGCCTCCCTCAAGTTGCAAACGTGCGGACTTCTTCGACCGGCGACGGTGTTATTTTGGTCAGCTGGGACGCGCCTTCTCAGCTTGTCAGCGGTTACGTGATCGACTGGACCCACGATGAGCTTCGCTACCGCTGGAAGGAAAGCAATTCCACCAGCACGACGTTGTCGGGTAGGAGAGAAAATGCATGCGGGTTGGGGGGGGGGTTGGTGGGGTGGGGCCTGGAATGATGCGTTGTTTCCTAACCATTAGTCTAACGTTTCACGATCTTATCGACAGTGCATTAACAGGAAGAGGCTATTGTCTGCCAGTGACATTATTGTTAGTTGCACGCTACTTTTTAAAAATGAAAAGTTTCTCTCCCTTCCAGGTCTTCTGGATAAAAAGCCGTACAACGTCACGATCACGTCGCTGGTTGGCGACAAGACGGGCCTCGGCGCGCGGGTCTCGCGGATCTGCGCAACAGTCACGGGTTGGAATAAATCGCTCGGTGCGTCTCTAAGTACTCTGGGTTTGAGATTATTATTTTTTTATGTTTCCCCGACAGCGGCAGCAAATTTCTCCACCGTCAAGGTTGAGGTTAAAGACAAAAGCGCCCTTGTGAGTTGGGATATGGAGCATCCGGATGTCTGTAGCGGCATTATTGTCCACTACCTTGTTTTCTATGGAACGGGGCAGGGAACAAAGCTCAGTAAGTTGACTTTTGATCTTTTAGCCACTTGGTTTTTCCTTTCTTCGGAACATATCCAAGTTTCTTTTTGTCCCTTCCAGATGTCACGGTTAATGCTACGACACGGGAGATTCTTTTGAAGGATCTGCTTCCTTACACCCAATACAGCATGTATGTCAAGGCCGTGGCGCTGACGGGAGCGAGTGAAAGTAACGTCAGGCACTTTAACACAAAACGATTCGGTAAGTCACTTTTGGAATCGTTTCTGATGCTGGGAACTTACTTGACCTCTTGTCCCTTTGCATATTTGGAATCCCCTTCAACTCCCGTTACTTGTAAATGACTCACCAGCACCAGTGTGACTGATGGGGGGTCGGGGGGGGTGAGTGAAAGACTGGAGATGGAAAAAAATGAGACCAAGATGAATCCTTTCAAAACTATTCCACCATTAATGTGACCTACAACCTGTACAATCTAATTGAATTGAATTTTTAAATCTTTTCGAGGGGGTGGTAAAAATAAATCACTGAGATAATGTGCTTGCGCAACAATGCGCACCCTCATAAAACCAATCGGATGGAAACTAATGTGAATCTGGGGATAGGCACACGCGCCTGCCGCTATCAAGGTTCATGGGCGTAAGATGAAGTGTGAGGCCCCCAAAACTTCAGAAAATGAATTAGAACTGCTGAACTTTATATGGGATTGTGCAATCTGCTGCATGTGAGTGGGCCCTCGCACAATCGAATGCCATGATGACAAATGCGGTCTTCCTTTGACAGATCCGAGGTTCATCACAAACCTTTGCGTCGTCGGAAGCATCGTTATAGTCCTCGTGCTGTCGACCGGGTTGTGCTGCGCGATACAGTAAGTGTTTTCTATTTCTGACAAAAGAAATTCTGAAGGCTTGTTGGATCATGAAAATAGTTTCCGTTTTGATTTTCAGGCTCCTCGATCATTACAGGAATGACAAATGGTCATTTTTCTGTAACGTGTAGCAGACCTTCGCTTTACTTCGTTTTTAGGAAGCTTGGGCAACTTACACGTTGGAAAAAAAATGTCTGATTTCAACAACTGATCATTAACAAGGCGTTTCCATGTCTTCTAGGTATAGGAAATTCTTGCAGAAGCCTCTTCCGAACCCGGGCCTCAGTTCTGTTGCCCTGTGGCCATCAGGAGGCCATCAAAAGGTGAATTCAATTGAAGAGAAAGTATTAAAAGCATATGAAATTGGCAAAGGTGTCCACAACTTAAATTTTTTTTTTTTTTTTAAACGCACACTTTATTAATGGTTTTGACAGTCTCAACAAATAAAGGTACGTCTTTGTCCTTCTCCGTGCTTTCTCGTTTCTTTGAAGGAATCGATATTTTAAGTTTTTTGGAGGTGGTCATGAACGCCTCTCGAGTTGAACGGAAGGAGTGTAGCTCCATCTAGTGGATGCATTGTAGATTGCGTTTTATAATCCAGTGCGTCCAATACATGAAAAAAATTACAAATTATGCCATTCATTGAAGGCGCGCCTCGTAATCCAGTGCGCCTTTTAGTGCGGAAAATACGGTATTATTTTATTTTTTTGGGGGGGGGGGGCATCAAATAATGACAAACGCTCTGCCTCTCCCCAGGGGACTTTCCCTTTCCGACTATTCAACTATCCGCCAGAAAGCTTCTGTGCACACGTCTACACGGACGAATCCCAGCTGACCTCCACGCCGGACATCAACCGGGAAGACTACAGCTTCCCAGCTTTGACGTCAAAGCTGGCCGCGCACAATGAGAAAGCGAATGAACCTGAAGAGACGCCGACTCGGTCATCTTCCGGAGAATGTCCAACGCTGCTCCTTGAGGGCAGCGGTCAATTAAGCCCGTACCGAAGCCAGAGTTCTGTGGAAAGCCCCACCCAAAATACTGAGAAAGAACGCCAATGTCTGCTTCCAGTCAAACATCAGCAATTGACAGCATCGCTAGCTATGTATGTGACAGTGGATATGTTTGAACAAGACCGAGGCAAGTGAGAAAACGCGGAAAACATTTCATAAGATACGATGGTCATTCAATCAGTGAGGTGAAGTTTTCGGTATCAGGACATCTAAAACAAAAGCTTACTTTTTTTTTTCCCCTTCGACTTAGCCTCCCAGCGCTGTGACACACATTTCCCCATCTGAGCACAGGCTTCCATGTTGCCTCAGCGTAAAAAAAAATAAAAATCTTTGGATTGATGTCTTAGCTCATCTCTCAAAAACGTGTGTGGCAGACCAAAAAAAAAACAAAAAAAAACGTCCTGATACAGAATAAAAAATCGATATTTATTGAATGACCCTCATACATTAAATTATCTATCGTGTATATCATAATTATGTGCATGTTGAAATGCATCCCCAATTGAGACAAATGTTGTTGTGCAGTGATAACAGTGCAAAATATTTTATGCATGAACTCATGAAAGTCTATCTACTCTTAAAAAGTAACTCTGAATACCTGTGTATGTGCGTCGGCTCGAATTTAGTAAAACAGGATTTCACGATTTTCACAAACACACACACCAAGGGACAATTGAAGGGACGTTTTTAGCCGAAAAAAACGACCATCTATAGTAAGGCGTTTTTAGCCCAAAAAAAACGACCATGTATAGTAAGGCGTTTCGAGCCCAAAAAAAACGACCATGTATAGTAAGACGTTTTTAGCCCGAAAAAAACGACATAGTATAGTAAGGCTTTTTAGCCCAAAAAAAACGACCATGTATAGTAAGGCGTTTCGAGCCCAAAAAAAACGACCATGTATAGTAAGACGTTTTTAGCCCGAAAAAAACGACATAGTATAGTAAGGCTTTTTAGCCCGAAAAAAACGACATAGTATATAGTAAGGCGTTTTTAGCCCGAAAAAAAAGACAGTATAGTAAGGCGTTTTTAGCCTGAAAAACACGACAAAGTATAGTGAGGCTATTTAGCCCGAAAAAAACGACATAGTATAGTAAGGCGTTTTTAGCCTGAAAAACACGACAAAGTATAGTAAGGCGTTTTTAGGCCGAAAAAAACGACATAGTATAGTAAGGCGTTTTTAGGCCGAAATAAACGACATAGAAGGAATTTTTAGGCCGAAATAAACGACATAGTATAGTAAGGTGTTTTTTAGACAAAAAACCCACATAGTATAGTAAGGCGTTTTTAAGCCGAAAAAAAACGACACAGTATAGTAAGGCGTTTTTAGGCGGAAAAAAACGACATAGTATAGTAAGGCGTTTTTAGGCCAAAAACAACGACATAGTATAGTAAGGCGTTTTTTAGCTGAAAAAAACGACATAGTATAGTAAGGCGTTTTTAGGCCGAAATAAACGACATAGTATAGTAAGGTGTTTTTAGGCCGAAATAAACGACATAGTATAGTAAGGCGTTTTTAAGCCGAAAAAACGACATAGTATATATAGTAAGGCGTTTTTAGGCCGAAGAAAACGACATAGTATAGTAAGGCGTTTTTAGCCGGAAAAAACTACATAATATAGTAAGGCGTTTTTAGCCGAAAAAAAACGACATAATATAGTAAGGCGTTTTTAGGCCGAAAAAAACGACATAGTATAGTAAGGCGTTTATAAGCCGAAAAAAATGACATAGTATAGTAAGGCGTTTTTAGGCCGAAAAAAACGACATAGTATAGTAAGGCATTTTTAAGCCGAAAAAAACGACATAGTATATTAAGGCGTTTTTAGGCCGAAAAAAACGACATAGTATATATAGTAACGCGTTTTTAGGCCGAAAAAAACGACATAGTATAGTAAGGCGTTTTTAGGCCGAAAAAAACGACATAGTATATATAGTAAGGCATTTATAAGCCGAAAAAAACGACATAGTAAGGCATTTTTAGGCCAAAAAAAACCACATAGTATAGTAAGGCGTTTTTAGGCCGAAAAAAAACGACATAGTATAGTAAGGCGTTTTTAAGCCGAAAACAATGCCATAGTATAGTAAGGCGTTTTTAGGCCGAAAAAAACGACATAGTATAGTAAGGCGTTTTTAGGCCGAAAAAAACGACATAGTATAGTAAGGCGTTTTTTAGCTGAAAAAAACGACATAGTATAGTAAGGCGTTTTTAGGCCGAAATAAACGACATAGTATAGTAAGGAATTTTTAGGCCGAAATAAACGACATAGTGTTTTTAGGCTGAAAAAATCGACATAGTATAGTAAGGCGTTTTTTAGACAAAAAACCCACATAGTATAGTAAGGCGTTTTTAGGCCGGAATAAACGACATAGTATAGTAAGGCGTTTTTAGGCGGAAAAAAACGACATAGTATAGTAAGGCGTTTTTAGGCCAAAAACAACGACATAGTATAGTAAGGCGTTTTTTAGCTGAAAAAAACGACATCGTATAGTAAGGCGTTTTTAGGCCGAAAAAAACGACATAGTATAGTAAGGCATTTTTAAGCCGAAAAAAACGACATAGTATATTAAGGCGTTTTTAGGCCGAAAAAAACGACATAGTATATATAGTAACGCGTTTTTAGGCCAAAAACAACGACATAGTATATATAGTAAGGCGTTTTTAGGCCGAAAAAAACGACATAGTATATATAGTAAGGCATTTATAAGCCGAAAAAAACGACATAGTAAGGCATTTTTAGGCCAAAAAAACCCACATAGTATAGTAAGGCGTTTTTAAGACGAAAAAAAAACGACATAGTATAGTAAGGCGTTTTTAGGCCGGAATAAACGACATAGTATAGTAAGGCGTTTTTAGGCCGAAAAAAACGACATAGTATAGTAAGGCGTTTTTAGGCCAAAAACAATGACATAGTATAGTAAGGCGTTTTTAGGCCGAAAAAAACGAAATAGTATAGTAAGGCGTTTTTAGGCCGAAAAAAACGACATAGTATAGTAAGGCATTTTTAAGCCGAAAAAAACGACATAGTATATTAAGGCGTTTTTAGGCCGAAAAAAATGACATAGTATATATAGTAACGCGTTTTTAGGCCAAAAACAACGACATAGTATATATAGTAAGGCGTTTTTAGGCCGAAAAAAACGACATAGTATATATAGTAAGGCATTTATAAGCCGAAAAAAACGACAGTAAGGCATTTTTAGGCCAAAAAACCCCACATAGTATAGTAAGGCGTTTTTAAGACGAAAAAAAAACGACATAGTATAGTAAGGCGTTTTTAGGCCGGAATAAACGACATAGTATAGTAAGGCGTTTTTAGGCCGAAAAAAACGACATAGTATAGTAAGGCGTTTTTAGGCCAAAAACAATGACATAGTATAGTAAGGCGTTTTTAGGCCGAAAAAAACGACATAGTATAGTAAGGCGTTTTTAAGCCGAAAAAAACGACATAGTATATATAGTAAGGTGTTTTTAGGCCGAAAAAAACGACATAGTATATATAGTAAGCCGTTTATAAGCCGAAAAAAACGACATAGTATAGTAAGGCGTTTTTAGGCCAAAAAAAACGACATAGTATAGTAAGGCGTTTTTAGGCCGAAAAAAACGCATAGTATAGTAAGGCGTTTTTAGGCCGAAAAAAACGACATAGTATAGTAAGGCGTTTTTAGGCCGAAAAAAACGACATAGTACAGTAAGGCGTTTTTAAGCCGAAAAAAACGACATAGTATAGTAAGGCGTTTTTAGGCCGAAAAAAACGAGATAGTATAGTAAGGCGTTTTTAGGCCGGAATAAACGACATAGTATAGTAAGGCGTTTTTAGGCCGAAAAAAACGACATAGTATAGTAAGGCGTTTTTAGGCCGAAAAAAACGACATAGTATAGTAAGGCGTTTTTAGGCTGAAAAAAACGACATAGTATAGTAAGGCATTTTTAGGCCGAAAAAAACGACATAGTATAGTAAGGCGTTTTTAGCCCGAAAAAAACGACATAGTATAGTAAGGCGTTTTTAGCCGAAAAAAACGACCATGTACAGTAAGGCGTTTTTTTCCCGAAAAAAACGACCATGTATAGTAAGGCGTTTTTAAGCCGAAAAAAAACGACATAGTATAGTAAGGCGTTTTTAGGCCGGAATAAACGACATAGTATAGTAAGGCGTTTTTAGGCCGAAAAAAACGACATAGTATAGTAAGGCGTTTTTAGGCCGAAAAAAACGACATAGTATAGTAAGGCGTTTTTAGGCTGAAAAAAACGACATAGTATAGTAAGGCATTTTTAGGCCGAAAAAAACGACATAGTATAGTAAGGCGTTTTTAGCCGAAAAAAACGACCATGTACAGTAAGGCGTTTTTTTCCCGAAAAAAACGACCATGTATAGTAAGGCGTTTTTAGCCGAAAAAAACGACCATGTATATAGTAAGGCGTTTTTAGCCGAAAAAAACGACCATGTACAGTAAGGCGTTTTTTTCCCGAAAAAAACGACCATGTATAGTAAGGCGTTTTTAGCCGAAAAAAACGACCATGTATATAGTAAGGCGTTTTTAGCCGAAAAAAACGACCATGTATAGTAAGGCGTTTTTAGCCGAAAAAAACGACCATGTATATAGTAAGGCGTTTTTAGCCGAAAAAAAACGACCATGTATATCGTAAGGCATTTTTGGCCGAAAAAAAATGGGGCAAATCGTTTTCTTGATTGGGTGTCAGCCGGGTGAGGGTGCCGCCTCCCCTCTGCCGATGGCCCGAAGACAGCCGGGGGAGGCTCCAGCACACACCCCCGACCCCGACCGACCCTTGTGAGTACAAGGGGATGAGAAAATGGATGGGAGGGTGGACGGACAACACCCATGCCAGCAAGAAGAGAACATGCAAGAGCGACAGGCCGGAGCTGGATTTGAACCCTGGACCTCTGCGTTCGCACTCCAACCCTAACCAGTGGGCCACGGAGCCATTGCAGCATCACACTCAAATGTATAAATGAAAGCATAAAACACTTTTTTTTTTTTTTTTTTTTTTAAAGATCAACACAACACATTAAAAGTCATGATACTCTTAATTCTCTCTGTGTTGTCATTTCTTGCTCTTGTGCAGCTTTCTTGGCTTCAATCTTCTCGACCTGTTCCTGTCGGAGAAAGGGGATATGTCATCTGACCATCTCAGTCACAACAGGATTTTTGCGTTTTTGGCCCAAAAAAACGACCATGTATCGTAAGGCGTTTTTAGCCAAAAAAAACGACCATGGATGGTAAGTCGTTTTTAGCCGAAAAAAACAACCATGTATAGTAAGGCGTTTTTAAGCCGAAAAAAACGACATAGTATAGTAAGGCGTTTTTAGGCGAAAAAAACGACATAGTATAGTAAGGCGTTTTTAGGCGAAAAAAACGACATAGTATAGTATGGCGTTTTTAGCCCGAAAAAAACGACATAGTATAGTAAGGCATTTTTAGGCCGAAAACAACGACATAGTATAGTAAGGCGTTTTTAGGCCGAAAAAAAACGACATAGTATAGTAAGGCGTTTTTAGGCCGGAATAAACGACATAGTATAGTAAGGCGTTTTTAGGCGGAAAAAAACGACATAGTATAGTAAGGCGTTTTTAGGCCAAAAACAACGACATAGTATAGTAAGGCGTTTTTTAGCTGAAAAAAACGACATCGTATAGTAAGGCGTTTTTAGGCCGAAAAAAACGACATAGTATAGTAAGGCATTTTTAAGCCGAAAAAAACGACATAGTATATTAAGGCGTTTTTAGGCCGAAAAAAACGACATAGTATATATAGTAACGCGTTTTTAGGCCAAAAACAACGACATAGTATATATAGTAAGGCGTTTTTAGGCCGAAAAAAACGACATAGTATATATAGTAAGGCATTTATAAGCCGAAAAAAACGACATAGTAAGGCATTTTTAGGCCAAAAAAACCCACATAGTATAGTAAGGCGTTTTTAAGACGAAAAAAAAAACGACATAGTATAGTAAGGCGTTTTTAGGCCGGAATAAACGACATAGTATAGTAAGGCGTTTTTAGGCCGAAAAAAACGACATAGTATAGTAAGGCGTTTTTAGGCCAAAAACAATGACATAGTATCGTAAGGCGTTTTTAGGCCGAAAAAAACGAAATAGTATAGTAAGGCGTTTTTAGGCCGAAAAAAACGACATAGTATAGTAAGGCATTTTTAAGCCGAAAAAAACGACATAGTATATTAAGGCGTTTTTAGGCCGGAATAAACGACATAGTATAGTAAGGCGTTTTTAGGCCGAAAAAAACGACATAGTATAGTAAGGCGTTTTTAGGCCGAAAAAAACGACATAGTATAGTAAGGCGTTTTTAGGCTGAAAAAAACGACATAGTATAGTAAGGCATTTTTAGGCCGAAAAAAACGACATAGTATAGTAAGGCGTTTTTAGCCGAAAAAAACGACCATGTACAGTAAGGCGTTTTTTTCCCGAAAAAAACGACCATGTATAGTAAGGCGTTTTTAGCCGAAAAAAACGACCATGTATATAGTAAGGCGTTTTTAGCCGAAAAAAACGACCATGTACAGTAAGGCGTTTTTTTCCCGAAAAAAACGACCATGTATAGTAAGGCGTTTTTAGCCGAAAAAAACGACCATGTATATAGTAAGGCGTTTTTAGCCGAAAAAAACGACCATGTATAGTAAGGCGTTTTTAGCCGAAAAAAACGACCATGTATATAGTAAGGCGTTTTTAGCCGAAAAAAAACGACCATGTATATCGTAAGGCATTTTTGGCCGAAAAAAAATGGGGCAAATCGTTTTCTTGATTGGGTGTCAGCCGGGTGAGGGTGCCGCCTCCCCTCTGCCGATGGCCCGAAGACAGCCGGGGGAGGCTCCAGCACACACCCCCGACCCCGACCGACCCTTGTGAGTACAAGGGGATGAGAAAATGGATGGGAGGGTGGACGGACAACACCCATGCCAGCAAGAAGAGAACATGCAAGAGCGACAGGCCGGAGCTGGATTTGAACCCTGGACCTCTGCGTTCGCACTCCAACCCTAACCAGTGGGCCACGGAGCCATTGCAGCATCACACTCAAATGTATAAATGAAAGCATAAAACACTTTTTTTTTTTTTTTTTTTTAAAGATCAACACAACACATTAAAAGTCATGATACTCTTAATTCTCTCTGTGTTGTCATTTCTTGCTCTTGTGCAGCTTTCTTGGCTTCAATCTTCTCGACCTGTTCCTGTCGGAGAAAGGGGATATGTCATCTGACCATCTCAGTCACAACAGGATTTTTGCGTTTTTGGCCCAAAAAAACGACCATGTATCGTAAGGCGTTTTTAGCCAAAAAAAACGACCATGGATGGTAAGTCGTTTTTAGCCGAAAAAAACAACCATGTATAGTAAGGCGTTTTTAAGCCGAAAAAAACGACATAGTATAGTAAGGCGTTTTTAGGCGAAAAAAACGACATAGTATAGTAAGGCGTTTTTAGGCGAAAAAAACGACATAGTATAGTATGGCGTTTTTAGCCCGAAAAAAACGACATAGTATAGTAAGGCATTTTTAGGCCGAAAACAACGACATAGT
Organism: Hippocampus guttulatus; assembly: GCF_054856545.1. Lineage (NCBI taxonomy): Eukaryota > Metazoa > Chordata > Actinopteri > Syngnathiformes > Syngnathidae > Hippocampus > Hippocampus guttulatus. Next base: position 2,140,561 of record NC_141283.1, on the reverse strand, counting down.
ATAGTAAGGCGTTTTTAGGCCGAAAAAAAACGACATAGTATAGTAAGGCGTTTTTAAGCCGAAAAAACGACATAGTATATATAGTAAGGCGTTTTTAGGCCGAAAAAAATGACATAGTATAGTAAGGCGTTTTTAGGCCGAAAAAAACGACATAGTATAGTACATGGTCGTTTTTTTTGGCTAAAAACGACTTACTATACATGGTGGGGGTTTTTTTTGGCTAAAAACGCCTTACTATTCATGGTCGGGGGTTTTTTCGGCTCAAAACGCCTTACTATACATGGTAGTTTTTTTCGGCTAAAAACGCCTTACTATACCTGGTCGTTTTTTTGGGCTAAAAACGACTTACTATATACATGGTCGTTTTTTTTTGGCTAAAAACGCCTTACTATAAATGGTTCTTTTTTTTCGGCTGAAAAACTCATTGCTATCCATGGTCGTTTTTTTTCGGCTAAAAACGCCTTACTATACATGGTCGTTTTTTCAGCTCAAAACGCCTTACTAAACACGGTCGGTTTTTTTCGGCTGAAAACGCCTTACTATACACGGTCGTTTTTTTCGGCGAAAAACGCCTTACTATACACGGTCGTTTTTTTCCGGCCAAAAACGCCTTACTATACACGGTCGTTTTATTCGGCGAAAAATGCTTTACTATCCATGGTCGTTTTTTTCGGCTAAAAACGCCTTCCTAAACATGGTTGTTTTTTTGGGCTCAAAACGCCTTACTTTACATGGTCTTTTTTTTCGGCTCAAAGCGCCTTACTCTACATGGTCGTTTTTGGGGGCTAAAAACGCCTTCCTATACATGGTCTTTTTTTTTGGCTAAAAACGCCTTACTATACATGATCGTTTTTTTCTGCTAAAAAGGCCTTACTATACATGTTTTTTTTTCGGCAAAGAACGCCTTACTATACATGGTCTTTTTTGTGGGCTAAAAAAACCTTACTATACACGGTCGTTTTTTTCGGCTAAAAACATCTTACTATACGTGGTCATTTTTTTCCGGCTAAAAACGCCTTACTATACATGGTCGGTTTTTTCGGCTAAAATCATCTTACTATACGTGGTCATTTTTTTCCGGCTAAAAACGCCTTACTATACATGGTCGGTTTTTTCGGCTAAAAACATCTTACTATACGTACTCATTTTTTTCCGGCTAAAAACGCCTTACTATACATGGTCGTTTTTTTCGGCGAAAAACGCCTTACTCTACATGGTCGTTTTTGGGGGCTAAAAACGCCTTCCTATACATGGTCGTTTTTTTTGGCTAAAAACGCCTTACTATACATGATCGTTTTTTTCCGCTAAAAAGGCCTTACTATACATGTTTTTTTTTCGGCAAAGAACGCCTTACTATACATGGTCTTTTTTGTGGGCTAAAAAAGCCTTACTATACATGGTCGTTTTTTTCGGCTAAAAACGCCTTCCTAAACATGGTCTTTTTTTTCCGGTTAAAACGCTTTACTATACACGGTCGTTTTTTTCGGCTAAAAACATCTTACTATACGTGGTCATTTTTTTCCGGCTAAAAACGCCTTACTATACATGGTCGTTTTTTTCAGCTAAAAACGCCTTACTATTGTCACGTTGCGAGGTGGTGGAGGACCCAAAAAAGCAGTCAGGAGGGAGAAGCAGGATGAACTTGATGAAGTGTATTGATAAAACACAGAAAACGAAATCCTACACAAAGTCCTAACAACTAAACGAATACAAAGTATTAAACAAAAGCATGCCTGGAGCTGAAACATAACAATGACCAAAACACGACTGAAACAAACCTGACAGCAGCAAACAAGCAAACAGCAACAATGACCTGACACCGAGTGCTCGTGCCGGGAGTCCTTTTCAAACAATAAAGAGTCCTTTTCAAGCAATAATTATGTAACTACCACCTGTGTGCAGCTGCAGGGGGAGCCCGACAGTGCCACCTGTTGGTCCCAAACCAAATCATGACAGTACCCCTCAGTCAAGGGACGGATCCCAGACATCCCAGAGTCGTCCAAAGGCTTGCCTCGCCGGGGAACGGGAAGTAAAAGCGACGGCAACCCTTTGGCTGGGCTGCAGGGGGAGCCCTACAGTGCCACCTGTTGGTCCCAAACCAAATAATGACAACTATACATGGTCGTTTTTTTCGGCTCAAAATGCCTGACTATACATGGTCATTTTATTCGGCTCCAAAAACGCCTTACTATACATAGTCGTTTTATTTTCGCCTAAAAACGTTTTACGATACATGGTCGTTTTTTTCGGCTAAAAACGCCTTCCTATACATGGTCGTTTTTTTTGGGCTAAAACGCCTTACTATGCATGGTTGTTTTTTTGGGCTAAAAACGCCTTACTATACATGGACGTTTTTTTGGGCTAAAAACGCCTTACTAATCATGGTCGTTTTTTTGGGGCTAAAATGCCTTACTATATACATAGTCGTTTTTTTTGGGCTAAAAACGCCTTACTATACGTGGTGGTTTTTTTGGGCTAAAAATGCCTTACTATATATACATGGTCGTTTTTTTCGGGTGAAATCGCCTTCATATACATGGTCGTTTTTTTCGGCTAAAAACGCCTTTATACATGGTCGTTTTTTGGGCTAAAAACGCCTTACTATACATGGTCTTTTTTTTCAGCTAAAAACGCCTCACTATATATATGGTCGTTTTTTTCGGCTAAAACCGCCTTACTATACATGGTTGTTTTTTAGGCTAAAAACGCCTTACTATATATACATGGCCGTTTTTTTTCCGGCTAAAAACGCCTTACTATACATGGTCGTTTTTTTCGGCTAAAAACGCCTTCATATACTGTACATGGTCGTTTTTTTCGGCTAAAACCGCCTTCCTATATATGGTCGTTTTTTTGGCTAAAACCGCCTTACTATACATGGTTGTTTTTTTAGGCTAAAAACGCCTTAGTATATATGGTCGTTTTTTCGGCTACAAACACCTTATACAGGGTCGTTTTTGTCGGCTATTTTTTAGGTTTGAACCAGCGTTGCCTGCCCCCAAACCCGGCGAGTGTACCTCTACACTACCAGTGACTGTGGCTTGCTATGCACTTTCACTGGTGTTGTATTTTCACATGACAATTCACCTCTTCAAATAGTTCGGTCTAGAGAATTTTTATCCTTTTTATTCAATTGTTAATGCTTTGAAAAGCCTGACAGTTGCCTGACAAAAAATTGGTTGATGTCAAATAACACTAGAATGATTGGGATATAACTACTGTTGAATCATCCACTAGTATGGCGATACTATAACTGAGGTTTTTATCCAAACAATGATTAGTTTTTCTTTCTTAAAATGTTGCAAGAAAATAACAGGAAAAAGTAACTAAGCGTTTGATGTGGTATTTTCACATCACTGAGTGGGGTTTGATCCCATGCTTCCGCCACACAAATCCGGCGAGTGTACCACTAAACCATCGCCCCCCCCCCAAAACGACCATGCATCGTAAGGCTTTTTCTTTGTTGAACCCCCCCCCCTCCCCGCAACCATGTAAGGAATTTTTAGCCCCAAAGAAAACAACCATGTAAGGCGATTTCTTTGCCGAAAAAACGACCATGCAAGGCATTTTTAGCCGAAAAAAACGACCTTGGGTAGTCAAGCCATTTTTCTAAACGACCATGTATGCCAAGGCCTTTTCCCCCCCCAAACGACCATGTATAATAAGTTTTTTTTTAATGTATGACGACCGTGTCGTGTCCCACTTTCAAACAAAAAAATGCTTTGTCGCCCTCTTGTGGCGAGTATAAGCACAACGCAAGACGTCAGTCAGATCAGATCAATATCAGCTACATTTCTTCCCTCAATGCTCTCAAATTAGTGCAATACGTGGTAAAATATGCAATTGCTAATGTAAAACTGACTTACCATCCAATCACAAAAAATGTCTCTTTAAATACACATTAAATTCCATGGATCGATTTGGGGTACTTTAAATTACACTAGGTAGTTAAAGTATCATTAATCCCCCCCCCCCCCCAAAAAAGGGAGTTTTAGCTGCACTGGACAATGCTGACATACTGTACATTTGAAAAGGTGAGGTTGATCAACAACATTTAAATAAAATATGACCAAAAAACATTAAAAAACAATAAAATCACAGATAAAATTATAAAAAGAAGAGATGAATTTCAACTCTACATACATATATCAGCAAAGCTCAAACAACTTTTGATCTGCATTGTGTAAATTTACACCAAAATAAAAGCAGGGCACCACCAGCATGTTATGTTCTCTTCATTCTGCCGTTGATCCAAATTATTTGCATGAAAGGATAATGAATGTACTACAGATGAGTTACATAAAATGGGCAATGTGATATGCTCTACCAGCTGCATTGAAGACGGGGAGTTGTTTCGTGGCCTGCAGTATATCGCCCATTGCCACATTTGATAATCAATACAGCTGCCAGTGCCGCGGCGACGACCGCACCCAAAACTCCTCCTGCGACAATCGCTGTGCATAACACAAAACATTTTAATCATTTCTTTGTCCGCCAAAAATAACAAATACAGTTTACAGTACCTGCAACAATGTCCTTATTCTCCAAGAAGCTCCTGGGGTTGCCTTTTGGAAAAATGGCCAATTCCGTATGTTGGACGAGCTCTTTTAATTGATTCGAGTTAAATTTGGAACCATTCTAATGACATGACATAACATGAAACGTATTAGAAAGTATTGATCAACAAGGTCGGACAACTGGTGTGAGTGTTAAGTAATAAATAAACGTGCATTTGTGTGACGAGTCTTACTTTCTGGGTTTTGGTTTCCGATTCTCCATCCATTGAATTGTCATCTGGTAGAGAAAGGGGGACAAAAAAAAAAACATCGACGTAAACTTTTAAGATGCACATGTATAATTCAAACAGAAGAGCAAGTTGCGTGTTACTTAGCAGGATGATATTGATTTGAGATCATGCGTTACCGTCGTCAGCGCTGTCTTGGTTCAAGCCCGATCCAGCGAGGTCTTCAGGCGCGTCACAAAACTAATGCAATGAGCGGGAACAATGATCAAGAAATGAAGTGGGAGAATACAACTTTTCATAGTACGGCAATCGAAAAATGCATCACGTCTCAGTAGAAGGAGCCGCCCAACACAAACAAGTCTTATGATTCGTTTTCTTCCTGGAGTAATTTTTTTTAATCGCCGAACAGATTTTTTTCGGCATCTTGTTTATGAAAGGGTGTACATCGCCTACTGCTCGAAGTCACAGTAAACCAAGATGCAGTAACTGTATGAAAGATAATAACGTTCTGTTTTGAATGACATACACGAGATACATGCAGGTATAGTTTCGGCAACGTAATGTTCGTTGCTCTAAGTTGCATATTTCGCTACGGGGAAAAATACTACAAACAGCTCTCGGTGTGACGATCTACTGGACAACAAACATACATATTCCGTATATCTATTACCGCCGTGTGGTCAGTACAGTAAATACTGTATATGCGTCGGGTGATTTGCGGAAATGAGACGAATCTGCGAGTACAGAAATGAGGCGTTTAAAAAAAATCAAGTGAATATCAAACTTACCGATTTATCGACAGTGAATATGGAGAGCAGAAATAGCGTCATGAATATTTCCGTCATATTTTATGCATGGAAGGCAGAGAGTCGTTGCAATTTTCTTAGCGGTTCTTGTCGTTCACCCCCGCCAGCCACCAACGTCGTAGTGATGTGTCGTTCGCGAACTACCCGGCTCTTTGAAGTGAACGATGGGAGCCGGTCCGAATAGGAGCCGAATTTTTTTTCTCCTGTTCACCCCCCCCCCCTTCTGTTAAAGCCGCACGTGATTGGTCAAGATCCGTGGTAGAACAGTAAGGGGAGGGTTACACACACGCTGCAGTTTAAAGGGGGAGGGGTTAGAGAAGAGACACAGCAGCACACTGAGCAGCACGCGAACAAGTCAGACGAGGAGACGAGAGAGCTAGTTAGCGAAAAAAACACGGTGGAAAGCGGAAACGTGAGAAAATGGATAGGAAACGCAGTGAAATTTGGACTAATTTCAATTTAAATGATAGTTCAAAGGCAGCGTGTAGACTGTGCAAGGTTAAAATATCCCATCGATCAGGCTCCACAAACAACCTGCACAGGCACATCAGAAAAGTCCACCCATCAGTACAATTTGAAGAGAAAAGAGAAGCAAGGGAACCAGCTATTAATGAAGGTGCTAGTCGCTAGTGTGTCTGCAACTGTTGCTGCTGCTGCAATGTCACAACTGCCTAGATGTACAACCCAGAGCTCTATGAGCCACTTTATGCAAAAAGCTATAAAACCAGCAAAACAGAACACAATTGACGAGGAACTGGGTAAAATGATTGCAAGTGATTTTCAGCCATTTTGTGTTGGCTGTGTGTTGTCGCAACATCTGTCCCCTCAGAGAAAATCTTCTCCAAAACAGGGCAAATATTAACAGAGGAGAAACAGGCTCAATCCCTCAAAGCTGAGGCACTTGGTTTTTGACGACCTTGTTTTGAGATGGGTCTTTGTACTTTGTTGGTTTTTCTTAATGCCAATCTTCGCTAAAGAGAAGCTAAAACCTTTACCTGGATGCTGCTTTTTTCTTTTTGTTTTACAAATTTTAATTTTAATTTGTTGTGTGGTATTCAATGCTTACTTATGTTGTTTTACTGTAAATAGTTAAAAGGTTGTAAATATACACATTCAGAGATTGGAACTTTTTGACGACCTTGTTTTGAGATGGGTCTTTGTACTTTGTTGGTTTTTCTTAATGCCAATCTTCGCTAAAGAGAAGTTAAAACTTTTACCTGGATGCTGCTTTTTTCTTTTTGTTTTACAAATTTTAATTTAGAATTTGTTGTGGTATTCAAAGCTTACTTATGTTGTTGTACTGTAAATAGTTGAAAGTTTATAAATATACACATTCAGAGATTGGAACCTTTTGTTGACCTTGTTTTGAGATGGGTCTTTGTACTTTGTTGGTTTTTCTTAATGCCAATCTTCGCTAAAGACAAGTTAAAACTTTTACCTGGATGCTGCTTTTTTCTTTGTTTTACAAATTTTAATTTATAATTTGTTGTGTGGTATTCAAAGCTTACTTATGTTGTTTTACTGTAAATAGTTAAAAGCTTATAAATATACAAGCACTCCATGTTGTACTCCATGTTGAGTATGTTCAGAAGAATATAAATAAAGCCATATAAATCATAAATATTTGATATGCTGTCTATTCTTTGCATTAGTAATTCATTTTACACAATACTACGTTATTTTTGGTAGTAAATTAATTTAAGCAACAAAAAAAAAACTGAGGAGCCATTTGGGAGCCGAAAGAGCCGGCTCTTTCTAGGGAGCCGAGCCAAAAGAGCCGGCTCTCTAAAAGGAGCCGGAATTCCCATCACTACAACGATGACTTCTTAGTCTTCTTCTAGCAGTTTCTTGGCGATTGACAAATGCGCATTACCGCCACCTAGTGGTACAAAGCGCGAACCGAACAAGACCGCTCAACCACTACAGGTGTTTAAAACAAAGCAAATCTAACCCTCAATTTAAATCCTCTTAATCTCCGCCACTACAATTGTTGCCGACTTCAGGGTCGTTCACAGGCTTTTTTTTTTAAATCAGCTATTAGTAGAGAATGGGAACATTAAATGCAGAAGGGCGCACGAGGACCCGAGTTGATGCTCCTGAAATGCATTTCCCTCAAACTAAGTTAATACAAACCTACACATTGCGCTTACCTCCACGTTTTCAGTCTGCTCAAATTCAACAGTGGCCCACCTGCAATGTCTTTTTTTTTTTTTTTTTTTTAGATGTTCCTATTCTGGTCCCGCCTTACTCGTTTCCCACTATCACTCAAAAAAATATATTTTTTTTTAGATCAAGCTGACAAGCTACATAAACGAAAATGACAAAATGCAATTCAAATGTTAGAAGAACAGTTTAATCATACAGTCACAATTCTGCCTCCAAAAAAAAAGTGTGTTTTTCTTCATCTAACAGCTGGAAATGTACATAAGGCCACCTGAAAATGTACATGACTTTGACTGTGACAAAACTCATATGTTCATATTTATATAATTGACAATATTTTACAATGCTTTTTTTTTTTTGCTTACAAGGTAGTAGCCGTTCCAAAATACAGCCTTTTTCTGTACAAAAATATTTGCCATATCCTGTGAGGTCAGCAGACAACTAAAAGGCAGCCTCTGATTTTGAGGATTTTTTGTTTGTTTGTTTTAAAAATCCTTTTTTTTTTCTTTGAAAAGTGTCACACGTCAGAAAGACTATCAACAGTGGATGTTTACAGCAGCTCCAGTACAAATAAGAGGCTGGCCTTTTCCCATAGATTTAAAAACAAAAATTACATGCCAGATTATGAAGCCTGAAACATTAATTTTTTTTCTCTTTAAAATAACACTTGCTCAAATAAAACTGTGTACAGAATATTCAAAAGGGGGGTGTAAAGGAGTGATGAATATACACACGCTAAAATGCACACGCTTGTTTGCCTTTTCTCCCCCCCCCTAAAATGTAGAAGACATCCCATTTACAGCATAAACAGTTACAAATGTACAACTGTACAGGGAGAATAAAAGCATCACTACAAGTTTGCAAGGCCTGTTAAACACAAGACATTTTTTTTCTCACTTTAACTAATAATAATAATCTTACAATTACCGACTGCACATATACTACATATATTCTACAATCCAAAAAAGCCATCACTACAATTATTACAGGACAGTTGGATAGATTTGAGATGGGCCCCCACCGGCATCCAATCCAAAGAGTTAAAAAATACAAAACATTGGCGCATTTAAAAATCAGACTTAAAAATCCCTTCTTCCAAGTCCCAGTAATAATTCCATCTCATTTACAACGCTGGGGGGGAAAAGCCCCCACACTTTTAAAAATGTTGAATCTTATGTGGTTGGGGGTGCGAGGGGATTCGTCCATCAACAGCGACCAGAAAGCAACAATTAAGAATCACACAAAAAGATGCTACACTAAAACTACTTTTTTTTTTTAAGCTAGAGATGATTATTTAGTACATAAAAGTTAGCTCAGCGCAGTGTTCATTTTCTACTCCAAGACACTAAAAAGGATCAAGAGGGGAGCTCAAACGAAAATTCAACCTGACAACGGTGCGATATTAAATAATCGTCGCTCTGGTAAGTTTCGTTTCAAAACCGAAGCCCCTCTCTCATTTAATACCTTCTCTTGTTAGTACCTGTTACATGTGATAAATGCAAGTTTGGGCTCAGGTAGTCTCTTTGGGTACACCCCCCCCCCCAAAAAAAACAACAGACTTCCAGCTGCTGACCGATTCAATCGCTCAAGGGAGGTCAGAGTGCGAGGGCAAGGCAGGGGGGAAAAGAAAGGCCCCATTTAAATATAAAGCCACTCACGTTGATTTGTTCTCTAACGTCAGCCCGACTAATTTCGAGCAAGCACAAAAGGGATTTTCTCAAAAGATCCGTGGCGACGAGGCTGTTTGGAATCAGCAGCTTTGGCATTGGGAGGGGGGAATTACTATTGTTTCGACTTTGACACGGGGTCAAACGTAAATATGCAATTTCCCGGACTTACACAAGTCGGTTTGAAAAGCAAAAGGGAATTTTGTCACTCGGTTTTAGCTTTTAGTAGGTCACTTGCTGGTTGAGAATTGTAAGAAGTTTCGGCAAATGTGTCGGGGTTTTTTTCCCTCTACAAAGAATTTACATGGTAAAAAAAACAAATGTACAATATGAAAACCAGTCAAATACATCGGTCACATAATTAATGGCCTTGTGCTTTACCCAACAAATAAAGCTAGCTCACTTATGCCGGTCATGGCAGGTGGGGTGGGGGGGGTCAAATGGTACTTCACCTGTGGCAGCACAATAGCAGGTGTCAGTTGTCACAGCTGTTTAGGTGAAATTGACTTTTTTTACACCCCCCCCCCAAAAAAGGAGATCTTAATATGCTTGGGGGGGGGGGGGGGGGGGGTGTCCATAATGTCGTCTTTGACTACATGAGGCCGTTTGTGGGGCCACCGATTGGACCCAACTCGGAGCCACTCTTCATGTAATACTTTTCCAGTTTGGCCAAAATGTGTTTTCCGTAAGTGTACTTGCGCAAGGTGGCGATGTGAGGCCGGATCTAAGGAGGACAAGGTTGGGGTGGTCAACAACAGGTCATTTTCTTATTTTCATGTCAGGATTAATATATAATTGATATGAGATGAATATAGTTAATATTACTAATAATATAGGATATTAATATTTGATCAAAGATTATATTGGATCAATAATAGTGTTGAATACCGTATTTCCCGCACTAAAAGGCGCACTGGATTATAAGGCGCAATCTACAATGCATCCACGATTCCGTTCGACTCGAGAGGCGTGCATGACCGCCTCCGAAAAATGTAAATTAATGATTACTTCAATGAAATGACGAAAATTGAAAATAATTCATAACTTTGCTGCTGTGAATTGGGAATTTCTCCATTGCGAGACTAATAAAGGTTTTCTTATCTTATCTTATCTTAATGCATCAAAACAGAAAGTCAAGCGGGGAAATCTCAAATATCTCAAATCTCAAAATAAATCCACACTGAATATTACCAAAAATAATTTGGGAAGGATCTCTGGAATGGGCCAAAATGGCTGACTTACTTTGTGCGAAATCAAATTGGCCTTCCGACAAGCGCGCTTACCTTGTGCATGATGATTTTCCGCTGGGCGGGTTCGGCCATGTCGATCATTCTTTGGACCACGTAGTTGGCGTACTGGTCCTTCATCATGGTGTACAGGGCGCTGTGGGGGCCGTCCTTCTGGCAGCACACCTCGTCGATCAGCAGAGCTCTCTCGGCACGCGAGGAGTGGATCACGCACTTTTCCACAACGTTGCTGATGCGCAAACGACACCGCAGTCGTAATTCCACTGCTTCCCCCCCCCCGTTTCACGGTTCCGTTTTAAGACGAGCAGCGCGGCATCGTACCTTGCAAATTTATGTTGGCTCAGTAGAAGGACTTTCCCACGCACTTCCGCAACGATCTTGCTCTTGTCTTCCGGTCTGCCGTGCTCCAAAACATGCTGAATGACGTAGTTACCATACTGATCCTGCAGGGGGAGGCAACGGACGTGCAAGATCAACGACGGCATGGGCGGGATCAACGATTTTCACAAATGCATTACAAAGAAGTGGAATGACCCCCATTCATGTGACACTCGTGCACTCTATGGAACCGGTGAGGTCGGTCATGAAGAAATGCATGCATGTCACGGCGGGAAGATAAATGAGATGCCCCCCGCCCCCCCCCCGCGGAAACTTGATGATGTCATCACTGCAGAAGGTCAGACAAAACAGATGCTGCTGATTTGCAAAAAGGGACGGCGACCGGGCAACCAAACCAGCAGCATTTTTGCCCCTTCGGAAAATTGGTGATGGACACGTTACGGGATGAGGTAGGTTGAGTCTGAGCGGAAAGGGAGAGAGACAACACCACTCGGAACGGTTCCGGCCTGTAACCTCATCGTGCACATTTGCTTTCAGATGCATTTCCTGTCAAGTCTGTTCATTTCCGCTTGTCAGATTTTTGCAATCCAATTTTTTTTTCCCTTCCCGATTCAAGCATTTGAGGTTTCAAAAAGGAGTAAGCTCAGAAAAGAAACACCGGATTTAACAGGAGATGCTGCGGGCCATCGCACAGAAGGGGAAGCCTTGTGAGTCCTCGGTGCGATTAAGTGAAAAAGTAGAAAGGCAGGGGGGGATACATTTTAAAAAACTGTTGATTAAGGACGCGGAAAAGTTGAGAACTCCATCTATTGTAACATTAAAAATTAGAAGAGGGAAGAAGGAGAAAAAAAAACATGGACATCCTTGAGAGAGAGGCAAATTGCTCTGACCTTGAACAGTGCATCACGGGACACTGTATAATATGTTTTGGGTGTCATCTCCAATGATACGCCTTGATATTTCTGGATGGAATAGGTGAAGGGGGGAGGGGGGGAGGGTGGATGTTTGAATATTCACGTCAGATGTGATGAAAGCTAACAAGACAATTTTTTTTTTCACAAGCACAACAATGATGAGTGACGTTCTGGGAGGAAAAAAATAATCTGCAATTTAACCAAGTGCACACGTTTGTTTACCTGACCCAGTTGCTCAGAGTGCTGATGCAACTCTTCCAGTATTGGCAAAGTCTGCTCCTGGGTGCAGTGCTCCAAAATCCTTTGGATGACTCGACAGCCGTAAGGGTGCGTGGAGAGGACAAACACCTGAAAAAGCAGCCGCGGGTAAAAACACTTTTTTTTTTTAAGCCGTCAGTTTTAGCGGCTTTGACACTTCAACGGGTATCCCTGCTGACACACACAAAAAAAAAAAAAAAAAAAAAAAAACATCGCTGCGAACAGAAAACCAGTCCATCCTGCCAAATTAGCAAATCCTGCAAGCCACTTTTTTTTAAGTGCTTTTCTGCAAACAAACAGGCAACATGAGCAGAAATTTTGGGCTTTGTGTCCGATAGAAGGCAATCATGGAGACATGAATCAAAGTGACCACCGACAAAAGCCTGGTGCCCAATTCAATGTTTAATTTTATTTTTATTTTTAAAAAGCTGTGGTTTATGTTATGTTTGAAACGTTAAACAATTTGGCCGTTGCCTGCGCCATTCATAAAACAAGTACCATATTTTCCGCACTAAAAGGCGCACCTTCAATGAACAGCCTATTTTGTAATTTTTTTATCATATATTGGACAAACTGGATTATAAAACGCAATCTACAATGCATCCACTAGATGGAGCTACGCAAATGTCAGAAGGGAAAGGAAAAAATATGATTCATTTTGAATGATGTCACGGTCATTTCAAAATCAGATTTTTGGAAGAAAGATTTTTTTTTTTTAAAAATCACCTGAGCAAAACAGCGATGAGATTATTTCAAGCACTGATGAATTGAGGCACGGCATTGATGACAGCGGAGCTTGCGACCCTTTTCACTAACACGACACACATACCTGGCCTTGGAAGGCGTCTATAATGAACTGCAGAGCTTGCGGCTGGACACACTCGATGCACTTTTGCACCACATGGTTACCATTCTGGTCCTTCACGCACTTTAAAACATGGCCGTCCAGCTCACGAACGATGTCACTCTGAAAACCACAAAAAAATCGTTTGCGAGGAACAGCTGAGACCTTTCCAAACACCGACATCAGCGCGTGGAAATTAAAGCCTCGAGTCTTTTACGATGGAGGGAGGAAAAAAAAGGGTCAAACAGATTTGAAGAAAAATCTCACTTACAATTACCTGCTGGTCTGAAGAAATGGACTCTAAGGCTTTCTGAATGACCCTGCAGCCGTACATCTGTAAAGCCAGCGGGAGGACATGGCCGCGGATCCGAGTTGCCAACGCCAGCTTCTGGTCCGCGCTTCCAAACTGCAACACAGAAAACATCTCAATCTGACATGACTCGACAAAGCAGCCACGCTTAAAAAATAAATAAATAAAATCTCTGCTCGCTAAACGTCGTCACCCGTCTAACCTCAAAGAATTTCTGGATGACATAGTTGCCAAACACATCTGTCATCAGCTGGTATGCGGCTTGTAGGATCTCTCCGAAAACCATCTGTCTCTCGGCGGGACTGGCCCTCTCCAGTTTCTGCTGGATGAATCTGAGAGGTGAAATTATTTAAAAAAATAAAAAATAAAAAAATCAATCTCCATTGGACAGAAAAAAAATAGATGGCAATTTCTTCAACCAGGAACGTTCGTTTCGCAAACCTGGATCCGTGCTGGTCTTGCGAGAACTCCACCATGTGTCCAGGCAGGTCTCGGAGTTGAAGGTTTGGAAAGCGGTTGTTCCTGAAGTCTTCCAGGAGGCGGCTGCGGCCGGACGGCATCACGTCCGAGCGGCTATAGCGGGGCCGAGACGGTGGGAAGAGCTGGCTGCTGGAATTAAATAGGCTAGAGGTGCCGCCGGCACTGCGGTACTTGGCCTCGGCTCCGGGTGCTGCGGAGATGTAACGCCCGCTGCCGTTTGTCAAGCCACCTGAGATGATAGAATAATATAGCGGTGATTGTAAAATTGCAACTCTTTTGATTTTGTAGTATAGGGTGATGCCCAAATTATTTTTTTTACATAATTCTCTGGTCAATATGAATAACGTGATCAGGTTAGAATTTTTTTTTTTTTGGAATGCACAAACTGAAAAACTGTTCTAAAAATAGCTCACCGGTGATGAGACAATTGTGACTTCCTAGGATTGTTGTTGCAGTGACCACAGTAATGAATGGCCTAGTTTGTAATTTTTTTCATATATTGGATGCACTGAATGATAAGACGCAATCTACAATGTATCCACAAGATGGAGCTACGTCCCTTCCGTTCAACTCCAGAGGCGTTCATAAGCGCCTCCGAAAAATGAAACTACAAAAATTGAAAATAATGCATCAAAACAGAAAATCAAGGATTTTCACAAATCCTGTAGCCCCCCTACAGAATTTCTTTTGTGATTTCCTCGTTTGTTAATACACAACAAAGAAATAAAACACTTCTGAGACAGAAATCACAAAAGAAATTCTGTCGGGGGGGCTACAGAATTTATTTTGTGATTTCCTCGCTTGATTTTTTGTTTTGATGCATTATTTTCAATTTTTGTAGTTTCATTGAAGGAATCGTTCATTTACATTTTTCGGAGGCGGTCATTGAACGCCTCTCGAGTCGACCGGAAGAAGAGAAGGCACCGTAATTGTACGATTAAATTTAAAGAAAATCATTTCAGAAGTGTGTATCGAACTCTTAGCCCCCATGTATTAATCCGTAACCAAGTAGTAGCTCTCAACTTTAAAAAGGTTGGCAAGCCTGTTCTTATTAAAAATATCAAATATTTTGGAAGACCCTACAGAGCAGCGAGTTTGCGGACAATGACATCTCTCTCTCATTCAGCTTCAACTCTCATGCAAATTAGCGGGTCGTCGTCAATGGCGGAAACCGTGCTGGACTCTAGCGACGCGGCGGAATGACAAATATGCTCTCACCGAGGTGAAGGCTGGAGGAGGACCCGTGAGAGGAGGGAAGAGAAGGCGGGGGAGTGAGAGGCGAGTGGCCGGGGGTGAGTCCGATGGGGCTGGGTGAGGAGGAGTAACCCAGGCTGTTGTAAAAAGGCTGGCCGATGGGAGTTAAACTGCTGCTTCCGCGCTTGTAAAGATCCGAGCTCGTCAACAGGGAGTCCCTGCGAGACACGCTGCTACTCGTTGAGCTCGACACTACGGCGACAAAAGAAGGAGGGGCGTTGGAATAAAAGCAAAAGTGGAAACATCACGTGAACCTTGGGCTACCGACCCGACGAGCCGAATCCTCCGAGGGCAGACGCCAGACCCACGCCGAGCGAGCTGCCGGTGCTGCTGAAGCCCAACGAGGAGCTCTGCGGCGGCGGCGGAGCTGATGTGTGCGAGAAAAGCGAGCTGCTCTGAGAGGTGTTGGGGACAGAGCCGGAGCCGTAGAATGAACTGGACTGCAGGCCGCTGCTCTGAGGGGGAGCCTGCTGCTGCTGCGGCTGAGGTTGGGGTTGAGGCATGGAGCGGTACATGCCGTTGGCCGGAGGGCCTGGCATGTTGTTACCGGAACCGGACGCGGACACCGCAGCTGCTGGTTGGAGAAAGCAAGGAGGGTGAGACGAGGCAAAAGAAAAAGTTGTCTCATGCGTTACGTTCAATCCGAAGCCGATTTGGGTATTTAACACATATTCCCCCCTAAATTTTTTTAGGGGAGTGACTCCAAAACGATGTGCTTGCACAGATCCTGTTCCATGGAAGATTGTCCAATTACAATTAATTTCATTTCCGCACTGGGTTATGAGGCGCACCTTCAATGAATGGCCTATTTTGTCATTTTTTTTCATATATTGGACGTATTTTCATATATTGGGCGGATTTTAAGGCGCGCTGTGAGCTTTTAAGGCTATGGAAGACTTTTCGTGCGAAAAATATGGTACTCCAAATAATTTATCCATCAAGATGATTGCTATTTCAGTCTTTTTTTTTTCCTTTAGGGGTACGCTGTGAGATTTTTCCAATTTAAAATGTACACTGGCTCCAGAATAGTGGCTAAATATGTCCAGAGAAAGGTGAGTTACGACCTCATCTTTTTCTGAGGGGTCTAACGGGGGAAACCATGCGTAAAAGAAATACTAAGACGTAAATCCGACTAGCGCTCGAGGAGACAAGATTTGAACTGAGAAAATTCATGCAGACCAAAGCCGACAAATATCAGATTGTCAACTTTTATTTGAAACTGTTGTCCTTTGTAGGTTGCGACCAATCACCTCAAATCAGAAGTGCCGCTCATCCAGATAGCGACGAGGTGCTATATTTACTTACCAGCCTGGGCTGCTGCGGGATTGATGAGGAGAGGCGTTTGGACTAAACGAACTGGCCCGCCGAGGCCGGTTCGAGCACTTGGGCCCATCACCAGTGCGCCGGTCTGGTCGTAGAAAGCTGCGGGGGCCAACACCTGATAACCTGAGCGGAAAAAAAGCCAATTTGTCAACAGATGATCTGAAATGCGAGCTGCAGATTGCAGGCCACGGTTGCTGATGAGCACGTGTAACCGACCGGGCATTCCGGCGTACGCCAGTGCGGGGTTTGCGGCGGCAGCCGCTGCAGCCAGAGATTCCTGCTGACTTTGTTGACCTTGACCGGGCGTAAGAGGACGCTGGTTGTTTCCCGTGCGCATTACCTGCCGGCATGTTAACGTCAGAAAACACAGTACAAACACTTTTGTACAAAGCAAAACTAGTTTCAAACGCCCTTGAAGGGAAACCAGACAATGTGAGGCGTTAACTGTGGTGCGCTTCTTTATGCTGCATTGGAAGCACACCGCGCAGGTGTTGAGGTGTGGAAGCTCTTTCACGGTCTTGCCTTGGCGTTCGCGACGACACGTGGTGCTCACCTGAGGTTGGCCCGGCCCTGGTCCCTGATTGGATGCTTGCTGATTCGCAGAGTGATTGGCAGTAGATGCGGCCTGTTGCTGAAAAAGGTTGGCCGGGTACACGCCCCAAGGAACGCCATAATATTGCGGTGGAACCACCGTGGGCCCTGGGAGGGGAAAATAAAGAACACTGTTGTCGTTTTTCCAACTTTTGGAATAGTTGGCACCTTGATCCACGTGGCGGCGTTGAAAAGACCGGACGAGGTGTGTCAGGTGATCACCTGCAAGAGTCGCTGCTGCCGCCAGCCCTGCTGCCGTGTATGGATCAGCTCCAGGGGGTGCGGCGTTGATGATGTAAGGGTTTGGCACAAACGCGGGAGCGAGGCCAGCTAAGCAAAGTCAACAAAAATCAACAGAAAGGTCAGTTGCAGGGGAGAATACTGGACCCAAGTAAACTGCTCAGTAGAATCAGGGATTTAAAAACAAGAAAATTATACGGCAACGGTACCAAGGTGCTGCTGTTGAGCCGCTGCCAGGGCATATTGTTGCTGCTGGGCTGCTGTGAGCTGCTGGACCGTGAGGGGATTTGACCGCTGGAATAACTAGAAAGGGACCAAAGAGATTTAGAACCTGCTTCAAACTTACAATTACGAGTTCTACATTCAAAAAAATAAAACAAAAACCACACACCTGCTGCTGCGAGCTGTAGTCAAACAACCCCACCGGGGTTCCGGAGGAGTCCACTTGAATCTGGTTCCCTGCATATTCAAACTGGAGGGATTCGACACCGGCTTGTTGTTCCATGCCACCCATGTTCTGGCCTTCCTGGTTCTGAAAGTCCTCCACTGGGCCCTTGTTGTGGTTCTGTTGTTGGAGAGCGTGCGCGTGGGCGTGGGCGTGAGCGTGGGCGTGGGCGTGAGCATGGGCGTGGGCGTGGGCATGGGCGTGGACGTGATGTTGGGTCATCATCTCCAATCCGGTCTGGTTCGGGCCCATCCTCTCCACGGCTTCAGTTGGAGAAGCTTGACGGCTTCCTGGAGTTGGACTGAAAGACATAAATGCCGTTAGGATACGAGTCCTCGGGCCTTAGAAATATTACGGGCCTTTCGGTAGGTTGGATATTTTGCCCAACCCGCCCCCCCAAAAATAACGCCACACATACTTGAAGTCTTTGCAGTCTCTGTCCATGCCGTTCAGTAAACTTCTTCCATTGGCTTTCGCGGAATCGCCGTCGTCGCCCACCTTCATCTCAGGGCTCTTGTCTTCCTCAAACGGAGAGACTTTCTCTGGGCCATCATTCTTCTCTCTCCCGTCCTGGTCCGTATCGCCTCCACCCTGGATTAGCAAGAACACAAGGTTAGGTCGAGATGTCACTCAACGGTGGAACTAAGTGCTAAAAATAAAAAAAAGACATTTTCGGGCATGAGACATTCGTGAAAGTAGAATAACGTTAAAAACCACAAGTGCATTTCAACTCACATAGCCGCCGTTCCTGTAACGGCCGTCCATCTTGTCGCCGGGAGACGAGCTCAGCACGTACTCCACCATGCTCACACCCAAGCCTCCGCCCTCCGAGCGGGGCGAGAGCACCGAGTTGGCGTCGCCGTTGCCGTGGAAACCCTGACCCGGCCGTCGCTGGACCATAATTGGTTGGGAGACTGAATGGTCTAGAGAAAAGGCTGGCATCAAACATCTGCAAAGCTGGCCGTAAAACCTTTTACGGGTAGGATTTTTTTTTCAAATCCGTTACAAACAAAACAAAACAAAAAAAAACATTTGGGTGTGAAGGTTGGAGTGACTCACGTGATGACCCCCAGGCATTGTCCCTCCACTCCTCTCCAAGAAGCATTCCTTTTCTTCCATCCTTGGCCAGTTCATCAGAGTCCCAGAGCTTTTTCGCTGGCAAAATCTTCAAAGAAAACAAAATCGGATTAACTCATTCACTCCCAAAGACGTTTTTAAACGTCTTTTAAGACTTGGTCCAGAATTGGCTGGTACTGAATGAGTTAATTGAAGCTTTTTTTTGCCCTTGAGTAGTTATTGCGTTTGCAAAAAATGTCCTACCTCTCCCATTCCTCTGGACTCCAAAGCCAGAGCTTGAAAGTCATAGTTCATTTCATCCACAGCGCGGACCTGAGCCACAAACACGACAAACGCGTTAAAAGCACAGTTTTCAATTTCACCACTGCTCCCTGACCCTTATTTTAATCATCAATTAATATGTCGATCATTTCTTCGATCGTGTTTACAAGCAAATGCGAAAAACCTGATCAACATGATTGGGGTCCCCGGTGGGCCAGCGATGCTTGCCCGGCGCGCAACCTGCCAGCTGCTCCCCGGCCTGCCTCTGGAAGAAGTAGCCGACCGTGGCGTCGTCCTGCGAACGACCGCTCAACGGCGGCTGCGGTGTTCCCGGCGTGGGGTTGCCCGTCCGATCCATGCCCTGTAAATGGGGGCCCCCTGTAGCCTGGCCCGCCACCGCGGCTAGGGGCCCTCCACCGTGGACCCTGACCCCTCCGGCCTCAGGAGCGCCATTTGCATGCAGCATCCCACCTCTTGTCTCCTGCCAGGCCACGTCATTCATACCTAGGATGCTGCATGGAATGCTCATTCCACGGAAAAGCCTAAAGAGAAGCGGGAGAGGTCACTCAATGGACAAATCAGGGGACAACGCACAATCGGATTCAAGATTTATAGGAGAAAATGAATTTTGGTAACATTATTGTCATGTTTGTATTGTCTTCATGACTAAAAAGTGTCTGGGAAGGCTGATATTTCTTAACTAATTTCGAGCAACGGGTCAGTTACATCACCATTGACTTGTGACTACGGCTGCAGTCTGTTTTCACGCCGTTTAGTTTGGTCGGCACAACCCTTGCTTTAGTTGTGCCTAATCGGTCATGAACTCCCTTTATCAGACGCGTATGAAAGCGAGGAACAAGTCATATCACCAGTTGCTCAAATCTGAGAAAGCCATGTAACGAATGTGGCAGTGTTTTGAAAGCTACGTGGTCTTGGGATCTTTGACAAAGCTCTTGAAAACTTGCGCTGACTACTGAGAACTAAAGGGGTTGTCGATTCCAAAGCCAATTTAATGGCTTAAATAAGTGTCGTTTTTGTAAATGACCACAAATTGCCCAGGGGCCATCCTGTCGACGTTGGTTCTAGCTCAAACAATTGCTTTGACTCTGTTATTTTGTTGTTGGAATTTTAATTTGTGAAGAGACTAGCGTACACTCACAAATGAGTTGCTTGACAAAACGCTGCCTAATACATCACCAACAGAGTTTCTTCTTGATAAAGTTTGTAGCTTTTGTTTTTTTAAATAGACGTTTCAATCAGAAGTTAGCACATCCTAGCGAGGAGGCTGAGCAGTCAGAAATTTAATGGTTAAAAGCACAATTAAATGAAAAAGCTTAATTTATAATACAACATAAAGCTGGCATCAGGCTAAGTTTTGCTGACACTGTCCGAGAAGTATTAAATCTTACAGTTGCTGTGGATACACTGTAGTTTTCTAAAAAGGGTCGTACGTATTTTGGTTGCTTTGTACGAGATGAAAAGGGGGTAAAACATTAACAGTTCTGCACAACCACTTCGTCAACAAGCAAATCGCAATTTCTTGCGCATGTTCTTTGCTAAAAGACACTTCTTGATTAGACTCCATTTAAATCGTTATGCAACTTCATAAACCGATGGTTTAGTGACCCAAACAGTAATAGCTAGGCTAATAGATGCCCGTTCATTACAAAACGAGTGCTGAAAAACAAAAAGCGGCATGGGAAAGGTATTAATGAGCACAACAAAAAGAACAAAACAAGTGCCGCTTGTTAGCATTCGTTACTAGTTTCGCTCGTGACCGAAGATGCGGCGTCGTAGCATCGCTACGACTGAGCCTTATGTGTATACATGTAAAACTGCTACATATGAACACAGACCACCGGACAAAATGACAGTCTTGCTCACACGATAACCATTATTCAAATATTACCAACAACATACTGATTGTTGCAGAAAACTGACGCCAGGCTAGTTCGACAGACAAGCTAACTAGCGAGCTAGCTGCTACCAGCGGCGATTTTGGGGTCTTAGACGGCTGGATATCCACGGGGGATTATCATTTTAATCATTCCTTAAAGTGATGTGGTTCCATTTTATCCTAACGTCCGATTTAAAACGGCATCTAAAATCGTTTCACTATTATTAACATTAGCAAGCTACATGAGCAACCATCTTAACGCTAGCCGCGCCGGGCCTGTTTATTATGGCTTGTCTGTGCTTGACATCAAAGTTTACATGAGAAACCAGCGCTGCATTTTTTATATCAGATGATATTAGTTTCACCGAATATGTGCGGTAGATTTTAAAACGAGGAGAAATGTCGCATCGGGTGCTGTGCTATAGCGCTACTAGCCAACTCGATGTTGTGTGCGAGCAAGAAACCAAGCAAACTCAGCGGCTAAACAACATGGCACCCCTTCAAGTTGCAAACAGAGGGGCCTTTACCGCTAAACAAAAGGGGAAATGCTCGCACAACGGCGGCGGTGTGTAAAACACACGCGCGTCGCCACTTTCTTCTGTCTGTCGACACTGAAAAAGGAGCTCAAAATACTTACGCGTTGTAGTATGGAGAGAGGCTCCGGGCTTGAGGCACGCCGTAAACCAGATTCTATATTGTTTTGTTTCCTTGGAGAGAGCGCTGATTTCTGTGCAAGGCTTTGATAGCCTCGGCTAATAGTTGGCCCGTGTTGCTGCCCCCTGCGGGTAAAGAGCGTGTACTGCTTCCGTCCTGCGCTGCACAGCGGCGTGCAAAGGAAAGTCCCCTCCCCAACTACTTCGTTCGTTGCAACGAGGGGTATTCCGGGCTCTTTTCAGCGATCTGGTGTCTTTGGCTCGACTCTCTGGGCTCAAAGGGACGAAAGAGCGTGAAAAGACTTGCTCGTTGCTTGCTGTGAAAACAGTCACCCATGACTCACATTGGGCCCCCTCGTCTTGTCATTTACTATAATGCCACAAATTCATACATTTGTGATTTTTAAAAATGGCATTTGCGTCACCACTTCATCTCTATTGCATTCTCCTCAGCTAACACTGAATAGGGATAGTCAGTCAGCACGGAAGGATTACTCGCTCTGTACCTTTTTAATAATTTATTGAAGCACTTTGCAGCAGAAGCCGAAATAGTAGAAGCAGGTAATAACCTAAAATACACAAATGAATATACATCACAATGTAAATGTGTATATAATTAATAATTCATTGAATAGCTTGTTTACTGAATAACTTAATAAACCACGATTTCACACTATGTATTATTGTAGTCATCATTATTCATTATTCTAAACGCAAGAATCTATACAGCAAAAACGTATCAAATGGAATCGAACAAGTCCCAGCGGCCGAAACCCGGAATTGGAGCCCCGGAATAATTAACTCCAATTAACTCCAGCCGTAACGCAAATTACCCCGCTTGAACATTAAAGTGCAGTCGGACAAACATGACAACTATGCAAAAAAAAAAGAACTAAATAAAGACACCACTGTGATTGCAGACTTTGGCCCACGCTGTGTAAAGTGCCAATTGCGAACAGTAACTTGCTGTGATTGCGATGCGGCTAACATAAAGCACAACGGACCCAAGACAAAGCAAGCAAACAAAGCGAGCGTGCACGCTTGAATCTAAAGAATAACTCTCCATATCTGATAAATAAAAGCGGACACAAACGAAACTCACTATTGGGCCATGCTGACCACAAAGTGAGTGTTTTCCCTCACAAAACAAACTGCTATGCCGCTTTTTACACGTCCGGTCACCTGTCAGTGGCAGCCCCGCCCCTCTTAGAGCAGCAGGTTGAATCCAAAACTGACCATGGTGCTAAAATAGTGCCTGGTTCACTCAGATTTAGACCACAGACCTAAAACACACCCTCGGTCAGGTAGTTAAATCTTTAAATTTGAATCATCCGGATTTACTGTCCAACCGTGTGGTCTTCTGCAACAAAAGGCTGAGGAGTAGGTTGAGAAAAAAATGACAAATTCCCCACAATTGAGCTGCCAGACTAGTTTTACAAAAAGAACAAACACAGTAAGTATGCGCCATAAACTGTAATGTTTAAAAATAGACTTGAGAAAAGCCTGGATTCTCTACTTTAGCCGAGGTTTGAAGTTTTCTGTCACATTTTGTGTGACCTAGTTGCCGAATCGACCTCTTCAACGGTGATTCGATTCCTGGTCGTTTCTACCAACTCGTGAACGAACGACCCATTCACTTTTTTTTTTCATTATTATTATTTTACGTGTTTAGAAACATCAGTATTGTGCTCTACGACCTACGTGATAAATATGTTGACATTTTAAATGTTTAAACAGTTCGAAGGAGTGCTAAAACATTTGGATGCGGTCATTCGGACGAGCCCTCCCCCGAAACCTCAGCGAGATCCAATCACCAGTTGCTTCACGAGCTGAAAGTTCCCTTCCTTATTTCCGATTGGATTGCTATATTTAGGAAAGCTCACTTTGCTTTATAAAGAGATCTCGCCGAGTTGTCACCGCACGGGGAAAAAAGTGTTGCGGCCGAGACGCCCCAAAAAAACGTGACTTTTTTTGAGGGTCGATTCTTTGAAGACTTTGCAATGGGGAAGGAGACGCAAATGGCGCTCGAGATCCGCAAGAAACTTGTGGTGGTGGGCGACGGCGCATGCGGGAAAACGTGTCTCCTGATCGTGTTTAGCAAAGACGAGTTCTTGGAGTTGTACGTCCCGACCGTTTTCGAAACTTACGTGGCGGACATCGAGGTGGACTCCAAGCAGGTCCAGCTGGCCCTGTGGGACACCGCGGGCCAGGAGGACTACGACCGGCTCCGCCCGCTCTCCTACCCGGACACGGACGTTATTTTGATGTGCTTCTCCGTGGACAGCCCGGACTCGCTGGAAAACATCCCGGAGAAGTGGGTGCCCGAGGTGAAACACTTCTGCCCCAACGTGCCCATCATACTGGTGGCCAACAAGAAGGATCTACGCAACGACGAGAACGTCAAGAATGAGCTGTCCCGACTTAAGATGGAGCCGGTGAGGCCCGAAGACGGCCGAGCCATGGCCGCGCGCATCGGCGCTCACGACTATTTGGAATGCTCGGCCAAGACGAAAGAGGGGATCTGGGAGGTGTTCGAGGCGGCGGCGAGGGCAGCTTTGCAAAAGCAAAAATCCCGACGGCCGAATATTTTCAAACGGTGCGCTTTTATGTGACTGGGTGGCTCCAAGGACTCGCCGAGACGTGTTGTTTAAGGCCTGTTGGGGCAGTGCCGCTCCCTGACAAAGTGTGGCCCAAAAAAAAAAAGAGAGAGAGAGGAAGAGGACAATAATGGCCCCGAAGACTGTTTTGGCCACGCCGTCGTCTTTTGCTGCTGCAGGGAGTGTTTTTGGACACAATCGTGGGTCTTATGAGCTGAATTTCACTGGTGGAGGAATGAAAACACAACTTTTTTTTTTGCCTTTTCAAGCTCACCATCTGTAGCCGAGAACGCTTTTTTTTGTTTAAAAAAAAAGTGTGTATTTTTTTTTAAATATCCTGAAAGCTGAAAAAATCTGAATTGTGTTACATAGCACTGATTTACCTTGAAATATCCCCAACCAGAGAAGATGGATGACGTTAATAAAGCTATGATAGCTCGCTATAACCGCAACCACTTTCCATCAGCCATGTAAATATATAGATTGTTTACATATTGTTAAGGGGAACAAAGGATGTGATTCTCCAGGAGGAAGAAGGTTTAATCTGTCCAATTGCATCATTTACAACGCATTTCTGCACACATGGAACATCACAACAAGACGAGTTTGCCAAGCAAATGCCTTCCACAGCACTTTCTATTTTCATTCTTTCAACCACTGTGCAACGATTTTCGAGCGAAGAATCACATGTGTGTTTCTGTGGACCGATTGTGGCTGTTAACAAGCTAGCCTATCGCTTTGCTAAAGCCTATGAACAAACCTCTGGGTCATGTTAACCCCATTGATTAAATATTTGGATTAAAATTGGCCGTGTATCCTCTTCTCCAGTTCCTATTTTTCACGTGAGCCTAAAATTTGAATGATGAAAGCGATTTCACAATGAGAATAATATAGTCGGTGTTTAATTTGAAAACGAAAGACTGATTCGCAGACTCCTTGAGCTCACGTTCTGCTCACAATCGACAGTACAAACATAAAAGACATTAAAGCTAAAAGCAGTCATGTTTGCACATGTTCACTTTTGTTACCGTGAAACAAGTGTTTTTAAACTTAAGAAGTTGCACAGCATTGAACTCGATAGTGTTCATTAGGGATGGGCATTGAATTAAATTTCCATGTCATTTTTACATCAAATTGAAGCAGTAAACATTAAATGTTGCCTTACATAAAAAAAAAAGATTTCTAGTCGATGTACAGCATTTTCTAAGTCGACGTACTACAGAAATCTTAATATTTTGGATTCAGGACCAACTATGCAGTCTAGTGCAATTTTTTTTAATGAAGCAGGGGTTCATTATTTTTGTCATTCAGGTACATTTTCAGCATATTATAGTCGTCGCTGGTCATGTTTGTTGGAAGGGCACTAACTAGGTGAAGCGTTGACTCAAAAAAAATCTTGTAGCGGTTGTGGTTTAGACCTGAACCAAGTTATGGTTCTAAAGCCTGCAGTTTGCTAGCACGGGTGAGCCAATCGCCGTGGCTCACTGCGGGACGAAGCCATTTGATGGCCGTAAAAATACAAAGTGAGACATTGGTGCGTTTTTGGGGACCGCTCAAAAAAGTTGGTTTACGATGAAAACACTCATTCGGTTGGGACATGCACAGGACTGTATGTTAATCCACCTGAGTGTCCGAGGTATGACTATGAATGTATCTCCTTGTTGTGGACAAACGACACAAATGCATTTGAATCATTGATGGCAAATCACTGTCCACTTATAAAATGTGTTAACTTTTGTCTTAGTGACAC
Source organism: Hippocampus guttulatus (assembly GCF_054856545.1). Taxonomy (NCBI): domain Eukaryota; kingdom Metazoa; phylum Chordata; class Actinopteri; order Syngnathiformes; family Syngnathidae; genus Hippocampus; species Hippocampus guttulatus. The sequence continues at coordinate 2,114,701 of NC_141283.1, read as the reverse complement.
CGAGGGCAGAAAATTGGGAGTGCTGCAGGATTTAGTGTCTGATGTTAATCTTTGATTCTGAATCTTAAATGACTTGTGACTGCTGTCGGTAACAGTCGTCTGTCAATTTTTTTTTTTTAAAGACTCTTTTATAAATTGTAATTATGCAAAAGTCGCATACCTGCCTCTCATGCGTTGCTGGGATTTTTTTTTTTTTGCTGACTTCCAGGGCAGGAATGCATTGTGCTGCACTTCCTGATTATTCCCACACTAGCTCCCCTCTTGTGTTTGTAATTGTCAATGGATTTGTATTTACACGTATTACTCAGATGGGTCTGGTTTGCATTTGTCCATTTCTACAATTACGCAGAAGAAAACAAAAAAAAAAGCACAGAGTATGTGGCAATCTAAACCATTTTGTGCATTAGGTCATTTTTAATCTTGATTTGCATTTTTTGGGGGGGGGGGGGGTAAGCAAACGCGCTGACGTTTTTCTGAAGCAATAAATAAAATGTGGTTGCCATGTTTTTGTTTTTCCTCCATCTTATTTTTACCAGGAACTATTTAACTCATTCAGTACCAGCCAATTCTGGACCAAGTCTGAAAAGACGTTTAAAAACGTCTTTGGGAGTGAATGAGTTGTATTCTTTCCCATTGTTCAGCTATTCGAGCGCATGTGTCACTTATACAGAGTCCGACTATAATTAGACGTGACGATACAAATGACTAATAGGCGTACGGCAGAAAGGCGTTGGAAAGTTTCTTCCCAAGAGTTTTTTTTTTTAAACATTCTCTGTAGATTATTACAATTGTGTCAAAAAAGTATATTTGTTAAAAGACAAACTGACACCGTCTGAAAGCAGATGGAGGGTAGATGGAGTTTGCAGTTAAAACCAGTTTTTAATTCAGGAAACAGGCTTTAAATAGAACAGCACAACATACAAATGACGCACGATACGCAACGGCGTGAAAATAAACAAAAGGCAGTCTAATAATAACGACAACAGAATAGACCAGTATCATGGATACAGGCGACATTTAGTGTACAGTTTTGCATTTCCTTCTTGGAAGTGGTCCTTCCGTGACAACAACAACAAAAAAACTGGCGCTACAGTGTAGTTAGCCGCTGGAGTTTAGTTAAACCGGGGAACGAAGGGAAAAGGGATATCCAACTCCACCTCGCTGTCACCAACTCTGATGACTTTTTCGAAAGTTTGATTATTCTCCTTTAGGATTCGAATGACGTTGCTGTGGAAGGAATTCAGATGTCTCAGCGTCACGTCAATTGAGGACTCGATGTCCGCTCGAAACTGTTCGGCGGGAATGTCATCCAGAACGTTCTGAAGTTTTGTCGCCACGGTTTGAAGATAGCCGCTGATTATGCGGTGAATCGTTTCGATCCGCTGAACGACACTCGCAAAGGTATGGGAGTCGATGGCTTCCTGGTACATGTCGGTCAAGAAAGCGGGGACCTCCGTTATATCTTGCGATCTTAGAATTGGGAGCAGCATTTGATTTAATTGAGAAAGATCCCAGGGAATATCTTCAATGACATCCCCTCCCACTTTTTGCATCGTGGCAATCACTTGGTCGCAGACTTTCCTTAAAGCTCCAAAGAAGTCATTCAGAATGTGTCTTCCGGGGACGGGAATGGCTTCAAAAGATTCGGTTGCTACTATCGAGGAAAAAAAGACGAACTTTGAGAACTTCCGATTCGCCTCCTCATAAGCGTCAATAATAACGGTACGCCATTTCTGATAGATTTCGAGGCCCGACCGTCTTTGCGGATACCCTGGGATTCGGAACTTGGTTTCTCTCAGGAATATAACCGCAGCCTCGAGAAAAGTCTCCACTTTTTGTTGGGATCTTCGAATGATACGATTGGTCTGATTTTTAGCAGATGTCATCACCTCGGCGGGATTTTCGACAGCCTTATTCAACAACTCTGTACCTTGCTTCCTTACCCGCTCCAGAGTCCCCTCGAGGCGTCTTGCGTATCTGTTGATTTGATCGTAGGTCGCGGCAGCAGGAGTAATGACCGCTTGAACGGCCGCAGGTACGTTCTTCTTCAGTCCCAGCATCATCTCGTACGGCATTTCCGTGTTCCAGGAAGTCTGAAGATTCAGCTTCTCAGAATTCATCACAGACATCTTCAGGGCCAGGATATCAACGTCCGTTTGTGGTTCAGTCTGAGGAACAACAAAACGGTACCATATTTAACTCATTCAGTACCAGCCAATTCTGGATCAAGTCTGAAAAGACGTTTAAAAACGTCTTTGGGAGTGAATGAGTTAATGCGCTCTTTTCTCTAAAATTCAAAACAAACAAACCCCAAAAAGAATTTGACTTACAGGGTAGCGACCATAGAGTCTCGCTCTTGCTTGTGCCGGGTGCTCAGTTTGCACCTGAACTCCGACGAGACCGGCAGATGGGGTGGACAGAGAGAAAACGAGACGGTTTCCCGTCATCTCCTGGCGGACTTCCACGGTTTCGTAAGGAAGATTGACCTTGAGGGAATTGCTGATGGAGGCATCAATATTTTCATAACTTAAGAGGATGGCGCTGTCATGACTTCCTTCCAACACCGCATGTTTTACAACCACCACCGAGGCCATCTTGAATCCCCCAACTAAGTTGACATTGGCAGTGCCCTCGATATTCCCTGCCAGAACCTCCCACTCCGAAAACGAAGATGCATCGAGTTTGACCAGGAAGCTGTTCTTATTGAGAACGCTGGCGTTGCTTTTGAAAGTGATCATCGGTGTTTTCATCGAGAACTCGTGGATCAGATCGCCCATCTTTGGAATCTGGATGCTGTGAATTTTCGGCAGAGTGATTTTGGGAAGCGTCAGAGCTGGCATTGTGACAAGACTGCTGTCTGGGAGGGGAATGGTGAATGTTGACATCCTAATATTGATCCCTGGCACTGTGTATTCAGGAATCGTCAGTGATTTAGGCCATTCGGTGTAATATTTTTCAAACTCTGCCTGTGCTGTGGCATAGGACGAAACCAGAATATCGATGACCGGATCGGCATTCACGTCGATGGTGAACGTCTCCGGGTTTTTTGTGTATTTCATCTTGGAGCTCAGGTCAAAAGTCTGTTGAGTTGTCGTCAGGAGATTCCCCAGGCCAGCGTCGTCCCACAGTGAGAAGTCGTCCACTTTCGGTGTCCTCGTGCCATAAAATGGCAACGCTATTTCAGGAATGGTGATTGGTTGCCGCAAGATGTCAAGATTTGCTTCTCCGTGAATCTGACACATGAGGTGAATTTCCGTTTCACCGTGATCCATTTTGAAGAAATGGGAGTATTTGTTTTGGTTGACTCTTGCCATTCCGGTCCAGCTGGCCTGCTGCACTTGAGAGTTGAGCGTCACAGAAATGTCATTCTCAAACTCCATCTTTCCCGACTGCACGAACGGAAGGAAAAGCCTGGAATTTCCCTTATTCTTGGTGTCGAGCGTGAGCTCGGTAGGCGTTATCAAGCCCAGGGCGGAATTCGAAAGAGTTCCCTCGATCAGTTGTGCGTTATGGGAGGCGGTGAAATCGATTTGCAGGTCTTGAAGGCGAGCCTGGAACTTCATGTCAAACACGCTGGTCTTCATCACGGGTGTTTCCGTTTCGATTTTGGCATCGATCAACGCGTGGCCGAAAACGCAGATCTCGGCGACCACATTCTGATTGCTTTTGAAACCTTTGCAGTTTGTAGCGCCGGTGAAAGTCACTTTGGCCGTGTGCGGACCCAGGACCAAGTCAACGACGCTGTTGTGAGTCGCCTCATCGGAGAAATCCCGAACTGCGTATTTGGCATTGGCCAGAGTGTTCACGTTGAGTTTTGCCGAGCCGGCTTCAAGTGCGAAATTCGTTTTTTGGGTTGACGACACGTGAGTGAAAACGTCGAGCGATGGCATGTTGAGGTCTTGATTGAAGTTTGTGTTGACGCTTGCGGAGAGTCCGTCTTCCATGGCCAAGAACACGTTGTTGACAAGTTCGGCGGAATACCACTCGAGGCTGATCTTTGCCGTCGTGTCAGCGGAGCCTTGACCCAACAGTCCGTAGACGGTCATCGTTCCCTTGTGGTCGACTTTAAAGGACGACTGATCCATTTTAATCGACTCTGAAATCGCCAGACGGCTCATTTTGGGTAGAGCCAAATGTGCGCCGGCATCTACGGCGAACTGGAGGGCCCCCAAAGTCGACGTGGCCTGAGAATTAAGATTCACCTTGAACTCCGGTGTGAGCGATGTCGCCGAGGTGTTCGCCAGATCTGCGCTCGTCCTGAGTTTGTAATGCGGCGAGTCGATTTGGAACTCTCCGTATAGTTTTCCGAAACAGGGAACCTTGCTCATATCTGTCATTTTTTCTTTGAGACGCAGCATTAATGTGTCATAATCGAAAGACTGTATTTTCTGCACCATCCTCAAGACGTAATCCCTCACGTCGTCAATCATCTGTTTGAAGTCAAAGGAGTACAAATGAGTCATAAACTCTCGAATACGGCCCGTAAACTTTTGAAACAAAGGCTGCAGGTCAAATGACCGAAGAAGGGCAAATACAGACTTAATCTTTTCCCTCACTTGATACGTCTTCATCATTTCGACTACTTCATCCATCACTGTTCCGATCAGCTTCTCAATTTCATATTTGGACAGAATTTCCTCCATTTTTTGATAAATGACCGCAAACCTATTAGCGATGTTATGTTTCTTGATCCAAGCCGCGATAGCATCCTTGACGGATTTCAGCACACGGATGATTTTTTCCGTCGGCAACTTGGTCGTCAGGTTCGTCAGGGCGTTTTCAACGGTGTGGAAGCGTTTTCTCACATCTCGGACGAAGACGCTCAAGTCAAAGTTGTCCACGAACTCCTTCATTTCAGATACTTTGTTCTTCATCGTCATACCGATCTCATACTTGGCGTTGACGTCTTTCAGCAGGTCGACGCCGTTGTCGGTCAGACTCGTCGCTGTGTTTTTTACGTGTTCGATCACGGCGGGGATGTGCTCGGTGAAAGGGATGTGGACGAGATGACTGTCGGTGTTCTTGTCATACTTGACGAATCCAGACAAGCTGTAGTCTTGCCCGGCTTCGCTAAAGAGGTTCGTGGTGACCGCTCCTCTCATGTCAATCGCCATTCTCTCGGCTTTGTTGTAGGCCTCGAATTCCTGATCAAAAGTGTGGTCGTTTAGCTTCGATTTAACCTTCAGGTGAAGGCTTTGTTCTTGAAGGCTCATGGTGCTGCTGAGTTTGCTGTCCGCGGCGGTCTTGATGGCGGGTAGGCCTCGGATCTCGTGGGTGGTCGACCCTCTGTACTCAAACGACTGCGTGAAAAGCAAGGGTTCGGCTTTCAGGAGGAATTTACTGTACAGATCGCCACTCTGCTGTCCGTAAAAAGAAACGCCGCCGTTGGAGTTGAGCGAGGCATCGACGGTAAGGGCGAAGGGCTCGGCGGCGGCATTGACCTTACTGTCCAAACGAAGAAACCGAGATTTGTAATCGGCGACGTGGCTGAATTTCACAGTCAGGCCTGCAACCTCCAAAACGGCGGCATGCGTTATCTGAGATCCAAGTAGTTGACCGTTGGTGTTGCACTTTGTGGACAGGATCATGTCCACGAACTTGACTTCGTAAGTGTGCTTGAGTTCGTCCTCCGACGAGCCTCCCTTCAGCGTTCCCGTCAGCTCCACGTTGTAGGGCTGCGCTTTGAACTGGGCGTCGTTGTTAAAGTCGATCTCCATGATCTTGAGGTGATTTTTGATCAGAGCGGAGGCGGTAAACGGCTCCATGGTAACGGTGATGTCGTGCGCGTAGGAGTTTCCGGTGTTAAGGAAATGAGCCGTCTTGGCATGGAAGGTTAAAGATCTCGACGTCAGAGAAAGGGAATTGGAATTTTCCGTCCTCATTTCGTTCAGCGATCCGACTACGTTGCTGGAGACGATGAGGCCATCTTCGCCGACTAGGAAATTCATTCTGTTCCTCGTGTTGAATGGCGAGACGTCGCCGTTAAAGACGCCATTGAGGTAGACTTCGGAGCGTGCCATTTTCCCTTCGATATTCAAGTCCACGTTATTCCCTCCAATGCCTCCCTTGGTGGTGAGAGACAAGGTGGCGCCGTCGGTGGCAAGCCCGCTGTGGAAAATATTCTCAAAGGTCAGTCGGTTGCGCTGAGCAGTCGTGGTACAGCTGGTGGTCACACCGTTGGCGTTCAGAGTCAACGTTGCCTTGTGAGAAGCGAGGCTTGAAAAGATGTTGAGGGAGGCATCGGCGTTGAGCTCCAAGCCAGAGGGATCAACGGAACCGGTGAGCAATGAGTAGGCGCGGTTTACCGTATCGTCCGCTGTATTTCCTAGACGGAGGCTGGCTTGAGCTTCCGAGGCGGAGAACTCAACTTGGCTTTGAAGCGTTCTCCGACCGGCCTTGCTCACCGATTTGGAGAGAAAGCTCAGCTTGGAATCCTTGTAGTTCAGGTTGACGTTCGTCGAGTGCTGAGCGGGGTGACTGTTAATGTTCGTGTTCGACTCGATGTTCAGATTCTCATTTGCATATTCAGCCTTGATGTTATTTGTAATTTTCAGGATTTCGGAGTTCGCTCTCAGCGTGCTCTCCGACCTGAGTTCCTTCTTTGCGCGGTCAGATGAGAAGGTGTTGAGATAAGTGGCGCTAGCGGTCAAAGATCCCATCGTGAGACTTCCATTCGCATTGATATCCCCCAACAGCTTGGCGGAATCAAGCGTGAGGTGCTTGGTCATGTCCAGAGACGTCCGCAAGCCGAGCGGGGCAGCAGCATGGATGTTGTATTTTCCCGATGACGTCACATCGTCCGAGACGACGGCAATCGTCTCCTCCACATTAACACTCGTACTCACAAACGTGTGCTCCAGGGAGCCGTTCAGGGTGAATTTGAGCGTTTTCTCATCTGTATCGGTAACTTCTGCAGCTCCTGAAAAAACAACAACAAAAATGTAAAAAAAACATTAAACACTATATGGCTGATATTTTTTAATGCCTGTTGAAAGAAAGACATCAAATTACCCTCAGATGTGAAAGCCAAAAGTTTGATGGGACTGGTAGCCTGAAGCGTGAACTTGGCCAAATAGTTTGGAGAGTCCACAGTATTGTTACCCGCTGACACGGTTGCCTCCCAATCGTAATAGTTGCTGTTCACCTTAGCGGACGCATGCATCATTCCGATCAGCGGCAGGGTGAGCTCTTGCTCAGAGGGGATGGTAAATTTGGGGATTCCGATCTGGTGTGGTGCAAGCAGGGGCGTGATGATTGCGTTCGTTGCGATAAACAGTTCCTCCGAGGATTTGCCTCCAAGTGGCAGCGGGATTCGGATGGTCGTAAAGTTCTTGTTGAACCGGTAGCGGAATTTGCTTTCCCTGACGATTGGATGAAAACAGACACCAGTTTTTATGAGAGAGATGTCTTCTTTTTTTTTGTGTTAGCATTTAGATAAAAGTCTGACAATTTGAAAATCGTTTTTTTTTTCTTACATATTCATGAATAGGTTCTCGGGCACGGAAGGCATTTCCACCTTTGCAATGTTGTTCTTCAGAGTCTCCACATAGGGGACGTCAACTGAAATTTTGTTCATCCAGATGTTGCTGGCCTAATGAGAAAACACAGTTGTTGTTTTTTTTAAACGTTTGAATGCATATTAAGCCCAAGCGAACTCACCTCAAGCGTCTTTTTGACAACGTGACGCAGTTTCATGTCAGTGCTGGCAAGCTGACGATCCAAAGCATCCTCGGCAAATTTACTGAGCCAGGCCCCGAGCGCTTCGGTATAAGGTAGCAGCACTATGGTCTCAGCATTCATGTTTGACAGCAGTTGAACCTCAACCTCATCATTGCCTGAAATACAGAAAGAATATTAAATCTTTTAGCTTCCGGCATGAACACATACATTCGAAATGAGTCCGGCGGCGCATATTTTTGGAAGACGTACCGTATTTGAACGTGATTGACTGAATAGATGAGGTCTTGGGGAGATTCATATCACTTTTGATCTCCAAAGTGATTTCTTGGCCTTTGGGGCTACTTTCAGTCACGGTAGCAGAGATGCTAGCGTCTGTCTTCAGCGCGGGCACAGCCAACTGAACCTGCAGCGTGGCTCCCGTTGTGGAACGCAGTCTAGAAAATAGATTTGAAAATATCAAATGAGAGCGTGGATCAAGACAACTACAGATGACGGTTAACTCGTTTACTCCCAAAGACGTTTTTAAACGTCTTTTCAGACTTGGTCCAGAATTGGGGCTTCGTCGGGTTTCTGAGTTTGTGGTTTATTTTACTCACTGGGCACGACCAGTGAGAGTGAGTTGTGGCACGTTCTTGTTGGAGATCTCAAGGCTGAGGGCTTTGCCTTTGTTGCTGCTGTCAGTCAGGCCAACCTTGACCCCGGCTTCGACATCCAAGACGGGTATCTGGATTTGGCTGGTGAAGACGTTCCTGTTCCTGTTGTATTTCATGATTGCGGAAGCTTCGGCGTCCTGATCCCCTGCGGGGTCGGGAGAAAAATAGTTTCACGTGACGCTGAGAGAAGAGGGAATTATTCTCAGAATAAAAGAGTTTGTGGCTATCATCTTTCTAAATGTGGCGCCGATACCTTCAGCTTTCAGAGTCATCTTCAGAGAGTCGACCTTCTGGCGGCCATCTTTTCCTTCATTGAGGAGCGTGTACGCAACGGTGGCTGTGTAGGAGACCTGAGGCTCGATTTCAATTCCAAACCTGAGGTGAAGAGTACAACATTTTAGTTCACTGGCAAAATAACAAGTAACTTTCTCTTTGGGGTTCAATGATTTCATTCCATCCTTTTCAACTTACCTCGTCTCTCCGCCCAGGGGGAAGTAAGGCACATCGCTTTTACCCTGTACATCAGCCTGAAGTTTTTTCGTGCAATACTTGAATCCGAAGAGGGAGTCACAGTTTATTTCACTCGTGTTGTGCGGGATTACGGAAGCGTTGCCATCAGCCACAATCACTGCATTGCTTTGTAAAACAGATCAAAGAAATTGTTTTTCAAAAATAAATAAATAAACTCCCCCTGATTGACAGCCAAAAAGTCCAACAACGACCACAATCACGATATTTTTACAGAGGATAATCAGCGACAGTGCACTCATATTTTGTATTGCTGAAGAATTCGTGGGCATGCACTCCAAAATGTTTCCAACCCATATTACTTTTGACCACATTTATTTTGTTTCACCTGATGCTCAAAAGTTTTGCAGGGCCCCGCGCAGCCGGTATAGTGAGCTTGACTTGGTTTGCCTCCACGGCTAGCTTAGCATTGAATGCGCTCTCGTGGTACAAGCTGGTGTGCATCTCGACAGCGGAGGCAACAAATTCGGGGACGTGGACGCCCATCTGGGTCACAAACTCAACGCCGACGGATGGCTTGAACAACAGTTCATTCTGTGTTTAAATGGAACAAAATATTGAATCGGTAGCGGCCATGTTATACATCCAATAATAAATGGCTTCTTGGTGAGAATAGAAATGAGAAAATACCGCGGCCGGGGAAATGCGAAGTCCTCCCTTAGCTCCGGGAGTAAACGTGCCAGACAGAGAAAAAGTCAGAGGCAAGCCAGTGGCGGTTGGAAGGACAAATTTGTTATCCATGAACATGTAATGGATAAAGATCTCATTGTCGGTGCCGGACATGAGGTTGGACACAACCTGATGGAAAGGAAAAAGAAGAAATATTAATGGTCTCATGCTGTCCTTAATTAAAAAAAAAAAAAGAGAAAAAAACTGATATGAAAGAAGAAATATGTCATACCTGTTTCGGGAGAAGCTTCAGGAAAATCTCCGCGTACATTTTAGCATTTTCAGCGAGAAACTTCAGATCGCTGGCCTTGATGTGGCCAAACTCGGTTCCCATGATCTTCAGGTAGGCCATGGCCTCTGGAGATTCTTGATTCTGGAAATCTTTTACCAGATGGTTGAAATTGCGAACAATTTCTCTCATAAGATCTTCGGGAACCTGAGGGAAACAAATATTTGGGATCCTTTAAAGGTGATGTTTGTGTCGTGTAAAAGGGAAAGAAGTGAACCCCCAAAATACCTTCTGTCCTTCTGCTTTCAATGGAGCTACCCACTTTTCCAGAACTTCCATCATCTTGATTGGCACCTTCTTCTCGGCCCAGTAAAGAGCCTTGGACAATGTATCTGGGAAGAAGCCGTTCTTTCCAAACAACGCCTCAATCGAGGGCTCTGAGCCTTTTCCTTCGATTCCGAGCTATCAGCACCAAATGCAAGATTCGGAAACAGCGAAAGCGAAGGTTTAAGTTGTTTTCAAAATCATTCATCGGCCATTTGCCAATTGTGACAATGACACACCTCCCACATGTCCACGTTGTAGCCAAATATTTTCAGGGTGGATTCCATCATGACTTCTCTTGGCAGCTGGTTGCTGGGGTCAAAGATCACATTGCCCTGGAAATTAGCCTGCATGTTGTTATTTGCCAAACCCAGCTTGTAGTTGCGGGACTTTGTTGTGTAGTCATGGTGTGTCTCCACGTCATAGTCCTGCAGAGCGTCCGCTATCTTCTCGCCAAGCCTAAAGAAAATAAACAAAGACACAAATAAATATATGTCAAACTATTTGTACCATTTTTGGTTTGAAAATCAAGGATATGTTTATTCAGTCGAAATAAATCTTACTTCCGGGTCTCAGGATCAGCGGAGGAGATAATGTTGTAGACGTGGGAGGTCACGAAAGATTTGACCTGCTTGTTCTGCTCCTGTTTCAGGATCTTCTTTACCATCTCGATGTCACTATTGAGGGGATTTCTCATGAGAATCAGATAGGTTGCAAGACGTTTCTGCACAGCACCCTTTGGGTACTGGCTTACCCGCTGGAGGTTAGAGCGAACCTGCACCGAAAAGGAAAGTTGATCAGTATGACAAAATGTACTGCAAGGATTCAAGATAAAACGAGGAAAAAAAATGTCAACGGACAGCTGCGAGTTACCTCATCTGTCATAGACATACGTCTGAAAGCCTGGATGGCAGCAAGCTGAACAGCGAGTGTGGTTGCAGGTTGTCTCATGCATTTCAGCAAAGTGTTCTTAATGGCGGGGTCGGCGACTTCGATCACATCTCCGATGTTACCGACAACCTGCAGAGAAATTTTACATTAAATTGTCAGGAAAAGTCACAAAAGTTGGTCCGTACTCTGTAGCTACATAAATCAAATTCCAGTCATCTGTGAACATTTCCGGAAAGATTTTGGAATTCTTCTGTGCATTTATGTGGAATTCAAATTCAGTGGCAACTCACCCAACTTGAGCAAGGAACTCTCTCGACAAATCCAGGTCGAGGAATTAAAAACACAGCCAGATTCTTCTACTCAAGAGCTCATTTACCAGCCGGTTTAGTAAAAACTGGAGCAAAAATGTGGCATATTTTTACTTTCTGAACCTGGATTTGCCACCTCTCCCGAGGCTGCACGTAAACCCTTTTTGTCTACCTCATTGGATATTGCACAGTTGGATCCATGTGTACATGTTTACCTCATTCACTTCCAAAGACGTTTTTAAACGTCTTTTCAGACTTGGTCCAGAATTGACTGGGACTGAATGAGTTAAGCTTCCCGTCAAGCGTTTTAAACTTGATTACGCACCCTCAAAGTCAGGAAGGTCAGGTCTTTCTCGCCAGAGCAGTCTGGGCCCAGAAGGGAGGCCGTGAAGTCAGAAACAGCAGTAATCTCCGGAGTGACTTTTCCCTCAGCCTGGTAAAGCCTAGTGACAACGTTTTGGATTAATTTCTTTACACAAGAGATCATCGACTAGCACATCATAACTGGCACCGCCACTGATGTCTACTTACCTCCTGACTGCATGACTCAAGGCATACATGATGGGCTTGCTCTTCCTGTTCTGAGCCATGGCCAGAATATCCTTGACCATGAGGCGTGAGGGGTTAGGCATCAGTGCAAGGGCATAAACTGCCATGTCGACTTCAAGAGCAGATTTATCAAAGGTCCCGAGGACCCTCAGCATGGCGCCGGTGCACTCTGGAGTACCGCATTGGACAAGAGCTTGCATGGTCACCGAGTCGGACATATCCATCATCTCAAGTGCAGCGGAACCCAGGATATCAGCCTTCAGACCACGCAGTTCAGAAACCAGTTTGTGGAAGAGGGATGCACGCTGCTCGCCGTTACTGGTCTGGGATAGAGTCTTCAGCTGCTGCATTGCAGTCATGGCAGCATCTTTAGACTGCTTAGGAGACTTGTCATCAACATGGTCCATTGGCAAGAAACGCAGGAGAGCCTCATCTGTTCAGAAAATCCCGCCCCCCCACAAACCATTACACTGCAGATAATGAACATTGGTGGAGAGATTAAAGCACATTCTGAAAAACTGAAACACTAACTATGATCAAAGATTCTGTCATTAATCTTGGTCGTCTCCCTCAGAGTCACAGTCTGCTTCACCAGAGTGGAAATTCCATATTCGCTCCTATGCGGGACACAAAGTTACAGCAGATGAATGAACAATATGGCAAACCGCAAAAATACACTTTTTTTTGTATATACCTTTTGTTTAGGACTATTTTGTCCACTTACTTGTGGGAGAGGGGCAGGAAAATATGCTTCTCTGTACAGGTTCCACTTGTCATGTGCTTCTTCTGGTTGTCAAACTTGTAGTTGCAAGTCTGGTGGCTACTGATCATCTTGGACAAAGGATATTGCTGGAAATGGAAAGCCAGAAATAAACAACGAATTTGGCTCAACTTGGCGTTAAGAAGGTAGTTTGAGGCTTTTTACCATTCCTGAAAGGAGAGCCAGGGGACTGCTGGCCTGTTTGTGAGCGCTGAAGCCATCACAGCTGGAAAGATCCCTGCTGATAGTCACGTCGGTGGCGATGTCTCCTCTGGCGTTGACTGTGAAGTCGGTGGTGCAGATGCCGTACACGGTGGGCTGGATAGAAATGATGTCAGAATCATTCAAATTGAGGAGAATCTGTCAGTGGCGATACAGCATTATGGCTGAGGGTGTTTCTCTTTCTTTTAGTTCATGGATTGTTCTTTTTAATAATAGACTGATACTGAAACAGAAATATTTCAACACACGAAATATACTTGTAACACACCAAGACAAACTAAAGTGGGCACAGTTGTTAATATGCTAACATGGAATCCTGAGGACTTAAAACACACAAAAAAAAAGATCAATGAGGATTTAACTTTGTGCCTTCTGGTCAGGTAATATATTCAAAGACAATGGATCCAAGGCAAACATGGCAACATTTGGGATGCTCACACATAGCAAAAGATTGATAACAATCAAAACATGCTCATAATTCGTATGCGAACAAATGGCAGCCTCTCATCCTACGGAAAGTGCCGGAGTAGAGCTATCACGTATCTTGTTCAGTATTGGTGGTGTGATAATGCAACGAAAAGCCTAATTCGCCTGATTAATATTTCAGATGAGTGGCAGACTGTGCCATGTGACAGGTTGCTGAAGAATGACGTGGCGTGAAATTGCTCTCACAACTTTTCCCTCGCTTAAGGTGAAATAAAAGGAACAAAATGTATGGCATTTGACATTTAAGTCGCACTTTGTACAACATAAGCAAATGTTAATGGACTATAAATTGAACGAAACAGAAAAATAAAAGAGTTGGTGAGTTTTTGAATAGGAAATGACTGTCTACCTTCGTCGAGGCACGTGACGCACTTCCTCGCTCACGTGCACCGTTTTAAAATGCTTCACATCCTTTGTCAGTGTCCTCAGTGAATTGCACACAAAAAAAGAAATAGAATAATAATAATAACAATAATAATTTTAAAAACGAGATATATCGCAACAGCTCTGATAGCTAGCTGCAATTGCAGATTACTGACCGCTAACAACTTCCGGTGATGTACTGTGGGTCACGTCAACATAGGTTAAAGGTGACTTGATTTTTCTTTTTTTCCTTTTTTTCTTTAATACTTTTTGTGAAAGTGAGACTGGTAGGGTGCTCTGGGTGCAGTGTGTACTAAAACCAAAATATATCATATTAATAACATAAATAAATGTTACCTCCCATACCCCCCCCGCCCCCCCACCCCCTTGCAATAGACTTGGGACCAATCTATCGCAATAGACATATTAGGCACCCCTATGTCATCGACTATGCAATGGGATCCAATCCAGAGTTAGATTTGAGAGCTGGATGGGTAAACATGTTTTCTCTTTTACTATTCTACTTGGATCAAATTGTCAAATCAATAGGCCAGATAACATGAGCAGATGATGCCTCGGGAGAGATAAAGTTATCTAGGACTTTGCCCCGCCGGCTGACGTGGGAACACAAAGTGACCCACGTGCATTTATCAACTATGACTGTTCCAGATGATCTAGTCATTGTGCAATGTGTTTATCGGTGAATGACTCTTCGCAGAAAACAGAATCGAACTTTCAAAGAACAACAACAGGCCTTCTCACCATTTTCTTATTCCTCTCTTCTTCCATGACGGGAACAAGGAGAGAAGACATAATTCCTCTCTTGATGTTCAAGATGTTGAGCGCCTCATCTTCCTCGGGGAAGAGTTTCACATCAGTGTGTCCCTCAACTGTGATCTTGAGTGGGTTCCTTTTGACATGGACGCATCATCAGTGACAGCCTCATTCTACCTTTGTCGGGACATATACATTGACAGCAAAAATAATAGAGAAAATAATAATAACTTTGAGGACCCTGGCAGACCAGCAGCGCTGATGTAGGTTTGTAAAAACAAAACAAAAACAACTAAAAAAAAAAAGGCAGTGGAAGACGACAATGCATAAGTCAGTCTGTAGAAGCATGTTTTAAGAAATGATTTAAGGCTTCTAAATGAGGCTTCTAAATTACAAACATAAATTAGGGTGATGTAATGTATTCTTCTCCCTGGATAAAATAGCTGCTGGTTTTCAGTTTTCAAGATGGGGAAGTAGACTTACTTGGCCATGGCGGCTTTGAAGGCCTGATTTCCAGCAGCGGGGCGGTACAGTGCGTTCCCATCGTCATCCACAGCAAAAATCTCACTCAGAGAACATTTTGGGGTGCGTAGGATGAAGCTGCAGGTCTGAGGCACGTCAAGCTCAACCTGCACAGTCGATGAATCGCCGTTTAGTCACGTTTACCTTTCCCTGCAGTCAGGACAGGGTAAAGACTTTTAGTTCCGGCCCGGAGACGAACTTGACAGGAGATTTTAGGGCCGCTCTTGTTGTCGGTGGCTCCGGGAACGCCGTTGAAGGTCTCAGCCTCGTAGTCGTACACAAAGCGCCTGAAGTGCCTCAACCTTTTAGCCACTGAAATGCGTATTAGCGGTCAGTTAGACTTGAGCAACACTTTGCTCCAGTTACATTTTTGAGAATAAAGGGGCAACTTACAGAAACATGTTGGAGATTGTTCGTCCGCACGTCCTACATCTTGCTCTAGAAAGATAACCGCCCCCCCCCCCCCCAAATTAATGCATTCACTCAGTTCATGATGACAATGAAGTCTCTACAACATAGTAGTTAATATAAAATATCTACTGCCTATGTTAAAATACCTTTAAAAATCACAGTACTTACGGGCAAGAGTGTATGTGCCCAGAAGCAACAAAAGGCAAATCCGCGTCCATCCCATGTTGGACTCAGAAACCTGGAAGCCTTGGTAAAAAAAAAAAAAGAGCCTTCCTCTTTCACCGGAGACTCATCCTTGTGCTTCATTTTAAGGCTTTTATACATCTGCCGTCTTACCAGACGTGATTAAGGGTCTTCCAAATGTGTTGTCACGGTTCCAAAGTCTGATTAGTCCTTGTTGCAGGCCAAAGGTAAAATGTTTCACAAAATAAGATGTGATGTCAGCACTGGGTGGGGGTGGTCGGTGTGATACTTGTTTGGAAACAGCAAACAGTCTTTTTCCACTAATAAAAGCTTGAACTGTCCATAACCGTATCTAAAACGATTCCATTCAAATTCACCGCACGTAAAAAGGAATTGTACCTAAACTGGATACATTTTCGAAACAAACAGTTCTTGGCGGCCCGAAAATCTTAAATACAACCGAACTGTACTCAGGCGGTAATTCTTTCATGTACCACTAGAGGGATCCTGCGTACCACTCGTGATACTAGTACCACACTTCGAGAATTATCGTTTGAAAACTTCCACGAGATAACCTTTGATCTTTAATATAAATCATACTGCTGAAGAAAAGTTGACTCAGATGACGTATTGTTTTACAGCAACATTTAAAATTCATCGACTCTTATTTCTGATTTCCACACTCGAGAACATATCATGAATGTCATCATTATTTGTATACATATACAGTTCTGCATATTGATCTCTGAAAATTCTTTTTCCGGGTCATGTCACATCTTTTGTGACATCTGCTACCATTACGACGGTTCAGTTTGGAATTGATCGAATTATTATTTTATTAATAAACACGTGCTGTTATGGTTATACTCGTCACCTTACTGAGAATATTTTTTCAAGTCTTTTGGTTGAAATGTCTTCGTATAAGGCCGTGCACGACAAACTCCAACCGCAATCAGAGACGTATTCTTAAGTGAGTTCATCACCGCATCTTCTAATTGGATCATTGTTTTCTTGTTTCTTGTATTCGGTTTGTGTGTCGTGCTACGTTGCCATTGCCAATTTTTAATCCCAGTGATGACTAAGCATGTGGGTGAGTGAGCGTTTGTTGCGTCGAGCCAAAAGTGACTCAACCTGTCAATCCATACGCTGATGATTCACCTCTCCCCTATTTAGAAAAGCCGGTAAAGGCTGTTCGAGCAGGATTGTGTGAGAGCGTTGCACGCAAGATAACCTCATTAGACAGAGGAAGACAAGTCTAACTGAATATGATACTGCAATGTAATTTATCGCAAACGAACTTGTGGACTTGCATGCTATGGCTTTGATTGAAACCTGTGAAAAGAATATGATTTTGCACCCCTGTCATAAACTGACAATCCTGTTTTTCAGTCTAGGCTCATAACAATCGTCATCACTTTTCTCCCATTTATGGAATGGCTCGCTTGAAAATATGAAGGATTAAGTAAATGTCATTTCGCATTAGTATGGCTATTAACATTTCTGATGTTTTATTTGGAAAGAGTTATGTAAATGTTTATATATATTTTTAAATATGTATACTGTATATAAGAATACCTGTATGAGAGTGTGGTTTCAATGCTCAATTCTAATCTCAATACAAACTGAACTGTCAGGTGATTCTACGCAAGGATCTCATTTGAATGCGTCGGGGGAAACTAGTGTCGTAGTCTTGAAGCGCTCATTCAAAATCAAACTAAAAACTTTGAATGAAGCCAAGGATTTTAGAAACGGCTCTCGTGCCGATACTACATGTTGCGACAAGGTACGTGCTGTGCTTCGGATATAACGCGCAATTGATGTAATGGTTTTGTTTCATAGGCACTGCAGACAAAACATTGAACTCGGATGGTTCACTTTCAGATACTTTATTGACAAATGTCATTTATCCCGTGAGTACGTAAAAGGTTACATGCACAACAGATGAAACAAGATCATTTAAAACTGTCATACCTTTGTCATAAATATGGCTAAGCAATCTAAGTGGCAATACTCCTTCCAAAGAGGCGGGAGTGTTTTCTGCTAATTCAGACCTTGGTTTGTTCGTCATTGTTGAAATGCAAAAGGGAGGTCAATTTCAAGCCTTCCATTTGTGAGTTTCACCCGAGCCTCAGGTGAAGCTTCCGTCAGCCACCCGGAAAGAGTCGCGTTAGCCTGATCAACTCCCTTGATGATCATGTCGATGATGGAACCATACGCATTGTTGAGCTGCTCCGTGTCAAGGGCAGAGATCTTGTCAACGATAACCTTGATGAGCGTCACGATATTGCGGTAGATGTCATTGATTCGGAGGAACGCTTGATCTAAATAGTCAGACTTGATCGAGTCAACAAACTGCTGAGTTTTACCAACGACAGCTCTCATGGTCTCACTCATTTTCTCCAGCGTTGTGTCAAGACTCTCCATATTCTTCACAAAGGCCACCAGTCCATTCATGATGTCGCGTACATATGTTTTCACGTTTTCAAAGATCTGGCCAACGGTAACCGCATCACCAACTGGCATGGAGACTTTCATGGTGCTGATTTTCTCCACAAATGAGTTATAGTAGATCTCCATGGACTGATACATAATCTGGGTGTTTTTGTCCAGAGCCGTGGCAATACTGTCGGTCATTTTCTTCAGGACCTCAGGAAGGGTGGTCATTTCATCAGACCCTGGAAGTTGGAACTTGGTCTCCCTCAGGAGCTTAACGATAGCGTCCACGATAACCTGGAGGTTTTGCTGGTATTGGACAATGGTGTTTCTGAAGAAGATTGACAGCTGGCTCATCTGGACATCGTAGTTTATGGCGGCGTTATAGATATCACCGATGCGGGTAACGACGACATTCTTCAACTTGTCCACGTTGCTTGTGATCTGATACTTGCGAAGGAACTCCGTGAAAGCAGAGACGATGGAAGGGATTCGCTGTTTCAATTCCGAGAGAATGATTTTGGGTGCCTCTGTGTTGTAGGTAATCTGGAGGTTCATCCTATTTGCGTTCTTGGAAGAGGATTTTATGACGAAGATGTCGACATCAGCCTCTGGAGCAGACTGTCAAAAAAAAAAAAAAATCCCAAAAAAAGAACTGTTAAGCAAGACTGAGCAAAAAGCAATTCCATTTGTAAAAGCGTCAGGTTACTCAACTCACAGGATAACGACCGTAGACTCTTGCGCTCAATTGAGATGGGACCCTGCCATTCATCTGCAAGCCCAGGAAGCCAATAGATGGAGCAGATAGTGAGGCACTAAGAACATCTCTGCGAGCGGCGTAGCGAAGGTTGACATCAGTGAAAGTTGGGCTGGTGATGTCCACGTTGAGGGTCTGGCGAGAAACACTGAAAAAAGGAGATTTTAAATTGAATTGTGGTCCTGTGATTGAAGGAGAAAGAAGTACAGTATGCAAAGAAAGAGATAATCTTACCTCGTGCTTTGGTCAATGACATGGTTGGCATCCATGTTGAGGTCAGCATGTTTCAGGATGAGTTTGTTAATCACGTTCAAAGCGGCATTCTCAAAGTTTACCGTTGAAGAAGCTGTTGGGTAAAAAAAGGTTTTGTGTCATTCAGTACTTGAAAATATTGCAGTACAATACATATAATTATACTCAAGGAATATCATGAACTCACCATCCATGTCATAATCCAAGATGACGAACGTGGAGGTGGCGGAGGATTTAAGTGTGCCTTTGAAAACTGGAGCGTTTCCCTCCAAGAGCGTATCAAAATTTGAGGTGTACAGTGGGCTGATGAACTTGCCGTTGGTGGAGATCTTCTGTTTGGCGACTGTTACATCGACCACTGTTTTCTCCGAGATGGTGAAATCCCCCAGGGTGCTTGGTTGTGACAGATTAATCTCAATATCAGCAGTCAAGGAAGAGACTGGTGCAATATCAACGGTCGCTTGGGCAAAATGTTTCCCGTTGGTGTTGAAAGTGAACAGGTTGAGCTCATTGTTACTCAAATGCTTCAGCGTGGCGTACATACGACTGAGGGAGGCTTGCAAAGACACGCTGTCATTTAAATCGAAGTTGATCACTTTCGTGGTGCCGTGGTTCAGCTTGACATCAGCAATGACCTTGGAGGTGGAGCGCAGGCCGTTATTCAAGAACAGGTTCACGTCACTGTCCAGGACTCCAAGGACGATATAGTCATCAAGGACTTTGCCATCCACGTTTGCCTTCATGGCTGTCTCAATGGAAATGTCTTCACTGGTTCTCTCCAGCTTCAGGCTCCAATCGGCGTTTGCTTTTCCAACAGCCTTGACCACTGGAATGTTGTAATTGCCCTTAATGTTCACAGTGGAGTGAGCCTTGGTTTTGGATTTGGTGTCCCCAACCAGACGCTGGTTCAATTCCAAGCTCAGTATAGGCAGAGAAATTCGTGCAACAGAGGTCACGGAGGTAGCGGCTTCCAGAGTCTCACTACTCACGCTGAAGGTGCTGTCGTGGGTGCCTTCAATGTGCCGATTTTCTAGGGACAAGGAATTGGCCAGCTTGATTCCTCTTTTGCTGGTCAGGCTGGCGGTGCCATCAAGTTTAGCCTTTAAGGCCTCAAACACTGAGGTCGTCGTAGCTCCCAGACGGAATACAAGATCATCTGCTGCATTCAGCCCAGTGTTGACATTCACACTGATGACAGAAGACTTGAAGGACAACTCTGTAATCAGGTCACCCACGGGGGGGATCTCGATCAGGCTCATGATCACCGCAATGGGAGCAGCCTTCTTTTTCTGATAAACAATCTTGGCATCCAGATCCACGTTTTGCTTCGGCGAAATCATCAGGTGCTTCAGTCCCATCAGTTCATATAGATTCACGTCCTTTATTGCTGGGGTGCGCATGTCGACAAAGGGGATTTGGATGGCAGGAACGCTGATGGGGTTGTTGAGGAAGTCAAGATTGACATTCCCATCCATCGCGATAAAGGCGCCGGCCTCATTTCTGTTGTTGTCCACAGTGAGGTTGTAAGTCATTACAGCCTGATTAAGACGAGCGGTGTAAATTGTGTTCAGCTTCTGGTTGTTGGGTGTCAGAGCGGCGGAATAATCGTTGCGCAAATCAATCTTAGCAGTAGGTGCTCCAAAGATTGTAACCCTGCTATTGATTTTGTTTTGGAAGTCAGCAACCAAGTCGTTGGGAAAGGCAACAATGTTAATTCCATTGGAAAGGAGTCCCCTGACCACTCCAGTCACTTCTGTGTCATGGTTTGCTTTAAGATCGGCCTTCATGGTAATGAAGTTGACATTTCCAGAGGCGGAAACCACACTGCTCTTCACGATTGGCGCCTTCATGTTACTGAGCAAATTGAATTTGTAGATGTAAGGGCTCGCCTCGGCTGTTACTTGCTGTTTCATTGTCGCTGTTTTTAAGTCTGTGTTGCCGGAGAAAGTCAGTGTGACAAGGCTTGGACTGAGTGACAAATAGAGGGTGCTGTTGTGGTTGCTCTCCTGAGCAACAGACTTGCCGACATTGTCAACAGTCAAAGTGAGGGCGTAACCGTCTTGACGGACGATTGCTTTCTGGGTCACGATGGCATCACTTTTGACACCGACGATTGGAAGGTCGACAAGATGTTTGTAGTTAGTCTCGAGAGAAGCAGCCATTCCCTCTTCCATTGCAACGAAAACGTGGTTCGTGACATCAGCGTTGTAAATTGGAGTGTTCACTTTCACCGCAGTCTTTGCTTGGGCCTGGCCGGAGAGACCATAGAGAGATAGAGAGGCTAGGTGGTCGACGACGAGAGCAAGATGGTTGATCTTGAGGGTCTCTGCGAGCACAACGCGGCTCATTTTAGGAAGAGCAATCTGAGCAGTTGAGTCAACTTTGTAATTCAGGATTTCAAAGCTGGGAGATGTGCCTTGGGAACTGATCATGGCTTTGAATTGGGGTGTCATGACTTTTTCTGTGGCGTTTTGGAGCTCGGCAGATGTCTTCACGGTGTAGATGGGAGTATTAAACCGGATCTCGGCAGAGAGTTTGCCAAAGCAAGGGACGATAATATCACTTGGGATCGTTGGAAGTTCAATCTCAGGAACTGAAAGAGACTTAACAAGCTTATCGACAGGGAAGTGTGGGAGAGACGGGAAGGAGATCTCAGGAAGGGTAATTTCTGAGAGGTTTATCTCAGGCATGGAAGGCAAGTAGTTCATCTTGAGGTCTCCGAAGAAAGCATCAATATCAATTATTTTGAAGTCATAATTCAAGATGAAATCGATAACTTGGAGGATTCTCTGCTTGATGTCATCAAAGGAAATGGTGGTGGCTTTGATCGTATGGAAGCCCAGAATGGTGAACTCAGGAATGTCCAGCTGTGTGGGGATGTCAACCTGCTGAAGTTTATCCATGTTGAACTTCACGGAGGGAACCACAAGGTCAGTGAGCGGAACGGTGAAGGATGGAATAGTCACCTCATATTTCTTCAGTTCGCTCGTCAGCGCGTCGTAGATTTGCTGAAGCTCACCGATGATCTTTTGTTCAGGGAACACTGACCTGATTCCATCTATCACACTTTGGCAAATATAAGTGGCAATCGCCAGAACTTTCTTGTAGTAGTTCCTCATTACCTTGACGTATAAGACAAGCTCATCTCTGAAGTCGATATTTGTAACTTCTTTTTTGATTTCTTCAAAGACCCTCCTGATATCTTCAAATATAGCCTGGTCCATCAGTTCCTTTACAGATGTAAGAATTTCTGCAACTCTGATTTCTCTCAGACGATCCGAAATGCCTTTAGCAGAGGTCAAGACAACGTTGGCGAAATCCTTTGCCGCTTCTAGTTTCTTGGGAATTTCCAGAGCCCTGATTAGATCATTAACATAAGTTGTGCAGCTTGCAGTGATTTTATTAACCTTATCCACAAATGCCTTATAATCCAGTGATGTCATCTTCTGCATGATAGACTCAGCGAAGGACTTCAGGTCTTGAATCATATCCTTAACTTCAGTAGATTGCATGTAGTCAATGACGACCTGGAAGAATTGCTGGCATTTTGCAGGGATGTTTGCATCCTTGACCATTCGGGCAACAGTGTTGAGGGTTTCCTCAATTCTAAACTGCTTGATGACCTCCACAAGTTTTTCAAAGATGACTTGGATCTTTTTGTCAGCTTCAAGCTTGACAATGAACTCCCTTATCTTGGAAGACAATGCGTTGATTTTGTCAAAGACCTTGAGATCCTGGATCAGTTCCTGGATATACTCCGTCATCTCATTGAATAGCTCGATTGGGATCTGACTCGTTAAAACCTTGACGGAACCGCTAATGTCAATATCTTTAATGATCTTCTTCAGTTCAGCAACAAAGTTGACAAGATCGAAATTGTCAACGGACTGCTTCATGATATTCAGGCAATCCTTCAGATTAGACACGATTTGGTATTCCTTCTCAATATTATGCAGGAATGCCACACTAGTGCCTCTCAATTTTTCCAAGTCGATCTGCTGGATCATCGTCTTCACAGTCTCGATAAGATACAGGACCATTCCCTTGATGTCATACTTTTCATTAATGGCATTTAGCAGTTCCTGGATCTGTGATGCCACGGTTTCAGGCAGGCTGCCGTCAACAATAATCTTCTCCATCATGGCAAAATAGTGTTGGATGTAAAAGGTGACCTCAGTGATCATTTTCTCAACGTGAACCCTAAGGTTTCTGAAAGCAGCATCCACATCCTCCATGGAAATCAGAGATTTGGGGGTAAGGTCACTGATGTACTCCTTCAACTGAATGACTTTGCCTTCAATGTTAAGTTGGGCAACAAACTCACTCACACGCTGCGGAAGAGCTTCAAGTTTTTCTCCGATCCGCTCATTCTTGATGTAGTCGCGAACAAGTTCTGCAACACCGACAAGAACATCCTTGATACCTTCCAAGAAGACAGGCACGTTTTCCAGCAGAGGGAACTGAATGATGTGACAGTTTGTGTTCTTATCATACTTGAGGAAGCCTGAGACACCAAATTCCTGGTTGTCTTTGGATTCTGCGTTGATGATGTTTGTGAGGATGTTCGCGGAAATGCTCATGCCAGTTCCCTCGGCGGTGTTGTAAACGCTGATGTCCTGATTAAAGGCGTGATTGTTGATTTTCGACTTCAGACTAACAATGGCCTTCTGTTCATTCATAGAAAGACCGGCATCCATCTTATTGTCCAATGTGGTCTCGAGGGAAAGTCCGTTATCTAGCGCCTGGCTCACTGAGGCTCGGCATTCATGTGAGGTAGCAAAAGCCAAGGGTTGCGCTCGCAGGAGGAACTTGCCGTAGAGTTGTGCACTGTGCTTTCCGTACAACGCCATGTCTCCATCAGCATTGAAGATGGCATCGAGGTTGAAGTCGAAAGGAACAATGCTGGAACGGATGTTGTGGTCAAAGCGCAGAAGCTGCGAGTTAAAGCGAGCGTCATTGGTGAACTTGGCAGCAAGACCGATAATCTCAAGATCTGAGGTGTGGCTCATGTAGGTTCCAAAAAGATTCCCAATTGTGCTGCACTTTGCGATGGCAGTCATGTCAGCATAGTTAATCTGATAGCTGTGCTTGATCTCTGATTTATCATAGGTAGTTTTCAGACTTCCGGTCAGGTCAATTTTGTAGGAGCCGGCCTGCAACTGGGCATCATTGATGATATTAGCGGCGAGAAGCTTCAGGTTGTTGTTGACCTTGGCAGATGCGGTGTAGGGTGTCAGGTTAATGGCAATATCGTGAGTATAAGAGGCAGACTCACTAGCCTGGGCTTTAGCCTTAGAGTTCAAGATAAGGCTAGAAAGTGTTAGCGTCAGATCATTGCCATTATCAAAGTTGAGGTCGAACATTGCAGCCTTGTTATTGAAGGACAGAGTTGCTTTCGTAGTGTCCAGCCCAGCGTTAAAGGTGTTGTCCAGAGACAGTGGGCTCCGAAGCGTGTTTGTTCCACTTGTGACCAAACCGTTCTTGTCCAATCTCAGGGTGGCTTTGTGCATGGCCGTGTTCTTCAGAAGCTTAATGTTGGCATCGCTGTTTACAGTCAGACCGTTGACATCAAGAGAGGAAGTGAGCAGTGAGTAGATCAGATCTTCTCGGTGGTCCGCGTTTGTTTCCACTCTCAGAGCAATTTTGCCTGCTCCGGCCGAGGCTTCAGCTTTGTGGTGGATTTTCATACCAAGAGCACGGGCGCTTGAATGGCACTTCAGTGAGGCTTTGCTGTCTGCGAAAGAAAACTCAGCGGAATGCGTCAAGGTGTCTTCAAAGGCGTTGGTGTTCGAAACAACTAGGAGGTCACCATCCACAAAGCTTCCGGTGAGTCTGTTTTTAGCCTGAACGATTGTTGATTCCAATTCAAGCAAAGAATCGAACTTTGCATTTGGTTTGAATGGAATAACGTAGAATGTCTGATTTGAAACAGTCTTGGCAGAGAGGGGTCCGGCCTTGAACATTCCCTTAAAGCTGCTATCAACAGAGATCTTCTCAGCGTTGATTCCAGTCAGAGAGTTGTGATCGATGTCGACATTGAGGCTAAATGGGCTTGTGGCTTCAATCTTGCTATGGGAGTGAACGTTAATTTTGTCAGTGATGGTTGCATCCTCAACAAAACTGACACTGGCTTCAAGAAACTTGTGGGACAAAGAGCCTTTCATCTGGGCTTTCAGTGAGTCAGTGGTGGCCAACAGTCCAGAGCCTAAACGAAAGAAACGAAAATTAAATTCAAAGTCGTTACAGCCTTGTTTAAGACTCAGTTAATCTATAATAGTTAAAAGTTTAAAAAAAATACCTTCGATCTTGAATGAGAGGATTTCAAATTGAGAGGTTCCTTTGGCATCAAACTTGGCAGAGTAACTTGGAGCTTCCATAACATCCTTGCCGGCTGCGATTGAGGTCTCAAAGTCGTAGAGGTTGCTCTTCATCTGTGTTGAAACTTTAGCTTTGCCAAAAAGAGGAATAGTCAAAGTGATCCTCTCAGGGACAAAAACCTCCGGGATTGGAATCTCCATGGAGACGATCTCCAGTCCAAACTCAGGCAGAGACAGGTGAGGTGTTGTTAAAGCC
Organism: Hippocampus guttulatus; assembly: GCF_054856545.1. Taxonomy (NCBI): domain Eukaryota; kingdom Metazoa; phylum Chordata; class Actinopteri; order Syngnathiformes; family Syngnathidae; genus Hippocampus; species Hippocampus guttulatus. The sequence goes on along the minus strand of NC_141283.1, from coordinate 2,089,134 downwards.
GGCGGGAAGTTGAGCTCCTTTGTTGACTTTCCCCCAAGAGGGACTGGAATGGTGACGGTGAAGCGCTCTTTGTTGAAGTAGTACACAGCCTTTGTTTCACTGTAAAAAGTACAAAAGTTCAATTTAGAAATGTTTTGGAAACACCCAATCACTAATTCATGTGGCTCATTTCCAACATACGTGTTCAGGAACAGTGTCTCTGGCAGGGAAATTTCAGGCATATTTGGAACTCTGAAGTTCTGAAGGTAAGGGATCTCAGCACCATACTTCTCCATGTAGTTGTTTGCCGCCTAAGAAACAGACAGCAATCGAAGCTGTTCTACTTCAACACGAATAAAATCCCATTTGCAAAAATTGTTGGATCTCATACCTCTCCAAACCTCTTAAAGATGTGAGAGACCTTCATGTCGGTCCGTCCCACCTTTGTGTCAAGAAGGTCTTGGGTGTACTTCTCAAACAAATCCTTGAATGGGCCAAAGGTGACGTCAGTGTTCATGTCAGATTTGAACCCAACCTCAACCTTGTTGTCGTCTAAATAACGGAAAAAGTGCAAACAGTTTCAGATGAGCTAAAGTATTACTGATGGTTGTTTTTTATAAGGAAAAAAGCATAAGAAAAATATATTACCATATTTCATTGCAATCTCCTGCTTGGACACAGCATCCATGACCTTCACTTCACTCTTTAGTTTCAATTCCAATTCTTCCTCTCGCTTCATGTCAGCTGTGACTGAGGCGTCAACGTTAAGTGTGGGGACCAGGAGCTGAATTTGAAGCATACCTTTCTTCATCACCTCAAGACTGAAAGAAATACCAGCGAGTCAGAAGCTAATAGACGTCGTATGACATCTTTGTTCCTCCATGAGACACTTGATTTCTTACTTGGCTCGACCAATGAGGGAAAGCTGAGGGATTTTTTTGTTCAGAAGATCCAAATAGATGGAATGGGTTCCTTTGCCTCTGGTATTGCCATCAACAACACCCAGTCTCAAACCTGCTTCCACATCATAGTCAGGAATCTGGATATCAGCTGTGACCGTGTGCTTCCTTCTGTTGTATTTCATGATGGCTCTGGCTTCTGTGGGCTTGGCGCCTGTTTTGGTCCGACCAATTCCATAATGTCACTCCAGTGAATTTCAGAACCACGTCAAGTAGCGTGCTATCGTCTTGAGTGTGATGTACCTTCAGCTCTCAGAACAAACTTCACAGAGTCGATCTTATGCTTGCCCTCGTCTCCCTCTTTCAGCAGCTCATAGGCAAGAGTGGCAGTGTACTCAGTGACTTCGCCTGTCGGATGGAGCTCCAGTGCAAATCTATTCAATAAAACGCATAAAATCATTTCATGAACGAATCCGTTTTTGCTCAGTAATCTATATCGAAAAATGTAGCTGTTCTTTGTGTAATCTCACTTGCTGTCACCAGTGATGGGGAAGTAGGGTGCTGTGTCTTGAGAGAAAGCATCCGTGTACTGAAGAGCAGTGCAATATTTCATCCCAGCAAAGAAGGGGGTGCATTCACTGACATCGACTTTGTTTGTCACCATTGGGGGGAGAGTCACGACCCTCAGGTCATTAACTGCCACCAGGGTGTTTCTAAATTTGAAACACAGAGAAGGAGTTCAAATAAAATATTTCGCTTTTGACACCATTCCGACACCATTTTTTGTGTGCAGCTTACGTCATTTTGATGAGCTTGGTTGGTCTTTTTGGAGCAGGGATGGTCAGCTTGACGTGGTCACGTCCCATCGAGATCTTGGCCTGGAGGCCACTCTCGTGGAAGATGTTGGAGTGCATCTCTAATCCAGAGTTGAGATATTCAGGAATGTAGGCGCCAACGTGGGTTGTAAACTCAACGCCCGCAGAGGGCATGAAAGCGACTTCACTCTGTCAGAGAAACACAAAAGATGCACAGTCGTTAGTGTAATGATACGTGACTTACGTATCATTTGGTACGGTTGAACACGTTCAGCAAAAAATTACCATGTCGCGGGCCATCTTAAATCCAGCCTTGACACCAGGGGTGAAGGTTCCAGACAATGTAATTTTCAGAGGCACGCCAGTGACAGTCGGCAGGAAAAAGTCATTGTCCATGAAGATGTAGTGGGCGAAGATGGTGTTGTCAGCCTTTGTCATCAGTCCCTTCAGGAGCTGCACAAATACAAATCAGATTTAGATCTCAAACATGTTTTGTAAACTGTGCTCCTCGAGCCGCATTGTCTTTCATTACATCAGTAGGGAACATCTTGAACATGCTCTCAAACATCAGGGCAGCAGAGTAGGCCATAGCTTCCAATTCACTGGTCTTCAGATATCCCAGCTCGTTTCCGAACAATCTCAGATACATCATCGCCTCTGGAGACTTGGTGGCCTGCAGTTTTCTCATCAGCGCGTTGAGATTCTGCCCAACTTCTTTCATGAAGTTCTGAGAGATCTGAACACAGATGCGGAGAGGAAGTATTACCGAATTGTTCGACACAACCAAAGTACAAGTTCTTTGCAACCGACTCAAGTACCCGTCTCTTCATCTCAGCATTCCTCAAACCGGGAAGGAAGCTCTGTACAATCTCTTTGACTGCATGCATGTTATCCGAGACAAAGTACATCGTCTTCATGGCAGTGTCGGGGAAGAATCCATTGTCACCAAACAGTGCTTCAACCGTTGGTTCAAATCCTTTACCCTCAACACCAATCTGTAATGATCGTACAAGTCAACCAATTGGTGTTATAGAAACTTAAACTGACGGTTTGTGTTTTGATCATTCAGAATATTTACCTCCATCATGTCAATGTCAAATCCAAATGCCTTAAGAGTCATTTCCAGCATGGCTTCTTTGGGCAGGTAGCTGGTGCCCTCAAAGATCATATTTCCCTCGACAGATCCCATCCGGTAGTTACGAGAGAATTTGGTGGGGTTATTGACGGGTCCAATCTCATTGTCCTGGATGGCATCGCGAATCTTTTGTCTGAGTCTTGATAAGAAAAGAGATACATTTTCAACTCTAATCGTCTAAATTCTACAGTACCCTGACAATGACAAAATAAATCATACGTAGCAGCTTGTCACTCACTCTTCAGTTTTCGTCCCAGTTGAAGACAAAATATTGGTCATGTGGGATACCACAAAGCTCTTGAATTGGGTATCTTTCTCGGTGGGCAGGGCAGCGGCCAAACGTGCCAACTCACTTGGCAGCGGGTTCTTCATAACCACAAGATATGCAGCGATTCTCTTTTGCAGTGGGGTGGCACTGTCCAAAAGGACCTGAATGAGAAGTTCTCTTCCCTGTGACAGAAGAAATTGATCCAATTAGCAAGTACGATCATGAATTATTCAAACCATCCTTTAATATCTCTAAAAATTGGCACGTGCCTCATCTGAGATGGGAGTCAGCCGGTAAACCTGGATGGCAGCTTGCTGCACTGCCAGGGAAGCAGCTGGCTGGTTCACACACTGGAGCACTGAAGATCTGAGTGCAGGACTAGCAGGCACAACAGCGGGAGCCATGTTCCCAATAACCTAGACCAACACGGACAAAAGTTAGTTTTATCGTACGGAATAAAGAAACGGGCTTTTGATAATGGGTTAATGTTTCCATAAGACTCATGGAACGAGCCATTTGCTACATGACATACCCTCAAAGTCAGGAAAGTGTTTTCTTCATCACCAGCGCAGTCGCCCAAATGACCAGCCAAGAATTCAGCAACAGAGCGAATCTCAGGGATTAGCTTTCCTTCACTTTTGTAAAACCTGCAGATGAAGAAATGTCGGTTTAGTGCCTTCGAATTATATTTGACAGTCAATGGTATACCCTGAATAAAGGTAACAAAGCTCACCTCTTGACTACATTGCTCAGGGCGTACATGATGGGCTTGCTGGGCTTGTACTTGACCATTTCGAGCATGTCATTTATCAGCAGGGCAGAAGGATTAGAAACAAGTCCCAATGCAAAAACTGTGGCGTCAACTTCAATTGCTGTGGTTTGGAAGCCCCGAAGGATCTGCATGATGGCACTGCTGCACTCCGGAGTTCCGCACTGGGCCAGAACTTGATAGGTCAGGACACGGGACATAACGAGAGCCTCTGGAATGGCACCGCTCAGAGTTTCGGTCTTCATTCCGCGGACCATGGTGACCATCTGACGGAAGAGGTGTGCCCTCCTCTCGCCCTCGGTCTCAGGCAGATTGACCAGTTCACTCATCAGATCCAGATAAGCTTCTTTATCCTGGAAGTATGTCTTGTGCTCAACGGTGTCCATATGAAGACTCTTGACGTTATCACCTGTGACACATCAGCAGCATCGTGGTCATCGGTGATTCTGCTTTGAAGATGGGAATTAAAACATCTCAGGAAAAAAAATATGTAGATTTACCATGATCAAAGATTCTGTCGTTGGAAGTGGAAACGTGCACCAGGGTCAGTTCTTGCTTTCCGACATTTGTAACGCCATATTCACCCCTGAAATTGTAAAGCACCGTTTTAGGATCCGAACTGAGGCAGAAAATGCGCTATTTTACTGAAACAGCGGGCATTAGGTAAAATTCAGATTTACTTGTGGGAGAATGGGATCAGGATGTGCTTCTCTGTGCAGGACCCGGAGGTCATGTGTTTCTTCTCGTTGTCAAACTTGTAGTTACAGGTCTGTGAGCTTCTGACGAGCTTGGAAAGGGGGTATTGCTGAAAATGAAAAATGAAATAATCATTATGAAAGGGACATTGTGCTTTGTTCAATTTTAAATGGCATTTTCTTGCCCTAAACTCTCTTGTTTCATTTCCTGCATGCCTTTTGTATTTTTTTTTGATCTTACCATGCCAGAGATGAGTGCCAAGGGGCTGGTATAATCTCTTGTTGGGACAAATCTGTCACATGTGGAGAGGTCCCTTTCCAGGCTGATGTCTGTTGCAATGTCCTCCCTAGCGTTGATGGTGTAGAAGGTCTCGCACATACCGTGAACCGTTGGCTAAAATGCAAAATGAACAAATGCATTCAGTACTCGTTTTACAATAGAAGGCATTATTAGTTTAATCGAGGAAATAGAATATTGTTGTTGCTTTTGGAGATTGCCAAAAGGTGTACCATATTCTTATTCTTGTCCTCTTCCATCATAGGCACAGCCAGGGCTGAGATGATACCCCTCTTGATGTTCAGGGCGGTTGTTGTCTCACCTTCCTCAGGGTACAGTTTCACATCGTAGACACCCTCAACTACAACCTTGAGAGGATATCTTCAAGATGGAGAAAATATGTTAACCGGCTTGTTTTTGGACAACCCCATATTTGTTAAAATGTTCCAAATTTTTGGGGGTACCTTTCCATTTCATCAGCAAAGGCATTTGAGCTGGGGGCAGCACCGAACGTGGGGTTGCCATCTGAGTCAGAGCCAACCACTTCACTCAGGGCACAGCCAGTTGTGCGCACGATGAAACTGCAAGTCTGCGGAACTTCGATTTCAACCTGTGACATATGACCCACGTCGAATTAATATCATATGTTTACCTCCACCGCGTTTCAACTTATTAAAACTGACTCGTTGTAAATGTAATATCTGAAATAAATATATGCATATCAGAAAAGAGACTGGATTGCTCCTACTTTGCATGTTGCCCTGGGTCCATTCTTGACTGATGAGGCTCCGTCGATGGCATTCAGAGATTCCGCCACGTATTGGTATTCGTACTTGTGCAGGGTCTTGTACCGTTTGGCCACTTGAGTAGAAAATCACATCAATTTAGTAAGACGCTCATTGCTGTCATGTGATAAATTATTCGGCAATCGGGGCAACTTACGCAGACACGTTGGCTGATCTCCATCTTGCGCAACTTTGAACAAGAAAGAGTATCATTGTTTATTGATGCCAAAAGATTATTATTAGTGTGGCTCTTAGAACATAGACATAAGATTAATTAAAGACTATTTTAATGTACTGTATTGTGTTATGAGTTGTTTATCTGCTATTAAAAAATTGACTATATATCTCTATATATATATATATATATATTATATACAGGTATATATATATATATACAGTATTCTTTTTTTTTAGCGAAGGCTTTATCAAATCCAGTTTTAGTCTGAGGAACTACTTTATGAAAGTGCTGATGATGAATTATTTCAAGACTTTGTGACATCTCTCTTTTCTGCAGATAAGGGTGTCCAAACAACTTTCTGATAGGCAGCAAAGTACAAAGATGGGTGCAGTAGTAATCACGATTCGAAGTGCAGAGTGAAAAACAGACACCGGGGGTTTAATGCCGAGACAAAGGCATGTTGATAGATAGGGTCACCATAATCCAGAACTGATTTATCCCCAAAAAAATTTTGAGCAGCCTTTTCCTCCATGAAATTTGTTTTGTTGCGGTATAAATGTTCTGAATATGACATGATTGTAATAGCAGTGTTTGCGATATTGGAAAAGGAATATTCTGTCAAACTATTTTTTGTATAGAAATGAGCATCACAGGACCAATTATCGCGCCTTGCGGGACACCTTTGATCAATGCCAGGTAAGCCAAACCTTTACGCTGATATTGAATTCAACACACAGAAAGAATGAAGAAGATTCCAATAGTCTGACAAATCCCTGACTTGCATTTTTTAAGGTAATCATAGAAAAGGAGAAGACTGACTTGGAAAAAAAAATCCTTTCTGGCAACAATCTGTAAACTTCAATTTCCTTTTCCCTCAAAGGTAAAGTTTCTCCTCTGTGAAATGTCCAAATTAATGAACCGGATTCAGATGGTCATCCACAGACTCTTTAGCATGAGGACACTTCAAATAGCATGATCTTTAGCCAACAGTGATCATAGAAAATTTGCAACAGCAAGCTTAATCTTTATACCTAAATAATATGAAATTGAACATTCATATTATGAAATACAATACTGTATATTTAAAAGGACGACAAAAGACGACAACTGTCAGAAATACTCACCAGCCAAGGCTGATGCGCCGAGGATCAGCAGAAGGCAGAGCTTGGAGTCCCTCATGGTGGGCCCGTATAGCCCAATTCCTTCGGACGCTTGGCGAGTACTCAGATGAGACTGAGTCGTCCGAATCCCTGCGGAGCTTTTATAGAGCACTTACTGGGAGGAACGCTCAAAGTCCACTGTGACCTGCAGTGTGGAGGGACAAAGGGAAAAGGTTTGAAAAGGATACTGCGTTGCTCAAAGCAAAAGCTTACAACACAGATTTTTCTGAAATCGTTACGCGGCGGGGTCCTCACTCAAATGTTTGATCTATCGAGACAAGTCAATGAGTTGAAGTTACTTTGTTCCTTGTTTGTTTTTTGTAACTCAATGTCTGCGCTTGACCAAAGTGGGTCAACCAAGTCAAATGGAGCTATCGTGTACCATTAACTTGTTTCTACGACAAGACTGACTTAGACAAAATTTTTCTTCCATTTCTTAAAGCGTTTTTTTTAATCTGGTGATTAATTTATTGACTCAATTGAAACAAGTTTAGCAATTTCTAATGTTGATTAAATACAAATTAAAAGCATAGCAAGGTGGCTTTTTGGGCCCTTTATTTTGTATTGTGCCGTTTTGTTCTGAAAACAACAAGGGGCCCCACAAATATGCAAATTAAAACTGTCACTGTCACTGAAAGGGTTAAAAAAGAATATTCGGACGATTTTCTTGATGTAATATTTCGTTAATTATGAAATCAAACGAAACACCGATGTGAGTCATTTCAGAGGACTATCTGTTGAAATCAAAGTTTAGCTCCAACGTTGATCTGTCGTTGGCAGTCCTTTATTGCACTCAGTACTTATTTGTGATTCATCGCATTTTGAAAATGGCCACACCCATGAAAGCAAGCTTCACTAAATTACAGCCAAAACATACCAGAAAGTGTGTCGCAAAGATTCACCGAAGAATCGGAAAGTAAGCGACACTTTAGTTTGGGTGTCATCTATTCTCATTAAATATTGAAAATTCTGACTGCTGTTTGGATTTCTGGATTTTTTTTCAGAAATGTTTCAAACGGTCCTCAGCAGACTTTTTTTTCCAAACGGGAAAAATAAAAAGGTTGCCACACATGTTTCATACCCAACATTTATAAATGCAGTCTCATTCCAAGTAGATTACAAGTACATAAAAAATGACAATTTTAATAGTACCTTCTTGTTCTTGTGTTGCTGCTTCCACTGCCACCAACCCAAAATGAAAACTGTCCCCCCCTAATTCAATACAAGCTGGAGAATGAACTTTGATCAACAAATATTCAAAGGTTCCTCTCAGGCTTTATTTGCTGTTCAGGCAAACATAAATAAACATTTTTTAACTCTGCGCAAATTTTTTTTTCTTTATCCGTGAACCTAATTTTTAGTGGAAGCATATTTGGCGGCATCATTTGGAAAATTTAACTTGAAGATGTGGGTTTGTATTGACTGCCATATTTGTGGTTTGGATCCAAAGCGGGTTTGGGGCAGTGGGGGTTAATCCTTGAATACTTGATAAGCTACACTTTGTGCGATTTGTCTGAGTGATTCAATCACGAGAAAGCTCATATACTGTATGAAAGGACATTTTTGGTGCTACTTTGCTGATGATGAAAAGAAAATTCTGTCATTTGTAACCATTTTTTTCTGGCACGTTACATTTTTTAACGATTATAAAATATTTGATCAACTTGATTCTACTTTTTGTGACCTAATTGACATACTTAGAGTGGTTACTAAATGATTGGTCAATCTGGAGGGGGCAAACAGTGGCCCGAAAGTCCAGACATAACCGAGTCATGTACAGAGTATCTGCCGTGTCGTAAAACGCAATGTGCACCCTGCAGCAATGTTGTTGTTCTATTTTATCAGGGAGCGAGTGATAACGCTTTTTGAACCTAATAAAAGGATTGACAATCTAAGAAGACAGGACAAAGTTTATTATACACCTTCCATAGAAGGCGTGCATGCTATCGTGTTGTTACGTATTGCATACGTTCTTGCGTTCAGATGATCTAACTTAAGCAAAAAATATATACGTATATTAAAAATCCAGCCTTTTTCTGTACTGCTAGTCCTCACTCGCACAGACGATTAAAAAAAATTTGAATTAGGGAGTGAAAATGTTTCTGTTCTTTTTATTCCAGAATTTTGTTGTTGTTGTTGTTGTTGTTTTTAGAATTACGTGGCCTGTCTGGTCACATGTACTGTATGGCTGAACAGGCTAGAGATTTCCCCACTTTATAGCAGAGGAGTCACGCTTGACGACCTTATAGAGATGCTTCGTCTAGAATAAAAAAAAATAAAAATTTGATTTTCATGAAAAGGGCAGAGGGTCACGTTTTTTTTTTCCAAAGAAAATTTGAGGCTTAATGCAACAAGTTTATGACAGCAACCAAAGACTTTACCCTGACCTAATCTAATCCTTTCCCATGTGTATAGTATGACATTTGGTCATCCAGCTAAATCTTAACGTGACTTTTTCAACTAGTCATGCTTTAGTGTGCATAGTCCATGAACTTTATGTTGCGTTCCTTTCGTGTTATTCTGCATCGTAAAAACGCTGCCATAATGGTTCGGCTGGTGTGTTTTCTAACCACAATGGGTAAAGACACACATTTTTTTTCTCATTATATGTGCTATAGACAGTGGAGTGTGTTATTCCGGTTCTTTAACAAAATCATTTTGGACAAGGCCTCGACTTGCAAAGCGGTGGCCTCCTAAACTTGCAGACCTCTTAGCACCCTCTAGTGCACAATTTCGGGAAACAAAAACTCCTCTGCTCACCTGAAAATGTTGTTTCCTAATAATTTGGGTGGTTTCCCCTTTTCAATTCCAACGGTTACGTTTAATTCAACAGTCTACATGTGTGCGCTGCATGCGCCCCATTCATTGATCTGCGATGCTAGTGTATGAAGTATCAAAAATCACTTTTTTTCCCCCCACACTGTGCTGGAAGAAACCGTTTGTCTCACCGCAACCCCCTCTCCCTCCTCCTCCAACCCTTGTTGTCATGGTAACAAAATCAGTACTCCCCATTGCCGAATGTGGAGTGAGCAATGGGTCATTTTGCACGAGACAGTGCGGTCCCAACGTTTCGGTGTAGCGCCATCCCTGCCTTCAGATAGAATGAAACCTGCAATGTGCTTATGGGAACAGGTGTCAGGCGTCAGACACACACACACACACACACACACACACACACACACACACACACACACACACAGTTAATTATTGATCCACTGCCTGAAATACTGACATACACACCGCACTTCCTGAAGTGTCTCAGCTGCACAATTGAAGCTACAGTCGCATGTTCATGGTTAAAGAGCCTACACAATTTAGAGTGTTAAAATATATGGGTAACAGCTTTAAATTGGATTTCAACAGGGGCTCGTGAGATACAGATACACACACACACACACACACACACACACACACACACACACACACACACACACACACACACACACACACATACTGTATACAAATATATAGTCTTCTTCTGCTAAACTTTTTTTCTTTTTCCTTTTTTTTTAAATTCAGTGTTATTTTTGCAAGGTTTTCTTCTCATACGCGTATTTGAGATAGGGAGCTAATAATAGTCGACGGAGATAATTTTCCATCGGACGCTGCGACTTTTTTCTCCGATGGAAGCAAGCAAGCAGAGAGTGGAACGAACCATTCCGTACGTAGGGAGGTTGGCTCATACGAACAAGTCACACTTTCAGCATTAAACATTTCACCACTCTCAACACTCAGTTTAACCATTTAGGAGTTGAAGATATCGTATTAAAATATAGTTATTTCACAAGATGCCGTGAGAAATAACGTGTATTTTGGGTCATAAGTGAAAAGTAAACCCCATTGTTATTTTTTTGGTCGAGTCGGATGAAAATCGAGCTCGTGCCACATCTTCCTGCAGCCGTTAAAGCTTCTAAGCATCGCATGTAGGTTGTAGATAGACAAACAACTGTGAGTAAACAGCATTTTTGCAACAACTCCGCTTTTGAACATATGTGTGATTTTTTTCCCCCGTGTTGGTTTGGTCCATAGAAGACGCTGAAGTTGATTGTGAATTCTGTCCGCTGAAGACGACGTCAAAGTGGACCGACCGAAGCGGACTTTTCTCCCGTGAAACTCCAAAATCATCCCCTCCAAAGGTAAATTTTATTTTAGTGTGTTTAATAACAAACTTCTTCGAACGTAAAAGTTCAAAGTGCGCGTTCGGGTGCCGTGCCAGTTTTCTCCTCAAAGAAGACACGATGGTAGTTTGAGGGTTACACCCATTGACGACCAGACTGCACCACATTCCTATTTCTGTCAAGTCTGAGTGAATTATTCAGTCCACTTATTTTATTTCAAATTCACATTATTGTACAACGTTACAGTTGCTTATCGAAGAAAAAACCCAAAGTGACAACTGGAAACCGTTATCATGCATCAACAAATAATTGAAAGTATCCCTTTTACTCCGTTACTCTTGTGTCAGACATCATTTGTGGGATGGAAAAAAGCTTTCAAGAATCAATAAATGTCATTCAAGTAACTAATAACAAAGGCCAGCTGCACTTTGTGTAGTTATCAGAATGGTGGAAGTCTTAAGGGGAGTCAGAAAATTTTATTTGGTCTTATTGCCCTCTCTAACCACATGTTAAATTGTGACATAAAAAACGGACGAACTGGAAAAACAAAAACACACGATGGACAACTGCTTTAGTCCACCCACACATTGCACACACGTGAGCGTTTCCATCCAGCAATATAGTCCAGTTCACGTGGAGACCAGGAACAATTGTAACATTTTTGACATTTATTTCTCTAACTTTGAGCCCTTTTGACGTGGGGGTCTTCAAAGTGCTCCGCAAACTAGCCTCAAGTGTCTACTAATAAAGGTCATGGAAAATGCCAGTGGAACGCAAACAGAAAATGCATGACGCAACCTCAAACCTAAGGAGTGAAATGTTACAACTGACCCCATGGTCTGGGTCAGTTTATCTTGGGGGTGAAATGTGACATTTTGAAATAAAGGCCACAATAATGACCGGAGATAGTGTGAGTATTGTGTTCAAAACATTTCAAGGACATCAAACGTCAAAATGTGCCACTGTGCACGAACTACAACAACAGGTTTTTTTTTTTTTTTGGTTTTTTTTCGGTGGGGTGCACATTTATTTTCCATTTCCCTTTCTCAGAACTCATCTTCTGCTCTACTTTCAGTGTAAGCTTGACAGGTGTGTCAGTTATTGCTGTTTGCTTTCTCTATCTTTTTCTTAAAGGGAGTTTCTGTTGTCTGACTCTTGGTAAGGGCCGAGCAACTTTTGGGACTAAAGTTCAGATAAGTCTGTGTTTCTTCAGAACAGATTGTGGCTTTCTGAGTGGCTTGGTTTCGAGCTGCAGCAGAAGTTCGGTCGGCTAGCTAGGACAGAGGCAACGTTGGTATTCCAGTATTTTTCTTTCTTTTTTTTTTTTTAAATTAAAAATCAAATGTATACCGATCCATTCAAGTCAAATTTAGCTGGTAGTAAATTGTATAATTTTAGAAACGTTGCTACTTACCTCAGACAAGTTTGTTACAACTGGTATTTTAAAAAGGAGCTAGCTTGGCTAAGCGCTAGCAGTTAAAACATTACCTTACAACCTCGATGAATGTGGCTAAACAGGCGCATAATCAAAATGATATACATTTTTAAAAAAAAAGAAAAAAATATTCAGGTATCAGCTCACCTGTTTTCTGAATTTGGTCATGTGACGTTCGCAAGTTGAGTCCTTTGGGGTTGTGACGTCATTTTCAATCGACAGCAAGTGGCAGTACAAGACAAAATGGCCGCCTCTGGATAGTGATGGAAAAAAATGAGTGGATTATTTCTGCTTGAGTTAGATTCCACAAATGCAATATTAATCAGAATGCCATATTTAGACTAGTGGTGGTGCATAAAAAATAATTTATTGAGAGTAGGCAAATGTTTTACATTGGAAAAAATGTCACAGCAAATCTCATTCTGAGCGATGGCTAAAGGTGGATACACGATTATATCTCAAATTCCCAATTCATATATATTTTTTTGGTTTTAGCATAGCTAGCGATCAAAGTGAAATCGGGCAGAAGCGACTGTTTTTGAAGTGCACAATTGGCTCGCTATTTGGAATCTCTTCTTAAAAAGTTACAAAAAAAAGTCTTAGAATTGGCTTGAGCAAGGTTGCAAAGTTTTTGCATGACACCATATAACTTACCAACAATGGTGTTATCATGCCTAAAACTATGGTGTCCTGCTACTAAATGGTCTTCATATCTTTTCGGAGAGACTCTGGAAGCATACGATTGTCTCGGTGAACTCAATTTACATAATATTTTGTAAAGGCATGGCTAATTGCATCAGAGTATGCCAAGTGCTGCATCATCTGTCCTGCACGAGTCCCAGATTGGCGGTTGCATTGGCTCCCTTTTTTTTTTTTTTGCGCTTCAGCACCACTATTCGGTTGCCGTAGCAACTGGTGTGTCAGGGGACCTCATCCTGAGCCAGCGCACGATGTTCTCCGCAGCAGTTCAGAGAAAAGCACAAAGCGAGAAATGACATGAGAGCTCATTTATTTATTTTTTAAGACCAATTAGTTCCTAACGCAATTCTGTTTTTATAACCAACACACACACACGCACTTCAGTAGGAAAGAGGTTCTCAAGTCCTTGTTGTCCCGAGGTTCGTACAGCATCCGTGTTTGATTACCATCCAATTAAATAACATTAAGGGTACCATTTTTATTATTTTTCAAAATCGTTCGGCCAATCGACTGCAAACAAACGTTGGAATCAGATGTCACACAGCAGTAAAAGTAATTACAGCCACCATATTACAGTATCCGTTTGGGAGGGGGGGGGGGGGGGTCGTCAAGCGGATGACACATCCGGCTAGGAAAAGCGCTGCCATCACTTGAGAGCAGAGGCAATGATTTGAGGAAATACGGTAATGAGGATGGAAATAAAGACAAGTGTCATTTGTTCCGCTCCCTTGATTAAAATCATTCACATCGTTTGTTGTACTCACACGCTATGACTGCATATGTTCCGAGCGTTGGGCTCGTCATCTCCATCCAGATTCAACAAGTCACTTTTCATTTGAAGTCACGTACAACAGTGGACGGTTCACACGAGGGATTGGCAATTAGGAACAGCAAACTCAAGGGCCGGCACATCAAGTTTCTCGTGAAAAGTCAAGAGGTATGCGGGATTGTTTTCTTTTAGCAAAAAAAAAAAATGCCGTGAATGCCAGTCATGCTCCCCCCCCCCCCTCGGAAATGACCTAATTTGGTCAAGTAGATGCTTGAACAATAAATACAGAATTTACAATGACACGTCCAATCCAAGCGCAGCAATGAGTGTGATGATTTTTTTTTTCCAGGTTGATTTACACCTGCACCACCTGTGATGTTGCGATCACACTCTGATGCTCCTCGTGAAGAGCCAATTATTGGCGGGCGTGTTCATTACTTACTTTTTTTCTGGCTCCCTGAGCATCCAATCTATTAACTTCCACAAGGGATTCCGATACCTCCATCAAGCAGCATTTGCAACAATAATGGAATTGTTTTTTTTTTTCCAATACAATCATGCCACACAAAAAAACAAAAAAAAGCAAAAAGAGAGCAGGCTACTCTTCCATCAGCTGGCTCCAGTTCAGCAATATCAACAATATAAAATCCCAGGACGATACGGGCCTTATGTTAAGGTATTGGGTACTTATGGAGGCGGCCGATACCAGGCACCGATACTGAAGGCCAAAAAAACAAAAAAAAAAACTCCTCTTCTGCAGTAGTTGGGGTTATACTGCCGTGAATGATTATCTGCATTAGAAAGAAAGGTCTCTGGTCCCAATATTTTGTTGCGTTCATTTATTATTATTATTTTTTTAATATTAACCCTTTCAAGGGACAGCGATTACTACAGTGGACAACTTCTCATGTTATGGGGTGCATGAAAGGCTTAAAAGTACCACAGGTATTGTGACTCTGTATTGCGGAGTATTCAAAGAGTGAATACTCGTAGTGGTATCGATCTGATCAAAAAAAGTGGGATCGGACATCTCTAATAATATGACAATATGACATCAACCATTTGTTGAACCAATTGATTATTTTCCCATTTATATGCTAATGAGATTTGTCGGTTCTACTTGAATTCTCTACAGGAGAGCAGAAAACAAAAGTAGTCGTCCAAAAACTAAAGAAGTGGCAGTGTCGAGAACATCAGCCGAGCAATCGCCCTTGTCGACGGGAGCGTTGCATCATGGGAAAACAGAACAGCAAGCTCCGGCCCGAGGTCTTGAACGATTTACGAGAGAACACGGAGTTCTCCGACCACGAGCTGCAGGAGTGGTACCGCGGCTTCCTCAAGGACTGCCCCACGGGTCACCTGACCGTGGAGGAGTTCAAGAAGATCTACGCTAACTTTTTCCCTTACGGAGACGCCTCCAAGTTCGCCGAGCACGTCTTCCGCACGTTTGACACCAACGGCGACGCCACCATCGACTTCAGGGAGTTTATCATCGCACTGAGCGTGACGTCGCGCGGCGGGCTGGAGCAAAAACTGCGCTGGGCCTTCAGCATGTACGACCTGGATGGGAACGGTTACATTAGCCGGGCCGAGATGCTGGAGATAGTCCAGGTGAGATTTTTCCACTGCATGGCACCCATACGGTACCCCCCCCCCCCCCCCCCAAAAAATTTTTTTTAAATCATATATTTCAATTTTAGTATTTATTTTACATCAATGTTTTGATCTCAGTCTTAAGTGTTCACGATGACGTCACAATGTCACACAATGTGACAAACATAATTCAATTAAGACATAAATCAGTAAACGATATGCAGGTTAATTAAATATGGAATTGGGAAAAACAAAGCTTGATGATAAACGGCTTTTAGAAACATGAGATGTCAAACGTAGGGATTATTTGTCTAAATCAAACAGCAGTTTCAGCTTCCAAATTTGAACTTTGAAATCCGATTTCTGGTCTTGTAGGACTGTAGTCATATTTTCTCTTGACATCACAGAAGATGCCCTTTCCGTGGTTATATTTACTCCTCCGGCGTGGTGAGCTCAGCTGCCTGCGAGGTCGCATCAATATTGGCTTTAGAAATGCATCAGAGCTCCCCCCCCCAACCCCCCTTTTTGTTTGTTTTGGTCCTCATCCAAGGCTGAGATCCTTTTCGATTATTTCCAAGATAAGATTCACAATTTTGGGGATCTCACTTGCACTATGAAAAACACTTATGTGACTAAACCCGCCTTCGTTTTCGCAGGCCATTTATAAGATGGTGTCTTCGGTGATGAAAATGCCGGAGGATGAATCCACGCCGGAGAAGCGCACAGATAAGATCTTCAGACAAATGGACATTGATAATGATGGTGAGATTCTATTCAGGATCCAGAAGGCTATTAGTGCGAAGGCAAATAGTCCTAAAATGGACTTTAAGCTGGATAAATGCTCAAACAAGCATTTACTACATCACTGATTTCGTGTTGGAACACTTGGCGAAGCGTTTGTGACTAATACCACAGCGCCACCTGTTGGCCAACATTGATAACCCCCCAATCTGACTTTAACTTCTGCCGTTTGAACAGGTCGTTTGTCCTTGGAGGAGTTCATCAAAGGTGCCAAAAGCGACCCGTCGATCGTGCGACTGCTGCAGTCCGATCAGGGAACCTCTCGTCAGTTCTGAAGCAAAAAAAAAAAAACCTCACGTGCGCCGAAGCATGTACAGCACTCCATGACGTCTTATTGTTTACAATCGGGGTTTCCCAAATACGGTTTGACTCGAAAAGTTACAAATGTGGTTCCTCTGCTAAAATCAATCACGCGTTGTCGTGACGACATTTAATGACAAATTAGTAAGCTCACAAAATGTGACCCATTTTGAGTCCAGACTGTTGTTTTGGGAAACCCTGCTTTTCATAATTCTATTTTTGTGGCTTCTTTTCTGTGGACTGTTGCGCTTTTCCTCGCGTGTAAAATCTTTGATCCTGAAATGGATTTTACTTGTCCTCCTAAAAAAAAAAAAAAAAAAAAAAAAAATCAAGTGCCATATCGTATATTTATATTGACTGGATTCCTCACATAGCAAGTATTAAGACTCTCGCTGCGTTACCGTTCAGAGGGAACTAATCGAATCACTGCGTTGGGATTTGATTCGCTTCAACGGTGTTGCTCGGGAATGCTCGATGGCTGTTTTACACAAATGATGTACATGCCTTTTAGTATCGCATGCACTTTGTGATATACTCAACGTAGGTGACTTTAAATAGAGAGACCGTGGCTGTTTTTTCATGGTTTATTATTGTAACAAATGTTTTCACACAATTGAAATAAAGTTTGTGTAAGAAAAATCTACACAAGCTGTCTTCCCCCCCCCACTTCATCCTAACCCCACTAACATTCTGCACCCACTGGATTGGAAAACCAGGTAAAAGAAAAAGATATGATGTCGCGTGAGGGGGGGGTTTTGACATTGAATGCGACGAGTGCACATTTAAATACAGGAGAAGAATCAACGATAAAACACTTCCCGTCTCCTTTTGAGCATGTTGGACTGCAACTTTCAGAAGGTACGCCAGTCATTGACCCCTCCCCCGAATGCGTATTTGTGACTTGATAAAAAAAAAAAAAAATTCAGCCGCCCCCCCCCCCCCCCCCCCCCAGGAGTATTTCAGTGACTGCGACCAACCTGGCCTTCCATTCTTCCACAGGAGAAGGGGAGGTGGCACGCACTGGGACCAGACCGCATCCGACGTAAACCAGCCGGGATCAAATCTGAGCCGCCTTTTGTTTTGATTCTGAGCTTCATAACTCAATCTTTTTGTCAAAGTCATCATCATCCAGCTCGACGTCGCTCAGGTCGTATTCCTCTTCCTCGGGAAGCTGGTTGGTGAGAGAATATAATGTGATTTTTATGACTGGGGAAAATAATCCGGTCATTTTGTCTCACCTGTCCATCTTTTCCATCCCACGGTTCAACCGAGTGAATTTGGGGTAGGACACCACCTGTCAACGTGGCGGTCGAGCCTCGTCCAACAGAAAGCTCCCTGCAAACCACCAGCAAAGAACGATTTTTACGTTCCCGCTGTTCATTTGAACGCCTCCATCGTACCGCTCACCTGAGGAAGTCGTGAATCCCGGTGTCACTGAAGGAGCCCTTGAGCAGAGCGAATTTCATCTTGCGCGTGTTGATGGCGGCCATGGCGGGGTAGCCGAAGCCGCCGATGCCCAGCGAGGCCTCCAGCTCCATCTGACTACCGGCCTCGGCCCACAGCCAGCTGATGGGGGGGGGGGGGGGGGGGGGGGGGAGATGAGACAGGGGTGCTATGATGAAGTCCCTTCTCTTACGAGATCAGAGTCCAAACGTTTCAGCTCTCGTTCTTACCCCCACATCTTCTTTTTGTACTTGTCGGCCATCTTCGCCATCACATCCAGGTAGCCGTTTCGACCAGAGGCGCCTTTTTCCATATGAACAGTTCAAACACACTTGATCATAAAGGAAGCACGAGTCCAGTGGGTGACACTGTTATTGGAGTTAATGAGAACTAACGAACACTAAAAACGAAAATAAAATTTTTCCTTTATGAAAGACAAAAAAAAAAAAAAAAAAAAAAAGCTAAAACGATATATTACGTTTGTAAAACTAACTATAAAACTCTTGTAAAGAAGAAAGGTCACATGGTGTGAGAAATGTACTCTGGCATTTTTTTTAACCTTGCATTCTATAAGTACTGTTAATGACTACAAATAATGGTGAGTGATATGGGTGCCAGCGAACAAAAGTACAGTTTGCAGGACACTGTGTGCTCACCTGTGTCCAGGATGTGGGGCAGGATACCAATGATACACAGCTGATTGTCCTCACAAGTCCCCTTCAGGACATCTTCGTTAATAATCTGTAAAACAAAGACATTTTCTTCCCTTTTTATTTCGGAATGAGAACTTGAGCCTCGTGGTATGCAGTCAAAAGTTGAGGGGCGGTCAAATTACATTCGCCGACTAACCTCCAGCAGTTCCGGAGCAGGGGCATTATCAGAAAACAGATCCAAGGCCCTCGCGATGATGTCGCCGCTGGAACGTCCCCCCTGGTAGTCCTCGGGCTCCTCCCCTTTGCGGAAAATCTTGATGGTGGGAAAACCTCGAATCTGCAAACACAGGCGAAACATTTCAGATTCTTACAGCAATGCCGTCGTGTTCAAAATTCAGTTTCAGTTAGTTTCATCAATGCGACCTGAAGAGGATGTCGGGAAAAAAAAAAAAAGAATAAAAGTTTCAAAGTTTCATACTCACCCCATAGCGGCTGGACACAGCCTGATGTACAGTTGCATCCACAGCTCCCAGGCGAACTTTGCCCTTCGTCTGCTCCTTCACAGCCGAAGCGGCGGCTGCCCACTCAGGCTCCAGGCTGATGATTGAAAAAAGGCACTTTCATCACATCACTTTCCACATTAAATCACTTTAGAATAATCAATTCATAACACTGTTTGACTTCTGCAAAAGATATTTTTCCATAAGATGTGAGTCCGATGTCCAATCTGTGCGATACGGACAGCGTGTCGACGACTCAAACTCACTTCTTGCAGTGTCCACACCAGGGAGCAAAGAACTCCACCAACCACACGTCGTCACTGTCCAGCACCATCTTGTCAAAGTTGTCATCAGTGAGCTCCACCACATCCTTTTTACTGCCACCGTCACTCCCACCGCCACTCTGCCAGAGGCAAAGTTTTACTGTCTCGCCAAGCTCTGGTTTTATACATTAACACCAGAAAAGCTGCATTGACTCCGTCGTACCCGTTTGCTGTAACCCGAGCTGCCAGAACTGCCACTCAGTCGTTCTTTGACCAGAGCACGCAGGGCATTCATGGCTCCATCCACGATGGCCTGGCTAGTTCGTCCACCTGAGGGAGGGGTGAAAAAAAAAAAGTTGTAAAAATCTTTTCAAGTGAAATATACAAAGACAAAGACACCCTGTCGGAAGTACCTTGATATTGTTCGGGTATGTTCTTGTTGGCGCCGAAGATCTTGATCGTGGGGAAGCCGGAGATGCCATATTGGCTTCCTAAAGACTTGTGTTCATCTGCATCTACGGCACCAACCTTGACAATACCCTGAAAGAGAACACGGGCAGTACATTTAAACACTCAATTGACCTTATACAAACTTTTCCGCATTTCCTCGAATGTGAGTGTCTCAAGTCCGCCCCACCAATGAGCGACCAGCAATTATCACCAATATGGTATCACCACAATCCACTAAGAAGAAGAGCTGAAAGTCACATTAATATACACTGATGTCATGTTTACTTTGAGGGCTGTCGCTGCCTTCTTCCAGTCTGGCGTCAACCTTTGACAATGGCCGCACCTGATGAAGACAAGGCATATCAACATTATCCACCTGTGCCGTCCAAGCATTGTATGATAGACATGAGAACCATTATACATAATACAAAAAAATATTATGAAGCTGGAGCTATTACAATTACTGGCCACTCCAGACATAAATTTTGTTGTTAATTTGGTTGTCGGGACACTCCTATGCACTGTATTGAGCCCACCAAAGCTGCATTTGTGCACTGACCAGGGAGCGTAGAACTCGATCAGCCACAGACTGTCGCTCTGGATCACCTCTCTGTTGAAGTTGGACGGGGTCAGTATGACCACATCGTCGCTGGGGGAATAAAAGGCTTGCACACGAACAAACAGCGAGCAGCACAGCAACACTCCTGCACCAAGAACCACAGCAGCACGATCAGTACTTTTTAGCTAACCATTAGTCTATAGCACAGTTACGTATAACCAGCAGAGGAGTCCTTTTGAAACACGGCTTATCCTGCATTGACACGTGTTTTATAAATCACACTTTTATTGAATTAAAGAAGCCTCTTAAATCACACTCCTATTGAATTAAAGAGGCCTCTCAATGACGCTTTCACGATTCAAGCTAGCCAACCAGCCAAACTTCACAATTTCCTAACCTAAGAATCTCGGTGCCTTTTAATGAACTAATTTGAATTTTTTGGTTCCACTTACCAGAAAGTAACGGTTTCATTATTTTAGCAGCGTCTGCGTCTCCTCCTGTACTTGCAAACACTGCGAAGGCTACCTCCTCTTGATTCAGCTGCCTGAAATAAAGTCAATGGAGGAGATTCACCGTGGCCCACGCTGATTGGCTGAACGCGAGCGCTGCAACCAAAAAGCGAACATCGATTGGCTGAAAAGAGCAGTTCCGAATAGCCGACCAATCGGAAGGCGCCGTGTATGGTTTTTCAAGGAAGCCTGACGTTCACAACAAATGATAAAGAAAAGTCAAAACAAGCGAATGACGTCTACAATTAAAATACACAAGGAAACCATGCAAAACAAAGCCTGATACGCCACACATGCGTCCTAGCAATACATGTGTACAGTAATTGTAACATTCCAAGTCAATGTGGGTGATTCACAGCTATACGGATTAAGACTATTAATTTGTTCAACTCAAATAGCCCACTGTTATTTACGTTAGGTTTGCCAATGATACAAATAAAATATAACCGTGCCTCTGTTCACAATGGGGGTTTTTTGCCTCTAGATGGAGACAAATAATCACCCAAAACCGTGAAAGAACCTTTTTGTACTGTATCCCTTTTTGTAAATCACCTTAAAGAATAAAAGCTTATCTCTTATTTTTCTGTCGTACCGGAAGTCACCCTTTCGATTATTACAGCTTGATTTAGAGTTGCGCGATTTCAGTCTAACTTTGTCCACTCCCAGAGACGCCAAACCTCAGTGCGTGAAAGCAAGGACACTTAAACCCCTGCTTCGGAATTTCTCTTTTTATATAATTGCACCATTAATCACTTGTACTTGACTTTGACAAAAATATAGGGACACCCCGGCCCTACACCAACACAATGTGGGGGACCCACAGGAGCCGGTACCGGAGCGGCTCCGGAGCCAGCGAGGAGCCCGAGATCGTGGTGAACATCGGCGGACTGAAACAGGTGTTCTGCCGGGACGTTCTCAACCGCTTCCCGGACACTCGCCTGGCCGAGCTGGTGAACTCGGTGTCCCCCCTCCCCACGGAGGACATCTCCTCCCTGTGCGATGACTATGACCCTGAAAAAGGAGAGTTTTATTTCGACAGGGATCCGGACGCTTTCAAGTGCATCACGGAGCTTTATTATTACGGCGAGATTCACGTCAAGCGAGGCATCTGCCCCATCTGCTTTATGAAAGAGATGGACTTTTGGAAAATTGACTCGGATTTCCTGGATGAGTGCTGCAAGAGCCACTTGAAGGAGGTGGAAGACGAGCTGGAGGAGATCGCCGAGAAAGTGAGGACCATCCTGGTGGACCGGGATGGAGACCCGAGCGTCAGTGGTTGGCAGCGCTTCCAGACGTGTGTGTGGAGGCTGATGGAGAAGCCCGAGTCGTCCTTGGCTGCTCACATCATCGCCATCCTCTCCTTCGTCTTTATCCTGGTCTCCTCCGTGGTTATGTGCGTCAGCACAATACCGGACCTGCAGGTGGAGGACGAGGAGGGGAACCTCATGGAGAACCCCACCTTGGAGGTCACACTGAAAAAAGGAACTTTAAAAAAAAAAAAGAAGCTCATTCTATATATTATTATCTTAAAACTAATAGTAACAAAACAAAATCTAAATAATTTTGAGAAAAAAATTAAAGACACCTCTATAAACCAATTAAAACTTACTGAATTTAAAAAAAATTATAACGAAATCACAAAAAAAGCAATAAGCAAAAATCCACCTTGGTAGCAGTGTAATCCAGATATGACATCTCAACTACCGTAAGTAGGAAGCAGTTGTTTTTTTTGGAGAGGATAAAGAATATCTGCATGTGTGTAAAAAAAAAAAGGCAGAAATGTTGATCATCGGTGTGTAATTTTAAATTACACAACCCTTTGAAACGATGAATGGCTTCTCCAAATAATTCTTGATTAGTTTTATAATCATTTCATTGTTGATCAAAGTTTTAAAACTGTTGTTCTGAAAGATCAAAAGCAAATAAAATACCATACAAAAGGTCAAACAATTTCAACCGCATGAATTTTTTTCCCCCCAGTGCATCGAGACGGTGTGCATCGGCTGGTTCACCATCGAATACGTGCTGCGCCTGGTCTCGTCCCCGAACAAAGTCAAGTTTGCGCTGGCCTTCATGAACGTGGTGGACTTCATGGCCATCATGCCCTTCTTCGTGGTGCTCCTCCTCACCTCGCTGGGCGCCGGCGTGATGGAGCTGGCCAACGTGCAGCAGGCAGTGCAGGCCTTACGCATCATGCGCATCGCCCGCATCTTCAAGTTGGCGCGCCACTCGTCGGGACTCCAGACCCTCACCAGCGCCCTGAAGAGCAGCCTGAAGGAGTTGGGCCTGCTCCTCATGTACATGGGCGTCGGGGTGTTCCTCTTCTCTGCGCTGGGCTACACCGTGGAGCAGCACCACCCGGAGACCTTGTTCACCAGCATCCCGCAGTCATTCTGGTGGGCCGTGATCACCATGACCACGGTGGGCTACGGCGACGTGTACCCCAAGACCACCTTGGGCCGTTGCAACGCCGCCATCAGCTTCCTGTGCGGCGTGATTGCCATCGCCTTGCCCATCCATCCCATCATCAACAATTTTGTCCTGTTCTACAATAAGCAGCAGGTTCTGGAGACGGCCGCCAAGCACGAGATCGAACTGATGGCGTTGCGCTCCGATCAGGATGGCGGCGGGAAACACGTGTGTGGGGTACTGCTGAAGAGCCCCCGCAAGGCTAACCGGGACCACGACCTCCACGCTAGCCTTGAGAGAACATCTGAAAACAAACATTGTACGGTTCTCTGAACAGTTCCTCACATGGACAGAATGGCAAAGCATGTCAAAATGTAGCTCTGGAAAAAAAATAATAATAATTTAAAAAAAAAGAGACCACAACAAAATGATCATTTTCTCTGATTTTGCGATGTAGCGGTACAATGGAACCTCGGATGGTAATTTATTCCATACCGCGACCAAACCGAAACATAAAATAATTTCAAGGAATGGAAATGCAGCTAATCCATTCCAGCTCAGTGTGTGGTTAAAAAATAAGTAGAATATGTAACAACAGCAACAACAAAAAACTAGCATAGCTTTTAACCTGGTTATAAAAGTATTTACACTAGCTAGCTTCAGTTTTGTTAGCAGCTCATTCCATTTCATTTAGCATAGTTAAGTGTATTTTTATTTTTTGGGAGACCATAAAGCCTCACTAACACTATTAACAGCAGTCCCCGGTGGTCGAAGGTAAACCCCGGGCAGACATTTAACAGCTGGAGTCTTGCTTGAGACTGCTAGCTAGCTGTCGTTACGTTCGGCAGAGGTGACCGCTTAGCGCCTCACCGCAAGGCTTTTATTTTTACTTCTTTCCGCTTTAATACAGCCGTAGGTATTGAAAGAAGCGCTTTACAAATGTGATTTCTTATCATTGTTGTTATGACAATAGAACCACAGATTGATTTCGCTAAACTATGCAGCTCAATCACAACCGTGAACGCCTTGCTCATATTTAGTACCACTATCAGTGGTACTGCTCGCTCAGAAGCAGTACCCAAAAATTATACGTCGTCGGGTTCACTCAGAAGCAGTTTTGAAGGCATTGAATGGATTTGAAGGCCAGTCAACTATTGACCCAATTAGCTGTGCCTTTGTGATTCCCTTCAGGCAGATGGATTGTGAAAACTGACTTGAATTGTGACTGAACAGCTGCATGTACAATGGATATAAAAAGTCTATTCACCCCTGTTCAAATGCCAGCTTTTTGTGATATTAAAAATTTGACCAAGATATATCATTTGACATTTTTTTCTTCCACCATCTATCACATGTACAAGACAACTGAAAAAAAAATCTAAACATTTTGAAATGATTTCTCTTACTTTTTATATTATGAACCTGCCATATGAGCAGGTCTGTGTTGGCTTTTTATATCCAATGTATAGTAATAAGCCTTATATTTATTTGAGAACCTTATTATTCTTCTGTATGAATCATAATGTTCCTATGTTTGTTTTTGTCCCATTGTGAAAGGTCGGGATGCACACGTCCCACAGTGTTGTTACATTAGAGCAGCTGGGTGCTTAACTAAGGAAGTGTTCTTAGGTTTTTTTAAATATGTTTTTTCCTATTTTTATTTTGTAAAAAAAAAAAAGTTTTCACATTTTTTTGTGTTTTGTGTATTAAATTTATTTCAGTTTTTTTTGTTGTTGTTGTTGTTGAATGGAATATTCTGTTTAAAAAAAAGATACTTTTTTTTACTGTTTTGAATGTTTTTCTGTCATTTCCACCACTTAATATTCAGAAAACAGAAAAGAAATATTCTGAAAACAACAAAAAACACACAAACCCCCCCCACCCAAAAAATCAAAATAAAATAACCCGATGCCCCAAAATAAATTCCTAAGAAAAAAAGATTTTTATTTTCAAGTGAATGTATGTATTCATTATCGTCCATTGCCTAAATATTTTGATTAAGATGTGTGTGGGGTTTTTTTTCAGTTTATCATTTTCTCCAAGAGTGTACCTAATAAAGTGTCCGGGGAGTAAACAAAATGAAGGCCTCTTGGGGGTTGTTGTTGTTGCGCAGTCTAGTGCAACCTCACAGCTGTTCACGGTGTGTCTGTCGCCCTCATTTTGGGGCCGCGGCGTGACTGCGAGGCATTGGATCTACTGTAAACTCGATCTGGTGCGCCGGAATGTTTCTAAGGTCGTGACCCTCTATTTTTTTTCCACACCCACTGTAAAACTGACACTGCGAAGCGCGCGTGCTCGGTTTGGCTGCAGGATATTTAACTGTGATGCTTTAAACGTTGCAGAAGATTTGTCCTCCTCCTTGGATGATCTCTGAATTGATTTGTTCATTAAGTCGAGTGCGCGTGTGATTCACAATAGGCTCAGTTGCTTTAACCCTTTCATGCACCCTGTAACTTGATAACATGATAAGCTGTCCACTATAGTAACTGCTGTCCCTGAAAGGGTTAAAAGTGGAGAGATATTCTTTAGATTTTGTGTACAACGGTAGAGTACGAAGTGTGCCGTACTTAACAGTTACATTCTTGTCGACGTTTACATTGGAATTCAGCACAGTTTTGGGGGGGTTTTTCCTGTAAGTGATGCTAAAAATAAAGATCAAATGTGAAAATGTATTTTGTGAGTGACACAGAGTCATTCTTTCCGTTTGCATTTGAGAGGAACAATTTTGAAAAAAAATTGAATTGCGAATTTTTTTTTTCACCTCTTAACTCATTCACTCCCAATGACGTTTTTAAACGTCTTTTCAGACTTGGTCCAGAATTGGCTGGTACTGAATGAGTTAATATTATGATTTCCAGGTGATTCATTTAACTCAATCAATAAATTCCTCTGCAGTACTATGGCATGAGGACTAGCATACATATTACAATGTTTTTAGTTCACCGGGAGGTCAAATGATGTCATCCATATGCAATTATTTTTATTATGATTTTTTTTTTTTAGGAAATCATTGGCACGTAAACAGCACAAAGTGCAAATCCCAGCATTGACACAGCAACCTCCTCGCTAACGCAAGCTCGTTTTGCATCCACAGGGCTGCACGCATAAGGTCAAGGGCAGACGGTGCACATCGGTCGGCCCACGCGCTCTGCGAACAACGCTAACGATAGCGGCTATCTCGGCTAACCAGCATGCGGAGAAAAGCCTTTTGTGCACACTGACAGGTGGGGGCTATAGTGTGAAAGTTTTGTTCAAGGAGTGTTCAATCAACAAATATACAGACTTCAGGCGCAAAAAAAAAAAAGATTTCACGAGCTCCCAAGCCGAGACAAATATCCTCGTCCTCGTCCTCGCCTGCCCGCCTCCGATGCACGCAAACAACTGCATACATTCACTCCTTTAGTTGTGACCTGCTGTGGGCTGTTGGCTAATCAGTATTTTCACTCCTCCATGTTGCTCGTCTGTGGCATTCTGTGGGCGCTCGAGATATGGAGCAGCTACAAAAAAAAAAGTGTTTCTACAAGGCAGAAAAATAAAATGCATCCAAACTTATGACAGAAAAAAAGTTGCAGTTCAAGTGACACACTGTGAGTCGATATTGTTCTTCCGAGGACTGTTTTCATGTTTTGTTGTTTTGTCTCCTGCTTTCCACTCCTTTGCCACCTAAATAAACATGTAGACGAGTGAGAGTGGGTGGACAATAATGGCACCGTGGCTCTATTTAAAAAGAAATGTTTGCCCATGTAGGAGGCAATTATTCCTGAAACTCCTTTCAGCTGACCTGCACTTCTCATTATTTTCTCGGGATGCCACAATGTATACTCGGCAGCGCTTTCCTCTCTGCCTCGCCTCGCAGGACATTCCAGGGCTTGGTCATGTATGATATGATGTTGTATCGCATTTATTTAATATAATTTGATATGTGCCGCTCTTTATTTTAAGACAATAAAGCTTGAATTTCTCTTATTGAGATCAATATAATATGGCAACAAATGCACTCACCAGTGTCTCTCTGGACACAATCAAATTTAGTTCACGAAAAAAAAATCACGTGTAAAATCCAGCGTGTATAAGCAAAGCAGCTACTTTGGGTGATTCAATCAGAAAAGATGAGCCAGAATGCAGTTATCGTGTGTCCCGAGGCACTACAAATAGGATATTTAAATGCATTTGCATCTAAAATGGCCAAACCCCTTCATTTGAATAACAGTGTGTGATAATGTGCAGTACTGTTTTTTTTTTCTTTCAATCTTCCCAGTGGTGGTCTCATTTGGGATTTATTTTCCGCTGCAAGAACAAGACCTCAACAAGACCGATGTGGCTATCGAGAAGAAACGACGGAGTTCTCGTCTGCCAAAGACGATCGTGGAAGCATTTGTGTGCGTAAATGCACTCTTGGAGCACGATGACAGCGTCGGCGAGACAATTACCAAGATTAATCGTGACCTGGCGTGAAAACAAAGTCTGGATGAGGTGCAAAATTTACGGACTTTGCTCAACCTGTCACGTCTTTTTATCCTTGGGGGGTGGGTGGGGGGGGGGGGCGTCCATGGTGGAACCACACCCTTGTTGCTTTTACGTACGATAGTCGTGAGCAAACTAGCCCAATATTATTTAAGATGTTACGTGAGGTGTGGAAAAATAAATTGAATTACTTTAATTTAGAGAAGTACAAGGCAAAAAAAAAAAAAAAAAAAACATCAAGTCCTCCTCGGCAGCAGATGGCGCTACATTGCGAATCATCTGCGTCAGACACAAATTTAATTCTTCACATTTTGTTGTTATTGTGTTAAATTAAATTTTATGTATCAAAGGGGTTTTCCGTTTGGTTTTAGCTAAGTAAAAAGTGTAACTTTAAAAACGCCATGAGATGAAAGTGTAAAATTGGGTAAAAAAAAAAAGCCCTCACACGGGGGGCGGGGGGGGGGGGTAAAAAATGTCTTTGCCAAACAGAGAAATAAATGAATGCAATCTGGCTGATGATAAAATCTGGTTTACTGTGAATGCAGCACTGCTTTATCAGCACCACATTATAGAGACGTAGACGTTATTTATGTCTTCTCTGTTAATGAAAAAGATAAGAATCACATAGTCGGAGGTGACTTGAAAGAGTGCTTCCAGGTGGTAGAAAAATATGCATTCGGCCGCTCGGAATCTTCCCATCTGGGAGAAGAGTTACAGCCTCATTATTTTTGGCGCATGTTGCAATCTAAAGAGGAATTAGGGAGCCCCTCTAATGTGAACGTGAAAATAGAAACAAAAGTCAGCTTCACCCAAGATGAGATTTGCCGTTCTGTAAATTGCTTCTCTGCATAGATTGTTGTGATGTGCGGCCAAATTTACACTAAATGGCCCAACAACTTGCTGAACGAATTCCTTTTGCGTGGTGCATCTTGTCTCTGCAGTATTTTTGTTTGTTTGCTAATGTGGAACCTTGATTTCCCTGTGTTGCTGTTGAGTGTTATTACCCCCCGCCGCCCCATCCTCCCCCCCCAGCAAAGGGCAGATTTCTTTGAAACGGGATCTCGTTGGGTTGCGCAGGCGGTACTGACGTCGCTGCCGCTGAGTGTTTGTTTACACTTGCTCATAAAACACTCGAGGCCGTAAAAGTCGTGAAGATAAGAGCGCCGGGCTGGCGCGCGCTCATGAATGCGGCAAAAAGTTTAGGCACTAAATCAGATGATAGTGCTTAGCTTTACTTTTGTTGTTGTTGTTGTTGTTTTGGTGACTATTTTGAAAAGCCTCATGTTGATGATGGTCATTCTTGTTGGACTAATTGTCATAAGAGCACTAAAATCCCAAGAAAAAGCAAAACGTGCACGCATTTTGTGCGACTTTGGTTAAAATCTTTCACGACTAACAGGCAAATTACATTGTAGGCAGAAAGATTCGACCAAAATAAAATCTAGTTCCTATTTAACTGAACGGGACCATTTTCTCGACCTAACCGAGTCCTGGTTCCTGGCCAGGAACTGCTCTCTCTTCTTTTCTGATGCAGTTGTTCAGTTTTAGGGTTTGAAGCACTCTTGAGCGATGTCTGCCATGTAGCGTTGAACCCTGTTATTGCAACTTAAAAGTACTCCAGTAAAACAAGAAAATGGCATAAACACTTTTCCCCCATGAAAAGGACATCTTTTAGATGAACCCAGTGAACCAGAACTGTATTTAAAAACATAGAAGTAACATTGGCATCAAGAGTGTAACTAGCTAGCAAGCTAGCTTAAATTGCTAATGAGGGGCAACAAACTGATTTTGTCTTTCCACTCCAAGGAAAACCATGTGAACTCATCTGGACCAAAATTGGACGGAACATGTTTCCGCCTGACGCCGGCGATATGAGAGCCAGCGGTTTTCTCTTTGAGAAAACGTCAAATGCAACAACTCAATGAGGAATCCCTGTTTGTTTGTCATCGCAGAATGCTTAAAATGTCATCCGTTTGGAACATTCCAGTCAGGCGCTTTGGTCTCACCTTACATGGCAGTTTGAATGAGCACATTGCACACCGGTGCCAAGCACTGAGTGAATTTAAGCCTTTGATGGCCAAAAGGCCCAAATGGATTGTTCAAAGCCGGGGCTTGTTCTCAAGCTCCTTCGCTTGATTCCAAAATCAATCTGTCCATAAGCTAGCAGACATCCTTCAAGTTTGATGTCAAACACAGCGGGTCAATACGTCGTTCGGGATAGTCTTTGTAGGTTTTTATTTCCGTCCAACCTTCAGAAAACATTCAGCCCCGTCCCTCGCCCGCTGATACATGATCTCGCCTTGACCCTCCCAAGTTGCAGCCTGGGAGCAAACCGCGCCCGGGCAGCCCCGCAACAGGTGAAAGGTCTTTTATAGATGGCGCATAAAGCCCCCCCCCATGGGGACAGTTGTAGCCGGATGCTAATCCCTTTCGCATCAGAGCGAAAGAATCGTTAGAGGATCCAAAAAACTCATGGCAAGGGATGCGAGAAGCCGTCAAGGAGATTTAGATGTCACTTGCTGATGAAATGCCCTGTGCTGTCTATTATTTTTTTCCTTCTCTTTTCTAATATGTGGAGGTAATTAAACTCTGTCAGGGCAGTTTGTGCCCTTGCGTGAGCGATCACTTAGCTTGTAGAAATCGATGTACAAAAGAGAGGGGGCGGGGGGGACACACAAAAGGCAATGTTGCAAACCCTGTCGTTTTGTCCATAATTTTAGCATGGCAATGAGGTATTGCAATCCACGTGGGAAGCATAATGAGCGTGTGCTTTTATTATTTTTTTTCATGTCAAAGTCCTGGACAGGACAAGGTGAGTCAGCTTGGAAGAAGTCATTAAAACTTTTAGTGGCGCTCATCAAGAGCAACCCCCCCCCGAGAAGCAAAGTCATTTTTCACGCTTGAGTGGGCAAAAGAGTGACGGTGATGACAAGGCACCTTTACTTTTAATTGCATACGCATACCTGTCAACTCATACGGTTTAGCCATAGTTCATACGGATTTTGTGGTGAATCTTACGTATATGGCCGTATCGCACAAATCATACGGATTCTGAAAATTTACGAGTTTTTTTTTCACCAACTCCAAATGATTTGGAGTTGGTGAAAAAAGTAACGCAGGAATACAACTTTGAACACAGTAATGCCACTAAGTAGAATTATGATTAGACATTAACCAGACATTGTATTATGGAGATCTACAATAAATATCATTGAAAATTTCGTGTTTTTTTTCTGCCGTTATTTTGACATATAAAATGCTTTGGTATGTTATAAGGATTTTTTGCTCTTTATAAGGATTTTTTTGGTAGTTTATACAGGTTGGCGCTCCGAAAAGTCGACAGGTATGCATACGTGTTAAAATGTCGGAAACCTTTTTTTTTTAAACTAGGTTGTCCCCGCTTCGCTAGTTCAGCTGGTTTGCGAGCATGTGCCAATTGAATCTCATGTTCAGGTTGATCGTTACTAATGTATCCATCCCAAAACATTTACTCCTAACATAAAACATCGCCAAGCGTTGAAAAAAAGAGCATCCAGCTCACATCAGGATATAATAGCCCATCATTCCCTCGGGAAAACAG
The DNA here is from genome assembly GCF_054856545.1 of Hippocampus guttulatus. Taxonomy (NCBI): domain Eukaryota; kingdom Metazoa; phylum Chordata; class Actinopteri; order Syngnathiformes; family Syngnathidae; genus Hippocampus; species Hippocampus guttulatus. The sequence goes on along the minus strand of NC_141283.1, from coordinate 2,057,629 downwards.
TGAGAGGCCGTTTATCGACCAATCGTGCAGTTGTGGAAGCCACCTCAGTTTTCTGTCTCAGTCATGAGATAAAAGTACATTTTCAAGCCCTACTTCCAGTTTTTAGCCGGCGTAGATTTATGAGCTGGGAGACGAAATGGCAACGATGCACATCAAGGTAGCGACGGATGAGGATGGGGGGTTAACGCACGGGATGTTGTTGTGTTTTCATACTCGTTCAACTCAGCGACACGCTGCCGCTTTGCAAAACGATGCAATGAAAAAATCCGCCGGAGCCTGAACGTGCCATTTGAGTGCCCGAGTCGTGCGTGGGAGTGTTGATAAAAGGCACAGTGGGAGCATTCGTATGCTAATTTGGCCTGGAAGCGACGTTTCTGTTCCACCTTGAGGTTGCATTTTAATGAGGAGGGGGGAAAAACTCTTTCCTCCTTTTAACCTGAGCTGGACATGAAAGATGGTTAAAGAACTAAGTGCGCCATTGATGGGCAGATTAAAACGAATGCTGGAGTTCTTTAGGTGACATCGTTGTGACATTATGAAATAGATGCTATAATATCAAGCTGAAAATGAGCAATCTTATTAAAAATGAAGAAGTACAATTTAATGATCAAAACTGTTGCTGCACTGTGGTGCCACGCTTGAAGACCAATGAATTAAGAAAATACTGTAAATAAATCAACAGGAAGTGACCTAGAAACAACAGGAAGTGCCCCAGGAGCAGCACAAAATCAACAGTCTGCTTTTCGTTTATCTCTCTTTATACTATGTATGTATTAATAACTTGTTCGGATAGTTCTCTGTGATTTGAGTTGGTCAATAAAGATTGTTGTTTCATTAAAAAAAAAAATTAACAGCAAGTCACTCAGGAAGTGCTCCCACATCGACAGGACGTTACCCGGAAGTGCGACATCGCAGAATTTTTAAAAAAAATATTTTATATTTTTCATTTTTGGACTTGTAAAAAGCTCTGAAGTAAAAAAAAAACGCAGATGGCAAAGCTCTTATTCTGAAGTGCTGGAAACATATTCATCGGTCATATGACAAGACGGTGCAGCGAGACTTTAAATTTGTGACCTTTTTGCATTCCCGTGGCAGTCAGAAATGTTTAAGGCGCCACTGCGGTAAAATGTCAAGTGAAAAGGTTTGTTTGTCATTTCATCTTACCAGCCTGCTCACTCTTCAAGATGAAAAATATGACAGCCCGCAGATGCCTTGCAGCAATTTTGCCACTATGGAGGCCCCAGCGCATGTTTGCTTTTTGCTTTCACACTAAAGGCAGTCTTTGAGCCCCTTCGTCAACATTTAGCTCCCAGTGTGCAAAGCTGCACTCTGCCCGGGCCTGTATAGAAGAAAACCTTTATTAGTCTCGCAATGGAGAAATTCCCAATTCACAGCAGCAAAGTCATGAAATCAAAATCAAGTTGTTTTCCTCAGCGCTTTCTTTGATGAATGATGTTTCATTTTCATAAGTGTGGATCGGAGCAGGAGGCTGTATTTTATCCTCAATTTGAATTACCAACCCATGCAGAGGTTTCATCATGGTAGTGATGGCAGGAAAAACCTGAAGAAAAAAAATAACATCCAGAGGAGATCAGCTGGAAGATTCAGCCCCCCCCCCCCCCACACACACACACTCACACCATTAAAACATCTCTGTCAGATTTATTGCAAAAATGAAACATAAGAAACCAAGGAACTAAATACAAGCAAATGGACGAGACGACGAGGCACACCTGGGCAAGCCACGAGTGACCGGAGGGAGCCGATGAACCGGAACGCGGCTGACGAGAACAGTTAGAAACGATAAGCTAACGAGTAGACATGAGATGGAAAAACACGAGTCAAAACTTAAAAGTCAAGAAAAACACACGTCGTGTTCATCACAAATCTTTGCATTTGACAATAATTTGCTTGAAAATCGTTTTTATCTGACCAGACCAAGTTCACTTTCCGTTAAAGACGCCACTTGTCTGTTCTTGAGAGCTTCCGGCCCGGCGCAGGTCACCTCCTCCAGATAAAAGACACTTTGAGGATGTTCATTGAGCCATCTCCACAGGTACTCCATTTTCCCATCGCACAGCCATGGGTTGGTCGCGAGGATCAGCTGGAAAGACGAGTCCTTGTCATCCAGCAGGCCCGCGGGGAGATGTCGCAACTTGTTCTGGTTGAGAAGAAGTAACTGAAGTCGACGCAGAACCGAGAGGAGGGACGGCGGAAGATCCCGGAGTTGATTCTCTTGTAGAAACAGACGCGAGAGCTTCGGGTTGTGGCTGAAGGTCGTCGGCGTCAGGACGCTCAGTTTGTTCCCGGCCAGATTAAGAACGTCCAGGTGGTGCAGGTTCTTCAAGGCATCCGGTCGCAGAGCTTCTAGTTTGTTGTGACTCAAATCCAAATTCTGCAGATGTTGCAGCTTTTGAAGAAACGACACCGGGATGTCGGATAAACGATTGCCTGATAAGTCCAACTGGGTCAGGCTGTTGTTCTCATCAAACCAACCCGCTTCCGCCTCTTCGATGCGATTGTTTTTGAGGACCAAATCGCGGAGCGACTTCTGCCGGAAGACTCCCAGAGGAAGACGGATTAGTCGGTTCCCCGTGAGATCCAATGAGTTCAGCTGGGAAGCGTTCCGCAGGAGATCCGAAGGAAGCTTGTCCAACATGCTGGCGTACAGCTGAAGCCTGTTCAGAAAGGGCACGGCATTGAAATGACCCGCTTCTAAGGAAGATATCTGGGTGGACCAGATGGACAACACCGTGGTGTTGGACGGTAAACCGTCGACGGGGAACGACGTCATGTTCGAGACGTCGGCGCACTCCACCTCAGAACCCGAACAGGAGCAGCGATGTGGGCAGGCACGGACACCGCGGTTACTTATTGCGCATAACATCAGCACCAGAATCAAATTCATCTTCAACCACTGCAAACATGTACCAGGACAAGTTAAATTCTTATTATTTTTAAAAAAATAAAGATTATGACAAAGATTTTTCGTCTTACCTAAAAGTGTCTGGAGAGCAGTCTGTTTATGCCGAAATGGGGTTGCTGTCTTGTGAACGAGGACAGTCAGTCGGGACAAAATGTTGCAAGAGGCAAACAGAATCAAGTAAACACTGCAGCTCATCCACGGCCGACCCATCGGGGGCGGACTTTTGACCTTTGACTTTTACCCCTTGGTGACAGTGCAGCAATCCCAGACCACCCCTGTGATAAAATAAATCCGCTATTTAGAAAAAATCTATTTCAGTGCTTATGCTAAATCCCGCCAGCAGTAGCTAAGTTGACGATAGCTTGATATAGCATCAGCAATATGAATGAAACAAAGACCTTTTTTCTTTTTTTAATCCTTTAATCAAATTTTTAGTTCAGTCTCTGTGAGTGACATCACCGAGCGACCCTTGAGAGACTGAGGACCGGAACAAATCATGGTCTCGGGTAGAAATGCTTTCTTTTGGTTGTTTTGGAGCCACCTGAGGAGGTACGCCATCTTCCCGTCACACACCCATGGGTTGGCAGTCAGGTCCAGGCCTTCGTCCTCCAGAGCGTTCAGATGGTCGAGCAGTCCTGGAGGGACACTGCTAAGCTGGTTGTCGTCCAGACTGAGGTGTTTGAGCTGAGTGAGCTTCTGAAAAATGTTCGGGGGAAGATGAGTGAGCTTGTTCCTGGAGAGGAACAAGTAGGTGAGGTTCTGGGTGCTTTCGAATAAAGAAGCATCCAGGCTGTCCAGTTTGTTGTTCTGAAGATTTAGGCGATCAAGTTTGATGAGTGGATCCAAAGAATTTGCCAAGATCTTCAACAGATGGTTGTTGGAGAGGTCGAGGTTTTCCAGGTGGGGCATTTTTTGAAGAAAATCTTCTGAGATGTTGGTTAGACGATTCCCAGAGACGTCCAACCAGGTCAGGTCGGAGTTATCGGGAAGCCACGCGGCGTCCGCTTTCTCAACCAGGTTGTTCTTGAGCACCAGGATTTGAAGCGGGGCATGGCTGAAGACCTCTGCAGGCAAATGGCTCAGCTTGTTGCCGGTGAGGTCCAAAGTGGTGAGCAGAGGCACGCCTCTAAGGAGGTGCGAGGAGAGGTTGTTGAGGTGGTTGCTGAATAGGTGGAGTTGCTTCAGCCGGGGCGTTGCGTTGAGATCCTGTTCCGAGATGGATGTAATGTTGGTGAACTGGATGGTGAGGGTGCTGGTGTTCTCGGGGAGGCTCTCAACGGGGAATACCGTCAGGGGAACCTCATTGCAGACCACCTCTGCTCTTCGTGGGTAGCATTGGCAAAGCGCCGGGCACGCTGAAGTGGCATGGCCAAAATAGGCCAAGAAGACCAGCACTCCACCAAACACCTTCATTACTGGGGGAGAAGAAGAAATTGCAAAAAATTCGTCCTTTAACCACGGCACAGTTTATTAGAAAAACCTGATAGGTTCAAGACTTATCCATAATTGGTAAAAATTGATATTTTAGAAATCGTTTTATTCCATCCACTTGCTCTGAACACACTAAAAATTGTATCAGAATCACCTTTATTGACCAAGTATGTAAGATCTCATCAGGAATTCGTCTTCAGTAGTTTGTGCCACAATCAACGATGACAAAAAGAACATGCAGGACGCGACTAATGAAAACACCTTCCTTCCGCTTGCCACTTAAAAAAAAGAAAAAAGTCTGCTTTCTTCAAGTTGTGTCCCTCCCACTTTAGTTTTATTGTAAAACTGCCAACTAAAACCAAAGATAATTAATTTCAAAACCGAAATGTTCAAATAAACCATCGAATGTTCTCCAACCAAATTCCGCTAACTTGACGCTCACATGTAACGTGAAGTACCACAGTCGGGGGGTGAAATAAATTAACATACACCTTCAAACAACTGCTACTTTAACACACAAGAGAGCCACAAACACATACAAACAGATGTTAAAAACAATACTCACGGCCCGGGTAGATATTATCTCTGCACTGTAGGAACGAATGTTTAAACGGGAAAATGTGGAAATGTACGACAAGGACGCGGCATCCTTTTCTTCATGCTGTTAATTAAGATGCATCGCTTTCAGTTGACCGCAGTGCTGCCTGTTGTGGCAGAAGATGGTACTACACTATTGGAGCGTCACTGTAAATTCAGGCCACGTAATATATTCAGTGTTCTGTTTTATGAATGGCTACAGGTTAATTGTACCTTTTGCCACTTTGTGGATGAGCATTTAATTTCATCTGTCAGGAAACATCACTGGCTTAGACAGATGGACAAAGATAGATTGTGTGTTGTGCGGAAATAATTTCAGACTTAATTGAATGAAATTCCCAACGCATACCTGATGATCGTTCACGTCACACTTATTCACTCATTATGAATCACTGCCCGAATGTAGTGATAACAAATTAGAATCCAACTTACTGTCGTTGCAGATGCTCGAAGGTGGATGAGTGAGAGTCAGGCTGCAGGATCCGCAGAACCACTGAGTCATTTGGGAGCCCCAATCCCAAATGTAATCATTACTTAGTATGCAAACAAGCCAGTCACACAACAGTCAAGGACGGACACTTGCAGCTGACCATGTGACTTGGATGCAAACAACAGGACATAAGATTTACCTATTGCATTTGATGATATGGCAATTTCAACATGCATGCATGGTTGTTTGTCTCAATGTGCCCTGTGATTGGCTGAGACTCACGCTCACCCTCAATCTAAATGAGAACAAGTGCCACAGAAAATGGATAGATGTATTGGAACGAGTTTCACTAAAATTCTGTTTGTGTTTGCCGGTACCTGTAGTTATGAGTGTACATGTGTGTCGAGGTCAAAAGTTTAGTGGTCATTCAACCAGGACTGAGTCATTCACACTGATCGGGAATACATTCGATGTGCAGTGTGAAGTACAATTTTTAGCAGATGGCTAACATGGTGAGCTATTCCATTATGTATGATGAGTGCCAGTTGGCTTTAGGCGCTTTCTGAAAGATTAATGTAAGCCCACTCCTACTACCAGAACCTTGGAAGGGAAATAAAACTATTCTGGTCAAACACTCACTGAAAAAAACAAAAAACGCTGTAGTGTGAAGTACAGAAATCATTTCTTATTTCTTCTTTTTCTTTCATTGTATGCATGTTAATTGTTGATAAACACTGTAAGTGTGAGTGTAGGGTGTACCTTGAGAGACCTTGATGGAATGAGGACAGGAGCTCTAGAAAATGGATCCATGTGTAATTTTATTGGAGAATTGGAACAAAAAAAACAAACAAAAAATTGCTTGAGTTTTCATTAAAAAGGCAACTGTCAAATGTGATCCAAAAAAAAAAAAAGGTAACTGATGTCCCAATATTAATGTGCAATTTCGGTCTGTAAACTATTTCCAGACAAGCCCGTGTTGATGTGATAATACTACATGCTCAGGAAAAAAAATACAATCCACGTGTCCTAAACCTCTTCATTTGATGCACGCACCCCTTTGCACTTCAAACACAAATGTGACAGTTCGTTTTTTGTTCCTAATGTCGATTTGACAAATTGCCATCATGTAAAAGATTGTGCTCTTGTTCCTTGTTTTTTAAAAAAAAGTTCAGAGTAAAACTAATTTCCTGAAGAGTAACACGTGTTGGCACGCTGCTGTCAATCATCCACAAGGAAGAATCCCTTCGCTGAGTCAGGGTTAACTGGAGGAGAAGAAATAGACATGAAATGATATATTAAAAAAAATAATAATAATTAAACACACACACACACACGCTGCCAATGGCACACGCCCACACAATAAGCATAAATAAAAAAAAATAAAATAGAATAATTGCACTCTTGGACAAAGACATCACTTCATGTCAAATAGATGTGTCCCTGTTTCCCTCCAGGAAAAAAATAACAAATAAGTAGTACCATGCTGTGGAAAACAAATTAAAAGCCCGTTCTGGAAATGGTTATTTGTAACTCTTCTGAATTCACTGCAAGTGTCAGGCCACACACAAAGAACGTGCTTGTAATCCAGATGCAACCGTGCAGAGGCCAAGTTACCCTCCTTCCCCCCTTTGTCACTTCTTTCAGAGGAAAATATCATCATCACTGTCGGTGTCGTCCAACGACCACCTCAAGTCTTTCAGGCCAAAATCAAGCAATCTGAAACGGTAAGTCGGAGGTTCAACTGAGGGCCGTTAGTGAGCGGCGACAATAAATCAGGGGGGGGGGGGTGCAGAGCTGTGAGTTGAACGATGAAGGGGTTAAATCGGTGTTGCTGCATGCGGCCCGACAGGAGGGTGCTCCTGGGGGGGGTGCATGGTAGCTCAGCTACTTACAGTCTCCCAAACATGGGAAACAATAGAATGATGAATGAAGAGGTCAGTGGAGGATGATGCGTAGCATGGGGCCGCTGCTGAGGGGCGAGAGCCAGTTAGCGTGGGGCGAACAGGAAAAGATAAAAACAGACGGCTGACAGACTGTGTGGTTGCCAATCGGCTTCATGTAAAATATCCGTTGCTCTAAAGCACAACGCTTGCTTCCGTTCAGGTGGGCATTTGTGAGCATACGGAACACATACGAACATTAATACGGTGAAGCCCATTCATTTCACGATTCAACATTTGCTATAACACACCTATTCTTGCCCGTCCATTAATTTTTATGCTCTCTCTGTAAAGCCCGAAGACACAAAAGCGCCACGTAAGAAGACTAGCTAGCACGAGCCACTGGCTAATAGCCAGCTAGCTTGACAGCTAACAGTAGCGCGATTCCAGTCGACGTCAGACAGGCAGGTGAGGCTCCGTGGGTTTGACGTTGGAAAAAGCAAACTGGTAAACTTTTCTCAACGTTGCAGTGGACATTGCGGTGCAAATTTTTGCTATTTAATGTAACTCCGATGAATAGCGGGGGTTCACTCTAATAGTTACCAAAAAATTAAATAACAGGCATTGAAGTAAAGTGGCAACATAACCGGAATTTGGATACTAATCATCACGACTGCAGTAGCCAAGTCAAAATAACTACAAATATTTGGATGATAAACACTTACAGGCAACAAAATTTTAAATACAGCGGTAACTGAGTGTGCCTTTTTGTGTCGGTCATGACGTACTCTTATGCTGCTACATGCCATTCGTAACCTGGAAATGTCTTATGGCGACATCATCGGAAACCGAGGATCCCCCACCCCTGCCATCGCAATAATAAACTGTCATGTACAGAGACTACAAAGTGTCAGGACAGTGTCGGAACCCTTACCTGGCTTTCCCGGATGGCTGCTGGTGTCTGGAAGACGAGATTCTCATCGCCCCGCGATGCGGCGAAATCTGCGGCGAGCCCCTGGGTGACGGGCGGGGCGAAACGCGGGGGGAGGATCGGGGCGGTGCCTCAGGTAGGTGGGCCGGAACGGCGGACTGCGGGTGTTTCCTGGGGATGCGCTTGAGGAGGTGGCTAACCCATCGCTGCTGCTCCTCCCGGCTGCCGGTCAGCAAGAGCAGCTCTTTGGCGGTGGACATGTCGTAGTTCACTGTTCACGGACAAGAAACTTATATTGAATACGTGTCAAAATGAATTAAGTGAAATAAATGGGTTACGTCCCCCCAGCCACCCCATTTGCCCTTACACCCCCCCACGATCGACTGGTTGGACGCCCCTGGATTAAGTTCTACACTGACCTTTGCAGGGCACAATGACCTCCTCCTTCCTGTCCAGGTGGTCCTTGTGACACTTGACACGGCAGCGGCGGCACTCGAGGGCCGGCGGCGGCTTGAAGACGTGCCACAGCGGCCGAGTGCACGCCTCGCAGCTCGAGGGGAAGTGATAGAGCGTGAGGATGAACTCGTGGCCCTTGTGGTTGATGTGAGAGGGGCGCTCGCCGAAGGGCGTGGTCTCCATGAAGACCTCCTGATCACGCTTGCTCTCGCCCTCGTTGGCGTACAGGATCTGGAAGGAGTTTGGGGTTTCTTTATTTTAAGAACTTATTTGATTCATTCTGCTTGAATCGCGTGATTAATTGGTTATCGGTATTTTATTCGGCCCAATATCAGAATCGGCCGGCCTCAAACACGTTTGAAATTGACATTGCAGTAAGCATAGCTGGCCACTAGTGGGCAATGTAACTTTGAAGTGAATTTAACTGGGTTTAAAATTTAATGTACAGTAATCCTCCACATTGTCATGGTTCACACGTTTCATTTTGCTGGCAGTGAGGTGCAACAGGAGGGAAAAAAAAGTTTCATTTATATTGTATGATCGCCTTACCTGAAATATCCGTGGGATTTCTACAGCGTCTGCACGGTACACGTCAGTCTGAGTGACAGGTCGCACATGAAAGAGCTTGCTGCAGCAGGCAAGAAGAGACAATAGTTGAAAATAAACAAATGATGAATGTGGTCACAGTACACCACTTCTAGGGATTTTTTTTGGCAAGTTAAAACTTTAAGATGGTCTCGAAATTCAAAAAATAAAATGTATTGATTTTAAATGATTTCTTGTTGCTCTGCGAGGGCAAATGTCCGATCGGGAGTTAGACATTGCGGTCATGTTCAAGCTATGAATCATCATCTTTTTCGGGATTCTCGTCTCTATTTCGGAGCGAGAACATCATTAAAGTTGAATGATTCCTGGCCCCGGCGTGTTGGAGGTGGCTCGGGGCAAATCATTTAGCTCAGTCGGAAGGTGTTGTATAAAAAAAAATCTATCGTGACACAATGTTCAGTCCATCCTCAAATTGAAAATCAGGATCATCCGTTTGTTTCGATACACTTTTGGGGGGAAAATTAGAAAAAATAATCCACGATATCCTGTTGCAAGGATGATTTTGACTAATATGACTGTCGATTCGTGATTTAAAAGTAGAAATTAAAGCAGACAGACTCACTCTATGTCCAAGATCATGAAAGGGTTGGCCTGTTCTCGGTCCTGCTCGCTATTGTAGAACAGAATCTTTTTACTGCTAACCACAACAAACTGTTGAAAGGAAACAAGGGTCAAATTTGGTTAAAAAAAAAAAAAAGAAACAATATAAAAAAAAAAAACATTAAAATTACTCGACGTGATGACGTTACCTTTTTGTCCCAGCCGAAGCGCTTTGTGTGCTTGGTTGGGAGTGAAAGCCAGCCCTCCAGTCTGGAATCTAAAACGACACAAACATTTATTTATTTCATGAGGTCACTGATGGAATTTTATTTGAATAAATTAATTCTCCCTCAATATGTCCGTGTGTGCCTAGACCCCCCCCCCCCCCCAACATGTATTGTACATAACAAAACCACGTGTCTCTTTTGAAGTCAGAAGTCAGGCTGTGATTATGCATCAGTGGACATCAAGGATATTAAGACACAGCAGAACCCGAGTAAACAGAGTCGAGGGATTAGCTGACATCATGCTGAGCTCAACCGTGGTCAGATTTTTTTTTTTCCATGCACAGACTGAGACCAAGTTGGATAAAAAGTTAGTCTCGAGCCCTGATGTCTATCAAATAGCGGTAGTAGTTTGAAGCTTCAGGCCTTTCTTTAGTTTTCACCGCCATGCAGCGGGGTCACCTGCAAGATCAGGCTCAGGCTGCTGATAGGTGAGAGCCAGGGGACGCTGGCCCCGCTCCTCACTTTCAACTTTTTCTTCATCCTCCGAGTCAGAGTCAAAGAGAGAGTGCGCCGAACGGAGGTCGGGACGGGTGTCCACGCGCACTGATTTGTGTGTGCGCTCGTAGGTGAAGGACATTGATTCGGAGGTGTGTGAGTGAGTAATGCACACTGCGCCCAAAGGGGAAGAGGGGGGTGGGGGGTGCGGAAAAGTGGAGGAAGAAAAAGGTCAGAAACACCGCAGATGATGGTGCAGAATATTAAGTAAAAAGGAGATGAGACGGAAGACTTTCAAGAAGTGACGGACACTAATTGTATGCTTCAAATGGAAAGGCTCGCCGTTACCTGGGTAGCCTTCGCCCACGTCCAGGTCGCTGCTGATGCTGGTGGTGTCCAAAGAGTGAACGCTCAGGGAGGTGAGCTGGCACCGCAGCTGCTCGATGTCGCTGTCCTTGCTGGCTAATGTCATCTGAAGCTCCTGACGCACTTGGTTCTCCTCTGCTATCACCTGTGTGACACACACAAAAACAGGCAAGGATGAAATTTGCTTTTGCAGTCGCCAGATGAAATATCCGCCCCCCTTGAAAGGAATGGAAATGCCGTTAATCTGTTCCAGCCTCCCTAAAATACCCCAATAATTGCTTTTGTGATGTCTATTTAAAGCACCCTAGAAACATGATAAACACAAAACATAAATAAATAGAATGTAAACAATGAAACGGTGATGGTATGACTTCTTCACGTTTCATGAAGATGCAGTCATAGTCAATCCTTGCAGATGATAAGGAATATATGCCTGTGAGGATAGTTATGTCTACATTTAGCAGCTTTAAGTCTTTTTTTTTTAAAGGATTGTTAATGATCTGTTCAACTGCTATTTGTTGTGAGGTGAGTTGAGTTCACTGTCACCACAACACAGTAAAAAGATTCTGCTCACTCCAATCTCAAGGGACCACTGTATCTGCTTTCCTCTTCATGTATTAGGATGCATATCAAGCCACGAAGTCATCGTGGGCGTACTCACCGCCTGCATTTCTGACAGCTCTCGCTGGTATTTGATAATGGTGCTGTTGAGTTTGTCCTTCTCCGATCGCAGTTCCAGTTGGAGCTTCCTGTTCTCCTTCTCCTTCTTGTGCACTTCCGTGTCGGTGCCTCGATGGCCTCCCCTCGCCGGCTCCCTCCGGTTCATCACCTCGGCGAGCTTGTTGATTGCCTGCGTGACGGGCCACACGATTTGGTGCCGTGCGTAACGTTCAGAGTGAAATCACAAGCCCGCTTGACACACGAGACACACCTGAATTTTGAGCGTCCTTTCAGTCTGCAGCTGCTTTTCAAAGGCCACGATGAGAGTGCTCATGTTCTGCTCCTCATCCTTTGAGTCCTGGAGCTCTGCGGTACATCAACGGCCGATGTTGATTTGCAGAATAGATGGCAAAGCATTTTTTTTCCCCCCTGGAGCTCTCACGTTGCTGCAGTTCTTTCAGCTGGTTGTTGAGCTCCTCCTTCTCGCTGGCGAGGTTGGCCACATCCACGGTCAGCGTGCGATTGGACTCTTCCAGCTGGGAATGAGACAAATCGGCTCAAACAAGTGTTCTTGAATTACTGGCCACAAATTGCAGGCCATAAATCGCACTTTGGTCAAACCCGTTGTTTTTTGTTTTGTTTTTAACATGCTCTATATATACATTTGGATGAGGTTGGGAGAGTCGTAGTGTTTGTATTTATCTACTACTATTACAAAATATTTTAGCATTAAAAGAAAAGTAAGATTTCTATTGGGTGGGGGGGGGGGGGGGCTGAAATAAAACTTATCAGACCCTTGGTTGAGATTTAGTGACAACTAGTGGAAAGGCAGCAGAATGCAGACAACTGTCGATCCAGAGTGGTAATTGACATAACCCCACTGACAATTTAACCCAAATCCAAATTGGAAATCTTTTTGGTGGCGCCTCACCGAGCTGATGGTGGCCTCCTTGTCGCCGAGCTCCTGTTTGTGTCTGGCCATCATGTCTTTGATCTCCAGCTCCTTCATGATCTTCTCCTTCTCCAGATCAGAGTACTGCTCCTCGGCGATGGAGCGCGCCAACTGCTCAGAGTCGGCCTTGGTCAGGCTGACTTCCAGCTGGGAAGTGAGTGATTCCCTGTGGTAGGGAAGTGTGTGGGAGGGGGGGGGGGGGGGCGGAACCAATCAATGACAGTGGTGGTGGGGGGGGGGGCCGTATGATTCTCTAACATCTGTTCTAATTTAGCATCGACTTGAAAGCAAAAACACCTTCCCATTTTTTTATTGGAAATAAATTCAGGCGTCAAGTGGTTTTAATTTACCACCCATGTTTGTTATCTTCTGTTTTAAAGGAAAAATACCGTCCATTCTTGTCTTTTGGGGTGAGAATATGATCAGGAAAGTTTCATTTTTTTCGATGAGGCTCATAGTTACGATGCCTACTTGCAGTAATAAGGCTGCTCTTTACACCGCCAAGTGGCATAAAAGTAAATTGCATGAGAGTGGAAGCCCCGCGGCATAAAAAAAACCTTGTTGCTCCTTTGTGCCACTTGAATATTTATACGGTGCATTACGCTTGCGCCATTACCTCTCCTCCTGGTACTCTTCCAGACGCTGCTGAGCCTCTTTGTACAAGGTGCTCCTCTCATCGCACTCTTCCTTCAACTCGCGGATCTGCGTCTTGTAAAGGGTCTAACACAGAAGCAGGGTTTCCTATTCATTTCAAATCACAAAACTCGCACAGGGGTTAGCTAACCAAACAACGCTGACTGTCAAACGCGGTGGAAAAATTCCCGAGAGCGCGCGCACAGAAAAAGGGGATGAAGTTCTACCGTGAAATATTGTTCCGCCTCCAGCTGGTCCTTTAAATCTTTCAGCAGGCCTTCCGACTCTTGCTTCTCCCTGCAACGGCACCATCAATCTGTCACGCCCACAACGGTTTCTTTCAATCAACATATGTGCTTTCGATCACGCACGCTCGTGTGCGGGGCTGGGGGGGACCTGACCTGCGCAGCGCTTGGTTTTGTTTCTCCAGGACCTGCTTCATCTCCAGCAGTTGGTTGAGCTCCTGCTTGAGCTGCTTCTCGGAGGTGTGCAGGACGGTCACCTGCTGTTTCTCCATTTTCAGGTCACTCTGGGCCAAGCTGCGCTTGTGAACCTCCTGCTCCAAACGCAAGCTCAAGTTCTTTACCTGCGTGAGGAGAGTGCCCGTATGATGAATCACCCGCTCGACTTTTAGGAATTTTGCAGATGATGCTTTGTCATTTAATTAAAACCAGGGACAGGGGTCAAGTGCCGGCGTGAAGAAATCACCTACAGTTTCAACTATAAAATGTAAAATCAGTTGGGATTGTTCGATACCACTGCAAATATTCATTCTTTGAATACTCACTGATACCGAGTACCAATACTTCTGATACATTTGATATATCTATCGACTTTCATTTCAACGCAATGATAAAAATTTGTGAACAAAGACCTTTTTGACGCAGATGATGATTCGCCAATGTGTCAAACTGCCATAGTATGGCACCAACGAGTGCTTAATCAAAGTCTGATTTTTTTTTTGCCGATACTGTCGGTGTCTGGTATCGACAGTACCAATTCTGATACCTGGAATTGATACTCGCCCATCCCTAAACATTTAGTTTAAAATATTACCATTAAAAAGAAATGGAATACAAATGAAGAAGTGCAGGCGGCAAAGACTCTCCATCCACCACCCCCCCCCCAAAAAAAAAAACGAGTATCACTTCATCTCCCTACGCGACCCAATAACCTTGTGATAAGTCGTATAGCACCAAGCTCACATCTTCGGAAACTCTCTCCTTCAGCGCCTGCAGCTCGTCCAGTTTGTGCTGCGCCTGTTTGTAATCGCAGTCGAGCATGGAGTGGTCTTTCTTCAGCTGCAGCAGCTTGGCTTCCAGCTCCTGCTTCAGAGTGCGCTCCTCCTGAAGGCTGCGCTCCATCTCTGAATGACAAAACAAATAATTTGGATGAAAAATAGTTTTTAAGCAGGGGAAAGATTTATTTTTTTTATTGCTACTCATAACCTGATTGTTATAGATAAATTCAGAATCGTTTCAAGGTAACGTTACAAAGAATGCCTTTAAATGCAGAGTTTACGCAAGGTCAAGTGACCGTTCGCTCACCTTTTAAGGTCGTAGATTTCGCCACCTCTATTGACTGATAAATTTGGTTTTCATCCGCCAACTTGGCCTTGGTAGCTTTGTGTTCACCTTCCTCCTGCTCCAGACTCTGTTGGAGGGACTTCAACTTGAACGTCAGCTCGATCTCTTGGTTGCTCTTTTCCTAAATGGTCAGAGCGAGAGTTTACAGGTTAAAACTTTTTTTAAGTTTGCGTACTATTTCCCTCAAACCATCAACACCCAAGTTCGGTAAGTCCAGTAGTTAAAACGAGAAGAAGCCAACCTTCTCAAGGTTATTGAGCTTCTCCTGCAGTTGGTTCTTTTCAGTCTGGAAGTTGGATAAACATGACTTCATTTCTTTCACCTCCTCTTTCAGGCCAGATGTGTGTCCTGAGGTAGGTGAATACAAGTGTACATACATAATAAGTCCTTAAACTTGTACTTATTCACGACAACCGAGAGGAAAAAAAACCCACAGTCGAAGCTACATAGAAAACAACCTGACATCCAATGGCGAGACATGATGACATCATGTTCCTCCATGTTGGGCCCCAAAATAAATCATATATTTTTCACTTGTACCTATCTCCGCCCATTTTTTTTAACCAATAAGAGAGGAAAAATGCAGTCAACGTGCAAACAGGCCACACTCTGTTCTTCAATGTCTCCAATGAGCATTCAAATCAAGTTTTCCAAACAGCATCACGCAAGAGGTTCTGGTGCCGCTTCAAGCTTTGGCTTCCGTGGCCCTTGCTGCGAGAAAGATGTTTTCACCCACTGATGACCGGAAAATTTCCAAAGATTTACTCCAAATAAATAATTGACATCTTATTCGCCTGTCACAAGTCCAAGTTGCGCATGAGGCGGAATTTATCACCGCAGCAGATGTAAACATTCTCTTCAGTATATTTAAAAAAACAAAACAAAACATTAGGTGATCCATTAAGTATTTTGGGTCATTTGATTAAGATTCAGATCATTAAAAATGGCAACATTGTCATCCATAATGATAGTTTACAACCACTTGTGTGCACAAAGCTCCGCCATTAAGCAAACGGCTCACCCTGGAGGTCGGCGATAACATCCGTCTTGATGCTGCGCTCCCTCCTCTCAGCCTCCAGCTCGGCCCGCAGTGCCGTCAGCTGCTTCTCCAGCTCCGTCTTGGCCTCCTCCAGCTGCTTGCACTTCTCGTGCGCTTCCCTGAGGCTCAACTCGAGGCTCTGGGTCTGTTTCTGCATCTCCGCTTGGTTCTTCTTTAGCTTCGTCGCTGTCTCCTGCTCCGCCTGAAGTGTCCCGGCCGCCTCCTCGAGCTGCCGATGAGAAGGAAGTGATGTGAAGGATTAACATAAATGATAATATTTAGTATAATTATTAGAACCTCTTCATCAATTTAAGTCCTTATAGTCATGTTATTTATTTTTTTGGTACCTCTTCTAAAATGCCGTGTCATGTCGAAGTGATACATCCTGACTAAGAGACAATCTTTGTATGTCAGGGAGGAGCTAAGTTTAGTTTCTGTTATTCATGGCAGTTCCGAAAAGTCTTCGCCAAATGTACGCATGTACCGTTGGAGCTTTAGAACTTTTTTTTGTGTTGTGGTGCGTACTGAAGTAGAGGAATATTTAATCTCATATTCTGAGAAAACGCTCAGGGGTGAACACTTTCTGACATCACCCTTAGTCCTCTTTCCCTCACTTGTTTCTGCAGCTGGATGTTCTTCTCACTGGAGATCTGTGAATTGTGGTTCTTTTTCTTGAGATCCTCGAACTGGTCCTTTAGGTTATTCACTAGCGTGGAAATGACAGAAGTACGAGATCGATGAAGCAAAAGGTTTCATGTGACGTCATAGGTTTAAAAACAGAATGACGCTCGGTCCCAGTGAAATAAGGCTGCTCACATTCGTTCTCCAAGCCGCGTTTCCTGTCCGTCTCAATCTCGACTTTGCGTTGGTTCTCGGTACTCTGATGCTGCAGCAGCGCGTGCTCGCGCTCTATCTGCCTCAACGAGGCCTCCACACGCTGTCTGCTGTTCATCTAATCAGAGAGACAAGAACACAATACACTCAGGCTAAGCGGGTTGGAGGTGGGGGGGGGGGGGGAACTGTTGCCGAGCTGCAATGGCATCCATCCTCACCTCCTTGTCTAATTCCTTGACTAACTTGTCTAAACGATTCGTGGCATTTCTGTGGAAACAAATCAGTTGTCATGACAGAATATTGAGTCCAAATGTTCCACGTCGTTTTTTTTTTCTTTACGGAGTTCCGCTCGTACCGAAACTTGTGCTCCAGCTCGTCTTTGGTCTGCATTTCATGGTCGAGCTGCTCCTCCAGTTCATTCAGTTTTTTCTGCAGTTGCTAACAAACATCAAAGGACAATTCTACTACCTTGTCTCTATGAATTCCGTTTCGCACTTGATGCGAACAAATGCTTACTTCTTTCTTGTTGTCAGAGCGCTCTTGCTTTTCCTCTCCTTTTTCCTTTTTGTTCTCCGAATCTTGCGCTGAGCTGTTATTCTTTCCCTTCAGCAACCTGAGAGAGAGAAAGAGAGAGAACAAAGTCAAGCTTGAGCAACAGTTTGTAGTTTTTTTCATGTATATAAAACAACCACATTTATATCTTAAGGACTCTGAGACCATCGCGCGACTGGATTTGTTTTGATTATGATGAGCATGCGAGATGTTCAATCGTTCGCAAATCTGCAAATCATTACGTGACCCCCTCAACATGGTTTTTCATGATAAACAAGGAATCGAAAGCCATTTTAGCAAGATGGGAAAATGGCTTAGGCAATATTTTCATCTGCATCCGCAGATCCTTTAGACGAGACAGCTGACGCTTATGTAAAAAAAAAAAAAAAAAGAAAAGAAAAAAAAAAACCCTCAAGCACTCTGACAGCTTCAAACCCAAAATGGATTTTTTTTTCTGCATGCATGCATGCATGCATGCACGAGAGCATGCAGGCTTAGGGAGCTTATGATGAGAGACGAGGGCAGTTTTGGGCCGGCTGTCAGAACAAGGCAGCACAGTGTGAAGACTGAACAAGCATACAGTGTGTGAAATCTGGTAGGCTCTATTTAAAAAAAAAAAGGTAGCTGCCGTGGCCTCTGTTTCCTGCGTCAGAGGCCTGCATTGCTTTTGCTACACGTGAGAGTCATTAAAAAAAATAAAATAAAAAATTAACGTAATCAGCTCTCAGGATAAAAGAAAGAAAAAAGACTTACTGGTCTTCCTTGAAGTAGGTGAAGCCGACAAATGGAAGCTGGTTGCCCACAAAGGCTTTCGGCGGAGGGAAGGTCTCGGCGGCTCCTTTATCATCCTCAAAGTCGTCAAAGTTGCTGGTGTCGATGTCGCTGTTCAGCTCAGGTACGACGGGAGCGACGGCTGTCGAGAGACATTGAAACCGTTTGAAGGGCTTCAAAAGTGCCTTTCACAAGTGGAGCAGGCTTTGGCTGCGCTGCTCATAGTAAAAAAAAAAAAAAAAAAAAGGAAAAAGAAAAAGGAGAGAGAGAGAGAGACTTGGGCATGGCTATCGTGACCTCAGACCACTGCTCCTTTTTTCACGCACAGTGCTCACTTTGTGCGCACGCACACACACACGCAAGCTCGCACGCACACATACACAGCGGCTTCCATAAATATAGCCTTAACGCTGTTCTCTTCTCAGGGATG
Organism: Hippocampus guttulatus; assembly: GCF_054856545.1. Taxonomy (NCBI): domain Eukaryota; kingdom Metazoa; phylum Chordata; class Actinopteri; order Syngnathiformes; family Syngnathidae; genus Hippocampus; species Hippocampus guttulatus. The sequence goes on along the minus strand of NC_141283.1, from coordinate 2,039,287 downwards.
CACATTTAAAAAAAAAAAAAAGAAGAAAAAAATCCTGTCAAAAGATGACACATAAAGGGCAATAGGTGAAGTAAGGCCCTCTATCTTGGCTTGAAAGAAAATGATCACTTCCATTTGTAGGCTTGTTCTCCATAACGTGTGTATTCTTAACACTTTAAGAAACGCGCACCAACTTTAAGCGTTCTTCCTTGGCTCAAGCCAATAGAGCTTTTGAATAATCCACAATGTTAAGAATCACCAACGAAATTGAATAGTGCCCGTGGCGATCACTCAGCAGTGAACAAAACGTCATCCAAATCGGTTTCGGAATCTTCTTGGCAGAACATTAAAGAAGAGAAAAATAATAATAAAGTGACAAGGGCTCTTCCTCGCAATCTTAATTCATCCTCATGAAAGTCGAGCGCGGGGAATTGAAGCAAATCGGGATAAAAAAAGCCAAAACGTGGTGGCCGTTGCGGCTCCGTTTCCCAGAATGCACCCTGATAGAGGGTGGCTAATGACAGGCAGCGGAGGCCACAGTGACAGCGAGGGAACGGGCGCAAACCCCGCTACCGGGGCATCCCTTCTCATTAGGCCCTGCCGCACGGCCGGCCCCACCCGCCCCTACGAGGAGGGTCCCTCTGCCAGCCACGTCCTTCCACTCACCCGCTGGGACCAAGTCTTCGCTCGAACCTACGAGGCGCACGGCGTTGGAGGGGCATTGTTTTTTATTTTTAAACTGGAGGTTGTTTTTTGTGTGCGGCACGGCACGGCGGGGGGGGGGGGGGGGTGTCACCTTGCAGACTTGCCAGATTCTAATCACAAGTCATAATGTGTTGTCAAAATGAAAGCCAGGTGGAGCTCAAGTGGGCTGCGTGTTGTATTAGTCACAAAGCCAAGGCTCCCTTCATACTTTGTAGTCCAATTATGAACGCTTCAAACATTCCAAATGTATGGCCAATTTTTTTTGGATGATGTAGGACACCCTTAAAAAAAATAAACATATTCAAATTTACGCTACTTAAATTTTTATTTTTATTATTTTTTTTAAAACAGATTATTTTAAAGTGAAACAAAACAGAATACGGAAGCTCTAAAGTCACCCAAGCTTGATTTCTTTTTATTGTACTGCCGCCTGCTTCTTAAAATGTGCAATTCCTACGGCTTTGCAGGGTTATTTTTATCGCGCTCTTGCTGCGATTAAACCCAAAACAAAACCGCGCGGTGCAAATGTGTCACGTGACCATCCCATGCTTGATAAAAGCCAGACAAAAATTACCTAATGCTTGGCTCACACTTATCGGGCTGCTTCAGAGATTTGCCACAACCTTTTTTTGCTTTGTCGTGACTCTCGAAAGTATTCTAGGAAATTATTATTCCACTATAGACTTCACGAACAGCAGATTTGCTGAGTTCTTCCTGCATCGCCTCCTGAAGGATGAGCACATGGAAAGCATGTGTGCCAAACATCCAGCGCATGGAAGTCCTCCGTCAACTACGGCCGGGGTCCCGTAGCACCAAAATGCTCAAAACAAAAAACAGGAACTAGCAAGCGGAAGGAAGAGAAGATTCCAAAACAGAAACTTACTCGCTCGGATGTTGTCAAAGGTCCACTGATCGCTTTTGAAGAAAGGATGGCTTTTGATCTCCTCCACTCCGGTGCGGCCCAGACGAACCTCCCTGCACACAGCGGGGGGCGTGAAACAATCGGACTGAAAACACCTCCCACCGTCAGCATCAACATCGCAGTCACAACTGACCACTAGGCACGGACCACAGAGACCAGCATGGACAACCGCATGACCGCTGGTGGACGCGCAGCAGAACCTCCTGGGACTGCCCGAGATACTCAATTAACATTCACAGACTGAAGCGTCCCTCCCCCTTGCACCTCGCTGAAACGCAATCTATGCTCCCCCCCCCCCTCTTCTTCCACTGCTGGGTGCCTGAGAGGCGCGGCTGCTTGGCCTTGCCACGTGTGGGACATTCCAAACTCAGCCAACAGGAAGAAAATGGAGGGGCGGGGAGAGCGGAAAGGCAGCAGAGTGAGCTTAAAACTCCCGCTAACATATTAAAAAAAAAAAAAAGCGCAATGGTGAACATTCTGTCATTGGAGAAAAGGGCGATATGAAAGGAGATTGGTGATAACGGGAGGATCCTGGCGTGAGGCGAGCTAAATGTTTCAGCTGACAGAACGGTGAGTGAGAAGGTAAATAAACAGGAGGGAAGAAAAGTGAAAGGCTTCTCTGTATTGAGGGAGAAAGGGTCGTGTCTGAGTCCTCTCAGGTGGGGGCGGGGGGCAGGGGGAAGGACTTGTAAATATAAATAGGAAGCTGTCTCTTCTTCAGGGTCACTTAACTTTTATACCGTAACACTTTCCTTTCCGCAAAAAGCATTCTTCCCTGTTTGTAAAATTTCTTGAATGACTCACAGGGTTGAAAACTATTTCAAGTGGCAAGAATGTCATAAAAAGTCTTTTCATGACATTTTCAAAATATACAATTTTGAGCTTTCCGAAAGCTTACGGCGCCGAATGATTACGTTCGCTGGTTCGTTGGTCGCTTTATGCAAGCCTCGACATAATTGATGGCGCGGTTTTGCAAATCCGTCATTTAATTCGAGGAGCAATAATATTTGTGAAGCAATTTTTTTTTTGGCAGGTTAATATAACAAAATAAAAAAAGAAAATATATGGTGTCACTTCAAGGGGGTGTGAGGGTAAAGACGAGTACAAACCTGTCCGTTAGAAAGGCACAGATGAGGTCTTTGGCCTCCTGGGACATTTCCACATCATCTGGGAAGTTGAGGGAACCTTTGTGGTTCATGATCTTTCCGTACGTTCCCACCAGGGAATCAGCATAGAAAGGCGTTTCCCCTGTGCGACAAGTCATTTCACATATTCGTAACCGAATAGTAATCTGACAAAACAGAAAATGAGCTCTTATCGTGGTACAAATGTTGTTCTTGCTGGGTGCATTACCACGTTACATCCACAAGAGGTCACTCACCCACTAACAGCTCGTATAGAAAGACCCCGACAGCCCACCAGTCGCACTCCCGCCCGTAGTGACCCTCGCTTCCCTGAGACTGCAGCACCTCGGGGGAGATGTAGTCGGGTGTGCCCACGGCGGTGTCACAGTGCACCATGCCTGTCTTTTGGACGCACAGAAACACCTGGTCGATGGTTGTGCACTCTAAACGGCAGGTGGGGCAATTTAGCTAGAAAAAAGTCAACCGAGATTGAGAACAAGGTCCAAAATGCCCAGACGCCAACTTACAGAATCCATCTTCATGCAGGTGCCGAAATCCGCTAGCTTGAGGTGCCCGTGCTGGTCGAGGAGCATGTTGTCCGGTTTGATATCGCGGTGGATGAAGCCCATGGTGTGGATGGCATCCAGGGCCAGCACCGCCTCGGCCGTGTAGAAGCGAGCCCACTTCTCCGGGATGTCGTAGTTCAGGGTGAGAGTGACCATGTCGCCGCCAGCCATGAACTCCATCACCATGTACAGGTGGCGGTCGTCTTGGAAGGCGCAGCACAACTATGGAGCGCACACACGGCAGTGAACATCAGTCACGCGACCCTTGTGAGGATGAAGCGGTTCAGAAAATGGATGGATGGACGTATCATTTTTGCACTTTTTTTTTTTTTACAGCTTCAAGAAATTTCTATAAAACTAGTATATATTTTTAAAATAATTTCTGAAATTAAATTGTCTTACCTTTGTATTTTTTTTTTTACATTTTTAACTTATGTAAATGATTAATGTCACGCAATGATGAGGGGAGGGGGAATAAATATGTGGTTAAAAACATGAAACATTTGTCCAGTTGAGTGTTGAAAAAGTTGCGCATCAAGCAGAAAACCAGAATTTAAAAGATTTCAATGACTTGAAGGTGAGCTTAGTCATAACATCCGCGACTAAATAAATTATAATGCGGCGTGTCGCTTTCTTGTCCTGTAGTCAGATGAATTTTGCGGGCCCCCCTCCTTAACTCATTGACTCCCAAAGACGTTTTTCAACGTCTTTTCAGACTTGGTCCAGAATTGTCTGGTACTGAATGAGTTCATATTTGTTCACTCCGCTCCTGCTTATCACCTCAAGTGAGCATAAGGCGCAACAAAGACGGGACACGCGCACACCTGGATGACCCAGGGGCTGTCGGAGAAGGCCATGATGTAACGCTCCTCCCAGAAGAAAGCCGAATCGCACCGCTTGATCATCTCAAACTTGTTGAGCTTCTTCATGGCGTAAACCTTCCGGGAGGCCTTGTGTCGGACCTGCGGCGGCAAAAATTGGCACGCATAGAAGCGTTAGCTCCCTTGCGAACAATAAGATATATCACGGCGTCGCGACGATGAGGATTATTGACGAGGCAGGAAGCTGTAATTAAAAGGCACACGCCTGGAGAACGACATGCTCGCACATGTTGTTCAACTCCAGCGAAGCACCCCCCCCTTCCCTCCATCACTATCATCCCACGTGCTGCTCCTGTCCAGACAGGCTCGTCGCACAAGACTTCTCACACAAGATCCCTTCCGAGCTTGTGCCTCCAAACTCTTGAATGAATAACAAAGGCCTCCTAGCAACGTTTATGATCATGCTTTAGTTTCATATTTTGTCGCACTCATGTAGCTAAAAACAGTGAAGTGATTTTTTTTAAGCAGTTTCGGTACAAAGCAGACCTTTTTTGATACACCTCGGTCGATTGTGCAGGTGTACCTAACAAAGCGGCTGCCGGGTGTGCGGTTCATTGAGTTCCCGAGGCCTCTCACCAGCTGCACTTCTCCATAAGCTCCTCTTCCGATCAGCTTCACCTTTTCAAAGTCGTCAAGCTTGACCTGCAGCTCGCGCAGCTGGCTCACCGCCTTTTCGTCTGCGAAAGAGACACGTCGCCGTGGCAACACGCGGGGTCAAACTTCAATCGTTCAGGGTTGAGAGGAAAGAGGGTCAGCTGGCGAACGTTGAGATCGGGGGGGGGGGGACGCGAGCCTGGGCTTCATCATACATTTTCTAGCAATTATGTAAGAATGTGTACTATAGATGACAGTGTTGAGAATTTAAGTCAACCTTGTTTTTTATGGAATTGTGGCTTACTTACTATTCACTGACTTCTTTGTCCATTGATGCCAATACTCATCTCCATGGCAACAAGTACATAATTAACCTGTGTATGCACTCTGTGGGCTTTTTGATGTTGTCTGGTGGTGTGTCTTTATTATTAAATTTTTTTTCTTCAAATGTAAAATATATATCTTGGTTGCAAAAAGTTTGGAAACATTGCAGCACTCACATCGGCTGAGAAACGTTTCAATGTTCTTGTTCTTCCGCAGAGCAGGATAGTTCAAATCGTGAGCCAAGGCATTTATGGAATCCTGGAAGGGAAAGAAAATCATCAGCAATTACATACTGACAATATGGGAAGTCAGGAGATGAAATGGAGAGATAATAAAATCTTTTGATAAGACGCAGAGACCAAAACAAAGAAACAAATCAGCCAATCTCAACACAGGACCCCCCGCCCCACCCTCATAGTCAGGCGGACGGTTGGCTGAGCGCCACGGCCTCACTCGTGTCACTGGGCGCATTGGGTTTCAACATGGCATCAAAACGCCAAACGCTTTCGCAACCCGTTAGTGACAGCCATGTGCCTGGTTGGGCAAGAGGGGGCACCGGAACAATTCTGCACCTTTAAATAGCAGCAGTGAGGAGAGATTCCCCCCCCGACCCCCACCGCAGATGGGTGGAAATAGACCAGAGGCTCACATGCTATTTATTGTGCGTCAAACAGCTTATGGCTTTTGCACTGACGTTGCCGTTATGCACACGGCGTGGAAAAAAAACCCCCGTCTATATGTTTTTACTTAAAATAATGTGACCAAAATAGCGTGATAACCTGATAGGTTGTCCACTGTAGCGACCACTGTCCCTGAAAGGGTTAAAGTCATTTATTTTGCATTAGCCTGACAGTTGATGTTGTCATTAAGAGTTCTATTTGCCACAGTTGGACCCTAAAATGTATGATTGCATTTCCATTTTTCAGATTAAAATGTGTTTGAAATTAGAGGTTGACCATTACGGCAAACAAATGGGGCATACAAGATTTTATCAGCTGCGTCAGGCTGATAAAACAATTCTATTGACGATCACGGATCGACTCGTGTTACTTTTGTGCATTTGCGATAAATCCCTTTGACTTGACAAGTTCATTTCTTTGAATTGTTGTTTTCTGGAATCGGAACAAATCTCGACACGATCAAGTATGTAGGTTAAAGGTGGTTTGAAATTAAGACTTTGTAGGATTCAAAAATCATTGCGAAAGTTAGTTTTTTTCTTTTTTAATTCCATTGAGGTGTTTCACTTTGTTTCTCTTGCTCGGTATTTCCTGTTGCTGTGTTGATTCCTGTTGAAAGAGCAAAGTAAAGTCTCCTATTGTTAATGATTATTAATATAAGAACAATAGATTATTGACAACGCAGCGAGGCAAAACAAAAAACATTCAAGTGATGTTTTGCTCTCAACCGTGACCATTCGTTGCTCATTGATAAGCACACCAAAACTTCAAACACCCACCGAACCTTACGAGATGTCAAGTTTTGAGGGGAATTCACAAATTAAAAAAAAAAAAGACGTTTGTGAACAAAAGGGGATGGGGACAATGTGAGGTCAGAGCGGGTTATCGCCGCCTCAATTCCAGGATGTGACCGCACTCTTCCTGCGTGGGAGGTGCCAGAGCAGTTAGTGAGTTTAGCGGACATTGCTGTGTCCATCTGGCTGGATGCTTGGCCCGGTGGCAGTCTTTGCGATGACAAAGTCACAGTGTTATTTTCTTGAAATGACGTTGCATGATGTCATTCACAAAAGTGACAAACAATTCAGAGAATGAGGAAACATTCCTTTCAGGACTACGCTGACTTTTATTTAGGAGTCTGAATGAGACAATGAATGAATAAACTGTAGAATGTTAGGAAAACCAAATACGAAAAGGGGTTGAACTGCTCCTGTATTCCTGATAAAAAGTGATAGGAAGCAACAGCTGGCAAGTGAACTTTGTATTTGGCACAACACAACAGTAGAAAGTCAAAGGTAGCCCAACACTAACCGATTATAACGTGGGTGTTTCTATGCCATTTTAAATTGAATTCCAGCGCTCTTAAAATTTAAGATATCATCCGTCCATGATTCAAGTCGCTTGTCCCCTGGAGCCTATCAGCTGTCTTCGGGTTTCCAATCGTAGGGCACATGTCAACAAACAAACATTCACCTTCACAATCACACCTAAGGACAATTTAGAGTGATCAGTTAACCCATTATGCCTGTTTTTGGAATGTGGGAGGAAACCGGAGTACCTGGAGAAAACCCACATAGGCGCGGGGAGAACATGCAAACTCCAAGAAGGCCGCAGCCTAGAACTGAACCGCAGACCTCTGGACTGTTCTGTCCTTTGAAATATTAAAGGTGCTACTCAAAACCTAACCTAACCGAACACACACACACACACACACACACTGACATTTTAGGAGTCTTTACTGAACCTAACATGCCTGTTTTTGGAATGTGGGAGGAAGCCGGAATGCGTAGAACTCTTCACACAGGAAGGGAGTTGAGATTCAAAACTCAGAACTGTATGAAAGACGTGCAGACTATTAGTCCACAGTGCTTCGGATCATAAATGATCATCCTATGATCAGCAATAATCAGAAGTAAGCCCTGAATGTGGAAGTGTAGCTATTATAATCTGTCTCGTGAGTGTTTGTGTTTGCAGGTGTCAAATGAGCTCGTCTAACCGGCGGCCATTAATGACGTGAGCAGAAGATGACGTTCGCACCTCTTGCCCGAGTGTTCCTTCGGTGTGTGTGTGTGTGTGTTTGTGTGTGTGTTTTTCACTCACCAGCAATGTTGCCAAGTTTAACACCGACTCCGGATTCCTCATGAGAACCTCCAGCGTATTTAGCCGGCTTTCCAGTCTGCTCTCCGCCCCGAGCATGCTTAATTAAAATCCTCTTCAGATATCATAAATAAATAAAATAAAAGCACACCGGAAGTGTGATCTTTTGTCTCCCCCTTGAAGTATCTTGGCCCGACTACTCACAAATGGCCAAGGCTGCTCGTGCCACCACTCCGGTAAACGTTCGTTAAAAGTTAGCCAGGTTTATAAATTATCCACGGACAAAGTTGTACAATTGTGTCGGACTTGGTCCTTAAAAGTGTCCGCGGGCAGGTGAACCGGCGGGGTAGTCCCTTCGTGGCCGACAACAGGCGGGTTTTCCGGTGCTCAGGTGTGCCCGCGTCTTGTCCCAGGTGAAAGCCCGACAAAACTGATCCGAGTTCAGCGCGTCCAACCTGAGGCACGCGCCGCCGTTAGCTGAAGTGAGACACATCACTTCCGGTAAGTACTACAAGATTAAAAGCGTTCTGTTTATTTCTTTTAAAGTGGGCTGAAACTCATGACATGATAGCCTGGGGAAGAATTAGAGGGAGGAGGGTTGGAGAGACAACGGTGGTTTATGTTTTATTTTTTTTGCTTTGTTGTCTGATGGGTGTGGCTGTCTGTTAAGGTCCAAATCGATAAATGGTGTCTGTATGTGACAATAAAATAACAACATACATGATGTTGTATTGAGGTGTATGCCCACCCCACTTAAACCCCCCTTCTCATTCTTATGCACACAATTTAAAACACTTACAGGTGTTTCAATATCATGTCTATGGAGAGCTTTTGTCAGAATACCCCAAGGATGAAGAATAGCCAACCTATTAGCTTGCTTGTCATTGCACTCTGTCCGCTGTTATGTTGCTTTTTTGTATGGTGATGTTTTACATTCTAAGAGTGAGTGTTATCGACAACTCGCTGCTTGCCTCTACATGCAGTCGCAGAGTGCAGTGTGGAAAACATGCTAGCCACCATAAAGACAACAAAAGCATTCTTGTGGCGCATAGACACACGGCCAAGCATGAACTGCCCCCTACCATGCCAAAAACATTAGGGAACAATTAAACAAGTACAGTTTATAATCTCACTTAAATTGTATCACTGGTGGATGTGAATTTCATCACCAAGCTGTTCTAAATTACACTTATCAATTCGTGTCTCGTTTAAATGCCAAAAGGAGAATTATTTACATTTGCAACACTATTTTATGCTTTTATTTTGAAAGTTCCGGTAGGGCTCTGTTTTGTTTAAACTCACTTGTCATCCAGCTTCCCCACCTTACATATACATTATTATTAGATAGTGTTTTCCAAGGACTTAAACCCGCCCGATTTGTTCATCCATCCTGCCCATGGATGTTGTTCCCCCATATCCGGATACACTTGCACCCTCCAACCTCCCACACGCCCTTACCCTTGCCCCCACAGGCCGGAATTCCTGCCCTCTTATCTCATCAATCTGTTTCAAAGCCTCAACTCACTGACTTTCAGTATTTGAGGAATGCTGATGCGCAGCCTCACAGACATGCTGCTGCTGCTGCTAAAAATAGACTTTAGAAGCGACAATTCTGGCCGTCATATATTGTAAACAAACGTTCAAAATTCAGACACGGCACTGAAAAAAAATGCAAAGTTGTTGCTTTTAGAATAACTTTTATTTAACTTTACAAATAGTTCAAATACAAACAACCTGTGATATCTATTTAGTGGGCTAAATGTGTTATAGCAACAAAACTGTGGCACTAAAGTACTTTTTAATCCAAATTTCAGTAAGCACACATAAAGCATAAGGGTGTAAAAAAAACAGCCAATAGTTAAAATGTGCAACAAAATCAATATTCGCAGTTATTTGTTTGACTTTTTAATCCTATGGTGTGAGACTAGAGTTCAGTTTTTTTTTGTGACTCACACAAGCTGTTGTCCAAGTCCCCTGGCCAGCCAAGGATGACTTCCAGTAATAATGGCATGACCCTGTGGTGGTGAGCGTGGCGGGTTGAACGAATGTGTGGGTGTGGCGGGGGGGGGGGGGGTGATGTGACGTGGGTTGGCTTCTTGACCCATCAAATAGGACGACACGCTTGTGCATTTTTTTCCCTTCATGTGATAGTGCTTTATGCGTAGGATAAATAAAATAATGGCATAGCAGAAAATGTATTTGGCATGTAATGTCAGTCTGGTGGCATTTTGGACGTTCCTGGTATTGTCTCAATGTAAACAGGCAGGCATATAGTAACATTTCCAAAGCATACACTGCTCTCTAGTGGGGATGCAGTATAGAGTTAGATTACAGGAGGTCAGATTTATACATTTGATTCAACTGCATAAACACAATGGAGATTCAATGGCTTGATAATTTGAGGAAAATCACTTTTGTTTAAACCCATGAGTCTCACCCATATGCTATTAGAACAAAAATCTTATACTGTATCTCTATGATCAGTTAGCCAAAAAAAAAGTGTTGGACATACAGTAGCATCTAGCTGCATAAAATCTCAGGATGTGTTCCCAAAAGAGAGAACTGTAATACTGATCGCTGTGTAGTACAACATTTGATGGTTGAATATAACACCGCACTTGGTAACAATTACAAGCCTGTTATTATGTGGAATCATCAGATAAGAGCCTTTTTTTTTAAAGGCAGGATCGATCGCTCACTTTGTCCCGTTAGGGTATTCTTAGTGAGTAGAAAAGTGTGATTGATTGATTGAATTTGATTGTTGATTATTAATCACATCTTGAGGCAAATAAGGCGAATGCATTACTTGGCTGCAACCAGCAGAGGCGCTGTGGAATCAAGTAATGAAGTGCACCAGGACATCAGCTGCGTGAAGTTGAGCAACATGTCCACAGCTCCTGAAGGCAGCATTATTCTGCTCTATCCCCCAAAATTCTTCTGCTCCATGAACAAAAACGGTCATTATTTCCTCGGTTGTCAAGGAAGGAAATGTGGCCAAATGGGCACCTAAACAAATCAGGTGAAGGTCGACGGGCCCGTGTCTTTAACCCTTTCAGGGACAGCGGTTACTACAGTGGACAGTTTATCGTGTTATCAGGTTACAGGGTGCATGAAAGGGTTAAATAACATTTATGGACCAGCATCATCGGGACCACGAGAGTGATCACATACCATCGCAAACTACTGTGTACCAGTAGGCAATCCCTTCCATAATCTGTGCTTTCTATACATTATTTTACAGGAGTCAAATTCAGACATCTTATCACACTGCTCAGTCATAAATTTTAAACCCCAAATTCCTCTCTGATGATTAAAAAAAATCTCACCCCTCCCCGAAAGGCAGCAAGCTCAGAACTCAAATGTTAGTGTATTTGGATTGGGTAATGAGATGGATGAGAGAAGGTTATCCTATATTTCTAGCTGTTGGTCAAAAAAAAAAAAATCAAAAATAAAACCCTCCTCCTGAAGTCTGAGCCCACGTCGGTCAGGTAACCCAAAACCTGGATCGGGGAGTCGGTGTGGTATATGGGGAGAGGAACAATGTGGCTCTTTGTGCAAGCTGGGCAGAGAAAACAAGCCGTTTCCCCTGGAAAGAGATCATATTTAGGCTCCATCTGAGAAGACCACACAGGGCTGATCGCTGCCCTGTCTGCAGTGTGGAGCGAGGAGTCGGGAGAGGAGGGGGGGGGGTTGAGGAAGACGAGTGCACAAACATGACACACTTTCGGGGATAGTCTATCAAGATGTCAAAAAAGATGGTCCATATCAAACAGTCCTTGAACACAACAGAGCAAACTAGCTTTTGACATTTTTCTTTGGTCCCCGCCTCCCTCCTCCCACTCCCCCACATGTAGACTTCGCGTGGCCATCTGGGCTTCCTGCTTTGGCTACCTGCTCGTCCACAGGTTAGGCAACACCGGTGGGCTTCGGCGAGCAGGCGGGATGGTGTTAGCACTGGCGCCGTCCACACGAGGGCGGGGTACTGAATCTGGCACTGCCATACGTTGGTGAACAGGGGTGCTCTTCATCCACTGGGAAAGGGGGAAAAAAAAACAAAGTGGGCGGGGCTGAGGAGATGTAAGAGATCCTTTAAACATGTCACATGTATTTATTCACCCATGTCATATAAACACTTTGAGTCAACTCGACACTACCGATAAATTACACAATCAAACCAAGAACATCTGGCCTCTCTCTCTGTCTCTCACACACGTGCGTATTAAATGCCAACAAGCGCACACTCGTGAAGGCAACTGTTCAATACTCCCTCCGTCTCATTGCGTTTTAGTTTCAAAAGCCTCAGCGAATACTCAAAGCGGTCGGTTCGGATTACACAAGCCTATAAAATATCCCAAATAAACGCAAAGGAAATTTAGAAAGAAAAAGCAACCGTTTCTTGAGCTCAACCCCCCCCCCCCCACCCCCCCACCGCGCTCCACCGTCGGCTGCCATTTCTGTCAAGAGCGGGAGATATTTTAAAAGACGTTCGGCCTGTAATGACAATGAGGGAGGAAGGTAATGCTGCTCTCAAAGCGCAGAGGTGGTGAGCTAAAGCCATTCACGTAGGGCAGCGGCCAGCTCTGGTTACACACAACGGCCGGGCCATAAATCCGTCTGCACGACACAAGCAGCGCGCTGTGATTTCATATGTATCGGTTACTAAGGGAACACTGGAAACCACAACAAATGACAACACTCACTTTTCGAAGAAAGGGAATCGCGCAAAATATGTGCCAAAAAACATTATTTCAAAAGACAACGGGTTCGCGTACGCTCTGTCAACAGCGTTTGAAAATAGTTTTTTTTTTTTATTTTTTAAGTTGACCGTTGACCTTTCGAGGGACAACGCAGCGGAAAAGCAGAGCGGTTGAAATGAAAAACCATGTCTGAAATATCAGCGGATTAATCTCGGGACATACGGTAACACGATCTCATTATGGCAAGATACCAGTGGGCGCGGGCGGACGTGTGGTGTTACAGCCATTTGGACTACCAAGTCGGCGAGTGAAATAAAGAGGGCCCTTTGATAGGTCCAAAGTCAGGAGGCTGTTCTGCTATACTTAACATCTGGTTGGCAACGAACAGCAGTTGCCGGTGCAGACGGGGAATAAGATGATAGGAGAGCGCTTGAGTCAGCCAAGCTAGAGTGTCACAATGACGTGCTTAATTGAATCATTCTGTTCTTGTCCATATGTTTTCGAAAGAACCTCCAGAGCTGTATTCCAGCTGGGTCGTACTCGTACAGTAGTACCTTGTAAGCCTTTCTGAAAATCATCTGACTTGCTGCATTGACACTGAAACATATTCGTCTCAGTTTGACTTCAATCTTGCCGGATCATCTCTTGCTCATCGGTCACCTGATACAAAAGAAGTCGACCGAAAATTGGTGCGCTGCAAACTACCCGGGATATAAGTGTATGTTCTACACACACAACTGAGTGGAGCCAAAGGAATTCTGGAAGGCAACCAAAGCATTGTGACTGTCAGGTTGTCGAAAGTGATCGCCTTTCAAAGTGACTCTCACTACCCGTGCCCTTCACCTCCTTCCCCCTGTTTGTAACCTTAGAGCCCCGAAGAGTGCCAGGTAACCAGGATTCTCTCCGTTCGGCGCCATGCTGTTTAGTGACCATGTGCGTGTGAAACCTGTGATTCAGTTTCCACTACGGGAGTCTGCGCACAGACTTTCCGGCCCTTGGTCAAATGATATTTGGTATGATTGGTGGTTTTTAATTCAGAACATGGCATGTCACTTAGGAAAGGGTTGCTAAGTATTATAATGCAAGAGGATTTCTAAAACCAATAGCATTTATTACAGTAGTTTGTCCACTTTTCCTGTCATTCCCGAAGTTGTTCATTTATTTTCCAGGTCTTGGGGCTGCAGACATGCGCCAAATTGAGCATATTAAGTGTTTTCTCTCTCTCCCTCCCTCTCTCGCCTAAAACATTCATTTCTTACCTCTTTTATTTGTTTTGATCACGGATTCGTAGGCATCTCCTCTTCAAAGCTGGCTCCATGTCTCCAGCACTGGGCATATTATTAGCAGGGCTCCTTAAACTACCCTTGTCCCTGAGTTTGGGCAAGAGTAGTGGGGTGGTGGTCCCACCTGTCTTTGGTGCGGTAGGTAGGGCATAGGCGTGGTCCTCGTCTGGCAAGTGTGGGTCTTCTCCTGTATCCCTACTGGCTGTTGAAGGCTCCTCTGTCTGATTAACTGGGCCCTCAACTCGTACAGAGCAGACAACTGAGCACTTGTTTTCTTTTATAGATTCCATCTCGGTTAGTGCGGGCTCTGTAGGTGCGGGTGGTCTCTGGGGTAAGGGTGAGCCCGGACTGGCTATGGATAGCACTGAGGAAATCCCATTAGGACCATGGTTCTGAGATTTCAGGACAGAAGCCATGGCATCATATGAGTGGTTGTTCACTTTAGGGCTTGGAGTGTGTGAAGGTGAGGTGTGTCTGTCCTTATGTTGGTATACAGTGTCAAGAGAAGGGGGCTGCGTTGGTGGAGGTGGGCCTGATTTGGTACCCTGCACAGACCCTGACTCCTCTAGCCCTGAGAAGTCCACTACTGCTTTGACGTTGGGTTCTAGCTTCACCTGGGATCTCTGTAGAACCCATTGTATAACTTGTCGTTCTGAGTGCTGTTGCTGTTTGTAGTCCGTCAATCCTTCTGAGCTGCGTGTCGAGGAGGGAGATGTGTTGTACTGGGCTCTGGGAGATAATGTTCCACTGTGGCACGTTGACGAAGGGGATGAAAATGGCCTCTCTGATTTAACCCAGCCTATGTCCTTGGAATTGGAGTCACTGGGTGAAGGGAGACCATGAGGCAAGTTTCCACTCAATCTGTGGTTTAACAATTGGCCGTTCCCTTCAGGGATCCCGGGGGATGGAAACCTTGCTGGTATGGATCTACATCTGTCTGTTCCCTCTGGCACAGGCTGTATAACACCAGTGTGGTTTGGGGTTTCGTGGTTTGTTTTGGAAGGGACTGGAATTGGTATCGGAATGGGTATTGGGACAGGTAGAGGAACAATAATGGGGTACGGTACCAGGACAGTGGGCTGGGGTAGAAGAGGACTGAAGGAAGGAATGGCAAAGTTCATTAAGGGAGGCATTGGCACAGGGCCTCTGGGTAACATAAGCGGAGGAGAGTGTAAGCCGGGGTAATAGGGCCGAGGGAGAGGATGCATCAACCCTGGGGGGTTAACGGAGGAGGGATAGGGAGGCTGCAGGTGTGGAGACTGTGGAGGTCTGTGGATAGGACTGGATGAAGAACCAGAGGGTCTTGGATGGTGGGCATTAGCTAGGGGGCTTCTGAGGCCCTGGGCATGAAGCGGAGGTCTAATGAAGGGCATTTGCATTTGAGGCATCCGCGGATGTTCTGGTGGGTGGCGTGGAAGAGGAGGAGGAATAAGTGTAGGGTGAGGTGACACCTCTCGAGCAGCAGAAGGTGGAGGAGGCTGAATGGGCCTTTCTAGAGTTCTCTGCCCAGTGACAGGAAGCTTAGAAGAAGATGATGTCTCTGATGGCGACCCGGAGGATGATTCTGATGATCCCAGGATTGGTGCCGGGCCCTTGGGAGATATGTTTCTTTGATGCGCTTCCCCTGTGGTACTCGTGTTGTTCCAAGACTCTGGCGTGAGAAGGTTTTGCCCGAGAATATTGTGGTCTGATCTCCCCTCTTGGCCAGCTCTGGCAGGGCTTGAGCATGTAAGAGCTGCTCGAGCTTCTCTGTAGAACACATCCATCTTGTACTGATTCAGGCATTTGGTGCTGCAGAACTGGAGTCGCTCTTCACCCGATCCGAAATCCAGGTATTCTTTGGTGTGGCGGACATGCTTACACCAATCGCACACCTGCAACACAGGAGAAAGAGACTGTGGAGGGTCACAAAGGTGATCTGTCATCTTATTACCGGTGTGAAACTGTTGATTAAGGATCCTCTTACTCTGACGTTGCTGTTTATCTTCATCACCAGCCTGGGTGAGTCCTCCGGATGAGAGTGCTGGGGCGATCTCTCCCCATGGAGGTCTTCATCTCTGGCCTAATTGGTAGAAACCACAATATGAAACATCCACAGTGAATCAACATCAAGCAGTTAAGCAAACTTGAGTTCACACATGTGATGGATTAACTACAAACTGTAGCGATGTATTCGCTTGTAAAACACACGAGAGTGGAATCGATCTTTTGGCCAGCAAATCACATTTGAAAAACTCCGGCAACAAGCGTCAAAAAAAAAGCTTGAAATGATTTGCCCTGTCATGATGGCATCAAACCCTAAAGGTCAGTTCAGCGAAGGGAAAATCATTATGTGGTGAAATAGATACGCATATACAACCAAGCAGTGAGGTAATGCAACTGATGTACCGTCATATTAATGTTGCCAGTATTAATAAGGGAATTTGTCTGGATTTGTGTAAGACGATCTTTTTGTGGATCCGAGTGGTTCCCCGGCCCACCGAGTCGTGTTGAGTTACGACACATGAGGCAGCTGAAGTTAAGGTATGCACTGAAAGTGGACACCTCGCCTCAGGCCTCCTGGTCTTCTTCTCAGACAAGCAGCAACAAGTCAACCACACTGCTCTCCTTCCCGCCTCTGAAAACGTAGAAGGCTTGTGGCACGCAGTCTACCCAGATCACCGTTTGGTCCTGACACTCTTGTGAATAAACCCATCACGACATCAATGGCGAAAGGGGATATCGATGCATGTCACCCCCTACCTCGAGATGGTATGTCCATGTCTTAATGGAAGGTGACAAATTACGGTATGCTCTGTGCATCCGAGCGTTCCCTCACAGTCGTTGTTAGGGTCTTTCCCCAAACACCAAAGCCACTCTAATGGGCGATACCCCTCCATTAACGAGAAACTGATACAAAGCATCCTGGATGACCTTTGACCTGTGTGGGGTTTTTTTTGGACAAATTAAGTGAAATTGAATGATTTCCCGCTGCACCCTGGGTTTGGGTTAGGGGGGATAGGGTTGCAGTGAAGGTCAGGTTAAGGTTAGTCCAGTCCTGTGATTGAGTGGCGATGTCCAAGATTGGCAGGATGAGTGGTCGAGAGAGGTATTTTGCTATCTGGTCGCAAAGGATAACCCTCAGCTGCGTCACAACTTACTTATGTTCACAATCACCACGTTCTACCACTGCTCACCTTATTGCGCTTGAAGTAAGCCCGTCTGCAGGCGGCGAAACACTTCTCGCTGCAAAAGCTCTTGAGCTCGGAGCCC
This sequence comes from Hippocampus guttulatus, assembly GCF_054856545.1. Classification (NCBI taxonomy): domain Eukaryota; kingdom Metazoa; phylum Chordata; class Actinopteri; order Syngnathiformes; family Syngnathidae; genus Hippocampus; species Hippocampus guttulatus. The sequence goes on along the minus strand of NC_141283.1, from coordinate 2,022,189 downwards.
ATGCATAGAGAGTAGCGCTTGACACCTTCCTTCTGGCACCAAACACACACTATCTGCACATTCTGCACGTCATCCACTGCAAGGTAGAAGAAATCGCCGTCAAACCAGTGCAACGCGTAAAACTCAAATGTACCACAATTCTGCTTTTTTGAATCAATTCAAGTGAATCTGTAATACATGTTTCAGTTGGACTGGTAAATTGGTGCTGATTTTGAATCCGGCTTTTTTTCATCTCAGGCGGATGGCTATGGTAAAGCCTCTCCTTTCTCAACAGCACTTTGAAAGAGTAATTCATGCCTTTGTCGCATTTCAGTTGGATTACTCTAATGAATCCTCCATTAAGCGTCTCCAGTTGGTTCATAATGCTGCTGGATCCTTTTTGACTGGTACTCGTAAGAGGGATCACTAAACTCCCTTAGATGCCTCCCTGTGCATTTTAGACTTCATAAGATTCTATTATTTAGTTGACAAATCTTTCAATGGCCTCACCCCACCTTACCTCTGTGAGCTCCTCCATCGCTATGCACCTGCCCAGTGCCTCAGGTTTGCAGATCGGACGCTATTAGACGTCCCGAGGACTAAATGAAGGCCCAGAAGGCTTTCTCTCGCTAAATGTTAGGCAAGCCCCTTCGCCGGCCTTCTTTAAAACTAGCTAATTTTTATTCTTTGGTTTTTGACCGAGCGAGGATAAACGATATGGAAGATTTCATGAAAGATCATTTTAATGCTTGCTACCTGCTGACGGCTTTATGAGCGGCACGATAACGGGCGCGCTCTTTTGCTCCATGGGCGTTCTTGAGGAGGTGTTTGTTGATGAAGAGGAAGAGGAAGACGAAGGAACGCCGAATGACTCCCTCTCAACGCTCTTCATCGCGAGGACCGAGTGACTGACTTTGCTGTCCACGCTTTTGGGTTTTGGCAAAGAGTTTTCTGAAAGACATACCGAAAATATCTTCACCATCAAGGAATTGCGTCAACTTTCCAAAAGGGTGGTGAGTGATAAAAGATGGATCTTGATTGAAAGATGACGCTGTAAATTTGAGTGATTAAAATGTCAGTAGAACCCGCAGAATCCGTTCGCAAAGTCTTCTCTCAATTACAGTCAAGCAACTGCCCTCTCACCTTTCAACACGGACACATGCTGCCGCCTCTCCCTGTAGTTCCTGATCTCGTTAGCCTCGGCGTCTCGGAGATCTACTTTGTCGTAGCCGTACCATCCAAGAAGCTCGTTCATCGTGCTTTCTGCAAAAGTCTACATTGGACAAACAGGAGAAACAGTGGCGGATTAGCATTGTTTTTAAATGTGTAAAGAATAACAGATAGAATATTGTTTATATGGTTGCGGTGGGAGTTTTTATCCAATGCTAAACATAATCAGACCTTACTACCGGCGAATGAATGAAAGGGATTCTTTCTCAGCTCCAGCCTGGTGAGAGAACTGAATCTGAGCACAGTGGAGTCCAGTATGACACTTTTTTCCATGATGTATTCATGTTGTTTACCCTTGCTAAATCTGAGACGGAAAGGTTTAAAACCCGACACCGGCGTGAGATCTGTGAATCATCCTTTGTTTATCTCATCTAATTAGAAAAAAAAAGCGGGAGAAAAGAAAACGGTTTAGCTGCAGATGTGTGGTCCCCCTTTTTCTTCTTCTTTTTTTAATTTATTTTTTTGTATATATTTTTTTATTACGACCAGATGAAAAATAAATAAATCAAAGCACAAAGGTCTCTCTCTTTATCCACCCACCTCTCGCTGCGGTTTTGGAGGAACCGGATTGGAGGAGAAATCTGATCCAGAATGGGCAGAAATCAGAGTGGGACACCCAACACCACAGTGAGGTCCCACGCTTCTCGGAAATGCCCCGCTTTTCTTCCTTCTCCCAGCTTCCCCCCACCCCCCCACCTCACCTCAGATCCATCCTCCCCATGTTTGCCATCCTCCCCTCCACCCCGACACCTTCCAGCCCTGACACCCGACCCGGCCCGTCCTCTCGGGTTTCACCCTTTTCCAACACAGCCAGTCTGCTGTGGCGGCGTCGAAGCGCCGTAGTACCGACTACACATTCTTTCCCTTCCTTTCGCTTTCCTCACTCCGACCTCTGCTCTGTACCGGGGCCCTCAAAAGAAATGGATCCCTCCCTTGACTTGCTCACTTTCTGCTACGTATGTGTGCGAGCGAGAGCAGCGGTATCATATGCAGCTAAATATGCCTAACGATGATTAAAGTCAAGTATCCGGTGTCTGGTGCTACGCTCTTGGGCCTGACATGGAGGGAGTAAGTTTGAATGTGGTGTTGAAACAGATGTATTACAGAGACAACACTGGGCCGGACCTCAGCGGAATGAGAAATCTGTTCTCCTGCCTTCCAGTGTGTTAACCGCTTTCCATCGTAGCTCTGTTAGTTCAAGGACTCGACACACACACTCAATTGGCAGATTCTTATAGAGTCAACAGAATTGATTTCAGCCAACCCAGACCTTTAGAAATAGGAGTCCCTCAGGGTACAGTCAACCTGAATATCCCTCCCCGCACTGTTGTGCTACCATCCAATGTCGAGATTTGACTTGTCACCCATATCACCCGTATCACACTGTACCTGTTCCAGGGAAAAATATACAAACAGTGACTCTTCACCCCTTTTCGTGCACCAATAATGATAACCTGTCACCTGATCCCATGATAAGCTGTCCACTGTAGTAGCCGCTGTCCCTGAAAGGGTTAAAGTCCAGTGATTTGCCCTCTGAGGTTCACGAGTGTAGATTGGACCCTCGGGACAGAAGCTGACCCTCCCAAGTACACGTATTTCTGACACCTCGTGGTATATTATTGGATTCTGATATTGCTGTTTATACCCGTTCTGTGACCCAAATGTTCTGAGGTCAAGTCTTGGGGATTGCACTCCGATGGGACAGTACTTCTATCTCTGACTGCGTTGGGACAGAAATCTGACTGAATCATGACAGTTATTGATAGCTGGAGCTTTTGTCCAAGGTAAATGTTTACAGAGCCACATATTAACCCTTTCATGCACCCTGTAACCTGATAACATGCTAAGCTGTCCACTGTAGTAACCTCCGTCCCTGAAAGGGTTTTTTGGAAAGCCTAACTTAAGGGACAATTTATCCGGTCTCTTAGTGGGAGCACATTGAGGATCAGTTCCCCTATTTTTAACAATGTCAGGTTTAGTTATTGTGTTACAGCGTGTACTTTTTTCTAGACCTGTGCAATATATTACTGTAGATTTGTCATGATTGGACAGAAATGGAGGTTGTCACGTAGCAAGGTGGTGGTGGACCCCAAAAAGCAGGCAGGAGGGAGGAGCAGGGTGTATTTGAAGAAGTGTATTGATAAAACACAGAAAACGAAATAAATCCCAAAACAAAGTCATGAAAACAAAATGAATTCAAAGTAACAAACAAACACCATGGCAGAAACTAAAAACTCTCAATAACAAAAACATGACCAAAACATGACTGAAGCTAAAACATAACAATGAACTAAACAAACATGACAGAAGCCCACAGCAAACAATGACCCGACACCGAGTGTTCGGGCTGGGAGTCCTTTTAAAGCCCTAATTACCTAATGACCAACAGGTGTGCAGCTGCAGAGGGAGCCCTACAGTGCCACCTGTTGGTCCCAAACCGAATCATGACAGAGGTTTACTGTACCCCTATTTCGGATAGGTTTCATATTGGACTCTGACCCAAAACTGTTCCCAAGCACCAAAAAAGATTTTCCCAAGGTGTAAAAGCCATCTATCTAGGGTATAATTCCAGTGGCACACCCACTGTACCCCCGAAAATTATCTCCTGTAATGTCAATGTATGTACAACGCTGACGTTCTTTCATCGGTTTTGTCCGTCCACCCTTCCCACAGTGTTGTTTGTGTTTCTTTATTGGCAGTTCAGACAAACATCTGCTTTGTGAGAGTGACAGGCCGTATCCTAAACCGCAGCCAGATTTGTGTCCAAAGCCAACAAACCGGGGGCTGACCCAGAGAGCCAACCGGGGGCAAGCTTTACATCAAGCGAGGATAGCGTTTCGCATGTTTTGATTAAAATTAGTGGAGCTCGTAACACTACACCTCGTCTGGATATCAAAACTCCACAGTCCAAACCACTTAGTGAAAAAAGAGCACATTTCCTTCCCGTGCTGCCAAAATCATCCCCTCCTTCATGAAAAAGAAAAAAAAAATTCGATTTCCCAGGGCTGCAGGCTTGAAGGAGCCTTGGATATCCCTTACCAACACTCTCAAATAACCACTGTCCGAACCCAAACAAAGCACACAATCCTTGGATAGGTTTCCATGCAGTAATGTGTACATAATGGTGGGAGCGAATTGCGCCTTTGACTGTGATTTGACTTGTCATTAGCAGAACAAGGAGAACCTTTGAGGAGGCGAACATCTCTGATGTTCAAGTGCCGATTAAGTCATGTTTTGCCACCGAGCGTGAGGTTGACGTGAGTCCATTTGGGGATATTCATGTCCCAACCTGACCACCGCCCCCACCCTTCAACTCCAGCCGGGGCTGGGAAGAAGTGACGCACATCTGGATCTCCAGTGGACACAACTGTGTGCACGTCGGGGCCACAGCTGGCCTGACGCCGCGTCGCAAAAGGGACAAACTACTTTTTTTTCCCCCATCAGCTAACATCTGCAGTGGAATTACAATTTCCTGTATGGGTTAGATTAATATGTGAACACTTGCTGAAAAGCGATAGCTTGAAAAGTTATGGTCTGTCACATCAAATGAATAAGAGGTGTACTCGGCATATTAGTCCTGCACTGATTTGTGAGTGTATAACCTAAATAGGAAGAAGGGGTTTTCTATTAAGTGACCAAACATCCTCTCACCTTCATCTCCTGATTTATTTCCCTCTTGACGGGATGTGCGGGTTTCCTGCTGCGTTTACTTTCTGGCGGTCTCCCTTTCTCCATCTCTGGCATAGTCCCGGTCTGTGGTGGATCCGGTTCGGATTGAAGTTGGATGTGGCAAGCCGTCAAAGAAATTCGGTCGATCAGTGGAGCGGGCCAGAGTGAAAGCTGTCACTCACAATGACAGCGGCTGTCATTCCCAAACGTGGGGGCTCCTTATCTGGGGCTCCACGCAAAAAGAATCCGCGGAACATGCGTGCGCGCTCCGTGCTGGAGACTCCACTGGCGAACCAGTGCAGCTCGCTGAGTTTTTGCATCGTCAAGTTAGTGTTGATAAGGGAAGAGCAACTTCCGGTTAGAACTGAAAATAAAGCTTCCTTGTAAAATGATTTTTAAGCTTATATCGCAAGTCATTTGAGCAGCTATTTGATAATTGTACACACTTTGTCCTCACTAGTGGGTAATTTTAGTACACAAGTCGGACGTTTCTTAGGAATTACATTTTTTTTCTCCACGATTGTTTTTCTGCGCACTAATAGAATGATTTGGGCGGAAAACGAAAATCTAAGGTTAACTAGTCAGTTGTTCACATGGTTGGTAGTCAGTAAAATTATGTCAATGGGAACTGGGTACTTTCAGTTCAGTCAGCATGTTAGGCAAGCGGTTTGCACATCTGCCTCACAGTTCCGAGGTTCGGTAAATAAACCATTGACAAGTTTGTGAGAATTCAAATATTTTTAAAAAATATGAAAATGAAAGCGATATAGTCACAATTTGCTTTCAAATATTTTACAATGGCTTGTTTAAATTTACCGTTACGGCATACCCATTTGTTGTGCTTTTATTTTGAAAGCTAAACAGCCTGCTCTTGGTTTAAATACAGTTTTTTACGATGCTGCCCCCCGCCCCTCAGGATGGAAGAGGCTTCTGATTTGATGTAACCTAACACCGGGCACCCACCCCCGCTGCCTCCCAAATCTCACAGATACATTTCATAAGGAATGCAAAGACTGTGTTTTATCTGAGGACACAAGACAAACACTGTCTCTTGTCCTAAAATAAGGAAGGAGATGATAAGGCCACTGTGGGTTAAATGATACGGGGGAGTCAGGGGGTTAGGGGGGGGGGGGTCTTTTTCCACTTGGCATCCTTTTGATCAGAGCATGTCCAGTGTAAAACACATGAAACATCCACAAGGTCAAGATGCGTAAAAGGTGAAAGTCAGGTGAAGTCTTGGTCTGTACAGCTTTACGCATCTGGAGGTTTTTGAAGAGAAACATTAGTGCCGTGGTTATTCTGGATGTTAAAGGCCAGGCAAGGAACTTGCGCCTATCGTGTTTCCCAGTCGGTGAGGAAAAGATGGGGACGATCGAGTTGCATTCGGTAACATAAACATGAGTGTCAAGCGTGTTGTGTTGCTTGAACGGAATTATTTTTACCTGATTATTTTTGCATGCGTGCTCAGAAATAGGACCGATACGGGAGGGGTCCATTTCTGTTCCTTTAGTTTCACTAATGTACTCCATTGGGTGAGTTACTGGACACCATATGTGACATTTTTGTGGAATTAATGTCTCATGTAAGCAATAGATTTGAGGGTATCGCTGTTCCAAAAAAAAAAAAGTATATTATTTATATATATATATATATATATATATATATATATATATATATATATATATATATATACAGTATATATACACACACACATATATCTATATACACACACACACACATCTATATATATATATATATATATATATATATATATATATATATATATATATACAAAATGTTCCCAAAAACATGGCCTGTGCAGTTCATAAATTTTATGATCTCAATCTTTTGAGCCGAAAAACTTTCATCAACGGCAATACTACAGCTTCACCATACACTAAGCGCTTCTCTTAAAGTGTACTTAAAAATGGCCTTTGGGGTGTACTTTTTCGTAAGAAGAGACAGACAACAGAAGACAAGCGCTTTCTTCGCTGTCTCCAGTCTTGCCCGATCTGCTCTGGTTGGAGGAATCCGGGCAGCCCGCTCATGTAAACAGAAATTTGACCCGGCGCACAGGTTTTGGGTTTCGCCCTCCTCGTAGACCCACTGATGACACTTGATCCGGCCCTGCTTTGGGAACAGGGGCTTATCTGATGCCTCACAAAAGGGCCCCTCTTTCTCCACATCTCCATAACAGTGCACATCTGGTGCCTCTGCAGGGAGTGATGGTCCTTTCTATGAGAGAAAGAGAGAGAAGGCGGAAGGGCGGTGGGGGGGTGTTGGGAATGTTTTATTTTTTTTTAAAGCAGTGAAGCTCTGTTTCCTCAGCCATCCAATTACACAAATGACAGGGGACGCGGGGCTGTCCAAAGGGGCTAAAGTTTCAGTCGCCTAACATCTGGATTGAGTTAGAGAATGTCCGCGGATACATGATCGCATTGAGTTTACGTTCTCAATTTGGAGGATCTGGAACATCTTGTGTAGCCTATACTCAGTATAAACAGTAACACACTGTAGTAAGGAGTGGTGCACAGTAACACGTATTGGGCAACAGGGAGCAATGATGACCTGATGTGATGTAAAAAAGGTATTCAACAGGGCAGATCTGGGCAATGTACGCCCAGGGGGCCACATCTGCCCCGCCCGCAGCCTCTGACTGGTCCTCATCCTCACAGTGACCCATGAAGTCAAAATAAAACATCAAATATGCAGTGCTTTTATTTTGAAAGTGGTGCTTTTATTTTATGGATGGATGTCGGTAGAAGCGAGGGAGCGAACAAGAGGTACAAATTGTTTTCTGCGGTGTTGCTGTGTTAGAATCCATTGTGTCTGTCCTCAATGTTCCACTGTGTGGCCCTCTACTGCTTTTGGTTGCCTTTCCTTGAATTCAGCGTGGGGCGTCTCCCCAATCATCGCACCTGTCGCACCGACACACCTGCCAGTCTTCACCCCGTCAACCACACGCCCCACTACAGCATAAAGGCCAGTCTGAAGAGCTACCGGTTGCCATTTTGTCACCTAGCTTGCCTGTCATCATCTCTGCTGCCCAGCTGTTGCGACCAGCCCCTCCGCCGGCACACCTTGGTTTGGTTTCTCTGACTGCCATTCGCTTCCTGCCTCCTGAACGTGGCCTTCTCCCCTGACAAGAAACCTGTAAGGAGTTCATTGTGTCTACTTCTGGGTCCTGTGCATGTCTTCAGCTTAGTTTAACACAACGTAGCGACATTTTTTTTACAATATTTTTTATAGCGCTGGTGGATGAAAGAGGGCCCAGAATTAAAACTACACCCAAAGTGAAGTCCAATTTAATGTGATGTTATTGTAATTATGACAATTATTATTGGTATCCATTAATTGAAAAATAAATTACATGCAGGTAAAAGGACAACAGGGGGCAGCACTGCCCCACCCCTTGTTTGTATTTTCAATTTAGTCGGTTTCGCTTTTGACACTAGATGTAGCTGTTGCCATGCTTTTCATGCCCGCAGAACGGACGCGCAACAGGTCAAGTACGACACAATATCCCCCCCGTCATTGTATTAAAAAAATATATATATTTTACAAATTGGCTCAGTCACCACTTTTTTTTTTGAGGGGGGGTATCCTCATAATCATGCTCACCATTGCAACATAATGACGGCAGTTCGATTGGTCGTTTTCTTCCCTGAGAAAAGAAAATATTAAAACTAATATGCACAGCTGACTTCCCAATTGTCTGGAAACGTATAAAATTGGTGCCTACGTCATTCTACTCTTCCATAATCTCCTCCTACTTTCCCTATTGGTGACATCACGGCGGCTGAGGACGCGTATAAAAAGGTGGTTGGGAAGCCGCTGACACCATTGGAGGCACGAGCATCGAACGAAGGAAGGACAAAAAGCACGACACTCTTCTTCGCAACCAAGTCCAACATGTGCAAAATGACCATCGTCCACCTGGGAGTGATCATTTATGCCATTTGTTTATCAACACAGGTAGGCTTGCATTTATATTCTTTTTGTTGTTTGTTGGTTTGTGTGTGATGCTTTATTAATACGCTTAAGTATTGCTGTCATCATATGTGGGATGGCCTTAAAAATCGGAAAGTATCGCAAAAAAAAAAATTATTGATGTCCTGATGGGACAAAAACCTGAATTATATTGATTTCCCAATGCTGAATGAATGCTAATTAGATTGATTATGATCAAGATGCCGCTTCTACAGATGAGTTTTACTTTGCTGCCCTGACGCCTAAGACTTGATGATTCGGATGCTGTGTGACACCCGCCCCTGTGCAAATGTGGCGAGAGCATCTAAAGTTACTTTGGGTATCAGAAGAAACCTGACACACGCGTGTGGGCTAATTGTTTGAAACGGTTGAGGAGGCTTTCTTATTAGCTCAAAGATTGTTCACATCTGTTTGGAATATATTTTGAAATGCATTTGAATGTTGTTCCTCAAATGACTTCTGATTTAGAGCAGGGGTGTGGCACCTTTCGCAAATGGTTACGTGAATTTGTAGTTATATATTTTTTTAATCCAGTGATATTTGAGGGGGCGGGGGGTTAGTGTCGAGAATGTTGTGTGGTAGACGTGTTCAAATACTGATTCAATAGGTCCCTCCCCCGCTTTGAACAGTAAATATTTGTACATGGGGTATGATACGATTGAATTCAATATGGGCTATCGGTCATATCTGTCATTTGTATTATGCCACAATACAAAGCTCAAACTCTGAAAATAAATTCAATTTAACAAAACACACGCACACAAATCTTCAGCAACATCAAACCCCATTTATACCTGCCATGCATGTTTAATAAAAGACGATTTGATACGGCTCTGCATAAATCTCCATTGCAGTTCATCGATTCAAGGACGGTACACTTTAAAATGTAACAATTCAGTTCTATTAATCCAAACAGATTTTCAGATTCAAATTGTTTTTTCCCTACAACCCTAATACATACACTGTATGTTAAAAGCATCTATTTGTCTTAATCCTGCCCCCTGGTTCCAGGTGGTCTCCCAGAACACCACAGTCGCCAGCACAGGAATGACTTCCACCTCCAACAGCAGCATGCCCACCATGGCCACAGACATGTACAGCGGTTCGACCAATTCCACCCCCTCCCCCACCGGAACAGGCCTCTCGCTGCACACCTCCGCCTGTTCCTCCGCCCTGCTCCTCATCCTCGTCGGGGCAGCCTCTTTTTTGCAGAGCCTTTCTTGAAAGCTGCCCATTCCCAAAGAACCCACCTGCTCCGGCTGGACCCCCCCCCCCCCCCCCACCACCACCATCATCACAACCCTGCACCAGACTAACAGAACTGGACACCTCTAAGTAATATTCCTAATCGAAATGTGTAATCAAGAAATGGGCGGGTGGAACTTCCGGCAGGTTGGTGTGGGCTGATTCCCTCAGGCCCCCTTTTTTTGCACGACATGAAAAAAATGCACCTGGCTTCTCTTTGGCTTTTCCATTGCCACACTGAAGATGCTCTCCGCTGCACTTAATGTCACGTGTTAAAATTGTGGACCACTTGGTTTATTCTGTGGCTTCAACCCCACCAGGCTATAAATACTGCAATGGCTTTTGGCTCTAAAGTGTAAGAGTATATCTAGTATTTAATAACTGCATGAGCCAAATGAGTTGGTTCCCCTTTTGATTTGGCGCCTCCATCTTTATCTTTAAAATGTCGGTTGTATGTAGCAATTACTCTGATGCAGGCCTCGTCCTTCTCGCCTTGTCATTTTTAAGAGTTGTGGTCTTTGTAAAATTAACCCCCCTCACACACACCACTCCTTTTCCAGGCTGACCCAGGAAATGACTGACCACATGGGTGGGGTTAATGTTTGATTCCCCTTTAAAAGCTTATTTTTTTGTACAAAATAAAATGTCCTGTGTATGAGTTTGATTTATGAATTATGTACAATAAATTGTTGAAAAAGAACAAGGTTTCACTTTTCTGCCCCATTGTCAAATAATTCTTGACCTGCAATTGGCTGGCAAATAGTCCAGGATTGTACATTGCCTCTTACCCAAAATCTGCTGCAGGCACTGAGGATCAGTCATAATGAACAATGATGGTTGGGTGGACGACTGCTTTGAGTCCCGATGATGGGAACCATTTCACAAATGCCCCAGCCCTCCATGCTATTGAATTCGTCAGTTATTTGCACATAATGATGGCCGCCACAGCTGCTTTCATAGGCTGTGGAGCTGTCTCGGCCATCACGAAAGTGGCTGCCAGGCAGTCTAGACTGGCAGCTGGTGGACTGTAAAGCCAGAGATGGACTTGGCATTCCATGAAAGCACCACTGATCTCTTTTGGACCAGAGCCAGAGTGCATCCAACAATTGCTATGGTATTTTGGGAATACAGGCATAGCCTAAACAAATTAGCACGGGCCTTGTCCGTGTCCAACTTTATGACGACCTTCATTGTGTCACAGCAGAAACAAATCTGTTTTGTCATTGAGTCTGAAGGTTAAACGTGCTTGTAAAAGATTGGAAGAGAATTTAAAGAACTTCAAGGTACCAAAAATTCCGTTGTCGTGTGTTTAACACTAAAACATGTGATTTGCTTGTGTATGTACATTTAAAAAAAAAAAAAAAGGACCAAAGTGAAAGGAAACATGCGGTGTTAAACAGTTATTAGATCCCCGGATGTCATTATCACAAAAAACTGTTGGGTCAACATAATTTTTTTATTTTTAACCCAGCCGCAGGATTATTTTTGCACCAATCCAGGTCCTGAAGTAACAAAGCACCCTCAGACCATCACACTATCACCATCATGTTTGACTGTGATCATGATTTTCCTTTCATTGAATGGAGTCCTAGTTTTACACCAGAAGTAACGAGCCACGCAACTTCCAAAAAGTCCACCTTTTAATTCGTCAATTCACAGATTATTTTTCCAAAGATACTGCAGATCATCAAGATGATTTTTAGAAAATGTGAGCTGAGCCTCCTTTGTCGCGCACTTGCGGACACTCTCATCATTGGCACACCATGATGGCCTCTGAAAACTGACAACTTCAAACTAGTCAGTGCGAGGCCCTGCTAACAAACATAACTGAACTCTCGATTATTTTTGGAAACAAAGTTGTGGAATACATTTCCATTTACATTTTTTAAATGTAAAACAGTCTTAGTGCAAATGTGCATTTCTCTGCTTTCCCACACATAGACACGTAATTAAAATGAAATTAAGAATGCCTATAAAAATTGCCCTTTCTTTTAATAACTCGATAGAAGTTGACAGAGTCAGCACGTTAAAACATGTCAGATGTGGTATAGTGGACTGTGATGGCAGAGCGAGGTGTGTGGTGCTCGGAAATGCCTCAGCACCAGTAAAGCCGTCCGTCATGACTCATTATCCCACCCTTTTGTCTGTCAATCCTCTGTGCACTATTCACCTCTGCACAACACCGCCAGTCTATTAAACATCCTTTTTCTGGATCCTTCCTATTTCAACTGTTAGCTCTGCGTTGTTCTCCAAAAAAAAAAAGGAAAAAAAAAGTGGCATCCCAAAGTTGTTAATGTACTGTCCAGGAGTTGTCCTGTTTGAGTGAAAATGTATTTTTCCCATTTCCTGATCTAAATTCTGAAAGCATTAATTGATGGTCGGATATTTGCCTGAAGAATTTTCTTGCGGCAAGTCCTCCAGGTCCTGGAGTACTATAGCAGCCCCAAACCATTACACTTTCACCATCAGATGATGATTTTTTAAAGTTTTGGTTTATTCAAGCCAAGGACCAAGAAAGCAAGCAGTATTCCTTTAAAAACATGCCGTCGTTTGAACTCGAGTTGAAAGCGGACCTCACGAGGTGGTCGGCAAAATACTTGGTCAATTAGGGTTGACCACGAAAGCAGCAACAATCACATGAAGCATTTCACGGAAAACCTCTGTAGGCTGACGCAGCATATTGATGCATTTCCTGTTAGACAATCAGTTCAGTTTCCTTTTTGTTCTGCTTCCCCCTGAGATGACTACCACTTGTCATAATCTTATATCCTCATTGACCAGTGTGACTAACAGAGTCATCCCTCGTGACGTGATGCGCAACACACCCAAAAAAACTCTTTAATCATTGAGTGACACGATGAATTATTCAGGCTGTTGCCATGGTAATAAAGACAATGTCAACACGCGTGTCCACATGTAAACTTCAGTCTCCTTATACCTGCAAAGGTGTGAAAAGGGATCTAGGAGACTATTTAAACATGTCACAGTTTATAAATGTGGGCAGTACTGGAGTTGTCGTTTCAAACTTCACCGATATTTGTAAATCAAGACTACGGCAACTATTTCCCTATTTCTAATGAAATTAAATTTCTAATTCCATATGGTCCAAACCGGAATTTATCATTCGTTGGATTTCTAGAATTTTATCTGCAGACTTCAGGTACAAGTTTGCTCGTGAGGCTCGTGAATAATTCAGATCGCAGTGTCACATGTCTGAGGTGACTCATAATTACCAAATGTAAAGATAAGTGTCTGATTTCCCCAGAGGAGTTCACGCTGTATCACAAAACTATTCCAAGTTAAGACATGTGAAAACACCGCGACAGGCATGCCAGGTTGTGTGTTTTAAAGAAGTTGACCTACTTGTCATCATTTAAATGTCCACCCCAGCAGACCCAAATTCTTTCAAATGCCTTCATGCTCCCGTGATATCACATATGTTGACTGTGGCCATTCACACACATTTAAATCCTTGCAAACCAAATAATTCGCACATTTGCAAGGCCACCGTCCCGTGGCAAACAACAACCACCATCACTTTCTTTGAAACGAGAGTCTACCGAGCTTAAAAAGAGGGGCTTTCGGGATCATTGGTACAGTAAACGAGAGGTGAGGCTAGGATAAGGACAGTTGAATGCTCTTTCCTGCCAGATGGCCACCTGCGCTTCCTTTTTGGCCCTGCGAGTTGCTGTACCGACGACAGCTTAAGTGGATCAGCTCCAATATAAGTTGTTTAGTTTGGTTTCAGTCGTCACAAGTGGCTCGACAATCAGACGGCAATTAGTTTGCTCATTTGCCGGCTTCGGTTTCAGGGATTCCAATCTGGGGTTGCCGTGGAAACCAAACAAAGGAAACGACCAGTCATGGAAAGTTGCTTATAATGGCCCTTGTCAAGTCACTGTGAATTTATGATTTTTCTTTGTTTTTGTTTGTTTCTTTTTGCCTCTTCCTCTGTCAATAGTGAACACAAACAACACATGAAGGGTTTCATAGAAATATTGAATGAATATTGACTCTGCCATGAGTGACGCTCTCCCTTTTGTGGGCTTTGTTTGGCCTGTTTAACACGTCAGGAGTGAGCTCAAAGAGCTAACCTGATTTCATAAGCAAATCAGGTTGGGTCCCCGATTTAGAGCACCGATGTCCCTCTTGCTGTCCATGGCAACCAAACTGAAGGGACCGCAGAGAGCGACAGCATAACTAGGACACCCACCTCCCCCTTTTGGCCCCCACTTTCGCAGAACTCTTCCATCCCTTTCTAACCTTTAGGAAGGACACCTGATGCTGTGCAGTAGCACCTGTTTGTTGCATGGCAATAACCTCCGCTCGCGTGGGGGTTGCGCTGAAAGAAAGCCACATGAGAAGGCAGTGCCTTACAGTGCACATGAATAATACTGTACACAATGACTGGCCATCTGCTTGATGCACCACCCTTTTTTTTGGTCTGAACTGCATTCAGCTGTCGACAACACCCAAACATAAAAAAAAAGCATAGTCCATACTATTTATGAAACATGGAGTGTTCCTCACACATAAAAAAAATCAACAAAAGGAGGAAGTGCACTTTAAATTCCAAGGAGAGCACTTTTAAACATATATTCTGTATGAAATAAAGCCAATAACAGAAACTCAATCAAAACGCTGTGCTCAAAGTTGTTGCTAAAATGGTCTTATCTCATTTGCAGCTTGACTCACTGCCCACCTGCCCAACACAGCCTCTGCTCCTTCCACCACTTCGACAGCAGGCACTGACATTTCTATCACGGATGTGGCTCATTTTCACTGTCTGCACATCTAACGTGAAATGTAGGGCAAATGTAGTTGGGCTTTGAATAAAGTCTGCCTTAAATAAACTGCAAAGATTAAGAAGTACACCACACAGTACAGTATAATAGTGCTTCATTTCAACCAGTCGGCTTAATGCTCCAACCTGACAAAGAGGTTGCTTTCGCATTGCACTGTCAGTAAAGCAGGATTCTATTTATGTGAACATCAGTCAGGGGTAATAATTCATTAGGCAGGCCCACTGTAATGAGCCTGTGCAGACAAAGCACCCTGTTTCCAATGCGTCCTCTTTCCCCTGGGAGCTGTGATCATAATGACAGCACTGTGTCTTGCTTGGTTTCGTGCTGAATCGACTCATTAGAATAACCAGATAATGATTGGTCAATTAGTGCCCTCTCCTGTCTTTCTCTATTTTTCGTTTAGGGTCGTGTATGCTTCGGGATATGACATGTGTACTGTAAACGGGAATATTGAATTTTTATTTTCATTCCATTTTAATGTCATTGCTTTATTAAAAATGTCAAATTTTTTAGGTTATTGTGCACTTTTACGTATTTTTTACTTTTTTTGTACTGTTTTGTATGAATCCAATACATTGAATAGATGTTATTGAGTGGTGGTGACGTCATTAATCGGAATATTCGCATCAACTAATATAATAAATTAAGATTGTGATGCAGCCAGATGATAGCGGGAACACTCTTGTGTTAGGTGTTGGGTTATTTATTTAGTAACACAGTTACTCTCGCTAGCACAAAAATTTAAAATTTAAATTGTTGTGTTTTTGTCTCATCTGTGACGGAAGGAAAACCAGTACCCAGTGGTGGTGACGTCAGGACAAACTTCGCGACCCCATTGGTCAGAATACTAGCATCGAGAAACGTGATTCGCTGCTGCTGGAAGGTGAAAGGTTAGGTGTCTTGTAGCCACCTAGCTAGCAAAAACAATGTTTCGATGTTTGTTTTTACCACGTTTACTCCCGCTATAGCGTAATTTCACACTCGTTCTAGCAGTTCAATTATACCCGGTTAATTTTTGACCATATAAAACAATTGTCTTGACGTTCTTTCTCACTTTGAAGGGAGGACTTTATGCTACTGGATCGCAAACTGGCCCGTGTCTTCCTCCAGGCAGGCTTATGTGTCAAAAACTGACCTTGTAGCTACTGTCAGTTGAAGGACGGTTTTAAGGTTCTGTCCTTAGCAATGGCACACGCCAGGCTGCTCCCCTTATTCAGAATCGCAACTGCAATTTCGACCCAAACGCGAGCCGCCTGGGGTGGACGGTGCTTCCGAAAACATGTCAGCACTTCAGCTTCGCGAGCGCAGAGCTGCATGTCTGCCTGGGTCATCGACCAGTTTGGCACGAACGAAATGCTCAGGTACTCTGAAGACATCCCAGTGCCCACGATCACTTCGTCCAGCCAGGTGATGATCCAAGTGCACGCTGCCAGTCTCAACCCTTTGGATGTGTCCATGAGAGGTAAGCGGTCAGTTCACTACAAAGCACGTAGACAGCAGTCTGACATCTTGTTAAGCATCACATGACTTTCTTAATTTCAGCCGGGTATGGAGCTAAGTTGCTCAAGCTACGAAATGACCCATTTTCCACAATGGACGATGGTAGTGGTTTTCCTCTGATCCTGGGTCGAGATGTGTCTGGTGTTGTCGTGGACTGCGGATCTGAGGTTGCACACTTTGTTCCAGGAGATGAGGTACATGGTGGTTTCCACTGACTAGGCATTTGACTTTTGGATGCTTCAAATGTGCACGAGTAATAAAATATACAGTGGAACCTCTTTGCTTGAACAAAATCAGCGACAGGATGCTGTTGGACCTCCAATTTCTTCCATCAGTTGATCTTCTATATTGTACCACTCATTTGGATCATAGTTTGACTTTGAGTGAAAAGTTGCAATCCTGGGCTAAATTTTTTTGTGGGGGATGAAGAACGTTATGAAAGGATAGACTTGGTCAAAAATACCATGTTACGTTTTATGATAATATTCCACTCATCAATAATGTAGAATGTGATAATATCATTTTGTGCGTGGATTAGCATCCCTGTGCGGGGAGTAATTCACTTATGAGTATTCCATGCGAAGCGAATGTACAATACAATTATGCGCAAATGTTCTTTCTGTAATCTTGTTACGTCATCGTAGAATTATTTCTATGGATGACTAATGAACTCTCAGTGTAAACTGATGAATGATATTTAAAGGTACAGCGGTTTGAAATTTCAAAGCGATTGTGCTTCAGGTTTGGGCTGCTGTTCCTCCGTGGAAACAAGGCAGTCTGGCAGAATTTGTCAATCTGACCGAGTTTGAGGTGAGTGCTTGGCTGCGCGTTATTTTCAAGTGATTCCGCTAGCCCTTGAGAATGCACTGACGTTTGATGATCTCTTAAAGGTGTCCCACAAGCCGAAATGTTTGAGTCACATGGAGGCGGCATCCATCCCCTACGTAGCCAGCACTGCGCTGTCTGCACTCGTTAATGCGGGTGGTCTTTGCAGAGACAGCTCCTTGAATAAAAGGCAAGCTCAACTCAGTCGAACAGTGTGAAAGTCCAGAATTGCTGCTTTTAATCATGTTTTAAAAACGAAATCAACTTGTCATTGAATGCCAAGTTCTCATTTGCTCACATTTCTTTCACCAGTCACCATTGAACATGTTTTTTTTTTCTTTTAGAGTTTTGATTACTGGAGGCTCAGGAGGCGTTGGGACGTTTGCAATTCAGGTGAAACGTCACAAGTTCCGATTCTGGGCTTTTTTTTTTGTGTGTGTGTGTCTGTGATGATTTCAGTGTTTTCTTTCCTTCTGTGCTGACAGTTGGCAAAGGCCTGGGGTGCCCACGTTACAGTCACTTGCTCTCAGAATGCCGAGGGCCTCGTCAGAGGGCTCGGAGCGGACGAGGTGGTGGACTACACTGCAGAAGATGCGGCGGACCGCCTCGAAATGATGGAGAGGTGCATGACATTGCTCTGATTGCGGGGGGGAAAAAGAAAAGCAAATGCTATTAACTATTGAATAGCATTGCAAATAGTAGCATAGTGTTCCTATTTAAGTGCCTTAATGTACCCTGCTGACATCTCGCAGTCAACCGCATGCGCCACTTTCCCCCCTAGTTTTTCTAGTTTCCACGGATACCAAGGCTTAAGGCCAGAGTGCACAATGAGTCAAGCCCGGTTGAAGCTTTGAAGATGAAACAAATGAGCATCGTCGTGGCAATTTTTTTCCCAGCATAGTAAATTCAAAAGAAACCTCTCATGTTATTATCTCGCATTGCCAGATTTGACGTGATTTTGGATGGCGTGGGCAGGGACACTGAGGAGTGGGCGGTGGGTTTGCTCAAACCCTGGTCTGGGGCGAAGTACGTCACGCTGGTAACCCCTTTGCTCTTCAAAACGGATTCTCTCGGCCTGGTGGATGGACTCGTTGACGCCGGATCCAACCTGGGCACCAAAGTCATTCAGGTAGCATTTTCAGATAACAAAAAAACGAATCCAAACTCTTAATCGAAGCCAAACGTTTCACCGGATCCTGACATGAAACTTTGTTGGACGGATGGTGACTTAGAACTGTCTTAAGTCCACTTCCGTTATTCAGTACTGGTCTAGCGGAGTATATGAGGAAGCAACAGTCGGAAGTGGGGGGGTTAGTGTGTGGGTGGCGAGCATGCGCCTAGTGCTGAAGCAGCAGTATGCTGTTTGTGCAGATTGCAGCCAAATGTTAACCCAACCCCCCCCCCCCACCCCCCCTCCGACCCCTCCACCCCACCCCCTCCCAGCAAATAGCAGTGTTTGTGTGTTTCTTGCCAAGCCTCCCGGCCCCTTTTGTCCATGGCAGGAACCAGCTGGACAGTTCAGAGGGCCTTAGCCACAGTGGTCACACCCTCACTTCACAGCTCCTCTCATAAGAGCAACATCGCAGCTCAGCTGAGCCCTCTACTGTCACCTATTGGAAGCACTCGAATCAAATAGACAGCGTGAAAAAAAAATATAGCTATTTTTTACACACTATAATGTATTATAATGTAAGATAATGATTTTCGATGCCTGGGGGGCATGTTCTACCCCCAGACCCAAAGTTTGGGAAAGGCTTGGATAAAGGAACTGCTAACCAGAGCCTGAATGTCATCAGCATGGAATGTTTACAATATATATTGCTAAACCAAAAAAAATGGGCCTTAAATTGAACCTTGGGGTTCTCCATACATAACAATGAAATTCCACAGATAAACTACACAAATGTTTGCATGAATTAGCATTCAAAGAAGAACTTTAAGAGGACAAAATGCATCAGTATATACAATATGTCACTGTTTGGAGATGATTTTTTATGAACAACAGTCTCAGGTACACACAGGAGCCTCTTCATCTAGTGCTTTATTACTCCAGTTGAGTTCACCACGTTGAATTGTCAGAGGGATATTGACCACTCTGAATAGAAGGCCACATTGTGTGTGTGGGGATGCTGTCCAGGATCGGCCCAGAAATACACCGGCCGCTCTGGAAACATATCCTCCTGAAATTGCTGATGAGCACCCTGCCCCTGATTATTATATTTCTATCTCTTTGTTCATATTCTTCGTGTCTATTTAATCTCTTTATGCTAGTGTCGCTAGTGTAGTGTGTATGCTACACCTTGACTTTTCATTACTGCCTTCACTTTGTTCCCCTTTCCAGAATATAATATCAAATGGCATCTTCTACCGCTGGGGGTTCTACGCTCCAGATGGGCCCGCCCTGGATGAGGTCAGCACGCTGGTAGATACCGGGAAGGTACTGTATTGCTTCACAAACGATTTGAAACATCAACCAAAGCATCCAATTCAAATCGGAATTGAGCATCGTAATGCAGATCAGAGATAAAACAAGGATTCCATACATTCCCGATCTCCCAGCAGCTTTGTTTCGGAGTGCGCTTGACATTCATTCCTGCTGTGCTGGTGGGTTGGCGTCCGATGGAATCAGGCGCTGGGAGAAGCTGAATGGATTTTTACACAGTGCTGAGCAACTATTCGTACAGGCCTTTTGTCCTGGGGGCTTAAAACAAGCAGCTGATTTAGACCAGTGGTGGGAAGCTATGGATACACCCACACCCACACACACTCCCAAAGTGCCGCTATCAGTCAGAAGTGTTTCCAGCGTGACACGGCCGCTCTCGCCATTCATTGTTAATAACGAGAGATGCTGACCAGAATAACAGGCCGGACCTGCTCAGGATTGTCCAGCCTCATCACATTCTATACTCCCCCCCTCACATTTCCCACATTGGAAGCCGGGGAATTCTGACAATTTGTTCATGTAGACTAAATACAAAATGTGGAATTCTGGAAATTATAATCGTTTCTTTTTCGAGCAGCCGCTGTTTAAATGATTCGTAGATTGTCTGATTGAAAAACGCTATTTAGATGCCTTTTCAACTATGCAAATTAAAATAAACACCACACCTGATATCGACACAGCTTTTTTTTTCTCTCTCGTGAAAAACTATATCCTGTTTGGCCAGTTTGTAACTGTAATAACCTTTCCTACGACTTTTTACAATATGAGATTCCCCCTAATCTTTATATTATAATAATAATAATAGATTTTATTTATAAGCGCCTTTCAAGACACCCAAGGACACTTTACAATAACAAAAAACACAAAACAATACGGGTTGAGCAGCGGCAGCCAAAACGCGCCAGCGTTCACTCAACCCGAAAGTCAGAAAGAAACAAGGGAGGGACAGGGGGAGAAAAAACCCCCCACGCTCGAACTACCCTTCTACTCAAAAGTTGTGCTGATCTCAAATCCAGTGGGATGCTTCACTGCCATCTTCCGGGATCTGTTAATTTCATGCACCGTGTAACCTGATCACATGATAAGCCGTCCACTGTAGTAAACACTGTCCCTGAAAGGGTTCATTCAAAATTATGATTTACGTTATAATCCGTAACATTGCTTGTCAAGAGTTATGAACTTTGAAATGTCTGCATAAGATGAATGTAATCATCGTTCGGACTCGCTCAACCGCTTCCTGTGTTTTCTCCGCCATGCTTGTGAGGACAGATCTTGCCAGTGGTGGAGGCCCAGTTCGCATTCAGCCAGGTCCCTCAGGCTTTCCATAAGTTGGAGTGCGGCCACGCCAGAGGCAAGACGGTCGTCAGCGTGACCGAGGAGCAAGATGGGGAGGAGCAAGACATGCGCCAGAACGCGGCGCAGGAAACGGTAACGCAAAGCTAGCTCCAGCGCAGAGAGAACGAAGCCGTGCCGATTCTTCTCCGTACAACCTCACGTTGCAAACGCCAAAGAGACGAGATACATTTTGAAAAATGGAACCCTCAACACTATGGAACCCTCAACACTTCTTGAAGACTGTATATAACAAGATGCCTGAAAGAGTGCTTTCCTATAATGATGACGTTGCTTTGGTTACCAAGACCAGAGCCTCTAAAAAGATAATGCAATGGTGTCATGGCATAGGCTCACTTCAGCATTGAGTGTGAAAAAGCAAACATCCTGTGTTGACAATTTTTGAGGGCACTCACAATTTCTTTCTTTAGGTCACTATAAACATCTATTTGGAGGCTCTAAATTATTATTCCTAAAGTGCATGCTTATTATTGTTCTGTAAAAAGTATTTTCGTAGTGATTTTGTTGTGTCATCATGCGGGCTCAATTAAATTAAAAGTCCATACAAGGTGAGATGAGGTAAGTCGAACTTTTGTTTTTATTGCTGAAGAAAATGCGATATAACGTTGGGAATAAAAATACATGAGACGCGTTAACACTGTTTTAAGTTAATTTACAAAATGGGTACATTGATTGATTCACTGGGGAAAAAAAAGGAAAACATTAACCTTGAGCTGTAGGACTTGGAAGGTCTTCTTTTAAGTTCAAAGCTCAATGTTTGTATTTTAAGTCAGCGGGGAATACATTCTTTCATAGGTCTTTCCACGGCGAACGTTGCCAGCAAATGTGCACCCGGTCCTTGGAACACCGGTCTTGCTGCACGTTATAGTCTTAAATAATTTCCACATCCCATTTTTGGTGTGCTTTGTTTGGATCCAGGGTGTTGAGAATCACTTGGTTTTTGTCGTAATGATGTCCCCCTGTAAAAGACAAAACACATATTTAAACACATTGTGTGTCATTATTCAACCATAATTCATTTTAGTTGAGTTTTTATTCGTTGTAGTTTTTTGTTGTTTTAATATGCGGGGTATTTGTCGAGTACAAGATTTAAAAAAAATACATTTTAACATATGTAGTTCGAGTTAGTTTTAAAAAGCAGTTTTTGTATTTCGAGAAAGAAAATGTTTTTGCCCTGAGCAACGTTAAAAGGCTCGTGTGCAATTATCTTTTTATTCCAGAAGGTGTCACTGTTGACAACGAACGAAATTGGACTCGAGGGGAACAACTTTCGCCCCTGCCAAGTTTTGAACAAAACCAATTTCGACTTGCATAAGGATGATGTCGCAATTTTCGAACAAATTTACTGACGCGGTGTGAAACCCGAGCCACTTTACTCGAACACAAAGCTATTGTATGAATGACAGGATGTCAAAACATGCATTCGTTGTACCTTCTCGAAGAGCTTTTTTTTTTCATATTGCCTGATACTAAACATATTTTCGTCACGCTTATAAACCTGACAGAGAGACAAGTTGAATCCGCTTAGTGTTCAAGTCCATCCAAAGTTCTCTTTCATTGTTAATCGTTTGCCAGTCAAGGCTCACCTTTCACCTCCAAGACCAGATCAGAGGTCGGCATGTACCGGATGAAACCCTCAGGGGTGATACTCCAGACGTGGTTGTCCACTTCTGGCATGAGTCCCACACGGCTTCCCGCTATGGTCACACTGCCGCTGGGACTCAGGCAGCACTCCTCAAGTAGCTGGAATATACACAACAGCCCACCCCATCCTCAGTCGATGACGTTGTGATAGCTTGAGTCGGGAATTGTAAACGATCCCACTCGTACCTTGCAGTGGAGATGGCCGCCGCGGTAGACCCAGATCTGCTCAAGACCGTTAGTCTCCTCAGCCTCTTGAATCCGCAGCAGTTTGATGTCTTCCAGATCGCCCGTCACGGACATCAAAAGCCGTGTTTGTCTGTTCCTTAAGCGGAAGTGCACGCGCCTCTGCGCAGCAAAACACCCAATCAAAAATAAAAGGCTCAGTGTTTCTGTTAGACGACTGACATGACATGGTAGAAGCCTGTAGGTCAGGGGACACTTTCATTCTGTAACTGTACCGGTATATGCAAATGAGGCAGGTGTGGGTTTTTGAGAAGGGGCCTTAAATACCTGTAAAAGCGGACGGAGAGATCCGACTTTACTCCACTCGCTGAACTGGTGCCAGTCGGGTACTTCACCAGGTTTGAGCAAAATCTGAGCACCACGATAGTTGATGCCCTCATATAATATCCACCTGACAACACAGGAAGTAAACAGAAACAATGATTAGCTGACGGTCTTTTTCTACACACAGATTATTAACATGTTTGTTTCCTAGACATTTTCTGTAACCCCCACCCCACTGTCTGTCTACTGCATTTGGAAAAGGAGGATTGGGCCCCTGCTGAAGTTGTCCCTCCCACAGTGAGCGCTTTGTATTTCCACAACTTGGGTTTACACCAGTTGTCTGAATGTCACACATCAGCAGCAGATTTCCATCGTCATCATTGTCAGTGTTATCATGCTCAAAAAGAGGCCCTGGCACCGTTATTTCGATGCATAAATGAGCTCAAATTGCTTCACCAACATCGCCACAAACATGTGACTTGAGCCAAGTCACAAGTTTAAATGGTAGACATGTACTGTACTCTATTGAAGTGTGTGTTCCACAGGGTTCAATTCTGGAGAGCCTGCTGTTTTCAATCTGTTTGTTGCCACTATCTTAAGAAAGCGTGATTTTTTTCCTTTCACTGCTATGCGAATCTATGTATAGAGCTATTATTCATCGACTCCCTTCCGACACTTTGTATAAATAATATATGTTCAGATTCCACCAAGTTGCTTGTCTTTTTCTATTGTGTCTCCCCCACCCTCAATTATGTGTTTATAATTTCCTCCACTGAGTCACAGGAAGACGACAGTCAAGAGTATTCCATCGTTGGGTCTACTGTGATGCAAAACATTGAGGGTTATGTGTAGCTCATATGTAACAAAAGAAACAAACAAAACTCTGTGAGATTCACACCAGGCAGAGAACTTGGAGATGGCCTGGCCGCAGCCTGGATGACCTGCGCAATGAGGAATATACTCACATGCCACCATCCACCAGCACCGACTGGACCCGGGCGCAGCCCTCAGCCAGCTGAAGGTTGACGCACCCGTCCGTCAGCACTACCCGCTTTCCACGCAGACCGCAACGCTCGAAAAGAATGATGGATGGCTGAGAGAACTCCTGCCAAAGAGGGAGGAAAGGGTTCAAAACAAAACAAAAAAAAAACAATGGGTGGAGTACTGCAGGCCATGCAAAGTCAAATGGAGATTTTTGTACTGTTACCATGGAAACAGACACCACTCAGACCTTTGTACCTACTTGTGCCCCTCTCCTCCTTTTTTGTGTGTGTGAAGGGCTGGCTAAAAGCCTCAGGGAAGATTTTTGTTTCCTTAATGCAACAAATACAAAATATGTTCGATCCTTATTTTCATGAGAAGATTGGGAAAGTGTCGGTAACTAAGGCAAAAAAAAATCTGAATTGAGCTACTGAAATGATTTCTCTGCAACACACCATACTTACAGTATTTATTGACCTGTATATTTGATACATAATTGTACACGCTCATGAAATGGTAAATGCATCATGATTGTTTGTGAAATTTTGCAGTCCGGCACGTTAGAGTAAATCAACTTACAAAGCCCACAGTCTGTAACGAGCGGATGGCGGTCGTCGGGTTGACGCAACCCATTGCCCTCACATCCTGGTAGTTGCCCTCCTCCAGCAGGTACATCCTGCCGGCGAAGTCCTGATCTTCGAACGCCAGCCAGCTAAGGGGACGTAAATATGAAATTAGCTCAAATTAAACGACACATAGCGAGAAAATGAAGTGATGTTAAGTCAACATTTGAAAACGCTCACCTGCCCACCAGGACCTTGCAGGAGGCCACGGAAAAGCCTTGCTGCAAGGTAGCCACGCTGTCCTCCAAAGTGACGAGGCTGCCTTGAAAGCCTGGCTCGGAGAAAAGCTGCACCTGAGGACACGGAGCATGTGGCGCTTTACACCTGAATCACTCATTGCGAGCCCTCTCTCAAGTTTCTCTCAAAGACAGACACCTACTTTGAACTTGGCCACGTTCTCAAAATCATCCTGAAATACACAACAACAGTGAGTTATTTATCCTTTCTTCACAACACCGTCAAATCATGCAGTCACGTTTTCTTGTGATTTTCACTGCGTAACAATGGAGACTCATCATCATGTGGTTCGAAGAGGGCGAGGGGGGTGCGGAGGGGAAGCCCATGATGAGTCATCAAGACCATCTGACATGCATTTTCCTCATTTTGTGGCTGTTTCATTTGTTCTGGACTTTTCTGTGTCACATGCGTTCAAGCGGGATCAACAATATAAAAATACGTCAGTTCCCCATGTCAAGTGAGGACACGAATAATAGGAAGGAGCCCGGGGGGGGGGGGGGGGGTGACTGGTCACATGCACTGAATATCAGTGTCATTGAAGCAACTTTCTATCAGGATTCTCTTGGCGGGGGGCGGGGGGGGGGGGGTAGTTTAGAAACAGAACTACTGTACATGGAAAAAAAGTATTTCCAACATGTAAAATAATTACATAAGCAACTACAGAAGCATGAACAAGTGTCGCGCTACTGTAAGCAGTGATATACTGCAAGCATTCTTTGTTCCTAGACCCAATTTTAAGTTCAATTGAACAACATGGGCTACAACTGTTTTGCTTTACCTCTCTGTATTCCAACACTGGCGCTAAAATCTTGACAATGAACCCATGTCTGTACAATTAGTGCGAATAGTAATAAACAAAAATAAATAAATAACCAAATATAGAAATAAACATTCATTGATTCATGTTCTGCCGCCGATCCCGTTCAGTCTTGAACTGTGGTATTTTAAATTTACGCACCGAGCAAAGTCATTTAACGCACCACAAACTCGGAAGTGATATCTAAGCACCGCCCCAGGTTTGCAAATTAGCATAAAACACGCGAAATTACAAAAGTGCAAGACGAAATTAAATTATAATAACAACCCCCGTAAACTAAGAAAAAAACCCCGGTAAGAAAACTTTTCTGAAAAATAACATATTCTCGTTTGTCTAGCACCAGATTTTAGCGTCCCGGTGCATACTCATCCGGCACTTAATTAGTTGCACATGCGCAACCTCACGGAGTCCAACAAAAGAAATGTATCTAATATTTCTCCGTTTGGCTCGATAACGGCTGAAATGTCGCTACAGAGACATCAAAAGTACGGACACGGGTGAATGTGGAATGACTGAAGCTGTTATGCAGAAGTACAAATGTACAAATTCGATCAGGACGTGACAGCAAAATTAAAATCCCCCCCCCCCCCCCGGCCCCCCAACAAGACCAATGTCAACGGTAAGAGCCTCGAATAACGGAATAAACCCCTTTTTGAAATGAAAGATGTTCAGAACTAAGGAGCTTATACATTTTCAAGGCTTCAAAAAGCAGGCAAAAATTGTCTCAAATTGTTTCAATTGTTACACTGGAATGGCTTGGGATTGCCGTTGCGAGTTGGTGTGCAGCTACTTGGGGACAAGTGCAAAGAGAAGCAATTTGAGCCATGATAAGCAGATGGATTCAATACAAGAGCTCTAAAAGCCATCCCTGCGGGGCGACAAAAGTGTTAGCAACGTCTCATGTTCTTTGGAAATGAATGAATTCGATGTCATGTCTGTATGTCCCCTAAAATCCCTCAAAATCGGTTGGGGGGAGGTCGATATAAATATTTCAGTAAGAGCCTTTTGGGCTCTTACTGAAAAGTCATTGCGTGCGACAACCATTGAAAATACTGCAGGAAAATAATCAAAAACAAGGAGACAGAGGAGATGCCACTGTACACCTGAAAAAAAAAGTATATATATATATATATATATAAAGAGACACAGGAAACAAATTTTTAACAAGCCAAAGTTTTTTTTTTTTTTTTTTGCTAACAGGAGTGCAAAACAGCGGTATTACCAGCACAACGGGCATGACTGAGGCAATCCGGTCCTGTAGTGCCCCCCAGTCCTCCGGGTTTCCGTACAAGCCTTTTTCCAGGATGTAGGACTCCCCACAAAAACCAGGCTCTTCAAACACTACCCAGCTAGGAAAGAAAATATTAACTGTAATTTTCTTCCTCTGAAGCAGAGAAAATGTTTCCGTAGATTAAGTGGTCGTCGGATGTGTATTTGACAACATTTCCTTGATTGACAGACAACATTTAATTGAGCCTCAGTTGCTTCAAGACATGATTGATTGAACAATAAATCCCATATTAATCAACCTAATTATTACTATACTGTACTTGTCATTAACAATTATTTTTTTAGTGCCCGAGTCCCACCGATATGGACTTTAAAAAACAAACAAACAATTTTTAAGGTTTATACCAATTTCAATATAGTATTTACCAAAGTCAAATTTTGATAACTGATTAAATGGCCGATTTATATATATTTAAAAAAACAACAACAACTGGTATTTTGGTCTCTCAACACTTATCCAGGTAGCAGCTACCTCTCCGTTTCGGTGTCCTCTTGACAAACATTCGGAGCGTGTTCTTTATTGAATTTTGCTTTCAACACAAGTGAGGGCTTTTGTTGACTTTTCTTGGGGCTTTTGTGCTGGGAAGCATACGAGACCAGTCCCGCACAGACACGACAAACAAGCATGCTTATCACAAGGGCGTGCCGTGCGACCCAAAGACATGCTAACCACGCAAAAGTAAACATTCAGTGTCATGAGAGTCCTCTCCCTTCTCACTGGGCTGGCAGGAATCACCTTCGCATGATTAGAATGCCATTTGCATATTTTCTTGTAGATTTCTTGTGTCGTCTGATCATAGCTTGGAAATTGGACTTTCCACTCCGTGGTTGTTCTCACCATATCGACACTCGCATCCGTCCGCGGTTGATCGAAAAATGAAAGGAAATTGAAAAGACGGTTACTGAAGTCTACCTTCCACTCCTCTTCCACATTTTGTTGTAGTCTCGTGGCGAGAGGGTTAGCGTAACAGCAACTTTACATAGGCAGGAAGTTGAGGTGTGGCAGAGTGAAAAGCCTCAGCTAACCTACTTGTGTTGACATGCGCTTGGGTGTGGTGCCATTGATGCTACCCACACGCACACCTGCACTGGCCTTGCAAAGCACGCCAGGAAAGCACAAGAATTTATTGGATAAGCGCTGAGCTCACAGAAGAGCAAGAATTTGCACAGTGCATGTAAAAATGCCTTGAATTCCGAAAGGCGTAGTGACATCATAGTTAAGTGATCTCTGAGTTGGTCGTAGGAAATATCGGTCAAGTGTGTGAAATGGATGATTAATCACCTCTTGAAGCAATTGAGGTTAAAAAAAAATAATTAAAACAAACAAAAAAAAAAGGTTGAACGTCGACTTACATGCCACGAATGACATCAGCAGACTGCGTCTTGGTGCCGTAACCCGTGTTGTCCATGTTGATGACGGGCACGATGAGGTCGATGTTGACCCCCCGGTCGCTGAAGTTTTGGTTGCTGAACATTTTAAGGTGCGGTGACATGAAATCCTGTAACACAGGGGTGTCAAACTATTTTTTGTCGCGGGCCACACTGTCGTTACGGTTTGCCTTGGAGGGTTGTTTTGAATTTTGGGAAAACCATATAAATGTTTAATCACCTCCGCATATTACATACACAGCGCACAACAAATTGATGAATAACTAGTTTTAAAATCTGAAGTCAAGAATAATGACTTTTATTGTGGATTACAAATGACAATTTGAAATTTTGGTTCAGACTTTAACAAGCATCATGGAAGTTGACATGCTTGATTTGCTTTCGCGGGCCACATAAAATGATGTGGCAGGGCCAGATCTGGCCCCCAGGCCTTGACTTTGACACCTGTGCCGTAACAGATGTGATTAAGTCGTTTTCAGTCGACAGCAAGTGGCACGTCAGGACAAAATGGCCGCGTCCTGAGATTGAATAAACACGGGTGTCTTTTTCTGCTTAATTTATATTCCACAAATGTAATAATTTCTTTGGTTTGACTTCCCCTTTAAGGTACTCACAGCCAGGATGGGTCGCAGTGACCGAATCTGCCCTGAGTCTCCCCAGTCGCTACAATCCAGGTACTCCCCTTCCTCCAGCATGTACTGTTGCCCTTCAAACGCTTCCTCGCTGTAGCCGACCCAACTGGAAGATAATATTTGCAATTGTGTATTAATTGCTAAAGACCACGGTGATCAAACTATCACTTCAAGAACCAAAAACTCACAATCCTCCAATTATTTTCAAAGAACCCACAGACTTCATCTCGTGAGTGTCGGCGTCGCTTTCATCTCCTTTGCAAAAGCTGAAAAGATCGCTGTCGATTTCCAAATAGGGACCTTCCAGTCCGGGCTTCTCGTACACCAAAGCCTAGCAGAATGAAACGGACGGTCTTTTCAGCAAACGTTACGGGTGTAGGTTCAGGAAATACGACGCTACTTCACTCTGTCTTAGCCGCCTTACCTTCACTTCATTTGGGTTCTCCACTTTAAAACCACCCTGAAACAAATACAACATTTATCTTAACAATTTGCCGGATTCAGCTCATGAATACTTTGACAATCTCTGCAGGCGTTTCCCACACGACATAGCCCGTTATTAAGAAGCCGCTGAAATTTGAAAGTTGTCACCGAGATTTCTTGTCTGTTACCCTGCTCATCCTTGGATTGCTACTTGCAATGCAAAATGCCTACTTGGCGAATGCTACGAACCATTTTGAGGGGTTTGAGGGAGCCCACAAATGGCGAGGGGAAGCCCCAGGTCTCAGGTACGGGGTACACTCCTCTTTCGAGAACAGCCAGCATTCCCTGAAACCCCGGATCACTGAACACCAGCCACCTAAAGGCAGGAAACAAGAAAAAAAAAGACACTTTTGTGACCCTTTGCTTGATCATTAAACCAGAAGGTGGATTATTATCCATGAGGTGCAACTCGGACATAATCAGTCGAGCGAAAATGATATTATCTGGTACAATTGTCCAAATGGACAACTGATGTTAATTTGTGTCAAAAAAATTCTTGAAAATTGCATCTTGAACAGGTTGTGTAAAACGACAACACTATGAAGTGGAATCAGTCAATATGCTTGATAATCGGGCTGACCTTGTATTGCATTTGTCATACATTCGTGACTCATTACTCCTCTTTCAAAACGAAGGTCAAACATGTCCAATCCTTTTTGGAATTAACCTCAGGGAGATTCATAATACGGTCTGCCTGGCTTTAAAAAAAAAATCCTTTTGAATTTTTAAAATAAAATATTTCGATGACGTTTGAAAAAAAAAAAAGACTCAACTAAAAGGAAAGATTATTGATGATAATAATCTGTTGGTCATGATAAAATTGTTCTATTACGAACCCTGCGGATAAAATGAACAACTTGCATATTGAAAGGTAAAATTAGAATAGTGAAATACATGGGTGCATATTTTTTTCAAATTATTCGGCTGTGTTTCATCTTTTTTTTTTTTTTTTTTTTGGGGAAAGAGTCCCCATGGGTACCGATGTGTGCCGTCCAACTACTTTTCATGCTACTACTTTTCCGAGTGCCATTTGTGGGGATAAAATGATCCTGTTGTTTGGGACTTTACAAAAGGTCGTAGTCGTATCAAAAACACAGCCTGAGTGGTCAGGCATCATAACAAACAAAAAACAACAACAGTAACAAAAACAGAGAAATGATTTGTTTTCCTTGAAAGGTGCAAAATGTAACGTACACAACAAAACAGAACAAAACACAGACAGTCATCAACTTCTTCCAGGCGTTGAACACAAAATGTCTCATCTGACTCACTGGTGTGGTTTAACATTTTCTCCTTTCTCCACCACACCTTTTTGTCTGCAACTCTCATTCCTGCGCCTCACTTTCCAAGTAACTCCCCTCAACCACCACCACCACCCCCAAGCACACGCCTCCTGCCTTCGAACAGGCATCGACACGACAGACATTCCTGAGCAAACACAAGTGACAGTGAGGCGACGACAGAGAATGAGGAAGTCGGTGATGACGAGGATTCGGCTCACGTTGCCAGCCTCCAAATGATCGACGTCTTTGAGCGTGCCACGCAGTCTTTGAATGCATCGTGCCTCGGAAAAGCCACCACTTCACCTGTGGATCAATCTCACTAAGCGAGAGCTATGTGAGTTGATTCGGTAATTGGAAGCATACCGTCAATACTGTCTCACTCCACCAGGGGGTCGACTACTGTATTTTCCGCACTATGAGGCGCTTCAGAGTGTAAGGCGCACTTTCAACGAATGGCCTATTCTAAAACGATTTTCTTAAGTAGGGCGCACCGTATTATAAAGCTCATAGAATAGAAGCTACAATAGTGGCTGCGGTTGCATTATGCATCCACTAGATGAAGCTACGCTAAAGGGAATACAATACAATAAAATACAGCTTTATTTATGTGACGCTTTCACAACCGCTGCAGCTGTAACAAAGCGTTTCGCAGGATTTTTAAAATACTATGTCCAGGAAATCAGAATATTGATCCACATAGAAGGCGCATCGGATTATAAGGCGCACCGAATGCTTTTGGGTACTTGGATACGGTACTTGGATCTGAGCTACTTACACCCCAGAGTGAACTTGGATGGAGGCGGTGCTCAGGGGGATGCCAAACGATCCGGTCTCGATGGCGTCATCGTGGTAAGCTGTCACTCTACCGTGGCCGTCCGGTTCAGTGAACAGATCAATATGAGGTGTGCAGTAATCCTGCGGAGAACGGTGGACAAAAACAGCAACTGTCAGCGCTGGTGCATGTTCCGTACCTTAAATTGTTCCTTTGGAGCTGGAATTAAGTGACGGTCTGTTTTTGCATTTAGCTGTCCAGGAACCCCACAGTGAATAGAAATGTGGCCATTATTGTCGATTAGTTAAAACGGCGGGTCCCTGTGTGGTCATGATAACATCTTCAAAAAAACAAGGTCAGAAGAGGTGGAATCGTTTAAGCGGGACACTCACACGGACGGCAAATCGAATCGAGCCAATCAGCATGGGCGATGTGTTGTTTTCCTCGGGTTGTGCCCACTCGTTTGTCAGTTCGAGGCCCCCCTCCTCCAAAGCGATACAGCGTCCCTGAAAGTCTGGCTTCTCGTAGAGGATCCAGCTGTAAGAAAGCCCTTCTCAAATCAGTTGGAGAGAGACATGGCTGTCGAGTTAGAATTTTGGGGATAGAAAAAGATAGAGGCAAGTAGTCTGAGCAGCGAGGTCGACTGGGCTGTTGGCTGCTTTCTTTCTTGGTTGCCTCAGCAAATGACTGCAGTTTGCCAGGCACGCTCTTTTGTCTTTATTCTAATTTACCCCTCGTAAACCGTAACGATGCATGCGCTCGGCACATACGGGCGCACGTGATCTGACATCGCGCTCGGCAAATGCCACAACAATCGGAGATGATCGGAGACTTCTGGGCTTGAGTTTAGACTTTTGTAGGGTGACTATTTGATATCGAATAAAAGCAGTCAGCATAGTTGGATGTGAATCTTTTTCGCTTATTGACATGTCACGTCACGTCACTTCTATCGTCTTTTCAGGCGACACGGATATCATAAAACACGACGAATTTGATTCGACGTGCCCAAAGAATGTACAGCTTACCATCCACGTATGACCTTCACAGATATGATACTGGAGAACTGCAGCTGAGTCGCGTCTTGGACATCCCGGTAGATCTCGTAGGCTTGCCCGCTGAACTCAGCATTTTGGAACAACACAATCTATGGAAAGATACGAGAGGATGTGCAGCTTTTTGTTTAGCGAGGTGGAGTTGAGTCAAAGGCGCACATTTACAAAAGCCAGCGTCAACAATGTAGGACTCCGACTAAGCATAACGACTTGAGTTCGTCGGCCAACATCAAGCTACATACATAATGCTGCCGCTGCGTTTTGCAAAACCGGTAATTCAGAAATGTCGTTTGAAAATCAGCTCAAATTCTCGAGTAAGGTAAAAAAACAAAGACCTGATCAACTGAAATTACATCCGCTGTCTCCAGGAACACAACCAATTCCGCAAGAAAAATGATTTGTCGATCGTAGTAAAAACCTGCAGCAATAAAGTTCAAAACAAACGTGTATATACCCTAACCGAAAAGACAACGTAAACCGCCTGGCAAATATAAATAAACCTGGCTAAAATATTTTCACATCACCCATAATGAAGTCTCGTGTTTACCCGCGCAACTGGCAGCCCCGATTTCCATGACGGTAATCACATCCAGCTTTGCACCAAAATGTTCTTTTAAAATGTATTTATACCCCCCCTTTAGTACAACATATGAAAAGCAGATGTTTTCACTGCTCGACGAGTCAGTCTTTCCAGAGTTCCTTTCCAACCTCAGTACAATTGTGTGTTGTTAGTGTACGGGTACCTTTCCAGGTCGCTTGTGAAATCCCCTGGCAGTCCTCGCCTAGGAGTCAAAAAGCATACAGGCGTTAACATAGCAGAATGACAAATATCTACAAGGGAGGCCGGGTATGCGTTTCTTTGTGCCACGTTGATTGTCAAAACCTTTTTTTTTTCCTTTCCGAGTGCTGAAAATATAGCTCCCCGATGGGGACGTTTTACGCTTGCGCGTGGTCAAAGCAACATGCTGGCGAGGCCTTCGCAACCTTTTAATCATGGTTTTCACGTCGTCACGCAGATCTTGAAATGCAAACAATTGTGAGCTGTAGGCAACGGCACAGTGTAGTCTTTGTCGGTGGCTAAAAGGCCCCCCCTCCGCCCCCCCCCCCCCCCCCCACGGACAAAAGATCCACTGTTTGTGTAAATAGAGAAGCTTATGTTGCAACTAATGATGACTCTCGGCAGAAGAACTAAACGACAAAATGGTGTAAGCTTTGCCGTGTACAAATTGTAATTGCCTTAATACTCCTCTCACAGTGCCAAAAGCAGATCATGTTGTCGAGGAAAAACAAAACAGATGCATGTTTGTTGATACTCTTAAATCACATGTGTCAAAATCAAGGCCCGGGGGCCAGATGTGGCCCGCCACATCATTTTATGTGGCCCGCGAAAGCAATTCAAACATGGCAGATTCCATGAAGCTTGCTAAAATATGTACCAACATTTCTAATTCTCATATGTAATAAATAAGAGAGACTTTGTAAGCATTTTTGTTGCCAAACACCCAGTTACACTCACTTAAACAATAGTTCCATAAACTATTATTCTTGACTTCTTTATATGATTTCAATCATAATGGCCCTCCAAGGAAAATGGTACCTAAAATGTGG
The DNA here is from genome assembly GCF_054856545.1 of Hippocampus guttulatus. NCBI lineage: Eukaryota > Metazoa > Chordata > Actinopteri > Syngnathiformes > Syngnathidae > Hippocampus > Hippocampus guttulatus. The sequence continues at coordinate 1,987,832 of NC_141283.1, read as the reverse complement.
CCCGCGACGAAAATGACTTTGACACCCCTCCTTTAAATGGTTAAGGGATTCTTCAAAAAAAGATGGTGTGTGTGTGTGTGTGTGTGCGTGCGTGCCATACTTACATGATTAGTATGTATCCTCGGAGTCACAGGCTGCCTAAACTCTGAAAGTGCCGGGTAAATCTGAGGTGGATTTCCACTTCTATTTCCAAAAGCGGGAGGCACAGCATTCGGGAGGTTCAAACTTGGTTTTCCAACCAGATCTGCTTCAGTGACAGAAGCCGTAGTTGCTATTTTTGCAGCAGCCTAATGTTTAAAAAAACAAAACAAAACACCTGAAGCCCAAAGCTTTATCACGCTCACAAACCGTATGTTTTCTGATTAAAGCTTAAAACATGCCTCGTGAGGACGTCACATTTCTTCAGAATAGCACAGAAAAACAAACCTCTGCTTTCATTTGCGGGTGTTCCTCCATGCTCTGGGCTGAATTTGCTGCTTCCCGAGGGAGGTACTTCTCTAAATAGTCAGGCAACTTGATGTCGTCAAAAGAGGGAAACGGAGGACCTGAATCACTGACCGCAGCCGCTGTAGGCTGCATTCGGTCCCCGCACGGCGCGGTGAAATTTTCGGCAAATGAACCGGTGGTGGTCGGAACGGGTGAGGTTGACTCTGACGAAGGGCTGAGCTGGGGCGACGCATCCCGAGAGTTGGTGCTTTCTGACAGAGCCTGAATTCCATTTCTTCTCCCCCTGGTGCTGGAACTCTTGAGGCTGCTGAGTACACAGCTTCCCTGCAAGCGAGACTTGACAATAACGTGGTCCTCTTTCTCCTCCTTGCTTTTTTCCTGCTCTTTCTTCGGGGTCTTGTCTTTTGCATGAGAAGAAGCTTCCAGACTACTGATCAAAAGACACCGATCAGTGATGCTCACCCTCGCTGGCTTAGCGCCACTTTTGGTTTCTGGGTTTTGAAGCTTAGCTAAAAGGCTCGGGCCTGTGTCAAAGGTCCGGTTTTTCTTCCTCAGGCCAAATTTAAACTCATCCGGGTCAAACGTCTTCTCAAAATGGTCTTCCTTGATGGCTGGCATGGCAAATGGGGGCTGGGGCGGCCTGAGCGGATTGTGTTTACGAGGCGGTAGAGAAAAGGGAGCGCACAGCTTCTGGATTTTTTCAATGAAGTTTTCATCGTCGAGTTCATCATTGTCCAGAAGGTTGCTCTCGCTGACGGAGGCACTCAGCTTGGGCCCTGGGAGTTTAAGTCTCTGCTTGGGAAAGTCCACATCGAGCCAACTCGATGGGGCGTCCTGTTGAAAGGAAGAATCGTCCCTGCTTAGTCCTCGCTGCGATTGCATCCTCTTCGGGGACGACGGCTGGACTGAGTCCGAGTTCAGCTTTTTAGACTCTGGGGAAGTTGATACTTTTGGAGTTGGACTGGGCTTATTTCCTGGTTCATCTTTGACTTGAAGTTGGGAAGAAAGATCACAGTTAACAGTCGTGGGATGCACGATAATCTCTGGTGGCTCAATCCCTTTCTGATTGGTCTTCCCTCGCAAAGCTTCTGCGGTGCTGGAAAGGCCGCCGTCGGATCTTTTGTCCGAACCCCTGAATGGAGGAAGACCACTTGTACTCACTGTATTATTCGCTTCCTCAGACTGAGGGCGACTCGGTTTTGTTGTCGAGATTTTAACTTCCACAGCTTCTGAGTGTGCTGCTAAGCGTTGAGTCTGACTGCCCCGAGGTTTCCCATCAGTGCTTTGAACAGAAATATTGGTCGACTCTTTAACAATCGCCGTCTTGCCAGTCTGTGCGCTTGTCGGCGCAGGGGGGTCATAAGAGACAATTGCAGGCACTCGCTCGGGCGTTGCGCCGACAAACTCGGCGCCAACGCCCTCATGTTTTTTTGAAGCCTTACTTTGAGACGCTTCAAGTTTTTCCACAGGTGCACAATCATCGGAAGAGCCTCGGGCACTTTTTATTTCGATTTTCTGTGTGAGGACGGTGATCTCAGCTATCTCTGGATTTGTAATAACCGTTTGGTTGGCAGTCGGTGTTATAGTCGGGAGGTTTGCGGCTTCTTCGTTGTTTTCCAACTCCGCTTTTTTAACATTTCCGCTGGGCCTTGTGTCCTCTTTTCTCCCCGTCTGATTTTTCTGATCATCCATCGCCTCGCTTTCCCCCGTCCCGGAATTTTCTTGTCTGGACTGTAAAATTGGGGTTGTCACATGAGTTTGCGTTTTGTGTGACGGGATAAGATTTTCTTCAGCCTGGCTGCTGTTGTCACCACGTGACCTTTCTAATTGATCAACATCTTTTATCTGACTCAGACTCGTTGGCTTTGCTTCCAAGTTTTGGTGTTCTGTGTCTTTTTCAACGTGCCGAATTGGTTTTAGTCGACTTGTCGGTGCAGGCCGCGGCGGTGGTTCCACATCGAATTTTGGACCTTCGGCAGGTGGGATCCGAACCACCGGGGCAGGCTCCCGTTCGGCTGACTGTGAGCGGGAGGACGATTTATCCCCTGCTGTAATCTTGATCTCCTGTTTGGGTGACGGAATTTCTCTCTCGGCCTTTGCCCCCTTTTGGGCTAAACGAACGGGAACCCTGTCAATAGGTTTCTTTGTTTTTCTGTTCGAAGCAGCGGTATCGAGTTCGTCTTTGTTGACAGCTGTCGGTTCAGGTAAAGCCTCCACTCTGTTGACCAATTTATCGATGACTTTAGCATCAGTCGACGCCGACTGTTGATCGGATTTGTCGGATTCTTTTACAAATATACCTTTATTGGAGAGGACTCCATCCACTTTATCAGGTTGCCGAAAAACGTCATCGTCAACCTTACTTTTGACCGAAGTGGCATCTTGCTGATTTTGATTTGGCTTGCTTTCCCGATCTTCGCTCACCGGACTGGTTGCCTCCCTGCTTTTTCTTCGCTTGGAACGAGACGCTGGTTTGCTAGTGGCCTTGGACCGTGCGCTTGTATTATTGGTCAGTTCTACGTGATCACCCGCGCCTTTCGTCGCAATACTTGAGTCTATACTGTTGGATTTCGTATCCTGATCTGCGGTCTTGGAGGACTGTGTGCCATGTTGTTCCCGTGGTATGGAACCTTTCGCGCTCGCAGCAGAGGTATCCTGTCCACCGGGTTTTAGTGTTATCCCTGTCATTGCTTTTGTATCCAGTTTACCCTGACTGTCGGGTTTGGATGACTTTGATGCAGTGGTTGCCGCAGATGTGGCTAACTTTTTTGCTGTCTTTTGAGGCAGCATTGATTTCGAGTGCTTTGTTGATTCCTCCGCAAAGTTCCTCGCTCTCTCTTTCACCGTCAGTGGAATCTCATTTTGTGGCGGCGCGGGGCTGGACGTAGCGTCGTCATATCGCTCAGCCGATTTCGATCTCTGTGTCGATGACAAAAATTCAGCTTTGAGCTTCGCGGTTTCTTTCCGAGCAGGAGAGACATCGGCGCTGCGAGGGGTTTGGAAAGTTCTTTTGAGGTCCGTCACAGCTCCCTGGCGCTCAAATATGTTGATCTTATCTGTAATTCGGCCAATAATTGGTTTGTCTTCGAGTTTCTTGTCCTGCTCCCTGCATATGATCAAAATTAGAATGATCAGAAAACATGCACATGGCTAAGTTTTGAAAAATTGAACATGTTCATTTTGACAAATGTTTCATCTATAATATTTATCGAATTGTGTTGTTTTATACAGGTCCCCCCACCCCCAAAAGTGATCTATAAATAAATTTTATAAAGGTGTGTTAAGCTTTTCAGCACAGTGTCATGTCAGGAAACTAGATGGGCAGGTTAAATTATCTCCACACCCGTTGCACTTTATTTAGCATGTATGCTACTTACACAATAAATGTAATCACGGTCAAAGTTTTTTGTTACGGAAAACTTGCACTTTAATTTGACATTCTTGACGGGTCACGATGAAATGAAAAAAAAAACTTACCTTGTATCAACTTCTGTTGCTTTATTTTTCTCTTGGTCCGGTGCCAATTCCAGCTCCACTTCTGCTATACTCTTCTCCGCGTTCAAAGGCACGTTTTTGGGGAAAAGCTTCACTTCTGTCCGAGAAACCTTGATACTTCTCCGTTTGGATTCCGGGGTCTCCGTCTTACGCACAACTTTGTAAAACCTGTCGTCGTCCTCCATGACTGCACCGCCATCAACAGCGGCGACTGATCCCGAGCCCAGGAATTTGTCCGCATACTTGGGACAGGAAGTCTCATTTTCCCCACCTCCAGGTGAGGCCGGCGAGGTGAGGCTGCGCTCGGAGGAGGAGTCAAAAGGCTGCACTTTGCCGTGACTCTGTGTACTTTCTCCTTGTGGGCTGGTCTTTGAGCTGTCAGATGAGGGGAATCCTTCCTGACCAGGTTGGACATCGGGAGACGTTTTTCCCTGAGGGCTGCATGCGTCATCTCCCTGAGAGGTCTTTCTCGATTTCTTTTTAGCGGAGTTTTTACGGCCCATTTTGTCAGCTTCTATTTGCTCTGCGTCGAGTTCAAGCTCCAACCGCCAGTCTTTGTGTAACTTCTGTGACACGCCCTCTTGTGGCACGACCACGGGCTTCAAATTTGCAAGCGTGCTCTCGTCCGCTCTTGAACTTAAGCCACGTGACGAATCAAAAGTAGGCGACTTTGGCGATTTCGACTTTGATAAGACGGGCAGCTTTTTCTCGATGGTGGTGAGGATCACTTCCTGCCCCGTCAAGGTGTCTTGCCCGCAGTGAGTCACGCTGGTCTCTTCCACGTACACGTGGAGTTTCCTTCCTGCCAGGGCCTGTGTTGTTTTCTGGGGCAAAGGCTGGGCGTTAACCCGGTCAGAGTTCCATACCGCACCCTGCTCCGAGGAGGAGGCGTTGGCGGAGAGATCCGTCAAATGACAGGCAAACCGTTCAGAATTCCCGCTCACCCAAGTACCATGACAGCCCTCCTTGGCCTGCCCTATTCGCTGCCTTTTGCTGAATAAAAGCTCCTCCTCTTTAGGAGGAGTCACTTTGCCGCTCGCAACAGAGTCGTCTCTGTGGGCAGACTGTATGGCGTCCGCTTCTTCAAAGCGGAAAATGTCTCTTGAGGGACCAAGTGGGGCGGGATTGGAGCGTCGTCCCTTCTCCTCCCACTTTCGTTTCTTTGCCTCGGCGTGTGTGTCTTCCTCACAAGACTCTCCCTCGGACTCGACCGCCCGATCGCAAGTGGGGGATGAATTTTCCGTCTGAGTTTTGGGACTCTTTCCCTTCCATGGCGAAAGCCAGTTCCCGATTCGGCCCAAGACCCCAGGACTCTGTTGCTCCTCTGAGTTCTCAGACTATGGCAAAGAAGACGAATAACTCAGTTAAATGCCATTCCAACACAATATTGTTAAAAAACAAAACAAAAACAACAGAATCATGCACTTTTTTGGGGGGGCGGGGGGTGAAAGAGCATATAGCGCATATCATGTGAATCGTCAAATTGAAAGCGGTGCAGATTTAGGAGCCTTTTTTTTTGTCTTGAGACCACTTTTTTATTAAAAAAAATTTTTTTTTAGTATGGCCATGCATCTCTCGGCACAGGAAGGACATGCAGGAGAGCATATAACCTGAAACCTTACCGTGGTAAATACCATATCATTCAGACTCTTTATGTAGGTTGTGAACATGTTTGGTTTACAACATACACTCCTACAGACCATAAAAAAACAAAGACATAACAAAGGAAGTGATAAAAGAGCAGAAATACTCCCGACCAGCACAATTTTGCCAGAGCAAAGCGACAGACCAATCGCTCGCTTTGTATCCAAGAGCAACTCACCCTTGATCAAACTTCAGTTGTAAACTTTTCCTTCCTCCTGCAACAGATGAGCAATGGCGGGCCGCGTTTGGCACACCGGCGCTTAACTGACTGACGCATTTTTAGTCCATTCGCTCAAGACCATCCGCAACTGTACGAGAACGCTCCGAGTGAGGCATGTGAGAAATGCACTGCTGCTGGACGTTCTGCCCCCCCCTTCTAGCCCATGCAGCTGTGTGGTTACGTGATGCCTTCAGTGCACCTTGTTCCAACAGCTTTTACATACCGAACCGGTCAGGTGGCAATTTTTATTAGTTTTTTTTTTTTGGATGCAATTAGTCAGTGAACTGTAGCTTTGGCTCATCATCAAGAATCAAGCAAGATATGTTTGCATGGAGGAACTGACGACACTCACTCACACATTCAATTTATATCGAGGTCCTAGTTGAGGTCAATGCATGTATTTTTGGGGGAGGGCTTGAAAATATATCTTTAAAAAATGTATTAATGGAAGCTATATTGAAACCTCTTTGTCACTGAATCTAATTATAACCACTATTTCAATTGGGATGAACCCTGTGGTGTGGTTTTGTTGGTTATTCCTGTTGCCCTCTCCAAGAAGTGTTTCCTCACCTTTGGCATGTCAAAATTGTATTGTGTTAATTACCAAGCGCACATATCGCGAGATTTTGATTTTCACTTGCGCTTGGATTGTTTATACAAACAAATAATGCCCAAATGTCTTGACTTCCGCAGCGGGGTCTCTCTTGTGCTATAAATGCGTTAGTAGTAGGACTGTGTGTTAAAACAGACCCCCCCCCCCCTCAGATTTCCCGACCCACGAGCATTTGAACGCAGCGCGAGGCTGAGCTCCTTTCCATGTTGAGGGGGGGGGGGGGTTGATGACGAATCGGTTCCAGCTTTTCTCCAATGTGCTTGCGCTTTTTTTTTTTAATTTGGCGGTTTGACTCAGTCTGCCTTTTTAGAGGGAAGCACAATTTTAACCCTTTAACCACCGACTGCATTCGTCACGAAGACAAAGAAGTTTTCAGCTTCGCGCGTTGGTTTTAATAGTTTTTTTTCTTCACGAGTTTGATACTTTTGCCTCCCGGCCGGTGTCTGTTACTTATTATTGCACGCCGAGTCGCGTTTACAGTTGAAACATTGCACAGCTCAGCTTTGGCGACAACTGTAAATCAACCGCGATAAGGTTTGCTATTCATGTTGTAAAAAAAAAGTTGATCCTTAACCTGGATGACTGCGTGCAAATAAAACAAATCGCACTTGTGCAAACGCGCCAAATCGATTTATTTCGAAACTAGTCAGTTCGACGGTCTCTTACCATGATCACACTGGTCTCCGGTAAGTCCCCCTCATGGACTGAACTCGTCCCTCCCTCTGGTGCCCGATGAATATTTAAGGGCGCCTCGCACAACGAACCCTCTTCGGCCGCCAGTCGCTATTATGTGTCATTTGGGGTTGGATTTATCTTTTGAGAGGAGTGTTAACTCGTCTTCCGCGGTTAATAAGGGAACGCGGTTGCCGATGGAATCTGGCCGGCCCAGCTCTCACTCACCCCGAGGCGTCTTTTCACGGAGCGCGCGCGCGCACACACACAAACACACACACGTACGCACAAGATTTGTTGTGCCACTATAAAGAGACGTGCGGACAGACAGTTGCTTCTTGGCTTGATTTTATATCTATAACTATGTCGATATCACTCCTGATGACCGAAGACGAGAGAAATACAGTCTTGATGTCGTTGGGGGGGGGGGGGGGGGGGGGGGGTGAAACTATAACGTATGGCTCCCCCTGCAGGAATGAACATCAAGACTGGTGAATTTGATTTGAATCGTCTTGAAACTTTTAAATGCACATCTCCAGCTGTTCTCTTGCACTACGTTTTGCACAACTTGCGTTTTCGAGCAAGGAGCTGTTGGGAACAGCATGTTGTGCAAAAAAAAAAAAGACTGACACTCAACGGTGAGAAGGGAAAGTAAGTTTGCCGATAACGTTACAGTGCAACCTGAAATGGTACCTGGATTTGGGGTAGTGTAGTTACGCTTAGTTGCAAACTTCTACAGAGGGGTGTTTGTAAAATGTTGCCAAAATCTTAAAGTTACCTGAAGTCACCACAAATGCAGTCTGTTTTCAGAATAAATGACCAGATTTAACGAATTTTATGATTTGTCCACATAGATCAGCAGTTCGGACCCCCCCCCCCCCCCCCTCCCCCCCATCGTGTATAAAATTTGGGAAAAATGATCATGCAACAATGACCAAAAAAAGAAAATTCCTACGTTTCTCTGAGGTTTTGTTTTTCGAATTGCACTGCGGGTCGAATCGAGTGCCCTCATCGGCCCTTATATGGCCCACGGGCTGCAAGTTCCCCACCCCTGCTTCAGAAGCATGCATAGCGTGTTTCTCAGGTTTGTCCCACATGACTTATTCATGTCCAACTGACACCTGACTCCCTCATCCACCTAATTAAACATTTAAATGCTTCTCATTTGCACTCAAGTTTGTTTATTTGTTTAATAATGTTCTTGTGAAATGCTTGAAAAGCAGGAAATGGAATGAATGATACCAACCAATTTTAATTTGCTAAGCGCGACGACATCAGGGTTTTGACGAGAGGCTAATTTGTCATGAGCGGGGGCGTGGGGGGGATGTGTGTGTTTTTAGCTAGAGCTCAGGAAAAAGTAATAGAAATGAAAGCATACTGATCTATTTTTCCAGAATCAATGTACCGATAATACACAAACGTCAACACTGAACCTTTAGGGCATTGAAAGTTTTTTTTTTTTTTCCTTTTTCATACCTCCCCGTGTGACACATCTATCCAATAATAGTCTTTTGTCACACTGTGGCCACTGCGCCGTGCGCTGCTGTGTTGTTGAGTCAGACATCCTTTTGTGATCTATCGGAGCTCTCAGCAGATTTCAGACCTTTGCCAAGGCCAAACAATCAGTTTCACTTGGCTGGCTTTTTTTTTTCTATTAACATGTTTTCTCATATCCATTGAGTTTATATTTCAATTAAAAGGACATTTTTCCTTGCAAAGAGTTGGAAAACCAGTCCAGGTGTTTACGTTTAATCAACAAGGCACACCACCAAAAAAGCTCATGGCACCCCACCAAACAAAAAATATCACCCAAAGAAATATGTCCGCTATTGGAAATATTGATAATTCCATCTCAGTTTACCCACAAACACAACACGGGTGAATTCTTCTGACATTTCAAGGGAAGGGCATTTAATTGTTCTGCCTGTCAAAGTTTTGTTGTTCCGTCGGCGGATAATTTGACTCGGGGTATTCATGCCGCGTGGAGTCCTCGACACCTCCGACGCACTTCGAAGTCGACAAAATGGAGTCACGGGTACATCCCCATTATTTTCTGCAAGTATAACTTTGGTCTGTAAAACAGAGATGACGTTAGCTAATATTAGCGAACGCTAATGATTGAGTTAAAATGACGTAGTGCGTTGCTCATTGAATTCATTTTCTTCCTTATTTAACCCTTTCATGCAACCTTGTAACCTGGTAACCAGATAAGCTGGTCCACTGTAGTCACCACTGTCCCTGAAAGAGTTGAAAACTGTTCTTGTAGTATAAACGACTTTGCTACCTGCTAGCATAAACGTAAAGAGCCTTGAATCTTTTATCTGTTGGTTCATCTGATTTCCGAGCTTGCGTGACATCCCAAATAGTTCCAGGCAAGAGGAAGCAAACATTCCAAACATTTTTGCCGCTCTCTTTCTAGTTCGAATGTTGGACGCTGTCACCGCGGAGATCACATGTTCCGATCCGGTGTGATTGGCGGCCCGCACAGCGGGTCATCTTCTCCCAATGAGGAAGCGTGCTCACAAGTGACGAAGTTTGGGATATTGAAGTGGGACAAGAAATCACAGTCCGTATCTGTCCTCGTCTCATCTGCGAGGAGTCCGTCGAAAGGTAAGACGACCCTCGTATCTTCATCCTCCTGTTCGGTCACCGCGGGGCCGGTACCTACTGACTGGTTGAAGGTCCCCTGCGGTCCATTCTGCTTTGTTCCCGGGTTTTGCCACCGCTTACCCTCGTCCCCCTTACCGATATAGAAATTAAAATACGAGCGGGATTCAGCCAGGAAGGCACGAGAAACGACATTGTTTTCGTCAGAGTCGTCGTCTTTCTGACAGATGATGTTCACAAGACCGTTTCCTGGACCGGGCAGGTTCTCGTTGTCTAAATTTCTGACAAGAAAAAAAAACAAAAGCGACACAGTCAAACACTGTTTTCGATATAGGGTCATGGGTGAGCTGGAGTCGAGCTGAGATTACTTTGGGCGAGTGGCAAGGTGCGCCTTGGACTGGTCGTTGGCCAAAATGACAGCAAAAATAATCAACCCACAACATTAAGTGAGGAGCATTAAAAAAAAACTGCCTTTAACAGGGCTCAATTCGTTTTCAGTCTGTTTATTAATTTATATTTTAAAAAAATCTTTAGAATTGCATTTAAAAACGCAAATGGATGAGAGATGATCTTTTCGTGTGTGAGGGCAATTGCGCAATACTCACTCTTGCTGCGGCGCCCCCGTCTTTGTGAGCATCGTGAGCACAAAAAACATGAAAATGACGAACACCGCGAGTCCGACCCAGAAGCCGATGACGATGGAGTCTGCAATGAGAGGGAACCAAAAAAATAAAAAAAACAAGATAGAATTTAACCATAATCTTGAATTTTTGAACGTTTGTCCAATTGACGTCGCAACGTGCGTAAAACCAACTGTAATCATCATCATCATCATCATCAGCCGGGCGACTGACTTACGACTATCGACGGGGGGGGGGGAGAAAAAAAAGCATCGATTTCACATGCCAGGCTTACATCTGTGTGCTTTGAGTCCCTCAAATGACACGGGCTCGTCATCGTAGTATTCATATTGCCACACGTAGTCTCCGCGCCGCGCGCTGCTTTGGCTCCGGTTGTGCGAGCTCATGTCATCCAGCCTTCAACTTGTCCGTTCAACAAGCTCGACGGACGCGAAAGGCAAAAACAAACCCGAAGTTAACTTCCAGGTTTGGAATCCTCCACCGTGATGATAGTTTGAGCTGCTCTGGGTTTATGTTTCCAAATCCATCCATCGATCCTTAATCACGCATTATGGGTTACTTTCGTGCAACGGCTCAAATGTGAGCGGATTATGTCACAAGGCAATTAAACAGACACGTCATTTGGGACTGAGACTAAAAGATCGAGTCGGGGATGTCACTCGGCTGAATCCCAAAGACCGAAATGAGCTGAGCGCTGTACAGTTTGCACGGTTAGTACTTAAAGTGCACATTCAGTGATGGTCAGAAACCGCACAATCGCGCTCTCTAGTGGCATTAAGCAGGAACCGCCTCATCCTGAAACAAATGTGACTTTTACCAAGCGATCATCTTCACGCTCTCTTTATAAAACTAGCCAATTACAGGTGTGGGGCAGTAGTCACATTTCAAATAATAACCACCGGAATCATATGACGTAATTTCTCCTTGCATTTGATTAATATCATATTTCAGATGGATGACTAGTTCTGAACAGAGGTCAAAGAATAATGCTGACACACACAAAAATGCTTACTTATTACTGACAAGTTGTCAGTAATGTAAATGTGACATTTCCCTGTGTGATATATCCCTCCGATAAAAGAAGATTCAATATGTATGTCAATAAAAAAAAAGATTCAATTCAATGCCACTCGCGTCTCTTAAAATGGAAAAAAAGATTTTCCGGTTCAAACCAATTTTTGTTACGTCCCGAATATTTACTGAAATAAAAATGAAAAATGAAAAGTTGAAAATGTGACTTACACCCAATCGGTTGTTTGAGTGTCAAGTCTCAGACTAACCGTAAAAATACCATTTTTCTTTTTTATTTTTTATACAGCAAAAATGAAAATGGTCCTCTTGTAGTGTGATTAGTTGCTGTCGCAGTTTCTTTTTTTTCACCCTCTTTGTGTAAATTACCTTTTGGCATTTGGCTAACTCATTCAGTATCCTCAAAATGTGAACCTGGAGTCTGCAGTTTCATTCGTAAAGTGTGAGATGATGAAAGAGTTGACATATCGCTTCACCCACGGTACTCAAAATTGAGTTACATCGTGTATTTTTATTGGGCATCTTCCGATGCCTGCAAATGGCTTTGCATCCGGACTGCTGGTTTCCAAGGTAATAGTCAGGACTTCAATTAAAAAGAGGATGCGATGCATCCCGACTGGCAAGCTCTTGAGTGCTGGAGCATATTACCCACCCCCCTGACCCCCCAATCATCTCTACAAGGGATGCATCAGAACAACGTGACCTGATTGCATGTTTGGGTTAATGTTAATCAATTGTCTCCGCTCCCCTCCCCGTTAGACTTAATTGCTTTGTCATATTCAGCGTGCGTCTCGGAGAGCCCGCTGAAGACGACTGACCTCACAAACTGCCCCCGAAATAAAATCCCCGCTTTGTCGAACAGTTGAGAATGAATTTTGTGTCACTTGTCCAACTTGTTTCGCCATTTGTGTGTTGTTAACAAAATGGCATTTCTTCTACATTTCTACATCTGCTCTTGTTTACATATGCCCCCCCTCCCCCCACCCCCGCCCCCTTCCCCATTAGCCTGCAAACTTTGTTTTGTGTACACAAGGCCGACACACGCCGTCACCCCCTGCACTTCTTCCATCATTCAAACAGCGGGTACTGACAGGAGGACATGTCTTTACACAAACACCCAAATGGCTCTAGCTATATATTTATAGCTAGCTAGCTCATAGCGTAACTAGCTAGCTTGTAGCATAAATAGCTAGCTCGTAGCTTAACAGGCTGGCTATCTAGCTATCCAGCTGTCAAACCACAACCTTATATTTCTATATACATATACACACACTGACAACGTATGTCCCCCCCCCCCCCCCACTGAAAACACTGTTATTAGTAGGTTTTTTTCCTCCTTCTTTTACTCTAAAATCCCTGTGTGAAGTAATACGCGTCTCTCAAACAATGAAGTTCAATGTTTGCATCGACCATTCAGCATATATCACAGTACATCTTTGCTGACATGGGGCTTTCACAGCGGCTGGAACCAAGTGCTTTACTGAATAATTAACATAAAATAACAAAATACGGTAATTTAACCTAAGGCATGGACAGTCATACAATCTCCTCTCTCTCATATATATAATGTAGAGAAAGAAAAAAAAAACGAACATTCATTTGATCCCGGTTTTAGATGCTTCAATTTTGCAACTACTAACTCTAAATGAAGTCACACACACACACACACACGCGCGTACGTTTATTTACCCATCAATCAACCAGAATGCCAGCATGTGGCTTTGCATTGCCCCCTACTGACGCGCACTGGGAGAGAACAACAGTCTTCAACCCCAAATGGAACTAATTAAATCAGCCAATTAGTTTGTTTTTATTTGTCAAACAGCTTTGCATCTATCCTAAACGTCATTATGGACTAATGAGGTATGTGTGTGTGTGTGTGTGTGTGTGTGTGTGTGTTCGCAAGTTTGCATGGTTTGGGTTTCAATGCATATGACTTCAATCCTTAAGCAATATTTATGACCAGTTAAGGAACTCATCCCCGTTTCTTCACACGACTGTAATTCGTCTTTTTTTTCCTGAAATGCTGACGCGTGTCTACCCCCCTCCTTGCCCTCTCATCACCCACGCGGCGTGACGTTGTCAAGAGCGGCACGTGTGTCTTCGCACCTTCCACCCAAATGGTTTTGACTCACATAACCTGAGCTTTGAACGCTTACAAAAAAAGAAAATGTAAAAAATGAGCCGATCTATCCAAGTGCGTCTTTAACTAAATTGTGAAGCGTCATAGTTTTGGGTTTGAGATGTGGTTGCGGTTTCGTTCTCATTTTTCTTTTCTCGCAGTTACAGCGGGGAAATAAATTCGATCTCCGTGTTCATCGATCGAACACGCAAATCAATGCGACCTCTCGAGAGCTTGGGGGGGGGGGGGGGGGTTCTTTGCAATGACGTGAGATGTTATCGAAAACGACGTTCAAAAAAAATCCCCAAAAGTAAGGCAAGTTTGGCCCCATATGTTCGGAGTTTGCTCATGTGTGACTTCACACCCCCGCGCAGTGGCGCATGGAAACACTTGGCGACGCGTCAAAAGTCCAATTTGGCGCAGCCCCTGTTAAATAGCCGCGTCCGCCGAGTCACGACCCACATTTGCGATCTCTTGAGGGAGGGGTGGGGGGAGAGACTCAACAAGACTCGACTCGGCTCGGATCGTATCGCCAGCGTCATTTTCGCTCTCCTTTAGCAAACATGAACGCACGCGGTGGATTTAATGTTTCGGACGCCAACCAGCCGTCCGACATGTGGAGACCGTGGATTCGAAACGACACGACGGCTTCCCTACTTGTGGTAAATTTTGACTTGACTGCGCGATAAACACGCGTGGAATGTATTCTGCATGGAGCCTAACGAAAGATGTTGAAACTTTTCAGGCTCCTTTCGATCCTGCTGCAACGCAACCCAAACCGGCTCTTTTCGTTCACCCCGTCAAGTAAAATTCTTTTTATTTTATGATCCAGCAGGAATTACTGTACTTATTTTTTTAACTCCCCCCCACAGATGCTTATTATTATTTTTTTGTATTCCCTTTTTTTTTTTTTTTTTTAAAGGTTGTACTGGCCCAAAACCAAATGCTTTGACTATCTGTACCGGGAAGCCGAGATGCTCCTTCGGAACTACCCGGTCCAAGCCACCATCTGCCCCTGTGAAGACTCTTCGTCCACTGAGGAGGACACGGAGGAAGATGAGGATGATGACGATGATGAGGATGATGACGATAGTGAAGATGAAGAGGAGGAAGTGACAGAGATGGCCAAAGACCTCCAGTAAAGTTTCCAGTTATGTGCATAATGGTTTAATATATTTCCTATTCCTATTTATTGCTGTAAATAATTGTAAATAGATCATCTGTCATTTTTTTATACCACACACACCCCAAAAAAATGTCTAAATTATTTTGTCAACTACCTCTTTTTTTTTTTTGTATTTTGTGCACCCTGCAATAAAATACTTTCAATGAACCACAATTTCTTGTCTGTGTTCCGAATAGAGTTTTTGAGTGAACGAAGTGGATTTTTTTTTTTGGGCGATTTAGCACGTTTGCTGCATCGTATTGTCATCAAGCAGATGCGTTTCTTTCCCTGTAACGGCACACGCTCGGCTCCTTTTCCCACTGATAGAGTGCAAGGTCGTAAACGTAGCCACTTCCTCTGCTCGGTCGCCTGAGGTGTGCGCGGTGCGTGACAAAATGGAGGTGTCAGCCTTTAAGAGAAACCAAACATGTGGACTGGCGTCCAATGATGCTGCCTTTTTTTTTCCTCTCTCAGATGTTTTGCAATATAAATATACATTGACATGCTTCCATTCATAACCAAGACGCACCAGCTATCAAAGAAAGGGTGTGTGTGCAAAATAACTTCACTTGTTGAGATATGTTGGATTGAAAGAGCTTTTATTTCATTCAGTTTTAGTTAAGTTCGAATCAGGACTTGGTTTAAAAGTCGATACAAGTCAGGGTAAGTATTTTGTCCCAGATTCGGTCAAAACTCAGCTTTCAGACTCGTCAGGCCGCCGCAAGTCAATTTCTCCATTTTGTATCAAGCAAGAATGATCCCAAACCGCTCCTTCCAGCGTAGGAGGCAGCGGATTCAACCGCTTTCCTGGCAAGTCTTTTTACGAGCCGCCAGAAGAATTTGACATAACTTTACGCCTTCAGTTATGCTCCGTTTTTTTTTTCAGGCAAACAGAAAAAGCAAATGACAGCTAACAATTAGCAAATCTCCCTCTTAGTATGATAACTATTTTGATTTACTGTATGTCGAAGTAGAAAGTCAATTTGAATTCATTTGTATTTTGAACATTTTCTTTAAAATCAAACAGTTTTATCGCTTGCGGCCCTGACCCACCTCAATAACGTGACCTTTTGACTTTTTGTTTTTCCTCTCGGAGCCCTCTAAAATTTATATATTTGCGTATCCCCCGCGGTAAACTTTCAATAGCGCAAATTACATCCCGAGTGTTACAATTTGAATGCTCCAATGAAGCTCAGTTGCGCGCTAATGACCCCGAACTCTTGTCGGCATTCTCAGGCGTGCCGTGGGAACTCTTGAGATCAACTGGACGCGTTTTGTTGGGTGCAAAGTCTCCACACCTTGCCGGGCGAGACCGAACGCATCGTTGCCACTGAACTCATGACCTCCCACGATTGCAATGAGAGAATTATTATCACGTAAATGACTTAACTATACTCATGCCCCCTCAAACTAAAAGGTGCAAATGAAGAAAAAAAAAAAGGAGGGGAGGATTTAGGGGGTTTGTGGCGCAACATTCGTAAATTGAATGCGATGATGCTCTGATAACCTCTTCAACTCAAGGCTCGCCTGCCTGGAACTTTCCCAGGCTTGGGTGTCAGACTTAATGCTATCAGCGGTGTCACCTACTTGGGTGTGAAATGCACTCACCTCCGCAGTTAAATATAAAACCAACCACTGATGCCCTGGCTGATGAACTTTAGCCCTTTAATGCACAAATACTGACACTGGTTAAAAAAAAAAAAAGTTGGGTGTACTCAAAATTTCATTTAACTCACAACTAGCTTGCCTCGGTGCGCTAACATTGTTGCCATACACCTCAACAATTTATATATTTTTTTCCCCCACCGTGACTTTGGGACCCTGAGTGAACTTTGCACCGTGCTAACCCTTGCGGCACATGCTACCCTTTTTCTCATGGGTGGGGTGTAAATTAGGAAGGTGCGAGTTAGACTCACCTTTAAGGGGGCGCAGACAACCCCCTCCGCCCTCCCCGAGCCCTTGTTTGACCTCTGGGGACTTATGCATGTGAGCCACAAATACCATGCCTCGAATTAAACCTCCTACTTCTATTTACTAGTATGTATACAGTCATACAGCCCGGAGGAAAAATTTACTACTCACAGCTTTCATGCACCAATAATGATGACAACCTGCAATCTGATAACCCGATAGGCTGTCCGCTGTAGTAACCGAGTCCCTTACTCTCCGCACATCTTGGTGAACCAAACGCATCCAACTTAGTTTTATTCTCGTAAACGTCAAGTGCACTTATGACTGGGAGAATCCTCTCCGCGCGATACTGCTCCGGTAAACTCTGTGACCTCGCTTAGCAGTGTGAGCAGTGACACTCACAGAGGTGACAAAGTGTGACCCAGAGGAGTCCAAGACTGAAGATGCTTCTCACAGTCACACCTTTGGTCGTCTGCCGGAGGTCGGGGCAGCGCACTCCGCTTTGGAATGTTTGTGCGCCCCCCATGATTGCACAAATGCACGAAGCCTGTACGTCACCAATTGTCATTCATCCATTTTTTTTTTTATAGTGTTCCGGGTGGGCCGTAGTCTGTTCCGGTTGACTTTGGGTGAAAGGCAGACTCTTCTAGTGATGTACGAATGTAAGCACGTCTGCCGCACACTTCTCCTATTGGGAAATACTGTGTTAAATCCGTATGTAGCATTTCATACTGTGCTAGTTTTGATGTTTAAAATTTTAAATTTTAAAATGAACCCATAAACTGCCTAATATCAAAGTGGCCCTAAGACCCGGGGGAATTGTTCTTTTCCATACCGGAGGATTAAAATGTATCTTTTTAGATGACTTTGACAAAATACATAAAAACTTTTGAGTCGCGAAGTGCATATTTGATCATGAGCTGAAGCAACGAAATGTTTTTGAGTGTGGACATGGGTGATGTAATATTACAGTTTTTCCACTTGGAGGCAGTATTGCACTTTTACACTTACCTGAGGTGTTTTTTTATTTTTTTTTTGGGGGGGGGGGGACTTAACCGTTAACTAACAGAACAAATCTTTTGAAAATAGATTCCAAAGTGGAAAGCAAATACAAGATATTTGCTTGGAATAGAGGAGGGGTAAAAAAAAAACGCTTATAATTACCAACAACCAAATTATCCTTTCGCAGTGCATGGATGTTTCGTGGCATCCATCCTTCTTGCCTGAGCACAATTAAACGATACAAATAGGACTTTGTCAAAGAGACATAGCCTCCATTTAAAGACTTAGTCTCTTTGAGATACGTCGACTGGAGATAATTACAATTTCAGCAACATTTGCCAGGTGATTACCTCATAATCCCCAATTTCATTTGAGAAGTCACGCATTGATTCGACTGCGAGTTGGAGCTAATGGAGTAGCTAGCGCGCGCCGCCACAGTGATTTGTATGCCGGGGCGAAAGGACAACGACAGATTGAAGGCAGAAAAACAGACGCTCGCCATTGCCTTCCACTCAGCAAAACAAAAAACAAAAAGAACGAGCTTTCATCAAAGCAGCCCGAGCCCAAATAGTAAATCGCGCTGATACAATGACCCGTGCTGACAGTTCAAATAGTCTCTTCCATAAAAAGCTGGTCTTTTTTGTTGTTGTTGCTTTTTTAAATAGTGGCTCCTTTTGCAAGGTAGGGGTGGCTGGAATGATAGAAACAGTGGATGAAGACAGAAGGGGAAAGGGAGAGACGAGCCCTGCTTTGTATTCACCTGCGTCTCTGGATCAATAAAAGATAATTTGGGCTGATTCCTCCCCGTAGGCCTCTTAGCAGACGGGAGGGGAGAGGGGTCAGCCGCTACTGAGCTGCCAGGAGCTGGAATAACTTAGAAACACACTGCAAATTACTGGCCCTTGTTTGACTATCTCTCATTCGGCTTTTTTCGCTTTGCCGAGAGAAGCCACATGAGGCGAAGTCCTCGCCCTAATGGGAGTGAAGGAAAAGAAGGCAATTCCGCCCTATGGGCAAGAATACAGTATACTGTCACTCCCTGATTTAAAAAAAAAATGAAAATAAAAAATAATCCAACCTATATGGTTGATGCCTCCAAATGCTATTTTTACCCCGGAAACAATCAAACTCGAAATATTTTCCATTGTCTGCTACATGTCAGTGATATTGTAGGATTTCATACTTAATGAAATGCCATGTTTTGAGGTGACATGACATTATTTGATGTGCTGTAACAAGAAATAAATCAAAACGAATAAACTGTGAAATCACTTACAATCAATTAAAAATTAAAAATTGGTAACCCTACAAAAACGTAAACTCAAGAAAAGTTGATCGAACCAAAACTATTTATTGACGAAAAGTAGGCGCAAAGGCAACAAAGTACAAATCATGGCACTGGACAACAAGCCACGAATAATGCGAAGAAAGCAAACGTTTGCATAAAGCAAGAACCCCCCCCCCCCCCCCCCCCCCCAAACGCCAAATAGCTTGTAACAAAAGTACAAGAAAGACCAAACCATGTCAAGAACAAACCATGCGTACACTTCAACACACCGAGAACTACTTAGTTGAATAATGAAGAACATAAGCAAAGGGTGGATATTCCGTCATAGTGTCAGCAAATGCACAGGAAGAGGCCATAGCGTAACACCTCATCAGATTGGTTATGATTAGTTTTTATTGGGAGTTGATCCTTAGGTGCTCACTGAACTGAGGTTACGCAACATATACCAAAGTCTTGAATGAAATCCGAAGTTTTGGGCGCTTTCAGAGGTATTATTTTCCCCTCCTCCCCCCGGGTATTTTCCCGTAACACCATTTTCTCCCCACTTTGGAGCTTGCCGAGGCTACCCAAAAACAATTCAAAGACTGCCACTAATCCCCACAAGGATGACCGCGTGTTCCGAGATGTTTGGATTCACAGGTCAAGGCCTCGTAAATTACCAAAGAATCAGGTTGAAGGTGGGGAAATGACACAAGTACTTGCCACGCTGAAAACACATCCAGTAGTCCCACCCGAGGTGCGATTTCCTTCTTTTAGCCTTCAAGCTCATTTCTTCCCACCCGAAATCTGCCGCGATTAGTCGAAAACCGGTAACTGCTTCTGTCCCTTTGGACTCCTTTCACATTCCTTCATCAAAAACCTTTGTGTTTTGTCAGTGGGGGGATGGCGGAGGGTTTGTGGCGTTTAGGCTTATAGGCATGGAGGTTGCCGTCCATCACCGAGGGTCACCAGTCTGAGAGGAATGCGCCATGTCAGGAGATGTCAGGGGTGCGAAGGAGGTCCCCGGGGAGACCCGAAAACCCCACATTCAAAGTACCCAGGTGGAGTTCGTATCGCCGGTGTGCACATGCTCGCTATTTGATTAGTGGGGGGCACAGGTGGGACCTTGTATGTTACCGGACCCCTTGAAAGTAAACCTTTCCTTTTGTTTTTATTAATCGAGATGAGTTTTTCTTCGGAATTTTGTTTGAATGCTATCACTGGGCCTAAACGCGAAGGAAATAAATCCATTGAGGATACATTGCTGGTTAATACGCCACAGTGAATCCCAGTTTCCCTCGTGGCAGCATTTCAGCAAATAGTTTCCCCAAAAAGTCTTTAGGACGTTAAATGCTACCCCCACTTGAATTTTACTATCAAAATAAACATCAAACAAAGAGATTATTTTTAAATTACATACTTAAAACAACCAAACAATCATTGCCTTCAGTACAGTCCGCCAGCTTAATGCTAACATCTCATGAAAAATGAAATTAGCATGCTAACAGTTAGCAATGAGAGTCAAGCTTTTAGAACCTTTGATGCACTGGATGGCTGAAGATAAACGGTAGACGGAAAAAATTCACAGGCATGTCGCCTTTCTCTACAAAACAAGGAAGAATATCACGGCAAACGGTAACATTTGTCTAAGAATTCACGCATTTTGTTTGACGTATTAAAAAACCCCACCATGGATTAGCCAGGCCACCTCTCATGCTTTTGATAGCACTAGCGCTGTTGCTAATGATCCTGTCCGCAGTTCTGTTTTTGCCACATATTAAATCCATTTATTTTTTTATTTTTTTTAAATAAGTAAGGAAGACTTTGAACAAGTTAGTACCTACTGTGCCGATGTCCAATTGAAGAACATGGAAAACCGTGTGTATGATTTACACTTCATCTTCGTACCAGCATGTCTTTTCTGCAGTGGCCACCAAACGCAAATTGCATCTATCTCCCGAGTAAATCAACAGTAACATACACAGGCGGTTCGAAAAGTCCCTTTTCAATTAGCTCTTTGATGGAAAAAATAACCACGCGATAAAGAATCATCTCAGAAATCTGATTAATGCTTCAGCTATTATATTTCAGCCTCCGTCATTGTTTCTGGTAGGAGTGCGTATTAATTTTCCGACGCGGGGGGGGGGGTGCTGTTTGAGTTTGACTTACCCGATGAGTCATTTCCATTCTAGTAGGCCGATCTAATCACCATATCATATTAGCATTCACATGAAAACACTAATTACAAAGACAGGGTGAACCTGATTTATGCTAATGGAACGTGAATATGTGACAGATAAATTCATCTGGGGTATCGGACCCTATGACGGCGTTAACCGTGATTACCATGCGATTAGCATAGCATGGGTTAGCTCGGCCGAAGCAAACGTCGACTCTCCGGCGGCGAACGTTAGCGGCGACTCTTCACTTGAAAGTGATGTTCATCATTGCAAAAATGACCTTTCATTTAACTTATTCCAAACAAAAAATAATGATGCGGCCTTTCAGCACAGAATGGACTGCAAAACATTTTATTTACTTAAATTCTACTCTCTCATAGTCTACTTCTGTCTCATGCACTGATTCACTAGCTAGCAGCCAATCAGACCGGGCGTCCGACATGCTGGCATTTTCACGCCTTCATAATTGACGTGACAAGCTGAGATTCACAGACGAGGTGGGCGGGACGTCTTCGTTGGGGGGGGGGGGAAATCTACTTTGACAAATATATTCGGCGATTGCAGTAAATGTTTGGATTCTGTTCCATAGCTTGACGTCTTGTTCTTCTTCTTCAGATAGCAAACTATTTGGGAATGTTGAGAGAACGAACAGCACCTCTGCTGGACGAAGTCAAGTACTGCGCTCCATTTCACTCAATACATTCCACATAATTTTTTTTCGAACGTTTAATTTGTTGATGATAACGGGCATCCCCATTTCAGATTCAATGCATCACAATGATTTCCGTAAATTCTTTTTAAATATGTGTAAGAATGTCGCAATTGTGGACCCCCTTCTTTCCATGAGTTTCTTCTGTTCCGTCGAAATACTTCTTACGCACCCATGCAGATGCGTTGGTGCAGCGCAACTTTTTCCGGGGATCGCCGTGGCACCAACCCCACCCCCCCCTCACCGCATCCTCACCCCCACCCCGCCGCTGCCGCTTTTCGGCGCCATCTGTTCGAAACACCGAGACCACCTCTGCGGGGCTGTTGCCAACAAGAGGATGCGTTTGTTTTGGGAGACACGACAGCACAAAGAGATGGGGCCCGTCTCTCTCTATCCCTACTTTGATCCCTCCATTGAAAGGACCCGGGCGTCTCGCTTCTCTTGGTAAAGCCCACTCTCGCCCAATACGCGATACCCCCCCCCCCTCCCATTCCCCCAGCTAGCCCGTGGCTGGTGGCTGACTTTGGTCAAGCGCGCACATGGCACTCTAGCAGAATGAGCCCATTGACGAGTCAACAGATTGCCTTTGAGTGTACCTGATGGTGATCCACCCCTACTTCTTCCCCTCGGCTCATCCCCTTCTCGTCCTCTCGCAAGCATCCAAAGACAATCCTCCCCGTGTGTCTGTCATTCTCATACAAATTGCGAGTGGGTAGTGGATTTAGGAGAGTGGCAGAAGCCATTGTTTGCCAATCTATATCAAAAGGGGAGCGGCAATGTGGAGTGCGGTCCTTTTCTTCGTCGGGATTAGGGTCGGTTTTTTTGCTCAGCGTGCGGCTTTCTTCGGGGGGGGGGGGATGCGTTTAAATCCGTGTAACTTTTTTTTTAAACCCTTTCAAAAAAAAGTGATTCATTTTTTTTTCAATCTGACACAACAAAAACGCTTCAGTTCTCTTATTTGAATTGTAGATGAACCCTTTCATGCACTTTGTAACCTGATAAGGTGTCCACATTAGTCGCCGCTGTCCCTGACAGGGTTGAGATCTAAAATAAACCGGATTGAATTTGATTTGAATACTTAATTGGTCGTGTTTGTGTGATCTCGACGTTTCATAACACACATAAGTAAAGATATGTAAGCTCGTTAGCCGCCACATTCAGTGGGGAGCCTGACCTCGATCCATCAAATGATCCGTCGTCCATCTTCTATCGAGGACAAACGTGTTTGCAGCGCTATTGGGGGCCACGGGAGATATTTTTGTTCTGTTTGTCAGACGGATGGCATTGTTTTCAATTGATTCTTGTCCTCGCTGAACAGACGAGGAGACGTGCGATTTTTGTTCTTCTTTTATCCAAGCTTAAAACAGTATCGGCACTTCTCCGTTTCACAGTTAGATTTTTTTTGTTTGTTTTTTTGCGGAGAGACTTGCAACAGGTCTGTTTTTTTGGTCAAAGAGTTCCACGCTCTACTTTCACTACCTTCCAGATTTTTGTATACCGACTTGTATGTCACGAACTACCGTACCGTGAGCTACACAGTTCTTGGCTGCGTATTATTCAAAGCAACATATCGTTCCTCGCCGCCAGCCCAACTCTTCTGTCAGTTTGAATCTTTTAAGACAAGCAGCGATTTGGCTCACCGCTTTGCTCTTCCACAACCATCTTATTATTTATTCTTTTTTTTTACTTCTCAGATTTGCTGCTCCGCGGAACGCTATATCGCCCGGTGACCGCAAGCAGACGGACAAGTCGAAAGTCCTCTCGAAAATTGGCCGCCGAGACGACCAAAAGCAATCGGTCGGCGCAACGCCCACAACCCATCACCAAAACAACACGATCATCGGTACGTTTTTTTTTTTTTCATTCTCATTTTCATTTTTTAATTACCAAAGTGGAAATATCAAATGCCCACACGTATGCGTTTGTCGGGAGAGGCGGACGTGCGACATGCGTTGGCCCACCACCGGGATGACAAAAAGTAAGTCGAAAAGCACATACCTTGCGCGGGCATGAGTGTGACATGGCGTCATCTGCCTTCAAATAGGCCTTCTCAGGTGTTCGCGCTGATGTCTGTTTGCTGTCGGGAATCAGTGTCTGGCCCTGACCCTGCTAGCCCCAGCTACGCTCCCCCCCCCCCCCCCCCCCCCACCACACACACTCCCACCCCCCTGCCCTCTTTCTGCTCTGCTCTGGTCCCTCATCACCCCAGCTAATACCAGGCTCATTACACCGCCATCGATCGCCTCCCGACGCGCGGCGAGAAGGCCAAAAGAAGTTCTCTATCGCCTTTCGCTCTCCTGTCATCATTACGCGTCCTTTTTATCATCCGACATTGGTCCGTTTCTTTTCTGATGACCTGTTAGCGAGATCCTCGGATGAGAATTTGAGTTTTTTTTTTTTCGTGTCAAATTGATTAACAATTGCAATGGGTTTGAAATATGTTGTCCCCCCCAGATATTCCACAATCGTGTTGCAATCGTCACAGCTGACTTTTCTTTGTTTCTTGCTCTTGTTTGGCCGATTGACAAATTTCCCCGCAAATTGATGCAGTGATTCCGAAGAGCTCATACATGCGCACGCGAGTCAGTGACTAAGCACGTGTTCAACGGGGAAATGTGCAAAATTTGTTTCGCTACACTGCCAAGTCATCTGCTGTCTGCTGCACAATGCCCCCCCGCCCCCCCACAAAAGATGATTTTTATATCAAAAGTGAATTCAAATCTCCTCTTCCCACTCATCCATCCCCTGCAGTCCAACCCTTCACGTTGCTTTTTATCTCGTCCCGTCGTCGCTGATTTGCCGCCTTCATATAATAAGATCCAATTTATTATCCAAATCTCTATAGTGGGCAGCCGTGTGTGGGCTGAAGTATAAACACCGCGGCGATGGCTTTGAGGGGAAAGCAGGTGTTGAATTACAACACTTCCGAGTGCGGCGGGGCAGCACGTTTCACGCAGATGCGCTTTACGCGCCGACGGGCGGCGAAATGGCTTTTGAGCCGTTTCTCCCGAATTCATTGAGTTGCGTTCAAAGACTTGCCTCATATTGAACAAGCGTTATCGTTTTGTTGCGATGCTATGTAACTGTAATTTACGATTTGTTCGGTTAGTTGTGCCTGAAGTTCAACCGTAAAGCTTAAAGCACATTCGAGGTCCATCCCATCATTGAAAGAGATCCGAAAAGCCGATTTGTGAGTCCTCCTGAATTTACAAATCACCTATAAATCCCTATTGTTTGTTTGTTTGGGGTTTTTTTTTTTTGGAACGCTTCTATAAGCCATTTTTTATATGTCACGTAACAATCTAAGAATCTACTTTCGCCAAGAAAAAAAAACAAATAACAATTTGAAGGGAGGGAAGCAATATCCAGGATAATATCTCAGATTAATCGACCGCATATGTTTGGGGAGGAAAAAGAGTAAAGTGCTTTCTGTACTGCGAATTATTTGCATTTCCTCTGCTACAGTAACTCGGCAAGGGGTCGTCTGTCCTCTGACCTCGCGCTGACAATCTGCGAGGGCCTGTTTAAGGATAATTGCTTACATACCACGCTACACCCACCTCTTGACTCGCCATTTGCACCCCCCCCCCCCTCCCCACCTCATCCCCCCCTCCGGTTGGCTTTAATAAGCAGCTTACAGTAGACTTTTCAACTAGCAGGTACCACATGACCGAGGTGGCGCGCCCGGGTCTGCTGTTGTTCGTCAGGTTGGCGGTACCCTGAAATCCACCCCCCTCCCCACCCCACCCCCTCTCACCCCTCGTCCCCACCTCTACCTCTACGTCTTTGTTTCACGGCTGACAGAAGAAGTGCCAGAACTCCTCCGGCTCGAGTGATTTATGACCAGCAGCTGCTTTTGCAGCCCGTGACCCACACAGCTGGGTGTCAGATGTGGTCTCCCCTGTAAGCAGAAACTTATCTGGCAACCCCAACATCAGTCGCGAAAGGGTAAAGAGGAGAGAAGACCGAGTGGGAGGAAGATGGAGTGGCCAGACTGATCCTTGGAAAAGTAGAAAAAAAGAAAAGAAAAGGAGAAAGATGAAAGTGATAGCAAGGTAGAGAAATGGAGCTGGAGAAGACGGATTAAACAACACGGATTTTGACAGTGCTAAAGAAACAAAGAGGCGTTAAGTCGAAGTTCTTTCCCCGGCAAAAAGCAAAGCCCGTGTGGCTCCAGTCAATCGATTTGAATGCAGCAGCTTAGCTCGCCATTGATTTCTGCCGGTGCAAGGAAAGCAAAATGTTTGTATTATTTCATAAGCCAATTAGGTGCAAGGATACTCCTTATCCCTGTGTGCCTATTGACCCACAGTCTGTGGCTGCGGCTTTATTGTCGGGCGGTGGAGCGGGGGGTGGGGGGGGGGTGGGCTTTATAAAAGATCAATAACAGGCGAGTGATTGGATTATCGGTTAATCAATGCATTGTGCTAATATATCACCAGAGTGATTACAGAGCACTAGCTAATAGGATGGCCTCGGAGAGCGCCGAGGACATCGGCACAGGAAAAGTGGGCATCGTCGATGGAACTCCGCAGGGGGGCAAAGTTTGAGTGCGTGTATGTCACACGTGTGTTGTATAAGATAGGAGGCTTAAAGTACGTTGTTTGGAATAATTACTATGAACTTATATAGTACTGTACGTATATGCTGTTTTACCGTATTTTCCGCACTATTTGGCGTATAAGCCGCACCTTCAATGAATGGCCCATTTTGAAACTGTTTTTATATTTGAGGGGGGCGCCGCGTCATAAGGCGCATAGAATAGAAGCCACGGTAGTGGCTGCAGTTGCGTTATGCATCCACTAGATGGAGTTCCGCTAAAGGGAATACTGTACAATCCAATACAGCTTTATTTATGTGGCGCTTTCACAACCGCTGCAGCTGTAACAAAGCGCTCTACAGGACATTTCGAATACGACGTCCAAGAAATCAGAATATTGATCCATGTATAAGGCATTGTCGGCTTTTGAGAAAATGGAATGCTTTTGGCGCTGCCTTATAGTACGGAAAATACGATTAATAAGAAAATCCCACAAGCACTTAATGCAATAATGTATATTTTTCACAGCTGAAAATTTTAATTTGATCTGTTCAATTATTTACGTCACATAATGGCAAAAATACGCACTTTTCAGTGTAGCATGTCCGCCGTAGTTAAACTGTAAGGTGCTGGAAAACTTCTGTTAACATGTCGTCGATATCCTGCAACCTGAGAAGTGTTGTGGCCGGTCCACCAAACTTGACGACCATAAAAGTCGGGTTTTCTTGGTTGCCATGGTAACGACAGAGACCTTTCTCTCCCCCATTACAAGCCTGTTTAGCTCACCACAGAAATGAGTTGAAAGTCGTTCGCGTCATGGCCCAATATGCTGAGTCGCTGCTTTGAAGCCGCTTCCAAATCATGATGACCTTTGACCCAAAAGACACTCAACCTGGGCATACCAACACTCACATTCAATTGCGAGTGCATCAAGTGCTTTTTTTTTTTTTTTGCCCCTTCCGCTCAGGCAAAAAATTCTCGCGTTCCCAACGAGCCGACAGCCGCTAAAGTTGTCCATTGTCTGCTCGTCTGAGAGCCGAAACGTGACTGGCAGGCTAATCTTGTTAGACTCTTAGCGGCAGTAAAGGCAGTAAGGTAATAATGCAATTATCACGATGAACCCCTTTCGCGAGTAATTATCTGTGTTTAACAACACGTCGTCAGATCATTTACAGCAACCGAGTGAGCGATCGCTTTCGACGTTTATAACTTAAGGAAATGACGCCAACGGCTACGGCGCTCTCGGCCACGGCGGCAATGGAAGGATTGGTGCTTTTGTTCCACCTCTTTATCCATCTTGATTCTCGGAGACGGAGGAGAAAGTGGCTGACTGAATGAGATGTGGTTAAACATTTCAAATCCTTTTTAAGGTGTCTTTGTTTGGTTTCTTCTTAAGCTTGCTTTGTCCCGTGCCTCTTGCTCAAACACCAGCCTGAGACATCATCTGGTCCAGCGGGGCTCACACTGAGGAGCTTTGCTAAAGTTCCTGTTTGCTGAAGACTTTAAGGGATGGTGGGGGGCGGGGGGGAGGGCTTCCATGTGACAAATTGTCAAAGAGCTTTTTATGGTGCGTAATGAAAAGGCAAAACAGGCGAGAAGAAAAGCAGCCGTGCGCGCGGAGTCGGCGTGGGGTGAAACGCTTTGAACAAATGAAGAATCTTTTCATTGACTCGAGTCCTTCAATTGGATTTATCAGAACCCAAAAGGAGTTTGAATGAGAGCGGTACTCAGTTCGAAAATGTATGAGTTTTTAACCTTGACATTCGGATCGAAATATGGTGGGGAAAAAAAAATTCATCTCAATGCTATGGAACATTTCGTATTTGTTTGATTGGAGTTACTTACATGCCGTGTGTACCGTATGCAATTTGGCGCTTACGATGTCTGAACTCAAAATATTCCAGTTGAAAGTCACCCCAGAGGTTGTCTACCGTGACAGCGGGAAATTAGTTGCGTACACGATACACTGGTGGGCATATCGACAACGAGGTGTACAGAGGTACCCCTACTTGGAACGGATTAGGGCATTTACATGCAAAACGCGTCTCTACTTACAAAATTTTCTAGTTACGAAATTTCTTCCAGAACCAATTAATTTCGTAAGTATAAGTACCACTGTTGTTTGGGACACCGTTTTATAGTTTACCAAATTGTGATTGACTTTTGAGGCTCCGCCCACCATCAGGATTCCGACTGTGATGATGCAATAGAGGCATCAGGAGGTATTTTTTTCTATTTCATCATTCTATTTCCGTACGCCCCTCGAGGCTGACGTGTACGATTACGCGCTATGTCCGACACGTATCTATACGCTAAACCCGGCTCGCCTTCGCCGCCTTCGCGCCGCTACCTATCAGCCAGAAGCTTTGTTGCCCGCTTTCCTCGCCGCCGTCGCCTCCCTCGCTGTTGAAGTGCCTGTTTAAAAAGCCCCCTCCGTCCCAGAGGACTTGTCTTTTACCCATCAGCCTCGTTGAAAGCGCTAATCAGGCGCAAAGCCGAGGGTGCCCGCCGCGCACTTGTTAGCCCTCGTCCCAATCTTTCGCCGCATCCCCTTTGACATCCACACGGGCACGTAATTCCACCACCATTATGTTCTTATGTTTCTATAGCCTCCTAATGAGACAAGAAAGGGGAGTATCAGGTTGTGTCCATTGATGCAGGCGTGCGTTGAATGAAAGCGTGCGCGGAAACTCCGAGCCATCTGTCCATTACAAGAAACCTGGCGGGTAATAGCGGAACCATGACCGTGGGGATCAGAACCCTTGGCAGGGTGTCTTGTATTCATGGACCTTTCAAGGCAGCCAGCCAGCACTGATCTGCCACGCCCCATCCTTGCCCCCCCCCCCCCCCCCCCTTCCCCTCCCTTAAAAATAACCATCCGTTCTATCTCCACTTGTTTATGTGCACCCGATCTCTGCGCGTCCCCTGATTCCTCAGGCCTCCGAATCCAGGTTGCCATGGGTGACGCGAGCCGCCGGGTCAGAGGTGCTCGTTGGAGGTTCAGTTCAGACTGTGGGCCCATCTGAGAGGACCATCTGGACGAGTGACCTGACATAATTAGTTATTAATTCTTCGTCAGGAGGACAGGGAGGGGAGGGGTGCGCTCTCACTCGGCTAACTAACGCTGCTACCTGCGGCGCTTCGGTTAGCATCTGTGTCACAAATTAGCTTAACGGATACAGCGGAAGCTCAATTGCGGAGTTAAAAACCAGAAAACCGTGTCCAGTCCACTCAAAACGCTCCTTTTTGTACACGTCTTTGTAAACAAAATCTGTTAGTTCCCAGAATGCATCACAAGGCTTGCTCCGGCGCCATCAACGCACAGTGACTGGTCACGTGTTTCTGGGTCGCGTTGCTCTCGCTTTAGAGATAAACCAATGTTACAGTAGACTAGAGCAGGCTAAAAAAAAGCACCTCAATGTGGCGGCCATGTTGGCAGGGGCGTCTTTCCTCATCAAAACAACGTAGAGACAGACGTGGCGGCCATGTCGACAGGAACGGTTTTCCCGTTTTAGACTTGATGCAAAATCCCCACATTCACCTTGAACAAGTCACTTCTTAATCATTTGCCCGCAGTGTTGAGCTCTTTTGCCGAGAGGTGTCATAATCAAAGCGTACGGTGGTCCAATGTCAGCACCGGAGCCCCCTCCTGCTGATCTGGCACCCCCCACCTTAACGCCAGCACCACTACCGCCACCGCTGTCACTGCAGGGGAATCTCCTCATTGGCATGCAGGCGGTGGCCGGAGCTGCGTCGCAACCGGCTCCCTCGCTCTCTGGGGACGCTCGCCTCCTTTCTCCTTGTCTGTTTCCAGCTCGCTCCCTTTTGGCCTCCCCATCACGCAGCTGTCACGATTTTTTAGCGGATCCGGTGGGGAGCACGTGAACCGGCGAACGAGAGCCTGACTGGTTGCGACGCCATCAGAATATGAGCAAAGCAAACGTCTCAGAGGCCTCTCGTGATCGCTAGCAGTCAATTTCTATCATATGTGTCAGTACAGCGCCGTGGGATTGTTTCGACATCGCTGGGAAGTCTTTCATCTTTCATCATGCTATCTTCTTATCCCCCTCAAGTATGACCAGTGGGCTTATTGTGCATACATTTCATGGCACACATTGATGACATGTTTGCATGGGGGGTAGGGGGGGGGAGGAAAAGATGCAAACAATCTAAACAAACAAACAATTGCTGCGACATGTGTCGGGGAGCTTTTCAAAGGGAAGCAAGCACCGCAACCTGTGCGCCGCTTTGAATTTGGCGAGAGCGAAAGCAGAGACTAACGCCGCCGGCAGTCAGACTCAAGCTGTGGCCAAATCAAGCATGAAATCGGCAACAAAGGGATTCACGGGATTGTAGGGCATTAGATTCACACATTTTTTGAGTACTGACAGGGTGTGTGCGTGTGTCACGATAGTGTAGTTTTTTTTTTTTTAAATAGTCTCATGCGAAGGATTAGTAAATTTCCAAATCAAGCTGTTTTTTCTAATGCGTTTCGGAAAGCTTTTTAAGGCGGAAATAGCATCTCCAAATCACATGGCACGGTCACACCACACAGGGTCTAAAGGTTACGAATGGCGTGAAATAAACTCTGTTGCACAGTGTACGTCAGGGGTGTCAAACTCATATTTGTCGCGGGCCACTTTTGGAAAATCTCATAAATGTTATTTATGACACATGACAATTTGACATTCCGGTACAGATTTTAGAAAGGATCATGGAAGTTGACGCACATAATCTGCTTTCGCGGGCCACATAAAATGACGTGGCGGGCCAGATCTGGCCCCCGGGCCTTGAGTTTGACACGTGTGGTGTACACTAATACAAAAAATATATATGATTAATAACAAGCACACAGACACACAATTCCCCCCCCCCCCTTACACCACAGGTGTCAAACCCAAGGCCCGGGGGCCAGATCTGGCCCGCCACATCATTTGTGTGGCCCGCGAAAGCCAATCAAAACGTCATTGACTTTTTTTAATGGGGTTTCAGTGCTAACGGCGCTCCGAGGGAAACGGTAACTAAAATGTGGCCCACGACAAAAATGAGTTTGACACCCCTGTTGGGCCTCAACCACTTGTGATCAACTTGGGACCAGTCCGCGGACTCTTGGTCGATCGCGATCCAAATGATTCTAAAGTTTATATTTATATGTCACATTATATAATGTTGCGTTCAATAAAAAGTCATGTCGCCCCCCCCCCCCCCCCGCCCCCCAGCATTTTCTGCGCTGTCAGTCAGTTCCAAAGTCAGGTGCTCTAACGCACGAAGGAACCTTGGATTCATTTCCCCGCACACCTCCTGCACTTGCGTTTTTTTTTTTTTTACAACAATGCATTTAAGAGGCGCGGAGGAATTCAACAATCGCACGTTTATGCTCACGGAAGCCGTAAAGTTCACGAAACATGTTGAAGCGTTTTCCAGTCGAGTGGCTTCTGGAGGAAGACTCCCCACCGAGCGCTCGCCTGAATTTCTTAAATTGATGTATGAATATGCAATTGTCCCTCGATGTGGGACCTGAAATCAATCAAGTCGACATTGATGGGGGGCAGGGGGGGTCTACTCTGAGCCTTGCCACCTGTGTGTGTGTGTGTGTGTGTGTGTGTGTGTGTGTGTGCGTGTGTGTGTGTGCACTCAGTGCGGTTTGCCATCCAAGCTCGAAGATTAACCACGCAGTATATCATATCAACAATGTCGTACAGCGACAACTGCGCTGTCTCCCAATCTGCAGTACGTCAACGCAAAACAGCTGCGGTGGGTTGTTTGGCGCGAGGAATGAAATCATGAACAAAACGGGATTTGCTCATTGAATGATATATTCAACCCTTTCTGGCACAGCGGTTACTAGAGTGGACAGTTTATCATGTTCTCAGGTTATAGGGCGCATGAAAGAGTTAAATTAAGATTTGATGACAAACTTACCTTGAAATCGTGTACACTCAAATTAATACCGTGAAAAACAGTCAACTTTTCTCATATTTGGCAGAGGTTAAGTTCAAATTTGATTTTGGGCCTTTTTATTTTTTTGAACCACAACGTAAGTGTTATTGCTGATAAGAAGCGGTGGGGGGGGGGGGGGGGAATCACTGGACACCAAGGTTATCGTTAATGAAAAATAAAATAAAACTATAATTGAAAAAAAAATATTAAAATGAGTGCATTTCAAAAAACAAAAGGTCATTGACTGAAACTACATTTTAGCTTTATAAAAGTAACTAAAACCAACTAATTGTAGTGAAAATGTCCTCCGCTTCCATCTTTGTCAATTAATATCACAATATCAGAAGAGCTCTGGTGGTTTATTTCAAAAGTGTTCCCTTCAGTATTACTGTACAATACTCCTCAATCTTTCCCTTGAAAATTATGCCATGTTCCCCAAAAAAATTAAAATAAATAAAACTAATACTAAAAATAAATGATACAAACTAAACCAAAACGAATCATTTTCAGAATTAAAAAAATTAATAAAAACTAAAGAAACCCGCTGTAAAAACTAAGCAATTTAAAACCACAGAAGTCTTAATGAAATAAAAACTAGAACTGACACACCCCCCTCAATTTTTTTTAAAATAAAATGAAGCTAAAAGCTAAACTTTACAGTCACTGTCTAGAGCTTTGAAGAGTAACAAAATGCTAATGCTAGCTAATGCAACAAGAGAGTTGACCTGGCAGGTCCGTCAGTGTAACACAGACCATTTGAAAACGCTCTCTTGAAAGCTGAGTATTCGGTTGAATATTTTATAAAATAGTTTGGGCCTGGATGCTAATGTTTTGTATGTTAAAAAAAAAAAAGCATTCAAAAGTGAATGGCTCAGAACTTTTCACTCATAACTCCCTCGGAAGAGCAATTATTGTGTTCCTAATACTTACGTTTTTGTTTTTGGAAGTACCGTAATTTATTGCGTTACAATAGAGGACTTGTAGAGGAGTGGTGGAGTGCTCTCAAGGGGGTGCGGGAAGAAGGGGTACAGTGGGGGGGGAGGGGGGGGGTGCGAGCATGTGAGTCTGGGCAAATGGCCCATGTTTAGCCTCATGTGAAGCCAAGTGTAAAAGCCTGGAGGGCACATCAGTCAAAAGCCCAATTTTCCTGACCCCGCCCCCCCAATCACCCCCCCCCCCAAAAAAACAAAAAAAAATAAAAACGAAGGACTTTTGTAATATTTAAACAAACCAGCTCTAAATACGCACACACACACACAGACAAAATTTTACGCCATTCTCTAGCATCTGTGATCCCGCTCGTGGAAGCGGCGCAGCGGTGATGTCTGGCAGAGCTTCACATGATCATGTCAGACATGACTGATGCCTCCAGACCGTGACCGGGGTCCAGACTCGGCGAAAATGCGCACACATTCATAGAAATGCGAGGAGCAGGCGTAACGTGTGCGACTTGAACTGCTTTGGAAACACACTTCTGCGAATGTCCAAGAGGCAAGCCAGCTTCTATATTCCTCTTCTTCTTCTTATTATTATATATATTTTTATTTTATTCAAGTACAGTACCCTGCAACTCCCTCGAAGCGTGTTGTTAAACTTTACAGCATATTCTTTTATATACTGTATGTATATATATATATATACAGTATATATACCACCACATACACACATAAAAGCTTCATAACATTGACAACTACATTAAAAAAATAAAGTCAGTCAAACCATTTCTTTGTGCACAGGATTTCTAGCGCCACACAGAAAAACATAAATTCCTACTTCTACTCCACTCAGCTTTCGAAAACATCGGAATAAATATTAATGTAATTTCATCATAATGTTTATGAACACCCAAAGTGTTTTCAACCAGTATTTCATAACGACCAAGATCCTTTGAAAATTATGCGGTGGTATTAACTTTCTGGGTGAACATTTACGTTTTATTTTTTTAACAACTCGAGATGCTCCATTTTTTTTTCCAGACCAGTGCAAGTACTGACATTCGACTACTTGCCGATTCTGTACCGATACTTGACTTTCAAAGTATGGGTCGTCTTAATTTGAACACTAGGAGGCATTATGTCAAATGTGCGCACACACACACACACACACACATATACACACACACACTTGATATGAGATGAAGAAGAATGCTAACAGGCTAACGGTTAGCATGTCGTGCTCACTGTTCTGAGATTCAGGGTTCAAATCTCAGCACCGGGCTTCACATTTACGCGTTTGTTTTCTCAGGGGTCCTCCGGGCTCCTTCCACGTTCCAAATAAATGGATATGATGTCGATTGACGACTCAAAATTACTCTTCAGTATGAATTTAAAGTGTGGCTAGTTTAGACCGCTTGTACCAGCTCCAGCTCACCCGTGACACGTGTGATGACAAGCGCTATGGAAAACAGATGACGATAGCGGATGATATTTTCACGTACTTCAAGTATGTCAGAGACATCATGCTAGCGCAACAATAGAGCTGTCTTGGCCGGTTCAGCAATATCAGAAAACCACCAATGTACATAGAAGTGGGGGTCACCATGGCAATAATCCGTGTCTAGCCAGTAAAAAATTCAAAATAAGCAGGAATTAAAATAAATGACATTTCGAAACAAAATCTTCCATCTTAAGCGGATATCAATCATTGAGTAGCTATTTAGTAAACGAACGGAAACAAGGCTGACTTGATCGGTTTACCCAGAGGAACTTTACGAGCAGACGCGTTGGCCGCAAAAGAGTCGTCGTATCATCTCGGCATCCAACGCGAATGCGAGGACGAGGACGTAAGCTTTCCGTCTGCGCGTCTTGTAGATGAGCCAAACCTCGTCTGATGTTTATGGAAATCAAAACGCTTGATGTCATGGAAACTGTGAGAGTGTGAAAGGAGCCAGACGTGTTGTCTAATCGTTGCAGGATATCAGTCGTCATCAAGTATTATTAGTGCGCGTTATAAGTTTTTGTGTTTTGCTGGTAATTGAAAACTTTCGGTGTTTGGCCTGGTCGAATATTTGTCCTTGGAAAATGTAAACTATTTAACTCCTGGAGGACAATATCATTTTGTATCGAGTGGTATCACACCACCATTTACAGGACGGTATCATTTGAAGTTGTATCCCCAAAAGGGAACTTTGCACCCTTTTCGCCTTGGTCACATTTAAGTTCTTTGTTATATTTACATGAATGATATTCTTTCTTTTGAAAATATTTTCAAAAAATATTTATTATATTCTCACCTTTGTGACGGCACAATATTGGAATCAGATTGTGCAAAAAAGTTGACAAAAAAATCGACACAGACACACTCTTTGTTTCGAAACTGTATTCCGATTCAAACAACTTTTTTTTTTTTAAACCAATAAATAATCTCCTCCCCTCGTCTCCAAAGATTCATCATGAGATATTTACATTATAAATTAAACAAGAAAAAACATTCCGCCTATTTTCAGATCCGACAAACAAATCGCATGTGAAGCAGGATTGAAAGCATATTGTAGTTATGCTACATGAGGTTTAAAAAACAAACAAAAAAAAACAGCGGGACATTTATATCCTGATATGTAAACAATGTGGCGTTTTTTTTTTCTTTTCCTCAAAGTGAACAATATTTGGACTGCGTTGCTCGGAACAATTTTACAAACAAGCATTCGGCTTGCTGTTTCCGCTGCCATTCACCGAAACATGAGATAGATGGCACATAATGAAACAGCCCACTGACAAATAAATACAATGAACCATTGATATTTTACACCGGGGTGGGGGGGGGCAGTGGGGGAGGGGGTGCTCGCCTTTCCCATGTTGAGTAAACCATTACTCCGACGTCTCTGCGCGCTGGAGGCAAAGGGAGCCAGCGGAGCGACACATTCTCATACGGCCACTGGAAATCCAAGACAGATTAACCCAACAAAGCCAATTGCGCGTGAGACATGTTGGCCGCAAACATTGGCTTGATGTTTAACCAGACGAGAACTTTTGTCGCCTCTGCGGGAAGAAGGGGAATTCAGTTCGCCGCCATTCAAAATCGCGCTCGTTTTCCCTTCCAGCGCAACCGAAAGTTGGCTGCCTTTGCCTCTTGGCTTTTTGTGAACATCAGTTCATGAACTTTCTTGGCGGGGGGTGGGTGGGTGGGGGCGGGGAACACGCTCCAGTGTCAAGAACGACGACGTGAATCACCTTCCCGTGCTTTTGTAGCGTCAAGGTTGGAGCAATCCTCGTTTTCGAGACCCGTCAGCATCAGATATTGTCAGCTCCCGTTGGTGATAATCACAGAGGTGGCCTTGTGTCCCTGCATCTGCTCGGCCTGCATCCTCACGTGTGACGCCACGTCGTACTGGACCCCTCCGCAGGCCAGTCCCGAGTAACTCCTGAGACTCTCCGGGTCGTACAGGTGTTCCAAGGAATACCCAGTCAATGCATAGGCCGCTTGCCTGTCCATAGGTTGCCTCTCTTGGGACGGATAGAGCAGAGGACTTTCTTGAGGTTGCGACTGATGAGGTGACAGATCCGTCTGCATGTAGTCTTTGGTGAGGGGATGACCGGACCTGGGGATGACATCAGAACTGGGGCTGCTGAGGCGAGAGAGGGAGCCGGGACTGGTTGTGTTGTCGTCGTTGTCCAGAGGACCGGGAACTTTGATGCGGTGATGGAGGTGCTCGGAAGGGAGGTCGATGCACGGGGCTCCGGGGCCTCGGCACACCACGCTGGGCATGGTGAGCTGCGAGTGATGGGCGAGCGAGGAGTTGAAACACGGACTGTGAGTCTTGGAGACGTTGAGCGGCGGTTTGTGCTGCTGAAGGCGGCTCTCTTCCTCTTTGATCATCTGCTGCGTGGCGCGGATTAGGGTCTCCATTTTACTGGGCTCTCGAGGACTGGCTTGGAATTGGTCGCCGTGATACCGCTCGCCGGAATCGCTGGTGGACCCGCCGCCGTCCGGCGAACTCATGATGCTGTCTTCATCCCAGTGGCCTCGTCCTGTTGGAAAAATCGGAGACAAAAAACAAACATGACGCGGTTGAACAAAAAACTTGCTTTCACTTCCTGCCAGCATTTACCTCTCGTATATTTTGTTGGAAAAAAAAGCTTTCTGCCCTAAATCTGCATTGGGAATCGCGTGTCATGGAATCACGCAGACAACAGTGATTTGGGGCTGCGCATAGTGAAATGACTTGGCTTTCAATTTGAGGCCATTTTTTTTGAACAGATGGTAGCAATCGACACACTGGCAAGAGACGGAATAAACAACTTAGCATGTCCCGTAATAACATTTTGGAAAGCGGCTACTAGGGGGCAGCAAGGCCAGAGCTATTTCCAGAAACAGATGCTTGCGGCGTCAACCCAAACGCCTCACCGTGGAAGGCGGCGTGGTAGGACGTGATTTCGTAGCCCTCGTTGTTGTCAGCAGATGGTTTCGGAAGCGCCAGCACGGAGCGCGTGGCATCCCACCACACTTCTCTTCCTGACTGGGGGGCTCCCAGGAAGTATCGTCCGCTCTGACATCGAACCCGATCGCAGGCGGTCGCGAGAGGACGGGTCTGGGCGTGGGCGAGGTCCTCTTGCAGGAGACCCAAGCCGTAGCACAAGGAGCCAGAGTCCGGATACAGCCGGTAGGCGCACGATGCCTCTGCGGCCTCGCTGGGATCCAACAATTGAGGCGAGGCGGCCTCCGTCAGTGGGCTCCCTCCCCATTGGCTGTCTTGGTCCGACTCGGAACGCTCTGGATTGAAGGCTGAAAATTGCTGGAGACGTAAGAAGACAAGAAGATGTGTTTGGAAGCTCTCTGACAATTAAGTCTGGCGTTTCTTCCGCCTGTTTTGTTCTATCAAAGTCGATTACCTGTGGGTAGGGTGACACTCTGACTTTAGCTTTTGGCTGGGTCAGACGTGACTTTGCGCTCTTCCTGTCCTCGTTGAGGCTGTCAGTGTAAGGAAAAGCCGGCTTGGTGGGGCTCATTTGGTCCAGGGACAGCTGCATTCCCTTGTACTCCGTGTCCCTTTTACACATCAATACAAAATGCTGTCAGGCGTCGCGTAGAAAAGCTTAAGCTAGCATTTATCCTAATATCCCGCCACGGATTGACCCTGTAAAGTGATGGGATCCCAGGATTCAGCCCTTGGTTTGCTGCGATTTATCATTATCGTGTTTTCTTCTTTAGGAGTGCAACGGGCACAATTTTGAAAAGCTCTTCTTCCGGCGTTCAAGCACGATTGCCATTCGGCAAAACTAAAACCCTGTTTGATTTAGAAGGATCTACACGTCGGACACAAAATGGACGCCGATCGCGGCGAGCGGAGGTCGACTTTGTTTCAATCCGTCTCGTTTGAGTTTTGAAAAAGCTACTGTGGTTTGATAGAGATTTCAGGGGTTGACATTTTAGAAGAATAATTCCAGTTTGAGTATAACTGGTTGCAAAACGGAAATAAATGCTCTGACTGGTGATTACTGTAATCTGCTGTTGGTGTTACTAACCAGTCTAATTAGTCCAAACTAACCATCCAAACTGGGAGCGCTATTCAAAACAAAACAAGAAGGCTAACAAGCTAGCTAAAATGGGAGGTTGACTCATGAACCCGTTCAAGAGAGATCGTTCAGCAACAACTAGAAAGCTATCTTATTTAAACTGGGATACTAGTCTCTGTAAAAGCAAAGATAACGGTCCAGGTTGTCGTCAGTCTTTCGCCCGACGTCAACCAGGGACTGACTTCAGCTCCCGATTTTACATCGTAGGTTTCCCAAAACAACGGGTCAGTGCAAAACGCGTGTCCAAAACATTTCGTTCACTACATCCAAGTCATAATCCTCCTGACATTTGAGTCTGCCTTTTAAAAATATTCTCAATTGATCCCGTTCAAATATATCACATGAATGACACCTGCTTCTCCGCGCTTTTGACAATTTCAAGCCAGCACGCCGGTACTGAACTCCAGCCAAAGTGTCAGCGCTGAAAGGAGCGACAAGGCTCCCGTGTCAAGTGCTCAGCAAACATGAGCCTATTATAACTTATCACATCAACAGTATGTAATAGCAGCTGCCTGGCATTTGAAACCCTCTGGCCCATCCGTGACCCCGCGTCGCCGGCCTCTTTAATAGGCCTCTAAATATGACCCATTCTTTATGTACAACACCTCAGGAGAAAGGCTGTGTTTGGATAGCCACCAGCGAGTGAGTGTTATTTGCTCTTGCGAGGTGGAGTTGCGACGCTTTCGTCGGGTTGGCGGGGGGTGGGGGGGGCATCCTATCTGCACCCTGCTGACTCGTGGCTGAGCCAATAATGTCGGGCCATTGTGCAAACTCAGCTGTGTTAGCCGAATTCCACCTCGGGGTCAATGTCAGACCACCTTGCGCCTGAAATGCACCAGCGCTGCGGCTCCTGACATCTTTTATTAATGGCGTCTTGTTGGCTGCTTGTCCGTAATTGTTTTGCTCTCGAATGTTAAAACAATGCCTGCCGTTGCTTTTTGTTTCCATCTCGATTCAACGAAGAACCATATGAATGGGGATGCGTTACATGCACTTAAATATGACACGTTGGATGAGCCGAACGGAACAAGGCGAACCCGCCGTGTGCTAGCTGGGAGATAGCTATTGATTGCTAGTCCCCCGTTCGATCGACTTTGCTTTCTTTACACTGCCGATCGATGGCGGCAGTAGAGGCTTTTTGATGGGGTTCAACCCCGATGTTTGTCTTGCTGTCTCGGAAGGGTCTGAGTGTGATTTGTGCTCTCATAACAACAACTTCTGCTGCCATGTTTGGTAGATTTGTCAGGAAGAGAGCATTTTGGGATGTACCTTTTCTACAATATACATACATTTTCTATATAATCCGTCTTGTATGAACATAACGTAACGGTGGTGTCCTTGTCAGTTTCTCATAGGATGCTTAGCACAGAGTCAGCCCGGTCACGAGGTTTAGTTGACGTCTTCGGGGCTAATGATGCTGAAGGCTGCGTCTTTTGTCGGATCTGACCGCAACGTTTGATACGGTGGACCACGGTATCCTGTCAGCTCGTTGGCAGCACCAGGTGGACCTTAGTGGTAGCGCTCTTAAGTGGTTGAGATTTTATTTGGTAGCTTGGAGTCCCATTCTGTCCCACTGTCTTTTCGTGTTCCACAGGGTTCAATTTTCAGTCCCCCGCTTTTTTTCATTGTATTAATTTGTCTTAAAATACATTTTTACTTTCTGGCTCAACTCGACTTGAGACTTTCATTGTTTTAGCGTTTTATGGTGTTTACTGTTTTTATGTTATTGTTTGAACGATCTTTTTTACTGTACGACTAATTTTCACTCCGTTGTACAGCACTGTGCATGCAACAATGGCTGTTTGTAAGTGCTCTATGAATAAAATTGAGTTGAGTATATGAAATCACATTTAATGACGCTGAATCCAAACTTTTTAAATAATGATACTCTTAGTCCCTTCGGGGAGAATTCAGTTTACACTCTTGAAGATGGTGCCTTGCTCAAGGGCATCTTGACAGTTGCCGGCAAGCATCATCTTTCCAACAACGAGCTGCCATTTCTACATTATCGTCTTCAGACGGACTCCAACCCGAATTAGAGTCCTTGATCATAACCAACTGCAGATTAGAAATGGACACTGGCAATCATTTTCCTAATTTACCGCTTTGTGCTCCGCCATGTTTTTTGCAATAGTTTTGATTGACAGCGGGGTGCATTGTCCACATAGGATCCAGGCATGAGGCGTATCTGTGGATAACAGATTCCATGCCAGACACGACAATATGTGTGGTATTTTCTATACGTTGTGTTTGCATTTTTTATTGTGTGTGCTCTCAAGTCTGTTTTTTATATGATCTCAAATGTGCATATTTCACCTCTTGTAA
Organism: Hippocampus guttulatus; assembly: GCF_054856545.1. Classification (NCBI taxonomy): domain Eukaryota; kingdom Metazoa; phylum Chordata; class Actinopteri; order Syngnathiformes; family Syngnathidae; genus Hippocampus; species Hippocampus guttulatus. Next base: position 1,946,791 of record NC_141283.1, on the reverse strand, counting down.
GTCTGATCCATACCCGCTGTGGATAAAAGGGGTTTCTGATTTGCTTGTTTTAATCGGAAGTGGTCTCAAGTAGAGGGGGGGAAAAAAAATCAGCCACATGCATGGATTGCGCAAGCGGAAAATTCAATTTCACTCCCTCTCATCACTATGATTTTCCATGTGGCCATGTGTAGCATCTTAGACATGATACTTCCACCAAATTGTTAATTTATTTTGGTCTTTTTCTTTTTAGATCACAATTATCCCGTTCAGGGTCACAGAAGAGGCCGGAGCCGACGAAACTACACCCTGGACTTGTTTCCAGTCCGCCACCGTGCAATTTAGTGAGGAAACAATCCCACGTTGGATTGCACGAAAATCTGCTATGTGAACAACGAAACGACCAACAGACCCCATCAAGGTGAGTTTTAAGCGTTCACAAATCGTTTTCGACTCACGTGAGGACGTAGTTGACACTGACAATGCAGTGGGGTCTTGATGACCTGCTGTTGTGGACGATGGTGGCGTAACTCTGCACCCACACCCATCCGCCGTGCTTGGCCAGGAAACGGTAATACTTAGTGGTGACTTGGCCCTTTACCAGCACTGGAGGTGGGTGGGTGGGGGGGGGGTGGATAAGAGGAATCACACAGATGACAGAGCTTAGCGCGTTTGTGCATGTGTGCGTTTGCGTAATGGTCCGCATGTGTCCGGGCGCACTCACGGAGGTGGTGCGCACAGCGGAGGTGGAAGATGTCGCAGCTGTGCACGTGATGGTACAGAGTTTTCTCAATCAGGTCCTGCGGCTCATAACCTGTCAGCTCGGCGACCCTGCAGAGACATGATTAGATTCTGTTAAAAAAATAAAAATAAAATAAAACGGAGCCATATTTACGCTTTACTGCCGAGGGAAGAGAAATCTGGTTGTAGTTATCAGGTGGCACTTGCAAACTTTCACCTAATGACGGTCATTTGGAAACGGGCGCTCACCTGGAGTCCAGGAAGATGAGCTTCATGTCCAAACTGGCCCTGAACATAAACATGTTGCTGTGCAGTTTGATTTCGGTCACGGCGCTGGGGGGCAGCGAGTGCCCCACTGCCACCAGGCCTACGTTCTGGTAGCAGCCCTCAAAGGGGGCCATGTCCAGGCTGTACTGGCGGATCTTCAGGTAGCCACTGCAGTGGATCACCTGAAACGGAACATACACGTCGATCACTGTACGATGTCGAAACAATCTCGCTTAAAGAATGGATGTATGATGATTTGAGAAGTGTATTCAAGTCCATACAATGCATAACGTGCAAATTATTGGTTTATTTTTTTGTCCTTTTTAATGTGCTGTTAAAAACAAAAAAAAAACATAACTCTGATTTTTATTTTTTTCTGGGGGGGGGGGGAGACTAAAACAGTCAGTTCAGTTGGAACAACTTTGAAATCAAAATAAGTGACATTTATAAGAAACAGTGCGAGTTACCACAATAAAGCATACAAGTTGTTTGCTCCAAAGGAACATTTAGTTCTGTTAATTATTTATTCATTTGTTGCAAATGCGGGCAAACCATTTGTCACGTTAGCTAAACTAAAAACATTTTGTTGCATTGACCTTTTTTTTTTTTTTTTTAAATGAATCCAATCCCATTTTCATATTACCTTATATCCACCACTGGTGAGGCCTGCGTTCCTTTTGGCCAACACACATTTCATTCTCAGAAAGAAAGAGCGCTCCACTTCATATTCTGAAAGGAAAATCATTTTTTAAAATATATATTATTAGTAGCGGCACATCAATAAAACACAATAGTGCCTGCACTTCTAAAACCGTGGAGAAAAAAAATGTAAACGAAAAACAGAAGTGACAAACCGAAATGCAGTTTATTCAGGCCTATAGATTGACTATAACACAAATGACTAAAGTAAGCAATCGGAGGGCTCAAGGAAATCAACTAAATACTTCCAGGTGTATACTTTGGCGACATTTACGCACACTGCCCGTCAATCACGCGTCACTTTTTAACACTGACACGTCTGTTCCAATGATTGCGTCGCTCGGCACGCTCATGACATAGCAAATAGACAAGAATAATGAGATTCAAACTCAGAATGGAAATTAGTGGGGTTTAAATTTTTTTTTTTTTTTTTACCTTGGACAAAATGCGAGTGGTACGGCTGATGTGGTGTCAGGACGGCTGTCATCTCGTCGTGATCAGCTGGGTGAACGTATTCATAAATACTGTTTCCGGTCAACTCTACCTGTGGAGAACAACTCCGATCAAGAACATATACCAGCGCGCATGCAAAACCGAAATCAAAAATGAACGAAACCGACCTGGGATAGTCCTAAATGCACGGACGCGGTCTCTGAAATGTACATTATTTTCCCATCCGGAGCCACAACGAATATAAAGCCATCCAATGTCTAAACATAAACCAAAACAAAAAGTGGCGTTTGTTAGAAATCACTTTGCATAATAATAATAATAATAATAATAATAATAATAAATTAGGATGAGAGACCTGCAGTAGATGAGAGCCCAGCTCACGCCCAAGATTATCCAACGGTCTCGTTCGATTTGTATGACCCCAAGCTTCACCCAAACCTGCAATAATAATAATAATAGTAATAATAATAATAATAACAACCAAAATAAAAGCAAATGTTAAATGCACTTGAATATTTAAAAAAAACACGGCATTTCAAGTCAACGTCACATTGTTCTACATTTAAATGTGATGTGTTGTGGCTATCGTGGGAAAAAAAAACAAACGTATGAGAACTCAGTCCACAGGCCAATAAATGAGAAGCGATTACATATTGCCGCTTCATTTGGCAGGTCATCGTTATTTCCGTTATTCGCTATGGACAAAATCATGACTCTTGTTTATCGTCATACAAATAGAGTCTTACAAATGCGTGACAATGACAAATGTTGAGCCTTTTTAAAAAAAAAAAATGAACACGCTGCATTTTATTCACTTGTAACCGATTTAGAGAGAGAGAGAGAGCGAGAGAGAGAGCGTTTTTGCATGTTTGCGTGTGCGTGCGTGCGCGTGCGTGTGTGTTTCCTCGCGCTCACATGGCTTAAGGTGATTACAAGCCCTGCAGGGCCCTCGCCGTAATAGCAGCGCCTTGCTCGCAGTCACGCAGCCCGCAGAGAACTGCCTTATATGCTATACCGGCATTAAAAAAAAAAAAAAAAAAAAGAGAGATGAGGATGGAGGTCTTCGCTTCATTTGCAAGGCTGCAAGCTCGATCAATGTCACATACACTTTAGCCGAGTCTTCGACTTGCAGTGATTGCATTCATAAGGCCAAAACTGCTCCAAATACCGCCGCGCGTCCTCCGATACGATACACAGTCGGTTGAAATGTTTTTAAATACGTGCTTCCTAAATTATTATTTCGAAGTGAGGGTTCTTTGGGTTTTTTTTTTACGTGGGTTGGAGTTTGTGGACGTTGCTTTGTACTGTCAAATTGTTCCTGATGAATTCGCTTATTAGTGAGTGATATGAAATGGAGGTTATGAATTTTTGTCGACATATATATTTTTTAACAAGTTGCATTGACTAACCTTCCAAGTGTTTAACTCACAGCACATTAAAAAAAAATATATATATTTATAGGGCCCCCCGCAACCAAAATATAATCAAACATGCAGTGCTCGCTCACCCTGCGGGAAGACGATCCTCATCTTCAGGTAGCTTGTGGTCAGCCGAATGATGGACGCTTTGTCCAGCTGCGACGTGATGGCCGATGGAAGCGGCAACATTTTGGCCAGCTCATAAAATTCACTGTTCTCCTTTTCCCGTCTAGTCCTTGCCGCGGTTTTCGACTTCTCCTTCATGTCGATGCCGCTTCTTCGTTGCTCTTGCTGCTGATGATTGTGACGACGATGACGATGATGCTGATGATGCTGATTGCATATGCGGCCCGGTGTGCTCCTTTCACATCGGCGTTGCGCTTTGCCTCCTCGCCATCGTCAATCAAATAGTCTGATTTGTTTCGTGTTTTTATTTTAGTCAAAAAGAACGATGCACTCGAGATATTGGATATCCAGCATGTGTGTGTGCGTGTGTTTAGATATCCTTGGTATTCCTGAGATCCGCAATCACGCGTCCGATGTGCAGGCTTGCATCCATCGCCTCCTGCACAACCCAAACAAAACGTTATAGCTGCTCTAGCCAACTGTGTGAGATGTGTGTGTGTATATATATATATATATATATATATATATATATATATATATATATATGACTGCTGCAGAACACAATCAATTTAAATTATTTAAATTCTAAATCAATCACCATAGGCTCTAATATAAAGTAACCAGCAATTCAAATCCCTCAAAGACTGCCATATACAGGAACAATTACAGCAAAAGAGGCAGGAAATATTAACCGGCACTTAAATTTTCGCTTTCAATACGTATTGATAGAGTGACATTTTCTAAAATGGATTGCTAATGTACACCCGGATGGTTGGATTTGTTGTAATAGGAAATATTGCCTCCACAGTAGGGGCAGAAATAAATGTACACCTAAAATGATTGTAATCATTGTAATTTAGTTACCGGAAAATGTTGTCCTATTTTTTTTACTTGTCTCCATTTATTTTTATATTCTTTCATAAATAAAATGGATCTGTTATTCATTATATTTGGTTGAACGGAAAATAAAAGTTTTTTGGGGGGGGGGGATGGAAAATAGAAGTCAGAAAAAAAATGACGAGGTACAAACTGATACTTTTTAAAATGTTTTTCTAATTTTTTCTTGAACAATTCGCAACAGGAAAGCATTCATTTTTACATTTTTTTCAAAGAATTAATGGCGTGGAATACAAATGGACACCTTAATTTATTTGATAATTTGTATGTAATGTGACGAATGTTCGTGACGTTAAATTATTATTTTTTTGCAATCATCAATAGCGTCGTAAATTCTAAATAACATCAGCCTGCATGCACGCGCGTTTTGTAAAGCCGCTTCCTCATACACGTTATGTTTGAATAATAATCAAAATAATAAAAAAATAATAATGTGATGTTAAAAAAAACAACAACACAATAATAGTATTAAATGTGTCGTGGTCGCAGAGACAGACACTTGCTCGACATCAGTCATGCCAGTCGATCTTACCTAGCCTGCTGGGAATTTCACCTGTCCCGAACCGGCTCGGCCGAATCGTCCCAGTTCGGTTCCCCTTTCTCAGCTCTTCCCGGAGTTCCACCTGGAAAGGCGAACACGCGGCCGTGCGCTGCATACACCTTCCCAAATTACAGGCACGCGCAACGAGTGGCATATGCGTGCCCTCGGCGAGGCTCCTTCGCCTTCACTTCCTACCCGTGCTTCGCAGAAGCGATTCGGAACACGCCCCCGCTGCTCTCCCATTGGTCACAAGCTCCCATGCATTTTTCCTGATTGGGTAGTTCCCCCTAGTGGGCGGGGTCTTAAAGCTGCTGAGCGCGTGGACGCCACTTGTGGCCGTGCGACGGCGCACAAGTGAGCTAAACCGACGATTTTGTTGTGTTTTTGTCATTAGCTGGCAGCAGTCTGATGGGAGATTATTAAACGGATTATTTTTTAATAATTAAAATAAACATATGAATAAAATAATTTGAATCAACGGCTCGGGATTTTTTGAGGGGCCCAATTTAATGAGGTTATTACTATTCAACAAGTATGTGAATTAGTCATGGCGCAGTAACAAATAAAGCCAACATTTTGCCAATCTTCTTATTTTAGTCACATAGTGAAGCTTTCAAAAATGAGCAGCGTTGGGAAAATAAAATGGAGCTGCAGTAAAAGATTATGATGATGCACATTAATAACAACTAAAGGAGAAAACAGAAGCCCTGATAATAATAATGAATCTTGTTTCGAGTGGCTGACCATTTATATGCAGTCCACAACAAATCATTTGATAAAAGTAGTCATTTTGATCATGAATATTGTATTTTCATACTCCTATTAGACACTTTGCATGTGTCACTCAGATTGCTCTCGACCCTGACGTAATGACGTAAGCAAAAAGAAAAAGAAAAACCCATATTTTGAGTGGCATTGCGAATAACATTTTGTCTTTCTTTTTTTTTTGGTATATGATTCATGAATAATTATTCAAAAGAAATAAAAAAATCTTTGTATAGCATGGTAGGGGGAGGGCACACAATAATGATGTAAACACATTACATTTAAATAGCCTGCCTTAAATAAACAAACCAAAAAATTTAGATGGCCAAAAATGAATTATTATTATTATTATTATTTTTAACCCAAAACAGTTATTTAAGTTGGGAACGCTTTAAAATGTAAATCATATTTGTCTCAAGCAATTCTTTTGCTCTAAGTCAATTTGCTGAGTTAGTGTTTTGACTCAAAACATCAGTTCAATACAAGGTTCTGTAAACTCTTATTTCTGTTGTAAAATGCTAAAAAAAACCCAACTTCCACAAAAGATAAACGAAACATTTTTCCCTCAATTGCCCAACTCCAAATCTTATCGAAGTTTGTTGTCTTGACATTTTTCGTTCATCCAACTATTTTTTTCTCCCCCGTTTCTCTTTAGTGCGTCACTTAGACCTTTGTATAATCTGCTGCTTGAGAGCAGCATGCCTGTTAAAAGATGGACATATTTGATCAAACAAATTAATTTTGACTATTTGTTGATATAATATAGATTTTTTTAAACTTGATACCGACAAAAAAACCTTTCAGAAATTCGAAATATATTTGATAAACAGTACCACGTCAGTTTGCCAAACTTCATCAAAAGAGTGCACGCTGCCATTGTCCACTCGAAAATGTTAAAATGTTGAAAAAATATTTTTCAACATAATGCCATTTCCAGCTGTTTGAGTTTTCGTATCAAAAGGTTGCTACTATCCGCCCATTGAAACACATTTAGTGTCGCAATATTCACAGTTAAACTTAGTATTTTAACGACACTTTCAAAGACAAGCTGCCCCCCCCCCCTGCTTTTTGTGCCCTCCCCCTCACACCCCCAATGCAGCGCGCGGGCATGGAGAGCAGAGCAGTTTGGGCTTGGTCCAGATCTCCTGCACTATAGTTGGGCCTCCGTCAAACACATTTATGGGCGGATTAATTTCCACTGCGGGAATCAGATGAGAGCGCCGCTGCGCATGGACATTTTTAATTAGTTCGCTCGAGCTCAGATGGTGAGCTGCTGTGTGAGCATGGGCGGGGCTGGTTGCTGGGGGCTGGTAGGGGCGCGGGGCAGTGTAGGGGGTGGGGGGCGTTCTGTGACGAGGGCGCGGACGCATGATGGTGAGCTCATTACGCACATAATTAGCCCTGAAATTGATGCTGCATTGTGCCATAATTGGAGATTTCTCCTTCTGACGTTCTCTTCGGCGCGCATGCGCAGGAGCGCCCTCGTTTAATGACTTCCGATGGACTCGGAATTAGCCTCACAAGGCTTCACCTCTTGATTATTTTCTCATTTCTGACGCATTTACCAAAAAAAAAAAAAAAAAAAAAAGACAACACATTCGGAATTCGAAGAAGGTCCCCCAAATGGCAAGTGGACTACAGGTAGACACACGAGTGACATATTTTTCAAATATGTAGCCACTTAAAAAAACAAAAACAAAACACCCTTCAGTTGAATTCATTCAAAACACCAGTTGTCAAGTGCAGGCTAAAACAACAGGTGAAGCTATAACAACTAGCATTTATCTGCGCGCGCGTGTGTGTGTGTGTGTGTGTGCGTGTGTGTGTGTGTGTATATTTAAATATATATATATATATATATTCCTGTAAATCTTGATGTACCTTATATATGTATCGCATTATCTTTGAAGTTACAATACCCCCCCTAACCTAACCCTCACCACTGCATTCATATTTTTTTTCCCTCTCCCGACCCAGCGTTTTCCTTTCTGAAGTCTGATTGTAATTTCCCCATTGCGGGACAAATAAAGGATATCTTATTCTTATATCCCTGCTAATTTCTTCAGGTCACCTCGATAACTTCACTTTCAAAACTCCTCTCAGTGCAAACGCTGCGGTTCCTTTTCCAAAACAACTGGCTACTATTTAAACTCTATTTATTCATGAAGAACAACAATGCAGCCACAGGCTTAGAAAGAATTGGAACATTCTTGGAGGGTGCATGAGCTCTGATTGGAGATTCAGCCTCCCTTGATGTGCTGTTAGCGTCCCGCCACGGGGGAGCTCGCCTTGATACTTACCAACCTTATGCCCCTGTCCCCTTCCACCTACCCTCCCTGCACCCATCTCTCCGTTTTTGATTGTGTTTTTACAAATTGTGCTGCTCAGCGGGAGAAAAGGCTGGAGATTCTCCACAGCGTGCGAGAGAAGCTTTAGGTATTGCAGGGGGCGAGCGCACAAAGGTTATTTATGGAAGGAAAAGGTGGAGGAAGGATAGATGGGAGTCGTATTTCTGTCATGGTTGAGCTCTTGCATTGGCTAAAAGGACTTTTTATTTATAGGGGTCTGCTTTAGTTATGACTAATGAGGAACTTAAGGAGCACTCATCTCATATCATCTCCTTGTTTCATTTTCCTATTGCCGGTTTCATAATACAGCGACAGTACGAAAAAAAATATATATAACGTCGCAAAAAAATCCAACATGGTAGGGCAGCTTTACTCCAGTGGACAGCTTATCATGTTATCAGGTTACAGGGTGCACGAAAGGATTAACGTGGATCTTTACACCGCTGCTAAAATAGTTAACCGTGTGCAGTTTCGAACCTCGAAATTTGATGATGACACAAAATATTTGAAGGCTACTTGTAGTCCACGGGTAACAGAGTGTGCTTATACCACATGACAACGTATTCTTCTGCTGATGCACATACTTAGTTAGCTCACTCTGTGCTGTTGCTAAACTGGAAATGTCATAATTGCATGAATATTTTGGCGCAAATTCGGATTCACATTAAAACCACGGCGGTGCCGTGTGACGACGTACTCCTTATGGCTGACGCCAGTCCTGACCTGGGAAGGTCTTACAGTACATTGGGACCATTTACAGTAAACTCAACCACTCTAATCTATTCCAGGGTCAGACCGCAGCCATCTTTAAAAATTTATTAACCGCCTCCGCCATGTTTGAAGCAGCACTTTTGAACCCTCCAAGTTCATGCAGGCGTTAAAAAAAAAAAAAAAAAGAAAAAAAGGTTCAGTAATGAAGCAGTTTGGTGTCGTTGGAGTGTGATGCTTTCAATGCGTCTCAGCGCCTTTCTTCTTCCTGATGTCTTTTCCATATATATATATAGATATCTATATCTATATCTATATACAGTATATATATATATATGTATATATATATATATATATATATATATATATATATGTATATATATATATATATATATATATATATATATCTTTAATTGTAGCATGTGCATGCCCATTTTGAACAGGCCTACGTTTTTGTACATCTCCCACAAAATTCTTGACAGATCATTCTGCTCACGCGTGGCCTCATGCAAATTAATGCATCTGTTGACCTTTTTTTTTTTTTTTTTTGTGTCATGGAAATGTCGTGTGTTTTTGAACAGCGTCCTCGTGTTCTTGTGATTTATTAAATTTTAGACAGACACATGTAACCTCATTACGAGCAGGTTGCGATAATCTAATTGGATGTAACATGACATGTCATGGAGAATATGAAGTCTGTGTGGACTAGAGAGATGTTGCTGATGTGAGGGGGGGGGTGGGGGCTAGTGGAAGAACTCCACATTCCATTATAAATCAATCCGAGGGAAAAGGGAATGAGAGCAAAAGCACCATGTTGAGTTCCACTCGGTGCTCCAAGATTGGAACGGTTGGGAATATGTAAACAAGCGGCCTGCTCGACCAAGCTTCCACCGTAATCTACTGAACATCATTGTTGGCTCTTTTGTCTCTTATTTTCACCAAAAGGCTCATATGCCATTTCGAGCTCCCAGCGCAATGTACCACATGGTTTCCCTCCAGCCGTTTTATTTGAGAAGTCTTGTTTGGAAACGTCCTCTGATGTGTTCTTTTCCTCACATTAATAGTGACTCTCAGCTACCACTTGTGTGTGTGTGTGTGTGTGTGTGTGTGTGCGTGTGTTTGTGCGTGTGTGTGCGTGCGCCAGGCCCTCCAATGAGCCCATCTGCTGTGTGCTCGCGTTAATTAAGTACGCTGCCTTTTCCTACATACACCCTCCATTTGAAGTTGCCGAGAGTGCACGAGTCAGCCGAGCAAGTTCATCAAAATGCTAATTTGGCCCAAATTAAAGTTGTGATTAACATTATACAGTTTCCTTCCTGTGCGGACAAAAAAACGGAACCCCCCCCCGCCCCCCACCCGTCAGCTCTCTCCTTCTGTGGGCGCGGGCGTCGAGAAAAGAGGAGACACTTTCCGAGTGAAGGTTCTTGTGCTCATTGCTAAAATGTAACAAAAGCATTCCGTGTGAAGCTAGTAGCTAACTGTGTGTGAAGTAGGACTGAGCAAATTTGATAATGAATCTAATTGTAATTCCCCCCACCCCCTCAATATTGCGATTTAATATGCGATTATGCGCCTTCATTCGCAAAAAAACGGTTATTATTCAACACATGCGACATGCCGCTAAGCTAGCTAGCTAAGCCTTATACCTCGAAAATGAAAATGCTAGTTCTATGCAACATGCAGTTAGCTAGCTAGTTAAGTCTTACTGACACCTTGAAAATACTCGTCCGCTGCTGTGGCAGCTTTAGAGTGCCTCGTCAGCATTGAGTGTACGACATTCACAGAGAGTGGAAGCGTGGAAGTGGTTTTGAATTCTCAGTTAGCAGCTGATCAAGGCATTTCTTTTTGTTTTGTTTTTTTTCTCTCTCAATGTACGAGAGTGGCAGCATTGGCTTGATTTGGAAGGATTTTAAAGTCTAATATCGATATCTTGTAATGCCTTCACAAATCACTACATGTATTCTTGTAGTTTTCAATAGTGTCGAATTTGCTTTGGGAATCCAGTTTTAACCCTTTCACGCACCAATAATAATAACCCGTAACCTGATTACATGAACGGCTATCCACTGTAGTAACCGCTGTCCCTGAAAGGGTTTTAAAAAAATTATTTAATGACAAATATTACCCAAAATGTAACATTATTTTCTCCTCCATTAGGTCAAAAGAAAACACAACTATATTTCACACGTCTGCGCTGTCAACAGGCTGTGAAATGCTAACCACAAAATACATTTGTAATGCTGAAAGGCAGATTAGTATCATTCGTCTGGCCGACTGAGTATTAATCCAGGAGAGCCAATCATTGCGCCATATGTTCCGGCTCCGGCGAAAGGGGCACCATATGCACTTGTGTTAAAACAACAACAGCTTGACATTCCCGATGGGCAAATGACAGAGGACGACTTATTTGCGTCAACGCGCTCGCGGCACACGTATGAAATTCGCGCGGTAATGAATACCCCTGACGTTCATCGCTCGGTATTAAGCAGTGGTTATCGAGGCATTAAATATGTCTACACAGGACTCAGGCAAAGGCTGCCAGGCTCACCGTTCTCCTCTGAGAGGGGCTCTGTTTGCATACAGACAGCTTGGGCGACGAGGTGGGAGGGCGGCGCTGGGGATTGGGAAACGTGCGCCGAATGGAGCCCGGGAGTCGTAACTGGGTGCCCGCCACTTTGGCGTTAGTGCCATTATGGGATGTCGCTGTGGGAGAAGCGCGGCTCTTCAGCGGGATTACGAGAGATTCGTGCAGAAATTGAGCAGAATTGGAAATGCGGCCCAAGGCTGGTGTTAGCGATGTGTGTGCACAAGGCCGAGGGCGCAGTGACACACCGTTAAGCCTTGTTTCCATTAAGATGCTGTTCGGTCCACTTCACCATTTTCTGTGTTTCTGTGAGAGTGGGGGGAAAAACGGTGAAGAAATGTCAGAATAAATCTGCTTGGTCCAAATTTATTGTTTACCCGATCAAATCATCCTTCCCGATTGAAATGAATGAAAATGGAACTATGATAAACAAGGAATCCAGTCAGCTGTGCTCACTCCCGCAGTGGCGCAAACACCCATTTCTAAATGTGCCCATCTACAAAAATACCAAAAGAAAAAAACCTCCACCCAAAATAGGGCCCTTATTTTTTATTTTTTCCATTCACTCGTCTATGGTGTTTCCCATAATACGTGAGCATTAAATTCTCTTTGTTTTATGTTTAGATTGACAGCAAACTTAAATGAACTGTTTTTTTCCCCTTGCTCTTTGTTGAGTTGAGTTGAGTTCGCTGCCACCCTGTCATGGTTGTGTTTAACTTTGTGGTAATTTTTTAGAACTTGCATCAAAAGTACGGACCCACCAAAATGACTTTGAAACAGCCGCATATTATTCAAAATATCAGATTTAATTGTAGTGTATCAACATTGTACCATATTCTTTTTTTATCTTTTTTTTGTTGCACTCCAAGTACCAACCAAAAAGGTACAATGTGGAATGGCTGACAGGCAGTTGTCACTTGTGCGTAACAACACAAAAGCAATTAATTCAACACTTGTCTTCTTTGTGTAACAAGCAGTCAGACCCCAAGAAGGAAAAACAAAATGCTGGACTTCTTCCATTGTTGTTCCATGTTTACACTGGCACATTCTCCTCTTTGTGGAGCTCATTAGCGGCTGACTGTTGCGCTCCGACGCTGTCGCGCCATTTACATAGCGCCATTGTCCAATGAATAGCGGTGCCTGGGAAATCAAATGATTTGACAGGATATTTTCAAAATCAATTTTATGCCCAAATCGGATTTATTGTTATTATGTTTTGACCGTATTCATTCATGTTTGCATTTCAAGTAACTGATCCAAGATGGCCGCGTTGGCATTCACCGAGCACGTAAATAACGCCACAGGTGTCATCAACAGCCAGTGACAACGGGGTAAACAATCACAAATAAATCGTTCAAATATGAAACATGACAGAACATTCGGTTGGTGGGGGCTTACTCTTTAGTTTCAAATGAAATTAACCCTTTCATGCACCAATAATGATAACCTGTAACCTGATAACATGATAAGCTGCAGTGACCGCTGTCCATGAAAGGTTCACGAACACGCGTCGATCAATCTCTACTTTATTCAGATTTAACAAAAACAAAAAAATAGTTGTCCATCGATACCCGAGTCAAACACTTTTTACATTTTTTGGGTTGACAGTTTTTCCCGCCGCGGGCCGATTTGAGCGAGCGCCTCATCGAGCAGCACGCAGCGTGATGACAAATGCAAAACAGCAGCGGGCGAGCAGCTCGGGCGGGCTACACTGTGCCTTGCGCGCGCGTTTGCATGCAACAAACGTGGTGGTTTGCCGCGCGCTCACAAAACCTCGCTTGCAAACCAAATCAAACATTTGACTCCCATTGAAATGACGCAAATCCACAAAAAGTCAATGAATGACTACTAAATACATGAACAAGTAGTGCAATGCACTGTATGCTTTCTTTCCCAAAAGAAGACGGCTTGTGGTTGATACGGGTCTTCTAATGGGGTTTGTGGGGCTCTGTGTGACGAGCGCCCCCCCACTCTCCACACTCCCCCCTCTGGGGGACGTCCATTAAACAAACATGATGGGTGCGACCTTGGTCCGGGTGAACATTAACACCCACCCACTGGCCGTGAGGGTCAGCCAGGGGTCAGCGGCCCCTGTTGGAGGGATGGATAGGGGTTAGTGGCCTACAAAATCACCGGACCAGACAGGACACATCTCATTTGTGTTAGCGACAGCGTAATTGTTGAAAGTTGAGTGCGGCATATTACGGCGATCAATTATGGGCAAAACATTGCGTATGGCGCAGCACATGTAGACAGACGGGGTAACAACACAACACAGATATTCTTTATCCTCTATGAAAAATGACTAGTGGTCATGCAGCAGTAGAAGGTGCTGCACAATCGGCAAGGATTTGATCATGATGCACAAAATTGTTTCTTACCTTCTATTAAGACGTGATTGAAACAAATTAATTCATTCAAATGACATAGAATGCTTTTTGTCTTAGTGACAAACAGAAAAAAAAGACTGGAACGGATTAATTGCATTCCCCTTCATCTCAATTGGTAAAATGCTTTGCCATATTAGTGTCTGAAGTTGCGAGTGTGGTCATGGAATAAATTCAACTCGTAGCTTTTCGGAAAAATTATTCAAACTCTATAGTACAGTTTCACGCTGATAGATTTGGATCAACGTTTGCCGTTGAAACTTTTGGAGTTGGAAAATTGCATTGTTCGACATTAGAATGTCCATTCATATTCGCCTAATTGTTCAGCCCTAGTACAGTTGACTTTAGATTGTAGCCAACAAAGGCTATTGTGTCAGGGTTGACCAACAGCAGATAAAAGTGACGCCAAAGTCAAATACGGGCCTCATTCTTCACAGGCCCGTGCACTGCATGTGAACTATGCCCACTGTAATAGAAGACATCCATATTAAGAAATAGACACCAATGCCAATTCTCCACAGCCACTGAAGCGCATGACTTTTAACACCGGGCCGTGTTTTGCACCCATATACTACGGCGACCGTTCAATCAAATCAACCAATTACATTTTATCTTTCACTTGTTGTTATTCTGCTAAGAGGAAATGAGCTGAAAGATTTATTGGTCCATTTGGCCTATTCCTTATGTGCTTATAACCCCCCCCCCCCCCCCCCCCCCCACGCCACCATAACCCCCACCACCTTCACCACACTGCTACAATTAGGGCGGCATAGATCACATTCTCGCATCAGCGGTGAGCGGACAACACCATAAGGCTCGGCCGCGTCTCATTCGCTCCGGGAACGGCCCGGAAGATGCTTCCTGGGATGGATTTATATGTGGCCCTCTCTGCCTTGTGGTGATTGAATGTCTGTGTGCATGTGTCGAGACGACTCGGTGTGAAGGTGTCAGGGGACTCATAAGGCAGCTTTGAATTAGGCATGAGTTTGGCCAGCGGTGTGTGTTTGTGTGTGTGTGTGTGTGTGTAACAGGCAGTGCTTTATGGTGTAAAAGGAGACATATGTGGTCTCTTTGGGATTAAAAGAAATGATTGGGATAAATGCTAATAATTGTTCCAAGTCCTACGCTTATTGTTAAGGTGCGGTTTCCTTTCTATAAAATCAAAGCATATGGTGCATATTGAAACGTGTTTTGTTTTTGTTTGGGATTTTTTTTCTTTCGCTCAATTCAGTGGTTATTAGCCCAGTTCCGCCGTGTGAAATCAAATCTGTGAATGGTTCACCCAATCTTCTTCATGGTGCTTCACTGTCGTCTTTAAACACCCCACACGCTGTAAAACATGAGACGCAGAGTTGTGTGAGAACGAAAAAGGAGGTCCTTTTAATGTAATATTGATTTACAAACCCCACGTTAAAACTCCACCCGGTCACGGGTCGTTACGTTGAGCCCGTAAAGGATCGCACAGGCTTCTCAACCAGCCGGTTCAAGACCTACAGGGACTGGTTTTGGGTGTCCTCGTGTCTAGACAGTAGCACCAACTTAAACAATACGGGTGGTGCAAAGACATAGAATACAATGACTTTCACTTGACGTTTTCAGGATACAGTTCAAGTTGAATCTTGCTGTCAAACTAAACATCAAACTAGAAAAAAATACATTAGCATTGAGTCTGCACACATTTAGAGATTCTCAATAACCGTACTCGCAATCATATGCATTCTTTAGCCTCTGTGAGGCACTGAGACCGCCAGACTGTACGAACGTCCATGTAAAGCTGATCTATCTGTCTTGTCCTGCCCCATGGTGGCCATTCAGCCGAAGCAAAATGTGACAAATTCTATTTATTTCTTTTGATTCCTATTTAATTTTGTCATTACTGTATGTTTTTATTCATTAAAATATTGTGTTATTTCTTGAAAAAAAATTCTGAGAGGCTGGAACGGATTCACACAATTTCCATTCATTTCAATGGGGAAAGATGATTTGAGATTGGGGTGTGGCCATGGAATGAATTGAATTTGTTCCTCAAGGCAGCAATATATTTTTAAAAAAAGTGTTATTATGTGCAATTATGTGGCGCAACATGGTCAATTTGAGCAATTAATTCTACTCGCATCACATCAAGACAACAATCTTCTTGCTGTTGTTTTGTGCTTTTATTGGTTGCCATCCAAACCTCCTTACACGCTGATTAGTAGAATTAGAATCAGGCGAGAAAAGGCCGTGTTTAGACAACAGGGAACACTTTACTAATTTATGTGTTGGGCTCAATGTTTCTCCTCAATGCCTTGTGGCCAAAACTAGCATTTTCCAGATATTTCCTTTTGGGGGAAAACAAGGGTCAACTTGTTGCCTTTGTATTTCGTTTAATATCACTGAAAAAAAGTAAATGAGTGGCTGTCCAATACAGGTCACGCTCTGCAATATGTCAGTTATTCCATACTTCAAAGTTATTCGATTAGTTAATATAATTACACATTTTCAATAGCTAGCTAGCTAGCTGGCTAGATAGCTAGATGGATGGATAGATAGACAGACACACGCATTTGTGAAAACCTGAAATTGCATTCCCTTCACTTGATTCTAACCCTTTTAAACTTTTTAAGGCCCACTAAAGTGGTCACACATGCTAAGGCATGCAAGGTGCTGCCCCAAGTATGGCTTCTATTTCCCTGATATCCCACGACGCGGCTAAACGCTTCCACGTGAGATTACGACGAGAGGGAGGCTGCGTCCCACGTCGTCGACAACTGCTTCAGTTATGGGCTTTCTATCCAAATACGTCGTGATTTGAGATTCATTTATAGGCCGGTGGCCCAGGATAGACAGTGCTGACAACAATAACAGCCGAGTCCCCCATGTGTCATGCAAATCTGCAATACTCTGTTCTCCGCGTGCTGTTTTTTTTTTTTTTCCGGCGGGACAATTGCATTTACATTTCATGAGCTCGCTCACCTTTTTGCCGAGGCCTTTCGCGTTGACTTGTCACCGGCCTGATTTAGTGGATAGGTCATTTCCATGCAGCCCAGCGGGCTCGCATACTGTCCCTGCTTTGCAGATGAATATTTACATGGCAGTTAACAGGTGGCGAGTAGTTTAATGGCGGTAATAGCTTCATGGCACGTGGAGCATGAGCGGAAGGGTTTTGCCCGGGGTTGTCCCACTCTTGCGGTGATGCATCCCTTGGGAGCGAGCGTGTGTGTGTGTGTGTGTGTGTGTGTGTGCGCGCGCCATATTTGACCGTATTTTTCAGTCATGGTATTGTGCAGTGGACCGTATGACATTTTCTTTCTTACTTTTTCTCCAGGTCTTAATTGACGTTATTTTGTATTCATTTATGGATAGTATGCAAATAATAATAATGATAATTAATAATATCAAGACACGCAAAGCTTTATTTTATATTTTCACCGTGGCTAAAAACGAAGTTTTATCGTCCATATCCGACAGCCATGCAAATGTTCAAGCGCTGGAATGTTCCTCAAACTGGAACAGATGGATTTTTGCAAAGCCCCTCCCCTCCGCTCCCCTCTGACTCTGGCACATGACATCACCACATATGGCTGCCGTGATTGATCTGTCATTATAGAGGAGGGATTGCTGGCTGAGTGGTGAGACTGGGCAAGGCTTTGAGCAACAAGGCGTCATGTTTTCCACGGCAAAAATACATGAAGCCGTATGCGGAATTGCATCCGCGGTTGTTTGGATGCGTGTCGATTTGCCCGGTGTAACAGTGGAGCGTTTAAGGTTTGCGAGCTTTGTCAATATTTTTTTTTTTTCGTACGCTCACCTCAAGCTCCTTAAGAGGATCTACTTTCATTTAATCCAACAGCAAAAAACTCATTAGCTATGCAAATCATGGCAGACGGTCAACATAGGGACAAAATCTAACATTTTGGCGACTTCAACTTTTGGCGAAATTGACTGCACAGACCTCATGTTTAGGCGATTAATAATTAAATGAATTTAAAAAAATAAATAAATACAAACCTACTCGAAAGACGAATTGAAACTAAAAGTGAAAATGAAATGAAAAGTACCAGTAACTATAATGAAAAATCCCAAACAATGATCACCCTGGTGCATCCAAAAATGAACCAAATAATAAAATATGAAATCCAAAATCCTCTTGAAGCGTCCATCAATATTTTTCATTTATACTAACCAACTAATTCTGTTGTATGATGCACAGCACCAATTCACAATTATTGCCATTTGGTCGCAAAAAACAAACCAACCGCCGCCCCAAAAAAAGCCATCATTCTCTATCATTGCTTTAGTCTGTGTTTGAACAGTCAGACGGTGCGACCGTGCAACCCTGAGCCATAACCGATGCAAATTCTGAATCCTTGCAAGCGAGTAAAGCCAGCCAAAGGGATGGAGGATGTCTCCGAGCAAAGCAATATGATGGATATTCCGTTCTGCAGCCCAGATTGGAAGCGGGGACGCTTGTGTTCTCCTGCTGTGTGTCTGGCAGCTCGCTATGGAGCCTGTCATTGCGAGCAGCGGGGTGTCCAGCCATTACATGGCATTCAGCAGCATGGGAGCTGAATAAATCACTGGAACACACACACACACACACACACACACAGACACACACATACACGGTCCAGCTCGCTATTTGTTTGACAAAGCCCAGACCTGGCCTCTTGTTACACTTGCAAGTCTGGAGACAGCTGACGTTACACACTTAATTGAGTTCACACTCTTGTGTCACGACAAGACTTTTGACAGCCACAAACTAGACTTTAAGTACCTCGAGATGTAAAAGACTTTGAGCAAACCCTCCCGCACCCCCCCTACCAAAAACTGCAAAGTAATTGATGTCTTCACTGAAAAATAATTGCCACTATTGATTAATAATCGTAAAGCCATACATATAGACCACAAACTATGATCCTTGAAGACTTTCACATCACATAACCCTTTGACCATAAGTATCAATTCGTCGATCAAACTTATTTTTATTTATTATTATTATTATTATTATTTATTATTTTACTTTTATTTTTATTTTATATCGCACTTTTCATGCAAAAAAACTCCTACAATGCTGAACATGAGTTAAAAAGAACATACGTATGCAGGTATAGTGTTCGTATTTTAGTCAAATGTTTGTGTGTCTGGGCCTGAGGACCACTGATAAAAGCGACTTGTCCTGCTCAAGCTGGAGAAAGTCATCCAGCGTCATCAGAAGACGCAGATGTACAACTGCATGTCGTCAGCGTAGCGATGAAAATTCACTCCATGACTCCTAAAGACACCACCAAAAGGGGACATATATGAATTAAACAACAAGGGATCTAAAATTTAACCTTGAGGCACACCACATGTCACTCCATAGACTTTTGGGAAGCTTGTATCTTAACTTTCCAGAAAACGTATGGTTTGCCATGACAAAAATGAGAAAATAGAGAATAAGAGATGTTACTATACCACTCAAATGAACTCTCTGTTGCATAAACTACCAGTACATAAAGCATATATCAACGCTGCATAAATAACAATAATCCTCAGTTTTATTTTTAGATATACAAGAATAATAACGAGGATGCATCCACCTTGTAGCCGTCAGACAGAGCCAATATGGTAAATAGTTGATGACTGATAAACACGGCAAGGTAATGTGAATGGTGTATAATTTGTCATGAAGTGCAAAGCAACACATTATGGTTCAGCTCACAAACTGCGTGGTTGACAAAGTTGAGTCTGGTGAGAAGTCTACTTTCGAAGCAAGTTATGGGTTAGTGTGGTTCTGGGATTTGAGCTTGCAGAGTTTATCCATCATTTTTACGCTGAATGCCAATTAAGAATGTAAAAAGATTATTTAAAACATTATGGGCAAAAGCTTGAAAAGAGCATTTTTTGGGGGGGGGTTCTTTTTTTAAAATGTTCAAAGGATGCAGACATGTCAGTGTGGCCTCATTGTTTCCAGGAATGCCAAAGGGAAACAGCAAAACGTGCAATTGCACCGAAGAAATAATAGACTGCGCTCAGGGTTTGGATTGAGACATGACTGCAATGATGAAGACGTAGTGTGTATTTATATGAGACACCCACAGAAGCCTCCGTAATCAATCTCTGTGTGCAGACGCAGTCAAAAGGCAGCGTGTGAGATAGGAGTCAACCATCTTTAGAACCTTCACTTATCCATGTACGGATTTAATGTGGCATGCAAGGGGTTGACAAAAATCACATGGAAAAATGTATGCGCATTGGTGGTGATGTCATCCGGCGACGTTCCTTGCTGACCAGTTGCAACCACTGATGCTGATGTTATTACCCGACATTGGTTTGAACTCAGAAAGGCGCTTAATGGTCTGCATGCCCCCCAAAAAAGAAAAAAAAAAGCTCATCAGTTCATCAGTACGGCACTAATGTGAGCCATTCTTTGCAGAGGATGAAGAATCTATGACCGGGTACTCTTATGTTTCTGTTATCGCGTGTATGTACACGTTGCTGCACTGTTTGTGTCCAGTACGTTGCTTGAGTTGTAACACGGCATTAGCATGAGGCTAATGGACTGGAAAGCGAAGCTTTGTGTGGGTCTTTTGAATAAACGGGGTGTGATTCTCCTGTATTTAGTTTGACAGAATTGTTCACTCGGTGTGAGCAACACAGTAAGCCGAAATGAAATTTATGGGCCGTATTGAGAGGACTTCTCCACTTGTTCTGCGAGTGTGAGGGTGCGAATTGTGAACGAGGTCTTAGGGGCAGATTACAGCATGGACATAATGTATGAGAATGTAAGGAACAAGTGGTCGTTTCAAATGAGCAGTCATGAACAGGTTTCGTCTGAGTGAGCTCTCAGGGGCAGTTTACCAAGCAGAGGGTGACTCGCACAGAATTTCACTTTTCCGTCTGTAACGAGGAGACAAACAAGAGTGTTCAGGTGCTAATGAGAATTTCTATTTGCATGAATGACAAGTGGGACGCGGGACATGTTTTCTGGTTTTTAACCCTTTCAGGGACAGCTGTTGCTACCGTGGACAGCCTATCGTGCTATCTGTTGACAGGTTATCGTTATTGGTGCACGAAAGAGTTAAACGATCACATTTGATTTGACTTCATCAAGACACACTTTTATTCACCGCGCGTTCTCCAGGCTGTCCACGTTCCAGATGGAGCTCCGCCCGGCAAGTAAGGTGTTCGCTACAAAACCCAGCTGTGTCAATTGTTAATTCTGAATCAGTAAACAACAAAAAAAAAAAAAAAAGCGGAGTCGTCCACCGAGGCAAATATGATAATTGTTTGCGGATTATGGAGATCTGTCTGGTAACTCGGCAGAGGCTGTGAGTAAACGGGAAGAAAGCTCAGCTCAAACAAATGGACTCAGTCCGCCAATGGCGCCGTAAGCCCGATGGCACACACGACTCCGTGATCCGCGGGAGGTTGGATACCCAGCCGCTGGGCCCCCCAAAAGGCCTCTGCAGAAAAGGTCGTTGAAATCATTTAGACAAACATGATCGTATGGACGTGAAAAAAAAAATGTCAAAGTCATACAAGTGCACATGAAGATTGCAGTTGGAGTTGATATGCATTCGAGAATGATGCATTTACGTCATTGGATTTTAAGATAAGATAAGAAAAGTTCTATTTGTCTCACAATGGAAGAATTCCTGATTTACAGCAGCAAAATTATGAAAGGAAGAAGTCCCGCGCAGAAACAATTACCGTAGCATCTTGACATAGAGGGATCTAAACTTTTCAAAATAAAAGACGTTTCAGTCTCTGATAATAAATACACTACACTGTCGTTTATTTTATTTTATTTTAACTCATTCACTCCCAAAGACGTTTTTAAACGTCTTTTCAGACTTGGTGCAGAATTGGCTGGTACTGAATGAGTTCATTTTTGTACTTTCAACTGTGTTTCAGGAATGGAGGAGTCCTTCCATTGTATGCTGCAAATGCTGACTGATAATGTCGTTTTAATGGGCTAATAAATCGCCCCCACCAGTTAACAGCGTCGAGTGGGCGGGGCTGGCGTGTACAGCTTGAATGACTATTAAACCGAGTGAACTAAATCACCGCGTTCTCACAGCCCGAAGCTCCGTTTGCGAGCGCATCGAACGTCGGCGCTACTTAGCATGCGCCGTCGCTAGCACAAAACAAATCCAGGGGCGAGGTTTGGATTAGCGCGTGAATGGCTGCAAAAAAAAAAAGAAGCAAATTTTCCAGTGTGACACGACATCCTTCTGTAGTCTGCGCTGACCTGAAGTCGTTTGGGCAAATTGCTTCTCTGTTGCTTTTCATTACACTGAATGCGGTCGGTGCGATAATCTGATCTCGAGAGAAGCTGCGGATCAAAGCCTGCCAACATGGCGCCCCCTCCAGTTCCCCCGATGACCGTGGGGAGTGGGAGGGGGGGGGGGGACAAAATACCCCCTCTTCCCAAAGGGTGTGTGAACTGGATAATGGGGAAAGGAGATTTTAACGTGCCCGGCAACGTCAGTAAATGTGGCGGCCGCTCTTGTCATTGATACGCGCCCCGTTGCGTTGTGTTGTGTAGAGTGAGTCAGTGGTCTTCAAGGATGGGTGGTCCGTTTGGACGCGCGTTGTCGGGTTGTGTGAGCCGCCTTTGTGTCACGGGAGAGGAGCCTTTGTTCTCTTAACCAGGGAGGCGGGACCGACAGATTAAGCTTTTAGAAGTGCAGCCGACCACCATGAGGGCACGCCACCGGGGAGACAAGCGTACTAGCGTGTTTACGTCTTTCCCTCCCGCACGCCGTCGTTATAGTTTGCGGAAAATACGAGCCGTCGCCAAAATCGGTCGCGGATAGATTTTGAAGAGAGGACGAAGGGGTGGAAGGAAGAAAAAAAAATAGAAAAAAAGTCAAAGTGGGTATTTGTAGCAATTTGCATGAGAATTAGCATGAGCGAGTGAGAATGTGATGCAGGTCAGCGGGTCAATAGTTCTTATCCATCTGTCCTTCTGATGGCATGCCTCACAGGTCAGTTTGATTTCGCTCTGAGCGAGCTTAATCTTACCCCAGTGCTCAGCGAGCCTCTTCAGCATACTTAGATCAGCTCCTTCAAGACTCTCCGCCACACACACACACGCACACACACACACACACACGCGTGTGTGCCAAAATAAGCCTGACACACAAACCTGGGCAGATGCCAGGATTGCAAATCAATGGTCGGTTGCTATGTTGTATTCGTTTTAACACATTTTCAATCGCAGCGCTAGGGCCAAACTGAAAAGGAAATAAAGAAATAAATAAATAAATTTAATAAAGAGATTTAAGAAGACTTTAGGTTTGACTCAAATGGAATACGTAACCCTTTCATGCACAAATCATGAGAACCTGTAACCTGATAAGCTGTCCACTGTAGTAACCGTTGTCCCTGAAAGGGTTAAATCTGAATTTTATGAGTCCAGGGTTGCAGTAAGATTTGTTTTGAATTTTCAGTACACACACACACACACACACACACACACACACACACACACACACACACACACACACACACACACATATATATGTAGCTACTATCCCGCTTGACATATTTACAGCTTTGCTGGTGCAATATCTCGTTGCCCTCTACGGTCTTAATGCAAATATGAGTCATTGTGTTTACCGTATTTCCATTAACAAAAAACAAAAGGGGACTCTACTGCAGAGGCTTTGCCCAAATTTCCCGGCAGGTCCACTTGGACATTTGCAGAATGGAACGATATCTTGCTTTAGACGTCTTTACCACAAAGAACCCTCCAGAGTAGACGTGGCATCTGTAAATAAGAATAAAAAAACCTTTATTCGTCTCACAATGGAGTAATTCCCAATTTTACAGCAGCAAAGTGATGAAAGGAAGAAAGTAGAAGAACAAAAAGTATAGGAGCTGCTGGAAAGGCAACGACTCTCGCGGCGCCATCTTGAAGTCAAGCTGACAGTTATGATCGAATTTAAGGAGAACAAAAGTAATGAAGCAAATATTGTTGGATCATGTCAACGACATGATCCAGAAACAATTTTGAGGGGGGGGGGGGGAACCTGCTAAGATGAGAGAAAGTTTAACCCTTTTCAGGGACAGCAGTGACTACAGTGGACATCTTATCATGTTATCGGGTTACAGGGTGTGTGAAAGGGTTAATAAAAAAAAATCTGGCTGCACTGCCCATTTTCTCTTCATCCGAGAGTTCCGACAAAACGCTTCTTCCAACTTCTTGCTCTCCCCCGATTGTAATTCTTCAAATGTTCCGTCGGTGTGTGAAGCCGCGATCCCCCCTCCCAAGCGTCGGCCTGCGCGCCGCATTTTGTTTGTGAAGCGGGTTACGACATGTGCTACGGATTAGCTTTAAATACTGTTTGACCCGTGTCTGCGCAGAGCCAAGCTTTGGGAATTGGACAAGCGCACCATCTGGGAGGTGTAGTCCTCCATCCATCCTCTATCTCATGAAAGAGGCACCTTCCTCCTCCTCCTCCTCCTTCTCAACTCTGGTTCCCTCTCTGCCCTTCATCAGTCTTCTTGTCTTCTGAGCGTTTCTTGCGTCCGTCTGAACAAACAAACCCATTCGGCGTTCGGTAGCGAGACAGACGGCGCGATTGCGGTATTGTTTGTTTTTCCCGCTTCTGGTGTGGGAGACAGTTTTCTTACAGAGGAGGAACTACAAAACAAATATTTACCCCCCCCCCCCCCCCCCACCCGTGCTTCCAGCACCTGGAGCCTTCCCGTTTACCCGAGTATAGACCCTCCTTTGGTTCAGAGGAGAAAGATTGATGAAGGGTTTTATGCCTCGAAAATGGCTGGTTGGTCGTTTTTAGCCCCCCGTTTACCAACAGTAATTCTATTCGACTAGCCATATGCATTTTTTTTTCCCTCCCGCACAATTTAAAATTGTGACATTTCTTGTGAGGATGAAGCTCGGATCGATTGACCAGTCAAGCTGTTTTTAACTTGTGGCAGCACAAAAACAGTGAGCACGTAGGAAGACAAGAAAACTATTTTCACTCGTGGAGGCAGCACTTCCGAAACGACACTGTGGGTATGTGGCGGATGGACGTGCATCCACCCACCGCTGCATCCACGACTTGATCGAGTAGTCAAGTGCCGCTGATTAGGAACAACGAAACTTAATGCAGCTATGTTGACAGAGCCTTGCGAAAGTATTAACCCCCCTTTGAACTTTTTGGCCTTTTGAACATTTCGGGCTTCAAGCATAAAGATATAAAATTTGATTTTTTTTTGTGTCAAGAATCAACACCAAGTGGGACACAAGCATGAAGTTTGACAAAATTCATATGAATTTTTTTTTTACTAATTAAAAAAAAAAAGAACTGATCCGTCGGGTTTGCAAAATTATACACCCCCCCTTTATTCCCAGTGCAGCCACCTGACTCCAGAAGTTCCCTGATAATTTACGAACGATCCAACGTTGACCGAAATGCCTGATGAGGATAAATAGAGCCCACCTGTGTGTAATCTAGTCTCAGTTTAAATGCACCTGCTCTGTGATGGTCTCAGCGGTCTATCAGAAGAATGGGGGGCAAACAGCATCACGAAGACCAACACACCTGGCAATCCTGGGATAAAGTAACTTTGACACGATCCCGCCCGTGGGCTGTTGTGGGCGTTTCTACGTGAAACTCATCATGTTTTAGATGGTGTCGTCTGGCGCTTGAAAGTGGCCCTGGATCTTGTGAAACTCAATGTGGAGATTTCACTGAGTAAATTTGTCCAGTTGTAATCCAGTCCCTCAGCACAGACTAAAATTGGGGCTGAACGGAAGCAATACCAACATGAAGTTCTGTAAATCACAGCGATGGTGTCGCTGGACTCCCCTAAAACATGATTTTCACCCTGCGTGAGACGCCGGGCGTCTCCCTGCCGTCCTGACGCGATCGAGTCCAAATCAACAGCTCTGCCCATCCCTCCAATGCCGTCATTAAGCCCACTCTTTATTCGAATTGAAAGCAGTCTGGCGTAAATATGCACATGTTTGACTGTCGGGTCAGGTCGAAAGCAGAGACGGCAGTGGATGCACGCCGCCGCACATCGCAGATGAACAATAAAACGGCGTGTGAGGGCACTCGCAGGAAGTGGAGGATTTCACTTGCGTGCAGGCGGGCAGACACGCGTGCGTTGATATCCTGCCGGAAGGGAAATAGATGTGCGCTTTGCCGACCTCCAATGAGGAAGGGACTATCCTTCGGGTTTTGAATTCTTAATCCCGTGGAGATATGACTTGTTGGATTGAAATTATAATAGTTTATCAACTAAAGCGAGTTGTCCCTTTTTTTCTTTTTTTTTTGCACTGCTCTGTTTCAAGTAAAGAAGGGAAAGGCAGGCCTCCCCTGTTGCTCATGAGAGCATCCCGGCAAGCTAACCACACTTGTGCAATGGCGCCCTCTTGTGTCCTTAATTACCTCTGCATACCGTCTATCCATGGTTTGCTCCGCCACTTTGTTAGACGTCACTTTTTACCCTGTATGCATTTTTATACCGTATACAATAGTGTATTGGAATCAACTGAAGAAAAATAATTATGTTTGCTGAAAATTATTAGTCATTCTCAGATTTCTTTGGACCAAGTGCCACCTAAGAAAATCCTGTAAAAAAAAAAAATCATAAGCAGCTTTAAAATCAGAGTACTAGGTCGAAGTGTTCATGAAAATGTTATTGCAAGTCACTGTATCATGCTGCAAGGTTTGAACATCAACTCTTGGCCTTAAAGGTTAAATACAACTGAACTGGAGTTGGACAGTGATTCTTTCAATATTTATTTGTTCAATAGGGGACAGTGTACGTGTATGAACGTTTCAATAGTTGCCCCAAAAATGTAAATGCATCACTACTACAGCCACATGGCTGATTTCCATAGTTAGCACCCCTTGCAAGAATTTACAGTTGTGTCCTAACGGGAGGGAAAAATTAACAAAAACAACCTGCAGCACATTTACCATTTTCTCCACTGCTAATTATTTCCTAAAACTAAAAAAAATATGATAAAGCAGGCACAAAATTGGGTACACTGACAGAAATGGAACCCAATACCCAACTTGTATATTGAGAAAAAAATGTCTTTACAAAGACAATTTTACAAACGTTTTTTTTAAACAAAAAATGGGCAAACAATAATTTAAACTGGCATTAATGTAACTGACCGATGTGTTTTAATATGAAGGTTGTGGTTTGCTGCAATGTATATCTCAGCAGGAAAACTGAAAACCTTTCCTAATATTTTGGTAACCTCACAAAAATATAAAACATCGCTTAGCACGACGAAGAGTTTGTCTACAGCACTTGAAATGACATAAAATCCGGAAAATATTTTTTAAAAACTGCATCACAGCCTGGTGTAGTTAACCATGTTCACCACTAGATGGCACCCCAGATTCACAAAATACTGCAGAAAATGGCGCTGTGTGAACATTCGACTCATCTGAATTGCTACGGATGACAATTTTATTGAATGTACTAATGAGTGTCGTATGCACAATACTTTCCGATTGAAGTAATTAGAACGCAGGTAGGTTTTTTGAGACCGGATGTAACATTCTTTCTGCCTACATTCTTGCTGCTGGAGGCTGTAAATTTCCCCAGTGTGGGACAAATAAAGGATATCTTATTTTATCTTATTTCAGAACGTCAAAATAAAAAAGTATCACGTTCGAAAATTATTTCCGAGGAGTTTATGGAGCAAGCATTTGACAGGCAAGATCATCAAGAACTCTTGAATACAATAAAGCAGCAGATCGGGGCGGCAGATCTCATTTAAGTTGTTTTTCAGGATCCCACGGCGGGAATTTTCATTCCCGAAAACGTTATCGGTCATGACGAACGGCAAGCGGAGGCAATAGTCGGGAGAGGAGAGCACTTTTTTTTGAAATGATGAGGAACGGTTTGGGAGATTACAAAACCATTGCCGGTGGCGAGACAAAAGGAACGGAAGGGATTTTATTTGCCCACGCCGTGAGCAAAAGTATCGGGACACCGAACAACGGCACCTAATTCTATCAACCGACTTCCCTCGGCGTGGAATAGTCGGGGAGATGATATGAATGCGCCCAACGAGACAGTTAAAGACCTCGATTGATATTAACATAATGATATTCATCAATCTATTCTCATTTCATTTAATTAACTCTCATACACCCCCCCCCCCCCCGTCATCATTAGGTGTGCAATCATGATCAGCATAATGAGATGTATTCTGTCATGCGATGATCTCGCTGTCCGTCTGTCATCTCTCCATGTATGCAGCTATACATCCGTGCTGCCATTGTCTGGAAAGCATTTAGAGCCTTCAGTCAGGGCCTCGAGAGAGGGTGCGAGATCCCCATCATTATACTATCGGGGCAAATCTGAGCATTTCTCCTCCCTTGCAATTAAAGTCAACAAAGGCCCAATTGTCGGGTGTCTCTGGAAGATTACCCTGAGTGATGATCACGTGGTGGTTGTGTGTTGTTTCTCCACCCCCCCCCCCCCCAAAAAAACCCCACACAGATTTCCCTGAAATCATGTGGGGTCTCTAAGGTTTTTAAAATCGGTTAAGATAGTGCATTAAATCTGTATGTGTGTACTCCACTTAAGTGCGTTTGGTTTGTAGATTATAGAATTGATTTTATTACCTCTGAGGTCTGAACAACATCTGTTTGGAGTGTGGAAATGTTACTTCCTCAACAGGTGTCGGCGTGTTAAAATGTGACTTTCTCAGGGAACCAATTTTCCCCTTTGAAATGAACCCAAAATGCGATGAATTCGTTCCAGCCAGTTGCATTTTAATTAAGCAAAACATGCACTCTGTTGTAGTAAAAAAAAAAAAGAAAAAAAGACCAAAGCACAATGTCTTGTATCGGGTGCAATTACTGTGCGTGGACGTTTGCCTCGAAGGGGCGTGGCTTAGTGAGTAACAGAGATTTAGGCATAGGGACGACGGGGCGCCCAGGGGCAATGTTGCCCATATTTGGAAGTGGTTGCTTAGCGCCCTACCAGGGAAGTAGCATGGACAATATCTGAAGATCACTCGTAACTCCGATTTTGGGTAACGATAAAGGTCCCGCTGGACTGTGCAGTATTTGAGCTCCCAACATGGGCTTCTTTTCAAACATTTTGCGTACTAAAATGTAATGTACTAACTATGCCACTAGGTAGCGCAACTCTCGATCCAAGTGTACAACCTAATACCCCCTCCCTGACCTTATCCCACCCCACTCGCTGTACCTCCCGCGTGTCAATACCCACCGGAGCGCTTTTCAGCAAAGCGGCCGTTAAGGGGAAATGCTGTCAGCGGATACGGATGCTTCCAGAGCTCATTAAAGCGCTGTCGGAGTCATGCCGAGCCGTGAGAGACAGAGCCGGAGATAGAACGGGGCATCAGGCAGGAATTCTATCCATCACGCTCCTCCATGACATTAATATCTATCACACGGCTCTGACAAAGCAATTCCGCATCCCCTGGAGTGAGACATTCGTCCTGTCACGGAGTTGAAACACGAGCCGGGAAAGGTACTAAAATCTAAAGCGAGTGTCCCAGTGCACATATGTGCTCAAACGACACAGAGAGGCCGATCATAAAACATTGACTGGGCCGTTACCACAAGTCGATTTGCTTTTCCAGGGCAGAGTAGCGTCAGATGATGCTTTTCGGCACGCAAACTTCTCTAAATTTGGAGCACTACCGCGGGTCTCCGAAAATGATGGGTGAAGTTATTTTCTTCCTGACACTCGATTCTCAGAGGGAGAGGTTCACTTTGGGTGACCTTTTAGGTAAGCTGGCTCAGTGTTTTTTGGTGGTTAGATTGGGCGACTTGTGGCTTCTAACGGGTTATACTTGGATGTTTAATTTTGCACTTGATTGGCGGGCGGGCACTCCGGGGACTCGACTTTTTGTATACAGCAATGAGAAAAGATTGTTTTCCATGATCTGCCTCCTTTAAACTAAACCACCCAAACCTTACAGCGGACACGTCTTTCCTCGTGTGATCATCGCAAATGTACGCCCATCTGCATGCATCCATATCAGGGGTTTTGAGTTTATTCCAGCAAGTTATCAAACATCAAGGTTCTGTTTGATCCTTTGCACTCTCAGACTCCCTCTGAATCCCAACCGGACTCAACAGGTTCGACATGAATAATTAATTAGCCGAATATAAAATCAATCTCGCCTTTAAATGGCTTACAGTTTTAAAAACACCAAGCGGATCAATTTGCCAGGCCATCTCACTCACGAGGTCAGAGTGCAATGCAGTCGTGACATGGTTGTCTCATTGCCCTTCTCTGTTAATCTGTTTTTGTTGTTGTTATGAATGAAGCGACTTCACTATTGTTTCTGAAAAGTGAGCTGTTTTTACCGCAAGGCTGTCAAGCCGAATCCTTCTTAAGAGTCTCCTCGGACTCCATCCGGGTACGGATTGGCAGCGGGAAAGCGGCGTGGTTCAAGGCGAGCGATCACAGACGCCGTCGGGGCGGCGAATGAGAAATAAAAACCGAGCTAAGCAGAGTAAACAGCATCCTCCGATGTAATGAATCAGTTCGCGGCACTTCCCTGACAACAGAAGCCTGTTGGGTATAAAATGAAAACACCCGCATAATTATCCTCCCCGGTTAATATTTCATGGCCGTCCTCGGATCTCGATGAAACGCCACATTTATGATGAACCAGCATCCGTTCGAGTACTGACCATATGCTGGTGCGCATTTGTTGTCGACGTGACGCTTAGCTTGTCCCCCCCCCCCCCCCCCCTTCCTCCTCTTCGTCGGTAATTCATCATCATTTTGGAAATAACGCTGAAGTGTAAGAACACCTTTATTCTCCCAAGTGATGTCTTGTTTGCAGTCTGCAAGCGGCAGAACTCTTGCGGCGCCCAATAAAGACAAATCCCGCAGCAGGATACTTAAATCACAGCTGGTGTAAAAGCACCATAGTGACTAATGTTTTCACAGAGAAGAATGGGGATATGCACTGCTAATTAGACCACTGGCTATCTCAGTGGACCTCCTGTCATTGCCCCTGCCCAAACGCTCGCTTTAATTACTCGCGGAGAAAAAGAGGATGTCAAGTAAAAATAGCAAGTAGGTTTCTTCCTAGCAAGTCGTGCCGGATGATTGCTGCTTTGGGCCAGCCGACTTTCTGGAAATAATTCTACTTGCCTGCAATCCATCACGGAAGCCTGCCTGCAACTTTGAGAGGAATAATTACAGTATAAGGCCAGAGTAAAAAAAAAAAAAACATCAACACACAAGTCTAATTTGGGAAAACACACACACTCGGGTATGTTATGATATATTTCCCTCCATTTATCATCACAGCTGACGCAAACCTTCCTCGTGGCCATGTAGGAGAACCACAAGGAAGATTTTTTTTCCAAGCCAAACGACGATGGGAGACAAATTATAGTCTGAGAAACTAACAGCAAAATAACCCGCAATCTTTACAATTACGTGTGTGTGTGTGTGACTGTCCTCCAACTTCAAGAGTAAAAACAACACAACATCGCTATCGCATAGCTCGCACAGTTGCCATGGTAACAGGTGTCCCAACGGAGGAGGGTTCCAGTTGAATCCCATGACGCTCGGTGTTTGATTGAACTGTTGTCAGGATGCGAGACAAATGATGACGTATGGCGGGACGCGCTGACAGACACCCTTCACACACACTCACGCCCACACACACTGAGAAGTTTTTTGAGTATCGAACGTGCAAGTAGCAGTGCTGGGGGAAATATCGATCTTGCGAGATATAGTTTGGTTTGCTGTCACAGTGGAGTATCAATGCACCAACAAAAAAAAATGTCCGTTAATTTTACGATACAACGTTATGCAATCGTTGATATACGCCGTATTGATTGCCACGCCTCGTTCTGCTGTGAGTACTTTGTTTAAATAAACCTGACAACAAAGAATAATGCACATTCTGAAATATAAATGTCTGTTTGAGTTTCAATTATAAATTAACCTAATAACTCGGAAAATTCCTGGGCACTTTTGAACGGAAACTGTTGAATGTCAAAAACCTGCAATCTCAAGACATTTTTATGAGTGGGTCTGACAGCTGTTTTACTTTGAAAGTAAGGATTACAATGATCCTAATTCGACCGAACTGTTGCTAAAATACTAACACTTAGGATGCTAACAGTTGGTATGCTAATAGCGTTCCGAACTGTCGCTAAAATGCTAACACTTAGGATGTTAACAATTGGTATGCTAATAGCGTTCCGAACTGTTGCTAAAATGCTAACACTTAGGATGCTAACAATTGGTATGCTAATAGCGTTCCGAGTGCAGACAATAGTATCCAGCTGCAGACTCGGTGGAGGTAGCTTCAGGCAATTGTTGACAAACGCCGGAAGTGGCTGTGGTAAGTTTAGGCAAATTGATTTTCAAAATAAAGTATATATTGATATATGTTTATATATATATAAACTGGACCCTTCTCAGTGCAGAAACCGCACGGACAGATCGACATTGTGAAAGAAAATAGACTTTATGCTTGCAGTTGTTCCGTTAATCGTGAGCAAGATAGCAACCTGGGTGGCGAAATCGCCGAGGCAGGTATACAGTATTGAGTTTACATTGTTCTTGTGGTATTTCCAATGAGAATCGATACGTAGCTAATAAACTTTAATGCGATAGGGATTTGATTTTTACATGGTGCCTTGTGTCAAATATGTTCTTGAAAGACAATTGCTCCTTCGATAACATGCGAAAGATTGGTTTGACAACATATAGCAAAACGGCAATCGGGGTACGGAAAGCACAAAGGCGGACGATAAGGATTTTATATTGTGCGAGTCCATCTACTAGTGAGCTACGACATTGAAAAGGGATTAGGTGTTTGCAGTTACCGTAATTTGCATTTCCAGCACACGCTCCATACTACCTGTTGACAATAAGGTGCAAAGGTTCACAAATACCACTGGCGTTACAGTTATCCTGCGGTTTCTTCCCTACGCCTCTTTTGCACTCTCATTAATAATGCATGTAAAATATATAAGCAACAACCATGCTCAAACATTTGACGCAACCTTAAGAAAGACCAGACAGAGGGAGACGCATTTAAATGTCAGATTATGCCAAATCTCTCTCTCCTAGCTGCTCTTTGTCCTCCCCGCCAGTTCATTTCTTGTGATAATTAAGCCCTCCCCGCATTTTCATATACTTCTACTTTACATAATTAGCCTCAAGCCAACTTTCTGCTGTATGGGGTAGTCACACAGCTGGATCCTGAAGAAAGACACTTTCTCAAAGGGAATAAAATGGACTGCACGGTGGCTGTAATCAAAAAGCTGACTCCTTGCACTTTGCCCCTGCATTATGCATTTAAGAGCATCGATACGGACATTTTTGTCCAGTATAATTTTTCCGTTTCCACGTACAGTTGTGTGTGTTGTTGTTGTTGTTTTTTTTTTAACACCAAACCAGCTAACATAAAATGTTGATGACTTCAATTGGAATCTGCTCATGGGAGAACAGAATAATCACAACAGCCCAATAATCATCTCAAATAAAATGTAATATCAGTAAGTGAGTGGGAGAGACACTTTCTGGAGTGATTCACTTATGTTATTGCTCCGTTTATGACTCCCCTGATGTAGACCGCTTCATCACAGCGCGCGGAGAGTATGGGAAGGTCACTCGTGTGTTCACTTTAAATGTGTTTGTTTTTGCTCGGCACCAAAAACGCAATATCATCGACGTCTTTTATGCGTAAGAAATGTCAGACTGGCAGGCCCGATTTATTTATTTTTGAAAAATGTTGCATTTTCACAAGATTGAGAGGACCATCTTTGTGTACAGATTGCCGTCTTTGTCTATGAATTTAATACCTGAGTCCAATTTTTTTATTTTTTTTAAACCCTTTTAGGGACTACATTGGACAGCTGATCATGTGATCAGGTTACAGGCTGCGTGAAAGCGTTCAACACCTTGGGGCTCCCCTGCTTTTTGTAAGGTAAGGACTCGAAACTGAAAGAATATGACGCGAGGTCGCTTTGCACGGAACCCCAAAGCGCGCGTGGGCGTGCGTCTTGTCTTGTCGACATGTGAGCACGAGTAAAGGTCAACAGAATGACAACAGTCAGCGTCCCCCCTTCCCACGCGCCGCAAGGGGGTGGCGACAACAAGAAGCACGTTGCTAGCTGGTGACAAATGAGTCTATACGGTTGCTGTCACTTGTACTTTGGCATCCAGTCAAAGGCACAATTCAGTGTAAAATATTACACGGGCCTTTCGAGATGACCAAAAGTTTAATGCTGATGTATGATGAGACAAGAGGCAGTGAGGGGTTCTTCTCAAAGGGCAATTCATTCACGTGCGCTCTACGCTCAAGTACCGTAAAAGGTGTCGACACTGTTAAAATAACAGTTGTATTCTCGTTTGTGTCTTCAGACATATTCACCCTTTCATGCACAAATAATCATAACCT
Organism: Hippocampus guttulatus; assembly: GCF_054856545.1. NCBI lineage: Eukaryota > Metazoa > Chordata > Actinopteri > Syngnathiformes > Syngnathidae > Hippocampus > Hippocampus guttulatus. The sequence goes on along the minus strand of NC_141283.1, from coordinate 1,912,504 downwards.
GTCACCCGATAAGCTGTCCACTGTAGGAACTGCTGTCCCCGAAAGGGTTAAAGGAAAAACGCTGCCGTTGGAGGCTCTATGACGGTGGTCTAAAACATACGGCCCGCGGGCCGGATCCAGCCCGCAAAGGAGTTTAATCCGGCCCGCAAGATGATTATGTAAAGCGGGGGTGTCAAACATACGGCCCGCAAGGAGGTTCAATCAGGCCCGCAGGATAATTTAAAAGTGAAAAAAATGCATAAAAGACACAGAATTAATATTTTTAATAAGGTGCAATTCATTGAGTATCCGCTAGGGGGACACTGTTTTGATCAGAGAAGAAGACAACAGCAGCCTCAGTCCGTCACCGAGACAGACCCATGACAGCAGACGCTATCAATAGCACTCTCACATTTACACATTTAAACTCTCCTTAGTTTGTAAGGTGTAGGCAGGGATTACATTTAGATTTTATATGCACGTGGAAATGGTTTAAAACTTCCTTTCTTTCTAAATCTCGTTTAATCTGAAAGTGCATTACTATATTTTTCAATACCAATTACTTGTTAAAGTTTGCACAATCAGTGGGATCAGTTGCAACGCATATTTGTGAATGATAAAAGGAAATTGCACATTTGTCAAAGGAAATGGAAGGTGCTTCATTGAAATGTTTTGTAAAAGATATGCTCATTAAATGTCAACATTTTCCTAATGTTCTTGTGCTTCTTTATACCAAAACAAAGGAAAGACATATTGTTTTGGTTATTTATAGCAAAGTATAATATCATTTTAACGCTGCGGCCCACTTGACATCTACCGAGGCCGTATGTGGCCCACCGTGTGAAATGAGTTTGACACCCCTGCTGTATGGGAAGAAATATTCTGAATGGAAATGCACATGTTAACCAAATCCTACAAAACACACACCCCTTGCTGAGGGTGACATTTGCTAGTAAATCGGGGAGGGGAAAAAAGTAATTTTTCCATCCAGTGATCAAAAGTATGGAAAAAACCCCCCACAGAGTTCGTTTTGAATGCGCCTTTGCCTCATGTTTGTAGCCTTTGCCATCCGACAGGAAAACTTTTCGGTGACTTACGAGGACCTCTGCTTCAACCGTCGCCCCCCCCCCCCCCGCCCCCTCCTCCTCCAACTCATCTCCATGCTCCCAGCGAGTGAGCGTTATCGAACCGAACGCAAAACTGCGCGGCGCCTCGCACGGAAAATAAAGTGCCAGGAAAAGAAAACTTTCTCCACTGGGTGCTCTGGGAAGAAGTGCTCGCGGGCTTTATACCAAGCGGCTCTGCGCTCATAGGTGTCATATAGCCTCGGCCTAAAGTTACAGCATCGAGGAGCTTGTTGCAAATCATCGTTTTCGGATAAAGCAGAACGATTGCGAGCAAGTGAAGCGACTTGATATGAATTCTTCTCCACTCCGGCGCGGCATCATTTCACTCTCATCCATTAATCTCCCAATATTCCTGCGGCAGTGACGGCCTATTTATAGGCCAGGGGATGATTAAGTGGAGACGCACAAGTGCCACAAAGGGGGCCCGAGCTCATTTCATTTTTCCTCCCGCTTGCTTTACATCCTCTTTCTCCGCTTTGTTTCGCGTTTACATTGAGTCTTTTTTTTTTTTCCCTCCACTTTTTGGAGTCCTGTGCAGACACGCCATGCAAACGCTAATTGTTATCACTTCCCCGCCAGCATCGACGTCCGCTCGAAGGGCACCTATTAGCGGACAAAGAGACAGAAGGTACGAGCCGCGATCCTACTTTGACTTGTACCGCAAGTCGTCCTTGAGTGGATGTGGAGCAGCGCGAGGAGGGGAGAGAGAAAGAAAAAAAAAAGCGACTAAGCCCATTTCCATGCGTACACTCATGATTAATGGGGAGAGGAGCGGAGCCCAATAAATGAAGCCTCAGATATTTCTGGGTTGTTTTAAAAGGACGCTTCGGTGGCTCCATTTTCCTGAAGGACTTCAAACGCACGATGCCGTAAAAACTAATTAAGAAGACAATAAATGTGCTTGGACGGCCGGTTTTGTCGCAAAGTGTTTATGCGACTGATTCTTTATCTCTAATGAATGCAGGCAATAGTTTCTTTAGGTTCTAATAAGTTTTTTTTTTTTTTTTTTTGTGGAACCTGTTTTGGTGAGTGCTCAGTAGCAATGCTCCGATCTATCTGCAGGTTTCCGTGGAAGAGTACGTGATCCGTATACGGTTGGTCGATCGATGCCTTTCATTGACGACCCCCCCCCCCCCCCGCCCCAAAAAAAACAACAAAACGATCACCTGCAGTTCGTATTTTGCTGCCTGCAGCCAATTAGAAACCAGCCTGTGTGCAGTGTAGCGTCGATTCCTCAGCGCCGCACGATAGATCTCAAACCAGTCACTGAATCATCACGTATCTTTGTGCATGTTCTGTACCGTCAATTTGAAATAATGTCTGGGTTTTTTTTTTTTCCCCATCCCAAAAATGATTGACAGACGAATTGATTATTAACCCTTTCAGGGACAGCGGCCACTACAGTGGACAGCTTATCAGGTTACAGGGTGCGCGAAAGGGTCAAAATAATCATTTGTGAGCAGCACCACAATTGAAAAATGTGCAGCTCATCGACGTGAAGGGTATCGGAATCAGACGATGCCACTCATGGATGATCGGTATCGGAATTAGCAACATGAAACCCACATGGGAGCGCCCTTCGTGTTTAGTCTGCGAAAAGTCATCGTCGCAACATTTTTAATGGCAACTCTCGCAATTCCATGCAGTCTGAGCTTCTTGTACCGGGAGTGGCATTTAAAAAAAAAAAAAAGTGGGAAATGTTCTATTGTTATTCACAGAAATTAATGAGAAGATGAACACATATTTGGATGATGCAATTCAATTAACTTTGAGTCGGCGCACTTAACATCAATCAGTCAACAAAAAAATAAAATTACAAAAGGGATTCATCTCATTTTTGCAATATAGTTTGTCTAAATGACCGCTTTTGATGTTAATTCCCATTCTTTGAAATCATTAACAGGATTCATTATCATCATCATCCTATCCATTTTTTTTTTTTAATTTAGGGATGGCAAGTACTGATACCAGGTATCGGTGTCAATCCCAGCCTTATTTTGAATGCTGCCGATACCAGCCACCGATACTTTGGGCTAACAAAGTACGATATCGGGTAAGTCCTCTTCAGCAGTAGTTGGCGCTATAAGATCGTCAAATTATTACCTGCTTCAGAAAGAAAGGTGTTAAATATTTTATACATGAAAAGTATTAGAGGTATCGGTACTTGGTATCGGTGAGAAAAAAAAGTGGTATCGAACAGCCCAATTTAAAGAAAAAAAAGTTTTGTTTTTTTTTAACATTTCCGATCGAGGGTTAATATTTCATACATCGCACTTCCGTATTCTCGCCACGACTTTCACATTTATTCACGCATCACATTTCACAATGTGATTCCCGCCGTCTTGTGTGCGCACAGCCCCCCCCCCCCCCTCCCCCTCCCCTCCTCCTCAACCTCTGTTGCTCATCTCTCCTCATATAAGTACGGAAATGGAAAGCGGAGGGGCGTTAAGAGCAGAACCCCTGAGATATTTCTCCTGAAGCCATTCAAGCGAGTGGGAACAATAGAAGGAGTCTTTTTCACACTAATAAGTCATATTAGTCAGGCCAGGTTTCTTTCTGCGGGCCTCCCCAAGCCGCCTGAAATATAATAACCGCAGTCACAATAGCTGACCTCCTGCATGGAAACATGTCAGCTGTAATCTGTACAACACGAAAGTCTGGAGCCACCGCTGGGTACCTCCCAAACATTATCGTAACAATTGGAGCGGGTGAGGTACAAGGTGAGCACAAACCGTGTGTAACCCCCCTCTTTGTTCTATTTTTTTTGGGGGGTGCTGGAACATGCGGGAATGCATCGGGGACGAACGACTTGCGAAGATCTCCAACACAGGTAAGGCATTTTTGGTTTAGACACCGAGGGCGGAAATGTTTTTAGTCATGCCAAAGAATTGTTTGAATTGGATTTGAGGGCAAACGGGATTGTGGGCCGTGGCGTGGAATTTGAATGAAAGGATTCAGGATATCGAATTATCGAGAATCATGTTGCTTTGCATATTCATTAAGAACAAACCTGTATGCGAACATTAATTCATATGTGCTTCTAAACCTCAAATGTCAACAACTCTGGCAGAAGGAAAAATTATCTAATTGCGCCCCAAAAAAAAGGGATTGTGATTAATATGCAGTTATTTTTGAAAGCTAAATAAAAAGCAAGAAAAACACCCCAAAAACTTTCATTACCAGATTTATGATAAATGATGACCAAAAATATGATTTTGGTCTTATATGATAGACAAAAAGATGAACCATGATTTAATATGAAAAATTCTACGTTAATTAGAGTTGTTGACTTACGAAACTGTTTGACTTGGAGTCCTCGCCACGACAACCGCACAAAATTCGACCAACCGATTGTGGCGTAAACATAAACCAGCAAATCATAAATCAGATTACAACACAGGTGCCGAACTCAAGGCCCGGGGGCACCTGATCCGGATCGTTTATTGTGGCCCGGGAAAGCAAATCAACTTCCATGTTCCTTGCTGAAATCAATCCCAACATTTTTTTTTTTTTTTTGCAATCACCTTATCGTTGATTTCTGAAATAATAATCCATTAATTTGTGGTGTATATGTGACACGCGGTAAAATATTGTAACCCTTTTGGGGACAGCGGTTACTACAGTCGACAGCTTATCATGTTGCATGAAAAGGGTTAAGAAAGGCTTTTTTTTTTTTTTTCATCCTGGAGTCAATACTGTGGATTTTCATCTATTGCGATCCGAACTAGAGCATAGCCCCACGAAAAAATGGGAGTTCACTTGAAACACCACCATCTGAAGGCTAATTTAGTGATTCGCTTCAGTGTATGGACGGATCCATCCATCAGGGTCACATCTGTTCCCCGAATGCTGTTTTGTTACTTGCAATCCTTTTAGCCTGAGTGTGATGTGCCTGGTGCTTTGTTTTAGTCCCGGTTCCCCTTCTCCCCCCCCCCCCCTCCCCTCTCGCTCCAAGCAGCACTGCTGTCAATAATCGAGCGCTCACAAGTACTTTGGTCTGTTGACACTCTCTGCCAGACTATCCAAAGTCTGGCGTTGGCTTTGACGAACGGAGAAGGCAAATCTAGCCCCGAAGTACAGTACATCGGCGCGTTATCCACCAACTCTCCGTTAACCGCCCGATTATTATGATTTGCTTTGGCCTCTAACCATCGTTCGACGACATACAAAACGGGCGATCTCTGTAGTTGTGAGCGGCAGAGAAAATAATTGGACAGCATATCCCTCTCCCTTCTTGGATCAGTTTGTTTGTCGTGACATCTGTGCTGAGTAGACCTCCCAAAAATTGGTACTTTGCCCCCCCCCCGCGTCAGACTCGGCTCACATTGAAAGAGGAAATATGAAAATCGAGTTTTTAATCGTCTTGTCACAAAGAGCTTGATCTCCGACGCATTATTTTGTGACCTGCATAAATATAAAATAATAATAAAAACGCAACCAATCTCAGCGTCAAAAAGTCCCACTTGTGATGTTCGTGCACACCCGACGTTATCTTCGGACATTGTCAATATGGTGGTGAACACATCAATAGGCCTCCAAGGCAGTGCCTACACATCACTTGCCTTTTCGATGCATTAATATTCAAACCCATCTGTTTGGCAAACGTTTGTGCTTTCTCGTGCAGATGAATGTGTGACTTGTGTTGTAACGAGTCGAGCAGATTGTTTGATTACAAGTTACTTTGTTTGCTTGAAGGTGATGCCGATTCTCGGTCGGGGGGGAAAAAAAGTGTCCTTGTGCATCCCCATTTTGCTTCAAGTCACATTCAATGGTACATTTTGGCACTGTTAGATGGCGAACTCCCATTACACGGCATTTTAAGGCCCATATATAGGATAGAAATAGAATAGAATAGAAACTACAGTAGCTGCTGCAGATGCATTATGCAACCACTAGATGGAGCCACGCTAAAGTGAATACAATACAATAGTTTTATTTATAAAGAGCTTTTATAGCTGTCACGAAGCGCGTTACAGACAACATTACTACGTCCAAGAAATCAGAACATTAATCCTTAAATAAAGTGCGTTGGATTATAAAGCGCATTGGCAGTTTTTGAGAAAATTAAATGCTTTTAGGTGCGACGTTATAATGCGGAAAATACAGTAGTAAATTGATTTAAGTTTCCATTGCAGAACCACAACATATTAGCAGCTGAATGAATGTGCCCATATTCTTTACATTTTACTTCTGGCTCCATTTCAGACTTTCCCTATCGCTATCGCCCTCTCTCTCTCTCCCACACACAAACACACACGCACGCACACACACACAAGTTTCCTCATTATTCACACTGAGACTTGCCTTGTAAGGACATCCTTATCCTGCAGACCAGCCTGTGCTGGGGTTCTCTGTAATAGTCCGACACCAACCATCCTCCACCGAATCAAGCTGGTTTTCTGCTGAGTGTGTGTGTGTGAGCGTCTGTGTGTGTGTATGTGCATGTTTACTGAAGATCCAAAACTGCAAGGCTGAGAAAAGATGAGTTGAAATGAACAGAGGCAAACATTAATATTCAGACTTCTGTGCGCAGATTGAGCCATCAAACAATTGGGTTTTGTTCGGCTATCTCTTCCTTGGATGATCTGATACATTTGCAACAGTCATCCCATTGTAATATTTGCATCAATAGTGTTAGGAAGCCGTCATTTTGATGGATTTTGATCCGTCGCTCTTTATTTTGCACTCTCGGCTCCATTTCCAATTCCTGAACGCGGGTACGTTATCACTAAATGCAACGGTACCAATGGTGTTGTTTTAATTGGACGTCTGCGCTCCGCGTGCATTGCCTTACAACAGTTCCAGGCTTTAGAAATGCCAAGCTAATTGCAAATATTGATTGCGAGACCACTCAGCAAAACAGACACACTGACTTGGCCGCACCAGGCAGCAATAAAGATGTCTGTCAAGGTGCCATGGATGCTCTACGCTTGTTATGAATAAATGACTTCCATTTAACAACTGTCTGAATGTGTTGAAATGAAACAGGCCTTGGGCTGACCCCTATCAACACCGTACCTCCAAGCAAGCTGATTCGACCGGCTCCTTACCATGAACACTCAGCACCTCTGCATTGCTGGAATTTCCTCTGGCATTTTTTTTTTCAAGATGAAATATTCACGATAGCATAATTACCGGACTGTACTGTGAGCGTACGCTACAGTACACCCAATCGCTCTGCCAGCTTTCCTCTCGGAGGCAAATCGTCTGACTTGGCGGCGACGTCGCTCTCAAACAGAATCTTTTTCAAATGCAGGTGTCAAGCGAGTGAGGCTGCGGTTCCTACCCCTCACTCACATACACAACGAATGGGTTTGATTCGGCCATGATTCATTCGCCCTGACGTATATACTTCACATACGTACGGGAGATACCGTCTGCAAAGTTGCAAGTGGCTGTCACATGCCAAAATAATGAGGCAACTCCGTTTGCAAGATTTCCTCCCTGCCCGAGGGTGGTGCGGTTTTGTTGGGTTGCAGCGAGCAGTGGGGGGTGGGGGGGGGTGGGGCTTGCTGGGTCTTCAGGCATGTGTCAGCACTAACAGGAAGTGACAGTTTGCGGAGAGGTCCTAATAACTGTCTCACTTGCCTAATTGTCATTTCTTAGGAATGTATTCCCACAGAGGTCCTTGAGATGTCATTGAGAGCATTTCTTTGGACGTTGTCTTTCGCCACTCACTGTGATATTGTTGCTTTTTCCGATGTTTTCCGGTGGTGACGCAGTGGGTTAGGTTGCTGTGTGAGAATCGTACAGCAAACACTTGACCTGAACAGAACAAATAATCCAAAAAAATTTTGATTCTTCATGCTCCGCCTGCTAGCTGTCTGAAATGTTCTCATGGTTTTCATTTTATTTATTTATTTTTTCTTTTTAGCAAATGGTTTGTTTTGCTGTGACACTAAAGTGAGGTAATGCGCGCAGGTATCAATTATCGGGCTGAATGTGAGCATTTTTCCTCTCCCTGTAACAGTCATTGGAGAGCGACTTTTTGGATTTCTCGCAAAGATTAGCCTGAGAGATTATCCTGTGGCGTGGGTATGCTAGGTGTGACTATTCCTTCCCAATCTACTCGCAAATCCATCGGAAAATGTTCAACTTCCATATGTATGATCGCAAGTCCCTGTGTGGGTGTACTCAACATTGGGCAATGCAATATTTCTTCGACGACTTTCCCTTTGTATTTCCCAGATTTTTTTCTCGATACGCATGCGTTGTGTCTGCAGTATGAACGCTAATCCGGACACATCCGAATGATACGTCGTCAAACAATGGACCACGGTGCCGCCCAAGCATCCTTTCATTTCTCCAAAACATTTCTACCTCTTCCCGCATCGCTCCCCTCAACAGTGCTGAACCACGTTTACTTCCGTAAACACCGCTCGGTACGTCGTCATGCGTGTCGCATCGCGGCCGGGTTCCGTTCACATTTCACGTTTTTGTAATGTAGATGAGTATATAAAAAGATTGGATTTGACAACAACAACAAAAATCCAAATTGGGCACCGCATCCTGTGGTGGTGTGAACCTGGCCTTTGTACTACGCCAACTCTAAATACTAACTTGTCTGTGTACCGTAAAAACCCATTCATGATCTGCGATATAGCATGGCTGCAAACGATGAACCGCGATAGAGCGGCGGCATACACTCATTGCTAACCTCACCATTCCAAAACAAAACTCTTTGTGTGTGTGTCTGTGTAAGGGTGTGTTCAACAGGCCAGTGACAGCCTTGCGTAAAGCTCCCAATTCAGCTTGTCACAAAGCGAGGCCATCTTTACCCCCAGTCACGCCGACAGAACAGGCAGGTGAGGAGGACGCTTGTTAGCTTTTGAGGACACTCGTTTTTAAAACGCAGTTGTGACATACTGAATAATGCAGCGGCCGTTAGTGCAGGGCAATTGAAGTGAATGAAAGTCCTCTCTGTCAGGGCTTACCATTCAAAGCGCATCAGCTTCTGGTTTCCATGGCACCCTCATCTCCGTGTGCGCCAGTGCTGTTTTCCTCCGGCGTGCCTGGGCAAGTGTGCGAGGGAGGATGGATGGAGGGATGACGGAGGGGGGTAGAAAGAGTGAGAGACGCTCACACAGAGTGCGACTGAAGGCTTTTCAGCAGCGGTTATCTCGCCTTTGCATAAAGTCCCCCTTTGCATTCTGCGGCGTGACAATGCTTTTTAGAGACGACGCAGCCGCCAACTCATATAGGCGAGCGGCCGTGTATACAACTCACGTCATGTGTATAAACGCTACTCATTTGCAGTCTCCTTCAAAAGTGGCACGGTTTGATCGGGGGGGATGCAAATGGGATACAGCCCCTCGAATGGCGCAGGATCGCTTTCCCGCAAGTCACGGCCGTCTCGGAGAGCGCCGCTCAATGTAACTCAGTCAGTCAGCGGGGACGTAAACAACTGGTAGCACATCAACCGTTTTGGTTCATGGAGCATTTGTAAGTGTTTGCAGCAAATCATTAGGACACACCAGGGATCAGCAACTTACTTTGTGGGTACTTTAATGCGAAGGGCTTCCAATTAGATACACAAATGTTTTTCTTCTTTTCTCTTCTTCTTTTAAAAAAAAAAAAAAAAAGATTGCCGACTCACCTCTGTGTTGCGCCTTTGTCGTCCGTCATCAAACTTAAAGCTCTCTTGGTAGTTAACCACTTTTATCCTTGTACGAAAATGTTGAATATACCGATTGACTATACTTGTCCGTCTATATTTACACTGTTTCTGATTTTAATGTGCCACTTGGGAAGGCACTTAAACTGCGCGAGGCTTGTCCTATATACCTTGAATGACTCCAACACTGACCAACGTAGCGACACTGAGCGTCCATGTAACGCAAACATACGGCCCGTGGGCCGGAACCGGCCCCCCAAGGAGGCTCGCAGAATAATTTAAGTGAAAAAATACATAAAAGACACGGAATGAATATTTTTAATCAGCTGCAATTCATGGATCATCCGCTATGGGGAACAGTATTTTGATCAGAGTAGAAGACAACATTGTTTTGATCAGAGAGGAAGACAACAGCCGTCTCAGTCTGTCACTGAGACAGACCCGACACAGCAGTAAAAGCCAGCTTCCTAATTGCTAGCGAAATAGCATTAGCATCAAAGCCATATTCCGACGGTGACTTTGTTAAACGATGCATGATGAAGGCGGCTGAACTTGTATGTCTCGAGAAGCGCCAAGCTTTTGCCAACGAAGGAAATGCATGATATTTTGGTTATTTATAGCAGAGTATGGTCTAATTTGAATGGTCTGGCCCACTTGACATCTACCGAGGCCGTATGTGGCTCACAATGTGAAATGAGTTTGACACCCCTGATGTAACGACGGCGGAATAATGAGCTGAGAAATTCGGGTGCATTATGCCATCCCTACCTGAGTACACAACACTTTGGCTCTCATCTATCATCCTTACACTCGCGCGAGCTGAGCAGAAAGATGCAAGCCCCCATCGTGTATGCGAGGCGCTTTTGTGAAATATGCGAGCATTCGGCACTAAGTTTCACGGAGATGCTGGCTTCAGCCTTCCCATTTGGGATAAGTGGATCCACTCTAGTGCCAGCCAACTCGGGGAGATGCAAAGCTGGTGGAATCTGTGTATTCATAAAGCATCTCCGGTGCCATCTGTTTACTCGAGGAGACAATCTGAAAGCCTGGTGTTGAGATTCACTCAAGGATAATCAAGAATTTGGTCCGGCTGCCTACTAATGTACCCACGCTGGTCACAAGACCCGTGCCCAATCTGAAAAGATCCAGAGCTGTACTTAAAAAGCATGCCTTGCATTACACCGGACAACACATGTCCATCATTTATTTTATTTTTTAATCAGAGATGATTTTTTAACATTTTATTTATTTTTGCCGCTGATTACGAATCGACCCTTGCTTTTTCTGTATCACATCAGGATTTAATATTATTATTATTAATAATAATAATGAGTTGAGTTACTAATAATAAAAATACGTTTTGTCCACTTTTGGGTCAGAAACCGGTGCCCATGTTCTACTGCTGATTATGAGCGTGGAAGAAGCTAGAAATCAATTTTGAGAATAGAAAATAACGTACTGTTGATTTTTATAGGATTGGCACTTATTGAGTCACAGAACATCATAGACAGCTGGCAAAATGGAGAACTGCATTTTTTCAAAAATATGCATCAGACTAGTAGCCATTCACTTGAATCAGTCCCCCAACTCGTTCTCCGGCGACTTCTGGACTCGAAGCTGCTGTGGCTTTAAGAGGACCAGTTCTTCTGCCGGCACGCAATAAGCATTCCTTTCATGCTTTGTGAGGCTCCGCCGACTTGTGCCTAAATCCTCAACTTCTCCGTAATTATGCAAATGGCCCAGATGGTGACACGATGGCTCCCATTCTCTTTTGATTTTTCCGACGCTGCAGATGGCCGCCGTGCAGACCCACGCAAAGTGACACTCGCTCAACGTCAATGTTCATGCCGCATTTGTGATCCCGTTGCGAAGGAATCTCATTTCCATATGCACCACCAGGATTACTACGACTACTAAAAATGTGTTGTCTTTTTTTTTTTCTTTTCACTTATGCAGCCTTTCGAGTAAAAAAAATAAATAAAAAATAGGAGTGGGCGTCAGCATGATGTCCTTCTTGACACATTTCGTCATCTCGGTGTGCTCATGATGAAAAGTGAGTGTTCATCACATGATACAATTGCATTTTCTTTCTCATGATTCAGCAAATTCCGATTGAAAAATGGACATTTCCAAAAAATAAGATCAATGGCGCTGTGGTTATACACAAACATTTACATGGAGCTGCTGTCGACCACAGCTCACGCCCAGACACTCACGTGCAAACTCTCCATAGTTTCAGCCAATGCTAGCCCCACCAAGCCCCGCCTCTTAAAGGCACATATTTCACACTGATATTATAATACATACCGTTTTTTTTTGTTGTTGTTTTGTTTTTTAATTCAGCTCGTGCAGATGTCACGAACGTGGCGCCAACGCGTGCCAAGTAAGCCCTCAAGGCCCACAAGACTGCTCAAAAAATAGCTCAGCAATGATGGGACATTGCGATTTCCGTGGAATGTTGTAGACGCGATCAATTGAAAACGTAAACACCCAGTTCGAGAAATAAGTGCTGCATCGTGATATTTGTTCTGTTCCGTGATCAAATGATAGCTATTGGGAGAAATCATTTACATGCTATTTACATGAATTATTAATAACTTGAAATTACCCAGAAGAGTTTTTCTTCTGGGTAATTTGGCTCATGGCAGCTTTGGAAACATAATTCTGAAGCTGACTCTAATTTTGTTGTTTGTTTTTTTTGCATTTTTACATTGTCTTCCAATTAAGACAAAGTAACTTGATTGAGTTCCTTGAAAAGAATGTCCTTCCGTCATGTCGTGTCAAGAGTCCACACTGTAAATTATTCATACCTCAGTAACCCCCATCGGTTCAAGAGCTGCTTTCACGTATTTCTTGGGGTGAAATATAACCCCAATCTTTGGTAGCGGGGCTGCTGCCCATATCCTTAGCGGAGGTCCATCGACCCACTCAAAGATGTTCATAGGGGGTTGGATGCTGATAAGGTGCGGGGTAGTGTTCAATCAATAACATGTAGGCGCATGCTGGAACTGTAGATAGGCATCTCGGCACGACATATCCGCTGTTTGAAGTCGTTAATCAGAGCGATAAGCCTTCTCACCACCTCCGTGGTTGCCGCTGTTGTTTGAAACGTAAACACGAGTAATAAACAGTCCCTTTCTGCGAGGCCTTTCATTTGCATAGGTCAAATGTTATTTCCCTTTCTGTGGAATGACCGAGTGGATGTTTCTAACATTGCAAACCGTCATTCCCCCGTGGAAAGAAAAGACGATGTTTGAATAAAGAATGACAAACACTAGGATACGAACAATTTTTTTTCTTCAATTTTCTTATTTGCACTGATACAAAAAGTGTACTTAATGATAAAGATCGTATTGTAGGACTTACAACAGGCAGCGGCAGTCCGGAAAAAGCTGATGACATGATGACCAACAGGTGCGAGGCTGGAGGAGAAGCCCTCCGACGCCACCTGTTGGTCAGAAACGGGAACAGAAGCATGACAGTAAACGGTGAAACAACAAAAACGGAATCGCGACAGCTCCGACATTTAAGTGTCCTGCATCAAAATCAAAATTGGAATTTGTAAATCTTTTCTAGCAAGCCGTTGATGATTGAATGTAACAAGATTTGCCTTATAAGTTAAATACAACTGAACTGGACTCAGCACATTTTTAAAACATGTCACTGATATATTAGGCACAGTTTGAAGCTTAAATTGAGTGACTCTTTGGTATAGCGCGACAAGGATTCCCGCTTAGGTCCAATACCATTTCTTCCTCCGATTGCTGTTTAACACTTTTTTGAATTGCAGTACTCCGAGTTGCATGTTTTGCGAATGTGGAGGTGAAGAATGTATAAACTCCCAGACAGGAAGCCCGAAGTGGAGATTTGTAATCTCTGAACTTTGTGAAAGACAATCCAGATGTACTTCTTTATAACGGTTGCTGAAGATAAACATTCTGACTTTCTCTTCTGTTTATCGCTCTCACACGTGATCCGTCTACCGCTTTCATCTTCATCGCCACACGCTCTCTCTCTCTCTCTCCCGCTCTCTTCTCCCCTTCTCTCCACTAACCTTGGCACCACGTCACAGGCTGTGCAGCAGTGCAGTAGAACGGGAGTGCATGCGAGCCACAGTGCCTCATAGGTGGAGGGGTGGGGGGCTGCATATCGCTGCCGCGTCCTCTGCTTGGCGCTCGTCATCCCCCCGTTCCCAGATCCTTACCTTTACAAGCCCATGCTCGGGCTCCTTCTCCCCTGCCGCCAGCGCTACTGACAGCAACGCCCCCCCCCCCCCATCCGGACCCCCCCCCCCCCTACGCCCCCTCGACATGGATGTCCCGTCGTCCCTCGAGCCGAAGGATTGCCGCGTGTTGGTGCAGTGAATAAGACGAGGACCATGCCGGGACTGCTAATGGATTTTGGGAGAGCGCGAGTGACCATGCCGTGAGCTTCACTCGGCCATCTCCAAAATAAAGAAACGGCGACGTGCATCGCAAGGAAAGGGAACTCGGACACGCGCGCCGGCGGGATTTAAAAACCACCGTGCATTTGTTTTTGTTTTTTTGTTTTTTTCTTCCCACCCCCCCCCCCCCCCCCGCAAACAACATGAAGATTACCTCCCGTCCGCTGATGATAAGCAGTGTCGTTGTCAGGTCCAAGCTCAGCCTCATTCCGCTTCTGCTGCTCTTTCTCGGTCACTCTCGCGGGATGCCGCATGTGCTCAGATTTGGTAAGATTGCACTTCTTTACACTTGGCTTTGTAAACAATGTGTGCGCGTGTGTGCTAGGCCACATTGAAATGACATTGAGGGGGTGGAACTGGTTTGTTGAGGCTCGTTTTTCTCAACCCCCCCCCCCCCCTCCCATCCCAACCAGAGTTGGCAAAGCCCTGTTGCTGCTGCTTTACTTTCTCGTGCAGTGCTACATGTGTGTGTGTGTGTCTGTCTATCTCTTTTTTTCCAACCCAGCAAACTTTTTTTTCAAATGTGACCAGTTCTGGGTGTAGCGTGCCTCTCACCCCAAGTCAGTCGGGATAGACTCCAGCTCACCCGCGAACCTAATGAAGTATGCATGGACTTCTTTGTTTTGTAAATGATTGTCACTGTCCTGCTTTTTAAAGTATTTAGTAAGACATCACAGGTATATTTTGTCGAGCTCTAATTGGTCAATTCCTCACTCGGACAAGCCAACACGTCCACTGCAGGAAATGTCTGTTTAAACAAAGAGCCCAGGTGTGCATCTACGCAATCAATTGGCTTGGCATACAATGTGACACCCCCCACTCCCCACCTGCAACTCTACTACTTAATGTTATTGGCATCGACATGCCTTTGGAGCTAATTGGCTAAATTGGAAGGTATTGTAAAAGTGCCACACTCAAAAGTAATCACATGGAACATCGAGTTCTATAATTAATGCAGACCAGCAGTTGTGTTGTTTAGCCTCGCAGCATCTTTGCTGTGTCCGTTTCTTGGTGGCGCACACCGCGGCCCGGACGGAGCGCTTTTCAAGAGTGACAGGGGTGACAGTCGGTGTCGGCGCGCGTTGACAGCACGTCCTTGCAATCCCCCCCTTCACCCTGGAGGCCCCTATTTGAAAGTCAGGCGACGTCTGCGCGAGCCGCCGCTATGACAACGAGCCGGGTTTGTCTCACTGGTGCGACCTCGGCCTGATGAGCTACCTCCGAGTCGGGGTCGGGATGTCTGCTGAGCCCTAATTTTTGACAGTTAAAGGAACATCTTCATGGCAAAGTTTCCCCCAACTTCTGAATATATATATATATATATAAAAACCCTTTCAGGGACAGCGGTTACTACAGTGGATAGCTTATCATGTTATGAGGTCATGAAGTGCATGAAAGGGATATAGTGGCATCTTTGAGTGTCCAGGACAGTGCTATATAAATTTGACGCATGACTATTATTATATGTGGAAATCACAATTGATTGATAGATATCTGACAGTGTCAATCAAAACGCAGCATGATGATATTTTGAGCAATTCTCAGACTGAAATGCGTTTTTTCGAGCATGTCAGGGGTACCTAACGTGGTGGCCGATGTGTGTAATCACAAGAGATAAGATCTTTTCTGGCTTTTGTCGCCCCTGTGCATTTTGATGAGAAGCATGTGGCCCGTGCGCAGGTTGCCATCAGACAGGCATCAGAGTCGATATTCACGGCAGATAAGAGGTGATTCGTGTCACCAGCGACATTTGGCTGCAGGATAAATTTGATCATCGTTTTCCTTCACGGCCCTCTTCTGGTGCCAGACCATAAAACCTGCTAAAAAATGTCAAGTCTGACGCTTGTGAGTCACTTTTTTCAGCACCCTGGACAGAGACTTTGCTTTTTTTTGGCAGCAAGGCAGGAAGCTTCTGTTGAACATTGGTATTTGCCGGCGTGCACATATCCATTCAAATGCAGCACATTTAAATATTTTTGTGGGACTTTTTCCAAGTCGGTGCCATGTATTTATTAATCATGACAATTCAAGCAATTTCGTTGTAATTTAGGATTTTTTTTAGATCTGAGCCGCTTCAATCTATTTAATGCCACCCCCAGTTGGAATCAATTGTCAAACTAAACAAAAAAATAAGAAGAATGACAGGTTGTGTATTTTAAAACAACCACATCACACTGCCTTTAGGTCAGCTAGCTTAATGCTAACACATAATGTAAAACGCTAAAGAGGGGTTAACGAATAGCATCTGTTTGTCAGTGGTATAACAGTTTTAATTTCAGGACCAGATATTTGAACACTAATGGTGCAGCAACGAATGTGGACTGACAGTGTCACAAGACTCACAGGCATATGTTCTTTATCCTCTTTGAAAAGCTACGAATGTCACAGTTGTTAATTGTGAAAGTATTGTTTGCGCCTGACGTTGTTGTACTGGATGGTGGCCAACCTCCAATTTTGATTGGATGTGTTCCACCTTCTATTTAAAGGGAAAACAAAGTAATCATTGTACAAGGATAAAAATTGTTTAACAATAATATAACCTTTTGTCTGTAATTTTAATGGCCTAATGTAAAGGCAATTTGCTGTCTATGATCTTCCATTTGTAGTTTCTTAATTGTCTGCAGTGTAAAAATAAATAAATAAAATAAATAAAAAGAAGTGTTTACTATGTTGGAAAACAGAAAGACAAACAAAACTAACTCCCTTTGCCAACTTACGACAAGTGTCTCCTTGCAGATTTCTATTGTATATTGTCCTTCTTTTCTCACATTCTTCTCTACAGCCCTCATTGAGGCTGCTTCTTATTTTTGGAATAAGTGTCACCAAAAGGCTAAAGCGGATTTCGGGTCGACCCACGTTAGAGGATATGAAATTGGCTGAGAGAGAGACTCCAGCTCCCCGCGACCTTGAACAGAATAAGCAGTTTAGAAAATGCGTAATCAAGACCCGATACGGATCTGAGGATATCCAATTACACGCATGTCCCCCTCGCTTACACTGCCATGACTCTTGTCTGAATAACATATTGGATTTTAAAACAATTTGAATTGAAGATGCTAGTGTTTTTTTGTTGTTGTTTTTTTTAAAATGAACAACCGCTAATTAATTTCCAAAGGGCTCATGTGAGAACCGGTAACGCCATGCTGAACTTAATTGTATAAGACAGTAGATAGTATAGTTCAAGTGATGGATATATGAACACAAACACATGTAGAAAAATAAGATAACAATCTATCCAGGGCTGAATGATTTTCAAAAACAAACTAATTGTGAATTAATGTGAAAAACAACTTCTTGACTGACTTCAGTTAGAATTAACTAACGCAACACTTGGATTTGCGACTGATGTAATTGTGCCTTATACTGCCCCCAGGTGGCCATGGCGCACGCACATACACACAGCAGAAGGAGCAGCACAATGTTCATTGAATTTGAACAAAAAAAAAAAGTGTCAATAGCTGTTTACGTCCCTACGTTTTGTTTATGCCATAACTATCTGTTTTTATGAAGTAGAAATAAAAGCACGGCGTATTGTCATGTCATCAGCACTGACAATTATCCTTTCAGGGACGGAGGTGACGACAGTGGACAGTTTCTCACGTAACCAGATTACAAGTTATCATTATTGGTGCATGGAAGGGTTAAGGACAAAAACAGTGTGACGCTTTTCCTACTTTGCATACAGTGCTGTCTTCTCTCCATACAAAAATAGATGACAGCTATGGGGGTGGGGTCATCACATAAGGAAAATGTACCGAGAGCCTCTAGAGCATCATTGGTCCTTTTCCAGTGCATGTCCTGTCCATTTGGGATGCACTGAGTCATCAAATAATCCAAGCTGCTCCTGCAGAACTGCAGAAAAGGCGTCCGAAACGAGGAGGTCAGCTCCCCTTGGGCCTGTCTGTTTTCTTCCGGTGCCCGGTTGTGTTCTGCCAAGACAGGCGGGCCCCGCACGGTGCCCGTAGTATTGTTCTCCTGTCAGACGCTTGTCCTCACAAACGCGCACGGGAGCGTGTTGGAACATGAAAGAAAACAGTGGCCTTTTGTCTTGCTTCGTGTAGCGGCGGCCTCACCTTGTCGCGCAAAAGAATGCTTGACGAGCTTTTATGGTCATCAGCTGAAGATACATGCATTTTTATAGGTACTGCTGCGGCTTTTTACACGGCGTAATAAAACACACTTGCGCCTTTATATCCTGCTCACTCGTGCCTACGGAGGGCATTAAACGGGATGTTGTAGTCATGGATACAGCAAGGACGTCTCAGAGCCGCCCAAGTAAATATTTAGCCACTTCCTGGAAAATGGCCACTTTGGATAGGGCGCCGTCATAACTGTTAGCTTGGTTGTTTTTTTTTCGGCTTGTAAGAGTGAAATGAGGCGGAATGCGGCAAGAAGTGGCGTCACGCGGCAGCTCACCGGTGAGCAAATAGGAACGGAGCTCATTTATTCATTCACATTAAAAAAATGAATCACAGTGGAAAATGTGATCTAATTTCAGTTTCATTACGTTTGTTATTCATAAAATGCCTCTGGAAGATGAGAAAAAGACAGAAAATCAACACTGAGATGTTTCTTTTTCTTCCGATGATGAGTGAAAGTTTCCTCCATTTAGTCCCCCCCCCCCCCAACACGCTCTAAACACATTTAAACGTATGAAAACACATTTGTTCGACATATTGTAAACTTATTTGTGGTTATGTGGGGCAACAGTAAAAAAAAAAACATTGCGGTGTGTAACACTGTAGCGTCCAACACTAACCTAATAATCAAGCTAATGTTAGCATCGGCGGCCATAGCCAGACCAAACGTGAGGTCCAGAGGCATAATGCGTGCTGCTCCAATTGTGTCAACATTAACTAATAGCATAATTGTGGCCGCATGCACTTCCCCGGAGATTTTAAACAATGTACATTTTATTTTTAGCATCTCATGGTATCCGCAGTGCATACTTTGGGGTTGTCATAGCTAGCTAGCATGTACAACTGCCACGAACAATTATTTGAATAGTTAATGTTTTTTGTTTTTAGTTTTTGCATAAAGCAATGAATCCGATTAGAAAAAAAAATCCATCCTTCTACTCAACAACAGGACATGATTTCAAATTGGCAGGGCAGAAAATGTACAAACTTGAACTGAGTGCGATTCAGTTACAAGTCGGGTCTGTAACGTGACAGAACATTGGCAAAAACATTGATCGGTGTTCCAAACGATCGATCTTTGAGCACACGAGGACGATGAAACATCCACTTAATAACTACATTAAAAGTTTTTCTTTTGAATTGAAAACGGCTTACCTTTTACTGACAAAAAGAAAGACCGCTTGTATGATGCGCATTGTGATATTGTTTAGCGGAAATGCGAGCAGAGCTGCGTCCAGCTGAGTCTTTAACACGCAGTGGACAAGGGAGAGGGGGGTGGGGGGGGGGGGGGGTCCCATGGCCACTGTGAGAAATTTAGGGTGTTCCGAGGACATGCAAAGTGAAAGAGAAGCAAATGCAAGGGGAGTAGTTGGAGTTAATTAACTCAGCTTTTTTTTTTTTTTTTGCTTTGTGCCAGGCTGAATTATCACCATGGCGGAGTTTAGTTTAGGATTGCAAGAATTAGAGATAACACACCCAGCGCCCCAGCCACGGCCCGGGCCCACTGCCAGCATATTCGTCGCAAATACATTTAAAGAGGCACAAAGCTGCTTAGAATATTCATGTGTCACTTGGCCCTGCGTGGCGTAGCTTATAGAAATATGAAACCATCTCCTCTCTGCTGGCAAATGATTTCCACGGTTTAAAAATATCTACTGTGGGTTTCAAGAACAAAGAGGAGATTGCGCTGACATTAGCATGCAGCAGCGCACATGGACCTGAAGCGGCGGATATGATCTGGATGGATTTCTAAAAATGTGTTTACCGTCTTTGAAGGTTTTGCCTCAAACGGTGCATTGATGACAGATTCATGGTACAGACTTCCAAATGGGAATCATCACTAAAGACATGTTTATACGTTGTTTGTATTCACCATTGGCATTGAGGCTCACCTTTTACGGTCTAATCCAATCAACCCAACCCGTAAAACGTTTTTGGGTTTTTTTTCCCCTAACCTTTCACTCGAGGTGGTCGCGATTCAAGTGTTTCCCTGCCGGGGGAGGGGTTATGTATGCGATTGTTCTGAGAGAGCTTGCCCCTCGAGAGGAGCCCCGTGCTTGCATTTCTTGCTTCCTCGCCCGTCCAACTCAGCGCTGAGTGAAGGTCAAAGCCGAGATCGCTCACATGGAAGGAAACGCAGGACACGTGGCTCTGTCCAGCTCCACGCTCCAACCCGGGGAAGATGAGCATGGGGGCGGGGAGGGGGGAATTTGATGTCACGCTGGGCTGAAAGGAAAAAAGAAAGCCAGAGGAGAGCGTGTTCAGTTGGAGCAAGTACAAAAAAAAAGAATGAACAGGAAGGTCCTAATGATTCAGAAAAAAAAACCTAACCAAAATCCATAATAAGGCACTGCATAATAATAATGATAATAATCATAATAATAACAACAAACCACAATGGACGGTCCATTCAATTATTGTGAAGTAAAACTGTGCTAGCAGATCGAGTTCCAAGGTTGGGTGAAGTATTTTGACCCAGCAGATTGGGTTGAAGACTGGAATTGGGCAGGCTGGGCAGCCGCCATTTTGGAAACAGGTCTTGTGTACGACTGAGTAAATTAAATGTAACATTGGTGGTGGATTCCTTAGTGGATAACATCCCGGCGACTGTGGACAAGGGGATCGGGTTTTCCAATCCTGGTCAGGGCATATTGGAGCATCCACTTGGGTCCCGAAGCAAGACCTTATGAGCTATATGCTGATTCTTAGCTTCGAGTGACAGGGCAAAGTTGTCTTCTTTAAGCATTGGCTTGATCCCTTTGAGACCTAGCACTGGGTTAGCGATTTCATCCAGTATGGGTAGTTGTTACCCCTTATTAGGTGAAAATATTGACCTATGGTGCTGGCTCAAATCCTCAACCCAATGTGCCGGATATAAATAAGTTTGGCTCGAATCCTTTACGTTTAGCCATTTCAGCCAGTATGGGTTACGTGTAACCCAGCAGTTTTAAGAGTGGAGACAGTATTTTTCTCCCAACATTTTGACTGAACTCCAGTTGTAACACTTTTGGGGTCTTCCACTACAGAGGGTCCAATAAGTAAAGCAAATACCCGTAAAAACCGCATGGGACTGAACTCTATAAATCCCACATTTATATGTTATCATCCTCTAACATGCTTCTCTATATTGAATCATGGCACATTTGGCTGTCTCCACTTTCACCCTACTGTGAGACATTAGGAATCAGAAGACAAAGAAAAGAAATAAATCAATGTTTGTATTGCTAAGAGGAAAATGAAAAAAAAAAAAAGAGAAAAAACCCCCTGGCAGCTGCGGCAAGTTAACGGCGCCAAGTCCCGGATGGCGCCGCTTGTGTGCATCTATCACAGGTTACCATCTGTGAGAACGTGAAGAAGGCGCAAGCGTGAGGGATTGGATTAAAAACGGGGCGCATGTTGTGGGCTGCCCACGAGCGGCAGCAACTTTGGTTTCTGGTCTAGACTTCGGAGTTTTACAGAAGTTGCTAACAGCTAACATAGCACAAGGTAGCACCTTGTTTTTGGCAGCAATAGAATAAAAGTGTGTGTGTGTGTGTGTGTGTGTGTGTGTATGAGAGAGAGAGAGAGAGAGAGAGAGAGAGAGAGAGAGAGAGAGAGAGAGAGAGAGAGAAAGGAATTGAGAGGATAAATGCGACTGAGGTAGGTACTGTTGCTGTAATGCAATTTAGCTACTTTTAGCATTTTGCGTTGGCTAAGCTTGCGACATTTCTTTAGCGGCTAGCGTCAGTGTAGTTAAAGGTCAGGTGTGAAGTAAAGTTAGCCACCCATCTTTTGAGCAATACTCAGGGCTAAAAATATTTCAAGCATACTTTGGTTATTATTATTATGATTAGTTTTTTAACACAACCCACCCATGTTATAGTTAGACCCTTAGCAACGCGCTTAACAATGAAAATGCTTTTATTCGGCAATCTCCAGCAAGTAACGTCATTTCCAGAATGCCGAGTCACCAGTCAGCCGTTGCAATGCATTGCTGATTGTCCGGTTGACTGCTCTTTGCTATTTTCACGTTTCATGGATCAAATCATAACGTTTTGTGAATGTAAGTCAGTGTTTCTGATCGTGTTTAGGATAGCGGGGAAGAACGGCCACCACTGTCAGGTTTCCAGAGAGTACACAAGGGACCCGTAGTGATTACTGCTTGAAGGAGGGGAAACAAACATGGCTTAACAATGGTTCATTGTGACCGCCGCCAATAGTGCTAATTGCCGCCAGGCAAAATGTTTCCTTGCTTTGTGATGAATAACCCTAAGAAGTGGTTGCCTCTTGTCGGAGACGTCCACCCCCCCTTAGAGGGCGGCCCCCACCACACCGAGGCAATTTATGTGACTTCCAAGCCAAGAAAACAGGAAAAGGCATCATACAGTAAATGAAAGCATCGAAGCTGCGGAGGTCAAGTAATTGGGTAAAAAGCCCCACATGCCCTGTTGCTATGACGCTAGCCGCGAGCGAGTTTCACCTTCATCTTTTGCCAGCGCAACAGAAGGAAATGCGAATTTGACTGCGCAACCTGTTTGAATAGTGAACCAAGGACACGGGAGGAGCAACGATTCAGGCGGATTGGCTTACGTCATCTGCATTCAATCAATAGCGCTGCCTTTTATCCACCATTCACGATCCAATGTCAAGTAGTCTTTTATGATCTGTTCTTTGACGTTGCAATTTAATGTGCAGAATGCGCACTCCATTTACGTTTTAATCACAGAACTCAGGGGTACACGAGAGGTAACTAAATAGATCCAAAGTCTTCAATCTACTGAAAGTTTTAGTCACAAATGTGACCCTTTAACAACTCTGTTTAATCTTTACTGCTTGTGAAGCTATTACTGGCTTGATCTCTTTTAATTTTATTAAATTTTTTAAATTTTAAACTCAGTATGCTTCTTCAGTCCTCCCATCAGCACGCATGTCAGACATGCTTTTGATTTTCCCATCACGCCTGATCAGTTTTGGAATTCGGCGAAAACGTGTAGAATTTAATCTGCCAAACGGCGGCTGTCTACTCGTCTTTCCTTTTTTATTTTTAAAACAAAAAGCTCTACATTTCCCACTCAGCGGGGTGATAACCAACGTGAGACGCATGATCTAAAAAAAAATTTTTTAAATAAAATCTTTAATTTTCCACCAATTTCACTGTTTGCGTTTATCCTCCCTTTTTCCTTTGGAATCCATTAGCCTGTGGCTTATCCCCCCCCCCCCCCCCATTAAATCGGTGCCTGTGACTTTCATTTCTGTTCACCCCTCGCTGTTGCAGGTTGCCTTGCCGCAATTGGCCTTTTGTTGTGCCAAAGAATGAGAAATGGACACACCTTTGCAGCAAAGTGCAGCTTATCGACTTGCACCTGTAGTTGTGTTTGCCGGGTGTTGCGTGCAGCCTGCTTGGTGGCCTGATAACTACAGCACGAAGGAACTGACAATTTCCTGCCCTCAGGCTGGAAAAAGTGGAAAGGAGTGTGTGCGTGTAGATTTCTGTTCAGCTCGTGGACTGTCTTTTAATTGAGTGGCTTTCCTCTGCCTTCCTTGAACCCCTTTGTGTGTGTGTGTTTTTTTAAATCATTGTCATCCATTTTTCTTCCTGCCTCACCCATCCCCCCCCCCCCTCTCGCTTCAGTGAACCGTTTGATATTTATTTTATATTTTTGGGAGGTGGAGTTGATTTCTTCTGACAGCTTACTCAGACTTTGGACATCACCTGTTGACATAGTGTGAAGTCGCGCTTTTTGAGACGGCGTAAATGCCTGAAATTACAATACTTTGGACAGCGGTGTGGAAACCCAAATTGGAAAAGGTTGTTATGATTATTTTATTTTTTGTGCTTTTTTTGGGGGTAGTGGGGGGGCGGGGTAGTAAGGTGGTTATTTGAGGTGAATTTGAAATTAGTTGGACGTAAATGAACTCATTCACTCCCAAAGACGTTTTTAAACGTCCTTTCAGACTTGGTCCAGAATTGGCTGGCACTGAATGAGTTAAAGCACAGTAGAAATTATCGGGCCGTCCGTCATTGATTAGTAAAGCTGCTCCACGCAAAAAAAAAAAAAAAAAAAAATCTGCAGGTACAGTCGTGCCTTGAGATACAAAGTAGCTTGACTCCAAAGTTTTCCAGTTGCGAGCTGACAGTATGTCTTCGACGTTGGCAAACTTGCGTGTTTACTTTCCTTACATCTAAAGTCGATACTGTATCAACCCCCTGCAGTCCATCTATTGATGTTTTTCATTCCTCCATTGCTTCACTTCTTAAGTGCTGCAAGATACCTTCCTGCAATGTACTGGACTTACTTGCCTCTTGCCTCCAAGGTGTTCTTCTTCTTCTTCCTCCTTGTTTTTGTTTTTTTGTCCTTCACTGTCCTTTGTCTGTGCGCCGCCTTTTGTTTCGCTTCCTCCCCTCACGTCTTTGTACTCGCTGCCATGATTACCTTGTGTCGCCTGCGTGCGTAGTTTGGGGGTGGGGGGGAGCACTGTATCATCCGGAGAGCTGTTTCGAAAACGTTGCTTCCCTTATTTTGCTTTCACGATGAGCCACTCGGCACAGGGAGAAACAAATTATGCGCTCCATACTTTTCTGAAAGTGTCAATCAAAGTGACACGAACGGTGTGCTTACGCATTACCGTTTATATTTCAGTAACAAGGTTATTCAAACGTAAGGATGAACCCCTTGTAAAATTGACTCCCGCCTCCCTTTGGTCCAAACCAGCTGTGAGCATTAAAGAGCTTCGACCTGAATTAATTTGTGACCTCTTGGCTCTGCCGGTGGGTAACATCTGCCTCTCGACAAGAAAGAAAGTGTAATTTTTACAGCCATTTTGTTCGTTTTACAATGCAGAGGAAAGAGCGGAACATGGACGGGTTGATGAGCAGGGGGAAGAGTGAGAATTAGAATAAAGGAAAAGGAGCAGCCGAACGAGTATGGCACTTAATTGCAACAATAATGGATTTTTTTTTTGTTACCTCTCTGCTAAATGGTTGAACGAGGTTAAAATGATAGACAGGCAGGGAGAGAAAGAGAGATGTAAAAATAACGATGTGATAATTGAATGAAAAATGAGGGTTGTTTAGAATTCCCATTAAAGTGGATATTGGTTATTAAAGTCAAAGAAATAAAACAAATTGATTTCCTTGAAATGTTTAAATAAATGAAACGGAATTCATAATGAATGCATTCTAAGTTTTTTTCTTTCCATCATCGGAACAAATGAAAGTGAAATGAGAAATTAAATCCCCCCCCCCCCAAAAAAAACAACCAACCTTTTTATCGCCGTAAATGAAAATTGAAGAGTGAGTAATGCAAATGAAATCAACAACAACAACAAAAAAGTCATTGTTAATTATTAAAATGTTTTCATAAAGAGATGAGACAGATTCATTCATTATTCAAATAATCATGAGTGAGCAGCTCTAGACTGAAAAAAAAAAGTGCCGCTAATCCATATGATCGGGACTGGCTGATCTCGCTCAGGGATGATCGGCGGCATAAAACCCTGATCGGAAATTTGGAACACTGCTAATAATAATTCATAATAAAACTGAAATTGGCTTTTTTCGCAACTCATAAAAACTTGATTTTTGTGTGTTTCTGTCAGCGTAATGATTAAAAAAAAAGCTGGTGCAAATAATCTAATGACAACACAACAAGTTAAGTTATATCCCGGGTTCGCGTGACCGTAAAAACTCCCATCGCGCCCCGATTGCATCATAACGGCAGGGACGGCGGCCCATGAAATCCAGCGAAATCAACATTCAAAAAAGAAATTTAAAAACAACGTTGCCAAGGATGGACTGACTCGCCGCTCTCTCCGCATGCAGAGGATAATTAGCATATCGCTCTTGATTAAAAGCGAGCCGTGCTGCGGGGTCGCCATCTGTCACCTGCGGAGGCCGTCAGGAAACAGACTCTATTCGCCGAGCGCGTGTGTTTGCGCCATATGCGGCCGTTTGATAAGACACGGGGGCCACTGAAAGAAATAGTTTTAAGTGTCAACATTATGCTAACCTTGGTATCCATTCGCTTCCGGCTCGTGAATCGGAACCTCCAATTATTATTTTTTTGTCCTGCTTTGCCGTCTCACCACTGCGAGCGTGGCATTTCTTACGAGGATATGTACTTGAACTTTCCAACCTGGAGGCTATAGTATTGGCAATTCTCATTTTTATACATGGAATGTTACACGCTACAAAACGCGCTCACCTCTCCCCGGTCCTTCTATTTCTCATGCCGACTTTTCCAAAATCCCCTGGCCTGCTCCATATTCAATCATCCCACTTTCATTCCCCTGCACTCTTTGCCTTCTTTCATTGGCGATGGGGGTCCTTCCCTTGGTTTGGGATTTATTTTGACTTCTTTTGGATATTCTGTACTTGGACCTGCATGAAATAAGCCAAATTTACAAAAAAAAAAAATCTGAACATGGTTTCACAGCCCTTGATTATGTTCTCTCCTGGAAAAGCACTTACAAAAAAAATGAATAAAAATGCCTACTGTAATAAGTGCTTTATCTTGCCGATCATGAAGTGCTTGTATGCTGGTTTGTTATGTTTCATTTGCACGAATGAAAATCCTTGCACGGCACACCACACTATACTTTACTAATCCTTGAGTGGATTACCGTATTTTCCGCGCAATAAGGCGCTTCGGAGTATAAGGCGCACCTTCAATAAATGGCCTATTTTAAAACGGGTTTCATATATCGGGCGCACCGCGTTATAAGACGCATAGAATCGAAGCTACAGTAGTGGCTACTGTTGCGGTATGCAACCACTAGATGGAGCAACGCTAAAGGGAATACAATACAATACAATACAGCTTTATTTGTAGTGAGCTTTCACAACTGCTGCAGCTGGAACAAAGCGCTTGGCAGAAAATTTTAAAATACTACTTCCAAGAAATCAGAATATTGATCTATATAAGGCGCACCGTCGGCTGTTGAGAAAATGGAAGGCTTTTAAGTGCGCCTTATGGCGCGGAAAATACGGTATTTCGCTTTTGTTCGTGTTCATATCTCTCTCAAAGTAATAGATCGAAACAGATATCATGGTATAGGAGGCGATGGAATTCGGTCATGCGGCAAAGTGTTATGTAAAAGGAACTCATAAGCAATCGCTATAACTATGTGATCGCATATGTGTGCTTCGCCGAAGAACTCCGGCACAAATGTCGTCTTACAATCCTTACCAACAGAAAGAAGACTTTCACCCTTCATTTACGAGGTGTCCCTCAACACACCGCACGGATCCGCCAAGCGACTGCCAATGCAAACGTTAAATGTCAGCCTCAATGAAGCCGCCAGCCAGCCAGGGTCAAACAGGTGAAAAATAGCAGCTTTGAAAGAATGAAAATACAATGAAACGGACCAAATTGCCAAGTAGTTCAATACGGAAAAAGTGTCTGTCTTCAAAATGTCAATTTAAAGGCCACGCAGATCACGGGCGAGCACCATTGTAATTAACCAAAGTTGTTTTGAAAGCAAAACACGAAATTCAAAACATGACTAGAATATGCGCACCTAATTCTTGATGCTTGCCAAGGTTATCATACTTGAAGAAAATAAGAAAGAAAAAGGGGGCGGGGGGGGGGGGCAGAAAACATTTTCTTCACGCAGTTAAATGACAATGAAAATGCTTTTTTTTAAAAATGAAAGCTAACTGAAATTACATCTTGCATTTATTCAAATCGTAATTTAAGCAAAAAATGTCCTTCGTTGTCATCTTTGTCAATAAATATCTTAAATCCACTTTCGGGATTCATTTTAAGTTTTTATTTCGGTATTGCTGGAATTTACTGGACAATGCACCTGTTTTTTTAATCTATCACTCAACAAATACTCCAAATATTTAAAATAATATTACTATAAAACTAATAAACACAAAACTAAAATGACACATTTTTCGAAAAATAAAACTTACACCTGCTTGAAAAACTAAAAGTACATGAAGTAAAAAAATAAAAAAAACGCAAATCAAAAAGTTGTTGGAACAGTTTATTATCCATTATGCAAAGCAAAATTGCGGTCACCTAAAAGTGGGCTGACATTGCTCCTATTCGGAAGAAATACGTCATGCTGGTGAATGAGTATCGGCTGTTGTAGTATCAGCGCTTTTGCCCATATCGACATAACGTATTGGTACCGATAACCAACATGTGGCGCTGGTGGTATTTTCCGTCTTTAAAAGCAGTTGCGTTTGTGTGCATGTGTGTGCGTCCTCTTCATCTTTGCTGTTTTATTATTCAGCGACATTCGCAAATGAGTGCAGAGAAGAGCTTGCGAGCGGACATGAAGTCATTTGAGAGTCTGGCACGCGGGGGCCCGTAGAAGTGTACTCACAATTTGGCACAATTAGCACCAAAAGGGCTCCCTCCTTGACAAATTAGCACACAAAATGTCAGCTGGTAGTTGAGCGCAGCCACTGTGAGGCCTTGCAAATTAGCACATATTTAGCGGAGTTAGCTGGCACATTATTGAGAGCGGCGAGAACGCGCACATCTGTTGCCGGCGCTCCCCGTGAATACATGTTATACGATCACTGGTGCCTCTTGTTGGAACCGGGTCAGCTTGGCAGTGCGTTTTCTAATTGAAGTGTGCACACAGTCCTGATAGGAAATTGATAAGATGGACCGTTTGGCAAAAAAAGGCAGACTTGTTCTGGACCTCCTGAGTGAGAATTCAGCCAGCCTTGTGTAAAAAATACGACGGTAAAGGTTCCCTTCTATTGTAATTCACTTTTTAGATGCATCACGCAGAGTTGTGAAAGCTCAATATAAATAAAGCTGTATTGTATTGTATTCCCTTTAGCGTAGCTCCATCTAGTGGAGGCATAACGCAAACGCTATTGTAGCTTCTATCCTATGCGCCTTATCATGCGGTGCGCCCTACATGTTAAAATATGCCATTCATTGAAGGTGCGCCCGATACTCCGAAACGCCTTATCGCGCGGAAAATACGTGATTTTGACAAGTCCACGTAACAACGCATTTGTACTTTAGTTGCATTCCGAGACGGAGTGTTGTGAAAGTTGCAGCGAGCGCCACAGGTGTGGCCTTGCAACGCTCCCCTTTTCCCCAGCCTGGCTTGTTTTGTGGCTGACAGCTCGGTTTAGGCTCAACGGTGCCAGCGCGTGATTGTGTGTGCTCGCGTGCGTCACTTCAAGTGTCTGAGTCAGCTGGAGGCTTAGCGGCCCCGAGTGTCAGGGGACAGTTGAGCTCGGTGTCAAAATGCTCGGGACTGACAGGGAAGGGATCGTGTGCGCTCTCAAAAAAAACATTCTGCTCACTTATCGTAATGCTGGCCGTGGTTCATTGATGTGGGTATTTTTTATTTTTTTTTCTGAGCACATGGTGACACCTTGACAACTTGATTTGTTTCCATTATTTTATTTTTTTTATGTTCTGAATAAAGTCAAAAAGGGTTTTTATTGTAATGAAAATTCTTCACATTGCCATGCCTCTTAAAGCGACATGCACCGAAGGACGCTAAAATAGATACTTTTTAAAAAAAAATTTTAATCCATTTGATCCTTGCAATTTATTTTTTCGTGGGCAGTCAAATATGTTTCAAATGTGTTGAAAGCATATGGGAAGGGTAAAACTATTTTTAAAAAAAACAACAGATTTTTAAATGGTCATTTGCTTTCATCAAAATTATCGATCACAAAAGGCGTTTCACTGTATTCCGCAAAATATGTCTGCCAACAGGAGTCGTGAAAGGAGACGGAGGCCATTGCTGATGTCACGCCGTCGACATAAATAAAATGTGTTGAGAATAATTCGACAGTATTGCACTCCATTTTGCCCCATTTGCTTCAAAACGTGATCGATCGCTCGCTCGCTTTCGCACATTTGACAGAATTGTAAAGGAATGAGCAATTGGTGATTATTCCTGGAAAGGGGACTTTGCTGCCATTTCGAGAGCTGCACAAGCCCTAACAAAAAATCCACTATCCAAACTGGGTGATGTCGGCAGTGTCTTGGTCATACTTGTCGGTGGTCTTCCAGTGTAATGTTTGAAGGTCAGTCCATTGCAACGGAAGCGGCAGATTAATGAGCGGGAGTGGCTTTCATGCATCATCTCGCATTTCCAGGCAAACATACAGGGGAGCGTTCCCTCTGGGAATTTACGTGGGAGGGGGGGTTGCATCACATAGTGTGACCCCCACCAAAACCGAAAATAGGTGACGGTCGAGGGGCTTTTACGGCCTGACTGAGAGTCTGCATGCACTCACCTGGGCCACTTAGCCTAACGACGCTTTTGCTCGCCGGTTGCCATGGCAGCGCGGGGGCCCCGCCACCATCCCGCAGCTACGCCGCCGGTCATTAGTCACACAGGCAGTCGGAGACAGGCCCATCCGCACTATCTCGGCGTCCTTCCTCTACCAATCAGCCGCTCGCGCTCCTAAAGCGCCGCTACCTCTCAGCCGTGGCGTCGATGCGCTCGTCGCCATGGCAACATATCTGACTCAATCTCCGTCAGCATCCTTGAGTAAAGAAAGCTAATTGTACTTTCATGCATCGCGTACCGGCCAACCTTCCCCTTCGCTTTCCGCGCATCAAGTCTACTTCCAATTCAAAAGGAATGAACGTGATTTCAGAGTTACGATTGTGTGTTTACTATTATCCCCCCCCCCCGACCCCCCAAAAAAGATAATAAACCAATTTTCTCTGCAACACATCAAAGCACTCGGTTTGCCGTGTGTATATTAAAGGGAGTAAAGCACACATATAAAAACACCCTCCCACGCAGCACTTTCATTTCCACTCGCCTCTCACTCTTTGGCGCTCACACACACACACACACACACACACACACACACACACACACACACACACACACACACACACACACACGCACGCACACACACGCTTGCTCAAGAGAACAGGAGAGCTCATACACAAACATAGTGAAACACTCAAATCGGCAGGCCTGTTTTCTCCCAAAGGGTGATTATCTCGCATTAACTCACGCCGAGCTTTCATTTGCGCCATTATTCACACCCGTAACTCTGATGGTGGCTCTATCGCTCATCTCACTCGCACACACACACACACACACCAATCGCCGCTATGATTCACACACCTGCACCTGCAGTCATTTGGACCAAAACAACATGTTGTGAAACGACAGAACAGGACAGAGGCTATTTTGCTTCAATTATGAAAGTGCTCTTGCGAGAAAGAAAGAAAAAAAAACCCCACCCCAGCTCCGCTGCATAAATTAAGCGCGTGAAAACAATTTTGCATCTGTTTCTTTGAAAGGTGCCACCCAACATGTAGGAGTCCTTTCCGAATTGAATTAGCGAGTTATTATCTGATCATTTCGCAGAGTAATTTAATTTTCGACTCTCAGGACATGCCTAAATGAGTTTTCCCCATGCTGGTGTAATCTTAAAATGATTTAGCATTAGGCTGTTGCACGCTCAGGAGTGTCTTTTTCTTCAATAGTAGTGGTTCAATCTTAGCGAACAAAATTGACGTACCGAATGAGGAAGCCTGATAGTTGTGGAGTCATTTGGCGAGTATGTTTGTACGACTGCGTTGCTGCCCAGTCTCCCTGTCCTTTCTCTCCTGTTCAGTTGACAGTGCAGCATCGTTTTCAAAAACAAATTAGTTGTGCTTCACAAATTCTGCCTAGCAGCGTGTATCCACACAAATGAGTGACTTAACCGAGAAAAATTACCTGAGGAATTCTCTCTGAAGTGTGAAGGACTTCCTCAGTTACAACTACGGCCGAACGAATACATATTTTCAAAATGAAAGCGCTTCAACCAGTCCCGACAGAGTGTATTCCACCTTTTGCCTGAAGTCACTTGAAATAGACTCGAACTCCCCACCACGCCTGAACAGAATAAGCGACACACTGTCGAGTTGGATTTTTAAAGTTTGAAAATTGCCCAACTTAACCCATAGAAAAAAAGATTTGCTGTTCGTTTTCCGTCCCTTTTCAATCCTACTTTCATGTCCAGGCCATGCAGAATGTGGCAAAGAAGGTAAGAGTGTCACCCCCGCTGCTCATTTGAAGTCTGCTTGAATACACCGAGTGAGCTCTGCCTGCTCGCAAGAGGCCGTGAGGCCGGAGCGTAATCATTGTCTATTAGCTGCGGCTGATGTGATTCCAATCATGGTGCATTGCAACTTTCAGGCCTTTTTCTACTTTTTTTTCCCCCCCCTTTAAATGAATGTGAGATGAGATAGATAAAAGAAAGAAATCTATTTCAGTAGCTTACTCAATGACAGCATAACCAAAACGCCTGTACTTAAGTGACTTGATGAGTTCAAATTCATACGCCGCCACGTTTCATCTATTTCCACTTAGTTTAACCGCGTTCAGCTCTCTAGTTGG
This sequence comes from Hippocampus guttulatus, assembly GCF_054856545.1. NCBI lineage: Eukaryota > Metazoa > Chordata > Actinopteri > Syngnathiformes > Syngnathidae > Hippocampus > Hippocampus guttulatus. The sequence goes on along the minus strand of NC_141283.1, from coordinate 1,879,876 downwards.
CCTCAAGGGGAAAGTGAGAATCTAAGGAAATAGCTCACTGTACGCCCAACGCAACTTGCGTTACGTCTCATGCAAATAAGGGTCACGATCAGGTTCTTGTGGAGGGCTTTCCTTCCAACCTGCACACCTGCTGCCCATTTGGTCATCCAAGTGAACCAAGTCTGCTTTGGCGGTCTCTGTCGGATTATTGACCTTGTTGCTGCTCTTGCTCAAATGTTGTTTTCGAGACCTCTCGATCTCGTCATTGTCGTTTTTGCTCTCGAACAAAGTGCCAGCCATTTTCTGTCCGTTATTTACTTTAAAAACATTTTAATATACATAAAGACATAGGTGGGTTTGAATGCTTGGATTCTTTAAAAAAAAAAAAGAAAAAAATTGGGGGAAATTGACTTTTTTCCCTTATTATTATTATTATTATTATTATTATTATTATTATTATTATAATTATTGATTATGTCACACAAATCTAAAAATTGAAACGATTGGATAGATTTTTTAACGCATAAGAAAATATTGCCCCCAAAGCCAAGTCCTACCTCATTTCTACATAAAATATTACACAATACAGTATTAAATCCTCTTGACACTGTGAATTGGAGTTTTCGTTATCAATTGACCAACAGCAATAAATAGTTTGTCAAAAAAGCTGCACCTGTTAGGAGTATTTGGATTGTATTTTTATTGGGTCCTGACTCATTTTTCTTTTTTTGTGGTACACAATTAATATTAACCGGAAGATGGCAGGGGATCCTAGTTATCTTAATTAAAAATAAACAAATCATTTCATATTCTCCTATTTTATTGATATTTTCTGCTCGTTATAAAAAGAAAAAGAAAATCGTTGAGGAAAATCAATGCAAGCTTTTCTTTTCCTTTATTTAATGTTGCAAACGATACCGAGGGGATTGTTTGTAGCTTTAATGGCTTTTGTTCAGTCCCCCCCCCCCCCCCCCAAAAAAAACCCCACATTTCCAAGGGGAGCTGTTTGAAAATTAACTATACCTCAGCGGTAATAATTTAGTCTCAAACAGTGTGTGTTGGTTGCAGTTTATTGTCGCCGCGCTCTTACTTTGTCGATTCCTTCTCATTAAGATCGTCTCCGTGCAGACATCAAGGAAAAAATGAACACGAGCGTGTGGTGTGACATTTGAGAAAGATGTTCATATTCAAATCACGGGCTAAGCTTACCTCTTTGCTGTCTGTGCTCTTGTTTTTTTGTACCCCCCCCCCCCCCATACCCCACCTAACCTCTGGTTTGATGATTGATTGAAATCAATAGAGGGAAATGGGAAAGTCAGCCTTTCCTGTCAAGGCTGAGTGAGGCGGTTAAGGAAGGTCGCCCACCACTGAACTCAACCTTTCATCCGCACGTCATTAATTATACTGAAGAGTGCTGGTAACCAAATGCGCTTATGTTGCCTGTCAATGTACCACTCGGCACCTTCACGCACCATTTCCGGTATCCATCCCAATTTGTTCGTGTTAGGAAATAATGGAAATTGAGTTCCTCTGCTCCAGGGTCATGGCGTCTTCATCAAAAACAGCAGATAAAAAAAAAACTTGAGTCATTTTGTTTCAATGTTTGAAGTCAAATGTTAGCATTCTTTACTCTCATACACGCGTTAAAATTCACTTGACCGGTAGTAATAATAACGCCTGGAATCAATTACATGTGCAATCACCAATGAATGCGACGATTATTGAATGTCAGGGAGAAAGGTCAACCAAATAAACAGTGAGCGCATACTGGACCACCAAGCCCCGCCTCTTAAAGGCACACCTACATGACAATACATCCAGCATTTGCTATGCATTGTATACGTTTTTTTTTTAATGTAATGTATCTATATATAAAGCTGTTGTCGTGGATGTAGCGGTCCCAAGTGATGGAAACATCAGAAAGAAGGAACACGAGAAACTAGAGAAATACCAAGGTCTCAGAGAGGAGTTGGAGAGAGCCTGGAAGGTAAAGGTGACAGTAGTGCCTGCGGTGGTCGGAGCACTCGGGGCAGTGACCCCCAAATTAGATGAGTGGTTGCAACAGATCCCGGGATCAACATCGGACATCTCAGTTCAGAAAAGCGCAGTGCTGGGAACAGCAAGGATACTGCGCAGAACCCTCAAGCTTCCTGGTCTGTCCCCCCCCCCCCCCCCCCCTCGGGTCCTCTCTGGTAGAGGACCCGAGCTGAATGGGGGACGGACACCGCCCGAGGGGTGAGACGAGGATTAAAATTTTTTTTTAATGTATATACTGTGCCAAAAAATGCAATCCCAATCGCTGCTCAATCTGGAATGAATCCAGATTGTGTTTTCAGCATGTAAACGAAGCATGGAAAGTCTAATTCCGTTTTGACATTGTTGGCAATGCTTTCCAGATTTATTTTAAATCTGATCAGATCTTAAAATATTTGACATGTTTGTGCACTGCCAAAAATATGTCAAATGTAATCTGGATCCAGGGAACATATTGGCAACATTGTAAATTGAACAAGAAATTCTTGATCTAGATTATGATTAAAAGAGCTGGAGTGGACTGAAATTGTTCAAGTCAGTTTTTTTTTTTTTGTGTGTGTTTTTCTGCCTACAGGGGGAATATTTGAATCCATCGAAAGCGGCCCCTCGGGAGCGGAGGAACTCGCCTTCAAATTTGCCTTGAACACAATCAACAGGAACCGCACGTTGCTCCCCAACACCACGCTGACATACGACATCCAGAGAATAAACATCTTTGACAGCTTCGAGGCCTCCCGCAAAGGTGAGCAGCCAGCACGGTTAAAGGAGTTTGGGGAATTTTCAACTCGAGTTAGTCTTTATGTCGTTAAAAAAAGGATTTTTTTTAAAAAAAACGTTTTTTCCAATGTTACTTATTTGGTTCGTTTTTGCGAACTAAAATAACCTTGGTAGGCAGGTGGACTCTCTGGCAGCTACAGTCTTTTTAGTGGATCTCATTAGAATATGCTAGTGTCGAAATTGCCACTTTTATGCCTCTTGTCGCATCCTCACCCAGCATGTGACCAGCTGTCCCTGGGAGTGGCCGCCATATTTGGGCCGTCGCACAGCTCGTCGGCCAACGCGGTCCAGTCCATCTGCAATGCTCTGGGAGTGCCCCACGTCCAAACGAAGTGGAAGCATCAGGTGTCTGACAACAGGGATTCCTACTATGTCAGCCTGTACCCGGACTTCTCGTCCCTCAGCCGAGCCATTCTGGACCTGGTGCACTTCTTCAAGTGGAGAACCGTCACCGTGGTCTATGACGACAGCACAGGTACAGGTAACAGCTGCCGCTCTATTTCCTTCTTAAGCCCATAAGCCATTTCCGCAAAGTCGCAGGAGGTTGTTGTTGACGATGGTGAAAAAGCGCTAATCTTTTTTTGCCTTTAGTGGCAAGAGGCACCAGATGGAAACTACAAAAGAGACACTCAAAGAGTTGGGCGAGTGCTTTGCAACCTGTCAAGCTAATTCCAAAATCAATAGCTTACTGTTCTCGCTCGGGTCCTCCAGGTGCTGCTCTTGCCAGTCTTCCTACAAAGACATCAGCAGTACGAGGCTTTAAAAAAAACAACAAAAAAAAAAAGAACAGAGGGAGGACCACATTACCCAGAATGACCCAGCGTCTCTTCAGATTAATGCAATGCCGCACTGTGCCGTGTGTGCTCTGACAGCCGCCATTAATAACACACAGACACTTGATCTCTAAGGGGTGGGTGGGGGGGGGGGGGGGGCTATGAGCCATTTTGTCTCTCCGTACGCTTTGTGAAGGGCCTCATAATGTGCCTTTTAAGAGACCAGTTGTATTTTAGCGGCTTTGATATCTTTACGAGCGAAAAGGTAATTGCCCCGCCGAAGGTAACGACATTCAAATGGTACACAATTTACGAGCTTTTGGGGGGAGATGGCAGCTTAATGCAAGGAAAATAGCGTGCGTTATGAGGAGCTTTGAAATACTGACGAGTGACACTATGGGGGGGGGGGGAATCAACATTTCTGGTGCTCGGGAGTGCATTACATTTCATTTAGTTAGTTGCCACCGACAAGGTTGGATTGGTACAGTATTAGCATACATGACATTTGATGCAATACGATGTCATTCCGCCTCAGCGCTGGTCTGTTTTCGAATGAAGGCTGCTCTAGATACCTCCACCAAAGTGACGGCGTCTTGTTTTGATCAATGTTTGTCTTCACTATTGCCCCCACCACCTAAAAAAAAAAAACGATTTCCAAAATGACGGGGTACCTCGCGAGAGCCCATTTCTTCTTGTTGCTGCTTTAGAATGGAACGTTTCCTCCCAGCCTGCTCTGCTTCTCGATTCCCCTCACATTGAAACAGAAAGAAACTGAAAATCGGGAGGCGGGTGGAGAGCCCAAAACGTAAAATATCTTTGTCGCCATACCTTAAAATGCACAGGAAGTGAGCTTCCTCCAAAACGAGATCTCCTGTACGTCAGAAGAGTGTTTTGGCCTTCAGGATGGTAAAACACAAAAGTTTGGGAAACGCTTTTGGGGAAGAAAGCAATGCTGAGTTCGAGGGTCTAAACGTGGGGGGGGAAGCTCATTAAACTTTGCACACAGGCCTGTCATAAAAATATATATTTGACAGATTTTCTGTGCAATTTTCAATAAATGACTCAGTACCCTTCGCCCCCATCTCCAAATCTTTAGCAACACATTCTCGGTTATAGCTTTCACCGAGATCTGTGAAAATTAGGAGGCTTATGCAACAGCCTAGGACCTAAAAGGAAATCTGCCAGTTAGATTTTTGCCCTTTTGTAGAGTTCAAATTTATCGAATCCTCGTCAAACTTTGGATGTTTTATCGAAAGATGTTTAAGATGAAAAATTATTGAAAGTCTTTTATTTCGTTGCACGCTGTGGTCATTCACTGTTTTCAAAAAAAAATTATATACATATCTATATCTATATATAATGGGGGAAAAATGCTCCCGTTCCGTCAGCTCGCGTCATCTTCCATGAGCAAGGCCACACCCCCTGCTAATTTATAAAGGAACAAAAAAAATAAAAATAAAAACATCATTTTGCTCAACTTTGGTCGGTATGAGTGCCATTCTATTTCCCTTCGTATCAGGCTACATATTTGCCACAGTTCTTATTATCGGATTACACCGGATAACTCCCGGTGATTGTACGTCACATCGCAGCATGCTAGCCCTTTGCGCGTTAACCTTAGATTATCGCCCCTCCCAATGGCCACATTCATCTATGAAGTCCCCTTGACCTCCTCCCCGCATGCCCTGCCTGGGAGCTCAGCGTGTTGTCCGGCAAATCGCCACGGTGTGATGTTGAAAGGCGACATTTCACTCCCACAATCCCCCACTCCTAGACTGGCTCCAAAGGGGGATTTAGGCAGGAGAGTGCCTGCGTAGAACACACCTGACGGCCTGAAAAGTGTGACAGCTGTGTTGCCTCGAAACCCCTCCCACCCGTTGCTGACACCACCACCACCTTCACCTGGCCCCAGGCTCACAAATCACACAGCTTCATGCTCCAGGGCCCTTAGCTACTGATTTGGAGCCTATCTGACGGCTGGCGGGAAAGACTATCGGAGGGGATAAAATATTCACACACAGCCGTTAGAAGATCCAGGGGGGAATGTCTGAAGGCATTAGCTCGAACCCACAAATATCTACACTGACAGTGTTTCGCAAACGTTCCCCTCCCTTGACAGCCTTTTTTTTTTTTTAAGATTAACACCTCCCAAAATGACAGTATGAACACTTCAGCAGACGCGTGTCTGTCCAGCTTCACAACCTTCCAATAGAAGACAATTGGTCTGCATCTCGGGTGTTGACGTTCCTTTTTGAGATGGATCCCATGAGACGTCCAGTGCAACATCCGAAGCTGCACGCAATCCGTTTCCTAACGCCGCTCGACTTACAAATGGTTTCTTATTTCAAATCGGTTTCTCGCATAGAAAATGCGGACAATTATATTTTGATTCCGAGCAACACGTTTCATGAGCGCTTAATGTGAAGGCCTCAATGTTCACAGGTTTGGGCGTTGTCATTTCCTCGCCTTTCCGTGCGGAGATTGGTGTCTTTACGGCAATTTCCATTCCTTTTGGGTTTCACGTTTGGGTTTCACATCAAAAGCTGAATTTGAGACAAAAGTTGAGAAGTCCAGCTTCAAACAAAAGAGAAAAAAAAATCCCAAAAGAATTAGCCTTGCCGTTCCACTGCCTCTGGAGGGGATTGTAAACTTTTGAAGTGAGATCACAAAAAGCCGAAAGCTAAGCAAAATTCATCCTGAAATCTTGCGCAACGTCATACATAATAATTGAATCTTAGATCGACCTCCCACCATTTCCGAGGCACTTGACTGTCAACAAGAGGACTCTCTGCCAGTAATGTAGAAGTCAAGAAAATAAAATATCCCATTTCCTCCTCTTTTCTGCAATAAGGAGACTTTCTGTAACATGTGGGCATCTATTAGAAATCCCCCAAGGAGAGCTTTTGGGAGTTTCGCCATCCTTCCTCACAATGGTTTTATTTTTCACACAACAAGACATCCGTGTTCCTATTTGACACCCCCATCCAGAGATCCAGTCTCGCTCCCGGGGACCCCATTATAGTGCTCACACAGTAGTTCATTTCAACATAAGAAATAGGCTCAGCTATCTTAAAGTGGTTCCATAAAAAAAAAAAGAAGAAGAAGGAAAAAAAAATCCTATCTCGCTCTTCTCTCAGTTCTCAAAATACCCTCGGCCCTCCATCCATTTTTATAACCATGACAAGTAATCATCTCTCCCATCAATCCGGCCGCTTTCATCACTGAACTCTGGAGTTTTTCACACCGGGGGTGGGGGAGGGGGCGACTCATTGTGATCTCATCACAGGGAGAGCTTTCGACCCAAGCGTGTGGTCCAGACTGGAAAAAGGTGAGGATGACATAAGGTGAAAGCTCGACAAACAGAACCCGACGTATACGTACGATTGTCTGGCTTTGCTCCTACTGTAGCGCAACATTCCGACTCTGTGTGAAATTCGCCTCGATAGGTCCATATTGGTATATTTGCTCTCCAAGTATGAGTAGGAGGATCAATGGGGGGGGGGGGGGGGGGGGGGATTAGGGAATCATAAGCGGATGAGCCTGGAAGAACCTCTCGGTTTTATGGCATCTTCACCAACACTTCAAAATGGCGGCACATCAAACAATGCGCGCACAATGCCGTTCTTTTAAACGCTCCGGCAGCGATTGCGTCTCCTTTTGTCTGCAGGACTCATTCGACTGCAGGAGCTGATCAAGGCGCCGTCACGATACAACATTCGTTTAAAGATCCGACAGCTGCCCACGGAGACCAAGGACGCCAAGCCGCTTCTCAAAGAGATGAAGAAAGCAAAAGAATTCCACGTCATCTTCGATTGCGGACACGAGATGGCAGCCTGGATATTAAAACAGGTATGAGTGCCGCATTAAGATTCACCAGCCATAGGGAAGAAGCGGCCATTTTATCCAGCTGATTTCTGAATCCAATTAAATGTGCCCTTTTACATAATGTCTACAAATGGAAGGGGACAGTTGTCATCATCTGTTTTCTTTTGTAGAAATGTCTTTCCATAGCTGGCAATAAAAGTGTGAATGTTTTTTTATATATATAGTGGTGCTGTCAGTATAACGTGTTATCGGCATTAATTGAAATCAGTTTTAATGGGATAAATTTTTTGATCGCGAGATTAATGCGGCATCACGTCACACCGGATGTTTCGTTACTCTAAAAGAATAAAATGTGCTCCAAGTTTGAATAACTGCTCCACGTGAAAAATGATCATGTAAAATTGAAAATCAATATTGTTGTTTCAGTATATATTTGCATTTTGCACAAAGAAAACTGATCCACGATTCCATGTTGATGAGAGCATTAAAATGGGGGAAAAAAGGAAATCAAAGGAAATTTTGAATAGATAAAAATGTCTGATTAATTGCAATTAATTATGAGTTAACTATGACATTTATACATTTGAGCGTGATTAAATATTTAAATCGTTTGACAGCACTAATATATATATTTTTTTTTAGTGCGCAACATATCTAGTTGTGGATCACGAGGGGAACTCAAAGGCAAAAGTTTCACATTTTTAATGAAGTCATTGTCATGCAAACGTCTCCTAAATCTGCCTGAAAGTTTCACTTCAGACTCTTTTAAAAAAAAAAAAAAACGGATGCAAATGATCCCGGATCGTGTCTCGGGCTTGCACATCGGTAATCGCTTTATAAAATATGAGATCTTAGGCGACGAACCCACCCGTCTTCATGGCACAATGGAGGGTTTTAATTAGAATATCTAATCTCACTCACATGCATGCTAAATTTTGTTGAATAGGGCCATATTCTTTATGAGAACTGCGGGGCTTCTAAATGAATGGACGTCGTACCGGCAGCATATTGTCGGCTGAATTGCCTTTACAGCTGCTTCTCGGCGGGAAACAACAAGAATGATTATTTATCGAAGAATTAAAGCAGCACTTAGGAGCTCTTTTTGCTCTTTTCCCCCAACAGTTGTGTATTATAATATTCTCCGGTAAACCACGATTGTCAGGGGAAATAATATTTCGGTGGACAAGTTGACAGAGGCTGAAGCCAGTTAATGACGCATTAGCAGACTTTGTTGATTGTATAACAGCTCATGAAATACAGAAAGGAATGACATTAATGTAATGTCATATTGGTGGACCTGCCACGACTCCTTTGGCGTTATTAAAGTCCGTAACGAAGCATCGCTGCACCTTTTTTTGGGGATATTGAAAATGTAGCAGTCCCAATAATTGGATAGGTCAGATTTTTTTCCGTCGAGGAACTGAAACGCAATGTGGACTGCCCCCTTATTTCTGAGAGTTTCTCCTAAGAATTTGATGGATGAAATACACAAAAAGTCAGGCATGTTTGAGCTCACAGAAAATGTCAGGTTGAAAAATTGGCAATGAGAAAAGTGCCGCGGCTGAAGTAAACAAAATTATAATATTCAAGATCATTTACATTCTCTCGTTTTAATCTTTTTTTTTTTTTTCCATTCCGTCCATCACTCTGAATGTCATATGTTCGTAACAAAAAGTAACCGGGACGCGAGGGTATTGTTAAGTCCAATTCCATCTCTCAGTTGCGTTTTATAAGTCGGGAGATGCGTCATCGTTGTTTTTCGAGGCGGCGCATCATTGCAGATGAAATGAAATGTGGATGTATTGTCGTAACGTGTTCATTTTTGAATGATCTGTGTGACCTTTAGGCTCTTGCCATGGGGATGATGACAGAGTACTATCACTACATTTTTACCACTCTGGTGAGTAAACAGCCCCCCTTTTTAAAAAAAAATATTTGTAAATAGATATACTGTAGCTGTGGTGAAATGATGTTGTTATTTTCGCACTGCTCCATTAGTAGAATTGCTTGTCCAATTTCCATCTGTTTACCTGCTGTGTCTTTGGTCGCCGAGAATAACTCATCCGAGCGCCCGTTCAAAAACAACCCCCCATTATTTAAACCATCAGCTGACTTTGTTGTGATTGACAAGGTTGAACTTTCCCCAATGCAGGCAGCTAACTATAAATACACCCTTTTGAATTTTCAGCGCATTCGACTTCAATCGATTTTTCTCAATCCCTCTACCTCGGCCAACCTTTTGCACCCAAATTCGCCATCCGCAATCTCCAGAGGCAGAAACAAAAGCAGTTTGGAAATATTTGAGTGTGCTTCTGACAGCGTTGCCGTTTGATCAAGCGGCCAACAAAGAGAGCCGCGGATGAAACAAGGCACATCTCGGCTGAACCCGAGTGAGGAGAAGAGGTCTTGGAGCTGGGCTAATAGCCCTGACAAGATGGTACTGTCGGCTATTAGGTCCATTATGGCCCTAATAAACATGTGACACTCTGTTACCTGAGCGCTAAAAGACAAAGGTTGAGCAAGACTGACCTGCAAATGACATGTGACAGCGCAAGGCCATCTTCACGAGGAGCTTATTGGTGATTATAGCATTAGCATTCATTCCCCCTCATACCTAATAAGTCATTTTGGGCAAATCTATGATAAGAATGTATTCACATGACACGAGAGAATGCTACTTTATGCGTGCATCGGTTTCCGTTTTAGGAACATTTCAAGCCCCTTTAATCCTTTCTAGTCTTGAAATGAAAATAAACGGTTCCATCACAAGAGACCGGAAGGGATTTGTTTTTCTTACGGTAAGGCAAAAACAAGGCAGCTTTATTTATATCCCACATTTCATACACAAGGTAACAGAATGTACTTTCCATAATGAAAATAAAACATTTCAAAACAGAGGTAAAATCATCCCTTCTGTTGGCAGCTTATTTCGTTTGCGTGCAGCGCAACAGCGAAATGCTGCTTCACCATGTTTGCTTTGAACTCTGGGATCTACTAGCACTACTTGAGAGTGTATTCTATAGCTGACTACAATCCTTCAACACAGACACCCCAACACTTTTTGGTCATGCCAGCGGCGCATACTTTCACCCCCATTTGATCCACTAACTGGAATTGCCTTTGAAAACCAAACCTATCTTGCACGAATCGAATCAGAGCAATCTTGGCTTTCTGCCCATGCCTCAATCTCCACTGGTGGCTTTATCCCCGAAGACAAAGAAGCCGTTGACAACAGATGTGGTTCATACACAGCAGCTGAGATTATTCCAATCCAGCCGTACTTTGCACATGGAGACAACAAGACTTGCTTCCACCACATCCTTGTTTCTGATGTGACCTGGCCAGAAAATCCCCACAGCCAAACAAACTGGCACAAGATCAGTAAGTGCTGCACAGGCTTAGGCAAATTTTGGGGTGGGGGGGGGGGGGCAACATTACTCTCAATGTGAAACTAGGAAGGACAAGGAGAAACGTCTGATGAACAGGAGCTGTCAAAATATTTCAGTAGCTCTACTCATGTGTATGTCGTGTAAATGTACTGAGCCGAGTCTCCACTGCAGTCTACAAAGCAAGAATTATTTAAGCCGAGCTGCTCAAAAGTTTTTGCTCCCACGGACCTCACACAGGGCAGAAATAATTATTTGACTGTTTGTTTTGTGAGATACCGAGATGATGATTGATTGCATATTGTTAGTTTTTTTTGTCAACCACTGCCTTAGTGCATGCCTGGATGACCTTAATGTGAAACAATTCGTCAGGGGTGGACTTCATCAATACACATCTGGATTTACATTCGGGCGTAAAAGTCAAGAGTCCCGATACTGTTGTCAACATATTGTAAGTGACGCGTATAGTACGTAGACTTGGACCGCATGCTGCTTGTCGGGCGACTTTCTCATCAGCCACTGTCAGATTGAAGGCCAATGCCGCTGTATGTTGGGGGGCAGCCAAAGCGCTGTTACCATGCCGCTTTCAGGTTCAGGCAGCTAACTGTGACACTGGCGCTCCATTTCCGGGCCGCTCTGTCAACAGTGCTGTGACGGCTCGCAGTGCCAGAATGCAGGACAATTGGGTCGTCCTTCTATGCGTGTGTGATAAATGGCAAGGCACCGAACGCCTACCTGTAACCTTGAATGACTGGTGAGAGGACGGAGGGGTGGGGGGAGATAAATAATAGATAAACAACTACCGCCTCAGCGAGAGGTAATATAATGGAAAAACCTTCAACTCTAGTTTCAGGTTCTTTATTTTTGCCATTATTGCAGAAGTGCTCAGATTTGCAGCAACTCATCATGAAAGTTTTGCGCTTGCTTGCAGGACCTTTTTGCCCTGGACATGGAGCCGTACCGTTTCAGCGGAGTGAACATGACCGGTTTTCGCATCCTCAACACAGAAAACTCACAGGTGTCGTCCATTATCGAAAAGTGGTCCATGGAGCGGCTACAAGCTCCGCCCAAACCCGACTCGGGCCTCCTGGATGGATTCATGACGGTAGGCCAAAAACTTTCTCGTTTTTTGCAGCGGCTGAAGCTGAACGCCGCCCCGAGGTGGTACAAGTTGGAATTTTGTCTCCCAGTTTTCTATACCGCTTCAAAAAGAAAAAAAAAAGAAAAAAAGCAGGGGGTGACCATCACGATTCACCGATTCAAGCGAGCATAGAGCAGATTGTGTTCTACCCGAATAACCTCTGTGGCCTCCAAATATTTTTTGCCACATATTCCATCAAGTTCGATGTTACGACGCGAGCTTTATGATGTTTACGCTGCCTGATAATAGCATAGACGGTTCTCCGCAGGGAGCTTTGTGCTGGTGCTCATGGGTTTTAAATGCGCAGTAATGAGCTGGTGTGAATGGTAATAGGCATTTATCTGCCCTCCTGCTTCTCTCATCTCTCCTCCGGGAGCGTGGCCAAAATATGACAATCTGTCAATGTTCGTGCAGAGACCGAGAAGAGAGTTGGCCGGGAAAGGATATGGGGCTTTAGCGGTGAGTGGGCTATTGGATGTAAATTACGGCCTTGTTTTTTTGGGAAGCTCTCCAAGTGTGCGTGGGATAAGGTGGTTTGAAAGTGAAAAAGAGGATTTCGGAGTTCGTTGGGAACAATCAAGGTCGCTCTTTTGGTGTTTTTGTTGTTGGAAACAATCGATTTTCTCCGCCGGGCCTTCAAAGCGCACGCATCTTTCAGCAGGTCTGGCCTTCATCTTGGCATTTTTAAGATCCGGTATCACAGATACTGGTTATTACATTGAAGATGGAACCGAGAGGAACGAAAGGTCAAAGCTCTGATTTCACATTTTCTGCCCTCAAAGAGCGACGGGAGCCGAACCAATCTTATCCTTTCACATAACCTGCTTTAATTACGAAGGCAATTTTGAAGTAGCTTTTCGGCATCTTTAATTACGATTCAAGTGTAAGAAGAAGCGTGGCACGTTGCCCTATCTTATGTTTAACCACTGAATAATGAAATAATATAAAGCTTTTGTGTGTATACATCGTTTTATTTTTCCTTCATCAACTCACATTCACGCATTTTACATTCTTAATCGATTGTACGTTCCTGTTCCTGTTCCTGTTCCTATAGGCAAAGACAAGCTACAGGATGTGTGTGCATATAAGGGAATACTCCCATGAATATTTCATAAATTGCCATGAAATAAATGGCGATGCTGTAAATGAAGGATGTTGAACTGATAAATTACCATTTGCTTGAATCGTGTCAAGTTCCGTGCTACGTATTGGCATATCTCGGAAGACAGTGGGCTCAGTGGGGGCTCTTTTAAATAATCATAAGTCCAGAGGCTCAGGGTAGACTATTTCATTAGTGTGGACTATTTATAAATCCTGGCGCTCATGTATTTTATTCTTTAGAGTGTTCCCACCCTTTATAATGAGTGACTACAAAGATAAGAGCCTGAATATAAAGAGCTACTTTTAATGGTTAGAATAAATGCAGAGGCTAGCTGAGGTTGGGAGGCTGCGGCGGGGGCAACACGTGATAATCATGTTTTTAATTTTGGAGTTTCTCATTTGCGCTTAAGAAGATTTGTATTATTATTTATGACATGCATCCTGCGGCGCTCTCGGCGTCGAAGCCCGCTTGTGAGGGGATCATTCAAATAAAAGCCAGGGGGGAGGCTGCGGCAGTCGTAGCCTAACCTTTCACCCTTTATCCCTCCTGCTCCCCCCCGCCCCCTCCCCAGCCTTTTATTCCCTTTCCCTCGTGCCTTGTTCTTATTCTCTGCCTGGTGGGGGTTGGAAACCTCGCCGGGCTCTGGGAGGCAGGTAATAGTTGTATAGCAATGGTTGCCAGGGCAACCGCTGTCCGGGTCACCTTGTGATTTTTCGAGGTTTGATTGACTGGGGGATGGTTGTTAATGGCTGCGCTGTGAGCATTAAACGCGTGGTATATTTTGCCCCCCCCCCCTTTCCCACGACTTGCTGGCATTAATGTAGAGAGGTGTATAATCTCAGTGACACTCTGCGCCTCGGGTGAGGCCGAGTGTTGTTTCAGGGAAGGGCGCATAATAAGAAGTCCTTCTTTGCCCCTGCAGCCATGAACAAAGCTGCACTTGCTGCGTCGAAACTCTGTTTGGACCGAAGATACTGATTAGTCTGCTTTATTTGGGTTTTTTTTTGTTGTTGTTTTTTTTTAAGCGTATCCTGAGGGAGAATCCAATCAAATGTGAATTAAACACCATTAAAGACGCACAAGATGCGGATGGATGTATGGATGGACCTATTCTGATCATTATTTTCTCGCCTGCCTATAATTGTTGCCTTTAGCTAATAAGATTCGTATTCTTTTTGGTGTTTTGGATCCTTCTAAATCCCCCTTCACTGAGCTCAGAACGTAGTTGGATTTAATTGAAGGAGAGTTGGGGAGGGGGGCGCGGGGGGATTCCCAGATGTGTACCTCGCCAAGGATTAAAGCCCGACCATTTTCTTCATCGGCATCATTGCACTTATGTCTGTTTCATTGAGCTATAATTACCCATCGGGCTCGGTGTTCTCCGGTGTCATCCGCACAATAGAAAATTCTGGTGTAATAGCTCGTTATAATGAGTGGCTCATTAATTGAGATCGGTTATTTGAATAATAAATATGACATGATGGGGCTTTTTTCCCATGGGACGCTGTTAAACTAGAACGCTAGTAAATGGATCGTGCTGAAGCCGAACACGCTTGCTTAAATTAGTGTGGAAAACGGAAATGTGAGCCTGTGTTCGGGAAGGGCGTATTTAACTCATTCACTCCCAAAGACGTCTTTAAACGTCTTTTCAGACTTGGTCTAGAATTGGCTGGTACCGAATGAGTTAAAGAGGCACCGCCTTTACAAAAATAATCATGCTCATTTTTGAGTGGAATTATTTGAGCAATGTATTCGTTATTGTGATCTGTGGTGGTTGGTGGCTAGCTTCTAATTAGGGATGCTCGAGTACCAATACCGTAACGGTATCTGGTCGTTAGCGGCCTTATTTTAAGGTATCGTGTAGGCTGCTGATACCCAGCCACCGATACTGAAGGCAAAAAAATAAATAAAATTGAACATCCCAAACATTGTGATTACATGAGTCAAACAGTCACCCTATTTACAGCTGTAGATACTAATACAAGTCTGTGTACAGTAGGCACGGCGAGAACTGCGTCGAATAGCGACTAGACATGCTAAATATGGTTGTTTCAATTATGGCTTGCACGCAAAACGAGGAGATCACGCAATTTACAGCCGAGGGGATTTTCGTCAACACGATTCCATGAAGTCATGCATCCGCCTCCCTCGGTTGTTCTTCAAGGCTTGCGTGTGCTTCCATAGGAAACAAATTGCTTCCCGCTTCCAAGGGATCCTCAGGAAATGATGCATGCCCATTGCGCCAAGTCTGCAACACGCGTTCGTTTTGCCTCCCGCTTCCGATTGGACACTCGTTTCTTTCATGCTTGCATGCAGATTTATGTGCAATTAGCAAGGAGATGATTTTATTTTTATTATTATTTGCGATAGAGACTTGGCCTCTGCATCATTTGCATCCCCGTACGTAATCACTCCTTGCAAAATAATTTGTCAAAATAGGCCCCTCGATGTGATGCTGGAATATGGAGCATGCATGCATTTTTGCATAATGGGAGTGACAACTGTGGATGCAATTGACTTTATGACCAGACTCTTGGCTCAGTGTAGTAGTTAGATGGATTATTGGTCATGAGTTTTTAATGATATGTGGTGGTAAGGTTTTATAGAGTAGAGCAAATGTGGAGAAGGATGTGAATTTGCTCTTCTTTTTAACATTTGATGTCGTACCAGAGTGCACAGCAATTTTTTTTCTTGCGTTCATACGAAATGACATTTGTTGCCACGTTGTGCCTCGTTCTTGTCATGCTGATGGCCGAGGAAACGGTGGAGCTCTGCTCCCGATTGAGTGCTGTCCTCGTTTTGTTTGTTTTTTTTTTATTTTGATTTTTTGCGATAACGTCTGATTCCATTTTGTCGCGGCGCCGCTTGAATCTGACAGTGGCGCTACACTAACCGCCCAGCCCCCCCCCCCCCCCCCCCATGGCTCCATTCAGACAAAATTTCAAGTGAATAATGGTCATCTGTGGGTGGTTAGCCCTTTCTGGTCCATCCTCCTGGTCAGATGACAGATTCAGCATTTTTGCCTGAAATGAATCGATGCGCAAATAGGATTTACTGGATAGTATATTCGGCATTTGTGGGTGAGAGGCGGGGGGGGGGGGATTTATTTTATTTGTTCAAAGCTTTGCAGCCTAAATTAAGTTTTACACAGCACTGGGTGTGCTTGCGTGCAGCATCCACACCTAATATAATTCTGCAGCCATTAAGGAGCGAGGCTTGACTGACAGCTCAGCACTGTTATCACTCCGCGTATAAGCTTATCATATATTGCACCCTGTCAGCAAGTCAGCACACATTGCATGGCAAGCCTTATTTGGCAAAATGTTTCGGGTGAATACTTATTTACCGTTGGAAAGCGGCGTCCGAGTCAACATTTTTATTTGCGGCGGCGCAGGAAACTATGCCGCTTTAATTTGGGGAGGTTAAGGACGGTTCATGACTGTGTCCCCAGTGGGCCAAGGAGAGAGAGAGAGAGAGAGAGAGAGGCTTTTTCAAGACGACGGCTGTGGAGAGCAGACACTCGGTGCCCTGTGCCGGGCACCACCAGCTGGGCTTGGCACAGCATCAACATCATTAGCGCCAATGCTCCCTTGGCCAATAGAAGCCTTTCTGTGGGGAAGGAGAGGCAGGAAGACACAGTCTAAGATTGCCTTGTGTCCTGGTGTCTTATATAATAGTCGTCATCTGAAAGCCGCAATATGTCACCGAATGGTCTTGAAATCACAGAATTATTTCGACGGAGGCGCTAGCTTGTGATGCGGTAGTAGCACATCTGTCCTTACCCCTCGTGCACTTCCTTCATTTTAGCTACGATTCCCATGCGCTGTTTTATAAATACAACTGTCCAATGTCAACCAATGGCTAGCGACGTAGAGTGAAAGCGACAATTGCAAAGCTTTGTATGACACATCTCCCAAATGATCCACCGCAGTGAAAATGACAAGAAGAGGCTGCATCCGAAAAGGAAACGATTTGACAAGTTGACAGTTAGCCTCGCTTCTTGTATTTTCTCCTTCGACAACAAATGTTTCTTGTTTTCTGGCTGTCTGGATGTCTTGCAGCACCATACTGCCACTCACATGTCAGTCTCGGTACTACAATAGATCATCATCTTGAATATGGCGCCCACTCTTAACTCATTCACTCCCAAAGACGTTTTTAAACGTCTTTTCAGACTTGGTCTAGAATTGGCTGGTACTGAATGAGTTAAGAGAAGAAACACACTTGTAGCTTTATTACCTCATCATGCATGTGATTTCTTACCTTTTCAAAACCAATCCCGTTGTCAAAAATGAGTATTAGTGTATCCCAGCGAAGCGGTAATGTTGCACAATATAATGGGGGCACAAGCCATTGCCTTCGTGATGTTCTGCAGTGGTGCTGTGACATAGGAGGACCGTAGAGGGCTGCGGCAGTCATGAGTTGAGACAGCAGGGGGGCATGTGTGTCACGGTCACACGAGCGCTCAGGAATATTGCCTGGCCTTGGGGGAGGAGGGGGGTGGTCGTGACAAGCCATCATCCCTGGCGGAGCCCGCCCTCCCCAACCCACCTAGTCATCAAGACAAGCACAAACGTCATGCTGTGCAGAATATGGAGCAATATCACGACGAAACACAAAAGTACATCATCTTGCACGCAAAATGAAATAAGTGAAGGGAAAGAATTGGTCTAAGTATGCCTCAGACGTTGGACAAAAACTTGGAGGTCCAACTGTCGTCCATGTTTGACCCTGCAGCAAACTGATTCCTGTTCCAGCATAAATCTCCTGCCCCTTAAATCTTTGCAGACGCTTAAAAAAAAAAAAACTGCAACTGAGGAGAAGCACAAATATCCAAATTGGCATGTCTCGCCTCTGTAGCCTTTGAGCTAAAGTGGCCCGAGGTAAGCTGACAGAAAAGGTCCTCGTGTTAAACCGTCTTTTGAGAAGACATACAGTACCTGGCGGTGGCATGCTGCTAATTAGTGAAAAGTGGCCAGCCAGCTGTCACTTGGAAGATCTATTTAGGTAACGCCATACCGCAGTCTATAATGACTCACATCGGAAAGTTACATATTTTAGAAAACCTGCAGGGATGTTTAAGTTTTAGCTTTTATTGCGAGGAGGGTGAGGGGGCAGTTGCAATTCCTTTCTCTGAATACGTTTGTTTTTGCTGGCAGGTTACAGAAGAGGGAAAACTATGTGGGAATTTTTCTTTTAAATTGTATGCAAAGTCGAAATGTCAGGAGGCAACCTGTGTTTAGATGTATTGCGTGTCGACAAAATAATCGTATTTTCTTCCCTCTATCCCCACATGAGCCACTCGTTAGACCAAAAACTCTGCAGTATTCCACACTGCTTCCAACACTTTCAAGTGTGCTTGCTTCTCAAGTGGAACCGTGAATGGGCTCTCACATAAATTCAGCGCCATCACTATTACCCACAGATCCTCAATGGCAAAAGTTTTATTTTCCTGTGACATAAAAAAAAAAAAAAACCCACCAACACGCATAAATAAATGAAGACTGCCGTGCCACTTTGAATGCAGGATGTAGAATTGCAACATTAGATAGTGGGAGACAAAAAGCCACAAATGAAGAAAAACAGTGGTGACAATGGCGACGCCCCTCACTTTGATAACGTAAAGAAAGCGCGAGCGAGAAGGATGGAGAAATGAGAGGATAAAAGAAGATATTGACAGGGTGAAAGGAAAGAGGTGAGAAGGCGAGATGAAACTGCATGATGCTGCATTACTTGCCTACATCATCTGACGAGAGCCCACTTAGAAACCTGAAACATCCACAATATGCCTTATAAATCACTTCTCTTTCTCACATTTCGGCTTTTTCGACGCTTTCTATCACTGCTTTGCACAGCTTGCAATGCAGCAACTCACTTTTATGGGCAAATGTGAGTCACACAGTACGACACTCAATGGCTGAATGGCTCTATCGATAATGGAAGCGAGCCAAAAAACAACAAACAATGAGACTGGGTGTTGGAAATAATGTTCAACACTACCACAAACTGTATAAAATGTTCTTTTTACAGACAGCTTGACAAACAACCGGCCAGTAGCTAGCTTATCTTTTCTGATCTTACTTCATCTTATCTTGGACATTATGCTTAGAAAACCGCAAATTTTTCAGGATGTTCTGTTGACACAGAGCGTCGACAAATGATTAGCACACTTAGCTTGGCTTTGTTGAGCTCGGTTTGTGATCTTCACTTGGCAAAGCTCAACTTAGCCTCGCTTAGCTTTGAACATAACAGTCCGAAACCAAATGGGACTGGATGTTAGCAATAATGTTGACACATCGACAACCTATATTGAATGTTCTTTTTATACACGTTTGACAAACTACTGGGAAACAGCTAGCTTAACTTCGGTGAGCTTGGTTTATTATCCTAGCAGAGCTCAAATTAGCCTAGCTTAGCTTTGTACATAACAGTCTGAACCAAAATAAGACTAGAAATGTTATTTATTCATTTATTTATTTGGATCGGCATAAGTTTATCAATGCCTTTCATCAGTTGGGATTTTCAGATTTGGAATTAGAATCAGTTTATCTTAAAATAAGTGCAAACCTATCGGAATTCCTGTATCTTAAATTAGACAAAAACACGTTAATAGCAAAAGTAATAATGTATGTTTTTTTTTGTTGTTGTTGTTGCACACTTTAAGCACTTGTTAATTCAGTCATTAGATTTGCTAAGGCGTCACTTTAGCTACATGTGCAGGAGTCTGATTAGCTCCTCCACAGGAGTCGGTATTCTTGCCAAATTGTAATTGTGTGCAGACATCTCCCAGCATGTAAACACCACAACCGAGAGTCCAAAGCTTGCTTCACACTTTCTTGCATTAATCATTGCACTTTTTCCACGCCGAAAACTCCGCTTGACAAATGCCGCTTGTAAGTCATACATTTGGAGACACCGACAGTGGCGTTTGTGAATTAAATGCCCGCATCCAGTACCTAGTGGAGCGACGCACATGCATATGAACTTGGTAATGAAATGAATAATTAGCCCACTCGTCTAGTAAATCATCAAGTCCCACGGGGCCGTCTGTGGAGCGAGAGCGGCTGCGGCGCCGTGAAAACAGCCAGCGTCCCTTTTCGGTGGCAGACTGTGACGCTGATGGTTGCCGTTTTGGTGTGTGTGTGCGCGCGCGCGCATGTGTGTGTGTTGTTGCTATGTGCCCGACAGCTGCAGAGTACTGATGCATGGTGAATAACAGGTCAGGCTTAATCTCGTTAAGGCTAATCAGATGTATATGATATGTAGAAACCACCGCAGCTGCACTTGCAGTCCATCACTGGGCCGGCGGTCGCGTGCGTTTGTGGATGTTAGTGTATGTTTGTGCGTGCGCGCGGAGTTGAAATGAGAAAAAAGGATGCCATTTTTCAGAGTGCTACATTATCAGAGGAATTATGGAATTATGCGCAGGTGGATGGATGGCGTGAATACTGATACGGCGGGAAGGAATATATTTGTATAAATGTTCACACAGCGGCGTTTTTCACTCCTCCTGTTCCAAATGAGGAAACCGGATGCAACTTGGGTAAATGAGGCGTGCCTCCGGAGAGTTGGGTTTTGTTGCTGAGTGCATGTGTTGCGCATGTGGCATTCTCACCACTTCTGTGGCGATGATTTGTTTTCTTTCTTACATATACGGTGTGTTTTTCGATTAGAAAAAGTGATGAGGCCCCAACCACTTAAGGGGATGATGCGCTTGTTTAAAAATGACTTTAAATTTCCCGAACTCAATAAAATCATTCGGGATTCATAAACCTTGGCAACTGAAGCACAACTTTAACTGTCTCAGTCGATGCCAACAGGTAGATCAACGGAAATTGCACCCCATTGGTCATGTCACACATTCTCCGGACTGCTTGTTGCCAGGAAAATTTCAGAGCACCACCATTTGTGGCCCCAAAGTCTCCCCCGCACCTCCCCACCCCACAAATAAATTAAATAAATCTGCCCCGCCTCCTGAAGGAATGACTCCAAAAATACTCCACTGGTAGAAGGAGGATCAGGATTCGAATTGTTTTTTTGTTGTTGTTTTTTTCCAATTTATTTAATTGTATTTTCGAAGCGGTCTGTTTATTATTGGTTTATTTATTTTTTCGGAAATGCTTCATTTTCGTCTGTGTATTTATATTGTTTAGTTTTAGGATTCGTTTTAGATTTTACAGACGGTGTTTCCCTCACATCGCCCGGGCAATAAGTGCCATGATCCCCGTGACGTTGACACCCTTCTAAACACTCGTTACACTGAACAAATGTAACTTTAAAAAATGCAAAATATGAAGAATAATTACAGGGAAATGTGTGATCAAAGAATATGACGCAAAACACCGAGTAAGTCTCATTTTTCACAGTACAGTATGTGATATAAACTGAAATGAAATTAATACTTGGTTAAATTTTACTGACCTAATGAAGTGGCGCTGTGAGTGTTCTCATAAAGTCCTGTTTGCATTGGAGTTTTATTAAGATGATTTCTTGAGATAATTTTTACTAGATGTCCGCCATCGGCGAAGGAAGAGACATAAAAGTAGTTCTCTTGGAGTTGTTGGAACATGTTTGCTGATTGCCTAATTTCATATGGGAGCCGGCACAAGAGCCCCCCCCTCCCACTTCACCCCGCTGCCATGTTGTTTGAAACCTTTCCCCTGAGCGCCCGAGTGTCCCTGTTGGTTGGAGATTGGTTTCACTTAAAGCACTTAAAACAGCTCTCAGCAGCCACGTTTGGCGCCGAAGCAAATATCCAGATCACACTTGGATTGTTTTGAAATGGAAGGCAATCTGCCCGAGATGTAAGCCATCATTTCACGTTTGCTCCCTTGATCTGTCTCTCTTTCACTCGATGCCACCCGCCTCTTGTTTCCCCTCACAAGCCAGTGCATTGAGGAATTGCTCTTCTCTAAAGACCTTTTCAAGTGTGGAGCTGAAATATGACAATGAATGTATGCTCTTAAAATATTCCAAGATTCTGCAATTCGCTCACAGCGGTGAGCAAAGGATGATTTAAATAATTAACAACGGAGTAAGAGACGCCGGGGAACCGCAAGACGGATGAACACGTTGCTGCCTTTTGTCTCCCTCTCGGGCATTTACTTTAATGAGCCACGTCTTTCAGCACTTGTGTGGCTTTGACGGGGACTCTTGTCAGTCAAATTGTACCTTTTACGGAAATATGAAGTTGGACGGAAGTGTCACGTGAGGAGCGGAATTTGGACTCAGAAGGCCGACTTCTTGAGATTGCTTTTGTATGGGGCCGGGAATATTTAATCAAGTATCCTGAAAGTGCTACAATTACATCATTTGTACCACACTATTTTATAATGCATCCCCAGTCTCGTAATAGACGCGTTGAATCAATCCGTGCAATTATATTGAATGCTGAGTTAGAAGCCCTGTTGCACGCCTTTTGTTGAAAAAGCCAATAACTGAATGACTGGACGTGTGTGCGAAAGTACCGGTAAGTATTTATTGAAATATAAGTGCAGGGTGTTCATTTCCTATTTATTTATCTTTGGATGGGTACAGTAGTTTGAAGGTGTAATGTGGATGAGAATCAATAATGCTTTATTTTGTGTGTGTGTGTATTTTCCTCTTTTTGTATTTTACGCTTCTGTACTTTTCATGTAACATGGAGTTTACCACCCAGAGTCTGGACTGGTTGCCTGGCTTGCATTGCTATCTCTCTGGGGGACAGGAACACCCATCAGGAGTCATTAGTTTCCACGGCGAGAGGTCGGAGACTCTCCCTGCTGCTGCTTTTGAAATTACACTGAAACGATGAGACACTGAGATTACTTTTTTTTTTTTTTTTACAATTTCTAAACTGTGTTCTCCCACACAATGATCCGATAAAGGCATAGAATGCAAGTCACAGTGATGTTTTCACATCAAAATCCTTTTTCCCCCCCCACCCCCCAATAGCAATGCGCTAAACCAATACGTGATTCGTTATTAAAAATAATAATAATAATAAAATCTCGGTAATTATGTTCTTTTTCGTGGTCGTTGCTTGGCAGTATATTTGGGACATGCTAATTTTTTCCCCCCAAAGCCAACTCCATTAAAATAAGCATAGATGCCCCTTGGGGTTGAGCGATCTGTTGCCTCACAGTACCGAGAAAGGACAGGTACAGCCGGCAGCCACATCGTCATACCGACACAATAAAAGCTAGTTCCAAAATAGTTTCTTCCACTTTGTACTCTCTGCCTGATTTATGAAGACAATCCCATTAGTGATTCTCAAGTCACTCGAAAATGGCCACCTCTCTTCAGGTTTTTTTTTCCTTTTTTTTTTTTTCTTCTGAATGTGGAGGTTGGATTTGGTCTTGAACTTGTCAAAAACCTCTTCAACGATTTGCCTTCACACCTTTAACAGAAAGCTGATGAACTCATTCAGTACCAGCCAAATCGAGACAGAGTCTGAAAAGACGTTTCAAAACGTCTTTGGGAGTGAATGAGTTGAATTAATGTCTGGACGCCCCTGGCCGAATCTAACAGACTTCCACTAAATTGGCTCATGATTTAATGACAATGCAAACATTTGGGTCCCGGGTTTGAAGACAAAATCCCGATTCCTGAAAAAAAAACTTCACAAGCTATTTTCACCACAGTGCCATCTGCCAGATCTGCAGGGGCACCGCCCCACTCGCCGCCGGAAGCGAGCTCGCCTCCTGATGTTCTCTCCATTTTCCTGGCAGACGGACGCAGCCCTGATGTACGATGCCGTGCACGTGGTGGCGGTGGCGGTCCAGCAGTCGCAGCAGATCACCGTCAGCTCCCTGCAGTGCAATCGCCACAAGCCGTGGCGCTTCGGGGGGCGATTCATCGGCCTCATCAAAGAGGTACCGTAGCGCTACGTCCACCTCTGACCCGGTAGCTGCTGAGCCTTTGATGAACGCGGACTACTGTGTGGAATCACTGATTTTTAGACCCTCATCTCCCGCCGAAAATAACCCATGACTACATCTTAAACATCATCATTATAGCTTTTTTTTCAGTGCGCGTCTCCGTCCTTGTAGATATCAAAGCGTCTTCGTTGTAGTGCGGGTCAGCAGATTGCTCGCTTTGTTCTTGCTCCTCTTTCATTCCGGGGACGTTATCATTGCAGGTAATTTTCATGATCATCAATGTGCCGTACTGGCAGACAAACACCCCCTCTCCCCCTCCCGCCGCCCACCCCATCCTCTTCACCCTGCTACCGAGGCTCTGTTTCTTCAAAGCTGAAGTTGCAGCACGCACGCATGATGAACTCGTCACTGTTTCCCCCCCTTTTAGCGGCTCGGCCGTCTAGTGCTAAATTACTGCGGCAGACAGTGAGAGGAGAGAGCTCGGCGCAGTGCATGATTCGGAAATAAAATGAGGTGGTTAGAGGTTAGATTGATATTGCGGAGAAAGACGGCGCGTTCAGCTTGATGGAGCGGCTGCGCTCGGAGGCTGAAGATTTTTTCATTATCATTATCAACATTATGTTTATAGGCTCACTGGGACGGCCTGACCGGCCGCGTTCTCTTCAATAAGACCAATGGACTCAGGACGGATTTCGACCTGGATGTCATCAGCCTGAAGGAGGAAGGCCTGGAAAAGGTGCGGTAATGCGGTTTCGCCGTCTTCCGCGTCGATGTTGAATGGGAGG
Source organism: Hippocampus guttulatus (assembly GCF_054856545.1). NCBI lineage: Eukaryota > Metazoa > Chordata > Actinopteri > Syngnathiformes > Syngnathidae > Hippocampus > Hippocampus guttulatus. The sequence continues at coordinate 1,855,215 of NC_141283.1, read as the reverse complement.
GAAATAACTGGTCTCAAGAGACCTACGTAGAACGTTGTCCAAATTATAGGATGTCTGTCAGAAAGGTTCCAGGACTGGTGTTACATAAGCTATAGACACCTGACCAAGGACTACCTTAAATTACCTGGTCAGGAGCGGATCCAGGTAGGGTTTCAGAGAAACACTGACTGATTCGATGACTGCTGTGTAGAACTGTCTCGGTCTCCCAAAACGAACGAAAATGACAAAAACGAAGACAATACTTGGGAGCGCATAACCGAGACCGCCACTCGTGCTGGCGTCATTCCACACAGTGATGCTAACATAACATAATATCGTACACACTGTCATGTTTCGGTTTGTGACCAACAGGTGGCACTGTTGGGCTTTTCCCTGCAGCTGCACACCTGTTGGTCATTAGGCAATTTTGGCTATAAAAGGACTCCCACCCGACCACTCATGTTCGGGTCATTGTTGTTCTTTGCTGCTGTCATGTTTGTTTGTTTGTCATGTTTAGCTCATGTTTCTGTTATTGATAGTTTTGAGCTTTAGTCATGGTTTTTGTTTGATACTTTGGACTTTGTTTAGGATTTAATTTTCTGTTTTATCAATACACTTCTTCAAATGCACCCTGCTCCTCCCTCTTGCCTGCTTTTTGGGGTCCACCACCACCACCACGCAACGTGACACACACCCTTTTTTAAAAAATAATTTCCTCCAATATTCTTGTGAGCGCACATTGACCGGAAGAGACAAAGTGTGACGCTGAGCTTGTCTCCACAGATCGGGACATGGGATCCTCCGAGCGGTCTGAATATGTCTGAGACTCACAAAAGCAAGACGTCCAACATCACCGACTCGCTGGCTAACAAATCTCTGCGCGTCTCCACCATACTGGTAGACGAAGTCGGCTATAAATAACAATGAGAGCCCTACAAAATGTTCACAAGCTGACCTTTTGCTCACATTCCCGCCCCGCTCAGGAGGAGCCGTACGTCATGTTTAAAAAGTCGGACAAACCTCTGTACGGGAACGACCGCTTCGAGGGTTATTGCATCGACCTGCTGAGGGAGCTTTCGGGAATCTTGGGCTTCCAGTACGAAGTGCGGCTGGTTGAAGACGGCAAGTATGGCGCCCTGGATGAGAGCACGGGCCAATGGAACGGAATGGTGCGCGAGCTCATGGACCATGTGAGTCTCCCGTTTCCTCAACTCGGCATCAGAGAGTACAAAATAAAAACTCTTTTTTTTTTTTTTTTTCTCGACGATAAACTTATTTTTTAACCAACCTCAAGAAGAACCCCTACATCCACAATCAAGACTGTAATTACTTTTTGTGTTTAAATCTCTTTGCGCAGTGGAAGAAGCTCTCCCTCCTGCCTGCTAACTCTAATCCCAAGGTTGTTGCCTTTGTGACTCACCTGCGACACCATTTAGGAAAGTTCAAACATAAACCCGAAGGATGTAATTTCCATTAAAAATTAATACGCCCGTCCACGGTCTCACTGAACCGAGGGCCCTGATTATTTCACCTCTTCCTTCTCGGCTCTTCCGCCCGTACACGTTGACCCCGCCGGCTGACGACAGAAATCGAATGCTAATTTGATTTGTCTACTCTGCTGTTTTTTTTTTTTTTGGTTTTTTTTTTCTTTTCACCGAAACCAGCCTCATCCACTTTGCTTTTACGTTGTCGCTGCAGAAAGTCGACTTGGCGGTCGCTCCTCTGGCCATCACCTACGTGCGAGAGAAGGTCATTGACTTCTCCAAGCCCTTCATGATGCTGGGGATAAGTATCCTGTACCGCAAGCCCAACGGCACCAACCCGGGGGTCTTCTCCTTCCTAAACCCGCTCTCACCTGACATCTGGATGTATATTCTGCTGGCTTGCTTGGGTGTCAGTTGTGTGCTGTTTGTCATAGCCAGGTAACATGACGCCTTTCCCACCCTCTCACCTCACTCCGCTTCCTCAGTCAGTTTTGGTGGATTTGATTGAGGTTGTGGACTGATTCTGAGCTCTGCAGACGAGTGTGGCACATCCCGTCATATTTCATTCGAGACAATCCGCAACGGCGCAAATGACCAGTGCTTGTAGCGCCAGTTTAGGAAAATATCCCCCGAAAAAAGAAAACTCCACTCATGTGCCAGCTAGACTTGCTATCTACTTGCATCTACGAAAATAGGGCCCCCTCCACTCACTTCAACTTACGACTCTGACATCAACATGCCACCTGGTGGCGCTGTTATTGTCCTGGCTTGAGCACGAAAACAGTCAATAGTTGTTTCAGGGAATAAATAATGATAGCTCCCTGACCAAAATGTGCTAATTCAAGTCATCTTAAATTGTAACTGAAACAGTTCCACTCCAGACCTGTAGGTGGTGGCGATGTTCACTTTGGATCAAAACCACTTTTTATGCTTTCTTCCTTTTTTTTCCCCTACCACTCCTTTCCACAATTTCTGTTAAAAAGAATTGTAATCCTGCCAACACACAAAGAAATGAGTACATTGGACCAAAAACATCACACTCTGCCGTGGGATGTTTTAGAACTCGCGGTGTAAGCAGAATTTTAACGGCGGGCCAGGGATGCTCTGAAGGTAAAAAAAATCAAGACGAATAACTGATGACTCTGATCTCAATGCAGTAAATGGATGAAAACATAGAAAACGACTTCATTTAGCGCTCGGAAAGGCGCAAAATAAACTGCTGACATTGTACAGGACTACAACCCCCCCTCGCTCTCCTCACCACCACACCCCCACTCCAATGGATGACCTTTCCAGAGAAATGCACGTTAACCCCCCCCCCCCCCACCCATTTTTGTTTTTTGCCAAATGTTACCGGCAATATGATCACACGAGAGGAAAAGCAGCAACTGTCACCTAAGTTAGTTCAGAATATGCAAATTTGCACAACTATTTAGCAATCGTGGTGGCGGTAAGTGACGGGCATGCGATGATTGTTGATATTCGTCTCATGAATTGGCTTTGATCTAATTGTGTTATGCCTCATGATTTTAATTGCAAACCACAGCGGGGAAAAATATCAAATGGAGCTCTTGTTTGTATACGATTTTGAATTTCAAAATGCTCGCAAAATGGAAGGTAAAGTCACTTTTTTTTTCTCTTTCCATATTTGTATCCCAATCCAAACAAAGAAACATACTTTTCTTTTAATCCTCTGCCAGGAAAGGAGCATTGGGGTTTACTGGGGGGTGGGGGGAGGCACACGAATGACAGAACATTCGGAGAGTAAAAAAATGAAGATGTAACTAAAAAGAAAAGTTTTGGGAATGTAAAAGTATACCTCTGTTGAAGGGACTTTTGAGGATGCAGTTTGATTGACTGTTTTTTTTCTAATCGTGCAATTTTATTGCGGTTAGCATTTCAACTTAATATTCTTTCTGAATGCTTATTGTTATTGTCATCGAGTTATGAGTGGTTTTTTTCTGGCGCTATTATGACTTTTTTCTTCCCAGCACTTGGGGGTGGGGGGGGGGGGGTGCGTTTCTTTCTTCTTCTAACGGGACAACTTTTTTCTCATCACTTTACAACTTCAGTCTTGTGACGTGATGACTTTCATCGAGTAACCTTTTGACTCTTTTCTTTGTGATGTCATTTTTTTTTGTTTCAGAGCAACTCGACAACTTCTTTCTTTGTGATGTTCTGACTCGACGCTAAAAACCTTATGAATCCCCTTTTTCCCTCGGGGCAACGAATTGACATCAATGAATATTTCAAATAATATCGAGGCTTTTTCCTTGCAATATTATGACCACTCTAGTTGCTTTAAGACTTTTTTTTTCTTGTAATATTCCGACTTTACTAAGCACCCCTCAGAGTTTTATTATTTTTAATTTATTATTTTTTGTTGTTGTATTTTCACTTTTTTGTAATATTATGCTGGTAACCTGAAGCTATTTTTTTCTTAGCAAATTGCGAAGTTTACTTTGTCATTTTGTGACTTTAACCTAGCAACCTTGCAACTTGATTCTTTTTTGGTTACTTAATTTTGGTCACTGTCGGACTTTTAATGTGACGGTCTTTTTCTTCGTAGTGTTTCACGTCTATTCTCCTGACTGTTGGACTTTTTATATTTTCGACTTGAGAAATTTTACAGTTTTATCGAGTAACCTTAGGACGTTTTTTTTTTTTGTCGACGATTTTCTTAAAATCCGACAAACGTATTCTAACGTTAAATTGTTCTGGTAACCCGATGACTTCATTCTTCGTAGCATTTCCACTTGTGCCGTACGATGATCAACTTGCCACATTTCCCTTGACTTACTTCGAAAGAAATTTGGACTATTTTCACTAACATGACACATTTACTCTGTTTAAAGCGACGTGGTTTTTTTTTTTCCTCGTAACGTCGCAACTTTATTCTCACAACATTGCCTTCTGTGCGCTGCCCCAGTCCTCCTTCGTTCTTTGCAAATAAACTGTTTGGGGTTCATGAAATTGTGGTCTTGCACAATAAAACACAGAACACTTGAGTCTCCTGCTGGGGATTCACTTCTTTGAAGCACTTCACACACGCACACACACATTTTTTTTTTTCCTTGCCTGACTGCGTTATCCCATCTCGGGCGAGAGACAAACACACTTCTCCCAGCGGATCCTTCCAGAGCTGTCTTGTGCTTGTGCGTATTTCTCTCTTTATTAACAGCAACAAATGATATTTTCTCACATCACAAGTCCCTTTCAAGGTAGAAAATGGCACCCCGCCCAGGAGAGCAGATGATTTAAATGGCGTCTTTAGTTGCAACTAGTGCCGCTTTGAAGTCGACGGAGTGGCGATTTGAACACCCTGAACATTAAGTCAACAGATCTATAAAGCCAGGCCAAGTAATTGAATCCTGGGGACAGTTAAAAGTAGTGCTGTTGCGCCATTGTGGAAGCCCAACCGAGAAGGCGGAATCCTTTTAGCATTCTGCGCGCAAATTTGACATGTGCTCGACGGGCGGAGGTGACCTCATGTCCGCGTGTTCCTCATGCGCGTCTTCCTCGCAAAAAACGGCGTGGCGAACACAGCCTGCGGGAATATAGCCCGGCTGCATGCAAAGGTCATCCAGAGGAGCCCGACACTCACAGAATAAACATACGGATGCTGAGCGAGCGGGAACAACCCAATCCAATCAAGCGCGCGTTGCATAGATTTACACCCACCCATCTTGTATACGGCTCAAAGCGCGACGGCTCGCATTCACACGGTCACCGACAGAAAGCCGCAGGCTGCAGATCCGCATTTAAAAACATCGATGTACAGACGCCAGTCTATAAACACAGGAAAACCATCGCCTCAAGGTCTGACTTTGCATTTGATTGAGGTGATTCTTAGCACAAGACGCGGGTGGAAAAACGTACATCCCGTACGTACGGTATATTAGCCACGAGGCTATTTTGCGCATTCACTTAGCTGCGCCTCCAAGGAGACAGGGCTCATTGACATTCGAGCAAATCAGCAGCCGTGATGCCGCTGACAGGAAGAATGATGGCGTGGCGCGGCGGCCGTTTCCGAAAAAGATGGCTTTCAAGGGGAACCTGATGTAAATTGCGGAACATTAGGAGCCGTCCCTAAAAACAAAAGCCTACTTGACTCGTGTGCGAAATGACGCTTTTCTACTCCGTTCCTGTACATGACGGAAGTGGACCACACGCAGCAAGCTTTTTCCTCTGCTTGCTACTTTTCGATTTTGACAGCACGGCGGCCTGTCTAAATCAGCGGTGTCCAACTCATTTTTGTCGCGGGCCGCATTTCTGTTACCGTTTCCCTTGGAGGGCCGTTATGACTGAGAGCATCTAAAGAAGAACGGTTTATTCCACTGTAGTTGACATTACTGTCATGAGGGGTTTCGTAACAAGAAAATGCTTACACTACAATGTCTCTCTTATTAAGATTAAGATATCCTTTATTTGTCCCACACTGGGGAAATTTACAGTCTACATTTTTTTATTATATTATTTAATAGTATTTAGTACATCTAAGAATTTTACAAGAGATTTTAGCAAGCATCATGGAAGTCGACATGTTTGATTGACTTTCGCGGGCCACAGAAAATGATGTGGCGGGCCAGATCTGGCCCCCGAGCCTTGAGTTTGACACCTGCGGTCTAAATGATGCTCCTTTGCTTACTTCACTGCAGTATCTATTTTTGCACATATCTGCATAAGGCTTTTAAAGAATTTTGGATGCAGCCGTGCCGCACTTGACGTTGGAGGAACACCTGAAGGGCTCCTCAACCTTGCATAAGCCTTGTATCAAGCACTTGAGCACAAACTCTATCAGCTCCTTGATGATTAACCCGAAACCATTCACCTCGCACTAATGCCACGCCACTTTCGCTGATGCGAATTCATCGGCGCTCACACCCGACTCTCAGCCTAAGCTGAGCTCAAATTTGGTGTGTGTGTGTGTGTGTGTGTGTTTCTGTGTGTGTGCTCGAGTAATAGCCTAGTGGGCTTGCAACAACAGCTCCTGACTCAGGGAATCCAAACGAGCGTGTAAGATCATCAGGCACCGGGACATGATCACCAGTGACAGTGTTATTCCACATTATTGATTCGCTTCTCACAATAAAGTGAAGGCATTTGGGAATGCCAATAAGTTGATCTCGGTGAAGGCCTGAATGATTTGGTCTCTGCACCAGTGCAGTCAAGCTCTCTCTCCCCCCTCCCTCTATCCCTCCCTCCATATTTATGACACTCGAATGTATGTTAAATATATAGGAGTACAAGTTCCACCCCGTAAAGAATGTTCCCGAGAATAAGGCCGCAACGTAATCGTGTTAAAGAGTTGTCATTTTATGAGGGAAAAAGTCATCATGGAGTCCTATTTTACAAGTCTTTTATGATAGGAAGAAACTTTTTAGAAAGTCATAACCTAATAGTAGGGATGCGCATGAATTTTTACAAGAGAAAAAAAAAAGAGTGGGGGGGGAAAGGTATTCTGAGAATCAAGCGCATTTTTATGTGACAAGTCATCATGCAGCAAGGATGAAGTTGTATTTTTAAAACAAAAGTACCCCATGAAATCTTCACTTCCGCATTTCTTTCAACTTAAAGATGCCACTTAACTACATTCTTAACTATGTTTATCTGTCTTTCTTTTATCTGCTTGTAGTCACACTGCCGTCATTCCGTTTTGATTTGATTCTCATAACGTTTGGTATTTTTCTCGTAAAAAAAAATTATGATCCTCATTAAATTCCGACTTTTTACCCCCTCGTAAAAGTAAGACTTTATTCTCCAAATATATATATTTTTTCCTACACTGACAATGTGAACCTGTTTTGCATTTTTTGGAAAAAAAAAAAAAGAAACACTTCACTGACATGCTTTTCTGTTCTCTCCCCTTTCCAGGTTCAGCCCGTACGAGTGGTACAACCCGCACCCGTGCAACCCCGACTCGGATGTAGTGGAAAACAATTTTACGCTGCTCAATAGTTTCTGGTTTGGAGTTGGGGCTCTCATGCAGCAAGGTAGTTGCCTCAGCCTGCACAGCTCTCAATATCCCACTGTCTCTCAGGGTTGGCCTTTTTTTTGTGGGGGAGGGGGCGGGGCATTGTGCACCCAAGCCGACGCGAGACAGAGAAATAGACATCTGGCGTTGTCACGCGCCCCCAAAAAAATGATTCCCATGTTTTTGGGGTTTGAATTCTCTGATCGCCAGTGTCTTCTCTCTGTCCCTGCTCGGCCCATCAGCGCCGAGAGACCAGTGGGGTGTGGAGTCAGGATGTGAGGTTACCTTGGGTGCATGACTCTCTGGCCCAAACAGCCCGTCACTTCTCCACACTCTGCTGCCGAATGCATTCGACGCATGAAAACAACCTGTCTGCGGGACATGTTCTATTCCCCCAACCCTCCCATCGCTTTGCATTATTCAAAGCGCTCACTTGTGTCAGCTCGTGGCGGGAGGTGGAAGGGCTGGGGGTAAGCGTGTTTGAAATCCAACAATTATCTTTTCTGAGAGTTTTTTGTTTTTTTCCCCAAGTGATTTCATCTTGAAGCGAACGGCGCATCCGCTCCGGCTGAATAGAAAGAAGGGAGGGAAAAAAAACCCTCAAGAGAGTTCTTGACTGTTTGACTGTTTTTTAGAGCATGCGGCATTATCTTGTTGTGTGCTGTTACGTGGTGCAAATAGAGACCGGAAGAGTGAATGCCAGATGATCGGCTGCGGGGATGCATATATTTGGCAGCTTAACTCCCGCCGCCTCCCTCACCTCAGGCTCGGAGCTCATGCCCAAAGCGCTGTCGACACGAATAGTGGGAGGCATCTGGTGGTTCTTCACCCTGATCATCATTTCCTCCTACACGGCCAACCTGGCCGCCTTCCTCACCGTGGAGAGGATGGAGTCGCCCATCGACTCCGCCGACGACCTCGCCAAGCAAACCAAGATCCTCTATGGCGTGGTCGAGGATGGGGCCACCATGACCTTTTTCAAGGTAGAAAACAAACAATGCTACTCCTCATCTTCTTTTTCCATTGTGCTCTTTCCATTTCAAGGTGTCTCAAAGGAATCATTGTAGGCCGTCAAATGTCCTACTTATAATCAAACCCTCACAGCAATGCCAGCAACAGCGAGACCTTCTGCAACATGTTTTCCCCAAGGTTATTATGGTTAACGAACAAAATAACACAAACTGAAATAAAAAATGTTCGTCAGTTGAATTAAAAATAATAATAATAATAAAGAAACAGCAATGCTTTTTTGAAAAAAAAAACTATCAACTGAAAGTACATTTCAGGTTCATTAAACTAAAGCGAACCATAGTTAGCATAATTAGCGAATAGTGCATTTTTCAATTGCTCTTTCGGGAGCTTTTGGAGTTTATTTTCAATGTATTCATTTTATCGTTTATTGTACAATCTACAATAGACCTGATAGGTATTTTTTTTTGCGGCTTTTAAATTTGTCAGCGAAAAAAATATATTACTTTAATATTGTGCAGGTAAAGTAGAATTTTAGCATACAAGCAGCAGTTTGGCAAACAAAGAGGCTGCAATCTGTTGAATGTCACTCCCAGTTCAAGTGGACTGTCAAAAAAACTAACAAAATTACACCTGACTTTAAATAAATGACTAATTTGCCTTTAAGTCTGTTAGCTTAATGCTAACACATAATGGGAAATGCCATAAACAAGCTAAAGAATAGCTCATTACTAACTTGGCTGTGTTGAACCACTTTAAAGAACTGATATTTGAACACTAACTGTGCAGTAACACAATATAACACAAACTCACAGGCATATATTATTTTTCCTCTGCAAAGAAAAAAAGAACAACTTCAATCCAACAATACACTTCTGAGAACAGGCACCCTATCCTCAGTCTCTGTTCTCCTTGGATGTGAAAGCTAAGCTAGACCATGCAACCAAACTAATGTATGTAAAGATGTTATCACAGATCATTTTGCAGTGCAAAACATTTTTCGTTGAAGTATCAACAGAAGTGCCGTCATGGATTCCCCCTCAAACGCCTGTCAATCTTTCTCACGCAGAAGACGAAGATCTCCACCTACGACAAGATGTGGGAGTTCATGAACAGCAGGAGGCAGTCGGTGATGGTGAAAAACGTGGAGGAGGGCATCCAGCGTGCCCTCACCTCCGAGTACGCTTTCCTCATGGAGTCCACCACCATTGAGTTTGTCACCCAGCGCAACTGCAACCTCACGCAGATCGGAGGCCTCATCGACTCCAAAGCCTACGGAGTGGGAACGCCGATGGGTAAGGAGCGCGACACTCACCCTTCTCTCAAAAGCGACGGGGAAGCCAGTCAATTATCAGGCGGTTGCGTGGAATTGATTTGTGATTCATTGCATTTGGCAAAACGACATGGCATGCGCGGCTATTGATTCCGTCTCAACTTCTTCCTGTCGATAGAACACGACGCAAGCAAAAAGCTACAATGACACAATTCCTCCAGGCAGCATTATTTTGCTCAATACAACACTGGCATCAGTGCGGGACAATTCAAAACATGAAGAGAGGGATTTTCCATCCATCCATTTCCTTCCGCTTATCTGGGGATTAGCAGAGTAGACGTAAAAAGCTTAGCTCTCCCCAGCCACTTCATGCAGCTCTTCCGGGGATCCCCAAGACCATTCTCGGCCAGCTGGATGATAAAACGGTAGTCTCTCCAGCATGTCATGCGTCTTCCCTGGGGTCTTCTACCGGTGCGATGTGCCCGTAACACCTCACTAAGCAGGATGCCCGAGCCACATCTTCTCCATGTAGAGGAGCAACAGCTCGACTCGAAGCGCTTGCCGAATGATCGAGCTTCTCTCTGTATCTCTAAGGGAGAGGCCGGACACCCTGCTGAGCTTGTTTCCACTAGCTTGTTCTTCTGGTCACGGCCCAAAGCTCATGACGGAGATCGACTGGTAAATCGAAAACCGAGTCTGCAGCACTGCAGACAAAGCACCCTCCCCTCCTCCATCCCATTCATATATTGTAGAACCTCCAAAGCTGAACGCAAGCCATTCCGTCACTGTCAAGTTGTTCCAATTCAATAAGAAATAGGAAATCATGTCAAGTGAATCGGCGTTCTTTTAGTGTTAGACTGTCACCATTCACATTTTAAGTCTCACATAAATCGAAAGAGATTTTAAGCACGTTGAACCAAAACTAAAATAAAGTAAAATAACTCCCCCTTGCAAATAACAGATATGTAATGGTGAGAAAATAGTCATCCGGTGGCATTTTACCGGAATTCATGTGGATGTCTAATCTAATTTTACATATGGACCAAATATGTGCAAACTATTGTATATTATATATTGTTGTTTTTATATTATTAAGATCCACTCTGCTAACCCATGAACAAAGGATTTGAAGCAAACAACAAAATAACCATATACGATTTTTTTTTTCCTGGGTGCCAAGGGCCCACCAATCAACTCCCCCCCCCCCCCCCCCCACCATTTTATTTCAATATTTTTGGGGGCATTTTTTTTCTCGTTTTCTAAAAATGTGGGGGTCGGGGGGTGGGGCTTGATCAATGTGCTTCTTCCCCAGGCTGCCACTCGCCCATCCCTGTTCTAGAAACTAAGTGAACTGAGGTCTCAAAAGATTTTCAGACATTCCATATACTGTAATGATACTTTGAAGTCGAACTTTTAAAGCATATTCCTCCCCGAAATGTCGGCTCAAATGAACGGGAATACACAAATTGGTTGTTATTGTTTCTTATAATCTGTCAAAACATTGTCGTCAGATGTGAAATGTTCAATACTGATGCTTTCTTTAAAAAAAAAAGAAAAAGCTTATGCAGATGTCATTCCATATTTACTCAATGTTAGACAAGCAACGGCTTTATATTGGCGAATTTCCCCTAATGGTTTGATTCAGCGTATTTTTCATGTCACAAAGAGCTACGACTGTGAGGGGGAAGAATAGTGAAAAGAGGCTCGAAAGTGAATTTACCGCAGCCGCCCCATGCCCCCCCCCCCCTCCCCTACGCCTTGACGCTGCGTAAATTGTAGCCGAGCGTTTAAGCGCTTCAACAAAACACTCCGGCGGCAAACAATCGCATGACAATCCGACCGCTCGCGCGTCTGTTTTTCTAATCTCCGTTTGCGCCTGTCAAAAAAGATGAGACACTCTCAAAAGTATCAAACTTTTTTTTTTTTATGCGACACTCATCATTCACGCAAGGGGAGTGTGCGTGTTGCGTTGTTGTGTTTGCGCTGTATGCAAAGCAGCTGGCGGGTGGATAAATGTATCTCAAGGGTGCCAGAGGGGAAAGCTGCTGATGATTTCCGTCCCAGTTGCCGTAAAGGTTAAACTGGTCGCCACGAGGCCAATGGGAGCACTTGTGGCCGGGGCATCAATGAGGGAGTGGCGGAGCGAGGAATGGGGGGGGGGGGGGGGGGGCTAATAGCCGCATCCATCACTGGCGATATGAAGGCCATCAAAATACGGATGATTAATTCCGGCCATCCACATCTGGAGCTGCCTCGTGCTGATGAGTGCGACGCGGTTATAGATCTGCAGAGATGCGATGATTGCCACGGCTGTAACAAAGCCGAGGCGGGGCGCGGTGATGTATCGCCCCGCTGCGGCGCCGACTTTACACGGACGTCCTTGAGATGGACATCAGACCTTCCCCGGTTTTTTCTCATTGGTTGCCACGCGGCAGCGTATCAAACGGGAACCGGCTATATTTCAAATCCTTCATTTCCCTGATAAGTGCTGCACTGATAAATGCATAAAAACTACAGATTAGGACGTCTGCTTGCAGGAGTTATTACTTCCCGCTAATTCATTTCGCGCTCACATTGAGTGTGTTCATGACTCACTGTTTCAGAATAAAGCTGATTACGCTCCTTCAAATGTTTCCTCTGTGATAGAAAATGTCTCTTTTAATCATTAAATGCAGCAGCGCTCCAAAAGAATAGGATTTTTTTTTTTCCCTCTGACTTTGGGCGTCCTTGTCATTTAATGTTTTGATCCAAGACTGGTTTGTTTCCCCCTCAATTGGGTTTGTTCGATCGGATGTGAATTAAGTTTAATGAACGGGTCTATTTTAAAATATTTTCATATCAATAAGGTGGAGGCGTTATAAGGAGCATTATTTTCGTCAAACATTGTATGTCAAATAGGTTCTTCTGATTGTGTCATATGTTTATTTGATAGATTTAGCGCTATTATGCTAGGTTCAGACCGAATACAAAATATCGGGTAGGGCCACGTCTCACTTGAATTTGTTTATTTCGTTGCTTCGAGCAGAGGAGGGAACATCACTAATAAGTGTGACGACAGGTGGTTATGTTATTACTCTGGCTAATACTAAATGCTAGCTTGGCTAACAGTTCAACAGCTGGAAGCAAGTCGATCCCCTCACCGGTATCCAACCGTTTTTTGGGGGGGGGTTTCGCCTTCCCGACAGCTATTGAAAGGTGAAAACTACAACTAAAATTGAAAAAAAAAAATTTCAACTAAATAAAATTGTTTTCATTTGTTTCACCCCTAGAAAAAAACCGGAAAAAACCCAGAAATAATGGCTTGTTTTCAAAACATTTGTTTAAAAAAACGGATGAGTGGGTTTAAAAACTCAGATATCAACATCTTCTTCTATCTGTACGGGTGGCCGTGGCCACCCTTGGGCACCCCGTAGCTTCGCCCCTGATTTACAATTTTCTGCCTGTTCACATTGTTTTGACCAGAAAAAAGTGAAGAGTCACTGACGGTGTCATGGTACACCCCTCCCCCCCCCCGCCCCCCATCCCTTTCCTAAAAGCAAAGCTATCGACTCAATGCGTTAGCATCGCAGCCGCTCGGCTGCGTGGGAGTGATGGATGCCTTATGCTTTTCAACATCTGTAAGGTAGTTATGAATGCACGCGGCGTCAAGCGTCACACTTTTCCATTTGCCGCGGCTGCGGCTCTCTATCTTTGTCTCTGAGGACTCATCCTATTAGCATTTATCCAAGGCCTCCTTTGTTAGGCCATCATTTATCATTTGAAATATGATGAAGGGGTTTGCGGCGGGACGGGGGAGGAAGTGGGGGTGAGGAGGCGCCATCAGGAGTCTGTGATACTTGAGAGATCTCCCACCTTCAAATGAAGCATCTGCTTGAGCACACGAACATGCAAATGTCGTTTGGGCCGATATGTACACGCAAGCATGTGAGCGCACGTAAGCGTGGAAGTCGACTTTGAATCAATAATATGTCATGTTTTATTTTTTTTCTGTTTTACCTTAACCCCCATTTGTGAAAGCAGTGAAATGTTTCTCCTTCGAGTTCATCAGGGTTCGTTCAATGTTGCTTAAACGGTTGTGAGACGTCCACCAACAGTTTTTTTTTTCTTGTCGCAAGGGAATTTTACATATGTTTTATAAAATTGCAGGCGAACGTCTGGTGAGCTTGAATGAAGCCCGACAAACCTTTACGTGAACGCAGCGTTCGCGGACGTCGCTAATGTTCGCAATGGTTCGCCGCTCCGTCGGGCGGGGCTTTAAAACAACAGCTTACAAATCATGTCGATAGCACACTCGGGGTAGCGGGGGTTGTTAAACATGCCTTCTTTATAGACCTTTATATGTACTGTACTAAACCCGCTTTCATGCTCGTGTAAGCCTAAAGGCATCTATGAAAGCGGCAGCATCTTTACAACTTTACATTGAAACAACTGCTTAAAAATGACGCTGATGGCACACTGTCTTGTATAAAAAAAAGCAACCCTCTTACTGCCACGGAGACAGCGGATTGCATTTGGTGATGGCAGATATCGCCTCACATTCCTATTCTTGCATTTCCGAGTCGTGAAACTATCACATGAAGCCGGATCCATTACTATAATTATGATGAAGTATGAGGTCGTCATTTTTTTAAACGTGCCTTTTTTCGTGCTATTTTTCTTTTTGTCATTGTTTTCCCAAGTACATTTTTACTACTGGCTTGAAAATAAGCAACACGTTTACAACTGTAAGAACGTCCCGAAGCAAAGATTTGCTATTATTGACTGCCGCGTGGAATTTTTTTTAAAATAACAACATATTGAGCCTACGCAGTCATGTCTGGAAACATTTACATTACTGTGTTGCCTTTAGTAAACCATCACAGTGCCTTCAGAGTAAAATAATCCCACGGATAAATTTAGAGTCGATTGTGAGTTTGAATTGAGGAAATTATGCCAAAATACACCGTTTTGTTAATGACAGCCATTTTATACTGCGCTCGAAATGACTCCAAGTTATAACTATACCTATACTGTAGTTGGCCGGCAACCGGTCCTTGGTGTACCCCACCTCTCGCCCAAAGTCGGCTGAGATAGGCTGCAGCTCACCTCGTGACCCAAATGGCGATCAGCATTGTAGAAAAATCTATATGTGAATGAAAGGAGACGGAAATTGTGTTTGGTTATTTCTGATTGGATTGTCTTATTATTTTATTATTGTTTTGTGTCGAACGCTTTATAATAATAATAATAATAATAACAGATTTTATTTATAAGCGCCTTTCAAGACACCCAAGGACACTTTACAATACCAAAAAACACAAAACAATACGGGTTGAGCAGCGGCAGCCAAAACGCGCCAGCGTTCACTCAACCCGAAAGTCAGAAAGAAACAAGGGAGGGAGAGGGGGAGAAAAAAAAACCACGCTCGAACTACCCTCATTTGAGGATAATTTGAGTGAGGCAAAAAACTCCTGCACAAGTATATGACAGTTACAACAGGACACAAGACATAAACAATGAAGACGGTGAAACAAGGGAATGTATGAGGGAGGGGGTGATGGTGGGGGACTAGCTTCCGTGTGTACTTTCATCAGGGGAAGGTCGAGATAGCAGATGTTGTTTTGGTAGCAGGCTGCCCAAGAATTTAAGACAGCCTTGAGTCCGTGGCTTATGTCTCTTTGGTGGCGTCGATCAGCCAAATCCGTGATTTCAGTCAATATTTGAGCACGGATTCCAGTTTCTCCAAGTTCTTGACCATCTTGCAGAGACGCTCCAAAACCGCAACAGTTTGTGGTTGAGCACAGTCTGAGTCTGAGTGTTGGACATCCGCGTTATGCCATCCTTAGACCGGCAGCCTCTTCACTTCCAATAGAGCCGCTCCCGTCGGTTGAATTTTGCGATAGATCAGGAAACTGCTAACACCAAACAGCAGCATACCTGTTATCGGAAGGCCGAAAATGTAGATGTCATCCACATCCTCAACGGACAGTGTTGACAGGCACACCATTCTCCGCTTCCTCCAAGGATCTAGGGTGTACCCAGCAGCAAAAGTCCCCGAGGGGCAAGTAGGCTCCCCACTGCCTGCTCTTCTCATCGAGAAAATGTTGTCGATGGCATCGAGAGACCAGCCAACCAATTCCATGTTTGTTTTTAGGATGAAAATACGACAGGAGGCTAGGAAAAGTCAGACAAAGACAGCACATGGACTGAGTGGCGAGCAGGGAAGGGTGGGGTGGGGGTGGGGGGACAGGAGCAGAAAGCAAAAGCGTCCGCCTTCGTCGAGAGCCAAGCAAGAAGTGCAGCTGCTTTAGTGCAGCTGAGGCTGTGTAAGTAAACTTGAGTGAGGAAAAAAAATATCAATTTTTATTATTTGCCAAAGACAACATCTGCAGAACTCAGTGTCCAACTACTTGTGGACCCTGGTGCGTGCTTCAAAAAAAAAAAAATCTCTGCGTAATTGTCTGGCTCTGCCCTTTGTGTGTCCAAATAAATGGAGTCTGCAAGATGAAAGGATGATGGATGATAACAGAAAATGATGGATGGCGCTGAGAATAAACTGCAAAATAAAAAAGACCTGAAACTGCAGTCGTGAGTCGGCAACATATGGGGGAACGATTAAACACAACTAGCCTGCTTTGCAAAAACCTTCCAACTTTGGCTTATTACGTACATTACCGTCACATGATTGATTTACTTTTTTAATTGTCGTTCAGGCATTTCCCCCCCGCCCCCTTCAAAACGATGCATGCTTGTGATTTTTAAAGTGCATCTAAATGGAAATGAGTTCAAAAGGCTGCCTTTGTGTTTTGTGCATTTTGTAAACTGATGATATGAATTTCCTTTTCTTTTTTTTTTTTTAAAGTCAGAAATAGGAAGATGTAGCGTGCTTTTGTCATGGTTTACAAATGAATGAAACAAGATTCATCTCTCTCTGGGAAATGTGTGTGTGTGTGGGGGGGGGGGGCACTATTCTATGGAACCGCCGTGAACAAGTCCCCTGCTCTGCAACAATAACTCCTCCTTTGATCACACCAGTAGCTCCGACTGCCCCTCTCTACCCACCCACCACCCACCCACACACACACACACTCACGCTATTCAACCATGCACAAAAAAATGAAACCCCATTTCAAACATACACATATAATCCCACCGCCGTGTAATGTGCACCCAGCTGGGCCACTGTTGACTGCGCGCGCGTACCCTTTGCGCAAACGGGGGGGGGGGGCACTCCGGAATTGTGCAGCCGATACTTTGTCGCCTCTCCCTGTGCCTTAATGGGAACGCGGAGTGGCAAGGGGGAGTCAGTCTGCAGCCATATGTAACAGATTATGCGATGACACAGCCGTAAATAGGCTTGCCACCGTGCAACTGAGGAACAGGTGTCAAGTCGAGAAAAAAAAAAGATACCATCTAATCGGCAAGCAGTCCATTGGTGTCAAAGAATTATATGAAGGGGTGCATCTGTATTGAGAGATGAACTTTGCATGTGGGGGAGGAGCTTAAGCGTTGCCGTTTTTAAATCAACTAACGTAAGCCATTTTGAAGGATAGTGTCGTAAGATGCTTTACGTGATACAAATGTCATTTGTCATCACAGGTTGTGGTTAAAATTGTCAATACGGGCAATCATATGCATTTTGCGCGGGGGCGTCAACTACTTTCGACACGGTTAGGTCCCTCTTATGAAATATGATGGGCCAATTACATCGGTCAACAAATTTGTACCCATTGTTAAAATCACAGATGCTAGTTAGCTTTTTTCATTCCCACCCCCCCACCCCCCCCCCCGCAATCTGCCCTTGTTTTTTTTCTCAAGCACATAAATGTTTTCATAGTAATAACAATAATAATTTATCCTAATCTGTAAATAAACACAGTGCTGCTCAGCTTCTGACTTGTTGAGGTCATGGCGAGCTGTAGGCTCGTTTTGAGGCAGCATCTTGCCGACAAGAATGTCACTGCAGTCTAAAAAAAAATAGTTGCAACTTTCAACGGCATTTAAACACGCTCTGCGGGCTACGCAGATATAACCAAAACAAGAACAAATGTCATTGTCAGTGTTTTGGATAGCGTAATCATTCATACTCGGTCCTTAACTTCAAAAGAAGTTTATGTTAACGGTTAGACTTGAGCTGTGTTTCTTCATGAGTGCCATTAAATCGGTTCCTTTTTTCACAAAAGATAAACCGCATTTTTTTTCTTTTTGCTACAATGACACAGTGACAACTGTAGTCTTCCTGTTCTAGTTCGCCAGCGGTCGAGTCCGCATACAAAACCCAACCCGATGACTTCTTGGTGGTCTCCCGCAGGCTCTCCATACAGGGACAAGATCACCATCGCGATTCTGCAGCTGCAGGAGGAGGGCAAGCTGCACATGATGAAAGAGAAATGGTGGCGGGGGAACGGCTGCCCCGAAGAAGAGAGCAAAGAGGCCAGCGCTTTGGGGGTGCAGAATATCGGCGGAATCTTCATCGTGCTGGCCGCCGGCCTGGTGCTGTCTGTCTTTGTGGCCGTGGGGGAGGTGCTGTACAAGTCCAAGCAGAACGCCCAACTCGAGAAGGTACCATTTTCTTCTTCTTTTTTTTTTTTACCGCCATACAATATCTATTTATACATTTCATTGTATATCATTTAAGTACCGGAAACACATGGTGTACAGTTTGGCAGATAGCCAACAATTCCTGAAAATAAAGGCCCAGTGTGCTTGATTCAAGCTGTTGAGTGCCACTCCTAGATGAAGATAGCTGTAAAACTAAATATAAAAAGGGGGAATGACATTTTGTTGATTAGACAAAACCATATTTTTTTTTGTTTGTTTAAAAAAGGAATAGGGGGGAAACCGACAAAAATGATCTTATATTAAATCGCAATTTTAATATTGAAGAAGAAAAATGTGAATGTAGTATGTACTGTATTTTCCGCACTATAAGGCGGTTCAGAGTATAAGTCGCACCTTTAAGGAATGGCGTATTTTAAAACTGTTTTTAAAGATAAGGCGCACTGCATTAGAAGGCCTACAGAATAGATGCTACAATAGCGGCTGCAGTTGCCTTATGCATCCACTAGATGGAGCTACACTAAAGGATTACAATCCAAGAAAGCTCTATTAGACCGCTGCAGCTGGAACTAAGCGCTTTACATAACATTTAAGATGCTACGTCCAAGAAATCAGAATATTGATCCATATAGAAAGTGCATCGTATTATAAGGCACACTGTCGACTTTTGAGAAAATGGAATGCTTTTAAGTGTGCCTTATAGTGCGGAAAATATGGTATGTATGTATATACATACATATTATACTGCCCCCTGGTGGCCAAAGCGCAAACACCAGAATGGCATCACAATGCCTATTGAAGTAAACAAATAAAACAATTTCCCATAGCCCAGAATCAAAAACTGGTCCTGCCATTTTTATGTTTTTAAGGCGAGTTTAACCTTGATTATGCCGTGCTGAGTGCCCACCGTTGTCGTTCACAAACGCAACATTTCAGTTTGACATTGGTTTGACTTTTCCGAACGCAGTGAGCTCACGCTTGTTTTCTCACCGCGTTGTGTCAACAGCATGCAGGGCAGTGTTACTTACACAATGACCTGGATGCTTTTGGGGGGTTTTTTCCACCTGCCATCTCACTGCTGATTAGTTTGTTCTTTTTTTTTGTTGCGGGCTGCGTACGTTGTGAGCACATCTCAGCAATCATTAATCAAGATGCTGGCTCGCCGTGTTTGAATCACTTCAAATGCCAAAACATCCACGCCGCCGAGGTGGTGGTTCATTTATTTGCCCCGCCTCCCACCTGCTCTCTTTGCTCAACCTGTCACATGAAACCAATGACTTTTTACTTCTTTTTTTTTAATCCGCCTCTTGTATCCTCTGTTCCCCTTTGCCCGCGCACACTTCCGCTTGCTTTTCTTCTTCTATAATCACCCTGTTCAGAGAGAAAGGCACAAGATGTCATTCATGCAGCAGCCAAACTGTGTTTAAATGAAAGGAAATTACCTGTTGTCCAAGCCGCCTACATGTCACACTCCTACGCCCAAATTGGATTCGGCGTAATCTGAAAGTGATTTTAAAGTCATTTTGTCTCTGCAACATTGGCCGAGCACAGCCGTGATAACATTCTATATAAGGGATTTCGTGTCATGTACACAAAATAACCCTCGCCATTCATTTTGAACATATTCAAGATCACAGATTATTGTTTTCAAACATAATCGTCAAGATGGGGAGGAGCCAGACTTTTGCGTTGCCAATCACGGTTTTAACCCTTTCGGGGACAGCGGCTACTACAGTGGACAGCTTTATCGTGTTATCGGGTTACAGGGTGCATGAAAGTGTTAAACAACTCTATTGGAGTTGCTCTTGAGCGATGTCCCGCCATCTAGTGGTGAACACTGTTATTGCAATGTTAACTGCTCATTCGCCGTCAATCGTTTTCATTTTCAAAAATGGAATCCGGGGCCACTCCAAGTGTGGACGCAGTTGAAACAAATGTTTCCAGATCAGAGCTGCGAATTTCACTATATGGAGGCAACTCACGGCGAGTGACGATCACCTTTTGGTTTTCGTGTCATTTTGGGTCTCCAGTGCAGGTGTGCCTAATGTCGCGTCTCCGCGAGCGTAATCATCGGCGTCGTGAGCAGTGCGGCATAAACGCTCCTCCGCTTGCCGTCTCCGCTTCTGTGCAGAGATCCTTCTGCAGCGCCATGATGGACGAGCTGCGGGTGTCTCTGAAGTGCCAGCGTCGTCTCAAGCAGAAGCCGCAGCCGCCCGTCATTGTTAAAACAGAGGAAGTCATCAATATGCACACGTTCAACGACAGGAGACTCCCGGGAAAGGAAACCATGGCGTAAAAACACACACACAAAAAAAAAGGAAAGGAAAAAAAAAATCCCCTCTGTGTGCGGGAATGCAATGGGTGGAGCTGGGTGACATCACATCTGAAGTTGGTGCGGGGGGGTTGAAGAGGGGCACCATTGATTTATGTCGAGAGATGTTTCCCGTGGAAATCAAGCTAGCTGTGTGAGCAGTGTCACCTCACTGTGATGGTCACTTTGTGAAGGCAGCTGGACATGAAGAGGACTGAGAGTGGACAAATAAACACCAACACGCGCACACACATACAAACACATAGTGACACAGGATGTAGGGGTTTTTTTCAGTCCGATCTCTGTGTGACCCCAATATATCCCTTCCCCTTAGTTTCTTTAGGATTATTTGGAGATTAAAAAAAAAACAAAAAAAATAAAACCAAAAAAAACCCCCGAAGAAATCCCATCCAGAAGAAGATGATGAGTAGACATCACCAAACACTTTTACTACGAACTGGTGTGTATATTTCGGAATCATCTTCGCCGACTCATCGTACCGTCTTTTTCCTCGTGCCAAAGCTTTTGGTTCAAAAGCCTCAATGTAATACGCTTCTAATGTCTTTCCGAGTTCTTTTAATGCAGGATTTCTACCTAAAAAAAAAATAATAATAAACAACTTTGTTTTTGTACAAGATCAAGACATTTTATAGGACTTTATATCATGGTAGCCCCTCCCGAGGACACGACATGTAGCGGACGCAAATGAAGCCCTTCCCCTCCCCTCCTCAAAATGCATAAGGGGCGGGGGTGTGGGGGCCTCTGTAGGATTCCATCCCGCTCACTTACACCACATTTCCGCTTTCAGTCTTTTCTTTTTTTTTTTTGTGTGTTGTCTGGAGAAAATATGGCAATGTAATAAAGCTGTGCTTGGAGTCTCAAAGGAGCTTGTTTTTAAAACGGAATACATACAACAGAATATTTTAAGATATCGGGTAATTGTGTAGGCTGTCGATACCAGCCACCAATACTTAAGGCCAAAAAAATTTAAAAATACAAATGTGACATTAAGTTTTCCTCAGTGTGATACTGTGGCAATTTGACCCATCGGTGAATAATCATTTTTCATTATGTTGTTATGCCTGTACTGGTCTGCAAAAAAAAAAGTGGTATCGAACAATGACATACTTCTAAAATGGGTCCTGGTTTGTTAAAAAAAATCAAATAAAAATTGGTCCTGCAGAGCTACAACATCGTTTCAAGCAGGGAAACTACCGTACGATCAAGACACCATATGATGACAAAAAAAATTGGACTTGCTGTTATTGAGGCAGAATTTGAACATTATGTCCTGTGATGTGGGTGTTTTATGTATTTGTTTTCCAGTGAGGAAAATAGTCAAGACCCAACAATCATAAAAAGTGAAACGTCAAGTGCTCCGTGAGTGTGCCATGTAATTCTGAGCAACCGGTTAGCCTAACTGCTGCTGCTGCTGCTTCTACTTTTTCCTTCTTTCTTCTACTAATTCCATGACTCCTACTACTCTGGATGAACTTCATTCTGTCTCTTACTTGTAATTGAACTTGGTTTTTTTTTTGGCTCTTGTTGACCACCTTAAAAAAAAACAAGTTCGAATACTACGACCACCCTTTTTTCTTTATTTTGGGGTCAGTCTGGCTGCTATGCGTCACAATGCCGCCTCCCACAGGTCAGTCTTGGTAACTGCACCCGACATCTGTGGGGTTTTTTTGGGGTGAGTAGCCTTCAAAATGTCGTTTGAAATGTCATTCATGACGCGCGTGTTGGGCACTGTTGGTCACCTCTGCACACAGAACACACGGCGGTGTTTGGTTTGAAAGACGGGCTGAAGGGTGGCACGTTATTGGGCAAGGAACTTGCATAATATCGGATGATGTTGAAAACAATTTAGATCAATAGAGGAATGGAATAAATTGTGTGTTTGTGTACACAGCGAACTGTGCAATAGATTTACGTCACACACACAGGGAAATGTGTCACAGTTGACAGCAGAACACCTTTATTTCACTCACCCTAATATGTCTGCGTTGTATTGCTCGTTTAAAGCCACGGGCGGCTTCTCGATTCACAGTTCAAATATCATACAAGGCTCGAGTGCAAAAGAAATGCAAATCTTTGCTCGATTGTGGATTGCCTCCTTTTCACAGCAAAGTTTAAAAAAAAAAAAAGAAAGAGATAAATGCATTTTTTTTCCCTTCAAAAAAATTGCAATTGAGAACACACTAAAGAAAGTCACAGCAAGTTTCTAATATCTGTCCAGGCTGTCACATCAATCCAGCTCAAAGCACAGCAAATTGATATTTTTACTGTATGTGCGTGTGTATACATGTTAGTAATTGTTTTTTAAACCGATACGTTGCAGGTTGTGCTTTTAAGGAAGCCAATGAAGTGGCGGCTTGTGCTGGTATTGCATTGATTTCAAGGTGTAGCCTTTAATTCTATGATGTCACCATTTGAAGAATGACTCTCATTCCAAAGTGTGATTTTTTTTTTTTTTTTTTTGTAACGTAAAGGCTACACGGCATCTAAGGCCAGAAAGCAACTCCATATTGATATATCCAAAGTATGTGAAATAGGAAATCGTATAACAGTCAGCAGTTACCGTACTTCCTCATACAATGCCACGGGCGCTTTTAGGGCCATTCTTCTTCGGAGTTCATTCATAATATTTTTCCACAAATAAGTGGAGGATACGACCAGGGATTAATTGGGACAGGACATTGAATGAAAGGTAGGATCACTATTTGAGGGAATACGGTACTTCATAAACGATTACAGCTGTAGAGGTCGGTTGAATGTGCGTCGATACACAGCCAATTAGCTTATTATTACTGATAGCGTTAAAAGAGCATCGAATGGCTCCATGTGTAAATTTAGCACGCGTACGATATATTGCTCTTCCTTCGCGGATATAATAGTCTCTATGCAGTATTGTGTGCTAGCCTCACATTGCTCTATTTAAGAAACGTCCTTTCACTTTAAAATAGAGACGATAAAAACGTAACGATGGATTCGCTCGTACGTTATCACCCTATCACTGAATCGGTCAGAAATGTTCATCGTCGTCTCTTCGGGACATTATGAGCTGTCTTCTGGGACCGGTGAGGTGAGGGACACTGGAGGGAGGGTCCAGCGCTCCCGAGTCCAGTTTCGGGGTGGACGTGTAGCGCGGCCCGACCCGGCTGATTAAACCTCGGATGTCCCTATGAAGAGCCGGATCGCTTGGAATGGAATTGAGACGCACGCCCTGTTCCGAACTCCCGGTGTCCCGGTCTAAACGGGGGTTGCTGGTGCTGCTGGGAGATTGGGGGTCAGCGCTGAAGTACAAGGTCGAACTGGACTCCGTGGGGCAGAAATCCGGCTCCGGACTGTCTCCAAATACAGATTTGCCCTCTGGTGAGCTGCGCTTGAAATCCGATTCGGGCGATTCCAGCGGACTCTCCATCTCCAGACTGTCGTCCTCCGCTTGTTCGAAAGAAGTGGGTTCACTTACAGTCTGGAACTCGTCTTTACAGTCCGACAGGGGTACCAAGCCTTGCCCCTGAGACTCGGACGTGGAGACGCCCTCGCAGTTGCCCCCTGCCAAGCTGGAGACGCCTTCGTTACTTTTAAACTCCTGGTTGTACTCCTCCAAATCCAGTATGGCTGCCGCTCCACCTGCCCCGTACGCTCGGTTGATCTTCCTCAAGTCGCCTGTTTTGAGGGCCAGCCGAATGAGTAACCAGTGATGGTGGTAACAAGGATAGGAGCTGTTTGGCCTCGATCCGCACGCGCTCGGATCCTCCAGCAGTGAGCCAGCCACTCCGGAGAGGGAGAAGCTGCCGTGGTTTTGTTCGCCGCCAACCGGAAGACTTTTGTCCCCGAGGGAGAAGGAGGACTCCCCTCGTTCAATGCACGTGCTACCCATGTGGTTGTGGTGGAGACCCTGCGCAATCTCTGTTGACTTGGGATGCAAGAAGCGGTAGTAGACGACCAGTGAGGTAGCACCTGGTAACACCATTGAGGCGATGAAATATTTGAAAATGTAGTGGCTTAAAAATCAAATCGCGATTATTCAACCCACTCAGCGTTGGGACTCACCGAGGATGAAGCTACATAGGACAGTGATGGGGAGCGTCATGTTGTCCCACGACGCTTGGCTAAGTAAGTCGGAGGCAGCCAGCAACAACGTGGTGTTCTCGATAAGCATGAACTGAAAAGAGGACGAAAAGATCACGTTGTCAAAGTAGCTTATATTGAGGAGGCAAAATGAAGTCCACGACCGGCGTTCGATGAGTCTGTCGCTTAGTTTGACGGCTAAAGAAGCAAGAGACTGCACAAGGTTTATCGCTACAAGCTTGCCAGCAGCAGCGGCGACTAAGCAGCAAGTCACACGCATGCTTTTGTCGAATTTTTAGACTGATGACACAACCCGACTATTTTTGATCCAGCCTCGGGGCAAACCATCTCCATGAAAGGCAGCAGCTGAAACTTACCACCGCGGCAGTCTGACGACAAAGAATTGGCGCGTTCAAACGTAAGCTTGAGCGCTGCTTACTGTATAAAAGCCGGCCACGCGGAAGCGCGACGGTCCATCTTTGACGTTGAGAAAGAGGAAGACGTGGACTAGCCCCAGGAGGGCGTTGAAGGCACGCCAACACCATGGCCCGGTGCAGATGTCTGGTTGCTGTGATACCAGCCAGAAGGAAGCAGTCAGCCAGTGAAAACCTACAGGTCAGTGTAAAAAAAAAAATAGACGAGGACGTGTGTACTCTTGTCAAGCTGGCGCAGGTGAGTCGTGCGAAAGCAACCTTCCAACTCCCACCTCAACACGCATTTTACCGAATGACTAATGTGCGCGTTACCTGCCACTCCGCAGACCCACCAGTCGAACACCCTGGCGAAGAACATGAGGCAGGTCACCCTGGCGCCCAGCATGCCCGCCCTCCACACCAGCTGGCAGAGCAGGGCCGCCGGAGGCATGGCGAGATGGCCCGGCCGGATGAGACAGCAGGCGCGGCTGTACAGCACCAGGGCCCAGGAAACGGACAGCACGCAAAGACCGCAGCAGTAGGCCACTGTAAAGAAACCCGAAATCGTGCAATATTTGACGATAAACTTATACAGGCGATCGCAGCTTGTAAGACATGCTCACCTGGCGACATGATGCCCACGTCGGTGGACACGACGATGTACGCTTGAAGTAAGCTCTGGGGCAGGGTGACCACCAGCGCCTCCAAAAGCCAAAGGGCAGCGACGTCCGCCTGCAGCATGACGACCGCACCGAGCTCTGCCACTGAGCCGTGCATGTGCGACACGTACCTCATGCAGTCCCAAAGCCTGCCAGCAGAGGGACACCTTTTAGGTATGACTCGCTTTCTAGTTCAGTACAGTGGAAAACAATTATCCAAATACTACCTGGGCCAATGGCACGAAGCCCCCCCCCCCCACCCCCCCCCCCCCTCCATCCCCATGGTCATTAACTTATTCAGTACCAGCCAATTCTGGACCAAGTCTGAAAAGACGTTTAAAAACGTCTTTGGGAGTGAATGAGTTAAGACGTTAGGGTTAGGCCTTATGCTAGTGTGCGCGTCAACCAAAACTCAGTGGAGCTTTTACTTTTGGCTTTTGGGTAAAGCAAAATCGCGCGGAAGCTCGACTCCATTATGCGTCACCGTTAAATTTGATCCAAGGTGACGACACGTATGATGACGTGAGCATGTGCACTGAATGCGGTAAGGCTGATCCTTTCGCAACAGAAATTACACTGACATCTTCTTTTGTGCCACTTAAACAGTATTATTTTTTCCCCAAAAAATATTTCTGGAGATTTCACTGGATATACTTTTCAGGGGGTGAAGACGGAACGGGTCCTACCGTTTGAAGATGCCCAAGTGAAGAATGTGTATGGTCGAGAGGTACCATCGCCTATTGTCGCCATCGTCGTAATACCACTTGACACTCAGCAGCTGCACCGCAGTGCCCGGGAGGAAGAGCCCTAGCGTGAAACCGGCCCACCGTGTCTCATCATTCCAAAGGTAAAATCCTATACAGTAGATAACTGGGAAATACACCCCAAAAAACAAGAATTACTACACTTGTGAGAGGTATGTTTAATATTAAACATAAAACAAATCAGAGGTACAATATTTGCCCGATAATAAGGCCTCATACAAATAAAATTTTCAAGTAACCAACAACAGTTGCAAATTGCTACATGATTTGAAAATGCTGCGTGAAAATTTGCTTGTCAAAGACAACAGAGGCCTCCGATATACCGTGATTATTGTGATTCGAGGTTCTGTGAGACACTGAACCCTGTACGGGAGTTGTTAACGTTTGCTGCCATTGAGAGAAGTCACACTACAAGTCTACGCTCCACTTTCATGGGCTGGCTGCCCTTGCCTCATCGATTTGCTTAGTCAGGCAATCCTCTCTTCAAATCTGTTCTCAGCGCAGAACGATAGTTTTTGTCAGGGTGACATGTTCGCACCCCAAAATAGATGCTTATTCGCTCTCCGGTGGTTTCATGTTTGCTACACGATAACTCCAACGTCGATAGTCTCTGTCAAAAATGTCAAATAACACAGGGTGGTTTGCTCAAGGTTATCATCTTGGCTTTTTGAGTTCTTGGCATGTTGCTAGCCGAGTAGCTAACTGCACTCTTTCTATCCATCTATCCATCCATCCATCCATCTATCAGGTCAGTGTTTGGCTGATGCCTATTCCAGTTGCTGGTCACACTCTGTCACAGCCCATTGCAGGGCATGTAATCAATGTGTCAGAAATGTTCGGCGTCACAAAATATATATTTTTTAAACACAAACCACAAACTGTGAGTGTTCCTCTTCAGTGCGGGCCAGACAATCAAACAACATGTAGTACAATAAGAGTTGTAGCAGCCTCACATCTGAGCATCTCTCACTTCTGCCAGGGAAGAGTAATTGCCATGCTCGATTAACCTCTCGACTCACATGAACTGGCTCTGTGATTTAAAAAAAAAAATAACTGGGTCATCCAGGCCTTTTCCCCCCCCTGAACTCATGACACACCTCATAGGCAAACTACAATTCACACTCATATTCACACCGACGGACAACTTAGTCTTCTCTCAACCTAACTTGCTTCATTTTGGAACTGTGGGGTAGACAACCACGCAACCAACTAATGGGTGCCTAATTGAATGCACTTTTGTAGAGTTCCAGATTTTTTTTTTTTCATTACAATATTTTATGGTTTAAAACCAACCACCATGTTGATACTAATGAAGGCATATTTTTGACATTCTAACTGCGAGTTGAGCACCCCTAAAGGTCAGCCATTCCTTGAATAGAAACCTGCATCCCGCATCATCGTCCCAATAGTTTTCGAATCGGCACTACCCTTAACAGTATCTCGAGGGCCTTCGTTCGTTGCTTCTAAACGTCCCAAAAAAAAAATCCGCCCGAGCCGAATATATAACGCCGATAATCGATATGATCGGGCTCCTTGCAGCCCGAACGTGCCCGTGTATCGATTTCGACCCCCCCTCCGCACTTACGAGCGCTCCTCTCGGCCGCGATGACCAGCGCCGACACGCCGAGCAGCGCCGCCTGGCACCAGGCGATCCAGCGCTCGCTCCGCCGTGCCGCCGACGGCCTCCTGCGGCCCACCGCCTCGGACGTGCTGATCATGGTGCCGGGCGGTGGCGGCGGCGGAGGCTGCAAAGCGGCGACCTTATCGTGCGCATCCTTCGCCCCCCACCTCCGTGCTTGGGCTCCTTTCTTCACCCGCTGACTTGCCTGCTGTCAAAATAGATGACGTCACTGCGCACTTTTAAAGGGCCACGCGCGGCTTTTTTCCGCTCCTCCACTGCGCGCCCGTGACCGCCTCTCCTTCTCACCTTATTTGCTTTTAGTCAAAACGGCACATTTTCAACCCCATCATATGTTAAATGTAAATTTTTTCAAGCTTTTGTGCACTTTTTTTTTTAAACACCCAGTTTGATTTTGATTACTTGTGCTACACCGCGGAGCTAATCTCAAATTACAATTTTAAAGGGTGTCAGGTGGCCTATTGTCCGAGCAGGCTATCCAATGTTATGATGGCGGAGCGGGTCAAATTCACTAACCAGGCAACATGAAGTGGGAAGTGCAAACATGTTTTTTTTTTGGTATTTTGAATCTGTTGTTGTATTAGCAGTGTGCAATGGAAGTGTTATAGTGAACCAGTCGTATATGTGGTTGATGCAAGTGTGTATGTGTCAGTCTGTATGGGAAGAACTGCTCCACATCCCATAATAGGCCATGCACATACCACGGCTATAAACATACCTTTTGCCATACTACTGAAACAAATAGAATGTCTTTTTTTGTAATGCTTTCCCCATGTCAACATTTTACCGCATTTCAACAAAATAGTTCGTGCTGTTCTGAAAATTGCCTTTCCCGCCCGCATTCCACAACAAAGAAAAAAAAAAGACTTGACACAACTAATTTGTTTTGGTGCAAACAACTTGTATGCTTTGTCGTGCTAATTAACATAGTTACCATGTTATGTCAATCATTTATAATTGGAAGTTGTTCCAATTTACATTAGTGAAAAAAACCTACCGGTAAATGCAATTTGGGGGTTTTTACAGTGTCATGAATGCCTCATCATAATCAACAGTGAAACAGACGCCTCGTTATTTTCCCTTTAGGCTAAAAGTACCACAGGTGGTGCCAATACCATCGTCATATGCAGCGAGAGGAACAGACATTGTAAAACTCAAGTTATACAATGGCCCTAATTGATGGCTGGTACTCGCGCACCAAGCTGCTGTGGGGGTGATACAGTATACGCGTGAAACTGGCTGCCCACTCCTACTCAAATCGAGTTGACGAGGTAACAGGTTGACACATTGTGTTGTAAATACCTCCCTGAGCCCATAACAGGAAATTTATGTCCGCCCTGAAGCCCTCACGTCAACGAAGCTCGCTCTCAAAAGGGCACCGCCACGACGCAAACAATGCAGGCTTCCCCCGCGCACAGTCAAACATTTACTGCTTTATTTGTATCTGTAGTAAGAAGACACAAACACATATCCATTTTTACTCTTGCTGGTAGGAATTTTAAACAAATGGCTTTATGCATAATGGCATGTTTGGCTGACATGACGATACAGTGACGCCTCATGTCACGAAACCCCGTTTGTATAAATCAATATGAGCTGAACTGAATAAATTAGCAACTTTTTATACGTTAAACCAACAAAGTGTCAGGTCGTGCTGGTGGAGTCTTGGGACTTCGCGTGAAGCGGTCGTTTATAGATAAGGCTTTACTTCAAATAGGGCAATGCCAGACAGCTGCTGAGTTGACCTGTAAGGATTATATGACTGGATTAGCAAAGCCGTCTTCAGGCTCTGACATGCAGCCTGACTCGCGCTTGATGCGGCTCGGATGCAGAGGTAGACGAGGTCCGAGGTGGTGTCGCGAAGCCGCCTTCGCCGATTCAAAGAGTTCGAAGCCAGCCGCGGCGCCATCGTGTCGTTTGGAGGCGCGAGTGTTCAACCTTTGTATGAGCGCAAGCACATCCCTCTTGTCCGTCTTGGCCTCCGCCGCCATGGCCTCGAGCTGCTCGGCCGCTTCGCTCACGTCGAACCTCTCGATCTCAGAGTTGACCCTGTGGAACTCCTCGGGGGAGTGTTTGTGCGAAGACGAGATAGGGCAGAACCCCTGGAGGTGGACCTGAAGGCTGCACTGGTGGAAGTAGGCGCAGGGGCAGCAGGGACAGCGGTACGGACGTTCCCCAGTGTGGAGGCCTTTGTGGAGCTTCAGGTGGATGAATTGAGTGAACCGGGCAGGGCACAGTTTGCACTGGTAGGGCCTCTCGCCCGAGTGCAACCTTTGGTGTGTCTTTAAATTACTGGTGCTGCTGAATCGCTTGTGGCAGACCTGCGCCAAACAAGGTGGTCATTTCCAAACCTAATTGTATCACATCGTGAGAGAGCTGATTGAAAAAAAAAACTACCTTGCATTCATGGGGCTTCTCTCCGGTGTGAACCAGGTAGTGTTTCTGCAGGTGTGCCAGCTGAGTAAAGTTCTTGTTGCACGTTTGGCATCTGAAGGGACGCTCGCCGCTGTGGACCCGCAGGTGGACCTGAGAGTGGCGCTCGTTCAGGTTAACATCCTCCAAATATCGTATTGGCTCGAATATAAGACTGTGTTTTTTGCATTGAAATAAGACTGAAAAAGTGGGGGTCGTCTTATATTCGGAGTCTAGACATTATACCCATTCACGACGCTAGATGGCGCCAGATATCATTGAAGCGAATGCTGAACTTGACTCCCCAGGCCAAAGTGAACCCGTCGCGAAGAATAAAAATAAAATTAGCGGTAGCACTAAGAAGAAAAATAAAAAATAGCAGTAAGAAAGAAAAGAGTAGAAAATAATAGAAGAAATAACAGAAAGTGGAGAAACGTAGCGACAATCTGGAGAAAAGTGGGTCAAAGATCGGCCAGATTAACCGGCAACTGAGGAGAAATTATGATGTCATTTACATTTCAAAAACCAGAAGCCATTCATTTACGAATGTGATTGCACTTTAATTTACATATTTAAATGTTCAGATATTAAGATTTGAATGAGGCAAAATAACATGCTTGGTCTCTCAAATATATTGTTAGAATCATTTGTTTCAAATGTATTGTAATTATTTTCTGTATAAAAATTAATTTGGTGTTCAAAAAGTCTTTTTTCAAACTTGAGTCTTGAAAAACAGGGGGTGGTCTTATAATAAGGGCCGTCTTATATTCGGGCCAATATGGTAATTGGAGCCTTTTCTAAAATGCAAAGTCATCATACCTTGAGGTTGGACAACTGGCCAAAGACTTTCCTGCAGATGTTGCACTCGTACCGGATCTTTCCGTTCTGTCTGGTGAGCGGGTACGACAAGGTCTTGTAGCCGATCGCGTGCTCCTCTCGTTTGGCCTTCCGGAGATCCGCTGCATCCGCGGTGTTGCTTTGCATCGCCTTAGTTGGTTTCCAGGGGTCATGGTCCAAAGACGCCGCCGTACCGAGCGGTGGAGAGCATCCTCCTGATGCGAGTGAGGGCTGCGCTCTGCATGGGGCGCTGACCGCAGATGTGGCACTGGATGTGGACGCTAAAGGGACGTCCGCTTGTCCGGGCTGCTCGGAAGGACTCTTGAGGTAGTGTGTTCTTTGGCATATGAGCTTCTTTTCATCTTTGGTCTCATCAGTCGGAGAAGGAACGAGGTCATCTTTGGTGTTTGATAGTGCAAAAGTTAAGTTCTTTTGTTCCGGGTGGAGGAGGTTTACATAACCATCCAAAGGCAGTAAGTGAGCAGACAGTGTGAGGTAAGGCTTTAGGCGATCGGCGTAGGACAAGTAGGGGTGAGGTACAATGTTGTCAGGGCAAGGTGAGTAGCGGGGCAGGAGATAGGGACTGTGCCTCAAGGTGGGATAAACTCGATCCGGTACTCCGGGTTCTGGGTAAGGTTTAGCTAGGACATGTCTCGGGCTGTGCTGGAAGCTGTATAAACTGGAAGGAAGGTGGCTACTTAAAGCTGACTTTTTGGCAGCCGGTAGAGGGGGCAGAGCTGCATACCTGTGGACGGGTTCCGAACGGGACTGAATTGGGTAGGCGACGGGAAAAACGGGGAGGTTGTCCTGAGATAAAGAACCGTCCATTTGTCGGCGAAGGCTAGCGAGGGCTTTGGGGGGCTCTTCTCTGAGGATCTCGGTCACGGTGTGTCCGCGTTTCTCCGTCGTCTTCTTCTGTGAATGGCAATGTTCTGTTGGCAAAAGAAACGTGTTATTGAAAAGATCCCGCAAGAACATTTTTGTTTTTCTAAGAAGTGATATGAAAATATAAGTGGTCATTTATATTCCACTTTTGTCAGTTTTGGGGTTTGGGCGTGTTTTATTTCATTTGACGTTTTCCCTAATGACATGTTTCGAAGGTAAACTTACAGCAAGGCAGAACAATCCTAAATGTGTGTTGAAATGGCAAAAAAAATAACAAAACGGGATGTTTGTGTAATAGAATTTTGACTCCAGTCTGTCTTTTAGTTCCGGAAATTATGCAAAATTCGGATTTTGTGAATTTATTGCAAAATTCCATGCTTTTCTCATATTGCAACTCTATTCTCAGAATTGTATGACTTTTTTTTATATACAGTATAA
Source organism: Hippocampus guttulatus (assembly GCF_054856545.1). NCBI lineage: Eukaryota > Metazoa > Chordata > Actinopteri > Syngnathiformes > Syngnathidae > Hippocampus > Hippocampus guttulatus. Next base: position 1,822,563 of record NC_141283.1, on the reverse strand, counting down.
CTACCTAATTTAGTATTAGGGCCACACTGAAAAGAAAAAAAAATAGTTCTAAACTGAATTAAAGACAAAATATTCCAAGAAAAATTCTCATTAACGGAGCAAAAAAGAAAAAAAGGTAAAATTAGGAGGGCGGAAAAAAAAAAGTTGTTGTTCAATTCTCGTAAATTGATGCGTAAAGATTTTTCACCTAACTCCAAAATAAGGATGTTTCCAGTCAACCAATTCATTTAATGTTCCTCAAATTTGCTCTCTTCATATCCTCATAACGTCAACACCTGATGAGATCATAAGTACGACTACGCTAACCTCTGCACTTTTTTCACCTCTCCTTAAACACATTTCGGCCACAAAAACACATCGTGTTATCTACCGTTTCCCTTTGTCCCGACCCCCCCTGCCGCCCCCCCTCCCCTCCCCGCCGCCAAACCCTGGGCAAACAAACAGCCGACAATCAGTGAGACATCAGTCTGTCAGCGGGTCGCCCTATCAGGAAGTTCAAGTAGTCACCGGAGCGCTTCCTACTTCTCCTCCTCATTTTAAGAGCCAAATAAATAAGACGAGTCGTGCCAGAATGCTGTCAGCAGCTCAGGAGGCCCTCCAGCCATCTATTTTGGAGTTTCATTCTGGTTTGTGAACGGTGAGGCGCGTGTTTTGTATAGCAGCCAGCTCACAGCTGTGTCTCTGGTGGCGTTCTGAAACTGACACAAGACCAGAAATTGGTCTCGGCTTACCTACGGGGGGGGGGGGGGGGGGGGTACTATGGCTACTCCCGGCTACACCTCCATTCAGGGGGTCTTCCCTCTTTTGTGTTACCAGGTAACAAAAGGGCCATGGGCGTGCCCGAGCCAGCGCTCAAACGCCCGCACAAAGCGTGTGTCAGTCGGTCACTTGTTTGGCGTGCGAGTCTTTATTTGCTTCCTCAATCCTAAACGCAAATGAAATAGAAGCCACTTACCAACACGGTCCATCGCAAGTTGCCCCAGGGGCGGGTAGTTACAACGCCGGGCTAGTTCCGAGCAGTACCACACCAGCAGCTCCTGGCCGGGAAGTAGAGGCTTAATGGTGTAGAAGTAGATGTCCAGACCGCTCTGGCACGCGATCAAGTTCTGCTCGTCGGTGCCGCGGGCCGGGTTTACGTATCGCATCCAGTTGCTCTTGTCTTCGTTCAAACCGTCCAGGATGTGGTGTAAGGTCCCGTGGGAGAAGACCTGCAGCAGGGGATGCAGTCAGCCGCCGATGACTAATCGGCTTTCTGATGCGCTCTCAAACCCAAAACTATGAAGTCACCGGCCGCTTGATGCTTTTATGGTAAATGCGAAAGAATCTTTGCGAGATAGGCGCCCGCAAGGCCTTAATGGCAACAAGTAACAGAGGAAGTTTACTCGAATGTTTACGTTCTCATTCGCTTCATCACGGATGAATCAGCAATTTTATTGGCTTTGGGAAATTCACAATCGTCGTCACATTTCAGCGCTGGCAAAAACCGACTTTATTGAACTTAATGAAGGATTTTACCCGCGATTTACTTGAACTCTTTCAGGGACGGCGGTCACTGCAGCAGACAGCTTACTTCTTCATGTAGCTACTTTTACGTTATTCTAAACAGTACGTTGGACATTAAACTGCATGATATCCTCTTCACGCTCGGAATGACCGAAGCTTTTGTTTGACACCAAATTGATCTGATTTGACTCATCATAATAATCGAATCGGAAAAGATTATCAAGACTCCACTTACGTAGAAAGGCGTTCCCATAATTTTACGTAAATGTGAATCACCCAGCTCACTATGCTGATGTTTGCCTCGGACATTTTCAAAGGATTTTTAATAGCCGACAAAAGCAAATTTCCTTGGATCAGTTCTTCGCAAAAGGCCAGGCAAAAACCACTTCTGAGAGAGAACATGGACTAAAGAGGGGAAAAAAACCCAGATGAGGATGCAGCTAAAAGTTAAATGAACCTCATTTTTATTCATGACTCTATTCTTTGCTTTTTACATTATGCACAACTCTCATTTATTGCGCAATAGTCAGATTGTAACAGGTATTTGTTACACATTTTGATGCATTTTTATGCTTTAGAAAACATGTCTGGATTTGGGGGGGGGGGTCTTGGAACGGATTAGGGCATTTACATGAAAAACACGTCTCTATTTACAAAATTTTCTAGTTAAATTTCTTCTAGAACCAATTAATTTCGTATGTACAGGAAAAAAAAAACCAGCCCTTAGAATATTTTAGCAGTTCTCGGTACTTGTTTCAGGTTGACAAAGCCCTTTGAATAAACTCTTCTAGTTTCACTTGCAACGTCTGCAGATTGCATCGAAACGTGAGAGTGTCTGATGAAAGTTGTCCAAACGCTGCTTAGATGGAAGGTGACGCTTCTCGGGTTCAAAAGCCACTTCCTTTTGCCGCGTCAGTGCGCAAGCGTTCGCTACGCTGGAAAAGCGCGGACGTTCTGTACGCCCTATTTACTGGCAGAGAGGGGAGAAGCGCTGCGTCACTGAAACCAAACAGCTGTGCGCTCGCCGCGTTATTCAGCCATGTACTTGACACCGCAGCAACTTCAAAACCTCACAGGAGGCGAAAGCCACGACGCCTCACCAGTCCCGCGACGCGGCCGCATCGACGTCTCAGGCGGAGCGAGGAGACTCGAATGGTTTTCAAAACAAAACATGCGCTCGCTTGCTTACCCTCCAAAAATACTTTCTGTCGGCATCTTTCAGCAACCTTTCGTTGGTGTATGTTTCCCCCACGAGAGGCCCAAAGCGTGTCCCCTTCGGTATCAACTCTTTACTGGTCACTCCAAGCACCTGTCCAAAAGAGACAAAGAGTCAACAATCTTGTCGTTTGCAAATTGAAAGGCCGAGGCAAGTGTCCGGATGGTTGAAAGAGGCTAATTAGAGGGATGGACACCCAAAAAGCTTGTGTCATTATTTTCGCTCCTTCGAAGTACATTTAAATACAGATATTAGTTTAGCTAATACTGTGGCTAAGGCTTTTTTTTTTGCAAATTGTTTGGCCAAACTATATTTTGGCAAAACTAGCTCACGTGTGAAGCATTACGTCACCCCCCCCCCCCCCAAAAAAAAAAATTGCTATCGGTAATGGTCCCAGCCAGTGATCCCATGAAACTTGACAACCCACAAACGAGCGCTCCGTTATTATCAGAAGCGGTGGCTGAAACTCTGTATGACTTCTTGAAAAGCAGAACATGGGGGGGAGGGGGGGAGGGGGGGGGGGAAGAAGCAATCTTACCAAAAAACATTTATGTGGTGGATTGTGCTCCTCCCCTTTCGCATGATGAATATTTCAAACTCCATTAGCTCCGCCCACCTTTCCTGGCATTAAAATTTCACCGCTACTCATGTTCTGTCACATCCAGGTGTGAAGAGAGGATAAAGTATCACGGGCAACCCCCCCCCCCCCCACACACACACACCTCCCTCGAGTCTAGTCAATGGCACCTTGAGTCGTGCGTTCAAGCCCGCATGTCAGGCAGCTCCATGGCGGGTCTTTTATGTCACGGGTCGCTGTAACCAATCCGACTCTTTGGTGTCGGACGTTTCCCCAGACAGACCTTCGTAATATTTCAGCATCTTTAACCGCTACCTCTGATCTTGTCGAAAAACAAAAGCCCCCCCCCGACCCCCACCACTGTTCCACACATCATCCACGGGGTTAATCTTTTACTGTCTGCCTAACTATCTATGATCTCCTGCGATGGGGTTAAACATAAACCACCTGACAGCATGCATGCAAATAAAACCGCCGAATGTGGCTGACCTCGAAGGTGTGGATTCTCGGTGCCTCTACTTTGCTTTCCGGTATAATTGAGCGCTAGGAATCAAAAAAAAAAGGGCTGAGAATCCGAGGGAGCTACTCATCACACAGACCCGAGGGGGCTCTGCAATTGTCTCGGGCTTTGCCGAAATTAGACGGCGACATGTCAAGTTCTTCCCGCTTCGGCGAACGATACGTAGATGCAGGAGTGACGCGAGGTAGCGCAAAACGTGTCGGGGGGGTATAAACGAAAACGCTTTCCTGACCTGCGCCGAGTCCAGGCAGCGTTTCAGGGCCAAGTTCCTGGGCAAGGAACCCTCGGCTCGTGTTCCGCTGCATTTTTTGGACGCTTCTTCCAGAGCTTGGTCCTTTACGATGTACGTGCACTTCTCCTCAAAGTCGGCCTCGCTCCACGACGTCATGTCCGAGTCCGCAGACTCCGCCATGGCGGCCGCCATGACCTCTGTCCTGTCCGGTGAGCCATCGGAGGTTAACATGACTGTGCCGCACGTAGAGGACGAGGCCTGGAAGGAGCGAGATTTTGAATAAGGTTATTTCCCAAGAGACCCCCCCCCCCCTTGTGGCCATAATTGTGATGTCAAGTATGTGATATTTTGTTGATGTACAATTTCCGGAAAAAAAAAAAAAAAAATAAGCAACACGAACGTGGTCGTCTTGCTGAGGAAGATACAAAAACGCTGCTCGAATATCCCAAAAGTTAGGCCGCTGTGTAGTCTTTGAAGAGCTTTCAACAAAGGAAAACCAAAATAAACTTTCTCAACGTGACCCACAAAAACGAGCATTATACTCTGTCATATGCTCGCCCTTGTTTCACGCGGCTCAAGGAAACTCCAACTTGCCCAATCAACAATCAGACATGAATACAATCAGCTAGTTTTCAAAATACTGTCACTCGAAACAGTGAGGCAGCAGGAGGAGGGGTGGGGGGGGGGGGGGGGTGGGTCATTTTACAAGATGTAAAAATTATAGTGAGGAGGCGGCCGCAACTTACTTTCCCAGCCTGGGCTACTACCGGACAAACAAACTTCAAAGCCGAGGCCTCATGCTCACTGCCCCTCTGCCCCCCCCCCCCCCCCCCCCCACCCCCCGGCCCCTCATACATCCTGTGAAAATCCCAGTCACAAACCCCCGGAGCTGCGAGGGAGGTTCCTGTGCGCGTCATTCGGGCCCTGCAGCAAGCGACTCCACTTTCACGAGGAAGCCAGCCGGCCGTTCTCACCGAACAGAGCAGACTTCCTCTCAAGCCCAATGAGAGGCTCTGTGCTCTCTTCTTCCTCGCTTGTGTACTGTCTCTCCCTCCAGTTCACATGAAGATCGTAGAGTGATTACGGCACCCACAATCGCGCCCCCCCCCTCTCCCACCCACGACTGATGGGATGAAACGGTGAAGACAGAAGAAGCTTTGATTACAAATCAACAATGCTGGGATGTACCAGTTTCCTCCTCAGGCATTCTCTGGTTGCCACTCAGATGGCGATAAGATAGCAAAACAGTTGAATGTGACCAAAGTAGCCCACTTTTGTCTCAACAAACACTCGACTGGAATATTGCAAGTATGATTATGAGCGCGAATGGCTTACGCCGTGAAGTCACAAGTAAGTGAGAGAGTCGAACTGAAGACGCCCCCCAAAAAAAATAATTCAACAAAATGATAACGCACTTAATCAACAGGAATTTCTCACAATGCACGCGAAGCAAGCGATAACCCTGGCAACTTAAATACGATTTGCATAATTTTACTCAAATAAAGCCAATTTAAAAAAAAAAAAACGCGTACGCCCCAAACCAAATGCCGACCGATGTTAACTTTTCACCCAAAAATGCGCGCTCCCCGGAATGAGTGTCACAAGGCTGACAGCTCACTCCGAAACCGTGGATGCCGGCGGGTGACTCTGCAGAAAATCGAGACATGACTCAAAGGCACACAGCTGTGACCTCGCTTGTGCATGTCACGAAGAGACGCCGCTGGTGCGAAAACCTTAAAAGGGAAAGAAGGAACCACCACAAAAAAAAAAAAAAAAAAATGGCAGTCGTCAGAAAAGGATGAGACGGTACTTACTGTGAAGCCTTGAGAAGAGCCACACATAAGTGAGGCTGCGTGGTGAGCTTGAGTGTGTGTGAGCAACCAGTGGCTCTTGTCACTCGCAAAAACTCTCTCGCTCTCTCGCTCTCTCTGTTTCAGGCAGCCTCTTACCTACCTGTCTGTGACTGACTACAGTCCTGGCTCCTCCTTGCAGTGTGTGTGTGTGTGTGTGTGTGTGTGTGTCTCACTCTCTTGCCCTAAGGCAGAAGCCCCCCCCACCACCCTCCCGCCTGTCACCCAGCTATGTCCGGATCAGACAAATCCGTCTACATTCTTCCAAATACAGTGATCCCTCGCTACTTCGCGGTTCGTTTATCGCGGGCTCAGTGCATCGCGGATTTTTTCAAACATAAAAAATAAAAAAAAAGTTTAAATCTTTTTTTTTTTACATATACATGGAGTACAGTTCTGTATATGTTGCTCTATGTGACTCACTGTTGTTTTGCAGCTTCTCGTGGATCGTTTGCGGACTTTTAAAAAAAATTGGACCCTACTTTGCAGATTTTCGTTTATCGCGGGTGGTTTTGGTCCCCATTAACCGCGATAAACGAGGGATTACTGTATCTACTTCCGCCCGTCTCCGAGTGCAAGACAATTTGCGTTTAGAAGTGAAGACTGCTGATCGTGGGGGGTGAGGGTGGGGGTGGGGGGGGGGGGGGGTTACATCATTTATTTGATTAGGTGAAAGCACCGTGCGGGCAAAAGAGCAAGCGTGGCATGACATGGCGGGCATAGTGGGGAGGTGTGGCAAACAGCGGCGGGGGGGGGGGGGGGGGGGGGGGCGCGACCTTGTGAGATTAATTGTCTTTCGAGTTTGCGATTTCTGAGCCACGCTGTTTTTTTTTTTCTGCCTCCAGTTTTCAGTGAGATATTGAAACACGACGCCACCTTTTGGGGTCACATCCGCTTGGCTCGACGTCTACTTGACAGCTAGCTAAAACCATGGCTCTGCGAAAAAAAAGATGTAGCATCCAGTCGACCTGGACACAAGGAAAGAGATGTGTTCGATGCGTTCCAGACACTCCCAAACGTTGGCTTGCGGAGGGAGCACGAACCATTTCAGGCGCAGCGGTTGCAGGTTATCATTGTTGCAGCATGAAAAATGTTTTTGTGGTAGCATTTTTAGCGCAGACAAAATTAGTGTTATAATCGCATCAAAGTCAAGCCAAGACGAAAAAGCATCTTCATGAAGAAATTTGTTGATGCATTTCAAGGTAGATAGAGAGGATGAGTACAAGCGCCTAATTTAATCTCAGCCCAGTTGCTCATCCAGGTCTTTTTATTTTCTTTTTTTAATCTGATTTCAAATTCTCCCTTTTACGAGAAATATTGGTTGTTGGCCAATTTTGATGACTTTCATCCACTGACTTGCGATTCGGCTCGTATGTCACCGACCTTATCGTCATTTTCTTGCGTCTCTTGTGGGTTCTCTTTAACTTGAATGCGACGTTTTTCACGGATGATGTCGAATCGAAATTTGGATCTCCTGGCTTGATGATGATTCCGTGACATAGCTTCACCGTTCTGAATGGGACACTCCCTGACAAGGTTGCTCATTTAGCTCAAGTGAATATGCATCCCTGGCCGAACGTTGCAGCCGAGTGTATTGATCATCCCCGTTCTTTTGGATGTTTTCGTGCCTCCTTCGGCCTCCCCGCGTTGCTCTCTCCACCGCCACAATGCGCGTGCTTGCGCCGCATGTTGACGCGTCGTCCGGCTTTCACTCTTGTCTCTTTCTCTTTCTCGTCCTGCCTTCCAAAAGCAACATTTACCTTGGCGCCGCGCCAACCCATTCGAGAAGCGCCTGGATTTCCGCACCCGTCATTCTCGTGCTTGACACGCGACACGCCGCAAACAAACCTGCCTTGTTTTGTTTCCATTCAGCGTTGCCGTACCTTTGCCTCGCGTGCTCTTCTCACCCCCCCGCGCCAAAGTTTGTGTCTCGTGTGCTATTGTCTTGTTTTGTTTTGCACCCCCCCCCCCCCCCCATCCCCTTCAGTTTCTTTTCTGACACATCCTGTCCTGCTCGCCACACCTGACTAAGCTACTAATTACAACTGCTGACATGAGCCACCGTGTAATTTAGAATCCGCTCCTGCGTCTCACTATTTGGCTCTTTCTCCTCGCCTTGGGTCATCTCATTCATCACCTTCTATTTATCTCCCCTCCTCTTCCTCTCTGAGGCTTCCATATCCCGAATCTCGTTCGCCTGCCTTGAATACGCGCGCGCATTGTGTGAGCCGTCCACATATGGATTTGTGTGTTCATAGTACCTTGCGTGCTAGCTCGAGGAGGTAGCCGCGATGACTTGATGTCTGTTGATAAGTAGCATTGTAGCGACGTGACAAACCTTACTTGTACTCCCGTACATCCAAGTGTACACACCAACAACTATTTGAATTCCTCAACAACAACAAAAAAAAAAAACGCTGTCCCCTTGATGTGACACATTTAACGGTTAGCTGCTACAATTAGCACCTAAAGCTAACAATAATACCTCCCTGCCTCACAGGCTTCATTATCCGCTGTTCCTTCCACTTACTCATTGTCGCGGCTAGCATCAGTCAAGTCAATACGCAGCGTTGCATTACCAAACAGTTTTTTTTTTTTTATGCTAGCTGAGCAGGCCCTATAAGTTACGCCGAGAGTGCGCGAGACTGTTTGGATGCTAATGCTAGTCAAGGAAGTGTAAGCAAAAGTTTACAATGCAATGTCTTTGTGGACTATTGTAAGTTTCGGATGTTTCCCCTTTTATTTAGCTCGGTGTGTTGTCACGCTGCAGAGCTAGCTTAACTCTCATTCCAATGAATGACTTTGCACCTGCCTAAGGTCATTTCTCGTCTCTGGGACTGAAGGTGACCAATCCCGTCCTGGTTATCTCCCCTCGAGGGAGGAAACCGCTCATCTTCACCTGGAAGGTTTGGTGCCAGAGCTCAATTTTATAACCCATGAAATAGTTAACACAGGCCGTCTTTGACTTTTATGGCTGACTCAAGGAGAAATAGTCCGCATGATTATCGCGAAGCATTTATTTTGTGCTTCCTACGGCTCGGAGATACAGTGCTTGTCCAATAGAAGCTTTACCCGAGCATGCAAGCGGTGGCCTGACATTTAGTTCCATTTCGAGGCACCAAAACATCCAACAGCACCACCCACCTGGATGTCCACCAAGTGTGTTTCCTCCACCCGCGGATGATCTTCTGTTGACAGGTTATTATCGTCGTTTCGAGGCGAAGAGGAATGTCGCTGCGCTACACACACAGACACACACGTACATATACAAGCGCGCATACGCAGCTTGAAATCTTATCCACACCACCCACAGAGAGGAAAAAAGAAAAAAAAAAGACAGTCATAGTGCAAAAGTGACGCCTTGAGTAATTCGCGCTTTAAATGTCATCATTTTATTGGACTTGAGTCTGCCGGTTTAACTCCAATTCATCACTTACGATAATTTACGGTACTTCTTTGCCCTGTCTTAATTTGTCATCTTGGCAAGAATTCGAGACCACTCGATGCTCCCCAATATCTCAGAAGGCCTTTTTCTGTTCCAACTTGACCAAAAATCATATCCATATTCCTTTATGGTTTGTGATTGTCATTCCCTTCCCCCCTTAATTTTTTTAATTTATTATCATAATTTTTTTTACTTTACAGCTGAGCTGTGACTAATTTCATGCTCGAATCAAAACAACTTTGCCAGCAAGCAGTCTGCAGTCTGTTCTCACCAGAAATAAAGAAAAAATAGGCCTTCATATGATCGTTTTATATCAAATGCATAGAGATCAATTTTCCCCTTTCTGCTTCGAAATGTTTTTTTTTTCTTCTCTCATAGACAGCTCTGTGGTCTTCATGTTTGCTTAGGGGCTAAATGTCATTTTCATACACGCCAACAACCATTCACAGTCACATTCAAACGTCAGGACAAATTCCAGCTCACAAATCAGTATCGGGGTAATATTATATAATCTCTCTTTTTAAAAAAAGAAAATTCTTTTATACTACAAAGACTGCTAGCTCAAACACTGAGTGTGGCGCTGCCGTCCGTGATTTGCTCCGGTCCGCCGTTTGATGATAGCTCGCCCGCATGGCTACTTCCTGCCGCCATTTGTTTTGAAGAGGCAACGTTGCCGCGATGTCATTTTGCTTTGTTGAGCAAGAGAGGAGAACAATGCGGTTGTGATTCAAGGCTTTAACTGCTTCAGGAATGAGAGTGTGTTGTAAACGGGGAAACTTTGAAGGCGCCCGGTGACAACATGGATGACATCATCAGGTGCCACTGTGTCTGTCTGTGACATTTTTTTTTTTTTAACGCAATCACGCACTCTCTCCCTCTTCTCTAGAGAGCAGTCAGACAGGCACTGCCCTCCACCTGTCTCCATGTCTTACCTGCCCTAGTCATTAACAGGGTCCTGGAGCCCCACTGTAAGTGCACATGTCAACAGCCAAATTACAGGGCACACCTTGCCCACACATATTTGTTTTGCTTTTAAAAGGGTAATATCCGTCTGCACGCAAAAGCTTTACACTCACTCTGCTCACTGCCCGGTGCACTTTTTTTTTTTTTTTAACCCTCCACATAGTGAGGTTCAAAGATCGAGGGGAAAAGGGATGATGACATCAGGGGGTCTTCTTTTGTTCTCTTAGCTTACGTTACAAAGCCCGAAGACAGTGTTTTGCTCCTCGCTGCTGTATAAAATGACATTTGGATGAAAGCTTCATTCAATAATTTTCAATATGAACATTTTTTTCTTCCCTGATCAGCTGCTGGAACAGATCATAGTCTTTTATTTTACTCATGGGGTTGCTCGTCGGGTCAATTTTGAACAAGGGCATTCTGTATGTTATAAATCGTCAGCCTCCAAAAACAATGGTCCTATTTTGATTAAAAAATAATTTTAGACATCTCCTAAGGGTGCTGGCCACCTCGGCTAAAAACGGGCTGTATCCTTAGCCAGGCAGACAAAAAAAGTCAGACAAAAAAAAAAATCGATATACCGGTAATCTCATTTGGTTCCGTTTTTTTTTGGGGGGGGGGGTGCTTTCTGAATGAAAAAACAACTGAGCCCTTTTTTTTTTAGGAGCATGGCAAAATTCTGTTTAATGTGTTGAATGGTTTAATGCACAGGTGTCTCAAACTCAAGGCCCGGGGGCCAGATGCGGCCTGCCGCGTCGTTTTATGTGGCCCGCCAAAGCAAGCTATGTCAACAACTTTCTTGATCCTTGCTAAAATCGGTACCGAAATGTCAAATTTTCATGAATAATGTTGACATTTTGCACTAATTTCTTTCCAGTTTAAACTCACTTGAACAAACAACACAATAGCTGACTGATTTCAAAACTAGTCATCCATCCGCTTGTTGTGTACAAGTAATAATACGATGTGATGATGAAAGATTTCTTTGCTTTCTCTATCGTAACGAGCCTCCAAGGGATGACGTAACTCTGACGTGGCCCACCACAAAAATGAGTTTGACACCACGGGTTTAATGAGTCCTCTTGTTGTTGGGTCGCTGTTAAATTGTCAGTCCACAAAAGTGGAAAAAAAAATAACAACGCACCGTGCGGCGCTCCGTATGTTTGTCAGTTAGCCGTCTACTTCCTGGTTGACGATGACGAAATACCGGAGAAGTGAACAGTTTCATTTTGATCTGGAAATACAGGCCTCGCTTTGCGGCAAAGTTCCGTTCTAATGGCAGCTACCATGAGTGTCTTGGGGTGAGGAGGGCGGTGCGGAAGAGCCCGGTATGACTGATAGCATGAAAAGGCAAAAACCACAAGTCACCATAACTGTGTCATGAATACGCAATGCCGGTAACGAACAAATAGCAATCCAAACGACACCTCTCACCCATCAAGAGATACTGAACAGAAGCCAAATGTGACTGCAGCTACGTTTTGACTTCTCACCGTACATTGAATACATTCCCAAATGAGGACAAACAAATGCCCGCAATGACAGTTTTGCGTGGGCAGCCCGGCTGGTTTGACGAGTAGGAAAACACGGTGCCGCCATAGCACATGATACAAATCGCTTCTTTTTTTTTTTCTCAACCATGACGTCTTTTGAATGCAAGTGTAAATATCAGTGATGCATGTGGCCCACATCTGTAAGTAACAGTTGTTGTTTTTTTTGCGCAGACTGTCCTTTTATTCTGGCATCTTTCAGCGGTCCGCCGTTGAGTCACGCGAGTGTCTTCCTTTCAACATTATCGGTGCAAACAATGACAAACTTCCCTTCCACTCTGACTAATTGGCAGGTTCTTCTTGTAGCTCTGGTAATGTTTTTCTTCTGACGTATGACCGGAGTGGTACAGTTGCGTTACTTCATGCGTTTCATCGCTTTTCATTAGCAACATTATCAAGAAACTCGATCTCGTAATCCCATTTCCACAAAACGTTGTCGGCGGTTGAGGCCGGCAGCATTTGACAGCCATGTAGTTTTTTTCCGCTCATCTAAAAATATCTCCAGGTCACATATTATTTCTGTATAAAAATGTTTAGAGATTATTTTTACTGGAGACATCGCAAGTTTGCAACTCTTCTTATTCGGCAAAATGTGAAGCTTTGCCCCCAAATCCCAATTAACAATTGGCTTTGATTTAGTTTCCCTGGCAACTGGAGCCCGACGGCTTTGCCGCCCTCCATTAAGTACACACACACACAGACAAGTAGCAATAAAAACTCAAAACCGAGATGACTCCATGCAATCGTGCCACCCTGGTTGACCTCGCATATCTCCACACTGACTTCACATTTTACGATGAAATATTTGCCTCATGCGCCATACATCCAAACCCGCAATGACGCAATTTGGAACTTCCCTCTTCCTGTTGACATCTGATGGGACAGGTCGTCCTGACCATCGACCGCGTCACGCACCGGCAGGACAGGACAGAGCGGAGACTGTCCCCCCGGCCCTCGGTGGTTAATAACAGCCCAATGAGACAAACACGCAGGAAGCCGTCCTCTGTGATCTCGGCACCTAAAAGCATCCTCGAGCATTGTTGTGTCGCCTTGGCATCCCCCTCAAACAACTATTATTATTAGGATAAAAGGACAACTTAAAATAGTTTTTTAGCCGAGGTTGTGTCATTTGTGCTTATGTCGTACAATGGACAGCGTTTAAATGGTATTTTGTTTGCATTGTTGACTATTTTCCCTGGAAGAGGTATGCAAATCATTCTGGTTCTCTGTGGAATGTTTTATCAGTCCACAGTACTTCCTACTCTTCGGTAGGCCAGTGCATTTTATATTTAATACAGAGTACTGATTCGATCACTCGAAACAGTCTGGTTTTGGGGATTAGTTCATTTTTTTCCTGGATGTTTTTCCAGCTTCCTGTTCCTATTGCCTGTTGTTGTTATATCTGCTTCCAGGGCATTATGAATTCTGCCCAGCAACAAATGGTCATCCTGCGCTAGCCACCTAGTCTTAGTCTATGTATGGTTTTGATCAACTTTACGCCTCTAGGACACTCCAACTTGGCATTTTTTTTTGTACCAAATTGCACTAAATTCAATTGGAGTGAGCATATGAAGGTAACCCCGTGATGACCCCTCGCCTACAAACACAACTGGTGGTCGTCCTTCTTCATCCGCTCCCACTGAGACAGGTGCTTCCTCCTGTGATGGGGGGTGAGGGGGTGTCCCATCATTATAGACGCCGGATAATGGCGTTAAAAAAACCGAGGGAGGAGGAGCTTTAATTCATACGCCCCCTTCTCATGTCAAAAGATGCTTCAATACCCCCCCCCCCCCCCCGCTCCACCCCACTTACTCACCGAATGAAACTAAGAGGTCAATTTTTTTTTTCAATGCAAACACACTCATTCAAAGTGTCAGTGTTTGTCTCTCCCTCGTGAGAGGACAATAGTTTCCGTGACCCATATCCGACAGAGGGAAAACATCCTCTTTGCATTGTGGGGTATTCCTGATTTGAAGTTAGGGGAAGAAGAATAGAATTGGGTGGAGGCCAGGTCCAACGTTTATCCCATTAACACCCATCAACACCCCCAGTTTTTAATTTCGTCTCCAATAAAACAGGACCGAAAAACGTTCACGCGCGACCCTCATCTTGCAACTGTGCCTCACTTTCGCTTCGCATACTTCTAGACGACACTGACGAAAGTTTTTCTTCCAAAATATGACATGTGTGATGCTAAATCTGAAAGTGAAGAACTGTGCGGAATGTCCCGGACGACATCTGACTGTCTGATCAGCTGCGGCATCCAAACAACGCGCTCCATTTTTATTTATTTTTTTTACTGGCGAGACAGCGCCACTCTATTAAAAACCTGTTTCCAGGATCTTATCGATAGAGCCGTGAAGAAAGCCAATGAGTCGCAGTGTTGAAACCGCCGTTTAATTGTGGCCGACAACGACACGCCAAGTTAAAAGCTAATTTGGAACAATGACTCCGTTTTATTTTAGCTTCGGGCCCCCGACTTATTTCCTCAAGGCCACGAGTTGTGTGTCGCTTCATTTTTGCCTTATCTGCATGCTATCGCTCTTGTGCAAGAATGGGCGCCATTGATAATTATAGCCAAATCAAGATTGATTGATCAAGTCAGGCGAGGAAGGAAAGGACGGAAGGGAAGGGGGGGGGGAAGACTAGCAGAAAGAAAGAGGAGGGAAAGGTTGAGGTCTCTCCTTCTCTGTCACGTAGATAAGAGTTGATGATGGAGATTCCCGGTGGACCCACATAGCCTTTAGCTAGAGGTGCAAAGGTCAACATTTACAACTGCACCCTTCACACTATATGCACTCACGGAAAACGGTTTAGAATAAACAATACATGCAGGAAAATAAGGCCTGGCAGAGAAATAGCAGGGTTGGCCATGTATCAGTATCGGGCCGTTACCAGCCTTAATTCGAGGTATCAGGAATCGCGAAGGATGCCGATACCAGTCACCGATACTTGAAAATATCTGACATCGAGTAAGTCTTCCTTGTCAGTAATTGGCACTGTGCTGTGGTCGCTTGGCACATGTGCGTCAAAACGACAGAAATGTTTTACAATATACAGTATATTGTTATGTATCATAAGTACTTGTGATGTTTTGAGAGTGAATACATGTACTGGTATTGGTCTAGAGAAAAAATGATACAGAACATTCCAAATATACAGCAAATACTGTTTCAGAAAATCAAAAGCCAAATGTTAACACAATGTAAATGCTGATTGATTATTGTCAATGTTGTTTTGCAATTCTAATTCAAAGACGTGTTTATGTTGGAAAGAAAATCAGATTTGACTAATATACCAAATGTAGCTACACAAGCCTGTTTGATATTAAATTAAAGAATGGTGATAAATTTGTCATTTTATGCATTCTCATTCACTTCTCATAGTCCGGTGTCTCATGGGCGGGCTCATCAGTGAACATTGGACCCTTTGTAAAAGATGTCTAAACGCCTGTTTTTTACTCTGCACCAGAACGTGATTACTGCACAGGAACCAAAATGCAACAGGAATATTATGCACAACGCCTTCATCCATCCATCCCTTTTCAACACCACTTTTCCCGAACAGGGTCGCGAGTAGTTACTGGAGACTATCCCAGCTCGCTTAGGGCAGAAGTCAGACGACTCCCCCTGAACTGGTCGCCAGTCAGTCGCAGGGCAGAAACTTTAAAATCACCAAACTTTTGAAATTATTCTCACACTGTTTAATACATTACGGTCACCGTTGACTATTGTTGATTTATCTGTGTGGTATAAAATCATTTCCCTCCAAATTAGCAGAGGGAATCTATTTTTCGAGGACTGAATCGCATTGTTACTGTGGCAATCTTCCTCCTCGTCACAGGGGGCGCTCTAATATTTTCGCGCAGGTAGGAACTTGATCCAACGCACCTCTTGACACAGTGCTCGTTGGCCGCCGTGAGGTAGCGAATCTGCTAGCGTTTCTACGGAGCCAATTTCTTTTGTGTTCGTGTGTTTGTTTGTGTACGCGCGCGTGTGATTGTATCAAGTTAATGTTCTCCGTCTTCCACAGAGCCATATCCAAATATCCACTTCGGGCACAGGGGCATTTATTTTTTTTCTTACGCGATCCCCGAAAACTGGCGTCCAGAATGGCTTTTCAATACCCCGCCGCTTATCGTGACGATGCAGTCGTAAGTATTGTGTGTTAGCCCGATAAGCTTTTAACGTGCTAATCAACCGGACTGCTATCATTGTGCTCTTTCATTCGTTGGGGAGAACGGCGTCTTTTGTTAGCATGCTAGTTAGCTTAGTGGGGTTTACGACACTGACTCCAATGAGCGCACTGCTTATTTCTGGATGAATCACCGACCGTTCCTTTCTCATTCTGACGACGTGATCACGTCTAACAAGTGGTGTTTATGTATCATAGGTGGATGATTATCATGGCTACAAAATACCAGATCCATACAGTTGGCTGGAAGACCCCGACAGCGAAAAGACACAGGTAATCAAACGCGAGAAGATTGTTTCGAAAGCAAATCCGTCACTGCTATCCAATGTCTATCTGACAAAATATGAACCATCGTAAATTGTTGGAATGATCTAAATGTCATACGCAGTATGATTACACCAGTTTGACTCTTCCAATTGACCAGAAATATGTTTCCGATCATTTAAAATCAAAACCAATTTGATTTCAATAGGCGTTTGTCAGTGCTCAGAATCAACTCACATTGCCATTTTTGGAGCGCTGTGAGGTACGGGATCTGTTCAAGGAGCGCATGACTGAGCTGTACGACTATCCCAAGTATAGCTGTCCCTTCAAAAGGGGAAACAGGTAAGGCTAATAAGAATAATAATTGCTCATTTCGTCTTAGTTGTATGACAAGTCAATGGTTATCATGTTCTGATGTCTTATCTGTCCTCATCTCCAGGTACTTTCACTTCTACAACACTGGCCTGCAGAACCAGAGTGTGATGTACGTGCAGGAGAGCCTGGATGCAGAACCTTCTGTCTTTTTGGATCCTAACACGTTTTCCGACGACGGGACAGTTGCCTTGCGAGGTAATGACTAAGACTTCATGACTTCACATTGAATTCTGAACAGACTTTTCAAATTCACAAACATTTTGTCTCCTCGTGAAGGCTACGCGTTCTCAGAAGACGGAGAGTACTTGGCGTACGGTACCAGTGCCAGCGGCTCGGATTGGGTGGAGATGCACTTCCTGCGAGTGGAAGGTGCCGTGCGACTGGAGGACCGTCTGGAGCGGGTCAAGTTTAGCTGTATGTCATGGACGCATGATGGGAAAGGCCTTTTCTACAACTCGTACCCCGAGCAGGAAGGCAAGAGCGATGGTGAGGTCAAAAGATGAGGTCAATCTGTCCTTTTTCCTTCAATAGTGGACTCAACTATGGTAAACGTCGTGTTCCAAGTTAATGTATCTGTTCTTTAAGTTAATGTTCTTTCTGCAACTAATTTGCACGATTGAAAATAAACCTTTTCTTTTCAAGGCACCGAGACCTCGACTAACTTAGACCAGAAGCTCTACTTCCACGTTTTGGGAACCCCGCAGTCTGACGACGTGCTGTGCGCCGAGTTTCCCGATCACCCCAAGTGGATGAGTGGAGCCGAGGTCATTTCTCCCCCAAATGAGGCTGAACTCCGTTTTTTTTTTTTTGCTTTGTCATTTCTACCCACTGAGAGGGTGACAAATGTCATGACGTGTAGGTTTCAGATGATGGCCGCTATGTGCTGCTGTCCATCAGGGAAGGTTGTGACCCTGTCAACAGACTGTGGTATTGTGACCTCAAGAAGACCCCTCAGGGCATTGCAGGCATGTTTGACAGGACTCTCTGATCATTGTATGGATCTGCGTTCTCAATGTGGGCTTGCCCTTCTTAATTATCAATGTACCCATTGACAGTTTTTCTTTTGATCATGTGGTCACGTGTTCCAAGTTTGCCCTCGTTCCACTCTGCAAATCCAGGACTTTTGCCTTGGGTGAAGCTCATCGACAACTTTGACGCCGAGTACGAGTACGTAACCAACGAGGGCACGGTGTTCACGTTCAAGACCAATCTGGAGGCCCCACGTTACCGCCTCATCAACATTGACTTTGCCTCGCCGGCGCAGAGCGACTGGACGGAGCTGATCCCGCAGCATGACAAGGACGTCATTGGTGAGCGGCGGCGGCGTGCTTGAATCCTCAGGAGGCGTTTATTTTGTTCACCTCGTACACCTCGCGTTGTCTTAACACTCAACAGTATTCGCCACCTGCACCTACTCCAGCTACCTGTTTGTGTGCTTCCTCCACGACGTGAAGAACGTCTTGAAAATGTATCGTCTCAGTTCCGGGGAGGAGCTCCGAACTTTTCCTCTGGATGTCGGCTCCGTTGTCGGATTCACGGGAAGGAAGCGCGACTCGGAGATCTTTTACTATTTTACCTCCTTCCTCTCGCCAGGTAAAGTGTGACTAGATTGAACTCTGAAAACTTTGTGTGACTTTGTCTGTTGTTCAAATTCCATATTTTCTTATCTCCACAAGAAGGGTAAGAATGTCATTCTGAAGTCGTTTTTGATTTAATCATTAGGAACATGTTGAGCCTGTTGAGGCATGAAATGCTGTGTGCCCCCTACGAGTAGCTGCCTTGATTGCCTTGGAACATTTTGACAACTGAACAGAACGATGGTGAAACATACTTGAGACCAATCAAATTCCATCGGATTGACAACATTCTGAATAATTGAGCAATTTGTCAAGACTCCCACCCCAGCCTTTAAAAAATCTACAACTGGAATTTTGCCCTATTAATGAGTCTAGCAACTTTTTTTTTTTTTTTTTTAAATCCAGCCATCATTTATCACTGCGACTTGACCAAGGAGCCTCTGCAACCGCACGTCTTCAGAGAGGTCACAGTCAAAGGCTTTGACCCGTCCGATTACCAGACCACCCAGGTAACATCAATTTCAATCTCCCCGTTCATCTTTTTCCCCATCTGGTCATCACCTCCCCCGCTCCTCGTCCAGATCTTCTACGCTTCCAAGGACGGCACTCAGATCCCCATGTTCATCGTTCACAAAAAGGGCATCAAGCTGGACGGCTCCCACCCGGGCTTCCTCTACGGCTATGGCGGCTTCAACATCTCCATCACGCCCAGCTATAGCGTCTCGCGGCTCATCTTTGTGCGACACCTTGGCGGAGTCCTGGCCGTCGCCAACATTCGGGGGGGTGGGGAGTACGGCGAGACCTGGCACAAAGGTGACGAGTGTCGAGGGGGGGGCGCTGCGTTGTTCTCAGGACGCAAATTCCACAGGGAATGGATGGAATGAAGTGACGATTTCCAGAAATGAGTGTGTTTCCACTTAAGTGTGAAGCCTGTCCTTCTTTTAGCTGGCATGCTGGCCAACAAGCAGAACTGCTTCATGGACTTCCAATGTGCGGCCGAGTACCTCATCAAAGAGGGGTACACATCTCCGTCCAAGCTCACCATCAACGGAGGCTCAAACGGCGGCTTGCTCGTGGGTACGTGCCAACCCAAGATGGTAACAAAACAATGTGCTCCATTTTTTGCCGCGTCAGACCATAATGCCCCCCCCCCCCCCCCTTCCTACGCAGCGGCGTGCGTGAACCAGCGGCCAGAGTTGTTTGGCTGCGCCGTGGCTCAGGTGGGGGTCATGGACATGCTTAAATTTCACAAGTTCACCATCGGCCACGCCTGGACCACCGACTTTGGCTGCTCGGAAGAAAAAGACCAGTTCGAATGGCTCATCAAGTGAGTGAAAACGTGCGATCGCGTTTATAATTCTCTGCTCTATTTACCACGGCGCTGTTTAGATGCAAATCCATCACATCTAGAATGAAAGTATTGTCCTTCATGGGGAAAAAAAAGTACAAAAAAACCCCTACGGATTTCATATTGATTCTAATGAATGCTGAGTTGCATCGGGGCATAACTTTAAAAAGCAAATACTTTGAAGGAATCAACAGCGCCTCCACTGGCCGTCGACATGTAGTGCACCCAAATCAACAGTCAACAAGCCCCCCCAAGACTTTACTTTCTTGTGATGTATTTTTGTTTATGATCATATTATATTATCATTAATCTTTTCTTGGGGAAAAAATAAGCCACAACTGATTCCCACTCAAACCTATGTTGAAGCACAAAAAGCATCTATGCATTTCAGTGATGAAATACGGTTTATTTAACATGAATGCATTTTAAGCTCACACGTCTGAGTTTTCGTTTGAATGTTTCATCTTTCGCTGCGGATTTGATTGGACAAGTTCAGGTTGCAGGGGCGGGCAGACCTTTCTGGATTCCTTAAACTGACCTGCGCTCAAATGAATTGCGTTCAGTTGCTGTGCTTGAAGGACTGAATGAGAGATTCTCACTGGAGGGAATGGACACCAACTGAATTTGCATCCCGTGTTGGTGTTCACCAAACGTTTTTTTTTTTTTTTTTGCAATCAACTCCAGCGTGTCCTCCCAATCTCGAGAAATTGCCTTTCATGCGCCGATATTCACGACGACTTGACGTACATACATGAGGCAACTAACCTTGAGACCATTTCCATATCTTTTGGAATATGTGTCTATGCCAGATACTCCCCTCTCCACAACATCCGTGTCCCAGAGGACAACGGGGTCCAGTACCCCGCCGTCCTGCTGCTGACGGGCGACCACGACGACCGCGTGGTGCCGCTCCACTCGCTCAAATACATCGCCACCCTGCAGCACACGGTGGGCCGCAGCGGCAAGCAGTCCAACCCCCTGTTCATCCTCGTGGACACAAAGTCAGGCCACGGTGCCGGCAAGCCCACCAGCAAGGTCATCCAGGAGGTGGCGGACACCTACGCCTTCATCGCTCGCTGTCTCAAAATCGCATGGGTCAAATGACGGGCGTCTCCTGTCGACGCATGCATGCATATTTGCCCCCAACCTATTGCGCCACCCCCCCCCCCCCCCCCCACGCCCTTGAAGAACTCCTGCACTTAATCGAAAGAACCACAAGCTATTGTGCAAAATGGCCATCAGTGTGGGCGGGGTTACAATAATCATCCAATCAGCTGCTGTCATGAGGCTTGAGTGTGACAACCCTTCGCGTGGCGGAAGCTCCGCCGGCGTATTTATTATTATCTCAGCTTGCACATTTCTCACGAGGCTGCACCGTTCAAATGATTTGTGTGTGTGTGTGTGTGTTTGTATGTACAGTATGTATGAAGCCCCACAAATTCACAGATTTTTCTACCTCTTGACCTAGGCTGATTGTTACCATTTGAAAGGGAGCAAAACACAATAAACCTTTTTTTAAAGCAATGAGAAGTCTGCTTGGTGGTTCTTCTCCAAATGTTAACGCGTAAAAAGGGGCGTTAAAATGACAGAAATGAATCACCGCATGTGAAGGGCATATAAAATAACAGATAACATTCCATTTCACAAAAAAACACTGAAGCGCATTTTACTGAATTGTTTTATTTCTGTGATTTGTACCAATTCACAAATTGTCAAAAATTTCTACACTGACAAAAAAAAAAAAAAAGAATGACAAAGCTTATGTTGTTGACAGTGATGCCTTTGACTGATTGTCACCAGTTACATACGGTAAGTGTTGGAAATGGCATGTTACTTGTACTTTACCTTAATTTCTCATCATCTCCTGTTGGATGTTATTTCATTGACCTTGAAGAATGTTTTAATGATGCACTTCCCTTCCATCTGTCCATCCAATTTCTGTACCTCGCTAGCATGTGAACGGGCCAATTGGAATTTGAAATCCATCCAGTCAAATTGTATAGTTTTAAAAACAAACAAAGTGTCCACTGTTTCACGGTAACACATTTGACAATGGTGTTGGCAAATTTACTAAAAAAAACCAAAACATTTGAACTATTTCTCTGATCAGCATATGGCAACTTTTCAAGACCTGGCCTCGAGATGGCGCTATAGAGCACAGAATCGAATTCATGCATGGGAGTTGCAGCACCCGGAAGCAGGAGGATTGTGTGGTTACAGTATTTTATTTGATATTTACCACGGTTTTGCATTGAACTAGTCACGTTTTAACATAACCCCGACCATCCATCCATACGTCTTAACAAAATTAGCATGTCAAAACGTGATAACGTTCATGTATAGCAATAACTTGATAGTTTTTTTTTGTCCTGGTGTGGCAGCAATTCGCTTCCGGAAATTCGACATTTGTTTTCTTTTGTTGTATTGTATTTTGCCCCAACTGCAACTTTAAAGTGACGACGCCGTATGCGACCAATGGGGGCGCTATTTCGTTTAATTCCGCCTCAATGCACAAAATGTGTAAAAAGAGTATGAATGGGAAATTCAAATACATGCAAAACAACCGAACTACACATGGTGAGTTATATATGGGGGGGGGGGGGGGCAACAAAAAACAAACGGGATATTTACTTTCATTTGTGAGGAAAGAGGGCGAAGGGCTTTCAGGGCAACATGGAGTTATTTTGCACCTCGATATCTGCAAGCAAGTCCCCTTTACGGACTGCGTCACTGTTAAAACATTTGTCATATTTGTAGATGTACAATTAAAAAAAAACAGGACGTTTTTTTATTCAAGGCAAACCGCCCTTTAAAAGAAAACAAATCTTAACAAATGGTACTGTCGTGGTAAGCCGCTGCTCATCTTACGTTCCAATGTGACGATTAAATATTCATGCATGGAAAATGTGTTTAATTGCAGACGGCCAGCACAATGCAAAACGCGGCTGGGACGTCCAAGCGAATTCGTGCACTTTTATTCGCTTGGCAACAAGCTACAGGGAAGATGTCGGCGCCATCTCCTGCAGGTAAGTCACTTTTATCATTTACAATTATACTCCGATGGAACAAATATGCTGTTTCGGTAAAACACCGCAGACTCGTGGTGATCGTGCTAAACTTTACGTGTGTGTATTAAAAGATGGCTTGGAGGAAGCAATCCAACACCAGAGAGACCATAATCGATCATTTACAAGATTTGTGGGGCTCCCTTTCCTTCCAGAAATTTAAAAAAAAAGCATGAGGAATAAAAGCAAGTCTCAAGATGACGGACTCACCTTTAAAGTTGAATAATACAAACAAAATTGCATTTAGTCAGCCGGAAGTGGTTATTTTGTGAACCATTGTGCGCATTTTTTTTCTGTTCGCCGGTTCGTCTTTTTTTTTTTGGCTCGTTGATTTTCCCTAAAACGCCTCTTCGTCCTATGACGTCAAATATTTTGCGTTCGCCTAATAATCCCGCTCAATCCTGTTTGTTATTACGATTTAGTATACGAGGAAAGCTTTTCTTTCTCTCTTCTTGGTGGAGTTCGGCCACTTAAATCAAAGTCGGTCAGCGCGGGGGGGGGGGGGGCGGTTTCTCATTTCACCTTCGCAAAATTCAAAAAGCTCTAAATATCAGGCGTGATTTTAAACGGTCCGTTTAAAGTATTTGTTTGAAAATTGTGAATGTACAATAAAGTTTTGAAGATACACGCATGGTCAAATACGTATCCAAGCACGGCGCATGCGTGGTTTCGTCGACGTATGCAAATTTTTCGTTCCTTCCAATTTGTAATCAACGAAATCTGACAAGGTGGCGTGTGAAACGGCAGTGGAAAGTTTTGTACGAATAAAAAAAAAAAGTCACCCCAGATGATGCTCATCAAAACTGAGACAGTGATCAGAGCTTTATGGTTAAAAATAAAAAATATATATTTATATAATCAAGAAAGTGCTCCTATTTCTCCCTGGGGAAAATGGTCAGCTCAGATTAGAAAGACTCGTGAGAGCGAGTTTACCTGCTTTGCCCCCCTGAACTGTTTACACATCTCTTGTGGTGGATGTAAGAAAGTTGAAGGATTGGTGGCTGGAATGCATGAAATAAGTGACAAAAACAACCCCCCCATCACCCCTGCTCACTTAAAAAATGAAAAGCGGGAGGCGAACTCAATGAACCCCTTTGAACTGCATTGACAGCAAGTGAGGGTCGAAAAGACACATTTCCTCTGGGAGCCTACCCAGGCTTGCCTGCATGCATGTGGGGGTTGGGTCGGGTTAACTGGGGTGAGGGAGGTCAAAGTTGGAATCGTAGTCAAGCAGCTCAGGAATCTCCCCATGTGCCCCCAATACTCACTCGCTAAAAGCGGACATCTAACAAGCATTTTGGATTAGGTGACGTCACCGTATTATTGGCTCTGGTTTTTAATTGATAGGAATAAGGAACAACGAATGTATGATTGTTAGAGGTGTCTTGTCTCAGTAAAAAAATGTGTATATCTGGATCATGTTACTAGTAACCCCCTCCCCCCCCCCCCAAAAAAAACACTACATGAGCAATTAAGACATCAAACTACCGGTATATGTGATGAGAACCATTTTAAGTGGCGACTCTTGCTCGTGCGATAGAACATTTTGTAAAAATAAATAATAAAATAATTGAATTTAACTATACGTACATAGATATGTAAAAACAAAACGAAAGCACATCCGTTATCATTCATTTAACTGAATTAAATTGAATTTCTCATCGATGTTCAGCAAACTCAACATATCAAGGGAACAAACTTTGATAGAATTTCAAGTTGGGCAATTCAATAAAATGTTTAAAGTTTGACTTATGTCAAAATTGGCCTTCCCGCATTTTCAACAACAAAAAAAAAAGAGAACTTGTATTGTCCCCAACTTAAAAATAGAAGAACAAACAACTCAGCAAATTTTGCTTTGTTTTGCTATAAATGTTAATAATTTCTATTTTAAAGTTGAGCCATCTTAAATGACTGTTTTAGCCCCCAAAATGCACTTTTTTTTGTAACAGTGTAATACACATTTTTCATGAGCTACGTGAACAATATTTGCGAAAGAACAAAAGAATGAATGGCATGTATCCTTTCGATGAAAGTGAAGTGTATGTATCGAATAATTTCAAATAGGTAGAGACTAAATTCAAATTCAGTCTGATGTCGCGATGTACAAATCATTGATTGACTTGCATGGCCTCAAAAAAATCCTCATGAAATTGAAGTCCGAAATCAAGTTTGTCCCTCCAAGCGTCAAAATCGGGTGAATCAATTTAACTCATTCACTCCCAATGACGTTTTTAAACGTCTTTTCAGACTTGGTCCAGAATTGGCTGGTATCGAATGAGTTAAATGCCGTTTCATTTGCGAAACATTATAGAGCGTTATTAAAAATGGCCTCAACGTCTCACAAAGCTTCACGTTGAAAAATAGCTTTTTTTCCAAGCACCGTTTGGTTCAAACTAGATTATAAACAAGAGTTTTATGCAGTGAGAAGCGGTCTCCAAAAGTCGCCCTCTTCCATCAGCGATATCACATCAAACATTGGTTTCCCCAATTAAACATCGCCTCCGCGTTTTGTTTGAGTGCCCCCTCCCCCTCTGCTATACTTTATTTTTTTGACTGGGCCCACCCAGGGCGACCCTCGACGACGACTTGCCGTCGACGTGATGATGAGGACGCGATCCCATGTGACACTGGCATCCAGCCCTGTGACCCACACAGTAATCGTCTGGCATCCTCCAAAACACGTCTGCGTGTGCGTGCGCGGGGGCCCGGCCCGGGGTTGGGCCTAGGTGGGCTCAGGCTCGGGCCGGGGCCTGACTCCATGTGTGTGCGTGTTTGTGTGTGGGCGGGTAGTTGGCCGATGGGGGTTGAACTTGCGAATTCCGGAGGGTGGGCTTTCAAGGTCTATGGTGAGTGGGGATGGGCTTGTTGTTGTTTTGACTCTCCCGTTCCTTGTAGCGTGTCCCACCTCCTGGTTTCTCCTCGCACATCTTGGGGAACACTCGCACTCGATTCTCGACGGGCGAGAAGACCGGCACCGTTTCGCAAGCGGACGCCTCCTTTCCTCGTGGACCCCCATCCAATTTCCATATTGACTTTCTCCTGAGCGGGATGGGCAACTTTAGCTTGAGAGCACCTTGGCTTGATTTTTGGGGGGATTTGCAAGTCGCAAAAAAAAAAAAACCTTACCAAAATACAATCACAGTCGATTTAAAGGTTTAATCAATATTGTATGAATATACAACTGACTAGCAGATTACGTCGAATCGCACATGCTCGAACTTAATCGGCAGCCAATACTTCTTGTCGCCCCACAAAATTCTTAATTTCATTCACCCCATACAATAAACAGTGAATGTTAAGTGACAGTTTTGCGGGCCCAGGATCAATTTAAGAATGAAAGGCGACGTCGAAGGAACATCACCGTGTTTTTTTTTTTTTTTTTTGCAGTCCGTTTGGTTTTTCTGGGTTTTCCCGTCACATTCCAGAGTTGTGAGTTCAGCTCTCCGCTGCAGTGCCCACTAAAAAGATACAAGGAGCGTGCTGAGCGAGTGCAAAAACAACACGCAGAGTATGTCGGGGGGAACGGAGCAGATATTTAGGGAAGGAATTGAAAGGCAAATAAGCAATAGGACGCTTTGGGTTTTCCTCGTTTCCTTTTCGT
This sequence comes from Hippocampus guttulatus, assembly GCF_054856545.1. NCBI lineage: Eukaryota > Metazoa > Chordata > Actinopteri > Syngnathiformes > Syngnathidae > Hippocampus > Hippocampus guttulatus. The sequence continues at coordinate 1,796,286 of NC_141283.1, read as the reverse complement.
GGATATATTAGCCCCAATAACAGTATGACATCCTTAATCCTCTCAGTTCTTGAGTGAGTGTGCGCACGCGCGGGTGTTTGCAGGTTCCATCCACCACATTGAAGTACTTTTGTGAGTAACCTGTGTCAGTTCAGGTTCTGTTTTTGCATTTGAAACTGGCCGCTGAATGGATGAGCCCGCGCACTCATTGATTTATTTATTCCCTATTCTCCCTTTTGGGGTAATAAATGTGCGTGTGGGAAGACACCAGTGCGAAAAAAAAAAAAAAAGCTGACGGATGTCTCTCCCAAATGCTTGGCTCCCTCCAACTAGGCACTTAACGCAAGCCACATTTGGAGGCATGTGGAATCGTTCCAGCTTGAGCTCAAGAAAAGCGTGTTTCAATTAATCGCCATCTCCTTATTTGCGGCTCTTCATTCGGACAGATTTTCAGTTTGCTTCAGCAGATTATATATTTACGCGCAGTGATGTTGTTCAACCTTTTTGAGTCATCATTAGAATTGTTGTTTTTTTTGTTTTGTTTTTGTAGTGGTGACTGCTATTGTCCCAATCACCCCTTTGGAATCTTGAGAGCATGCTGTGGTCTCACATTCACTATTGAGCTGTCGAGAGCAAATATTATTTTTTTGGAGTCGGTTATTCCATCAGTTAATCGGATAAAATGCTATTTAACACGAAAGTGTGTCACAGAGGCACCCCCCCCCTACCAGCCCCCCCCCCCCCGCCCCCCAATTTCTGTTTATCAGCAAATTCATGTCACTTGGTGGTGTTCATTGATGAGGGGGAAAAAAAAAACCTCAGACGAGAGGAATTGATGTGTTGGTACTGGTTAACTTTTGGGAAACTGATTCAGTTGCTTCGCTCAGTGTTTTCCAAAGTAAAAGCAGATGTTTGTCTTATTTTGATTCGACACAGGAGCTCATCGGTCTACTTTCACGAAGAACTGCAGGAATTTAAAAGTGATTACCATTAGGATGCAAAAATACGACCATGTGGACACCTTTTAAGATCAAAATAGTTGATTCATTTGATAATTGATTAGAGGTTGATTAATCGATTCATTGTGAGAGCTCTAATTCAATGTATGCTGTTTTTGCATAAAAACGGGTCAGGCTGCAACTAAATATAATTGTAATGATTGATTAATCTTTTGATTATTTTGTGAACCAGATAAAGGTATTTTCATTTCTATATCAAGATTCAAAATAGACATGATTTCAAATTGACAATGCAGAAAATGCAGAACTCCGAATATTTACTGCTGAGAAGCTGAAATCAGAGCATTGAGGCACTTATAATGAAAAAACCCCCCAGTTTTCAACAATTATCAAAACAAATGTTTGATTATCAATTATTTGTCAAATAATCATTTCATCACTGCACCTCGAAAGATGTTTTTATTCAGCTCTTAAAGATAGTCACCCCCCCCAAAAAAAACAAAAAAACTAGAGATGAATTTTCTTTTTGGCAGCACATTTGTTGCGCTAAATCCAGCACATGGATCATTTAAAATTCAGTCACGTGCCCCTACGCCAAAAAAAACAAATGTCTCTCAAGAAAATCAACTCACGGGTGTCCTTTAAAAGAAGGTTGCGAGTTTGATTCCTCCAGCGAGTGGCAAAATGAGACCGTTGCAAAGTGAAGGAGGAAACAAAAACAAAAAACAAACATAGCAATCGGCAAGGTCACGTGTTACTACGACGACAACGGCCACAGCCAGGTCGGCAGCCAATCAGAGCGCGCGAGCTCGGCGGAGGGGCGGGGGCTGCGGAGAGAGAGAGCCAACGACTGTTTTGCGGGGGGCTCGAAGGGAAGCCAGAAGGGGCGACATGACACCGACAACCGGCCGAACCACGCAGGCCGCGCCATGCGAGCCCCCGACGCGGGCATGACGACGTCGGCTTCATGGTGACCGCCGCAGCTGCTCTCGCTGGCTCCACAAGCTTCTCGACCGCAACTTGGCCGCAGAGGGTCCGCGGGGAAACATGGCCGAAGGTTCCCCCACGACACTTATTTCCTCCACATTTTTTTCAAACCGATTAACGTGAACGAATTGAGTTTGGAGATGCACAAAAGTGCCCACTCGCGTGTCCTTTTTTTTCTCTCTACGTGTGTGTTCGCGTTTGAACGAGCGCGCTAAAGTGTGCGTTCGTGGTCCAGTAAAGCACGTCCACCATGTGGATAGAACACCTGCCTTTCGGACCAGCACCTCCCAGAACTACCCGGAAGGAATACGAACAACGTGTGCAAAACAAGCGAGTAACTTTTAACTGGGGGCGTTTGCTCAAACGAGTACTTTACGCACTGTTTTATTGAAGATAAACGCCCTACCTTCGGGAATTACGACCGGCCATGAACCTCTCTCGACCTCCTCACCTCCAGTTAATTAAAATGACTCACTTTCACTCTGCTTTTTTTTTTTTTTTTTTTAAATTCCAGGGGGACCCGCCAGGTCCACTGAGCAGGAGGAGCGGACTCGACCCCACGTCCGCTCGGGATCGGGCTTCTGCAAATGGTTCAATGTCCGCATGGGCTTTGGATTTATCTCCATGACCAGCAGCGAGGGGACCCCCGTCGACCCACCCTTGGATGTTTTCGTGCACCAAGTAGGTGGTCTCTCTCTCTCACACACACACACACACACACACACCGTGGCGGTCTGAAGATCATAATAGCATTTACTACAAGCTCAGATGGTTTGCATCAGGCAAACGTGTGATGTGATCACGCGCTGTCCATTGGCCTGTGGAGGAAAAAAGAAAAGAGGAGACAAAACACGCCTTATTTCCTCTCCTGGCCACATGCTGCAAGTGTAGTTTCCTCCTCCTCCTCCTCCTCCTCCTCCTCCTCCTGCCTGCAGAGGGAGGGGAAAGTGTCTCCCACTTGGCCCCACAGGGTTCCCACGGGTGCTTGAAATTCTTGGAAATGCTTGAATTTCAATGTTGGAATTTTTGAAGGAAAGAATAGTCTCGGAGCTGGAATGATTGCTTTTGACTTGGCTACGACACAGTCGGTTGCGTTTTAGATGGAGATGTTGAATGTCGTACATGGTAATAAAACGGTCTATTAAACGAATGTTTTCATTTCATTTCTACGCCTCTTTGCTGTTTAAAAAAAAAGATACATTATTTGCTTATGTCCATTACCATCTTCTTTCATTTGATTTTGTGTGACGAGAGGGGTGGGGGGGTGTCATTGGTGAAAAGATGCCCTTTAATGCTGCTTGATGGTGTTTAAAAAGTGCAAAATGAAGCTGCTTGGGGGAAAAAAAGCATTTTGAGTGGAGTAAATCTGTGACGAGGGTGCTGGAAAAGCTTGCAAGTTGATGTTAAAGGCGCAACAAAGTGTTTGGAAAGGTGGATGAAACCGCATTTGCTATCGTAGCCTTTTATCGTTTTTTATTTTTGGAAATGACACGTGAAAGGAATCATTTCAAGTCGGCGTACAATCGGAAAATATGGTCGGTTGCGACAGCTGTATGGTGCCGTGAAGCTTGAATTTGACTTTTAAAAGAAAGTATGAAGCATTTAGTTGGTGTTTCCTTGTGGTATCATTGATTATTTTGTCGATATGTCGGAATTTAAAAAAAACATAATTTCCATCCTTTTTTTCGGGACTCTCTTTGAAAATGGTCCGCAGAAAACGAAAATACATAAATTGGTTCGGATTCAGTTACGTGTTTGATTCGTGACAATCGTCAGAAAATCGGCGAAACGTTGCCTAGAATTTATCTGGAGTGAAAGCGGACGTCGGCAAAATGTCTTACTGTGAACAATCACTTCCTGCTTTGGACCGTTAGCATGTCAGAAAATAGGCACAAAAATATCGCTCGCTGTTTTCCGAGGGTTTTATTTTGATTCGGTACGAAGACGATCAGTCCGCTTTCACGGAGCCCAAAAATGAATCAAGTCCTGTTGAGAAGCTGAAATTCCGAGCGGACGGATCATTTTAAGCTATAGAAATCCAAGTGAAGAGGGAGAACTATATCACACATAATGTGGTGAAGGACAAGTTGTTTCTTCAAGTAATATGAAATTTGGTGTTTAAAATTCAATTTAGCTGCTTATTTGGGGGGTTTAGTGAAGATGGGTCATTTTGACCCGGAGGACACGGGGTGTGTACAGGAAATGAGGACAACAGGAGGGTTGAATGACAAATGTATCCAAACGATTCATCGCTTATGAAAAATAGGAAAGGAATCCTTGCACCTCAAATTGGATTTTTTTTTTCTCACTTGTAGCATTTTTTTTTTTTTAAATCTTGGCGCATCCTCTCCCCTCTGTTAAATTGCCCCTTTTACGGCCTCGTTTTGAAAGCGCAAGCGACAAAAGGAAGACGAAAGGATCCTGAGAGGCAGTTTCGCCATTTCCTTTTCATTTGCCCGACTTCTTTTTTTGGGGGGGGGGGGGTCGGGTGTGGGGGGGGGCGGGGGTGTTTCACGGGTGCGGGAAGCCGCACTGTTGCATCAGCATCATCATCATCATCATCATCTCATGACACTTGCGAGTCAAGTCCAGCGCGATGCATCCGGCGTCAAATCACACGTTTTGTAACGGCGAAGCAGCAGGGCCTGTAGGATCCTGCGTCAGCATAAATGCTGTTGTTGTTGTTGGTGGTGGTGGGGGGTGGTCAGCGGCCGCGTTCACGCGGCGCAGGTCCTCCTAATGGAAAAAATAGAAGGCGGGCCCGGCGAGAGAAGCACGTCGTTTGCATTCATGTATGCCATCTGCCCCATTTGCTTGCGTTTCCGTGTTCCATGATGTTAGTTCAAATAGGACCCGGCGTGGGATTTATGTGGGCGGCAACTTTGTATTTATTGACGTATTTATTTATTTATCGACGGGGGGAGTTGGGGACTGTCGTTTTAATGAATACAAATACACGGAAAATATGTTTGGTTTTCGCTCTCGTAATGTAAGTAAGAATTGACGGAGGACATATTAGGAACACTTGCACAATTATCTTTTTTTTTTCCCTCCAAGGGCCAAGCTGAAATTATGGGAAAATATGATGGAACAAAATTTAAAAAAAAAAATTAAATTGCAAAGTGGCTTGGATAATTTTCTTTAAAACATGTTTTTTTTTTTGGATTGGTTTATTGTATTTGTATTTTCTTCATGTGGCCATTTTGTGTATTTTAATTTCTTTTTTTCATCTATTCTTTATATTCTTTTTTTTGGGGTTGATCTTTCTGGAGGAACCTGTGCAAATGTTCTGTCCAAAACAAAAATCCAGTCTGCAACAAAAATGTAGTGGGGTCGTCATGGGCCCATGAACCCGCTCCCCCCGTCCCCCCACCCTTTTACAAAGTCTGGTAAATTGGATATTGATTGAATTGATTGAGCACAGAAACCGCAACCCACCAAAAATAATTAGCTGTGAAATTTCTGGCCATTAAAAATCACCCTAGCACACTTGCCGAGCACTTGATTAGGCACACACATGAACCCCCCCCCCCTTTTTTTTTCTTAATTTAGAAAATCATATTTGACATAACTTTGCATGCTGTTTATGTTCATTTCGAGCGTGTGTTATTTTCATATGCTGGCGGCAGCAACAATGTGATTAGTAATTGTCTTGGGAAAGAAAAAAAATGGTTGCTGAGGCAGGAAGGAGGGGGGGGGGGAAAGGTGGGGGAAGAAAAGATGAGTGTGTGTGTGTGTCTCAGAGAGCGGGAGGTCTTTTCATCGGGAGCTCTTCTATCTGATCACTTCCTTTTAGGTGTGTGAGTGTGAGTGTGTGTGTGAGCTCCTGCTGGGACGTGAAGGGGTGCACACTCTCCTTGGGAATTCTTTGGGAGGGAAAGGGAATTTCTTGAAAGACAAAAAGGCGGGGGGTGGGGTGTGTGTGTGCTGAGGTAAAGGGCTATGTGTTTTGGAGCTGGGGGGGGGATGGTGCGTGCATGCGCGCACGTACGAACTTCTAACCAGGATGCGTGGGAAGTGTCGGTAGCCGAGTCGGCTTTTTGCGCGTGCGCTTGCGTGCACCGCAAAGAGAGAGAGTGCCCCAAACTGCGTTTTGTGCCGTGAGGTTAAAGTGGGGGGCCCCGAGTGAGATTAACCTCTGGTTCATGTCACTGTTTGGCATGCAGGCCCCACCCCTTTTTCCCTCCTCCAGAAAGCCAGTGTCGGGGGGGCGGGGGGGGGGGCAAGGAGAAAGGCGTAGTCAGGTGATCTTCATGGGAATTTTGTCACTTTTTTTATTTTTAATGGATGTCATGCATACGTAAAGGTTTCCCAAAAAAAAGGGCCGATGCCGTTATGCATAAAATAATCGCTGTAGATAATCAGCCCGGCCGATAATCAATCCATCTCCGGTTTTGAGTCGTTCGCTAACGTCTCAACAAAAAATAATCGTCTCTGATTTGCGTAGCCCTCCATGAAAGCAGACCGCTCATTCTTGCCTTTCTCCAAAATACGATTCCAGCATAGGCTTTTACTCGGAAAAGCATTTTTGCCCATTTTCTGACAAGTTCCACACCAGGCGCTGCGCGGTCCATTTCCAATCATGTCCTAATTTTGAATCCAAAAGGGATGGAAATTCAAACTTTTCAGAATTAGATCCGTCGCCGAATCAACCGAATCACTGACGGATTCATCCGGGAGTCAAATAACGAATTGCCGTGCCCGAGTTACAACCCGACTGCTGACGCTGCAGCCGTTCGAATGTTGTTGATTTGAGGCTATTGAAGGGTCGGATTGGAGGGAGGGGGTTGGGGGGGGGGGGGGTTGGGCCAGCTTCAGGGGTCACCCACACTAATGACAATGTTGCTGCGGCTTCTTCAGGGCTGCTTTGTGGGTGGGATTTTCAACCGCTTGTGCGAAAAGCCGCAAACTGTCCACGTCCCCGTCGCTGAATGCACGCATCGGCGGTTGCCGTAGAAGGAGAGTGACGGTGGCGGGGGTAATGGTGGTCATCTCCGCTACCACATCAGCCCCCCACCCCCACCCCCACCCGCAACCCCCTCACCTTACCGCTTCCTGTATTGATTGGCAGCTCCGGTGATGACGAGGGCCCGGCTGGTGAAAAGGACGGACGGCTATTTCTAGCCCGGCGTGCCGGAGCCCGTTATCGATCGCCGCTCGCTTCTTCCCACACGCGCGCACACGGATGGAGGTCAAAAACGCACAGCTTTGCATTTATTTGAGAACGGCAGAATGCACCGCGCGCTATCGGCTGTCTTTCTTTCATTTCATTTCCAAGAAGCTGCTGGTGTGGTCTGGGGTGGGGGGGGGGGGGGGTGGACAGGGGTTGGGCTTTTACAGGCTTCTGGCTTTTGACCTTCTGATCAAATGGGGGCGGGGTTGTTCTCCCCAGGCTTTTTTTCCCGCTTTTGGTTAAGTTTTCCATTCATCCACGTTTGGTGGCGCCCGGCTAGCTAGCGCTAAGCTAAGATCACGTTTCTCCGGTCCCCCTCATCTGTTTTTTTTACCCACTTTTGGTTAAGTTTTCCATTCATCCACGTTTGGTGGCGCCCGGCTAGCTAGTTGCTAAGCTAAGATCACGTCTCTCCGGTCCCCCCGATGTGTTTTTTTTCCCGCTTTTGGTTAAGTTTTCCATTCATCCACGTTTGGTGGCGCCCGGCTAGTTAGCCGCTAAGCTAAGATCACGTCTCTCCGGTCCCCCCGATGTGTTTTTTTTCCTGCTTTTGGTTACGTTTTCCATTCATCCACGTTTGGTGGCGCCCGGCTAGTTAGCCGCTAAGCTAAGATCACGTCTCTCCGGTCCCCCTCATGTGTTTTTTTTCCCGCTTTTGGTTAAGTTTTCCATTCATCCACGTTTGGTGGCGCCCGGCTAGCTAGTTGCTAAGCTAAGATCACGTCTCTCCGGTCCCCCCGATGTGTTTTTTTTCCCGCTTTTGGTTAAGTTTTCCATTCATCCACGTTTGGTGGCGCCCGGCTAGTTAGCCGCTAAGCTAAGATCACGTCTCTCCGGTCCCCCCGATGTGTTTTTTTTCCTGCTTTTGGTTACGTTTTCCATTCATCCACGTTTGGTGGCGCCCGGCTAGTTAGCCGCTAAGCTAAGATCACGTCTCTCCGGTCCCCCTCATGTGTTTTTTTTCCCGCTTTTGGTTAAGTTTTCCATTCATCCACGTTTGGTGGCGCCCGGCTAGCTAGTTGCTAAGCTAAGATCACGTCTCTCCGGTCCCCCCGATGTGTTTTTTTTCCCGCTTTTGGTTAAGTTTTCCATTCATCCACGTTTGGTGGCGCCCGGCTAGCTAGCACTAAGCTAAGATCACGTCTCTCCGGTCCCCCTCATGTGTTTTTGTTTCCCGCTTTTGGTTAAGTTTTCCATTCATCCACGTTTGGTGGCGCCCGGCTAGCTAGCGCTAAGCTAAGATCACGTCTCTCCGGTCCCCCCCGATGTGTTTTTTTTCCCGCTTTTGGTTAAGTTTTCCATTCATCCACGTTTGGTGGCGCCCGGCTAGTTAGCCGCTAAGCTAAGATCACGTCTCTTCGGTCCCCCTCATGTTTTTTTTTCCCGCTTTTGGTTAAGTTTTCCATTCATCCACGTTTGGTGGCGCCCGGCTAGCTAGCGCTAAGCTAAGATCACGTCTCTCCGGTCCCCCTCATGTGTTTTTTTTTCCCCGCTTTTGGTTAAGTTTTCCATTCATCCACGTTTGGTGGCGCCCGGCTAGCTAGCACTAAGCTAAGATCACGTCTCTCCGGTCCCCCTCATGTGTTTTTTTTTCCCGCTTTTGGTTAAGTTTTCCATTCATCCACGTTTGGTGGCGCCCGGCTAGCTAGCGCTAAGCTAAGATCACGTCTCTCCGGTCCCCCCCGATGTGTTTTTTTCCCCGCTTTTGGTTAAGTTTTCCATTCATCCACGTTTGGTGGCGCCCGGCTAGTTAGCCGCTAAGCTAAGATCACGTCTCTTCGGTCCCCCTCATGTGTTTTTTTTTCCCGCTTTTGGTTAAGTTTTCCATTCATCCACGTTTGGTGGCGCCCGGCTAGCTAGCACTAAGCTAAGATCACGTCTCTCCGGTCCCCCTCATGTGTTTTTTTTTCCCACTTTTGGTTAAGTTTTCCATTCATCCACGTTTGGTGGCGCCCGGCTAGCTAGCGCTAAGCTAAGATCACGTCTCTCCGGTCCCCCTCATGTGTTTTTTTTTCCCACTTTTGGTTAAGTTTTCCATTCATCCACGTTTGGTGGCGCCCGGCTAGCTAGCGCTAAGCTAAGATCACGTCTCTCCGGTCCCCCTCATGTGTTTTTTTTTCCCACTTTTGGTTAAGTTTTCCATTCATCCACGTTTGGTGGCGCCCGGCTAGCTAGCGCTAAGCTAAGATCACGTCTCTCCGGTCCCCCTCATGTGTTTTTTTTCCCGCTTTTGGTTAAGTTTTCCATTCATCCACGTTTGGTGGCGCCCGGCTAGCTAGCGCTAAGCTAAGATCACTTCTCTCCGGTCCCCCCCGATGTGTTTTTTTTCCCGCTTTTGGTTAAGTTTTCCATTCATCCACGTTTGGTGGCGCCCGGCTAGCTAGCGCTAAGCTAAGATCACGTCTCTCCGGTCCCCCCTGATGTGTTTTTTTTTCCCGCTTTTGGTTAAGTTTTCCATTCATCCACGTTTGGTGGTGCCCGGCTAGCTAGCGCTAAGCTAAGATCACGTCTCTCCGGTCCCCCCCGATGTGTTTTTTTTCCCGCTTTTGGTTAAGTTTTCCATTCATCCACGTTTGGTGGCGCCCGGCTAGCTAGCCGCTAAGCTAAGATGATCGTCCCCCCCCCCATTCATAGGCAAGGATCTGCGTGAATGTCTATCGATTGTGGCCATCCGTATCAGTCACGGGCCTCGGGTGCCATTGCAGTCAGCACAGACGGGAAGAAGAGATCCTCTCCACATCCTGTGTCGCGGTGCTGCGGCGGCTGTGCGTCGCCGCTAAACAAAAGTACTTGTGTGGCTTCCTCAGTGCTGCTGCGTTGTGGAAATCGCTCGCGGCTGGGATGGGAGTGGAGGGTGGGGGGTGCTGCTGCTGTTTTATGGCTGTCAGGGGAGGGCGGTGGCAAACCACTGAACTTTGACCCGGAGGCGGCCATGAAAAAAAAAAAGAGAGGTTGCTTAGAAAGAAATTTTATATATCGAGCAGAGAGGCCAAAAGAGCTTTGAATATAAATGATCCCCCCCCTATACAAAGCATCCATCGAGGACCCTTTGCTGATGTGTAGTGTACCGTCGTCATGGTAACTGCCATAGTGGAGGAACACCGCTGAGCATATTTTTCTTTTTTTTTTTTACATTGGACATCACCATCTCCCTTTAGTGTGTCTCCCGCACACACGGCAGGCACTTGCAAAGAGGCATCGCGTGTTTTGTCCCCTCGCGTTTACCGGCAGCGCCGCCGCGCTCCGCCGTGGCTGGCCAAGGTCACAGATGCCGGGGCCCCCTTTTATATCAGCCGCCTGTTGTGTGACATCGGGAGGACCCGAATCATTGTTCGGCAGTTTCGACGGTGACTAAATCAATCGACGGGCAGTCATGCAGATAGAACGGCTGGTGCGTATCATTCACGGGAAAGCATTTATTAAATGGCCGCCGTGCCTCCTCTTCTTCCTCCCAGCAGGGACGGACTAGGAAGCCGTGTCGCTGCAAAAAGCAGATAAACATAATGCCGCGGGCTCATGTGAGATAAGGCCGTGGCAGTTGATCCAAAGTTTATGTCATCGAGGAGCCTCGTCGTTAAGTTTAGTAAGATTTCGGCCTGAAAATCTTTCAATGGTCAAAATAAAGGCACGTTTTGGCGCTTGGTTGAATAAGCCGCTTTTGTTCTCGGGGCTTTGCCTTGGACTATCTGAAGCTGATTCCCGTGTGCAAATGCTTTTGTGAAGCACATTGAGTTGCCTTGCGTATGAAATGGGCAATTTCAAATGAACACGTTGGCCTCGCCGCGCGAAATTGTACTCGAAAGCCGCGGTGTCCGACATTCATTGAGCCGAGGCGCTCCTCTGCTCTCTCCGCTGCATTTCTTTGCCCTGCCTATTTAAAAAAAAAAAAAAAAATTCTTTGTTTCCCCCGAAAACCTGTTGAAGGCGTCATCTCACGCTTTTTTTTTTTTTTTTGTCCCTCAGAGCAAGCTGGTGATGGAGGGCTTCCGAAGCTTAAAGGAGGGCGTGCCAGTGGAGTTCACCTACAAAAAGTCCTGCAAGGGCCTGGAGTCCCTGCGGGTGACCGGACCGGGTGGCGGACCCTGCGCTGGCAGCGAGAGGAGGCCCAAAGGGAAGGTGCCACTCCAGAAGCGCAAACCAAAAGGAGACCGGTTAGTAATTCACGCAAGTGTACCTGAGAAGCTGTCCAACTGTGGTAACCGCTGTCCCTAAAAGGGTCGATATTCATCACACCGTTCTGCGGAAGAACTCGCTTCGAGAATATCCGGCAACTCTGTCGGGTAGACGTTGATTCTACACGACTGAATTATTCAGCCTACTTGGGGACAGCTGATCCAGTGTCAGTGGTCAAGTGACCGAGGACAGTGGGTGACCTCATCCTGGTCACTTATGAGCCGTAATGCTCATTGGGCCCCCCCTTGCTGGCTGTTGTCTTTTTAAAAAATATATATATATCCAGACAAAATCAGGAAGTGACAATGGTAGAAAATGTGGTGTTGCGGCTTCAAACTGCTCACGTCGCTGACAATATTTCGGAATGTGACTGCTCTCATAAAAATGGCCTTTGGTGAATTTAGAGGCATGGAATTCCCCAAATTAAGCAGCACGGAATCGTTTCATGCCGTCTCTCGTCGATCAATTCGTTTTTTTTCCCGTCAAAAAAAAATCAATAACGTTGTAGAGGTGAAGATCACACTCATGGCACCATTTTACCATATTTTCCGCACTCAAAGGGGCACCGAAAAGTCTTGCATTTTCTTAAGAGCTCACAGTGCGCCTTAAAATCCGCTGCGCCTTGTGTATGGTCGTTACGGTAATATGTCGACCCCAAGATGGCTCCTCGCTGGAGACATGCTTACAATGTCATAACTTGCTGTTGGTTCAGTGAACTGTGTCGCTGCTTTAAGTAAATTTTTGTTGCAGCTCCAAAAAAAAGAGAGCTGTGGTGTTGTTGTTGTTTTTTTTTTAACGCACACTTTGTTCATGGTTTTCAGTCTCAACAAATACAGGTACTGTATGTCTTTGTCCACTTCCGTGCCTTCTCTTCTTCCGTTCGACTTGAGAGGCGTTCATGACCGCCTCCGAAAAACGTCAATTAATGATTCCTTCAATGAAACTGCGGAAATTGAAAATAATGCATCAAAACAGAAAATCAGTCCAGGAAATCACAAAATAAATTTTATAGCCCCCCCCCCCGCCCCCCACAGAATTTATTTCGTGATTTCCTCGTTTGTGAATACAGTACACAACAAAGAAATAAATAACAAACACTTCTGAGACAGTCCAGTCTCCTATATTTTACTGACATCTGATCGTTCGCTCAAGGAAATGCCAAAATAAATTCTGTAGGGGGGGCTATCGAATTTATTTAGGGATTTCCTGGCTTGATTTTCTGTTTTCATGCATTAGTTTCAATTTTCGGAGTTTCATTGAAGTCATCGTTAATTTACGTCTTTCGGAAACGTTCATGAACGGCTCTCGAGTCGAACGGAATAGCGGATGATGCATTGCAGATTGCGTTTTATAATCCAGTGCGTCCAATATATGACAAAAATGACAAAATAGGCCATTCATTGAAGGTGCGCCTCGTAATCCAGTGCGTCTTTTAGTGCGGAAAATACGGTAATTAATATTGCAGAACTCATTTATACAGGGGTGTGTAGACTTTTCCCATCCAGTGTTTGCATCATGTTTCTATCAGGACCAAAAAGAACAAACACACACCAAAAAAAAAAAGAAGAGAATGGAGATGAAAGTCATTGAGTGTGTTGTGTTGCACTGCCTCGTCTTCCCTACACAATCCGATGTCAATGAAATTGTACCAAAAGCAGCTTTGGCCTGCCTTGTACTGAAGAATCCTCCTCAGGTGTTTTTTTTTTTGTTTTTTTTCCCTCACCTGCAGAGACACCAGTCAGTCCCATTGAACCGCAAACGCATTCGTTTGCGGTTTTGGAAGAGTCTGCATTGCCCCGACTTGTTTGGCAGTGTTGCTTTGGTTGATGAATGATTTGATTTGCGGGCATACATTTTCTCAACATCTTTTTTTCACTTGATGTTCCAGTTCACTGGAAAATCATGTTGTCAGACTGCCATCCAGTGGCGAATTGTTGCACGTGCAGGGGTTTTACAATCTCGACCAGGTCGACCGAGTTCCCCGTTTCACATCAGCACATCCGCTTTCCCCCCCGCTGGTTTTCATGATCTGTCTTGGTTCGCCGCCTTTTGCAGCTGTTACAACTGTGGAGGTCTGGACCATCACGCGAAGGAGTGTAGCCTGCCCCCCCAGCCAAAGAAATGCCACTACTGCCAGAGCATCACGCACATGGTGGCCCAGTGCCCCCACAAGGCGCTGGCGCCCCCCGCGGGCTCTCAGGACCAACACGCGTCTACCTCGGCCTCCAGCCCGGGGTCGTCGGCCTACCTCGGCCCCCCAGAGGATGAGGAGCGCCGCGGCGCCTCTCCCTTGGGGGGCTCGTCCTCATCCCCGGAAGAGCCCAACAGTCAGCGCGGTCCCCGGACCCGCAGGTGGAGGAAATCCTAGAAAGACTCTCGTCCTCGACTCCTCCCCTCGCTTCATCTACCTCACGCCTGTGACAAAATGGGAGCGCTTCATTTTCAACTTTTTACGCGTGTCTTATGTTATTGTCCACCCATGCAGCTACGGCAACCAACCGACGGGTGCGGACGCGGACGTGCGGGCCTACCTTGCGGCCGCGGCGGTCGGTGCCGCGGGACGTCGACCGCAAGGGGGCTGATCTGGCGTTCAATCAGTGCAGCTCAGGAGGCAAAACGTGCATGCATCATGGTTTGATTTGCTCTTTCCTCCTTACACACCTCAAGTATTATTTTTATATTTTTATTAAGATGATCTTTTTTTTTTTCAACAATGTAATCATGCCCAATTACTCAATTTTTAAGCACATATTTTAATCAGGGTTATAGGGGAGGATGTTTAAATTGTCGCAACTTGTAAACTATCGTCCGCACACGAATGACAAAGGTCTCTTAAGGGACACTGATTGGATTCCAGGTGCAATTGTCAACCCCCCCCCCCCCCAAAGAAATGCTAAAACCACATTTTGGATTGACAATTAAAAAATGAGTTTCTCACTCTACTCACCCGCCCCACAACATTGTGTAGACGTGCGCAATCTATTAAGGTCCGATACAAGACGCTTTTCAGAAATACGATATTCGGGAACCGCAGTTTGTACTTTCAGCAATTTGCAGATCATTTTGGGGGGTAACTTCCCCATTTGTTGAAAAAATGCTCTGTGGTAAAATGGGGACGGATGAAAAATGCTTTACCGTTATTTTCCGCACGATAAGGCGCTTCGGAGTATCAGGCCCACCTTCATTGAATGTCCTATTTCAAAACTCTTGTCCGCCTGTGCCTCGCCGCTTTCTAGCTCGTGACCTTGGCGCACTCCTCCGACCATATTGAATGTGAAATAAGCAACCCCCCCCCCCACAGTTGAGTTACAGTTTTTGTCACATCAAACCATTTTGTACGACGCTCACGCCAGCGCCCGGTCGCATGTCGTTAACGCCAACCACCGACAAATTGGCGTATTTCCTAGAAAAATAGCGGCAAGTAGCGGCCGCGCGTGCGTCGGAGGCGCCGGATGCGCCATCGGCTTGAATACAACGAACGCCTTACCTCAAATAGGTGCCTCATTTTCTCCGTTCTCCCGTTAGGTCAGGTTTTTCCCAATTTGGAATTTCAGCGGAAGACAAGTCAAAAATTTATATTTTTTTGCAATGAAATGTTGCAAACACGGAATCATGAAATAATTTGTAGAAAAGGCGTTGAAGACTAATCCAGGCATTTTTGGACATCTTAAGGAGGCTGACATTTGATGTTGCGACTCCCCCTAAAACCGTCGACTGAAATTGACGTCAAAGTGCCCGGCCGGGCTTTCCTCGCAAATGTCACGTGACCAAACCCAGGAAAGACGCGTCATCTTGTTGCGATGAAAGTTGACCAAAGTCAGTCGATCATTTTTGCGAATTTGTATAATGTCAAACGGCACAGGAGACAGTTTTTGGGCTCGCAATATAAAGAGGAAAAAAAAAACGGACAGCTGTGCTCCGATATAATCATGAAAGGAACTATATGAGGAAATATATTCCAAAGTATTTGTACCCCAAAGAGTTTGGCTTTATTTGATGTCGAAGGCCTTTCAAGTCATGATTTGTCAAAGGGCTCCCTAACCTTTCTCGTTGAGTATTTTTATTTTATTTTTTTAAATGTCCAACTGTTATTTTGAATGTACGCCTCTCATGACATCAATGCAAAGTACCGATGAATGACAAAACCACACAAAGAACAGCCTGTGCTCACGTGTGGCTGCCATCCACCTCTTTTTTTTTCTTCTTTCTCTGGGTGTGTAATGTACATTCATTTTATCTGAATTTGTACCTTTTTTTTTTTTAATCACATTACTCTTCTCTCAGGATGATGAAATGTTCTCAGGGAATTTAACCTCCAACAATTGTATTCTTTTAGGAGTCATCCACTCAACAGATAGGAGAGACGGAAGGAATTGGTTTGTGTTCCGATATCGTGATCTACCTCTTGACTTTCTGTTTGTTCACTTTTCTTTTCTTTTTTTCCCCCCTTCCTCACCTGTTGGTTCCTTCCACAGACTCCAAAATCTTCCTTTCATATGCGTTTGGTTTGTTTGGATTCAGCAAGACTACCTACCTCATCTGTTCAAACTTTGTTTGTTTTTGTTTTTTTTAAATAACCTCCCTCTGTGGAACAACTCCTGACCTCCCATATCTACCTCCTCTTTCCGTTTGTCACACAGTAGCTGGATTCGGCGAAAGGCCTTGGTCTCACCTCGTTTTGGAATGATGGCGTTTGATCTTTGACCAAAATCAAATATTGCGCTGCCGTTTGTGCCGTACGCTTTCTTTTTAACAGCTGACGATAATCAGAGATGACGTGCCCTTTTGTGTGGCACTCGTTAAAAAATTATTATTTTTTTACTAATGTTGACCTAATATACAGTAGGCGATTTTCTTGGTACAAGAACTCTTTCCGACGTTCCGTGAGATGGATATAAAAAAGTGGCCAGAATGAAACATAATAGGTGACAGAACCTACACGGGCAAATTTTGCTTCAGTTGAACAACGGGTGTTATTTCAGCACTCTCATTGGTCAAAGAATCCAAACATTTGGAGCCCGAATTTTCATAGTCAGGCGCCGCGTGTGCTCGATGTAAGAACCGGCGCGTCTTCATTTAGTGCACGGGGCAAGTTTGTTGACCGTGTTTGGGGAATTTGGCGTTACGACACTGAGGACGTTTTTTTGTTGTTTTTTTAAAAAATGATACCATTTGGTGACAGAAAGTAGACTAAACTTTAGATGTAATGATTCATCAAAAAAAATGTAAACTGCTTAAAGTATGCATCAATGTAAAAAAAATAAATAAAAATCTATATTGAAATTTTGATCACATCAGGAGTTGTATTGATAACAATCAAAACGATTGATGTATTTTCATGTTTGGTTCTGGCACAAACGCTGAACATTCAGATTTTGGAACTCGGTGTATACGCAAGGCGACCGTTATTGACCCACCCCCCCCCCCCCCCGCCCATCACCCATTTTGGAGAAAATGTCGGACTTTTATGTCTAACGGTAAAGCTTTGCTTCGATCAACCGTGACTCAAGTCGGCCACGTTCACTCCCACAGCGGCGCAGACGCCCACTTCAAAGTGCACCTGTCGAAGAAAATGTAGCGAAGAAAGAAAACATCACCCGTGCACGCAGTTAGACTGCGATCACTTGCGCTGGGCTTGCTGTCTCGTGTGCTTGAACGCCTTTGGGTGGAAAAAAACAGATCTTGTGTAACTTTTTGGCTTAGTTTTTCCAATCAATGTAACTACTGATTGATCTTTATGATAACGTAACGTTTGAAGCACATCCTTGAAGCCCCGGTGGAAGGATGCAGCTGAGTAAAAATTGCACGAATGTTTTCAAGGGCTTTCAAGCGTACAAATTGTTCAGGTTTTCGTTCCAGATTTCCCCTGACGAGGTGTGCTGCAGTTTTGCTTTTCCATGCACTGAGCCAACAGCGGTGAAATGAATCACTCGACGTACGTACTCTTTTGCTGAATGTTACATCATGTCATGAAATATTGACGTGATCATTTGACAGTGCGGCAAAGTTGACACACAACTCAGTAACTCGATTAATTTAACCAGATTTAAAACAAGCAAACATTTTAAAATCTGTTTTTGCAGACACAGCTTTTGGTTCGCTAACCTTAGCACAACTGCTGGAAAAATAAAATCGATGCAAAGTTCATTATTGACTAGAATAATTTTTTTGAGGGGGGGGCATTGTATATGTGATTTGTGCGTTATGTCAAGATGTTAATATCAAGGCAGTGGTTTTACTTTTTTAGGCTTGTGTTAACACCAACCAAAGCTGATAGTGGTTTGCTATACTGAACGGTGTTGATTTTCTCGCTCAAAAGTAAATCAACACCGATGCATTTTGATTTCCCTTCGCGGCCCTCAACTGCGGCTTTACCGTCACAGAAAAGAATGAATCGAATGTGTGCAGTTGATTTCTCATTGTGATTGTCGCATTATGTCTCTGTACATGAAATCATCCTGAAAGCTGTGTCGTCAAATAATTCCGATGGGGGCATACAACGAATGGACAGTGTCCCTCATTCGGACAAATGACCTCATTTTTGTGTGTGTGTTTTAAACGTGACATTGCCAGTGAGAGTCCTGTTGTCTCTTTTCTTTTGGAAGACGTTGAAGCACTGATCGAGTGGGGAAATGTGTTATTTGTATGCAGATGACTTATTTCAACCCTGAGTGTAAGTGCACTGCCTTTCTTTTATTACTGTAAATCTTGGATTAGATTTTGAAATGTTTTTAACTGTCTGAAATTTTTGACTTGATTGGGGGAAAAAACTGATTGTTTTGTCTGTTTGTCCTTGAGCCAGGAGGAGCTGGCCACGAAGGGGTGGTATGGCCTACGGTTTGCAAGCGAATCTCATTGACGCAAACACTTTTTGTGGCAGTGAGCATTGACTGTCAAACTAAATGGAAAAGAATGTGACTAACACGTATTTAAAAACAAAGATAGTGTTGAAGGTAACTAGCTGAATTCTAATACAATTGGAAAATTCTCTAAACCGTCGAAGAAAAAAAAAATAGCATCTATGTGGTCAGAGTGCAGCAAAACCTGTAGACAGACAATATTCACTTCAACGAAAAAAACGACACAGTATAGTATGTCGTTTTTGAGCCGAAAAAAATGACATAGTATAGTATGTCGTTTTTGAGCCGAAAAAAACGACATAGTATAGTATGTCGTTTTTGAGCCGAAAACAACGACATACTATAGTAAGCCGTTTTTAGCCGAAAAAAACGACATAGTATAGTAAGGCGTTTCGAGCCGGAAAAAAACGACATAGTATAGTAAGGCGTTTTTAGCTCGAAAAAAAACGACACAGTATAGTAAGGCGTTTTTAGCCGGAAAAAAACGACATAGTATAGTAAGGCGTTTTTAGCTCGAAAAAAACGACATAGTATAGTAAGGCGTTTTTAGCCGAAAAAAACGACATAGTATAGTAAGGCGTTTTTAGCCGAAAAAAACGACATAGTATAGTAAGGCGTTTTTAGCCCAAAAAAAACGACATAGTATAATAAGGCGTTTTTAGCCGGAAAAAACGACATAGTATAGTAAGGCGTTTTTAGCCCGAAAAAAACAACATGGTATAGTACGGCGTTTTTAGCCGAAAAAAACGACAGAATAGTAAGGCGTTTTTAGCCGAAAAAAACGACATAGTATAGTAAGGCGTTTTTAGCCCAAAAAAAACGACATAGTATAGTAAGGCGTTTTTAGCCGAAAAAAACGACATAGTATAGTAATGCGTTTTTAGCCGAAAAAAACGACATAGTATAGTAAGGCGTTTTTGAGCCGAAAAAAACGACATAGTGTAGTATGTCGTTTTTGAGCCAAAAAAAAGGACATAGATAGTATGTCGTTTTTGAGCCGAAAAAAACGACATAGAATAGTAAGGCGTTTTTAGCCGAAAAAAACGACAGTATAGTAAGGCGTTTTTGAGCCGAAAAAAACGACATAGTATAGTAAGGCGTTTTTAGCCGAAAAAAACGGCATAGTATAGTAAGGCGTTTTTAGCCGGAAAAAAAAAAGACCTAGTATAGTAAGGCGTTTTTAGCCGGAAAAAACGACATAGTATAGTAAGGCGTTTTTAGCCCGAAAAAAAACATGGTATAGTAAGGCATTTTTAGCCGAAAAAAACGACATAGTATAGTAAGGCGTTTTTAGCCCAAAAAAACGACATAGTGTAGTAAGGCGTTTTTAGCCGAAAAAAACAACATAGTATAGTAAGGCGTTTTTAGCCGAAAAAAAACGACATAGTATAGTAAGGTGTTTTTAGCCCCAAAAAAACGACAGTGTAGTAAGGCGTTTTTAGCCGAAAAAAACAACATAGTATAGTAAGGCGTTTTTAGCCGAAAAAAACGACATAGTATAGTACGCCGTTTTTAGCCCAAAAAAAACAACATAGTATATATAGTAAGGCGTTTTTAGCCCGAAAAAAACGACATAGTATAGTAAGGCGTTTTTTAGCCGAAAGAAACGACATAGTATAGTAAGGCGTTTTTGAGCCGAAAAAAACGACATAGTATAGTATGTCGTTTTTGAGCCGAAAAAAACGACAGAATAGTAAGGCGTTTTTAGCCGAAAAAAACGACATAGTATAGTAAGGCGTTTTTGAGCCGAAAAAAACGACATAGTATAGTAAGGCATTTTTAGCCGAAAAAAACGGCATAGTATAGTAAGGCGTTTTTAGCCCGAAAAAAAAAACGACCTAGTATAGTAAGGCGTTTTTAGCCGGAGAAAACGACATAGTATAGTAAGGCGTTTTTAGCCGAAAAAAACGACATAGTATAGTAAGGCGTTTTTGAGCCGAAAAAAACGACATAGTATAGTAAGGCATTTTTAGCCGAAAAAAACGGCATAGTATAGTAAGGCGTTTTTAGCCCGGAAAAAAAAAACGACCTAGTATAGTAAGGCGTTTTTAGCCCGAAAAAAAACATGGTATAGGAAGGCATTTTTAGCCGAAAAAAACGACATAGTATAGTAAGGCGTTTTTAGCCCAAGAAAAATGACATAGTATAGTAAGGCGTTTTTAGCCGAAAATAACGACATAGTGTAGTAAGGCGTTTTTAGCCGAAAAAAAAACGACATAGTATAGTACGCCGTTTTTAGCCCAAAAAAAACGACATAGTATAGTAAGGCGTTTTTAGCCGAAAAAAACGACATAGTATAGTATGTCGTTTTTTAGCCGAAAAAACGACATAGTATAGTATGTCGTTTTTGAGCCGAAAAAAACGACATAGTATAGTATGTCGTTTTTGAGCCGAAAAAAAAAGACAGAGTATAGTATGTCGTTTTTGAGCCGAAAAAAACGACATAGTATAGTAAGGCGTTTTTAGCCCGAAAAAAACGACCTAGTATAGTAAGGCGTTTTTAGCCCGAAAAAAACGACATAGTATAGTATGTCGTTTTTGAGCCGAAAAAAAAGACATAGTATAGTAAGGCGTTTTTAGCCCGAAAAAAACGACCTAGTATAGTAAGGCGTTTTTAGCCCGAAAAAAACGACATAGTATAGTATGTCGTTTTTTAGCCGAAAGAAACGACATAGTATATTAAGGCGTTTTTGAGCCGAAAAAACGACATAGTATAGTATGTCGTTTTTGAGCCGAAAAAAACGACATAGTATAGTATGTCGTTTTTGAGCCGAAAAAAACGACATAGTATAGTAAGGCGTTTTTAGCCCGAAAAAAACGACCTAGTATAGTATGTCGTTTTTAGCCGAAAAAACGACATAGTATAGTAAGGCGTTTTTAGCCGGAAAAAAAACGACCTAGTATAGTAAGGCGTTTTTTAGCCGAAAGAAACGACATAGTATAGTAAGGCGTTTTTGAGCCGAAAAAAACGACATAGTATAGTATGTCGTTTTTGAGCCGAAAAAAACGACAGAATAGTAAGGCGTTTTTAGCCGAAAAAAACGACATAGTATAGTAAGGCGTTTTTGAGCCGAAAAAAACGACATAGTATAGTAAGGCATTTTTAGCCGAAAAAAACGGCATAGTAAGGCGTTTTTAGCCCGAAAAAAAAAACGACCTAGTATAGTAAGGCGTTTTTAGCCGGAGAAAACGACATAGTATAGTAAGGCGTTTTTAGCCGAAAAAAACGACATAGTATAGTAAGGCGTTTTTGAGCCGAAAAAAACGACATAGTATAGTAAGGCGTTTTTAGCCCGGAAAAAAAAAACGACCTAGTATAGTAAGGCGTTTTTAGCCCGAAAAAAAACATGGTATAGGAAGGCATTTTTAGCCGAAAAAAACGACATAGTATAGTAAGGCGTTTTTAGCCCAAGAAAAATGACATAGTATAGTAAGGCGTTTTTAGCCGAAAATAACGACATAGTGTAGTAAGGCGTTTTTAGCCGAAAAAAACAACATAGGGCTAAAAGGGCTAAAAACAACATAAGGCGTTTTTAGCCGAAAAAAAACCGACATAGTATAGTACGCCGTTTTTAGCCCAAAAAAAACGACATAGTATAGTAAGGCGTTTTTAGCCGAAAAAACGACATAGTATAGTATGTCGTTTTTGAGCCGAAAAAAACGACATAGTATAGTATGTCGTTTTTGAGCCGAAAAAAAAGACATAGTATAGTAAGGCGTTTTTAGCCCGAAAAAAACGACCTAGTATAGTAAGGCGTTTTTAGCCCGAAAAAAACGACATAGTATAGTATGTCGTTTTTTAGCCGAAAGAAACGACATAGTATATTAAGGCGTTTTTGAGCCGAAAAAACGACATAGTATAGTATGTCGTTTTTGAGCCGAAAAAAACGACATAGTATAGTAAGGCGTTTTTAGCCCGAAAAAAACGACCTAGTATAGTATGTCGTTTTTAGCCGAAAAAACGACATAGTATAGTAAGGCGTTTTTAGCCGGAAAAAAAACGACCTAGTATAGTAAGGCGTTTTTAGCCGGAAAAAACGACATAGTATAGTAAGGCGTTTTTAGCCCGAAAAAAACATGGTATAGTAAGGCATTTTTAGCCGAAAAAAACGACATAGTATAGTAAGGCGTTTTTAGCCGAAAAAACGACATAGTATAGTAAGGCGTTTTTAGCCGGAAAAAAAACGACCTAGTATAGTAAGGCGTTTTTAGCCGGAAAAAACGACATAGTATAGTAAGGCGTTTGTAGCCGAAAAAAAACGACATAGTATAGTAAGGCGTTTTTAGCCGGAAAAAACGACATAGTATAGTAAGGCGTTTTTAGCCCGAAAAAAACATGGTATAGTAAGGCATTTTTAGCCGAAAAAAACGACATAGTATAGTAAGGCGTTTTTAGCCCCAAAAAAAATGACATAGTATAGTAAGGCGTTTTTAGCCGAAAAAAACGACATAGTGTAGTAAGGCGTTTTTAGCCGAAAAAAACGACATAGTATAGTAAGGCGTTTTTAGCCGAAAAAAAACGACATAGTATAGTACGCCGTTTGTAGCCGAAAAAAAACGACATAGTATAGTAAGGCGTTTTTAGCCCGAAAAAAACGACCTAGTATAGTAAGGCGTTTTTAGCCCGAAAAAAACGACATAGTATATTAAGGCGTTTTTGAGCCGAAAAAAACGACATAGTATAGTATGTCGTTTTTGAGCCGAAAAAAAAGACAGAGTATAGTAAGGCGTTTTTAGCCCGAAAAAAAACGACCTAGTATAGTATGTCGTTTTTGAGCCGAAAAAAACGACATAGTATAGTAAGGCGTTTTTAGCCCGAAAAAAAACGACCTAGTATAGTATGTCGTTTTTGAGCCGAAAAAAACGACATAGTATAGTATGTCGTTTTTGAGCCGAAAAAAACGACATAGTATAGTATGTCGTTTTTGAGCCGAAAAAAACGACATAGTATAGTATGTCGTTTTTGAGCCGAAAAAACGACATAGTATAGTATGTCGTTTTTGAGCCGGAAAAAACGACATAGTATAGTAAGGCGTTTTTAGCCCGAAAAAAACATGGTATAGTAAGGCGTTTTTAGCCCAAAAAAAAAAAAGACATAGTATAGTAAGGCATTTTTGGCCGAAAAAAACGACATAGTGTAGTAAGGCGTTTTTAGCCGAAGAAAACGACAGTATAGTATGTCGTTTTTGAGCCGAAAATAATGACATAGTATACTATGTCGTTTTTTTCGGCTAAAAACGCCTTACTAGTAACGACCATGTAGAGGAAGTCGTTTCTAACCCGAAAAAAAGACCATGTGTAGTGTTTCTGTCATCGAACCCAGGAAAACGTAACCAAGTGTTGTATTTTTACACAGAACTGAGCGCGGTTTGAACCAGGGTTGCCTGGACCACACGCGTATTTGACATGCACTTTAGAGGGTTTCCAGGAAAAAGAAACTACGTGTTGTATTTTCACACATTACTGCTGCAGGGTTTGAACTGGGGTCGCCTAGACCAAACACAGGCATGTATACCTCTACACTACAAGTGACAGTGACTTGTCCTGCACTATAGGCGTATTTGACATTCACTTTCAAGGGTTTTGAGGAAAATAAGTGTTGCATTTTCACACATAACTAAGCGGGGTTTTGAACCGGGTTTGCCTGCACCAAACGCAGGCATGTATACCTCTACACTACAGGCGACTGACACTTGTCCTGCACCATCGGCGTATTTGGCATTCACTTTCAAGGGTTTTGAGGAAAAAGTAAGTGTTGCATTTTCAAACATAAATAAGCGGGGTTTTGAACTGGGGTCGCCTAGACCAAACACAGCCATGTATACCTCTACACTACAAGTGACTGTGACTTGTCCTGCACTATAGGCGTATTTGACATTCACTTTCAAGGGTTTTGAGGAAAAAGTAAGTGTTGCATTTTCAAACATAACTAAGCGGGGTTTTGAACCGGGGTTGCCTGGACCAAACCCAGGTATGTATACCGCTACACTACAAGTGACTTGTCCTGCACCATAGGCTTTTTTGGACTGCACTTTCGAGGGTACACTACATGCTCTACTTGAACGTCGGTTTTTCGGGCTAAAAACGCCTTCCTATGCATGGTTGTTTTTTTCAGCTAAAAACGCCTTACTATACATGGTCGTTTTTTTTCGGCTAAAAACGCCTTACTATACTATGTCGTTTTTTTCGGGCTAAAAACGCCTTACTATACTATGTCGTTTTTTTTCGGCTAAAAACGCCTTACTATACTATGTCGTTTTTTTCGGCTAAAAACGCCTTACTATACTATGTCGTTTTTTTTGGGCTAAAAACGCCTTACTATACTATGTCGTTTTTTTCGGGCAAAAAACGCCTTTCGATACTATGTCGTTTTTTTCGGCTAAAAACGCCTTACTATACTATGTCGTTTTTTTCGGCTAAAAACGCCTTACTATACTATGTCATTTTTTTCGAGCTAAAAACGCCTTACTATACTATGTCGTTTTTTTCCGGCTAAAAACGCCTTACTATACTATGTCGTTTTTTTCGGCTAAAAACGCCTTACTATACTATGTCGTTTTTTTCGGGCAAAAAACGCCTTACGATACTATGTCGTTTTTTTCCGGCTAAAAACGCCTTACTATACTATGTCGTTTTTTTCGGCTAAAAACGCCTTACTATACTATGTCGTTTTTTTCGGGCAAAAAACGCCTTACGATACTATGTCATTTTTTTCGGCTAAAACGCCTTACTATACTATGTCGTTTTTTTCGGCTAAAAACGCCTTACTATACTATGTCGTTTTTTTCGTCTAAAAATGCCTTACTATACCATGTTGGTTTTTTCGGGCTAAAAACGCCTTACTATACTAGGTCGTTTTTTTCGACTAAAAACGCCTTACTATACTATGTCGTTTTTTTCGAGCTAAAAACGCCTTACTATACTATGTCGTTTTTTTCGAGCTAAAAACGCCTTACTATACTATGTCGTTTTTTTCGGGCTAAAAACGCCTTACTATACTATGTCGTTTTTTTCGGCTAAAATCGCCTTCCTATACTATGTTGGTTTTTTCGAGCTAAAAACGCCTTACTATACTATGTCGTTTTTTTTTCAGCTAAAAACGCCTTACTATACTATGTCGTTTTTCTCAGGCTAAAAACGCCTTACTATACTATGTCGTTTTTTTCGGGCTAAAAACGCCTTACTATACTATGTCGTTTTTTTCGGGCTCAAAACGCCTTACTATACTATGTGGTTTTTTTCGGCTAAAAACGCCTTACTATACTATGTCGTTTTTTTCGAGCTAAAAACGCCTTACGTCATTTTTTTCCGGCTCAAAACGACATACTATACTATGTCGTTTTTTTCGGCTCAAAAACGACATACTATACTGTCGTTTTTTTCGGCTCAAAAACGACACTATACTATGTCGTTTTTTTCGAGCTAAAAACGCCTTACTATACTATGTCGTTTTTTTCGGGCTCAAAAACGACATACTATACTATGTCATTTTTCCGGCTAAAAACGCCTTACTATACTATGTCATTTTTCCGGCTAAAAACGCCTTACTATACTATGTCGTTTTTTTCGGCTAAAAACGCCTTACTATACTATGTCGTTTTTTTCGGCAAAAAACGCCTTACTATACTATGTCGTTTTTTTCGGCTAAAAACGCCTTACTATACTATGTCGTTTTTTTCGGCTAAAAACGCCTTACTATACTATGTCGTTTTTTTCGGCTAAAAACGCCTTACTATACTATGTCGTTTTTTTCGGCTAAAAACGCCTTACTATACTATGTCGTTTTTTTCGGCTAAAAACGCCTTACTATACTATGTCGTTTTTTTCGGCTAAAAACACCTTACTATACTATGTCGTTTTTTTCGGCTAAAAACGCCTTACTATACTATGTCGTTTTTTTCGTCTAAAAACGCCTTACTATACTATGTCGTTTTTTTCGGCTAAAATCGCCTTCCTATACTATGTCATTTTTTCCGGCTAAAAACGCCTTACTATACTGTCGTTTTTTTCCGGCTAAAAACGCCTTACTATACTATGTCGTTTTTTTTTGGCTAAAAACGCCTTACTATACTATGTCGTTTTTTTCGGCTAAAAACGCCTTACTATACTATGTCGTTTTTTTCGGCTAAAAACGCCTTACTATACTATGTCGTTTTTTTCGGCTAAAAACGACATATACTATGTCGTTTTTTTCGGCTCAAAAACGACATACTATACTATGTCGTTTTTTTCGGCTCAAAAACGCCTTACTATACTGTCATTTTTCCGGCTAAAAACGCCTTACTATACTATGTCGTGTTTTTTCGGCTCAAAAACGACATACTATACTCTGTCTTTTTTTTCGGCTCAAAAACGACATACTATACTATGTCGTTTTTTCGGCTAAAAAACGACATACTATGTCGTTTTTTTCGGGCTAAAAACGCCTTACTATACTAGGTCGTTTTTTTCGGGCTAAAAACGCCTTAATATACTATGTCGTTTCTTTCGGCTAAAAAACGACATACTATACTATGTCGTTTTTTTCGGGCTAAAAACGCCTTACTATACTAGGTCGTTTTTTTCGGGCTAAAAACGCCTTACTATACTATGTCGTTTTTTTCGGCTCAAAAACGACATACTATACTCTGTCTTTTTTTTCGGCTCAAAAACGACATACTATACTATGTCGTTTTTTCGGCTCAAAAACGCCTTACTATACTATGTCGTTTCTTTCGGCTAAAAAACGACATACTATACTATGTCGTTTTTTTCGGGCTAAAAACGCCTTACTATACTAGGTCGTTTTTTTTCGGGCTAAAAACGCCTTACTATACTATGTCGTTTTTTTCGGCTCAAAAGCGACATACTATACTCTGTCTTTTTTTTTCGGCTCAAAAACGACATACTATACTATGTCGTTTTTTTTCGGCTCAAAAACGACATACTATACTATGTCGTTTTCTTCGGCTCAAAAACGACATACTATACTATGTCGTTTTTTTCGGCTCAAAAACGACAGTATATATACTATGTCGTTTTTTTCGGGCTAAAAACGCCTTACTAAACTATGTCGTTTTTTTCGGGCTAAAAACGCCTTACTATACTATGTCGTTTTTTTCGGCTAAAAATGCCTTCCTATACCATGTTTTTTTTCGGCTAAAAACGCCTTACTATACTATGTCGTTTTTTTCGGCTAAAATCGCCTTCCTATACTATGTCATTTTTTCCGGCTAAAAACGCCTTACTATACTGTCGTTTTTTTCCGGCTAAAAACGCCTTACTATACTATGTCGTTTTTTTTGGCTAAAAACGCCTTACTATACTATGTCGTTTTTTTCGGCTAAAAACGCCTTACTATACTATGTCGTTTTTTTCGGCTAAAAACGCCTTACTATACTATGTCGTTTTTTTCGGCTAAAAACGACATATACTATGTCGTTTTTTTCGGCTCAAAAACGACATACTATACTATGTCGTTTTTTTCGGCTCAAAAACGCCTTACTATACTGTCATTTTTCCGGCTAAAAACGCCTTACTATACTATGTCGTGTTTTTTCGGCTCAAAAACGACATACTATACTCTGTCTTTTTTTTCGGCTCAAAAACGACATACTATACTATGTCGTTTTTTCGGCTAAAAAACGACATACTATACTATGTCGTTTTTTTCGGGCTAAAAACGCCTTACTATACTAGGTCGTTTTTTTCGGGCTAAAAACGCCTTAATATACTATGTCGTTTCTTTCGGCTAAAAAACGACATACTATACTATGTCGTTTTTTTCGGGCTAAAAACGCCTTACTATACTAGGTCGTTTTTTTCGGGCTAAAAACGCCTTACTATACTATGTCGTTTTTTTCGGCTCAAAAACGACATACTATACTCTGTCTTTTTTTTCGGCTCAAAAACGACATACTATACTATGTCGTTTTTTCGGCTCAAAAACGCCTTACTATACTATGTCGTTTCTTTCGGCTAAAAAACGACATACTATACTATGTCGTTTTTTTCGGGCTAAAAACGCCTTACTATACTAGGTCGTTTTTTTTCGGGCTAAAAACGCCTTACTATACTATGTCGTTTTTTTCGGCTCAAAAGCGACATACTATACTCTGTCTTTTTTTTTCGGCTCAAAAACGACATACTATACTATGTCGTTTTTTTTCGGCTCAAAAACGACATACTATACTATGTCGTTTTCTTCGGCTCAAAAACGACATACTATACTATGTCGTTTTTTTCGGCTCAAAAACGACAGTATATATACTATGTCGTTTTTTTCGGGCTAAAAACGCCTTACTAAACTATGTCGTTTTTTTCGGGCTAAAAACGCCTTACTATACTATGTCGTTTTTTTCGGCTAAAAATGCCTTCCTATACCATGTTTTTTTTCGGCTAAAAACGCCTTACTATACTATGTCGTTTTTTTCGGCTAAAAACGCCTTACTATACTATGTCGTTTTTTTCGGCTAAAAACGCCTTACTATACTATGTCGTTTTTTTCGGCTCAAAAACGACATACTATACTATGTCATTTTTTTCGGCTCAAAAATGACATACTATAGTATGTCTTTTTTTTCGGCTCAAAAACGACATACTATAGTATGTCGTTTTTTTCGGCTCAAAAACGACAGTATAGTAAGGCGTTTTTTTCGGCTCAAAAACTCAAAAACGACATACTATACTATGTCGTTTTTTTCGGCTCAAAAACCACATACTATACTATGTCGTTTTTTTCGGCTCAAAAACGACAGTATAGTAAGGCGTTTTTTTCGGCTCAAAAACTCAAAAACGACATACTATAGTATGCCATTTTTTTTCGGCTCAAAAACGACATACTATACTATGTCGTTTTTTTTCGGCTCAAAAACGACATACTATACTATGTCGTTTTTTTCGGCTCAAAAACGACATACTATACTGTCGTTTTTTTCGGCTCAAAAACGACACTATACTATGTCGTTTTTTTCGGCTCAAAAACGACATACTATACTATGTCTTTTTTTTCGAGCTAAAAACGCCTTACTATACTATGTTGTTTTCTTTCGGCTAAAAACGCCTTACTATACTATGTCGTTTTTTTTGGCTAAAAACGCCTTACTATACTGTGTTGTTTTTTTCGGCTCAAAAACGACATACTATACTATGTCGTTTTTTTCGGCTCAAAAACGACATACTATACTGTCGTTTTTTTCGGCTCAAAAACGACACTATACTATGTCGTTTTTTTCGGCTCAAAAACGACATACTATACTATGTCTTTTTTTTCGAGCTAAAAACGCCTTACTATACTATGTTGTTTTCTTTCGGCTAAAAACGCCTTACTATACTATGTCGTTTTTTTGGGGCTAAAAACGACTTACTATACTGTCTTTTTTGCAAGCTAAAAACGCCTTACTATACATCGTCGTTTTTTTCTGCTAAAAACGCCTTATTATACAGGGTAGTTTTTGTCGGCTAAAAACGACTGACTATACATGGTCGTTTTTTTCGGCTAAAAACGCCTTATTGTACAGGGTCGTTTTTGTCTACTATTTTTTCGGCTAAAAACGCCTAACTTAAAATTGTGGACTTTTTTTTTTTTTTAAATGACCACGTATGTCAGGCATTTTTTTTAAAGGACAATGTGTAGTTTTTTTCACGACATGTATCTTCAGGCGTTTTGGGTTGTTTTTTTTAAACAACCACTTCCAGTGAGACTTTTGATTTAATGAGCGTGTATTTTATGGGTTTTTTTGTTTTTTTAGGACAATGTATAGTAAGGCGTTTGTTAAACAACCACGTATAGTCAGACTTTTTTTAATGATCTTGTATTGTATGGCCTTTTTGAAATCTATTTCTATCTATTAAAATCTGTGTTTTTAAACTGCAGAGCGTCTTCACTCAATCAAAACTGTGGCAAAAATTGCCACCTACGGGCAACAAAGCGAAACTGCTGTCTTTTCAGGTTGAAAGCAGAGTTGTGCGAGCGCGAATGTGGAGCCAGCCGAGTTCAGCGTCGTTGGGAAACGAGTCCGCTCCAAATATGTTCTCTGCCGCAAACAGCAGAAATCTGCACTTTTGCGGGTTTCACGAATAGCTCCTGTATATTTCAACATGTTCAGGGCATGATTATATGGCCGGTTAGCTCAGTTGGTTAGAGCGTGGTGCTAATAACGCCAAGGTCGCGGGTTCGATCCCCGTACGGGCCATGCTTTTTTCATCTCTTTTAACGATATGGGGACAAGACTTCCATCATATGCATTTTGTGAAAATAAAAAAAATGCATTCAAAATGGAAACAAGTGTTTCTTTGAAAAAGCAATACGATTGTAACATTAAATAAGTATTTTCACAAAACAGAAAAAAATGGTATCTTAGTAAGGATGTCCCAATCCCGTCTTTTTTTTTTTTTTTGCAACTGAATCCGCACCCAATTCTTCCAAGACTTTTTTTTAAAGACCATGTATAGTTAGGCTTTGAAATGCTCCACAAATAAAGTTTGATTGATCAATTGAGATTGGCTGAAAATCTATTTCCGATGATGTCGATCGGATCGAGACAGCCCTAATCAATGCATTTTTTTTCCAAGTCACAAGAAATAGACTAACAATTCATTAGCCGCCCCCCCCTAAAAAAACTGTAAAATTAAATGTGATCCAATTCAATAGCTGCATCACAAAACAGGCTTTATCAAGACAACAATGCATTCTAAGAGTATTAACAATGTCAATTGTGTGTTTGGTTATACTTTTCGTTAAGTTTCAAAACTGCACATTAATACATTTTTGTACTTACACTTTTGATGGCGGCGCGGGCACACGCAGCGGCTCCTCTTGTGTTGTGATCTGGTTGAGAGGGAGGAAATTTCATCTGTGCACCGACAAGATATTTGACAATAAAGTTGGACTTGATTTATTTCACCTGATGCAAACGGCCTTCAGTGAGGTATTTCTGTCACTCGCCCTTTATGAAGACGCGCATGCGCAGTCCGCTGGGAAAGTTTCACTGAGGTTCAGTCAGGAGAAGAGGGAGAAAAGATTGTCGAAAATTGTCAAATAGTTGCGGGGAATTGCGATGGCGTTTCGCCGAAGAAACAAAAGTTACCCTTTCTTCAGTCAGGAGTTTCTCATCCAGAACCACGCCGACATCGTTTTCAGTTTGGTGATTTTCATTTTGATTGGACTGATGTTCGAGGTGAGATGGACTTTCCAAGTTTCTTTCGTCTCCCACCACAGAGCTGCTTTCTGGTGGCATGAACATCATGGCGAAACTCGATGTGGACGTATTATTTTCCTGAGGGAGGGAAACAGTAACTTCTCATACCGCAGCAGGACGTTTTGCAGACTTGGCGACTACTTGTGAGACGTTTTCGTGACCGGCAGTTCTTTGTAGTCGACAACGCAATAGCAACGGAAATCAGAGGAAATGAATGCTTGACAATTTATCGGCTACTTTGACACAAGTTTATCGGCCTAAACACAATTTGCATTCATATTTTCAAGTTTCTGCGTGTCTGCAGAATTTTTGATTACAGTAATCACGTCACTTTACACAAACACGTACAAAAGGAAGCCGGATTAAGAAGGAAACAACGTGGCGTTGGCCTTCAAATTAAAAGTCATGCGCTCGTTTCTGCATTCGAAACGTACACACGTCGCGAGCAGGCCCCTTTATTTTAGGAAGCGGATGGACAAGAAGCATACGTGTTGTATGGCGAAAAACTTGTCTAATTTGTTGCTCACTGCCACGTCTTAAATTCAACCTCCCCCGCAGTCCTACCACGGGCATTTTTACATAAAACGACGCGTTGCAAAATACATGTATCACATCCAAACATGTTTAGCTCTGAATGTACTTTGGAAATAAGCCATACACAAATATTAAAATGAGCGATCTGTAGTGGGGGGGGGTCCCCCTATTTTCCATGTAAAAGTTAACGTGTCACCTGGCAAGACCCCATTCAGTCACCCTTTATTAGGTGTATGAACTATTGCCCGCAAAGTCTCTAATTCAAATGTACTGCGGGGGGGGGGGGGGGGGGGGGGGTCATTAATTTCATTAGACTGAAATCTAATTAAAACCATTTGCTGTACCAGCAGTGCTCATGTGGTGATGTCGTGTGTCTCGAATCATGAATGACCATTTGAATCTCCCTTACAGGCAACAGCAAAGACGGCCATATTGTTTATCCAGCCCCAGTACAATGTTACCACATTGACTCCAGGTATGCATATGGTGCATGGCAGTTATTGTGAAACATGCGGCGTTAGACTGTCAAAGAGATTTTTACCAATGAAAACCAGTCAGTAAAGGTGTTTTCAACTCACCTGATGTGCTGTGCCCATAAGATGGAGAAGTGACATTGTATCATTACGGATGGAAGGACTGCGCCACCATCCTCTTCTACTTCTTTATTACCATCATCCTGCATGCAGTGGTGCAGGAGTATCTACTGGATGTAAGTACCACCAATCCGGGGGCTCGGTTAATTATATGTGATCGTGTCCCTTATAAGCACGTGTTGGTTATAAAAAAAAAAAAAAATCTTGTTCCGTCATGCTGACTATCCTGTCCATCTTGTTATATTCTAAAAAGAGCTTTTTTTTTTTTTTTTTTTTTTTTGCTTTAAAACTGATTCAAGCTTGTTGAAAAATGATGGCTGACAGTACACTGAACAGGAACTTTTTTTACGATTTAACTAAGCCATGCCAGACAGCACTTAAAATCAGTTCGATTTCTTGCGACAGAAAATATTCAAAGCCTATGTGGTCTGTTGAACCAGAATTCTTCTTTCTTTTTTTTAAGACTAGTCATTTGGACTACGCATCGTTCCCTCTCTTGTGCAGCTGTTTTGAAAGCAGGCCAATAATGATTTAATTTCAGTGAAGTGACCACAATCCAGAGCATATCTAAACTGCCACTTCTTGTTTGGCAGCCTCTTCAAATAGCATCTTTTTTTTTCCCCTGCTCCATTTATTTCTGTTGTTTTTAAAGACACACACTTGTTGAGTCAGCATTTACAATCCGCCGCGCGTCGTTGTCACTCCCAGAAAATCAACAGACGCCTCCATCTTTCCAAGAGCAAGAACACCAAGTTCAACGAGTCAGGTCAACTGTGTGTATTTCATTTGGTGTCCAGTGTGTGGAGTTTCTACATCCTCATTACTGTGAGTGTCGCGCTCCTCATTTGCATCGATTTTCTTTGGACTTACAAGGGTTGTCTCTGAAACTACAGGAAGGATATGTTTTGCATCCCAGCAGACTTTGGGAAAACTATCCACATGCACACCTCAGGTATGATTGA
The DNA here is from genome assembly GCF_054856545.1 of Hippocampus guttulatus. NCBI lineage: Eukaryota > Metazoa > Chordata > Actinopteri > Syngnathiformes > Syngnathidae > Hippocampus > Hippocampus guttulatus. Next base: position 1,762,888 of record NC_141283.1, on the reverse strand, counting down.
TGCGCGTCTTCTACGGGTCTGTTGAAAAAAGAAAAAAAGGTGATGAAGTAATACGAAAGGCTCCATCGGGACTCAAATGGAAAAACTGAAACTGAAATGCACAGTGCACTGCTGTCTGTTGCTTTATTTTTTAGCGAGCCATTTCCTGTTTACATAATATGACAGGAGCCGACTACCTTTTTTTTTTGTGGCAAGCATGGAGGGGGAAGTGAATTTCTCCAAAAAAAAAAAAAAAAAAGGGGGGGGGGTGGGGAGACACATCCTACTGATGTTTGTTCAGCCACTTGTCGAATGACATCATATGAAGGGAACCTCGACATATTTATTTCGGGTTGGCGGAGTGGCCCCATCAGTAATTATTCCATTGTGACTGGTTGGGCATAATGGGGAAAATTAATTTCACAAAGTGGGAGGGAAAAAAATAGCGAAACTCTTCAGGGAAATTTTGGTTTTCGAAAGATGACTTGACACAAAGAGTCTGCGCAATTTGATTCGTGATCGGGGGAAACTGTTCCATCACGCCTGAAAACTTTTACCAAAAATGACATCATCCAAATGGACCGTACCATTTTCATTCATTTGAAACTGGGGGAATCAGAGTCACATGAATGTTCATCTCCAATTACAGTAAATAAAGAATATGTAAAAAAAAAAAAATCTCCACTCTTGCCATCTCTTCTTATCGGTTTGTGATTCAGGTTCCAGGTCAAGTTTTTCTACCTCACTCAGCTGGCCTACTGGCTCCACGCTTTGCCTGAACTCTACTTCCAGAAAGTGCGCAAGGTCAGTCAGGAGGAAACATGTTTGCGTATGAGATTATACTCAGGTTAAAAGGAATTTTTCAGAGTTGGAAACTTATGACGAGAACATAAAAGGTGAGCATGTGTTGGGTCATTTACCAGGAGGAGATCCCTCGTCAGCTGCAGTACATCGGCTTGTATCTGCTGCACATCTTGGCGGCGTATGTGCTCAAGTAAGCAGTCCTGCAAATTCAAAATCATTTCCAGTTGAAAACAAAAAAAAGTGAATAAAACCGTTTGTGGACCTGTTTTAGTTTGAACCGCGTGGGTTTGGTGCTCCTCTTCCTCCAGTACGTCTCCGAGCTGGGTTTCCACATCGCCAGACTCTTCTACTTCACAGACGAGAACCACCAGAAAATGCAAGTTGACCCCGATTTTCATCACTTTTGTTCAAAGCCAAGCATTAAAAATGACCACGTACTGCGTCGGCGTTGTCCTCTTCAGGTTTGACATATGGGCGGCCAGCTTTGTCATTACTCGCATGTCGACGCTCACGCTCATGTTTCTCGCCGTCGGTTTCGGTTTGGCCCGCTGTGAGAACCAGGTGCTGGACTGGGAGACCGGCAATTTTAACACTCTCCTCATCAGGTGAGGAATCCTCTTAATGTCTTCACGAGATGTTATGGAGGCCACTGATTTTTATTAGTTTGGCAAAACTATAGCGAGTCTAAGCCACCACCAATCTGTGCTCCTCCGCTGACTGTCAATCATAAATCAAAAAAAAAAAACTGTTCGATCGGGAGCGGCGTGATATAAACAGTCGGTCCATTATTTTCAGGTTGACTGTTCTTCTGCTGGTATGTCTGACACAATCTTGGCTCCTCTGGAAGTTTATCCGCTTCCAGCTGAGGCGCTGGAGGGAGTTTCGACATGAGCAAGCCGTCCGCAAGAAGGCCGCCAGCAAACAAGCTCTTCGGCCAATGAAGCGGGACTCTCGTGAGTACACAAGAGGGAAAAACTCGAGGTCGTGTTTGGAATCATTCAGCCATACTCCCCCCGTTTGCTCAATTGGCATTTTTTTATGTCGTGGGCTCTAAATGAAAAAAAAAATAGTTTGCAAAGGGGAGGGGTGAGCAGTTACGAGGGATTTTTGATTTGATTGATCAATGAATTTTCTGCTCTTATGACGCTAATATTTTGAAAGACTCTCGAGTTGTGATTTTTGTTCACCTTCTCGTTGTCATGTCTCTTACTCTCCATTTAGTTGGGCATTATGAAAATGGAGTCCTAAAAGCCGAGAACGGAACCTCTCCTCGGATCAAAAAACTCAAATCCTCCTAAGGAAACATTCGGACTGAGCAGAGCAGTGGCCCGGTCCAAGCTGAGATCCCCGAACACAAAAGGGGCGAGCTGGTGTGTCCTGGGATCCAGTTCCATCCCGACACGCTCCCGGTGACTGTGTGACAACAAATTTAGGGCTTGAATGCTGGAAAATGAAATCCAAGGAAATTTCTTGAGCCCAAGAGACATTTACTCTCCTCATCATATCTATTTTTGTACCTTTTTTTTTCCTTTTTAATACAGCCAAATGACCAGCTTTCCCATATTAAGGAGCAATCATGCCAGCAAAATGCCAGAAGTGTACAAACACAGTATGTAGCACATGTTACTGTGTAGCAACGTTTGATTGTATGCATGTAATCCTCGTTACCAAGTACTGTATTGCTCGTTTGATTGCCGTTGAGCCAGCTTTGCTTCTTTTTTTTTTTTTCCAGTCTGGTCCGTTGGGAGTAGCAAAAAAAAAAAAAAAATGTTACATGATACAGGATTGTTGTAAGCCGGCCGTAATGTTCGCTCATATCATGTCGAAGGTAAGATGAGGGGGAGGGACTTTGGTCAGCTCGTGGAAAAGTCTTTCAAATTGACTCCCAAGTAAATCACGCTTCATATTCGTCACTTCCAAGACGAACATCGCAATGTACTTTACCGCATGCCGTTCCATGAAACGTCCTTGTGTTCAATGATGAATAATGCAATGTTCTGAAAGAAAAAAAACAAACAAACACGTATGATTCATTTTCAGTCATGATTCATTTCAGTCACTTTTTTTTTTTGCCTGGCAATCACTACAGACCACAAAGCCATTTTCAATAGATTTTTATGCTACATGCCCCCCTCCAAAAATATATATAGCGATAATCTCTATACAAACCGTACATGTACAAGATGTGCAACATTTTACATACAAGTTATTTTGGTTGATCAAAGCCTTGGGCCCCTGAAAAATGTGGCAAATAAAATGTAGGCAAAACATTACGTGTAATGTGGTGCTTCGTATCACAGATGATCTGAAGAGCACTGAAAAGCTTGAAGGAAAGAAAAAAAAGAAAAGGCCATCATGATCAAAGAATGTCATAACTTATGACAAGTGATGTTATTATGAAGGGCGAGTCAGTGTTTGGATAATGCTATTTTAAATGGGTGAGTCTTACACCAAAGTGTAAGACAACTTATTGGAGTCTCTGGTTCTCAGTGCGGCTCCGATACTCCTTTATCCATAAATCCGTCAAACAGTTCTCCAAAAAGCAGTGTATTTTGTTACGAAGCACCCCGCAGGCTCTTGAGTCCTGGTCCTAAGCACGAAGGGGACGCGACATCATGAGGGCGGCTCTGCAAAACATATAAGTCATTCGACTTGACGCCAAATTTCCAAGGGATTTGAATTTCGTCCGTCACTCAAATGTAACATTTTGTTCCGCCGTCTGATTGGTTCCGGAGCGCAGCTTCTGCCGTATGGTTTCAAGTGTCTCCAAGGGAATCTGGCCGGGGTTGTTCTCCATGTAATTGAGGACGTAAAGGTCGGCGTCTGTCAGGACGAAGCGGTGGCCGAAAACTAGAAGAGTGTAAAAAAAAATTTAAAAATTAAAAAAAACACACGAGTGGCTTTCGTCGGTCAGAACGAATCCCCCCCGAGTGGGAAGTCTTTGGATTGTGCTCAAAACAAAACACTCACCGTCCAGAATTGATCCGATGGAGAAATCCGACGGTGAGTAGAAGTCGGGATTGTCCACCGAAGTGTCCGGCTTGGGAACGCGCGTCCTTTTCAGGAACACCCCGCCCCTGAAACCCGAGTTGTTTTTGGGATTCTCGTAAATACAGATGGTGTCATTGGACAGGTAATAGGACAGAATGAAAAGTCGATCCGCATCTTTGCGTCTCTGGGACTCGGACGCGTCCTTGGGTGTGACCAGTCGGGCGCTGTAGCGTAACACTTTGTGCTCGTTCTCCAGCATCTTCAACACATTCTTTTTGGGGGGTGCGGGGAGGAGAGATAAACAACTCTGGAGGGAATCTTCGAGCGATCCGAAGCCATTGTAGGGAGGAATCTCCTGGAAATATGGCAGGAAAAAAAAAAAAAACTGATCAGGGGAAATGCTTCAAAATCCAGGAATACCCGCTGAATGGCTGGTTATGATTTGTGTGTAGGTCACAATATGATTGGGGCTGCTTGCTGAGTTGAGTAAACGAGCCGCCTCTATACAGGCTAAAAACGCCTTACTGTACGTGGTCGTTTTTTTCCGGCTAAAAACGCTTTACTACATGGTGGGGGGGTTTTCGGCAGAAAACGCCTTACTAGTATACATGGTCGTTTTTTTTTTTTTTTTTTGGTTAAAAACGCCTTACTATACATGCTGGGTTTTTTTTTAATACCGTCATATTTTTGCTCTCTTGTCATACTGAAAGAATCTAAACTCGGCCCATTCCTAGTCTCAAGGAATTTGTTAAGGCGAGCTTTGCATATCGGTTTAGTCCGGGTTGTTGGTGGATGTTTGGAAAGTCTTTGCTGCATCTGTATACGCTTTTATCTGTGAGGCATTTATTTTGGGGGGCGATACTGTTGAGTTTGAAATCATGCCAAACTGTTTTGGGATCATGTTTTGCGGTATGTTTAACATTTCAGGGGCATGGCCGTCAATTTCTGGCGGTTTTCCACAACTCATGCAAACTTTTAAGTCTCACCTTTTTCATGCCCTCAAACTTGCCCATTTTCCTGGGTACTTCGATGCTTTTGATGTTGATCTCAGGGTGGTTTGCGTGGTAGTAGTCTTTGGTGAAGTCATCGCAGTCGTACAGGAGGAAACGGCGTCCCAGGATTGTCATCATTTTGCCCACCTGGAAGTCCTTCGGAGAGAAGAACTCTTCCACTTCCTCGACCGAATCCTCCATGACGCAACTCGGGAACTGGTCTGGAAAGACAGAAAGACGGGGAAGCTGAGATGTGGCGATCGCACAAACATCGCTTCAGTTTGGCACTGCTTTTCAACCCGTTGTTCAGTATGGTTTTTTTTTTTTTTTTTTAATTAGGGTTCCGCTTCAGAACGAGCAAATTTTGTCTTACCGTGACCGGGCTTCATTTTCTTCGGTATCCGCAGTCGCTGCATCAGCACCGGGAAGGGAAAGCGGCCGCTGTTGGGCTTGTGGTCCTCCCTGATCTCCACCGTGTCATTCACCAGGAAGTAGTGGATGGTAACGGGCAAGGTTTCGCCAAGCTCGGACTCCGAATCATCCCACAGGGCGAAGAAACGCAGCACCTGACCAAAGAAATAGTTCCGTGCTTACAGTGAAGACCTGACCCATTCACAATAACATGCGTAGAACTTATTACTTTGGATTTTTAGACTTTACCTTGCGATCCATGTGGAGAAACTGGTACCTGCTGTCAAATTCGGAGCGCGTCGTGGAAGTCGGCGGAGGTTTCTGCCGCCCCTGGAGATAAGAATCCACTGGCATTTCCTCAGGCGCGTTCAGAATGATGCCCTGACGCTGCATAAAATCCTGCAAATCGAGTCGACGGGGTCGGTCACGCTTGCATTTTCCACACACGTCCGATGGTGTGTCGTACCTTGGTAAAGGCATCACACTGGGCGATGTGGTACTTCACACCATACACTTCCAAGTCAATGCCGAGGTTGAGGTCTTTCCAGTGGTAATACTTCCCCGGTTCCCTCTTAGGCAGACATTGGCGTTTGATCCGTTGACCCTGCAGTATCCCGGAATTGGGCACCCAGGGCTCGGAGATGCTCATGCTGTCGTCCTCAAGGTAGTAGTAAATAACCACATGACGGACGCATCTCTTCTCATCGCGACTGTTGATCATTTCCTCCTCAAAGTACGCTTTGAAGCAAAGCACCTGTAAATAAAGCCAAGCGATCCGTGACGCGGTCGCAACACTGCACAGCCGCAACTCTGCATGCGTTCCTTAATATTGAGATTCGACTAAATACTAGCTAGCAACCGCTTCACCGGTTGCACATCGATGTCAACTAAAAATGTTATGGGTGACTGGTAACAGGATCATACCTTCTTGTCGAGAGTGACATAAGCTGGGATAAAGGGCTGAGGATCCGGGTGAGTGGGCGCAGGAGCGGCGTGGTAGGACAAATTAACCAAGTCTTTAATGTACTTGGTGTCAAAGGAGCCGTAAGTGAAGTCTGGCATGTCACCGGCCATGCCGCTGAGCTCTTCGTGCATCATCTGCTCTGTTAATAGAGGTTCCAGTCCGATGCCCAACCGGGGCGGGCGGGCCAATGCCAGGCCCTTGGAATAGGACAAAGTCTGAGGGCGATGAAATGCTGTTTTCTGGGGAGGTAAAAAAAAAAAAAAAAAAACATCCATGAGACATGTTGAATACCACCAGAGTGCACCTTGGGTGTGAAGTTCAGTCCTCCACTTTTTGACACTGATGGATTGGTCAGCTCGCCTAGGGGAAATGCACAAAAGTCAGAACTACTGCCATACCATTGACCTGAGTATGCTATGCACTCATCTACTGCAGACATTATTGCAATTCTCCACTTTCTGCCACTGCTGTACTCTACTGCAAGAACTGCTGCCTTTCTTCCCACCAGCCCAGCTGATTGCATTCATTTTCAAAAGCATTCCATTTACCGTTTGTGTTTGGATTGCATGCATTTAACACATGCAAGTCGTCTGACTTGCACTTACCTTGTTCACGCATGTTAAATGTTAAACATCGTGTATTCACTAGACTGTCACGCAAATACAATATTCTGTAGTATTACAAAGCCAAAGACGATGCGATCGAATCATTTCCTATTTGGCAACATTGGAAATGAATGGCATGCTGTTAGAATGGAGAAGTAGCACAAGCATACGCCGAATGATGTCTTACAACAGGTCACTGGTTAGAAATTTTTGAAAAGCAGTGACTAGAAAAGTTCTACTTACCGTTACATCCTGGAAAGAGAACCCCGGCAAGAACGGCAAGCCGTTATTGTCCAATTTGCGTGACATTGTTGCTTCGAGTGGACGAGCGATACAGTAGCCGAGTTACATTTAATGACGTGATTTTGTTGTTATTTTTGGGCACTTTTTCGCAACGAGAACATCCAACGTCACGTCTGCTTTTATTTTGGTTCGGTTCCGGAATGTGACTTCTGTGACTATCGGAACGGCTTTCTTTGCTGGCATACGTTCTCAGTGAAAACTTTTCAGTCCATCCTAACAGTGTGTCCAAAGAACAAAGGTGATGTCATTGTCAGCCCTGGAAGAGAAACTGAGCTTCGGGGCGACGCCTCAGACGTTTTAAGACGTTTATTTCAAACATGCTAATGCTACTACAGAAAGTTGACGTTAGCCACACAAGCACAAGCTAACAGTCACGTTTTGGGTGACGTCACGAAACGACACGGAAGTTAGCAAATACGAATAAAAACAAAATTTAACACAAGTACAAGTGTCAACATTTTCAAGGAGATGCATTACTTTGCGCTGAAAAGCAATGTTTTGGCCGCACTACTGTTGTTTCCATGGAACCACCCGAAAAAACAAACACATTTAAAACAAAATTCACACACACAAAAAAATTTAAAAAATAAAACCACACTGACAGCGGAACTGAGGCAAGTGTTTATTTGAAGGAGTTTGTGTCATCTCTTGCAGGGTGTGAAACCTAAAGTTGACCACCAAGGGGCGAGCAAGGACCTCCCTTTGCCACACACTTCCCTTGCTTGGACCAACTTTTCTGCCGTCATTCCATTTACACCTTTTTATCCAGGCATCCTCACATCGCTTAAAATTCCTTTTGTTTCTTCTTGACCTCAGACCAGCTTTTCTTTTCCCCTCCTGACGTCATTGCTTCTTCAACCTTCGTTCCTTCACCTTTCCATCCTTCCTGGAGACTGAGTTTTTGTACTCTTTTTTTTTCTTCCTTCCTTTTCACATTATCCCCATGGCTGCATGTCGTGAGCCTCCTTTATGATTAAGATTGTTTTTTTGTCTTGTGATTGGCTGGATACCAGTTCAGGCTATCCTTAGTCTCTTGCTCAAAGTTTGATGGGTTCGGCTCCAGGAGACCCACGACGCTGAATAAATGAGAAGCATTAGAAATAATGGATAGATGGACTCAAAATATCAGAAGACATATTTCTGAAACGTTTATTCCAAACACAGGAGTCACCTCCTGCCCTCGTGTTGGTCAGCTATCGGCGTGTTCATGTCCAAATGAAAACAAGAAATGTTCTAAAAAAGATACAGCATAGACAGGCTGTCCCAATGTGGGTGACTCTAATATGTCCTGTGTGCTATCCGTTACTCACCTCTCAAGTTAAAAAAATAAAAATAAAAACTATGAGAGAAAAATATGGTTATTTCTACACTTGAAACCAGAGAAGCACAAACAGAACTGGATTGTAAATAGCTTATATGAACATGGCCGATGTGATTTTCATCACACAGCGACGGATACTTCCAGATACGAGTCCTGTTCAATCGGTGTTTCACTGAAGCAAACGCAACCAAAAACAACCGGAAGGAACTACGCTCAATGATTTGGTATTTCTAGTCATCAGACCCTGTGAGAGACCTCATAGTTTGAAAAGGCACTGCACTGTGAGTTTCATATCCTGTATCAAAAATACGGTTAAATCACTAAAAACCTCTTTGAGGCTCTCTGTATCATATTGTATCTCTTTAACTGCTAGAGGCTGTCATACATGATTTAAAAAAAAAAAAAAAAAAAAAAGGGCGATTACCCCTCCTCCCCTCTTAGAAGGCAAAAACACACAGACACTGTAGGATTGTATCCCTGAGGCGCCGGACAACCTTTGCCAAGTATAAAAATATCTCATAATAAACCATACGCGAGAACCAAAATACACAAAAATCAATAAACTATTAAATATTATAAAATAGATTTCATAAGGGTTAGGGGATGGGGGGTGGGGGGGGGTTGAAGGAAATATCTTTTGGTTTTGTAAAAGGCAGCATCCTCTGTGGGGGCGGGAGAAAAAAAAAAAGATTGTCCTGTACACTTTTTGGGCTTAAATGCTGGCTAAAGATCCAAGTGTTGCAGCTGCCTGATGCCTTGCTCGCCTCTTTAATCACCGTCAAGTCTCCGCAGGCCTGTACGGGTCCCTAGGAAGCTAAAAACCGAAGGGCCTTACTTCAAAAAAAGGGCTTCCTTGGGGTCATGGGCGAGCCCCCTCGCTTCCGGCAGTACGCTCCAGCTGAGAGGTAGAGGGGGGGGGACACTCCTACAACTTGGGGAAAATTACGATACCCAAAGGAAAAGGCCAACGACCTCGGGGAGGAATTCTCTTCCCAAGTTTGCAGTACCTCCTTATTGGTTGACAGGTGCGAGCCATCCGAAGTCTTGTTCGAGTAAGCGTTCCATCCAAAGCGGCGGTCAGTAATACCGATTGAGACTCCGCGTGCCGGGGACGTCGGGCTGCCCGTTCATCCAGATCTCCCTGATGATGCGTTCCCTCTCCTCGAGCCGCTGCGCTCGCTCCAGCTCCTCGGCCGAGGTGAACACGTTCATGTTGAGCGTGCGCTCGAAGCGCCGGTGCCGTCGCGCCGACAGGTCCGAGTTGGCGTCCCAATCCGAGTCGGAGTCGCTGGAGTCCGACGACGAGTCGGCGGCGGGGCGCGCTCGTTTCTTGGCGGCGGCTTGCCGGCGGGGCGGCTGGCAGTCGGTGCGACAGGAGATCTGGACCACCAGCGCGAATAGGGTAAGGAAGAGGCCCAGACAGACACCACAGACAAAGAAGAGAGCCGCCCTCTCTGGGTGGTCTGGCGTAGAGTGGAAAAAAATAATGACCAGAAAAGTGAGTGATATGTGACAGTTACCGCAATAATTGCTCCCCCTTTGTTTCATATCAAATATTTGACTCTCTGGTTCCCTCGACTTGTGGACCTTTTGATATTGCTTGATTCTTTTGTCTCCAACACTAAGGCTAGATTTCTAGTTGTGGGAAGTAACCACATCCCAAAAATTTTCAGGCTATACTTGAGTATTTTTACTGACTGCTTTTGACTGTGATTTCCTGCGTTTGAAAAAAAAAAATCGACTTTTTACTCACTTTGTCAAAATCGGGGGGTGTTTCTATGGCTGATAAAATCAACAGCAGCAACAAAGCAACGTGAACAAGGGAGCATTCACTATGACGGCAATGAAGTTCAGCGAGGCAAGAGTTGCCCGAAATTGTTTGATGTTGGCTCCAAGACCGATTTACGGCGAATGCAATCTGTCTAAAAATAACACAGTCCTGGCATGCAAAAATCTAGGGGAAAAAAATATATAATGGTAAGGAGGATTTTTTTTTCATTCATTATCATAAGCTAATAGCATAGCTAATTTAGCTCTTCGGCGAATGCATAGCATAGCTAATTTAGCTTACGATAATAAGCTATGATAATAATTAGCTTTTTTAAAAAAAATTTTTTTTAGTCTGTTCACAGAGTTGGCAAAGTAAAGCTCTATTTTTGGCTCGAACACTTTTATCAACCATCACCGGCCCATCGCACACGATTATTTGTGTTCCTACTTGAGACGTATGTGTAGGCCACCAGAGCGTTGCTAATGAGGGCCATGCTGGAGCTGGAAGTGGAGTTCATAATGGGATTCATCTCCGGGGTCCTCAAGGGCGCCTCGCCTCCCCCTCTTCCAACCTCGGGATACCTCTCCTGGTCGGCGCTGGTCTCTCTGATGCGCTTCCGATCTGCAGTGGGGAGGAAATGACACAAAAGCCAGAGTCAAAGAACGGATAAGCTCGTTATGATCCTCCAACTCAAATGCGGTCCTGTGAATGCGATGAGGCACATCGAGTAAGTATCAGTCATCGTATTTTTACCACATGTGCTGTGTCGTGATGCCGCCGGTTGGGTCATTGACAGAAAAGCGTGCCAAGTGCTTCCGAGCCACTGAGTCATCCCCGCGGCGTCTGCGTGGGTTGTTTTAATCATTTTGGTCCGAGACGACGCATCGAAACACATGCGCCGTCTTGTGATCGACAAGATAACATGGCACCACCGCAGCAGAAGGAAACTTGACTCAGGCCATTAACAACTGAACAACCGATGTGGGGGAAGTTTGAGCGACGTCCTTCTCGGCAAATTGCCGCATCGGAAGCACGAGGCCACAGCCGGTATTTATTTTACCTGCGTAACTTTGACAGAGAACGGCAAAATAAAGAGAAATCTTTTCACAGCTAGCGTAAACGTGGTCACTTGAATGTTTTAAGTCATGGTGGATGAGCATGTTTTGGCGAAATGTCACACAAACGCGACGTACGCTAAAACTAAACTGACGTTAATTAACGTGCGTCAGACCTCTTATCTGATAAACATAGTTTAGACTGCAATTGCTGGCTAAAAGCGTAAACGTTTCCACCTGGACGTACGGCTGCGGCGTCAATGTCTGCTGATGTGACCAAGAATTCCCAATCACACACACACACACGTGAAGGAAGCCAGAAAAATAAACAGGTGAAATGATTCATGATGGATCATTATCCTCTCATCTCATTTACCTGCAAGGAACTACTATGAAATTAATTTTTAAACGAGCGATAGGAAATGTATGGGTTTCAATCAAGCTAGTGCATGTTTTGGACACACCTCACAACAAAAAAGGCCAGAGCTGAGATTCACAACTGGAATGTCGGACTGTGAGACAGGCCTGCTAACCTCATTAGTAACATTATTAACTAGCCAACATTAGCAGACGTGCTAAGCATTCTCCCATGACATAGATATTTTTTTTATATTCACCCTTTCACGCACCCTGTAACTGTAATGTCATCCAAGATAAGCTTTATGCTGGTCTTCAGGCATATTTTGAGATCTCTTGTTTACACTAAGCAATGCTAACCACCGACTAGTGCGGGGCTGTCATTAATCAGACAGGTAGTATATTTAGAAACCGCTCTTTTCCTCCAGAGACAAAACATTTCATCACGGGACAAAAGACCAGACGAACGACGTGACGAGCAATGCCGGCTGTTCATGTCGACGTGTCGCGTTCCACCCTCATATCCTTACAGTATTCCTCCCGTGTCCCTCTATGAAAAAACGTTTTTTCCAGGTCAGCTGGAAAGTTGGAAAGCGCTTCCAAAGAGGTCAATGGCCTTTCAAGCATGAGGCACTGTCATCAACTGACGCGTCGAGCTCGTCCTTTACATTTGCTTATCGATCATCCTCATCAGTAGTCATTTGTGTTCTGAATGTTTTGCTAGTAGTCCAATTTCTTTTTATTCCGTTTGCTATGTCTCCACCCAAACATTTATGCCCTGATGTGAGACCTCAATATTGTTCCACTTGAAGCCTGAAAGGATGGGGGGTGGGTGGACTGTGTCGTGTTAACTCTCTCTGTGGGGGTGCCACAAGGGTCTTATCAAAGTCCCTCAAGCTTAGGTGTGTGTGTGCAGTTTTACTCACCTGGAACAGCGTTGGGGTGTTTGACTGAAGTCCCCTCAGGAGGGCTATCTCCCACTATGTTGGGGTCATGGGCGCCGGATGGTGGGGAGTACGCTGGCGCTCTGGAGCTTTGTTCCTGGAGTAACTTCTTTGGGACTGCAGAGAAATGGATGCCCGTGCAGGAAAAGGAAGTCGGGCACATAGGAGTCTGGTTAGAATGACAATGTCGTTCACTGCCCGTGGTAAGGATGACAGCGTTTTTGTTACTTAAAGTTACTTATCCAACAACGGAGGAGAAACGCTGAATTTATTTGTGATCATGTGGCTGTTGGTCATGGTTAAGAAACACACTTTAGAGAGTCCAGAACACATTAACAGTTCAGTCACGTTGTCACGTCTGTACTTTGTATGTTTGTTACCAGTAGCTATGCTACGGAAGAGCAGCAAATTACTCCCAATGATAAACCAAAAAACCACGAGGGTACAGAACAGAATATTTGAGCAATGAATGATGACCAAACGTGTCGTATTTACAGTATGTGCTATGATTCACACTTCTTTGACCTAGCGCTATGTTTTCCCGAAACCTACGGCTCCCACCGCCATACACCCCCTTAAACCTCACAGTGTCCTTTGAGTGAGTCAGGGAGTCTGCACCCCCCCCCCCCCGATTCAAAACCACAACGTCGTGAACTATACATTCCCGCCCCTGCTCTCACGTGGGTTCGGCGAGCTGAGCCTCAGTCCAGTCTGTGTGTTTGCACACGCTGAGCATCTGTCACTCGGGACCAATGGTCAATAGAGACAAATCAGCTGTTTCCTGACATGAATTCTTCGAAGGGTTAAGAATGTGTAATACGAATACAGCAAGTTGGAGCTTGTACGTCATTGTCAAAAACCTCCAGCAATGCGAGAGAAAGGAGATTGCAAGTGAGATTTGGAAATCCAGCTGGGGGTCTAAATTTGGAACATTCAGCCACTAGATGAGCTGCTATGTAAAATGTCGCCGTCAACCACGGCATACTTTCCATCAGTAAAATTTTTTTTAAACCAAAAAACAAACTTGTACAGGAGTTGAATGCTAAACTAATAGCGAACATGCTACACAACATCTGTTTTAGGGTATCCTCCAGGGTCAAGAAACTTCCATTTCAATGCCATTCTGCAATTGACTCATCCCATGTGGCGAAACCACACAATATGTCACCTAAATTGGTTACAAAATAAATAAATAAAACAAGAACCTGACACCGCCATTCCTTCAAAATTGGTTGGTACCAACTAAATCAACAAACCCCTGTAAGTGGAGGTGAGAAACGCAGCATTCCTCATCAGTCTGGCATGCTAATCACGGCTCCCAAAGCCCCCACCCCCTCTCGCCACCACGCTGCAACCGTCTTCCACACTACACCTTGATTACAGGCTTCTGATTGGCTCTAATTTGCTGCATATGTGGCCCAGGGTCACAGTTATGACACACCATCGTGTGACACACACACATCCGCTCCAAATACTCACTTTAAAAACAACCGCAGCTGCAAACAAAGCGCTGTGCATCAAGTACAAATCAGCCATATAAAAAAAAAAAAGACTGTGAAAACAATGAATCAATCGCATAAAAACAGCGCCCGTCAGTAGGTGAGCAGCAGCATTTTGGACCAACTGGGGGTGCTTGAGAGAGGACTGTCTGACTCCAAAATAAAGGGCATTACAGTAATCTAGCTGAGATGCATTGATGAAACCTAATTCATACGAATTTATTCATCTACCTCCCACTATACGTTATTTATTATTAGTTTTTTGTATTTATATCCCCCCCAAGTGAAATTCGTTTCCTGCTACAGGCCTGATGATCTCAGCTGTTGATAATCGCCGGTGTTCTGCTGGACGGAAACGAGAGCTTGGCGGCAACCACTTTGAATGGCCGCTGGGCGCGAAGATACCAGGCGGGACAAGCGCGTTCGCAACAATGGCCTGTGTTTACACTGGCGGGGCTCAGCTTTGTTTTCTCTATGGCGCTTTCTCTGAGCCAAAGTGTGTATGTGTGTGAGTGAATGTGTGTATTCGCAGCCCATGTGCTGAGCAATGCAGTTGGGACAAAGCCCTCGTAAGCCAGAGGGGATATAATGCAATATTAAACCACACTACATCCAAAACGAGATCAGACCAAGGCTAACAAATTAAACACACTTTTGCCCACATGTCTACACTAAGCTGGTGGTGATATTTTTGTGTAGGTTTGATGTGAAGAGTTGCCTACAGGACAGTTTCCGCACTCCTGCAGCACAACGTGCAAAAGGCGAACAGAGCAGTCGCGAAAGATTTCTCCTTTAAATTCTCTGACTTTGAACCCCCTCCCATTGGAAAACCTCCAAACAGCAGCCATCTGACAAGCAGCACTTTTGATTGCACGTATTCTAAACGTAAACAAGACGGGCTTTTGTTTGGCGGAGGATAGCATCACCAAATGACCTCAGCGGCATAAACACGGCATTGTGAAAAGTCTGGCTTTTGACATCACTAAACCAAATAGACTGAAAGTATGCGTGTCAGGGGGGGTGATGAACACACTCGTTTTATTCTTGCATTGCCACCACAGAAGACAGTGTTTTGTTCAATCTTCAGAGGACAAACAGTTGTTTTAATACGTATTCATGTGCCCGCACAGTTTGAACAGCCACAGTAATTAATGTACATTTTCCACAGTTGATAGCCCTAAATTAAATTTATTCACGAGAGCCATAAATCGCAATCTAGCTCTTGCCGTTTTGATGTGGCCATGGAAACAATGCTTTGTGGATTTCGGCTCGCACAAAACGGCATCACGTATGCCCCGCAAAGTCGGAACCGGCAGATACAGGACATCTCATAACATTGGTTGTAAAAACACGGACAGCAAAATGCAAACGTACAGCGAGAGGAAATTCAATCTTCGAAAAAAGCCGCAATTAGAATGTTCCAATCTGGGCAGCTGCCATCGAGTGAGGCTCTTAACTCACGCAGAAGTCTCTGCAGGAAACAATCAGAGGCTGTTGGCAGGAAGCTTGCCATGCGAGGAAGTTATTGACGGTGATTATTTGTAAGTGTTTGAATAAGAATCACTGAAAACCTCGAGCAAAAAAACCCCAAAAGATGAGACCAAGTTTTGGCTCATATACTTGTTTCACTTCTGTACAATGTGTAAACTGTAAGTTCTTTATGGAACTAATTATAGCACAGGTGTCAAAGTCAAAGCCATTGAGAAGGTGCACAATTTTCGTGACATTTTTTTGTCGGTTGGCGTGCCGTGAGATTCTTCGAACATGAAATGCTTTTTGTAAGTTTGGGACCTCTATGAGGAACCAGATGCCTAATAAGGGTCTTAAACTCTGATTTACGAGCTGCTTTCCAAAAAATTCTGACTGTTCTTTGGGGAGGAGGGGTGGCGTGGGGTCGGGGCGGGGGGTGCTGCAAGAAATAACTGTCACCAGGCACGACAGAATTTGAGTTTGGATGTCAAAGTCATGTCAGCAATTAACAACAGAGAGCCTTTGGATGAAGACGTCAAAAATTGATTTTGGAGGGAATTCGAAATGTCTTGGAAAGCAGTGGAATTACCATTCAGTGGGAACAACGGTTATCCGGGTGGTAACATGTTAAGAAACTTTAACATCATCTTTAGATGGAAGTGTAACTTACTTCAACCGAATTTTGGCCAGAAAAGTATGCATCTTGGAGGCAGGTGCAGAGTACAAATATATATTAAAAAAAAAAAAATGGGAAGACTGCATAACTTCAAATGCATGACAGACATTAGCAGTCACAGTGTTTCCATTTCTTTCATAGAACTGCACATTATCTACAAATAAATGATATGCAATCTCGTCATGTTCACAAAGGCAATAGAGAGAAACGCCAAAACCCGAGGAATGACCCCTGTGGGACACCACCCAATTTTAAAGCTACGCTGGGATCAGTGTCTGTGTGAGTGCTGTGACGATGGTGAGTCAATCACACGCTACGTTAAAGCCTCCCTCCATATCAAATTGGCCTTGTCGTAAACACCACAGATGACTGGAATAGATTAACCATTGTTCCGGAATAGAGAGAAACGACACACTTCAGCATCTGTATCACATTTTTTTTTTCTTACCCTATCATTTGACATTGGCCTTCGTTATCATTTTGGGAAAAGCCAAGCGCTTGTCTGTCCGTACCCTGTCATTGTTAGGTAATTAGATGAGGTTCTCGTCAGTCCTAACCAGTCCGTGTTGAGTCTGAGCGACATCCTACATGCCTTAAACATCACCTACGAAATATGGAAGTTTGTCACGCGCATGCAATTTCGGGAGGCACGCTTTCGTTCTCCCAGCATGTTGACAGCGCAGGGGGAGAGTTACGTGGTTGGTATAGATTGGCGAGGTCTGGGTTGGTCTGTCATCGCCCTTATCACCACCATGATGCATGCCACTTGCAAAACCCATCTGTCTTGTCACTAGCCGGAAAATACTTTTTATCACTTCTTTTTTGCCTCATTATTTTTTTTTCCATCCAACATTCACATGAGAATGAATTCATTTGTTGAACTGTCACACTGTTGTAGCCCCAAACTCTTAACAGCACAGGCAAGATTTTAACTCAGTCACACAAGCGTAAATCTCATGCGAGGTCATCGTGACGGTGGCTCAGTCTTTCAATTCCAGTTTTCCACTGCATTCATGTGCTGAAAACAAACTGTAACTAGCTTTAGGGCGTGACACTACACATCTGTGTATTCGAAGCCTGCTTTTTCTCTGCTCGTTTCATTTCTCCCGAGGTGACGTTTTAGCTAGCGTTAAACAGTCGCAAGGATCAATGCCAAGTCTCACACACTCGTCTGCACCTTTTGTTTGGGTTTTGACGGTGTGCTGCTGGCTGCTCTAGTGATAACCAACTGTGGAAAAAAAGTTATTTATAGGTCGGCTGCAAAGTACAGCTGTTAGCGTATGAAAGAGAATGGCGGACAGATTAGAGGGACAACGCGGCAAACAAATGCTGCGATTGTGTACAAAGACACCGTACTGTAAATAGCTGAGCGCTGTTTTCCATTCTCGAAGTGCCTCCTGCGGGTCCAACACTTTTGGCATTATCAACGCCGAATTGCTGCTCGTCCGTTTTATGTCCGTCCCCCCTCCTTCTTCTGACCCTGTCCACTTAGCCATGGTCTTAAAACAGCTTGAGCCCCCAACAGATGCTGATCGGTGCCTTGAGGGGTCAAGAGTGGAGCGAGAAGGCGTGAGCGAGACAGACGCAAGCGTGACTGATGGCCGGGCTCCGACAGACGCCGCGGTAAAAGCCTTCAAGATAAATATCCCCTCAACTTCCTCCTCTGGGTCCTCGGTGGACTATCTCAAAGAGGCTTCTTGCACAAGATAAAAAAGACGAAACCAAAGAGCATTGAGGGTTCGAGTCTTCTGACAGACTGTGAAATGCTCGATTGCAAAAGATGCAATTTGCAGCGACTCAAAAGTGAAAGCTCGTAGACAACGGCGGCCTCGGGAGACAGAGCCTTCAAGCCGCTGACATTAAGCGACGGAATAAAAACATCGCAGCAACACGTGTAGACAGAATATAACAATACTCATTACATCTTCTTCGTCTTCTGTGAAGAACAACTAATATTAGCGCTGCACTGATGAGCTGAGAGGAGTTGAGGCATCTCAATAAACACAGGCGGTAGCGTCACAAATTGTTTTACTGGTGAAATAAACCTTCAATCTTGATCTTCATTCTACTGCTGACCATTTTTGATTCAATCTGCACTACGATTCTCTTCAAACTGCCACCGAGGTCTCGAGCGCGCCGGAGTTGCTAATTGCAACTGGATCTTGGCTTCGGGGAGCACATCGCGACTGAGGCGAAACAGACTCACCCAAGTGTACATGAGCGCACGACCCGACACTTGACGCCTGAATTCAAACGCACTGCACAGCACACCTTGCGGACATGCAGATTGAGGCCAGAGTCAGCAGACGCAGAGTGGGGGTGGGGGGGGGGGGGGGGGAACAAGATGACGAAAGGGGAACCACACTGTTAAATGTGGCGTACATTCTTGGAATATTTTGGGGGGGGGGGGGTTCATGGAAAAATCCAACTGAAACCCAATACAATGCCGTACGAAACTTCAGAAATGCTTCTGAGTGACAGTGACTTCAGTTTTACATGAGCAAAATCTGCTTCCCCATTCCGTTTAAGTACGTAGAATTAAATATCCAAACTTTTCCTCCACTGAGCAGAGTGCTGAGAGCTAGCCTGCGTGCCTGCGCTCGGTACTGCCAAGCCTCGCCGTCCTGTCATGAGCCCGACTTGTGCTCCTTGGGGATTTATTTGTTTATCGGCTACAGATCTGCTTCCAAATGTAATGGCTTCTTTCTTGGCTTCATTCTTAGCAATGAAAGTCAATCGGAGAGTTTTGGCAAGATCCTGCTTGCAGAAAAAGACAAAAAAAAAAAAACCCGAGCTCAATCAATTCAGTGAGGCTGATAAATACAGTGCGGCCTTTCTTTCATTCAAATGGTTCGCACAGGGTCAAGGACATTCCAAATGCATGAGAGTGTGGAGTAAAAACGAGAGAGGACCACCCAGATGAGGAATAAAGGCTGACCTTTATGGGGCAAATCTCACATCAACACTCAGCGAATACGTTTTTTTTTTTTTTTTTTTTACTAGGTGAACGAAAGACACGCGAGACTCACAAAAGGGCACACATGGTTGCAGTCTCGCCGAGTCTTCAAAACCTCTTCCAGCCTTTGGACCTTTACCAGGGAAGAAATCATTTTGCTTCCCTCCATTCAGTCCAGACTCTCTCGGGGGGGGGGGGGGGGGGGGGACTCTTTTGGAAAAGGCTCGGATTCTAAATGCACGTGCGTGTTCGTGGTACAAAATAATCATTGTTGATATCTTTATCCTTTGGCGCAGCTCTGTGAGCACGGCGGGGTGGGGCGGGGGGGAGCACAAAGGCCTCCCCAACAAATTGGCAGTCTGGATTTGCTTTATTTTGTGGATCTTATAATAGAATTTGCTTCAAAACCAAACACGCGGCTGGATAAAGGGGTCCGGAGTCGGGGATTGAGGGACGGAAAACTTCCCATAATCACAAGACTAACGACGCTCAAAATAAAATACAAGCAAGGAGGTTTAAAAACTCAAGGTGACCATAAAACTTCCTCCTCCATTGTCTTGTCGAAGCAAAAACGAACCGCAGGCCTCATTCGGGCTGCCCGACTCGTATGTTTTTGGTGGCCAAATGCCAAGATCCAAATAGAAAGCAACTCGCTCGAGAGTACGTGAGTGCAATTGTCGGGCCGATGCCGCAACTGATCAGCAACCGACTTGGGTAGGCCGGCTATGATTAAAAACACATTCAACGAAAGAAAAGCAGTAAAGCATTTTTTTTTTTCACGGAGGGAATTGGTCGTGAGGCCCGACATTTGCCAAGTAGACATGTTTGAGAAGTGGGATGTCTTTTCAAGCAGTGGTCGCCAACCGCGTAGTCTCGCTTCTAAAATCGGTTTGCGAGTTGAAATCAATCAACAGAATCCGCCAATAAATTAAAATGTAGAAGCAGTAAACAGCAATCGTAACAAGTTGGCCAAACACGCAGCCTTGACTTCCGAAGATGAAGCCATTTTGACGAGAGAGGTTCCTCCCCACGCCGACGCGGAGGCGGAAGCTTTTGTGAGCGGCATGTCGTCAAAAAACGAGGCACAAGACAAGACACCCGCTGAATCATTTACACAAGTCACGCGCCGAGTGATCGATTGGAAAGCATGAAAAATTTTGCGCGGCCTGCCCACGTAAACACTAGCCCCTTAGCCGCTAACAACTAGCCATTAGCAACAACGCTCACGCCGTCTGGACATAACTTAAAAATTATTAGGGTTTTACATCATAAGGTTTATTAATCATTTCATATTGGTCAATTTCTTAGTAGTTCAATGTTTTATTTATTTACTTACAGTAGAATAACAGTTTGTAAAATGTTGATCTCTATAATCATTTTAGTTGCCAGGACCGGTGCTTTAAAACTGGTAATTTAAACGCAATTAAAGAAATATGGTTGCCAGTCCGCGACCCTTGTCACAACTGGTCCGTGACCCCCCCCCCCCAACCCCCCCGCCCCAAAAAGGTTGCCGACCACTGCTTTAAAGCATTGCTTTCCATCCATGCTAGTATCCTAATCCGTTTTCTTCAATACGGCACATATTTGTTAGCATCATGAAAAGTCCCAGACCCTCGCGTTGCAATTTTGAGCCCGCTTTTGCCGGGTACCAGTCGCAGAATTGTTGATGTCGCGTCGCATAACAGCACGCGGCTAAGCACTGACAACCATAAGACGACGAGTGCGGCGTACCGGCGACATGGCAACCTTCAACACGCACCTCACGAGCAGCAGAAACCTCGTAGGTATCAGGTTGCGGGCAGGAAACAGATGGACTGCTGCTGAGATGTGGACGGTGGGGGGGGGGGGGGGGGGCAAATGCCATAGAAGGCAAGTGAGAGTGACTCCCTCATCTTTTCATCCTCAGCTGGAAGGAAGAGGAAGAGTGAGGCAGCCGTAGTGTTCGGGGACCAGATCAGAGGCTCCTTGCCAAAGATCGCGGTGATGGAGTTGGCTGGGAGATTTTCAAACCCGGCACGACGCAAGTGACTCGACCAGCAGCCTATTCGAGACGACCGTGTCGCATCCAGTTGAGTGACGGAATATTTTGCAACGTATTTGGTGGCTTCCGCCTTGACACCTTCGAAAACAAGTTTAGAGAAATAGCGAGGCAAGATCCGACGAACGCATTCGGGGACAGCGGTTACTACAGTGGACATCTCATTTTTTTCAGGTTACAGCTTGCATGGAAGGGTTAAATGTTTCAAGAGGATATACATGATTATAATATGTTGCTTCCTGATCTCTCTTCTTAACGTCAAATCTGATTAAATATGTAGCGAGTGGCAAAGATATTAGCAGCACTTCACCCGGATACTCCCGAGAAGTTTCAAAAACTTTGGCGAGGAAGATTTATTTTCTCTAGACCACAAATTTTGGTACGGAGACGCTTGAAGCCAGTGTGGTGGAACCGTATCCGATGAAGAATCAAGAATATACAAATGACAGGGAAGGGTGGCAGGAGACAAAAAATAAAATAAAATAAAAATACTCAACCTCCAGCAAGTTTTTGAGGGTTGGAAGCACATCTGCTTTGGCTATCACCCCCCCCCCCACCCTCACCCCCACTCCCCGCCTCCCTTTTCACCTACCCAATAACTTCAGCATGGAGTATTTTTAGAGAAAAAGACCACGTCGAAAAAAAAAAAAAGTACAGAAAGACTTTCATGAATGCATGCTGAGTTTCAGAACATATAAAACTGGAAACATGAGAACGATTTCTCCCCCCCCCCTCCCGCCCCCTCCCAATTCCAATAAAGAGTCGAGAAGAGGGCGGTTGGAGCAGACACAGCTACAGTACACGTTTAGTCGAGTGCCAGGTTCTACTCCGACTTGCTAGAGTAAATAAAGCGATTTGATGCCGCGGTGCAAATGGGCGATGACGGAATGAGTGCGAAAAATGTGAGGGGAACGTGAGCGGGGGGGGGGGGGGGGGGGGGTATCTAACGTGGGGTTCTTGACAAATTACATGCAGTCGAGACGATTTTGCCGTACAAAGTCACTTTGCCAGCTGTTTGGTGCGTGCCCAAGCAATAAGAAAACCGGCGGGGGGGGTAATGTCGAAATATAATGCTGTATTTTAAAAAAAAAAAAAAAAAGCAAATAAAACTGACCTCATATGAAGGAGAAAAGCCCCCACAGTCGTCAAGAGAACAGCAGTGAGTTTGAAAAGTCTGAAAACGTTCCACTCGAAGCATTTTGGATTTCACACAGCTTTCTAGTGGACAACAACGCTCACATGCATCTACAAATATAATTCGGTAGAAATACTCACGCTTGAATATGGCCTACGGTTAATTGATGGTGCTACGCAAGAGCGATAAAAACAACAGATTGTCTTTCCTCACATACTGCTTTTTTTTTTTTTTTTTTTTTAACACAACTCAAACGTCAGCCTTATCTAATGCCCAGACACGAGTTTACATGCTATTGCCGCAGCCCTGGATCACATCTGTGCGTGTGTCAATGTGTACGGGCAGGACAGACACGGGAGAGGAAAAAAAAAGACAAAGTACAGAGCGCCATTCTCCACTGTCACGTCAAAATTAATCTGTGGAGGACATCGCGAGATTAAGAGCTAATCTGGGATGATAAACGCAAGAAAGTTTATATTCGGTTTTAATCGAAATGTGCTCATCAAGCCGACGATGTCGATTCCGGTTCTGGTATCTGCGCCGCCTGCCTTCTCGTCTCGTCTCGTAACCTCAACCGCAGTCTAATTCATAAATTACTAACAAAGCGTCCCTTGTGGTTTGGGAGGAATGAGGATTTGCAAGAGTGCGCGCCGGACAGGGGCAGAGTCAACTGGTGGGAAATCTGGCTCGTGGTGAGAGGAAGGCAAAGAGGCGTCACTAAAAGGAAAGCCACGTGTTGACAACACCATTCGCTCAGCCAATCGGACCATTTTTTTTGTTGTTGTCGTTTACACATCCGCAATATGACCTCGTTTTGGTCTTCTGTTTACGAGGGATGACGTGATTTTAACGTGAATTTGGAAAAACGTATGCGGGGAATTACAAAGAAGCAACTGGAAAGATGCCGTTAGCCCAAAAGGGTTAGCATCCGGAGCTAAGGTATGGCAACAGGGTAAGCTAACGCGAGCGGGTATGTTTGTGTTTGTTATCGCTAGCCGCGTTTCCCTCAAATGTCACAATGAGAACAAATCTGCTCGACGAACACGGAGTGGTCGGTACACTCGGAACACCGCCTCAGGAGGTAGCAAAACTAGGATTTGGTTCCGCCAACAGAAAAGGGTGAAGACAGAGACCTTGAATGAGATGACATTCTCAACACTAACAGAATTCATCTTTGCCGAGGTGAAATAAATAATCAACTGGCGTGTTGACGCTAGCATACTTCAAGTTATTTCGTTTGCCGCTGTTACATAACGTGACCCGAGATTCTTCCCGGTGGGCTCATTCCTCACAGGTGCTCGAAGTTCGACTCACACAGACGTCCGCTGTTGCCAAATTCAGTAATAATATCAACATGACTTGAGGTAAAAAAAAAAAAAAAAAAAGAATAATTACAGGGCCTTTGGAGATTTACCGCTCCATCAAGTTTCATGAAAATCACCCTGATCTCACTCTGCGATGCCAACCTTAGCCAAAAGAAGCGTACGGTAAAACGGTGACTAGTTCAGGTACGCGTGACGCGTGTTTGTGTCGAAATTGCGGTGTTGGCAGACACCCTCACCGCCGTTTGCCTCATCCGTACACAAACCCGCGGTTCCCTGCCAAGAGCTTAATCCGGTGAGTCGCCCACTCTGCTCATGTTACCTCATGTTTCAGTGGAATCTTACAACACGCACACAATTAGCACGTGCGGCCCAATTAACTTGTACTCACGCCTTTCAAAAGCAAAGCGCCTCCACATCCCCGAAGGTGATGCCGCCGGACGAGCCGTTTCGAAAAGCGAGGATGCTCCGACATCCCCAGAGCAGCCCAGAGCGGCAATTTAACAACACTTAATCCCAGCGTGTTCAGATTGAAGTCAAGGTGACACTTACACACACATTGTTGCAACGGAAACACCCCTCCAAGGTCCCGGCGGTCACTTTCTTGAAAAAGACACTCTTGTCAAAAACTCCCCACGCTTTGAAAACAAGCTCACATGTGAGTAGTCCGGCGTGAGGTCCGAGGAGAACGAAAGCAGAGCCCAAAAAAGGGAAAAAAACGGAGTGAGGGAGCGAGCGAGCAAGGGGGTAAGGAGGGAGGGGGGGGGGTGAAGACAAATGAATAGCCCCCTTTAAGAAGGTGACTCCTGACTCTCTCGTAGCGCTTCTCATCCAGTGTGGAGGTGGAAGAAGCCGTCTTTTTTTTTTTTTTTTTACTGTTGCCTTCCTTCCAGTTTCGAGTTCAAGCCGGCTTTAGACAACAGGAATGTGACAGCGAGCGAGAGAAGGAGGGAGGGTGTGTGTGAGAGAGAAAACGAGAGAGTGAGAAAGAGGGAAGCGGCAGACACAAGCCGGACATGTAGTGTTCACCTCCACAACATTCGACTGTGTTAGCAGTCCGAGGGATGTGGAAAGGGGAGGGGTACAATGGGGGGGGGGGACGTGGATACGTGTGTCAGAGAGAGAGAGAAAGAGAGAGAGAGGCGGCAGTGTGCAGCTACAGGAAATGACCTGGGGATTTCATTCAGATGAAACGGGGAAGGTTGGTGCGCAACAGGCTCAACCAGCCTCCTCGTACAATGTCGTGAAAAGTACCGTGGAGAACAAAAACACAACAGGGGGAGAGGGGGGGGGGGGGGGTTAAGTGATTGAAATCGATATCAGTCAGGAAATGGTTACAAAAACGGATGTGGGACTCCAGTGAACTATGGTCGGAGTCATTTTTCACAAACGCAGAAAACTGGAAACGCTAGTGAAGTGTACAGGCAGGGTTTGGCCAATTTATCCAGAAGGTCAAGAGTTTTTTTAAAAAATGTTTTTTTAAAAACTCTGCAGGTCTCAGTTCAGGTCAGCGTTTATGAAAGACGTTGGGTAAAAATAGCAGCCATGGGAAAGTCAAGTGAAACCTGATTTCTAAATTCACATTTGAAAACAGATCAACTTTTGATTCTTATGTGAAGCTAGAAGTCGGAAAAATCGCAAATCGCCGTCACAACATGACATTTGCGGTGCTGCGGGACGACCTGGAAAACGTGCAGCGATTCATTCCGTTTGCCCCACGGCTTCTTCACGTCAACACAAGCGCGCTCGCGCTTCCTTCTGATTTGCTTTCCTCATTCTCTCCTTCCATCTTCATCCAGCGCATGAAGAAAACTGAAACCAGCCACAAGCTGAAAAGAATTAGATCACCCCCCACCGCTGCCCCCTCACCACCAGCAAATTCAACCCAGCCCCCACTGGCTCCCACCAACGACCACCACCTTCCCATTGAACACACTGGACGGAAAACAAAAACATTTAAAGAGCCACGGTGCACCGAGCGACGCAGAGACCGTTGTGCCCCGAGTGTGCGACTTTACGAGAGAACGGGTAGGAGGCCCCCTTGCGGGGTCGCTCAAATTGCACTTTGCTGCCCAAATATTCCATTGCAGACATGGGGAAGATGCGCTTGTGTCGATGTGCATGACTTCTTTCGACGCATTGATCGCAACAACGTGAACGCTCTTTGGAATTGCCATTTCGAGAGCCGGCGGAGGACGAGCCAAAACCACGTAATAAAAAGAGCTGTCACATCATTTCTGTCTTTATAACAATTTCTTAATGAGAGATTGATTTCATAGCATTGAGTTATGAAATGGCATAAAACTGATCTGCAGCTACGCGAGTCAATCGCATCCGATTAAGAACCGGGTCGTCAAGAGTTAGCGTCCCAGCAAGACTCCCCACGTTAACTCATTTAGTTCGGAGCGGCGGCCGAGCAAAACTGCTGCAGTGATTACATAAACAGACAACGTGTGAGTGCAAGGATGGAGAAAGCAAAAAAAAAAAGGGGGCGGGGGGTGAAAGCAAGAGGGGGCTGCAAAAACAGAGGAGGGAATTTAAGACCTCTCGTTTCTGCCAATTCCACTTTGCCCCAACTGCATTTTAATCGAATCAAAGTGAAAAACGCCCCCCCTCCCCCCCGACGGCCCGTGATCTCAAATCAAAACACGGAAACTCAAAGTTTGAGGGTGATTAGCGCTTACGACCGCACTTTGGTGTCCGCGCGCGCCGCTCGACTTGGCCGGCGACCAGATAAGCAGATGACGACAGTCGACGAGGCGCTATCGCGTGGCGCACAACTGCTGACCTCAACCTGCTGGCAAAGCACAATCTCCGCATTGCCCCTCGCATCAGCAAGTCGCCATGGCAACCCCTTTGGCGCCAGCTGCCCCCCCCCCCCCACCTCCCTCGCTCGGGAAATTTTCAGATGTTTAATTTTTAACTTTGGCCAAGAGCAGCTAAGCTATGTACCAAATCGCGCACACAGAATGCCTTGTATGGGTATTGGCAGGTATCACAACAGATGCTATTAATGCAATACACACACACACACACACACACACACACACACACACACACACACACACACACAGAGGGTCAGACGAGGTCACGTGTATTTTCTCGCAGCGGTGTTCCTGAGCCTGCCAGCTGCGGTTGTTTTGTGCAGAGTCAGGTTTGTCTTAAACGAGACCGGGGAGCACCTCATTCCTTTCTGCTCGCTAAAAATCAAACGCACCGAGACAAAGACCGACTTTCTCTTCAACCCGCAAACGTTTTGCTCTCTGGTTTCCCTCCGATGCTGTAAAATGAGTTTGAAAAACGTTTTTTAGGGAGCGGGGGGATTATGGTTTGTTATGTATTTAAAGTCGAAGACCAATTTTTTTTTGGGGGGGGGGGCCTCAAATAGTCGATCACGATGACAGTAATACAGTTTGTATCACCGAAAGCCACGATCGCCGACGAGATGATGGGTTTCCTCGACAGTAGATCGTTCCGAATAAGCATTTCCCACCAAATTTTATAGTCTGTCACAAGAAACCATTGCATGCAGAAATGAAAGCAAAGTACTGTTTCTCTTCTTTGACCGCAATTGGGAACCGTCTAAAAAAAAAAACGTTCATCAAACATTTTGAGGTCTGGATCATGCCAAGCATCCTAAATCACCTTTTTTTTTTTTTTAAAGGGTGAGAACTGAGGGGGTTTTCGACTTGGAACCGGCACCAGATTCCTCACAGGACTGCATGTGTGGCATGATGTCAGATCCTCAAAAACATGTTTATTCTCATTTGTGGGTACTTAACGGACATATGTTTCTGGGGCTCTCTCTCCCCCCAGCTTGACTAATGTTTGGGGCTACAGAGCAGCGAGTAGTGACCGCAGGTCCACGCTAGCGGGCCAGTATCAACACATGTTGTTATGTTCTCCCACGTGCCTGCACGGGTTTTCTCCGGGTACTCCCACATTCCAAAAACATGCACGGCAGGTTAACGGAACGCTCTAAATTGTCCCCAGGTGCGCAGATCGTCGTATGTCAATGTCCGCCCTGTGATTGGCTGGCACACCGGTTCAAGGGTGTACCCCCGCCGACTGCCCGAGGACAGCTGCTACAAATCCAAACACTTGAGCTGTGTGTTTTCGCGGCAGCTCAGTGGTGCGAATGAATCCATTTCCGCCCCCCCCCGCTCAGCAATTAGCGTTGTTCATTACGCTTTCCCTGACGTTTACCTACCCCCCCCCCCCCCCACACACACACAAGAGTCTACTGTGTATGGTTCACGTGAGGCTTACCGAGGCCCATCCGTTACGCTGCAGCGCACCAAACGGGAAGTCGTAGAAGGAGGGCCTCTTTATCTTGATTTAGGTTTAGAGAGATGCCTCGGGGGAGGAAGGGACCTAAACTGAAGCGGCGAGACTCGCATAGGAACAAAAACACGGATTAGCGGTGTAAACTACATCTCGTACTCCGGCAAAGATCAATAATTCCCCAAAGTTTGAAGTCGATTGACTGACAACTATGCTCTGTCGAGAACAACAACAACAACAAAAAGGTGATTGACAATATCACTCTTGACCTTAACTGCACTGTCGGAATTTCTTGATCGCGAAAGAAACGTCTCTTTTGACATTGAGCAGTAGATATTGAACGTTTGAAGAAGAAAGAAACTGGCGGTGCACCTGGTGCTCGTAAAAAGCGCCGTCCCAATATATCAAATAAGCCATTAATTAGCGGGCTTATTGTTGAAGTCACTATAAAATTAGAAAAAGGCAGCGCAAAAGGTTCCCGATTTGAATCCGTCGCTTTTATCGAACACTCACAGTAAATGGTAAGCAAGAGAAACTCCTTTTGTTTTTTTTAAACAGTAGGGCGACTGAATCGTGTGACCTGCGGGCTGTTTGACTTTCAAGCTTCCACTGTCTAACGCTCCACAGGCTTCTTGGATAAACCGCACAAGCTCAAGCTGATGTTCACCGAGCCACACAGAACCTACAATACGCACGCCATCGTAAAAACAAAGCCCCGCCCCCACTTCATTCATTTTTGCCGTGTTGCAAAAAGACTGCGAAACAGCACTTGGGTCAGAAAAGGACATTTAAGATTGCCCAAGCCTTGTGGCAAACTTGCTGTCTGCAGCCGCTTCAGCGACATACTCAAGTTCAAACCTCTCCATCGCCCAACCTGGCGTCTTTCTGTTGAACATTTACCCTTCCGCTTCCCCCACTCCCCGCTTCCTCGCAAACACCCGCTCGCTGATCGAGCTGTTTGGTGAGTTCGTGATGGGTTATCACAGGCAGATAAGGGAGGTCAGACAGCGATTGAAGACCAAAACGACTCCATAAACACGGCTCAAGCGTCGGCCTGTTCTTGTCTGCATCCGGCGGTTGTTACCGAGATTTAAAAAAAAAAAAAAAGGGGGTGGGGGATGGCCACTTGGAGAACTATTTGACAAGGCACTTTCAAAAGATAACATGACACTCAAGAGAGCCCGGTGTGAATCAGGTCTAGACTGAGTCGTCCGTGCTGTGGCGGATTTGAGAGGCTCCAGGCCACGACGTTGATTGATCAGTCCCGGATGTTCGGGCATCTGGATAATGTGCGCGCGCCCGAGAGAATGGTTTCAAGAATGACGGCCTTGGCATCCCAGCATGTGAACGCTCAACAATGTGATTCGGTTCTAATTCTTAAAGCCACAACAACACAATCGTGCCACAAACCAAGAAAAACTGCCTTTCGCTGTACACAGTTGTCCCTTTTGGTAAAATGAATAAATACAATGTGAGACAGTGAAGCTTATCGTTGGGGAAACGGCGCCCCCGTGTGGCACACGTCGGAAGCGGATTACTTACCACAGGTGTAGATGACGCTGAGGTACTTCCTGGTGCCAGAGTAGCAGGGATTCCCAAATTCCCTGGATGAGGCTCGAACCACGCAGCTCTTCTTGGCCTGACAGCGAGACGTGACGACCCGCAGGGCGATGGACGACTGGCAATCTGACGGAAGACAAATGATTGACCATTTATTGAGGATGCAAGTTGTTGTAGATGGATTTTAGAGCAAAGCACCACAGACATGTCAACAGGCCACAATGAGTGGTGCCACAAGTCAGAGGGGAAATGTTCGAGTGAATTCAACCACAGACTTTTTAATGCAGTAACATTGGCCTAAAATGTGAACCCACGCACTTCGGTGGAGGCAAAGGGACATTCCCCAGCAGGAACTAACAATCTGAAATTCCTGACCAGGACACAGTGAGGTCAAAGCCTGTTGGAAAGCAGCGTGGAACTTGAAAACTGTCGAGACATTTCAGAGACTGGACAATTTCCCCACAAGTGCGCGCTCACTGATCAGGTGAAGGTTAGGAGCATTTTACAATTTGTTTTAGCTTCAGGGAGAACTTAAACCTTAAAAAAAAAAAAAATCCCTTAAGAAGCCAATCTGCGGTTTGCCCAGCTGAGCGTGGTTTTAAAAAGTCAAGGTTTCAATACCGGCTAATACTGTTTGTCACCGTTAATGAGCTAAGGGGACAACATGATTAAACAGGGACCAATATGATTGGCTACTTATGGAGTGGAGCGAAAGAGCCGTCTCTGAGGTTAATTGGGGCCAGTCACCTTTTTGTGTCTCCTCACAGAGCAGAGAGGGGAGGGGAGGGATGAGCAGTTACGCATGGACGATGGGGGTATGGAGCAAGACGAAAGAGACACTGCAAACACGGATGCAGTTTTATTATCTTGATTAATGTGCACTGTACTTAAAAAATATGGCAGTGGGAACTAGTTAGCCCCAAGGCCAACATGAGTAGCCAAATGGGTCTTGTCTAAAAAAGTGACAGGACACTGTGAGCTACTAAGAATTAAAACAGAAGCAGGATAAAATGTATTTATTTCAACTTAAAATGGTAATAAAAAAATACAATTTACCCAAATATTTCTAAATAGGACATTTTTAGCTGTAATATTAATATTGCAACACCGCCATATTTTTGCTTTTGAAATATGTGCAACAAAAAAGCCCCCCACCTCCCAAAAAAAGCCAAACAAAAACCGAAATACGTTCATACTTGCTTACTGAACTCCAGTTAAAGCCCAACCTTCAATTTAAATGAAATAAAATTCCAAAATTTCCGACTCACATCACATTTCTTTCCGTTTGAATAAAGTCCTCCAGGCCACATGTGCCAAGTACCTCATGACTGTTTCTACGCAAGTCTAATTGGATATAATATGACACGATGACCTTCTGGCCTGCCTTGTTGCTGAAAACTGTTCCTTCTGATGTTCGTGTCCACTGACAGACATGCGCCTATTAGCTGGAATTCGGATTCCCTAGCCTGACTACTGTGATTTGAAGCTGAACAGGAGTCTCACAGAAGAACAGGATTTGGATTAGGATCCAAAAATGGGAGTGAGGGAGTCATTAGAGAGACTTTTTTTGGGGGGGGGGGGGGGGTCACCCATGAGGGCTCTCATGAGTAAAACAGACGGATGCAAATAGGACGGTCTAGCCTATTTTTTTATTCACTTAAGATGAACACAAAGGTTTCAGAAAATACAAATTTCTCAATATTCTGGCGGGTGAAGCTCCAAACACAATGCTCCGGGTTGCCCAACACACACACACACACAACTTGTCTGGGAATTTACAATAGGGGGGGACCTATTTTATCTCCTCCTCCACTCATATGACTCACATGTGAAGCCTATCGTTTGATACATAAGCCACTTGTGGTACTTCAAGCCTTTGTATGGCCGACATATGACATGCAATGGTGTGTAAGGTGATAGCTGCATATTTTGAGGGCACAAAATATGTAGAACATGAGTAACACCTGACTTCTCATTGCAACGCCATTTGTGCTTTGCTATAGGTGGGAAAATAAGCGGTACACTAAATTATATATCGTATTTCCTCATGCCGTGGCATGGCTGTCATTTAAAAGTGGTTAGGACTGCACGACTGTCCGTGTTTTATGTTATGTGTTGTTTATTATTTTACTTTATGTTAACTGTTTTGTGAAGCGCTTTGTTACAGCTGTCGCTGTTGTGAAAGCGCTATATAAATCAGCATGTATTGTATTGTATTGTATTTACTCCACTACAGTGTACAATGAATCTTTTAAGGCTAAAACATTTAGTAATTTCAATTCCTTTTTTGTAAAAATGTTCTGTCCACAAACTCCACATTGCATCTGTTCTGCTTTACAGATGCACATCTGTCTGTTTGATTTCTTCCAGACAGGACAAAGGTGGCCTTAAGGAGAATATATCCTTTTTGCTTAGCGGGACAGCTCTGAATGTCATTTGCTTAGCAGTGAAAGGGAGCACCATGTTATCTTGAGATGGAACCCAAGGGCATTCATGGAAACAACAAGGGCCCCAAAATTGAACCCTGTGGAACACCATATGATGGGAGGGGGGTGCTCAGAGTAACACAAAAAGTACTGCGTGCCAAATTGTATCACCTGTTATTTATTTCCAGCAGGGAAAATAAGTATGACTCAGTTTGAGGTGTTTGTTAAATGCATGGCGCACCCAGCTATTAATTTTGAGTGGAGGCCACGACTCGCAGAAATGCAATATATCACCTCAAATTCCTCTTCCATAAAAATAGTAGACATAGTAATTATTTATTGCTAATGCATCCAAGGGAGGCAAAAAGTTACCGTGTATTGAAAAAATAGCAATGTCATTTTTGGAGCTCCCTACCTCTGGTCTTTTTTAGGCTTAGTTTGAAACCCATGAAAGCATAGCGACCCTGAGAAAGAAAAAGCGATATCAGACACGGCAAAGGGGGGGGGGGGGGGGTAATTTAGATGTCAGGAGTTTTGTCTGATGATAATGAGTCAGATGAGAGAAGAGGGCTACTGCTTTGAGGCTCCTCCATCACAGTTAAGACCTGTCAGACTCGGCACGAAAAAAAAACAGGGGAGAAAACAACATCAAAGAAGTCTTAGAATTGGGCGCATGTCTTTTGTGCACTCCCTCTAAATATTTCTGGTCATGCGGGTTCGTCGTGCTATCACGCAGTCTACTCTGGCTATGAAATGTACACATTTCACAAACTATAGCTGAATTTTCCCAAAATACAATTGTGACTGACCTCAAACTTTTATTTTGGTAAAACAGCACACAATAAACATGCCCAAAATGCCAGGACAACCAAAACTACCGATTTCAGCTTTGGACGTCGAGCCAGACGTCACCAACTCTGCTTTTGAAAGATAATTAGCAGTGTGCGTCTGCGCCGTCACTCAGGACAAGCTCACTTCCTGCAGCTCGGCGTGACACGGGAGCCACATGAAAGACGTGGGGAATCCCACTCGACAGTCTGGAACAGCCCGAATGCGAGTGTGCGCGAGCGTGCCGTTTCCATGCGCATTGTTGACCGCGCTCAAAGCGAAATGCCATTTGACGGTTCAACAATGCTTCTCCCTGCCTCTAATCTGGCCTTTGTATCGTCGTAACAGTAGAGTTCATCTGCCAACGCTACTGCCACAGTTACGCTACTGTATTTAATGTCGAGCTTGAAACTAGATATTAGACACACACACCAAGCCACCTGCTGTGCTACTGGAGTGGAGGTCACTCCATTGGCACGGTATGCGCTTTACTCACACTGTTCGTGTTAGCCTTTTGAACCTGGTGTCGCATAGAGGGCCACGCACACGCACACGCACACACTGCAGGGGCATGTCGGCATTGCATTGTGCACCTCGCCATTTAAACTCACACTGGCGTCGTAAACAACAATAAAAACGTAGAGGTTAAATTATGAGCATCGTTGTCATGCATCCAAGCAAGCACGCGCACACACACACACACACACAGACGCAGGGAAACATTCTTAATGGCAATTCAATCCTTGTCCCCCTTGCTACGGCACATCAGAGCACGGGATGACATCCGATCTACATTCCGAGCCAGTTCCGCACTGGCTGTGTGCACGGGGCTTTTCAATGTATCTCAGGATGCATTTAAAGCCCGGCCAGGAAACAATGGCTTCAAATGATAATAAATCTGTCTCATCTTCAAGCATCGAAATGGGTGCGTCAGTCAACAAATCACTGGAGGAAGCTGCAAATCTCCCAAGATGCACATGAGGGTAAAATCATGCAACATCGCCCCCCCCCCTCCCCTCCCAGAAAAGACTTAAAGTGGAATTAAGGCCTGGCAGGATTTGTGAAGGTCTTTGTGCTGAAGATGCGTTCGAGTCCTGACATGTACGAGTCATCAATAAAAACAGCGAGACACACGGTGACGCCTGGTATGTTTTCCTTTCAGAAAAGGAAAAAAAAGGGGGGGAAAAGCAAGACAGTTCTTCCCTCAATGCTCAATTGTGCAAATTGATTTTTTTTTGAGGCAGTGTCGTCATGGTCGCTTACCCGCTGATGAGGCTCTCCTGTGCTGCGGGGGACACTCAAGGGTGCCCTGTTGGGTGCGACCAAACATGGCGGAGTAGACCGCGATCTGCATCCCCCGTTTGCAGCTCAGCCTCATCCTGTCCTCCTCGCACACCACTTTGCTTTTGTATTCATCTGGGGGACAAAAAAAAAAAAAAAGGACTTTAGAGATAAGGACCAAGTTTGATTTGCTATTTTTCACCATTGTAATTTTTTGTCAGAGTCCAAACAATGTCATTGACATTTAATACAGAGCGGTGATTCAAAATGAACGCCTTGATCTCACTTGGGGGGGTTTGGAGTGATTTCCAAAACAGATATTTCATGACACAAAACCTGCCTAACAACAAGACCAACCAAAACAATCCCCATTTGCATTTGAACATTTGCTCCAGGCTGTATTTACTGTCGTCAGGTATGAACATAGGGTCTAAAATGTCAAATGTTCCCGTTCTCAATAGATGCCCGAAGGCATCGCGCAGCGTAAACACACAAGAGGTAAAGTTGCCCGGTGGACAAGTAGAGCCACGCAAGCGGCATTCCTCACACACATCCAGTCATGGTGACCTGTGACCAGCAGAGCAGCTCCGCTGGCCGGCAAATGAAAACAGCCCCCATTCAGGTGGGGAGCGCAACAGGAATGCAGAAGAGAAAAGGAGTCGAGAAGGGAGCGCCATTAGCTTGTTGCGTCTTTTGCTGATGGATGGACTCTTTCTCCTTCACTTCCTCTTTCGATCCTACGCGCGCCTCTTCTTTCAGGGGCAGTGACACTTCTTGGTGGTGCCCCCCCCCCCCCCCCCCCACAGAGCGCTTTTTTCTTCCCCCGGACAATTCATTGGTTAAGTGGCAGGGAACAAAAGAGCTGTTGATTGGAGGAAGGAAAAAGTTGGGATCAGTGGATTAAACGCCCCCCCCCCCCCACACACACACACTTCTGCTCACTCCACTGTGGAGCCTGCAATGATGACAAGGGTCTGATTGGGATTACGGTGCTGTTGTCACCGTGCTCTCAGCTTCCTGGCTCACGGAGAGAGCTGATTGGTAAAATCAGAATGCCGCCCCCCCCCACTTCGAGGGAACATATCCATCCATTTCTCAATCCCGCTGATCCTGTTCCGGTGGAGCCGATTCCAGATGATTGACGGCCAAATGCTGCCTTGCCTGTCAAGCAATCGTTTAGTTGGCCTAGGCTGACTCTTTGACCATTAGATTTATGTGAGGTCTGAGATGAGAGACTGGGGGGAGGGGGGGGGGGGGGTTAAACCTGCCCCCTTTTTGAAGTGCCTCTGACATGTAGCTGTATGTGCTGAGTCCTTTTTTTTTCCAGGTTCATCCTGTGCGACCCCCCCCCCCCCTCCCCTCTTTTTAAAGGAGCAAAGTGCCATCAATATTCATTAGCAGATGCAATGCAGCGAGGGACTTACTGGGTCTGCACTTGTACCAGAGTGTGAGGTATTTGCTGCTGCCGGGACACTGGTCCGTCCCAAACACGCGGCTGTTGACGAGAACTTGACAGCTCCGCCTGTCTTGGCACTCGTCCAGCATTTTCTAAACAGGGGGGTGGGGGGGGGGGGGGGAGGACCAAAAACACAGTTTAACAATGAGGAGCAGGCAAACCTAAAACCACTTCAAACAGGATTCGAAAAAAAACCCCCCAGAAAGGTCCACTCCAGTCATTCATCCCATTTCCATCTCAGTTTTCATCCTCCATTCGTCCACCACGTGACATTCAAGTTAGCCGGTCGCCAGCCACGGGTGGTCTCTGCACTCGGTCAACGACGTGCTACATTCAACTAAATGAACTGTTCCGCCGTCGATCACCGAGTGCGGGTCACGGTGGTGGAAAAGGGGCCGCAGCACACAGCGGCGCTGTCACTTTTGCACTTGGAAGACAATGCGCTTCTATGTCTCCGGGCATCCATTAAGGGGGGGCAGAGGCTATTCCATTCAACACTACAATGTACTAAAAATACACACCGCACGGCCGAATAAATGGCAGACGGGCGTGTGTGTTTGTATTGCGTTGCGCTACTTGCACTCGCATCCTAATTTGAGAGGGTGGGGGATAGATACTGAGGCAAAGAGCCCATGAAATCGCTTTGTGTCACCGGAAAACAAGAGAAGCCTGCTTCCTCTTCAGGAAGTTTAATTTACCAGAAAACACACTCACTCACAATGCGTTACATCACCAGCGGGCCCCCCGAATATGAATTAACCCTTGACCACAACGTTTGCTGCGTAACTCGTGTTTACTTGATGATGACAGATTTTTTTTTTCTCAGCATTGGGCAAATAACACAAAGCCAGTTCACGGTCGGTGTTCGTATCCTGCAGTTATAATCATTCATACGGTTGCTGATTAGTTTGCCACATTAGCCCACTAGCATTGGCGTCTTATCTGGTGGTTACCTGTAGGGCAGTGGACACGGAGCAGTGATCATCCCCACGAGCGTCATAATAGCCGAGGAGGGCCTGGTAGCTTTCACGGCATTGATGGAGGTCGGAGGGGCCTTTCCTTCCGTAAAACGCCGATTGGACCGTGATGGTGGTGCGAGGTGGGCAGCGCGCAGACAGGAGCTCTCCGTCACAGGCCTGCTCCGTGTAGTTCTTTAACACTTTGGACAAGTAGCCTGCGAGGGCACATAGTGACTGTTAATAAATATTCAGGCAGGGTAGGGAGTCTCATGGGACAAAAAATATATATGTAGCAGTTTTTGGGGGGTAAATGTTTAAGTCACTGAAATAAACATCGTGTCTTCAACGCTGTCTGTATTGTTTGAGGTGTCAGTTTGCTGTCATTAGTGGACATTTCAAACATTTGGTGGCACAGCTCTGACTGGGCGATGTCACCAACACCCCAAACAAACGCGTCGACGTGGCGGCCATGTTGAATGGGGCGACGTGCCCATCGAGGGCAATGCAATGACATTGAAATGTAATCTGAACTTGCCAGTTTCTCAATCGATTTTCATGAAGTTGACTTTTATGTCAATGTCATATATGTGCTATCATTTATTTAATATATACCTGTATATGTACTGTATATATTTTTTTACCAGTTTAATGTTATCCCCACTGTCATAATTATATGTTACACGCACGCCATATCCAGGACAATATCCTTTGTTTCGTTGCGTTCAGTTTTTTTTTATGTTTCTTTGCATGACTCCTCCCATCAACAGTCATTAAAAAAAAAAAAAAAAAAACGACAATCAGGCTTTCACTCACAAAAGAACCAACCGAAACAACAAAAGAGCCACCATTAACATTCCGGCCGGTGACGACAAAACCGAAAAAACAAAGAGACGATACCCAGGCCGTCACTTTCTTGCATCGGTCTACAGTTGAGTCCCCGTTTCAGGATGCAGAAGAGGAAGAACCGTCAAGAGGTACAAAACGTCACTGGCCAGATCTTCATGTCAAAACCTTGAGAAACGCTCAGAACTAAAAACAACCTATAAACTGAGTGCAAACTTCCTGGTGAAGTGCTATGCAAACAGATGCAAAGAGTCAACGGGCGCACGCACGCACACACACATCAGGTGGACACAGTATGTGATTCAATTACTTCTATTTGGTGAGCTTTTACTTGGAAGGCGGGGATTACCTTGGAACACACACACTTGTGCGCTTACGTGGAAACACACACATTGTCCCCCCCCCCCCACCCTTATCGCCATGGTCGCGGTTCCAAGGAGGAAGGCCTCCAAAGGTCACGTCTCAATATGGATGCTTATTAAACCGCCGGCGATGAGTCACACGTTTGCACCCGCGGCAGACTTGTGAGGCGAGGCAACAGGTGCGTTTCTTTTCAACTTTATGGAGGGGTGGTGTCGGAGTCGACTTTTATGGAGGATCTAATTAAACGGAAGGTAAAGAATGAAACCAGTGATGGCATTTTTAAAAAAAACTTTTTAAATTCAATCCCCATTTTTGCTGCTCCTTCTGGTGTGTGCCTTGGCCACTTGAAATACGGAAGGAGAATTTCGCTTGCGACTCAGTCAGCTACAGTAAGATTAGTCATTTCCAGCAAAGGATCAAGAATATATCCTTTGCTGGTATGATAAAGGCAGGGGGGGGGGGGGGGGGGGTCGTGTGAATAGGGAGTCCAACATCTTTAAATAGATCAAGTGCTATAACGATATATTTGTAACAAGACCTCAAATCGCATTCCGGCCAAAACAAAGTTCACGAAAAGCCACAAAATCAAAGGGCCCGGCATTGCGTTTCATCCTGGCTCCATTAGCATTTTGAAGCATTGACAGCTTCACGGCTTTATTGGTGTTATTTTAAGCAAATTATAGCTGTCAAAACCATCAAATGTTTCGGAAAAGCAGAGTCGCGGGGCCCACCGCCGCCGCCGCGGAAGGAATTCCCTTCAAGTGGTGATTATTGAGGACGTGAGAGACCAAGTGAGCGCGAGATGAATAGAAAGAGAGGGCGGGGGGGGGGGGGAGTCATTCATCGCGTGTTCGGTCGTCTGAAATCGGCTTTGAAAGCTCGCCGTTTAGCGATAAAGGCCTTCCGCCGTTGCGAGCGAGGCAGGCGGCGGTTTCAAGGATGCGGCAGCCGGAGTTGGTGGCTTTAGCTGCTGTACTAATTACTTCTCCCCCGCAGACCGCGGAGGCCGTCGGAGGCCGTCGGAGCCCCCCCCCCCGCCGGGAGCGCAGCCCAACGACACGGCAAAGATTTCTCACTCCTCGGACACAATCGTTTTGACTTTTTGGCATTCTTAAAATTGGTCGCATTCCACTGCCTTTCTGATGACGTTTTGGATTAGTCGGCTTTTCGGGCGGGGGGGGGCGGGTGAAAGGTGGACGTGGTTCAACTTGACATCAAGTCAGGGTTGGATTACTTTTTAAAACGACTGAAGGAGAGTAAATGGGTAGCTCACGGCGAGTTCTTTCAAGTGCTGCACTGAGTCTTGCGTGAAACCACCGGAGATTGTCTATTTACACACACACACACACACACACAAATCATCAGCTGTAAATTTGACCCAAATTATGAGAAAAAAAATGACAGCATGTGAAATATTTACAAGAAAAGGACATTCGGCTTCTGGGTGAAATGTCGGAATCAATCGCAAAAGCACTCTCACCTTTTCAGGGGAACTTCATTTGACCTTCTTTCAATGTTTTTTAAATGCACACGTTCAACTGGTTAATGTTTCAGGACATTTTGCACTTGTTGTTCTCTGACACGGACGTTTCTGGATTTCGTGAGGTTCGAAATGTCAAGCGGATGATCAAGCCGATTATTGAAATAGCGATTGGAACTGACTTAGGAAATGGATTGGTCGAATCAGCTGTTGTGAGTTTTAACTTTTGGTCGTTGAAGGTATCGGTGGGAGTACATTTTAGGGTCATTTGGGGACGGGGGGGGGGGGGGGGGGGGGGGGGTGGCGCAGCGTGTTGGTTTCTGATTCCCATGGAAGCCAAGCAAATCTAAAACAACAATCGGATTCATTCATGCACCACAATCGAGTGATTGCAAATCCAAAGACGAAAGCTGACGCTGTTCCAACACGTCCCCCTTCTTACGCTTTTCTTTTTTGTTCCCAAACAACCCGAGGGCTTGCCTCGCTGGCTGTTATCAATATCAACCGATGATGGTCGGCTTCATTCGACTGGGCGAAGACATCTACGCACTTTCCAATGCCCGAGAGGCGAAAAGCGGAGCAGCTGGAGTAATCCAACCCCCGGAGATGCAAACGCAAACACTTGTGATTGCCACATCCTTTCCCTCCTCGCCTCAGACGGCTTCTCATTTCAAACTCCTGCGCAACCCCTACACACAGGCAAACCGAAACCGCCACACATGAACGCTATTTAACTCATTCACTCCCAAAGACGTTTTTAAACGTCTTTTCAGACTTGGTTTAGAATTGGCTGGTACTGAATGAGTTAACATCCTGGCCCGTACGTCTTTGCTTGGCTTGGTCCTTCCGAATACCGTACCGACCTTTCCCACAAAAATGAGCAATTTGGTGTACTAAAAACACTGCCGCCATCACCAACCGAGTTTATCGATGGAAAGCAGAGCACCGAATAATCACAAGCGATGAAGTGCCGCAGACATGCCAGGCTCACAACTTGTAAACTCAATGAGCCTTTTTTTTTTTTTCGATCAATGCGGCTTGTGTAACTGACAATAAAGGGCCACCCAAGTGACGTTGGCAACGAGACCAAGGTCACAATAAAGAGAGAAGCGCTTCTCTTGTCTGGGGCGGGGCATGGGGGGGTGGGGCTGATACAGATTACGCAACATCTGGCGGCCAAAGGGATAATTTCACAATTGGATAGAGGACACTTCTTCCCTGAGGAGGGGGCCCGAAAACCAAACTCGGGTCACAACCGCGGCCTCCCGCGACCTCCTCTAGCGCGTGCCTCTTTTTACGACACTTTGGGGTCAAAGGACGCTTGGCGAAAGGACACTTTTACTCTGTGCATATCCGTTGTGAGAGTCCTTATCACTGCTGAAAGGGGATAATGCGGTGAAAGCGTGACCTGCGAGAAGATCCCCCGCGTCGGGTCGCCCGCGGACACGATCGCAGGGTGCGCCGCGTGACGACGCAGGAATGGCGCTTAAGTGCAAGAAAAGGTGAGATTTGTCATTTTAATGGGTCGTTTTTATGACACCGCGAGAGCTGCGTGAATGCCAGACGACCTCGATGCCGGCAGGCCCGGCAGACACCAGACAGATGCGTCTGTGTCGCTTTATTGTCACTCAGTGAACAACAGATGGATCCTTCATCAGGGCAGGCTCGTCGTCGCGACAATGAAACGGCAATGACGCCCGAGGCTGGACAAAGGTCAAAGAGGTCAAAAAATGATCAGCTTTTTAATGATGTGTCGGGAGCAGGAAATGAGATCGAGTTCCAGAGAGAATCAAAAATCAAATCCTGGATGATCACGAAAGCAATCATTACGCCCCAGTCCTACTTCCGCCATTTTTAGAAGGGCTTGCGACATCATTTGGACAAGACAATCTCACACTAACAAACTTTTTGCACGGGTCAAAGCAACAGGTGGTCACTGTCATGCTCAATCAGAAGCCTTTAAGGAAGTCATTGTGTATCAGGGATTATTAAAAGGAACATCTGCACCCTTCGCCAGAGTAAAAAAACGAAACCAAACAAAGTCGATCTGAGGCTATAACAAGGTTGAGCGACAGAGTAATTTTCTCAGCCAGGACGAATCAAAAAAACAGCAATAACAACCTCTCAATGTTAGAGTGGCACGCCTGCCAAATATTCACGTCCAAGTAGGCATGACCAGTCGAGGAAAAAAGCCGCACCTCTTGCAGACTACAGACGTCGCTCGGAAAAAACTCAGATCCACCTGTATTGACTTAAATGGCGTATTGCTGAACCGCCCGCACCCCAAAATGAATTGAGTGTGGCTGCATCAAACAACAAGAAGGCATTCCTGATTTGAAGGTCCAACAATGCACCGTGAAGAAAAAAAAAAGGTGCAAGTGGGTGGGAGCTGAAAGGATGAGCTTGGAGGGGATTAAACCAAATGTAACCGTGGAGCGGCTCTGTGAAAACAAGCAAGAGAACAAGCCCGGTAGTGGGCGAGGAGGAGAAAAGCCATCTGCGAGCACGCCCAGTTGGACTTAGCCGGCACATCAACTTCCAACAGGACCGGACTCAAAAGACAACCTGTGGGTTTTCGCTACCTAACCGTTTCATGCAAGGCATTGTGGACAATTCAATACGATTGTCGATCCTTGCGCTATGACACGATTGAAGGATGTTGCGATGCAGAATGAAACCTGTTCCTCGTTCTCTTATGTCATCTTGAGTAAACTGCGAAGGACCCTTCCAAAATGTACACAGACGCTCCAGCTTTGGGGTCGACCAAAAGGTCGCTTACCTGAGCTGCTCCGAGGGGGCCGGAAAGCAACAGATTAGCATTGCCGAGGGGAGCAGGCTGCTGTAGCGTGTTGTAATGCAGGCTGTCAGGGCGACACAGTTTGTCTGTACAAAGCCTCCTTGTTCTGACTGCACCCCCCCACCACCCTCCTGCGCCCCACCTCCCCGGCTTTTCATCAAACCTCCGAAACTACAATATCCCTTCCGTTCTGCAACACTAGCGGAGTTGAAGAAAACGAGAAGGAAGGACCGAAAGGGGAAGTTCGGATCGATGAAGGAGTTGGAGGAGGGAGGCTGAGTTAATAAAATGATGGGTGGACGTAAACCGGTGCTCGTCACCCATGAGCTGAGTAGATTCAAAACTGTCGATGGCATTTTAATATTTTAGGATACGAGGCTACACGTGCGCTAGCGTTAGCTTAGTTGCCGTGCCTCCGGGCAGGGGTGTCAAACTCATTTTTGGCGCCGGCCACATTTTTGTTACCGTCTCACTTGGAGGGTCGTTCTGACTGAAAACATATCAAGAAGTCAAGAGTAACTGTTGATTCAACTGTTGTTGAAGTTACGATCATGAGGGGTTTGGTAACAAGAAAAATACTTCGAATTTGTCTCTTATTTTTTTCCATATAAGAATTTAAAATGTTGGTCGACATTTTAGAAAGGGTCATGGAAATTGACATATTTGAGCTGTTTTCGCGGGCCATATCAAATGAGGTGACGGGCCAGATCCGGCCCCCGGGCCTTGGGTTTGACACCTGTGCCTTAGGGGGTCCCGTGGTTTGCCGCGGTCGTGACGGACATGGTCAGTGTGTCCTTTTCAGTGCACAAACTAAGGACAAGAGTAGCGGCAATCAATCCCACAAGACGATTCCACAAAATGTCGCAGGGACGGAAACTGCTGGATGCTAAATAACAATTTGCCATCATAAGTCGAGGAGCAGTCGTCATGTGATTTTTAAGACCCGTCGTATTCTTAAGACCCCGAGAACTCTGCACAAGTGTCTCTGAAAACAAGCACATGGTTTAAAAATTGCAAACGCTTCCACTCCAGTCATTCTGATGAAATAATAACGAACTGAAAACCCTTCAAAAGTGGTTTTCGCACCGCGCTGAACATCACCCCGGCGACAAAATAAGATTAATAAGCTCCTCAAACATTACGACGCCGTTTACGGCGGCACCGCAAGGAGACGACTTTGATTGGCGCACATTAAGGTGCCTTGTGTGCCCAGACTTGACTTGCTTTGACACAAAGCTTTGAGGCACGTCCACGTTTGAGCACACGTCCACATTAATCACGTCAACGCCGCTCTTTCCACATGCTTTGCCTTTTCACTCTGGAATGTCCATGAGATTGTTTCAGTGTTCTGAAGGTAGATAACACCTTTGATACGCTTAATTTTATTTTATTTTTTTTAAAACATCACAGGCCCAATAATATACATTTGGGTAAATGGTTTAATGGCTCTGCATGCATGACTTGGAAGAGGCTCCGCCTCTCAATTCAAGAGCACTTGCTAACACACATGCACACGCACACACAGGTGCAATGTCTGCTTTATGTATTTGTGTGAGCTGAGTGTCTCTTACAGGGAGGAACCCTTTCAACACTTTTTTTTTTTTTTTTTTTTAATAGACACAAAGATGCACCCTAACGACAAGCATAACAACTATTTGGGTGTCTGGAGCGTTAGGTATTCCAAACACTACCATCAATTTGCACTTCAAAAGTATGCGTTTCAAATTGCGGTCGTCCGCCTTTTCGTTTCATCTTCCTGCACTTGAGCTAACGAGCGACGAATCAACTTTTGAAGGTCTCGTCGCAGATCCCAAAACCGCTTTGCGTTTGGAAAATACAAGCCTGCGTGGGTGTGTCGCTCACGGAACTCTGCGGTTTCTACTCCGATATAAGACAAAGACAACGATGATGTCATCTTCTTGCATCTGGAACTTCCCCAAGAAGTAAAACTCCCCCCTGCGAGGAGAGCGGCGGTCTTATGTCAAGAAACTCACTGTCCGCCTCACTGTCTGCCTGCGGTGGGCTAGACAAAACAAGTCGGAGGCTCTATTTGTTTAGATGGTGCTCACCTGGCCCACACACGCACACACACACACACACACACACACACACACACAAGCAGCGTTTGGGGAGAGCCCCGGGGAGGCAAAGCAGTTAGGAAAAAGGAAGGGCAGCTGATGAGTGCGTGTGTGTGAAAGCGGGGACAGGAGACATGTGGAGGTAAGCGCCGAGGTCTGCATTAAACCTCATCCAGCGAGACTCCAAAAAAGAAATAAAAATTGAGCAGATGAAGGGGCCAAGTGTATGTGCAACATTTTCAACCAAAAATGGGAACTAACGGCACAAGAATAGAATTTCTCAGCCTGAAAATGAGCTTCCAAAGGGCAGATTTTTGAAGAGGATGCTTAAAAACTTCAAATCAAGGCAAGACAAGTATTTCGCAATAAAAACAACAACGGGGGACCGACCACAAAAACTTGGTGATGTGCCGCTTAAGATAAAGGAGATCTACGACACCGATCGAATCAAATCCATTTCGAAACCAAGAAATGTGCCAACAA
This sequence comes from Hippocampus guttulatus, assembly GCF_054856545.1. Taxonomy (NCBI): domain Eukaryota; kingdom Metazoa; phylum Chordata; class Actinopteri; order Syngnathiformes; family Syngnathidae; genus Hippocampus; species Hippocampus guttulatus. The sequence continues at coordinate 1,718,457 of NC_141283.1, read as the reverse complement.
AGCGTCTTTGAAAAATGTTACTGGGGTCGGACCATAAGAAGAAATCGTTTCGATCTTTTCATGCGAAATATTTCAAAAAGAAGCGGCCTGACTTCACTTTATCGGCTTCAAAATTATTATTTATTAACCTACTGACGGTACAAAATGAACCACAGATGCAGAGTTCGTAGTTACGATGCGTTGACCTCAGTTAACCCCTCTGCCCCCCCCCCCAAAAAAAAAGCTTTACATCCCATTGACTGGGTTAAATGGGTTTCGTCAAAGGAGACGGAGTATAAAAAAAGCAGCCTTCACTGGAGGTTTTGAAGAGTATCACGGCAACACTGATAGGCCAGGCCGGCCGGTCTGGGCTTCCACCTCAAGATTTTCGCAGTCTCAGACTCAAAACTGAAGGTCAGAAGAAAGTTTGGGAGTTTTACTTGTTCCGATGTACAAGGATGCTGCGTCAGCAATTCCCGTGAGAAATGCGATATACGATAATATATCGTATAGAAAACCGACAAGCCCGCAATCACGCCGCGCTTGTTCACAGTTTTTCATGACAGCCTGACATTCAAGCGCATGTGACCATTACGGCCCGTACGGACGGCATGTGACACGGATGTGCTCCTTTCGCGGTGTACTTTCCGACCATTAGACCCCATTAGGGAGCAATTAACACCGCCACAAAGCCGCCTTCCTGTTTTATGACACAGTAAACAAAACCTACAGGCCTGCTTTGGGCTCAGCAACAGCCGTGAATCCAGCAAAGAGGCTCATTAATTAAGTGTTCCTCCCCGATTTCATACAAAAAGCCTTTTTCTCGATAAGACATCGGGTCCCTCAGCCTCCGTCATGCCTTTGCGTACAAACTCGAGCTGGAAGAAGAACGGGCAGATTTCACGCACTTATACGAGCTCGCTCGTTTACTTTGACAGCCGTCCAACGCAAACCAGGGAATATTCGTCCGCACGCCGCGCCGCGGTATTGTTTGCTTTCTCGTTTCGGCTGTAAATGCAGGAAAGGTCAGGACATTATCTCAGTAATAATTTCCTTCAAGTCACACTTTAACCAAACTTGGTTGTCGTTTATCTCCACAGATAGGAGGGTCCGCTTTTGCGCTTCACTGGCCAACTTAAAAATAAAGATGCGGTTGAGTGTGGAGGCCAAGTAGCGGGAAGGCTTTTTCATGACACGTCGAGGAAGTTGGGAGTGCCATGATCGCAAAAAACGGAAGAGTAGGAGGTTCCAAATTAAAGCTCTCCAGTCACAAGTCAACAAAAACCCAAAACAAGGCAGACAACCACGTGAAATGCGTCTAGCTTGTCAACAAATGGTGTCTTTTTAGGCAGCACTGTTCAACTGTTTACACTGAAGAGCCACATAAACAACACAAAATACCTTTCATACGTGAGGTCTTGAGATGAAAAGACTTGAGACTAAAAACATGATGTGCATTCGATAACGCAGCAACTAGCGCCTGCTTCATTTCTCTGCCAGGCATGCGAAACGAAATCTGCACAACTATTGAGCCACGTGTTTAGTCGATACTAGACAACAAACCGGTGTGCGCGTGCAGCGGCCAGTACACATCGCGCAACCTCGAACGGATTAACTAAATTTACTTTTCGAGGGAGAGCGCATGTAAAAAAAAAACATGCGCGATCGCTATTCCTGGATCGCAGCTGCTCCACTCTCCACCCAATCTGTGGCGCAGCAGAAAAAACAACAACAAGCGCGTGCACATGTCAGCTTGTCGTTGCCTCGGAAACACTAATCGATTGCGTATTTGGAACGCGATCGTAAACATCACAAACTGACCTGAGAAGTCCGATGAGCCCGTGGAGCGATCGCAGACGACGGCCAGGCAAGTTATTCCTAACAGGAGCGCAGAAGTGACGGCTGACAGAGTCCCATCGAGGTGGAACATCCTTGAAGAGTCAAAGGCGCATGTGAGATCCCGCTTGGAACCAGAAAGTCCACATCGGAAGTAGCAGCAGCGCGGGCGAGAAGGTTCCGAGTGGCCCGCATGAGACGTTCAATGTCCCGTCAAGCGCGCTCGTCCCACCGGGATGGAGGCTCTTCTTCGACTTCTTCCTCCTTCAGGCTGCAGCTGCAAGCTTTTTTTTCTTCTTCCCTTCTTTGAACTCGGCGTGGTGGTAGTGGTGGTGGTGGAGGCAGTCCACCTAGAAGACGGTCGCCCCCCCCCCCCCCCTCTTCCTTGCAGGCTTCCTGACACCTGCAGACGCAACTGGAAGAAATATCAGATTACTTTTGCGCGACTGCTTTGATATTAAAAAAAAATAAAATAAAAAGTTGCCTCGATTAGAATATACGAATCGTTTATTGTTTTAGCGATTTTCCAATCACACCTGCAATGTTGTCGTAACATAAGGTCGCATCCAGGCGAATCTCAGTAAATTATATCGTGGAAAATTGATTTCGGTAGTTAAAAAAAAACATTTAAAGGGAGTCGCCACTCAACTCAACTGTATTTATAGAGCACTTTCAAACAGCCATCGCTGTTTGAAACCACGAGAAAGAACTGAATTTGGTCGGTCAGCTTTTTCTTACGGGGCAGGTAATGAGTAGGGTACACACTGGAATGTTTGGTTTAACATAATTTTTTTAAAAAGATCTGTTGTATGATTGGCATTCGCAATCACCCGTGCTATCTAGTGGACGACTACTTCACTGTTCCTCCCGTGACAAAACTTCAGTGAACAAAAACAGTATTTGTGGGAAATAAATGATTTTTGGGACCAATCACTGATCTAATTTACTGTTTCGCACCTGTAGTGTTGCATTTGAATATCGCCTATAAATTTTGTTCAATATTTACATGAAAAAACATCATTGCTTTAATTGAAAAACTGAAATGAATTGCTTTCCCACAATATATTAATTACATCGAGATGCACTTACGAAAGACTATGATACACATAATTGGATAGTATGTCAATTAACAAATGGGAAACCCAAGGCAACATTTTGCCAACAATTTAAGATTTTTTTGACACTGTATTTCAATAACAGTTCGAGCCCATTTTAACACGATGCTGCCGTCTTGTGGTCAGTCAGCTGTACTTCAGTTCAACCAACATAGTTTTGGCCCAGCGCGGCTTCCGGACAAGGCACGCGACAACAGAAGGTCAAAGATGGCGGCCTCCGCTAAAAGCCTCGAAATATGTCTATTTTCCTCAAAGTTATTGAGAAACATACAGCTCCGGAATGAACGTAAGTGACCGCTTTTTGCTCAACATTAGCCTTTGTGTGTCCACCTGAGCTAACAGGAAGCTAACGCTGCTAGTTAGCGGAGAGGTCGACAACCTCCGTCCCCCTTGTAATGCAATGCTTATAAAGCTGTAGTTAAATAACCGGGACTTGTTTTGTTTTCAGGGTTCTTGTCCACGTCCGGGTGTCGTCTGGTTGCGGGAAGCGACGGAGGCCGGCTCCCGAAATTCACTCCACCGCCCAAGCCTGTCATAGTAGACAAAACACAGAATGAGGCAGCTCTGCGGAAGTATGCACAAAATCGAATTGCATTTCATTAATTTTCACGTTAATTGTACCGCTGGGAATCCCTCAAGGAGGGATTCAGATTTTGTTTGAAGACAACATCACTCAGCTCTACCTTGACGCGTGTTTGCATATTAGGTTCCTCAGCCCAGAGTTCATCCCACCACGGCAGAGGACAAACCCGTTGAAGTTTTACATGGAGAGGAAAGACATGGTCCGCAGGAGGACTGTGATCGACCTTCCTGAATTCTACGTGGGTAAGTCACTCGCATCAGCATCCATTCTGCACAGGAACACCCGTTTTCGTAAATCATAGGGACTTGTGTGACTTTTGATTTTATAGGCAGCATCCTTGCTGTGACCATGGCTGACCCCAATGCCAGCGGCAAATCAAACAGTTTTGTTGGCATCTGCATCCAGAGAGGCGGGAAGGGTCTCGGAGCAACATTTATCCTCAGGAACATCATCAATAGTCAAGGTGACTTCATCAATCCGCTATTTTTCACTTCATAATACAGCAGGTGATGTTTACGGTTTGGTTTCCAGGAGTGGAGATCTGCTACGAGATGTACAATCCGCGCATTCAGGAGATCCGGGTTCTGAAGTTGGAGAAACGGCTGGATGACAACCTGATGTACCTGAGAGACGCCTTGCCCGAGTACAGCACCGTGGATCCGGAAATGAAGCCTGTGCCCGTCTCCCCCAGCGGAGAGGTGCCAGTGAACACGGTGAGCAGGACATCTGGAAGACAAGCGTGAACATTGTTTATCCGTCTCATAATTACTAACATGGAAATACAGTGGCATTTTGCAACTCAAAGACGTTACTAAGTACAACTGCAGTATCAAAGTAAACATGGCAGGTCCTCAAAAGAATGTTATCACGAAGCACAAGGTCTGCAACAAATCAAGACAAAAAAAACAAAAACAAATAAATGTTGAGACACATTATAGTTGGGTTACTAATGGCACATACCTGGGAGGAATTCATATTTGAACTCTGCTTCGCTCTCCGTCCTCCAGCTTAAAGTGAAAATGCGTCCACGGCCGTGGTCCAAACGCTGGGAACGGCCCAAGTTCGACATCCGGGGCATCCGCTTCGACCTGTGCGTGTCGCAGGCCAGGATGGAGCGGGCGCAGAAGTGGGCGAAGCCTTGGCAGGAGTTCGAAATGTTGCGGGAGTACGACACCTCCAAGATTGAGGAGGAGATCTCCAGTGAAATCCAGCAGGATATGAGCAAGTTGAAAAGCACTTGACGTCTGTGATTCCCCCGAAGACTGGACTTTTTTTGCTTGAAGTTTGTTCATGTGGGACGGAAAAATGGAACTGCTCATTTGCTGTAAAAAAACAAAAACAAAAAAACAAATTGACTGTTATGTTTTGAGCACGTGTCTTCACCCACTTGCAGATCTTCAAAATAAATATCACACAACATAGCAACACTTGCATGCGTCTGTTGTCTTTCCTCATCTTGCCACTAGGCGGCACTGTTTCCCTTCATATACTCATGATCCGGTCAGCTGTTGCATAAACGAGCTTCTGTATTTGCCGGGGTGGGGGGAGACCCGTGCCAGATTTTTGCCTTTCAATCCACAAAAGTGATTTTAGTGCTTTCATCGCGCAACCCCCCCAAAAAGAACCATTTGAGTACAAGTTACAGATTTGGAGTATTTCACTTGGTGTAAACCTGTTAACAGAGAGGGGCTGGGGGGACGGCACAGTGGTATTGACAGCAAATGGACCAAGGACACCCGGTCGTGTTTTACTGTAGTGGATGGAAAGTTGCGCTGTTGGGAAGGTATGTCAGCGCGTCACTCGCCTAGTAAAAACACTTTAAGACTCCTTATGTTATGTCTGCTCTTGGTGAACGTGTGTGTGTGTGTGTGTGTGTGTGTGTGTGTGTGTGTGTGTGTGTGTGTGTGTGTGTGTGTGTGAGTGTCTATAAACACTCAACGAGGCCCTGCACTTTAATTTCGCCATATTACAGGATGACACATGGAGAAAATGGCCTCTAATACGGGAGCAGCAGATGTTTAGCAGGCTCATTACGGACCACACAGATCGGAAACGCTTCAAAGAGGGATTGGTTGATCATCTGTTGTGGCAGTTAACGTCCGAAAACCTCCTTTCGGCATCATCGTACACACAGCAGCTTGTTTGGCCCCAAACTGTGCAACTGTCAAACCGCCCTAACTCCACTCCAAAAACAAAACAATAATCATGATAAACGTTTCTGGACCTGCAGCTAAAAAAAAAAAAAAAAAAAAGCTTTTGTATACAGTAAATCACCCAGCATGTTGTCATTCCGCCACCTTCGCTCTTGCTTTTGCCTCGACCCCCCCCCCCCCCCCTCCCCATCTGTTCACGTGCAGAGGCGGAGAAGCTGGATGTTTATCCTGCCGCACGCTGCCAAGTCCTTATAAGCAGACCGCGGCTGCATGTTGAAAGCGCACAGTTACTGCTTCCAGGAACGCGCCGGTATGCGCATGCGTAAAACGTCAATAGAGATCGCAATTGTATGTGCCTCCTGTGCCCTCAGGTTGACTTCTGTGCACCTGGAGAAGAGTTAAAGCCCCACTGGCTGAGAATGGAGATCACACAAAACACACACACACACTATGTCTCATATCAGACAGACAACTCAAACAGCGCCAACTGTAAACGTCTGGGACAGGCCCGTCTTGTTTGGAAACCAGATAGGTTCGGTTCACGGTCGCTATGGGATAAGTGGGCGGGGTTTACAGGTATTATTGACAAGCGTCTCATCGCTGTTTCTTTAAAGCCTAGCACGGGTTTATACCCTTGCGTGGAATAGAATTGCATTTCTTGTGGAACGGAATCGACATGATTGAATGTTGCACGTCACAAGTACGGAGCAATAAAATGCACTTACGTTTATGTACAAGAGACATAAAACACAATGACCAACAGAGGGCGACAGAGCTTCAGGCCAGAGGGCTCACCAATTTTTTATTTTTTTTTCATCTGAGAAATCAGATGGGGTGTGGGGAAGATAAAGAAGGGGGAGAAATGTATTTCCAAACTGGGCTCCAAAAAGGGGAAGAGCATAGGATGGATTTGGAGAAAGAAAATAAAAAATCAAGTGTTTGAGATGTGAGATATGACAAAGTGCTCTGATCTTCGGCCACCCAGGTAAATTACATCCTGTCACCATGCATGTAGTCGAGTCGATAAGCGCGTGCGTGCGCACGTATGCTTACGCCGGGCCACCCGTAGTCGCGGGTAAATTACACACTTGAGTTTCACCATATGCTCCGAGCCAAATGACCCGGCCGTCTGCGCCTCTCCGGCCGTTCCCAGCGGGCCCCCCGATGGGAACGGCCGCCATCACTCTCTCTTTTTTTCTTTTTTCTTTTTTTTTTGGTGACGCGCTTGCACAGAGCCTGACAGAGGCGGCAGCTGTTGGCATACGTCGACTTAGCCGGCAGCTGATGCCTGCAGCTGAACAGGCGCCCATCAAAAGGCACTTTTTTTATTAATGGCGTCCTGTGTGGCAAGGATCTGGCAAGGGCTCTGCGGGTCAGGGGTTCACTCGCAGCCTTTATGTGTCACGGGTCGGGATGTCAATCAGGCGTCACGTTTGCCGAGGTACGTTTCCGTTCACGTGCGACACGGGGGAAGCGGCCGTCAACGCCTCCCAAATGAACTGAGCCCTCTTTGATTGACAGATGAAACAGGAAGCCCCGGTCTTCTCAAATTCCGTGCACTCGCCTTGTGGCACAACTGATAGTTCATCGCAACGTGACGTAACTTGAATTTCTCACACTTGACAGAGCATCGAGGGACAAGATTGTTTGAATGACCTTGTCAGTGTAAAGCACGCGATGCCAAAGTTCCTATTTTGTCTGCCCTTCACTATATTGACGTGCGTCGACTTCCAAACAATGCATCAAATTCACATCAGTCCAACTTCAACATCTTCCAGAAGTTCACCTCTTGCAGGCTATTATTTTTCTTATTCTAAAAATGCAATTTTCCCATAATTACATTCCCAAAAATTCCCTATTTGATCAAAAATGAAGAATTGTCACCACTAAAATTGCCACCAAAAAAAAAAAGAAGCCCTTTTCATTCCCAATGACACATTTAACAAAATGCATTCACATCATCATTCCCATTTGAAATTCAAAACACTCGGCAAACTAATTTCACCTTGGTAATGACTTTGAACAGGCCCCAAATTTCTACATCCCACCAAAAAAAAAAAAATCTTCATTTCACATTGCTTAATAACATTCCGTATCATTCAGCGTTTTCTCATTCACATGTAAATTCTCCAGAAATAGCAAATGTCTGGTGATAAAAAGCTGCACTGGCACACATCAGCACACAATTACTTTACTTTTCTTATCGGAGAGAGGCAAAATATCAAAATATTTCGAAATATTTTGTGGTGCAGTTTTACAATGCTGCATCCACTCGCTAGAGTAGACCACTTAACCTTTTCGGGGTTACTCGCATCTGGACCATATCGCTGGCTGACTTCGGGCTAAACCAGCCAAGTGAGTCAAAGGCAAAAAGCAAAACGTGTGTCATGTCCCAGGCAGTGGAAATTCGCTTCTAAAATATCTCACCATTTGGTATCTGCCCCCCCCCCCCCCCCCCCAAGATGAAGCATTTCATTTTACGGCTCGGAACATGTCGTTCCTCAACTACATTTTGGAACGCCGCCCCGAACAAGCTGCGGGCTTCAAATTGATTGGGATTGGTGGCGTTTTGAGTGTCCCAACTGGCAGCCTCATAAATCCTTTGGTATCGTTAAATTTAACCCGGGAGAACCCAAGAACCTTTTTCTTCTTTGAAAAATGATGAATTATACATTAAATGGCTGCTCTATGTTCACTGAACATCAAAATATTGTTTTTTTTTTCCAACTATTTAATGCTTTAATTCTAATTTAGGATTAGGGCCAAATTTGACCCTTTGGGATTTAAAGGTCGCATTTGAGTAGCAGAATTTATAGGGGTCAAATTAGACCCCGTGGGTTCTTCAGGGTTAAAAAAAAAATGGAGGATTGCAGAGTTTAATAGTGTGCCAGAATGGCCCTCGATCATATGACTGAAGAAACACTCTGACTGGACCTGAGGCGAAGACCATTCGGATCGGTTTTTTTTCTGGAGATGAATCCGGTTGAATGTTATTTATAAATTAACTCATTCAGTACCAGCCAATTCTGGACCAAGTCTGAAAAGACGTTTAAAAACGTCTTTGGGAGTGAATGAGTTAAACTTCCGCATGCGAACAAAGGCTGGACTATGTACGTTACAACAACAACAACAACGAAGCCGGAACATTTACTTTTGGACGCAGTATTATTTACTTATTTTTGCCTAAGGCAGCAAGTATTGCAGTCGGAGGAGAAAATGAGTCAGTGGTGTGTGTGTGTCTATGCACGCGCATTTGACAATTTATTGACATTATGCCACCATGCAAAATCTCTTTGCCCAATCCTAACACAGAATTCCTGCACAAGTGGCAGCTGTCTGAATTGTATCATCATTTCAATCATTTCGCCGCGTCTGCGTGTTGCTCCAGATAACAAGCGCCAAGGTTGTTCAACACATTCTTCGCATTTCCAGGGTATCACAGCGTGTTCCCCCGGCCACAGCTTGTGTTTTTTATGTGGGTTTTCACGCTCGGGACAGGTCATAACACGGCATACTAAAAGGTGCTGTGATGGGCGCTTGCTTCTGTTTGGTCACGATGACCTTGCTATGAGCTCGGAAACTATTCCGTCGGCTTTGATCCCAGCGTGATATATAAGTGCAGGCGCGCTGGCGTTCCTCTGAGGGGCGCCCTAATCTTAGCGTCCTCGACCGTTTCCCGATGGGGGCCCCTGCACAGCTGGCCCTCCTCTCTCCAGAGCTGTAATTGCAATTCTGTCCTGGGAAATGGAAGGAGGAAATCCCAGAGCCTTCGCCCCGCACCGACGACAATAATAATAATAATAATAAAAAAGGAGGTGAGGAAAAGAAGAAGAAAGCGTTGCAGCTGAGATTTAAGAGGGGAGGGAGGTGGGTGTGGAGGCATGACGGTGAAAGCGGAGGAGGGAGGGAGGATGCTGGTAGTAAACGCTCCACTTTATGAAGCTCATTTATCTGAGAGTGAAGGGAAAGCAGCGGGCTCATACTGTGAACACAAGACTGGATCTTGCTAATGACTGGAATACACGGTATCTCCCATCACAACGGAAAACACGACGGCGACCGACATGGATTTGCCGGACACCTTGGTGTGTTTGGGCTAAAGCAATTAAAAACAGCAGTGACCTGACTTCAGAAGCCGCTGTTCGACGAGCTCAAAACTCAACTCACTTTATGGGCAGCTACTGAACAACTTCTCAAAAAAAAAAAGAGACTCCAAGCTGTTTATCGCCACTTTCAGATGAGCTTTACTGCCAAACTAAACCTAAAACAAAAGAGAAATGTATTTCAAATAATGTCGCCTTGGGAATGCCCCTGCTAGCTTGATGCTAACACATTCGGCAAAACGCCACAGACGCACTAACAATTAGCATTGATATTTGAACACAGTGGCACAATGCACGTAGACGGACAATGCGGAGGCTGGAACGGATTAAGTCCTTGCCATTCATATCAGTGGCTAAAGATGATTTGAGAAACGAGAAATGAGTACCGAGTTACGACTGCGGTCACGGAATCTGTCAAGGCATCACTAAACACAAGATATTTCCATCTCACTACATTCCCCAAGCCCGTATCCGAAATGATATGTTCTGTATTTGTTACAAATTACCTGTTTTGTTTTTTGTTTTTTGAGGGGGGGGGGGGCGTTCTTTTGACCCCTTGCCAAACCACACAGCCTTTGAAAAGCATGCGCTCCATCAAGTCCGAAGAACAGGTTTGCTCGATGAAAAACTGAGTGAGAGGGACAAACAGTGCGGTTGGAATCTCCTCACAGTGGGAGGCAACTGGATCAAGATTGTAAACTGGGGCGAACTCTATGCTGCACTGCCCGCTCACCCCCCCGGGGGTCAAGAAGGCCACCAAACATCTAAGTGAATCATCTGAAGTGTTCGGAGAGAACATATTAGCAATGTTTGCTGAGGTTAACCTTGTTGAGTGGCCAAAGATATGCTTCTAATAAGAACTGGGTTCGTTTGAGACCCTTTTTTTTTTTTTTTTGGTGCTCATGAAAAAGCCAGAATATGCAAAAACTGGACTCCACCACTCTCCACACACTCATCCATTATACACGGCGGCCATTGCTGACCCGAGTGGACACAAAGAATGCACTCTGAGGACACTTGCAGGAGACGAATGAGCGACGGTGCACTCTGAACTATTGACAAATGGCGTGAAACGCACACCGGAACACACACACACACACACACACACACACACACACACACACTTAGAATGCACGTTCGAAAGATGGATGATGCGGCCGGGGGCCGTGGCGATGTGGCGCTGCCCGAGCTGAACTGTAGGTGACAAATGAACGGATGGTCTCAGCGGGTCTACTGCTACGTCGCGACAGCTGACCGTGGGGGGGGGGGGGGGGGGGTTACGTTTTCGGATTCGGCAAAGGTTAAGTGACCAGTTCTTCATTGTCTTTGTCACGATGATCAAGTAGTGGTGGAAAGTAATGAATTAGAAATACTTTTGTTACAGTCCGTACGTGGACTTGTCAAGTGTCTGTACTCAAGGGATCCTTCTTTTCTGACGCTTTCATTGTAAGAGTGCGCCGAACAATAAAGTGATTCATTTATCTTAAAACAATCCTCATGTCTTTACGTCTTTACTGTATTCAAAACAAATCGGCATTTGCGTGACGTAATTCAACATGACTAGAAAATGAGACAAATGTCGGCGGTCGTGTCAGCTCGTCCACACTGACACCTTTTCCCATCTGGAAACTTCAAGCTCATTAAAGCAAAAGGAGTGAGACCGCCAAATGAAAATGTGAACGGCCAGAGGTGAGTCGACACCCCCTTTGAAATGGGGGTCAACGGATGATGTCCTGCTTTGAGAGTGTGATCTTTTCAAGAGCCGCGACCGGGGACCATTCATGGCGGCCTCTCAATCGACATGTCAATACGCAACCCCGTGTTACTGTCTTCGACACAATGCGCGCGCAACCATTTCAACTTTTGACCCCTGTTGCGCGTCCCTCTTTAGAAAACACAACTTTTGTGTTTCGATGACGTCTGTGGATACGGTCGATGTAGCGGTCACCTTCGAAGTGGCTACTATGACGTTTTTTAGGTTTTTTTTTTACCAAATGTGCATAAAAAAAAAAAAAAAACCAAAAATCGAAAGCAGCTTTGCCCGAGCCGCGTCCACGAGCGTGTCCTCGCTTCATGACCGTTCAGATAATCAGATGCCGGGCAATGTCCGCACACAGAGTGGCAATAGCTTTCATCGCAAAGGAGAAAAGGCTTCAATTTGAAAGTCTCCAACATTGCCAGCATTCCACAAATGATACGCCTTTCACACCGCCTCAAAAGTCGGCAGATTTGCTGCTCGCTACAACCCGCCTGCTTTCTATCACAGGGGTGTTAAACATACGGCCCGCGGGCCGGAATCAGCCCCCAAGGAGGTTCAATTTGGCCCGCAGGATAATTTAAAAGTGAAAAAATGCATTAAAGACACAGAATGAATATTTTCAATAAAATGCAATTCATGGATTATCCACTAGGGGCAGACCGTTTTGATTAGAGTAGAAGACAACATTGTTTTGATCAGGGAAGAAAACAGCAGTCTCAATCTGTCCCTGAGACAGACCCAACACAGTAGACAGTATCATTGCGCCAATGCTTCTTTACACCAAAACAAAGGAAAGACATGATATTTTGGTTATTTATAGCAAAGTATAGTATAATGTTAATGGTCCGTATGTGGCCCAAAATGTGACATGAGTTTGACATCCCTGTTCTATCAGTACCTTACACACAGTGTGGCAAGCTGACACGACCAAATTACAAACCAATTCTGCCATTACTCTTTTTTTTTTTTTTTTTGTAGTAGTTGTAATGGATTCTACTTCACTGGTTGATCTTGAGGAAATGCAACCCATCGGGAAACGTGACCCATCAAAAAGAATCTCCAATGACGGATCGATATCAAAAGATGTTACGGCACGTTCTATTGGGTAAGCTGATTTCCGAGGTTTTACTGCAGCTTAGCCGGCTGATAGCCCTGATAACAACGCCGTCTCCATTACTCGATGTAGACGCCATCACCGAAAGGTCATGACCTTCAAGCCATTGGCCAGCCTTCGTCGCCAACTTGCTGGCTGTGCCACCACTCAATACCCGAGGTCCAGTTTCCCTCAATAAGTTACTCCCGTTCCCCACCACAGTCTTCACAGAAGTGTCCGGCTCGGAGATGGTGGGGGAAGAGCGGGGGAGGGGGGGGGGGGGGGGTGACGTTGGCTGGTAACCAGCTGCAGATGTTGCTCCGGGAACACCGGCCCTCATTAACTTCAATGCACTTCCTAATGCGACAGCTACCATATTTCACTGACTGCGCACCCCCCCGCCCGGACCCAGTGGACACGACCGGTGCTTCCACTCCTTGTGAACAGAGTGCCCTGATGACAGCGAGGTGCGAAGACACCAGCGGAGTGTGAGGCGCGACGTGAGGGGAGATGTCAGAAAGATGATACGCGTCCTCTCGCAGAGAGGAAATCAATTTATTGAAGCTTTTTTTTTTTTTTTTTTTACACGCCTGTGATGATAGCTTGTGAGAAGTCGGTAGCAGACGATAATAGCTTGCGCACTTGAGTGTGTCTCTGACCGAATCTTTATCAAGTTGAACAAACTATTACTTACTGGCGTCGGGTTTCAAAATGAATTATTCGGCCATTTGTTGTGGAAATGTGATCATATAAGGCGAGCAGACATTATTATGGTCTCACAGTCAAGAGTTTGACATCACTGATCGACATCGATATTCATGCCCAAAGATGCGCATGAGAAAAAAAAAGAACGGATAAGTGTTGCTTTCAGTAGGCGTAAAAAGCAGGACTCAACACACATGTGACATTCAATAGCCAAAACTAGCCGGAGCTGAAAAACTTGCTTCTCTCATTCTTGTTTCATATTTGCACCGTCAAACTAAACAATGTGCTGCCATCTAGTGGTCAACAGTAGAATCACACACCCCAAACAACTGAAAGCATAACAAAATTGAGTTCTAAACTGTATGAAAAAATAATAATGAATCTGAGAATTAGTGGGACCGCGAACCTGCCAGGGGTGTGTCCCGTTCTTCCAAATGTCTTTAAATTCGGATTCAGGGTGGATTAGGAAGCGGACCCCTTCCATTGATTGAATAACTGATTGGTTAAGGCAGGGGTGTCCATCTCATTTTTGTCGCGGGCCACGTTTGAATTACGTCTTCCCTCGGGGGGCCATTACGACAGTGAAACCACAAAAATGTTTCATCACATTCCCGCATTATTACTTGTAAGGCGAACAAAATGATTGCAAAATCTCAATGTCATTTATTACACGTAACAATTTGACGTTTCTGTACATTTTTTTTTTAGCAAGGATCATGCAAGTTGACACACATGATTTTCTTTCGGGGGGTGAGGGAGGGGGGGGGGGCATATAAAATGATGTGGTGGGCTGGATCTGGGCCCCGGGCCTGGAGTTTGACACCGGTGGGTTAAGGGGTGTGTGTGGGCAGCCAAAATCACTAATTGCCAGAAAAGAGGCGCTAAGTATCGGGGAACAAAAATAAAGAAATAAATACATTTTTAAAAAGCTAAAAGACGGGAAACACGCAGCTTAGTGAGGGAATATCTACGATTGCGGCTCTTGTACGCCAAGACGGCGCACAGCTCGGAGAGACGAGGGAAATGGGCTACAGATGTCGTGTAGCAAACGCGGAGGCTTGAACTTCAATAGATACATTACGATGCGCTCCCCTGCTGCACGGCATTCCGCGACATCAAAACCTACTTCTACCTCTCTCACCCTCCATCCTCATCTACACCCCCTCCTGCCACCCCTTCTCCCCACGTACTTACCCGAGCGCCGCGCTAATATCCACAAGCCCGCCCGGCGTTTGTTCTTTTTCTCAATGGCGCTGGGCTGCCGCATTGGTTTGACTCACTTTATTCTCTCGCTGTTTACAAGCCCAGCAGGAGCAGCCCTCCTTTGAACTGAGACGGCTTCGAAAATGCCGTAGACGTTTGGCGACATCCAGTCTTAATGACACGACTATATTATCGTGCCCCCCCATGTGACGGTTAGTTCACACTTGCCCCTGCTCACATAAATACAAATCATTATGAGTGGAAATACAGGAGGTGGCGAGAAGGATCGGGGAAAGGGCGAGAGAATTCCATGTTTCCGAGATTTGGGGGCTTTTGCTTTGATGTGACAGGCCTGCCCTGGGGGGGCAAAAGCCGTGTAAGGGCCTGGAAGTGGGAACTGGCCGTGACCTTCCCCTCGACTTGTTCGCCATTTTACCAAAGAGAGGGGTGAGGGGTTCCCTCAGGAGCAGAGAGCTGAGATGTCGGAAAAAATTCCCGGTGCTTTCCCGGTGCCTATAGAGGAGGGGGGGGGGGGGCTCTGGATTTGTCAGTTGCGGCTGCAGCTGTCTCCGGGAAAAAATGGACCACAGTGGACTTGACATTTGATCTCTCTTCTCCCTCTCCATCCTTTTATCTCTCTGTGCTTTGACTCGGTGTATTTCTTGCCTCATCATTCTTTTCACTGTCTCACACTTTATGACGCCCGCCACCACCCCTCCCCCTCCGAGCTTCCACAACTAATGTCCGATCACCGCTGGAAAAAAAAAACAGATAACACTCCTCACACTTCGCCTTTTGTTTTGATGTCGCGAGGAATGTTTTCGCCTTCTCCAGCGCTTGACGATCGTGACAGTGAGCGGCGCGTACGCCGCAACCAAGGCTGAAAATCTAATTGGAAAAATTTCACAGCTTCAGACATACGACTCGACAAATAGGAACAATTCTGAAGAATTGTCACACCGCCGGTACCCAAAAGACAGACAAACCTTTCCAAGTTTCCAACTCTCAAAAACCGAAGTACGTTTGGCAGAGTTTACGACGGGAGATCCCAAACGTCTCGTTTGGGTCTTCCATCACGGACCACATCGACGCTACGGCACGGTCGACGTTGGATTGACTCGAGTAACAAAACGCGAGAGCAAAACTGCTACTAGGTTCGAACATACTGTAAGTCAAGGAAAAATTGAGGCAAGCTTTGGCAGGCCACATGAGAAAATTCCATCGCGGGCCAGATGTGGCTCAGAAGGGCCGACGGATCCTTCCATGAGAAACCAAACAAGGAACAGTTTCGGGACTTCAACGGATCAAGGTGAGTTGTTCCCCTTTGTCAAGAACGAGAGCCGCAACCAATGGATTAGACCCCCCCCCCCCACGGTTCGTCAATCCGCTCGTCTTCCTTCTCGGCATACTTAGGCGCTAACAAACGACAAAAGGTGAGCAAAAGGTTGGCGCGGCGCTGCGGTGAAGCGGCGCTGCTGGATGGACATACCCGCGCAATGTCCTCGTGGAAACCGACCCGGCACTGCCCCCCCCACCCCCACCCCCCACCGGTCTCCGTGTAATTGGCCTATTTTGTCCGTGGCGGCACATCTGGCTTCCAGAACCGTCCAGTCAGCCCGACGGTCTTTATAAAGTACAACTCCATCCATAAAATCTGCATTAGCGTGGGGCTGCGTTGAGGTCACGGCGAGGAGAAGCGGGGGTAAGCGCCTCGCTGTAATGCCTTCACACGTGGGGTTAGAGGTCAGCGCTGTTGACATTCCTCCCATGACTGTCTGATATCAGCGTGATTGATCTACCGCGGCCAGGTTGTGGGAGGTAGGTCCCCCCCCCCCCCCCCACTCCCCCCACCCTCTCACATCCGCAAACTTAAACATTTACGCTTTTTTAAAAATTTTTTTGCTCATGCCTCTTGAAATCTGTCCGGCTCGCCATCGCTTTCGTCTGCGGCATCTCCGAAGCGCGGCTCTCTGGTGTCACGCGAGGATTGACCTTGGACGTGCGCGGCGCAGAGTGTTTATCTGTTTTTCCCCTCTTTGTTCGACGCAGATAAAAGAGTTGTGATTGATGGCCCACGGGGCCCCCTCTGCGGGTTTTGGGCTTGGCACGTCTGCGCGAAACGACAGGAGAAGGGGCTGCGAGGTATTACGGCGACAAATTCCACACCTTCTCATTGATGTTGGCTTTGGAAGGGAGTCGAAGCTTTCGACCGGCACATGTTAATGAGAGCTAAATGTACTTTTCTTTTTTACACTCTTCCCAACCTCCAACCTGCTCCAGCTCTGGCGAGTAAGAAAGTTTGTTTATTTGGGGGGTTTTCATGCTGCACCGTGATTCACAATTATGTAAGCGTGTTTGACGCACTGCCATTATCGTGTGACACGGGACAATTTTATTTTATTTTTTTTAAGCTGTTGCAGCTAAAATGCAAAATTACCAGGTCTGGACTGCTGGCAAGTCCAGCTACCACTCAGACGCTAACTATGAAGCCATAACATGCAGAATGTCGCTTGGCTTTGAAATAATAAGGGGACGTTTCTGAAATTGACATTGCTTGGATGCTCCGAAACCAGAATATACATTTGAGGATTATTCATACATGTGCACGTTAACCACGTTTAAGGCCGTTTTAAAACGTTTGCGTTTTCAGGCCCCGGCGTGCAGTTGTTGTGAAAAATGAACAGCCAACGTGACACCGTTTTCAGTTAGAAACGCTGTTGTGTCAACAGCGCTCACCTACAGAGCGGTACGTGCGCATGATGTAACAGGCATGACAAACTTCAAGTGGGGTCGCGAAGTTTTAAACGCTTCCCCAAAAAAAGACTCTTGACAGGTACGCGTCATACAGTGGGGGGGCGGGGGGTGAGACCTCCTGTACTTTGCAGCTCCTTCCTTTGTTGCTATTTTCCGACAACCTCTTTAATAAAAAAAAAAAAAAAAAAAAAAAGGGATTCAATTATGAGCGCCACTCTGACTTGTGATTTTCAGTAAGAAGCCAAATTAAACGAGATACACCCAACGTTCCCGTAGGCCACTTTTGTCATTACAGCCCACTCACGGTCACGCTTATTTCCCGCTATCAAATCCATCGCGGCCATATGAGCCCAAGATGGACTAAATCACATGTAATTGAAGTGCCCCCCACCCTCCCTTTTTTAGTCGAAGCTCTGTGCTGATAATCTCCTGGTGTGTTTGGGGAAAACAAACAAACAAACAAACAAAGTTGGGACACAGACGGTCAGCGGCTGGGCGGGCTGATTAGCGTTCCGTCGTCTGGGCAACGGGACCCCGGCCTGTTTGTTTTCCCCTTGGGAGGTGAAGTCTGGTGAGTATTTAAGGGTGGATGTGGAGAAGGAATTGTAGGTGGGAGGGGGGTGGGGTGGGGGGCTTGTTGTTTATTACTTTAATTTGTCTGAGTGGTTCTAGAAAGACTTCCAGGCTGTTTGATGAAGCCTGGAGTGTGGCAAGCTGTGCCGGGGGCGGCGGGCCCGATTTTTAAAGCCTCCCCCCCGCGCGCCCCCGCCTCTCCAATGCCAGCATCTGTGATCTTCCAAACTTGTATTTTTGAAAACATGTCACGGTAGCCCGTCGAAATTATTTGTCAGGCAGAACAAATGAGGAGCCGAGCCTCTCGTCGAGCGGAACTATTCGTCTGAATGAAAACAGAGATTAAACACCCCGATGACTTCTAAATGGACGAGACGGTGTCAAAGTGGTTCACTCTGTTGTCTCGCGGCAAACAGTTTCACCGAAAACGAAGGCGATGATTAACAAGAACACCCTGACAACCGCCAAGGCTAAAACAGGCCTTCAAAATAAAAGATTATTGCATACAATGGACACAATTCAAAATAAATTAACGTGAAATAAAAAATCCAATACGTCTGGATTGCATTTGGTTCTGACACCAATTTTTTAATTTTATTTTTTGCTTGACATTCACATTTAAGGAAAATAAAACACCCATGACAAAAAGTGTGGCTTTTTTTGGGGTTATGATATGTGTGGACCCTTGTCAGATTTTAATGGGAACTACTTAAAAATAACACCAAGATTAAGCGGCGTGTCGATGGAAACATAACTTCCTGGTCATAAAAAAAAAAACCTCATAAAAAGTCCCAGCGGGTGAAAGCTCAATTGTCATCAAAACAACGGTAAAAGAGCTATTCCCTGTCTGGGGTGCCAGAATGCGGATATGGAATCGTAAATCAAGTCGCCGCAAAGGTTAAAGGCTGTATATCAATAATTAATACCTACGTTTTTTTTTGTTTTAATAAAGGATTGTTTTAATAAAGGATTAAAATGTGTTAACATGAGGTAACATTTCATGGTGTGCTAAAAATCTTGGACACTGGATCACAATCTTTACACCCTTGGACCGTACCACAACAATAACTCATCATCATCATCATAATTGTACGAATTGTCAGAAAAGTTCCAGGATTGGTGTCACGAAAGATGTGTGTGTGTCGCCATGTCCACGCGAACATCAAGCGCTTGTCAATGATGAAATTCAGCATCGACACAAATCTCATTTCAACCTCATTAACCCATGCGGGGTTTGAGTGTTCATGTCTGTCATCGTTAAACCGCCTCAAGTCCTTGGTGGCCCTGTTCCTCCCGGAGACAAATTCCCCCCGCTTGCTCAAGGACACACGTCGGACGCGGCAACGATTACAACCGGCGTGGAGACGAAGATGAAAAGAAAGGATGAGCGATGACGAATGAACGTTAACCCGTTCGGGGACGGCGGTTACGACAGTGGACAGCTTAGAATGTCATCGGGTTTCGGGGTGCATGAAAGTGTTTAAAAAA
Source organism: Hippocampus guttulatus (assembly GCF_054856545.1). Taxonomy (NCBI): domain Eukaryota; kingdom Metazoa; phylum Chordata; class Actinopteri; order Syngnathiformes; family Syngnathidae; genus Hippocampus; species Hippocampus guttulatus. The sequence goes on along the minus strand of NC_141283.1, from coordinate 1,699,113 downwards.
AAAACAAAAAAAAACCAGCCGACAGTGAGTGGGAGAGGAAGCCGACAGATGGAAAACTTGCGCGCTGCTGAGAGATATTTGGAGGCAGGGGGGATATATATATGGTCCGAGACAATGGGACAGACCGGGACACGGGGAGAGTCGTGCAGTCGGGAGGAAGTCCCCTAATAAAAGCTTTCCTGTCTCACTTAGCATCGTGGGTCTCCGAGGCCCGCTTGACACCAATTAAACTTGCTCCTCTCAGACCAGGCACACCGACTCACTCCCCAACCACACTTGACACCTACACGGGAACGCAAATAAGAGCCTGATAGGTGGAGACTGCAGAACAGCGCTTCCTATTTCATATACGAACACAACGTTCAACATGGACGAATCCAAAGACACCCATGTACACAAACTCGAGGCGCCAAGATCACCTGGAGAACATAGATTGGTTTCAGCCAAACCACCTATTTTGGACCAAAAAATGCTGACAACTAGGTTTTGGTCAAAAAATGTATTTCATTGCACAACAGTGGCTTTGATGTAAGTTGTTTTAGCTTTAGTGACGGCTTGAACATCTGAAGAGCCCTCTGCTACTGTGAAATAGAAAGAAAACTATTTTAAAAAATGTAGTTTTGAGTGCAAAATGGTATTTACAAATAATCACCAGTGCACAATTTTACGTTTGACAAACCAACTATTTGCATGCTATTTGGTAGTCGTAGTAGTATTTAGTAGCGTGCGTGCTGAGTGTGACTGGTGCGTGTGTGTTGTTGATTCAATGCTTTGGTCAATCACTTGCTGCTTGTAAGACTAATAAGAAGATGATAAGATGTTCTTTTTTTTTTTTTTTTTTGCTGGCATCAGCTTCATCATTTTTTTGATGTGGAAAATTTGTGTTTAATGCACTGAAAAAACTTCTATCCGGACATTTTTTCAGGGCATTAAACACAAATTTTCTTTCCATTTGTGACTTTCCTAAAATCCCCTCGAGGACTTGTCCTCACGTCTAGACACAAGCACTATTCACACTCACATTCTCATCTCAGGACAATTTTGATTCTTCCGTGCATAGAACATGCATGTTTTTGAAGTACCTGCAAAAAAATATATATATAATAATAATAATTTTTTTTAAAAAAACCTCGCATGCCGACTCCTCGCAGGAAACCATTGGCCACGATTTGATTCCGAAGCACATTTCAGCAGCCACGGCCCCAACCGGTTGCAACTGCGGTCACATCCCATCATGTGAAAGAAAACCCGATATCTGGAAGAGGATTCAGGAAGCGAGGACAAGCCCAAACTCATCCCGAGAGGCTTCAAGCGGCAACGACACGCTAACGGCCATTGTTACAAGGCGGAAGCGTGTTATGCTTTGTAGTTAGATGATGCGGTTGAAATATATCTAGAAGTTCAGTGCGGTGCAAGGGTCTTAAAAACTCCCAAAAACAATCTACTTTATTCTTTAACAGTTTATCAAGAATTGCAAACGTTTCCCACCTTTCTCCCACCAGTTCTCCCTTGCAATTATCCTCCTTGTCTCCTTTAAAGTCTCCCTTTCATTTCTTTTACTCATTGAAATCACCCCACCCCCACCCCCGCTCTCCGATCGCAAATCCCCTCTCCTCTATTTTTTCGTCTTTTCTTTTCAACCCACCCCGCTTCTCTTGTTCGATCCCTGACTCAACTTTCACATTCCAGGAGCATTCCCGCAGGATTAGCCTATAGCATTCCCAGGCTATGCTGAGGCCCCCCCTTACCCCCAAAACCGACCATCAACCCATCACCCTCCTGCCCTCCTACTGTGACGGTGGCAGGCACTAACGGATGACACTCGCGAGGGTGTGTTTTACCATCTCACTCAACTGACTCGGCTTCCGTTGCGCCATCTGGCAAAACAATCAATACCACTGTGGAAAATGATGAAGAGTTTTCTCTCTTGAAAACCTAAACAAGCATAAAATGGATACAAATTATCAAACACCTGTGTACAGGCATGTGCCTTTAAGAGGTGGGGCTTGATGGGGGGGGGGGGGGGCATTTGACTTCGTCTATGTGTGAGTTTGAGGCAAGTCTCTCATTAACGTTAAGAACTCTCTTGCTTTGTTATTTTCCAATTGGCTGTGTCTCAAGTAACACTATGGGATTTATTGTAACTTTAAAGTGCATTATAAATACTTTTTTTATTGTGATTATGATTATTGTTCACATTAACGGCGGATTACATGTGGTATATATTCTTATCAATGCTGACTGATTGTCACAAAAGTTCATCCTGGACACATTTTTGAGTGACTTTGACACATGTTCTTACGTCATTTTAACATTGCGTTTGGCGTGCCGCATGATTTGTAAAAGCCGATGCGTCCACTTATCCCCCTTTCTAAAATTACACACCACTCAAAGTCGGTGATTCTCCTTATTACTCGCCCGCGTGCCATCTCCAAACGTTTGAAATTGTTCTCGTTTTAAATTAACAATACGACGCATTGTTGCTTTAAGTTAAAGTCGCCATGTATTAAATTGTTAAAACGACACGCAACTCACTTGAGACGCACGCTGACATCTGTTTTTTGTCTTCTACGGGAATACAATCAGCCTTCATTCCGGTGTCCGATGACTGCGCGGTAGTCACGGCTGTCTATTGGTTCCAGCTCAGATCAACACTAATGTAAACATGACACCCGGGTGTATACGCTAATTGTCACCCGCCGCCCCACACACACACAATTTTGCCAGTCTGATCTGTGACACATCTCGTCATAAACGCTCAACTTACACATGTTAAGACACTCAGAGAGCACAATTTATAGCCTCCAGTCAAAAGGCTACACATCGACTGGCACGGTGGTGCTAAGAACATGCACACAGCTACCGGATACTGAGTAGATCGAGTGAAAGTTCACTTTTGCTTGGTACTAACTGTATTCGAATTTTGTCAAAGAACGGAAACAGTCCCGGTCAACTCACACTTTGTTTTCAATCAAAATTACAGTCATCACATCGGTGCCTCCTCCCTGAAGGCATCATGACCAAATAGCATATTAGCTTATGCATTATTGCGCTAACAGTGGTTAGTTAGTATGGCTTCAGAATAATTAAGTGATATACAACAAATAAAATTCCAAGTTTTGAATTCCACCCTCTTTATCAGCTTACGAAGAAAGATAAGAAACAAAGTAGCTGGCTACAATTATGCTAGCTTTTTTCAAAGGTACAATTTTAAACTCATACAATTACTCTAACAATAATAATGTTTGAAAAATATAATCTGCATCATTAAGTGTAAATATACAGTACATTGACTATTTGAGGTTTTTCTTTTTTAATCTAACCAACTAGCAGCTAGCTCGAGAGCAAGATAGATACACAGCAGATAAGACATGCCCCTATTGAGCCTATGTCAACACTAAGCTAGTAGGGGCAAAGGCATCAGCATCTTCTGTGTGTGGACGGCAAGATAAATGAAAAAGGGTCCTGCATACAATTGAGCTGTAAAATTACAACAAGGCAACAGCTGGGTATGATGTATCACAGGTAAATGCTAAATGGCCTGCCACTTGCATCGCACTTTTCTACCTTGGGTACTCAAAGCGCTTCACACTGTTACCTCATTCACCTACTTGATGACGCAGCATCAAGTGCAACTGGGGGTTCAGTAGTTACTTACTCAAGGACACTTCAACACGGTTGCAAATCAAACCACCAACCTCTGAGTTTGGGAAACGATCACTCGAGCACTGAGCCATGCCGCCAGCCCCCTCAAATGTTTTGCTATATTATTATTTTTTTTAGATAGCTCCATTGCCAGCTAGCTCAAGAGCTCCATACCGCAAAAATGTGTTTTGAACTAAGTGAATAACCACAAGAATGCAGTTAAATGGTGCAGGATTTTAAAAAGGTACATAACGTAAGAGGCATACCGCGGTACATAATGAATATTTGCTCAGGCTTTAGTACCCACACAGAACATAGTTGCTTACTTTCCTATTTTTTTTTTCCGATGCAACCTTTTAAGTTAAAAGTGAAGCATTATGAGGTAATCACGGCCGCTTTCCTGTTTGCTCTTGGCTTTCTATAAGGAGGGCTTTGTGTTGAGTCAGTGTTACAAGCCAAACTAGTAGCACTGGCTCACCACATGTGGAAACACTCACGGAACCAAAAAGGAAAAAAAAAAAAGGGCGGGGGGGGGGGGAGTAAAATTGGCAGCGACAGACACGGGTGAGCAGGGTGGAGGAGAGTCGGGACGGACCGTGTGCAGCTTTCTGATGGTGAGGATCACCTTACTTGAGCCAAAATAAAAGCGCGAGCAGAGCCAAAGGCGCACCTCCAAAAAAAAACTCTCAGGTGTTTCCCCCCTTTCGCTCTCGCCAGCATGACTCATATCTATCGCACCTTCGCCTCTGTATTTATTTTTTTGCCCTACTGTGGCTGGAAAATAAACTTCTTATCCCCTTGAGTATTTTTTTCTTTTATACACCCCCCCCGACCCCCCTTTTAAATCGACCAACTGCTAATTTCCCTCCTTATCCACGGCTTCATCTAAATCCCTCTTCCCCGACTCATGTTGCAGTTCTTCCTGTGAATGTACAGTACGCCACTGTGTTCCTCCACATCAAACTGATTGCTTTCTGTCAGGGCCGCGCTTGCTGCGAGAGGCCTCGAAGCGGGGGCCCGCCTCACTCACATCTAAACATCTGTCCATCCCATTACTGTAGCGGCCCGAGGAAGGCAAATTCTTTTTTTTTTTTTTTTTTTTTTTAACGCCGGAGAGAGATGACTTCGATGACTCCTTGAAGCCCCCAATGATGCGAGCCCTACTGCTTGACGGAAAGCGTCCTGCCGCGTTTTTTTGGTCCACACGGGGGCCATCTGACCAACCGGGCCCCGGATGTTTTGGAAATGTGGGTTTGGTTATAGCGAGATGTATGGAGCGCAGTGTGAGGATGGAAACGCTCGTCTCTGCATCAGGCATCCGTCGGCTGGATCGTTTGGTTAGAATGCGAGTGGGGAAACCTATAATGGGTTGGACTGGACGAGCTGGCTGGATGACTGGTGCCTTTTAGCGCAGCGAGACACACGCGGCTAGCGATGGTGATGATGATGGTGGCGGGAAGAATGAAGCAATTTCACTTTGAGTTCAACTTGGGATTCGTTGACACTCGGTGCTAACTTCACTTCTGTTGGTAGCTTATTCCATTTGCATGCAGCACAACCGCAAAATGCTGATTCACCGTGTTTTTACACTCAGGGCTAACTTGCCTTCTGTTGGCTGATTCACCGTGTTTTTACACTCGGGGCTAACTTCCCTTTTGTTGGCAGTTTATTCCATTTGCATGAAGCACAACCGCTAAATGCCCATTCACCGTGTTTGCTTTGAACTTGACCCGAGTCAGGAATGTGCAGGAATACATTTTCATTTCATATCATGAGTGAAATTCCATTATGATACAGGTGAGTGTAGGAGAATGCAACCCCTAATGACGAAGCACTCATTTCATTTCACACCCTATAAGAATGAAAAAGTGTCCCTGTCCAATTAAAAAATGCTGGATTGCATTCGTGTGACATTTACAGCCACATCAATTGCAAGCTTTTCAAACCGCTACGGGTGAATGTGAACATCAATCCGATTTATGGCGAGTTATTGGTTTGTTTATAGAGGGTGCTCATGATTATCTGAAGGAACGGTGAACTTGTTACCGCTGCCAAGCTCGAGTGTCAGGAACCGGAATTGTCAATTTCCTAATTTAACGGTTAATTATTATTTTTTTCTTTTACGTCGTTTTGTTTGCACAGATAATTACGCCTAACTGTCTTTGCTGTGGCGCAGAAGCCTATTTGGGGGGGGGATAGTACCCGAGCCACTACTCCTCATTACATTTGTATTTGTTTTGTGCAGTACAAAACGTCCCCGTTTCAAATATTCAGAAGACACGCCCTCTTCACAGGACAGCTACAATAAATATTGTATATTATATATTGCCATAGCTCAAAGTTTACGCACTTTCCTCTCAAGCGTCGCCGTTCGAGGACAAAGCCCGTCACTTTTCCAGGGTGGAGACGGATTTTTGCGGATGAACAAACAGGACAGATGGTCGCATGGGCGGCTGAAACCAAATCCGTCACCAGCAGACACAGCAGAACCTGTTCCTCAATGCGAATGCCTCTCAAAACACAACGTGTTTAGTCAAAGTCTATCCATCATCCATGCCCGCCTATCCCGTGCAGAGTCATGGAGGAGGTGAGCTAGAGGGGCGGGCTCAACCTTGGACTGATCACCAGTCAATCAAAGAGACACAAGCAATCCCGTTCACACCTTGGGGGCACTTTGCAGTTGACCCGACACGACTGTTTAGGACTGTGGATCACCTCAACCGGAACTTACTTATTGTGTCTTTCAGTGACACACACACACACACACAAACACAAAAATGTGCCGGATACTCAATCAGTTTCCGTAAAAAGACAGACCGGCACATCGTGACGTCAATCACCTGCACAGGTAAACACAATCCCGCAGAGCGGAGAGAAAACAGTGCAGTGATGGATGGCGCGCACGAACGCAAAGAGACTGGCGGTAGCGAAGCGTCGCATTCAAATTGTGGCACCTTGAGTAATTAGGGGTAATTTGCCGAAGGTTCAGAGGGTTGCAACCAGATGGATAATCACAAACAGACACCCAAGTAGAAATCACATTTCATCGTGGGAAGCACAGTGCAGTTTGGAACGTCCGCCCTGGGGCTGAATGACTAAATCTGGAGTCTGGATAAGTTCTTCTCATCTTCACGAAACCGATCCCAAGAAGGACTACAGTTCGAATGAGAGAGTAGATCAAGTCTCTGGAACGCCACTGAAGCAAAACATCAAGCAGCCAAGGGGACAGGCAAACAGAAAGAAGTAAGGTCCAAGGTGGAACTCATCGTCAGGGACAGAAGGCTGAGACAGAGTCGGGGAAAAAAAAATGCTGGAGAGTCATGCTTGAAACCTCAATAGGAGCTCATTGCTGATAAGAAGTGCGCCGAGTGCGCCGAGGTGGGTGTGGCTAACTGGCAGAGCGAAGCAGTGGCGAGGTGAATGGGGGGAAAAGCCCATGGCAAAAACAACACAGCCACATCGTGACGGGTTTCATCTAAGACCACCGCGTTTGTAAACGCGGATGAGAATCCTTCTTTGTCTAAACTAAACTGAGGCTCAGAGGGGATCGAGCCTTTTCTGTTGCTGGTCCCTCTCTCTGGAATGACCTCCCACTAAACATTCGGCAAGCCTCCTCGCTGCCCATCTTCAAAACCCTCGTCAAAACTCACTTGTATTCTTTGGCATTCGACTCAGCATGACTTAGATTTGTTCTTGGTTTTACTGTTTGGTGCTTTCTACCGCCTTTATTACCGATTTGTCTTACTGTTTATTGTGCATGTTAAATTGCTCCATGTACAGCACTTTGTATGCAGCGATGGCTGTTTGAAAGTGCTCTATAAATACTGTTGACTTGACTTGACTTGACTTGACTTTGTCGACACGTGCCCCGGTCACCGACTGGCGACGGTGTGTCTCCGCCCGTTTCGCGCATAGCCTGCTCACCCCGCGACCTTCCTAAATCTAGAGCTGTATAGAGAATGGGATGTCTGGATGGACGGACGGATGGATGGATGAATTTAATTGCCACTAAGAATAGCACATCGTACAATAATACGTGCTTTGTGGGAACTCAACGACGCTGTCATATAATAGGACGAGCCCATGCGTTTGTCGGTTACCCTTGTTTTCATAATTACATATTAGATACAGACAGATAGAACTTGCATAAATATAGACCACTCAGCCACACACACATACGCACACACACAAAAGACGTGTGGTATAAAAGGCTCCCTCATGCGACACACACACACACACACACACACACACACACACACACACACACACACACACACACACACACACACACACACACACACCACGACAGTCACAAAAATACACGGCGCACGCTTGTCTTGTGAAAGTGAGCTGTCTTGTGTTTCAACAATGTGTGCAGTGTGAGCCTGCCTGCCTTTTCTTCCCCTGGCAGAGCTACCCGATCCCCCTGTCGCGCATTCTGCATGGATGACGGCAAAAGCTCTTCTCATGACGCCGCCGGAGCCACCCGTTTAGTTCCGCTGCGGTTCGGGACGCGCACAGTTCACAGGGTCAGCGGTGCAGAGGGGGGTGGGGGTGGGGGAGGGGGGTGAGATGCGCGCCGGCGTTCGACCTCCGTGACGACGGTGGTCTGCTCTCATCTAGCACTGAGGGATGGGGGGGCTCACGTGGAAAAGGCCTCTCGGTACACTGCCGCTACAGTGAGGACCCGCACAAATAAAGCTGACCCTGGATGTGAGATGTGCAGCTACAAAGAAGCATCTGTTGACCTTGTTTGGAAAATTGGCAGACAGAATTGTATGTGTGTGTGTGCGTGTGTGTGCGTGCACGCGCGCACACCGCCCGTGGCTATGGCCTCATCGCCGCTGACCCCCTCAAGAAAGAGCTCAAGGACACAAAGTTGACACCCCCCGTGACCTCTGACCAGAACCCCAGCCAAATTTAAAAACTGCCCTCATTTATTATTGGCGGCCCTGACGTTTTACGGGTAACTCAGGGTGGGGGGGGGGGGTCACCCCAAGACATTGACGTGTCGTTGTTTACCTTTCCGCGTCGGATGTCGTTTGTTCAAACATATCAAAATCAAACGCAGTCCCGTGACGAAACGAGACGCAGATTCTCAATCTTCTCAAGCAGTCGGGCGAAATGTGCGCAGTGTGATTTCTGAAAGCCAGCCAAGTGAAATCTCACAACTTTGTCCCTAATTGTAGGCTTTGGCCCAATACTGAGCCGGCAACACTCCCGATTCCCAGAGAAAATAAGCGGTGGCGTTATGAGAGCATCCATTAAAAAAGCCAGTGCGATGGTTATAGTGAGGTTGAGGTCTGGCACGCCGCTACTGTATGCCTCACTTTTATGATGTTCTCACATCTATAAACACACTTCAGATATACTCGTGTAGCCAAGGCTGTTAAATCAAAGCCTGTTTTTAGCTTTGGATGTTTGTTAGGGTTGGGTAGGAAGAATCGAAAGGCGACCATACCAAAGCTGCGAGCAGCAATGAATGGCGCCTGCATATCCTTCTCGACGCTTGAATGGCGTTTACGTTTCCGATGGTCTGAACCGACGACATATCGTGTTTGCAAGAGGATAGTGTGACAACATGAATTTAGACTGACGTGCAAAATTGAGAAGTAAAAAAATATATATATCGGATGGCGTGGGGCCAGGTGCGAAGTAAGTTACTCTGGGGCGGCCATGCTGTGGCGAGGAACTGTCGGATGCTCAGGGAACTGTGAGCAGGCGCATTGTCAAGCTGCCACAGCCACAAGGTGTCCTGCTAACAACTCTCGCTTTGAACAAAGTAAACGACTTTTTCTTAGAAGATATGGGTCAGAAAATGTGTATAATTTTTAACGATGTTGATAACCCATATTTGTAAGTGGCTTTAAATCATCAGGGTGAATTGACATTTTTGCTACTGATCGGCATGCTGGCGCATGATCTGCAGTACCGGAAGTTAGCGGTCAGCAGTCTGCTATTTGCAGCTTGCGATCAGAGCTGTAATGATATATCTTTTTTTTTTAAATTATGATTGCAATTCACCGATGGCACTAGCAAAGAATTCCTCATTTCAACCCTTTCATGAACCAATAATGATAACCTGTAACCCAGGGGTGTCAAACTCACTATTGCCGCGGGCCACATTTTAGTTAGTTTCACTAGGAGGGCCGTTATGACTAAAACCAGACGAAGTCAAGAAAAACTCTTGATTCAATTCTTTTTTAAAGTTGGTATCATGAAGGGTTTGATAACAAGAAAATGCTTTGAATATCTCTCTTATTTGTTACATATGAGAATTTAACATTTTGGTAGGAATTTTAGAAAGGATCGAGGAAGTTGATCTGCTTTTGCGGACGGCGTAAATGATGTGGCGGGCCAGATCTGGCCCCCGGGCCTTGAGTTTGACCCCCGTGCTCTCACCTCATAACATGATAAGCTGTCCACTGTCATAAGCGCCATCCCCGAAAGGGTTAAATATTCACGTTTTCCACTAAATCACGGCTGTCAAACTCAAGGCACGGGGGCCAGATCTGGCCTGCCACATCATTTTATATGGCCCACGAAAGCTAATCAAACATGTCAACTTATACCATGATTGCTAAAATCTGGACCAAAATTTCAATTTCTCATATGTAATAAATAATCATAAATTATTCTTGACTTCTTGAAATGCTTTCACAGTCATAAAGGCCCTCCAAGGAAAACTGTCACTTCAGTGTGGCCCCGCGACAAAAATGAGTTTGACACCCCTGCACTAAATCGCCATTCCAAATGCTTGCAACCAAGTAGCCAAAAAACAGAGCAACCCAGAGTCGAACTAAAATAGTCACACAATCATAGAAACTGACAGGTCCTAGATGAATGGTTTCGCCCGTGGAGCAGTAATGGATGGCGGGAGTCTTTGCGGCCCCTTTCCGACACATCCTGAACACTCTGGCCTCTATTTTGCGCATCGGGCCCTCCGCTTCCTTCCAGGGTGAGGGTCCAGGCCTTGGCCTTTTGCCAGGTGGCTCCTGTCTAGCCACATCTACCACACTGTCTGGATGCCCGCGCAAGCTAACGCGGCTGCTCAGCGGCAAGATGCGGATGCCCAAGGGACCCGCTCTGGATGATTGTATTATGGCACGTCCCGCAGGCTGTGTGCGACCCCTCGTGTGTTTATGTGTTTAGTTACGCCACAGGGACCCGACAGTGTTGTTTCCACCTCCTCGAGTTTGTCCACAAACTCATTCAGGCCACGCGCTTGAAGCGAGTGCGCTAAAAAAGCACGGCGGATGTACAAACGGCAGGGCGGGACAGAGGGGAGATTCCTGGCGCGAAACACCTCGGTAACAATCGGAGGGTCTCCGGCGAAGTTTCCTGTTTGACTTTTTTTTTTATTGGCCGCGCAGTCATCACCACAGCAGGAAGCGAAGAGGCGCTGCGTGATGGACAAATGGGCAGGGAGATTAAAAAGCGTGAGGGGAGAATGTGCGGATACGCTCCCTGATCTATTTCGGGCTTTCAAAATACACACACACACACACACACATTGAGGATGCGTCTGTCTCTCAGTGGCCTTCGGCACCAGTGAGTCAGACAGTTTAACTCTCACTGTGGATGTGTTTTGAATGAACTCGGCTTCCTGTTGGAAGTCAAACTGTTGTAAAAGTGCGGCGGTGTTAAAAGCGGACCGCAACGGTCGGACAAGCAGAGTTGCGGCGATCGTCTTGTTTGTGTTGCCGTGTTGTCCGTGGGAGGATGCCAGTCAAATTTTGGTGAGCGCGTTTTTACATTCGGCACGTTAAATCGGATAATCAGCTCTCAAGTATGACACGTTTTCAGTTTGACATCTTTGCTAAATACACCGAGATTATTAAAGATGTGAGAACGGCAATGTGTGGCCAAGGATAGGATACCAAATTTTTATATATTTTTTTAATTCACCTCAACATCAATTTGCTCGGAAATGCCGACAACCAGCCCAACTTTGATGGAGGCCGACGCAAGGAACACAAGGATTCATTACAGTACAGGTTCTCAATGTCATTAACGTCCCTAAAGCAATAATTCCCCCCCCCCCCCACCCCCACCGACCCCCAATTCACGGCTCATTAAACTGCTCTGGTTATCTTTGACAACCTGTAAACATTTCCCCTTCCGCTCGCTTGACTCCACTTTACCGTCGATTATCATCCCTTCGCCTATTAAGGATCGGCAGCCCACCAGGGAGGTGCGATAATAGACTACTTATTATACTGTACACTCAGTTCAACGTCTTTAATTCCCCACAAGAGTTCATCTGCCATTCTGCTGTGTGTGTGTGTGTGTGTGTGTGTGTGTGTGTGTGTGTGTGTGTGTTGGGTATTTCATTACATCCTGACCTTCTTTCAAAGCCTCATGAGCCCGCTCGTTATCAAATTAGCCAATAGCGAGAGGCCTCGTTAGCACCTGGAAAAGCCAACGCGGTGCCCTAGTGTTTTTGCGAGGGATTGATCCAGTCCCAGTCGCCGATTTTGGCTTTCGGGGAAGGTGATTTCATCACCGTGGGGAAGGGGTGGGCAATCTGCCTCGAGCATGACCGCGTACGTGCGCGTGCGTCAGCCTACCGAGTTAGGAGCCGGCAGCTGTGGCGTCGGACCGCAAACTGAGTCACGCGTCCTCGCGGCAGCTGTTTGAGCGGGGGTTCCTTGCCGAGATATTCAGAATACCGGGAAAAGACATTGTCCATTTCACAGAAGACAAAATACGAATACGGTTCCTCCAAAGCGCCGGAATTACTCGTTGTTTGGGTTAAATGGTTGCGCCCGAGGTCACACCGTTGCGGGTCTCCTTTTAGGTTAATTTGGTCTTATTTAGCTAGCGGTCATGCTGAAGTTGTGTATCGCCCTGAGGGACACCTCTCTTCTTGCTGCTGTGATTTTTTTTTGGGTTTGTTTTTTTTTTCTTTCTTTCTAAGGGGACACAGAGGAAACACTGGTAGCACTTAAGTAAAGCCAAATAAACAATTTGGGTCCAAATGACTCACAGGTGGGAGCAGGCAGGACCGCCATCTGCGGCGGACACTTGGTGGCAACACGACGATTATGTAATCATTTCAGCTGTCGGTATGGCTGAAAACAAACCGCGCAGGGGTGGGATATTGACTTTATGGCCACGCTGCGCCGAAAGCTCTTCTTTTATGGACGCCGCCGTGTGAGCGCGCGTGGCATTCCGAGGATAGAAGCACTCAAAACTCCTTGTGATGCTCTGATATTTTTTTTTTCGAGGGGTGGGGGGGGGGGGGGGATATCTTAGAACTTGTCATTGCTTCAAGTGGACGCCATTTTGCAAATGAAAAGCTTGTCATCGGGCAGTCCCGTTATTTTTTGCTGTGGTGAGACGGGTTTGAATTTTCTATTCCCACTGCTGTACAAGATATATGATTTTCAAATGGCGCCTAGCAAATAAACGAGCTAAACGAAACATTAATACAGGTTAAAGGAGTGCCCAACACACAAAAAGTTGTTTTTTTTTAATATATACCCAACCGCCAAAATAATGCTTTCAAGCGTCGCAAAGCGCAAACACAAGCCATCCTTTCGACGATGCTCACTGCAGTCAAAGCCTTAACTTGATTAGTCGGGATAAACATCAGCTCAAAAGCATTGACCTGGTAGGGTAGAACGGCGGCGAACTCACTGATAATACACACGCACACACACACACACACACACTTAGCGAGCACTAAAAGCAAGCTGAGCATGGGCAGCTGCCAAGGCCAATCAAAGGCCTCTGTACATCCCGGGGAGCAGCTGTCTCGTCCAATCACAGCAGCACGTGTGTCATCCGCCTTTCAGTTGGAAATGGAGTTCAGAAAGCCTCTGTGTTGGACTCAACAGCGTGACTCTTGTTGCCGTGTCCTTCCGTAACACAACAGGACGGATTCATGGCGTGGGGGAGACTCGTCACGATTTCGGGTTTGGCAAAACAAAACAAAAAGAAAAAAAAAATATCGGTCCTAGTAAATGCAATCAAATGTTACATTTGTGGATTTTGGAGAGGTCCTCTGCCGAGAAATGTTCTTGGACGAGAGGTGAAACGTTTGGGCTCGGTCTTGATTGATGGCCCATCCATCATTTCTGGATGTCGCTCAGCCTGTGATGCTAAATGGATGGAAAGTTTTTGCCCCCCCGATTTTGGGATGTTTTTGGAGCATGGCCCAGCTGTTTTTGAGCTATGGTTTAAAATTCTGTGATTTTCTTTTTTTTTTTTTTTAATTGGCCCTTGACGCAAACTTTCAGGTGGTCTTGGTCTCGAGGCCCACACTTGTCGATCTATTTTGGCATTCGACCTATGATTTCTGGAGCTTTCTTGACCGTGCTTCAGCATATTTTGGCTACCGATGGCGACAAATATCGGCATTTCTCTGGGCCAATGGCCGGAAATTTCTGGATTTTTGATGGAGTATGCTCCACAATCTTTTATCGTTGGACTATCGTCCAGCAGTTTTTTTAACTAAGGTCTTCAGAGCTCAGCGTCCGCAGATCCGTCGGTTTTCTTGACCTATACCTGCCCAATATTTGGATTTGTCTTGGCAAGTTTTGGATCTTTTCTTGATCCACTGCTTTGTAGATGATTAGTATGATCCAAAATGTCTTTCTGAGCCCCTTACATTTCTGAATCTTTATTTTGACGACGGCCCAGCAAATTTCTTGACTAACGACCATATATTTATGTGTTTTTCCTGGCCCGTGGGCTGAAATTCGGGGTTTTTCGTTGGATTGCGGCCCACCGGTCTCCCTGACCTATGCCACGGCATTTGTAAGTTTTTCTTGGCCCATGGTCCCACATTTTCAGATCTTTCTTGCCCATAAAACAAATCAATAGTTTTTGCATCTGGTTATCCAACCAAACGCCAGCCTATCTCGAAAATGAAACGGATTGTACCTTTGGGAGATTATCGAACACAGACGCTTCCAAAACCATTTCCTCCTTTAACAGAACCCTCACAGTTGCATCCGTATGCCCCAGAAGGACCAAGACAGACTCAGGTGACCTCTTCCCGGGTCAGTTCCTGTGCCCCGTGGGGAGGGGGGGGGGGGGGGCTTCAAAGGTCACGACAAGGCTTTGGCTGATGAGAGGGTAGATTTTTTTTTTTTTTGGGTCAACGTTTGTTTCCCCGCCCCTTCAACATACACACAAGTCAGTGTAGATGACGGAAGGGCAGCCGACTGAGGTGCGAGTGTTCTCCGGCGGGAGGCTGCCTCAGAGAAAAGCCCACAGTGTGCTTCACAAAGTGTGTCTGTGGTGAGGTCAGCTGGTGACAGCTGAACGCTCCCAATCGGTACACCTCCGCCAGCCGCTGCTTCGCATGCTTACTGAAAAGGCTGATTCATGCCTTCATCCTGGCAGCAAACTGATTCACAGCTTGAATGCGCGTGCGTACACACACACACACACACACACACACACACACACACACACACACTTGGACCCCAAGCGGAGGCCAAGGGGACTTAACACAATCACCTTTTCTTCTTTGTTGGACGGCAGGAAAAACGGCGGAGCGACACGGCGGCTTCTCCGCCATGTGGAAAGACTCATGGGAGATTATCACCGTGGAGCCCGTGCCGGGGACGAACAAGGGCCCAGCTGTTTAACAGGAAGTCACCTCCGGCAAGGCCCAGCGCCTGCGGCGGTCCTTGGTCGGGGAAGTTGAAGCAGACTCTGATGTAACAAAGTCTGCAGAGTCAAGAAAGCGCCTTGTGTGCTTGGACTGTTTGTTTAGATGAGGGATGCCAAAATACAAGTCGCGTTGAAGATTGATGACCTCTCCCAAGGTTCTAACCTTTGTCAGCGGAGGCTTCAAAAAAGTGAATCCGAAAAAGGAGCGTTTTGATCACCGTAGATAAGCACCACAAGCCAAAACTTTTAATTTACTGGTGTTCAAAAGATACTTTCTTGAACCCCCCCCCCCCCCCCACCACACACACACACACACACACACACACAAACACAGACCTTGCAAGTTCTGAGAAAAGCGGAACATTTATCAAACTAAATCTTCAGTACGAATGAAATCTGTAGCGGCCTTGGTTTGATGTTGCAATGTCTTTACGCTGCACCAACGATTTTCCAACTAGCTAACATTTGACAAAAACAACAGTTTGGAAGCTATTTAATATTTTTGCCGATTATGAAATCCCTAATTTAGATTTGGGTTTGCACAAAGAAGGGCTCTGTTGCGGCTCTGGCCTGGGTGGGTTTTATCCGGGTACTCCGGTTTCCTCCCATGTTCCAAAAATATGCGTGGCAGGTTAATGGAACACTCTAAAATTGTCCTTAGGTATGATTGTGAGCGCGGATGGTTGTTCGTCTATGTGTGTCCTGCGATTGGAACGTGGGAAGAAACCGGAGTACCCGGAGAAAACCCACGCAGGCACGGGGAGAACATGCAAACTCCACACAGGGAGACCGGAGCTGGAATCAAACCCGGTACCTCTGCACTGTGAGCACTACGAGTTAACCACTTGGGGCCGCCGAAATCTGCCCATTGTGGATATAAAAAGGGCACACAACTCTGTTCAAATGTCAAGTTTTTGTCATGTTCAAACACGTGACCAAGATCAATCATTTCCAAAAAGAGACATACTGCGAAACAAAAAGTAAGCAAATGTTTACTCAGGCAGACAGTCCATTCGGGATTTTATCTTGGCCAAACGGGGCAAGCTCAAATGCCCCCCACACAACTTGTTTTCAGAGCCTATTCCCAATATTTCTGGTGAAAATGGTTTCAGAATGAGCCGGCATCCTGGAATTTGTTTGACCTTCGCGTTTCAAATGCGCCCGCTCGCGCAGTAATGTACAAAGTACATCAGAGGGGGACTCGATGACGTTTACCAGCCGGATTGTGCTTTGATGCAACTTCGCATGTGTCACGCCTACGCGACAAGGAAGCGGAAAGATGGGGTGAGAGAGAAGTCTGTGGAGCGAAAGAAAAAGCGGAATATGGAGGGATGAGCGCACATGGAGAATTCGTAAAGCGTTCCTCTCCGGCTGGAGAAAGCGTCATTAGCATTGCAGATGCCGGCGATAGGATCGTCAATGGGCCTCATGCATACAGAGTTTGAATCCCAGCATTGTCCCCGGGAAGTGCGCGGCGGACTTACAGTACCGCCCCCGGTGTGGGGAGGGGGAGTCGAGAATCGGCGGCGGTCGGAATTCACTGTGGATACGCGTGGGATTCAAGGCTTTCCTCTTATCACAGCCAAATGTCAAAGTGAGGATGTAGCCGCGCGGAAACAGAATAAAGCATAGCGGGAATGCTTCTCAGGCTGTGTCAGCGGCATACTTCGCATTCAGCTGGGGCAGCCATGAGGCGCTCTTTTTTTTTTGAAGCCTTCAGCTGATTAAGTTCATTGCAAAGGGGGAAAAAATCCAATTCATTTGATACGGTTTAACATTTCAAAATATATCATATCACAAATTATCACCACGATTGCGCAATCTGATGATGCAGCTTACTGAGACGACTCAGTTGCCTGTGACGCTCACTCCGTTTGAAGTGCTGCGGGTGTCACCGTCACCTCCGGCCTAAGTGACAGATGACCCCGCGTGCGTGTCCTTCAGAGCCGGGGACTGATCAATATGTAAAAGCCGCCCGTCGCCCCCCCCCCCCCCCCCCCCGACTGCGGCATCATCAAACGAGCACGGACCTTTGCGTGTTCGGACGCATGCCGGCGATGTGCGTGCTTGTGTGCAGAGCCGTGAACTTCTACCTTGCAGCTGTCACCATTTTGAAAGCGCACATTGGGAATCGATACACCAGGGAGGCGTCGGCGCCGATTAGCATTTAACATGTCTATTGATCGGCAGCGTTTGGGTTGCGTATTCCCGAATGAACGTGAGCGTGAAGGGGCGGCTTCATCGCAGGGCACATTAATGCCACGTAAACACATTTAGAAGATCAAAACATGTCGGATGTATTTAAAGAGGACAAACTTGGGGCGGCTAGAATCCCTTCAGGGAAGGTCATCAACATACGATTTGTTCATTTTTCACATTTTTGCCACCTTAAGTGCAATTAGTACTATGCGTATTTATTCTGAACGTAGTTTTGTGCCTAATTATCATTTGGGTATAAAACATAATTGGTTTTGTGGGACCTTTTTTTTTCCACCAGTTGCTATGGTGAAATGCAGGGGTGTCAAACTCATTTTTCGTCGCGGGCCATTTTGGAGTTACGGCTTCCCTCGGAGGGCCGGTGCAAAATCTCAACGTTATTTATTACCCGGGACAATTTGACATTTCGGTCCAGATTTCAGCAAGAATCATGAAAGTTGACACACATGATTTGCTCCCACGGGCCACATAAAATGACGTGTGGGGCCGGATCTGGCCCCCCGGGCCTGGACTTTGACACCCGCACCTTGAGAGCTCTTTCTGGTTGAAGTTTTTGTTCGCTGTTATTAATGTCAGTGTGGACAACAAAGGGCTTTTTTGTGTCTCTTTTCGAAGCCAGGCAGCTCTTTCTACCTTAAAATAGAAACATTTAGAAAGAGCGTCAATGAGACGCTGTCTGGTCGGTCGAAGGAATTGTGTGTTTTTGTTCTTTTTGTTTTTTGTCGACGACATCATGCAGAAGTCTGAAGTGTATATATAGCACTGTGCCTGCAAAGGCTGTCTTTTTTTTTTTTTCCCGTGTAATCCATCAAATGATAGGCGCAGGCAAGTCGGGATCATTCCTCGTCCAGTATTTTTTTAACTTTGAAAAGGAGCGTTCCGCAAAGCTAAAAATGTCATCCCCACCTTTAGGGATGGCTTGTTCGAGACTATTTTTCACATCCGTTTTACCTCAAATATGCGGGCCCGGAACGCGGTCGGTGGAAGCCTCTCGGCTTCCTGGCCTGGGAGCAAAGGCATACTTGCATGTACTTTACACGCGGGGCGATTCGCTTTTTTGCGTCTCACGGCAATCCGTCAAGGCGCGTTGACGCGCTCAAACAGGAGAGCCATTCTCCTCCGACGTCTCTCGACCTTCATGACTCACCGAGAAACTGGCGCTGTTTGAAACGAGCGCGGCGGCTCGGGGTTGCCTTGCGGCCGGGGCTGAGGGGATAATAAGAGACTCGGGACAAATCGGGGGGCCGGCCTTTCTATTCCTGACCTCCGTTTCGACATTACGGCGCTATTATCAGCCTTGTGTTTAAGGCAGATTACAAGCTACAATTAAAAAGAGGTATCAGCGGGCTTCTTCATGGGGTTGGGGAGGTTTAGAGAAAAGGCCTTGTTGGCGTTGTGGAACTGTTGAGTCACATCGTGGTCGCAATTTAAATAGCTCGGCGGAGGAACGAGTCAGAGGTCGAACAAGAAGGGTGAGAAAAAATAAATAAGACCGAAATTTGAACAAAAGTCCATCCATCCATCCATTATTGATTCTTCCACACAGTTTCATTACACTCAGGCACTTGGATGTTCTGCCACCATTCATCGAAATATCTATTGATGCTATTTAGCTGCACGCAGATTCTCAAGCAGTCTTTCACAACAATGAAACATTTGACGCATTTGACGCATCAAAATGATTACTTTGACACTTCAGCAGACGGCTGACATGGCCTAGAGGTCACCGTTTATCATACAATCCACAGTCAGGCTATCATGAAATAAAATGCACACGTCAAAGTTGCCCAAAATACAGGCAGCAAATAAATCCAAGTAAGAAGCAAAGTTTAGAAATCAGAGCGTGCGGTGTCAACTGTGCTTCTTTGATTTGATTTGAATGATCAGTAGTATCGATTAATCATCGATGGTTTTGGAGATGTCCTCTCCGGGTCACATGACTCTGCTGAGAGTTTCAACCGCCGCCACAGTTAAGAGTGAGCCATCAGGTTATTACGTGCTATTGGAATTCTGTGTGTGTGTGTGTGTGTGTGTCCCACTGATGAAAGGCCAATAGGAAAATCAGTGGGGATGCTTTAAATGCCTTAATGCAGTCAAATTGTTTTCAGATTGACCATTGATGGACAGTTTCCTTTCAAGCATTTAACTACCTTCTCACACACACACACACACACACACACAATAAGCAGCGGTCAGTTGCTGCGAGTCTGGACATCGTTACAACACTCTTTAACCGACCTATGCCCTCTGACCCGTGATCCTGTCTTGCTGCGGCATCGTGAGGCACCAAGGTGGCCAGGATGGAGGACTAATCTGCGGCAGGAAGTCGTGCACCGGAAAATGGAGAGGCCTTGAAGGAGGTTGATTGATATGAACCTAAATAAACCAATATTGATCAAAGGTGGAGATAAGCTCCCCTGCGTGGCAACGGCCTTCAAAAAAAGACGGCGATATCCGCATGGCGATGAGGTGCGAGCGATATCGGCGAGATCCGGACGGCGGTTTCCACCTGATTGCTTGCAGGAGGGCAACACGTGAGAACGCGTGAAAGGAGGAGAATGAGGAGAGAGGGGGAAGGGAGGCGAGGTGAGAAGGCAGGGAGGTCGGGGGGGAGTCGAGAAGGAGAGGAGATGGGAGGCAAGTGGAGGAGAATTGAGGTGGCGCGAAAAGCGAGGCCACGCGAGGAGAGGTGAGGTGAAAAGAGGCGAGGGGAGTTAAGGCGAACCGAGTTGAGGCGAGGTGAGGGAGATCTCGGGGAGGGGGGAGGGGGGGACAAGCACATGGGCGGGGGAGACAAGAGAAGAAGAAGAAAGGCAACGGGATGTAAACAGTGCGGGAGGGTGGGGTGTGCATGTCCCGAAGAACAGCAAACAATTTGGATTTCATGAGACAAGCCAGACATGGGGCAAACCGGTGCGCTCGCGGTTAAGCGCGTCTGCATCACAGTTCTGATGTCGGGTTTCAGCTCCGCCGTGGGCCGAATGAGGCCAAGCGCTACAGAAAACGGAGGGGCGGAAAATGCAGACGAGGCTGCTAAAAAATGCACCGGCAGCACATTGAATGAACGGCAAGGCACCAGGGATGAAAAAAGGGGGAAACGAGGTAGGCGGAAGGAAGGAAGAAGGAGAATGTGGTTGGGAGGGACAAGAGAAGGAAAGGTGAAGTGAGGCAAAGGAAGTTGAAGCGAGGGGAGGAAGCGAATGGAAATGAGTGGAGAAAGGGGGGTGGGGGTGGGGGGTATGGATTCAAGACCAGTATTGGGACTAATGGCACTCTTTGGAATGCACCGATACTACACACCGATACTCACAGACATAAAAATGATGGACTTACAACGCCACCTACTTGGCGTCGGTAGAAGTGAAGTCACCGGCGGCCATCTTGTGTTGCCTCTGGCCAGATGCAGTTAACTTGATTACATTGATTTCTCTGCGGCGTTTTCACGTTATTTTCTGTCTCCGTGGTGGAAAAAAATGCCACTGTGTGTGGCGTACAGTTGGACCAGTAAGTCTTAGAGAAGCGACACATGCGCATGCCATCGTTAAGAATGAGATAAGAAATTATATGAAACACAGAGGTCACATGTTCTCCATGTTCTTACTTGTTTATATCCACCTGCCTCTATGGTTTTTTTTTTCAACTTTGTATGTATTCTTTTCACATACTGCCCCTTGTGTGCAGGCTGAGAAAGTACGGAACTGAAAAGGCCTTGCGTTCCAGGCCACAATTTCGACATTTTCATTGCTGCAAGACGCAGTGCTTAGGATCTGCACATCCTCACGGGATAAAAAGGTGATTTGAGGCAAGGCGAGGAAACGTGAGGAGAAGAAGGATAAGCTGAGGAGAGGCAATCGTGGGGAGGGAGCGTGAGGGAGGGCTTTGGGAAGGGATAGGAGGGGGAGTTCGCCAAGTGAGGGAGAAAAAGACAAGGCAACGAGATGAAAGCGATGAGGGGAGGAGAGGATAAGTGAAGATGCGGTTGGGCCAGTCAAAAGCGGCGGGGAGCGAAATGGAGGCGCGTTGAAAGGGGAAAGGAGGCGACTGGGGTGGAGTTGAGGTGAGGAGTGAGGCAAGGAGAAGAGATGGTGAAGTGGAAGTGAACAAGAGCATCTCTTAGTGCATTTAAAAAAAAGGAGGGTTAAAAGGGGTGCATTCATGCAAACACAGATGTTAAAAGAAATATGATGGGTGACTTTTGACCTTTAAAACAACCTTTCCCATCCAAACAAGTCATCCCAATGCGGTTATCTGATCTTTGCCGCAGCTCCTCTCCGTGCCTGTAAAGGCAATCTGAAGGTGACGGTGTGTGTGTGTGTGTGTGTGTGTGTGTGTAAATCACTAATCTATGTATGATTTGCATGTAGGCCTCTTAGTGAAATCCATACGAGGGCAGCGGAAGGTGACCGGCGTGATTTAGCCGTGCGGATGTGCACTCGAGGGAGTCGTGTGCAGCGCGCGGCAGGATGGTGATGTACGGTCTATTCCATCACATTGTTTACGGCGGCGAAAAAAGTACAAAAGTGGGCTTTTATCTTTTCACAGGGCCATTCATTCATTGACTGTGGGAATCCTCGACCCTTGCAAGCCTGAGGGGGGGTCGGGGTTTGGGGGGGGGGGGGGGGGGGTGGACAGAGACATGTCGAGACAAGCACTTTGGGTGCTGGAATCTTTACAGATGGACCGCATCGACACAAAGCTAAATCTAAAGCTGATTCTAAATCTAAATATAACTATTTTAATTCAGGATAATCTCCCTATGTCCTATCTACATAGTACAAAGGCATTAATTAAAGCTAACTACGCGCGACTTTCAAGCTAACGTCTGGAAGTAGGTATGGAAATATTTGGTCGGCTAATGCAGTCCTCGCAGTGGGAACATTTGGCTAGCTAACGCCTCGCCTGCTGGCTCGCTCACGGCGTGCTGGCGACAAACGGAAGGGAGTTTTCAAACCTGGACACCAGAGTGGAGCGACGAATTAGCTTAGTGCTAGCTAGGATGAGGCTAGTCGCAACGCTGATGGATTTAAAATGGGACAAAAGAGAACAAAGACATCCTTTGTTCTGTCATTGGCCAAGGTACGGCCAATGGCAGAGATACAATATTTATGCGTGCCCTTCATCACTTCTATTGATTACCGATCATTTTTTATCAGAGGTCAGTTTAATCGCCTTTATTTTGATATGCTTCCTCTACCTCGGCTCACAGATTTGAGTCAAGATTTCACAGTAAATATAACCAGTCGCCTCTCACCAAGAAAGCTTTCCAGGAATGATAACGTGATTTATTTTCATCACAGAAGCACCAAACACGCACATACGCTGCAACATCTGTGTATGATGAAGTAGTCTGTCCTCTTGTTAAAAAAAAAAAAAAAGAAAAAAAATAGGATGACGCTTTAAAGACATTCCTCTATTTTACGGCTCAGTGAGAGAGCGATGGCTGAGGGTAACGGGGAGGCCAACAGCTCAAGTGTCGGTTCCAGCACACACC
Organism: Hippocampus guttulatus; assembly: GCF_054856545.1. NCBI lineage: Eukaryota > Metazoa > Chordata > Actinopteri > Syngnathiformes > Syngnathidae > Hippocampus > Hippocampus guttulatus. The sequence continues at coordinate 1,676,132 of NC_141283.1, read as the reverse complement.
CCCTCCCCGCCCCGCCCTCCACCCCCTCGCCGGATGATCTGTATCGCAGCCCTGGCCAAACAAACAAACAAGAGCACAAACAATGCTACGCTAATTGACATTCCTGCCGAGGTGGAATGTAACCCCCGCGGTTGGATTGTCTCGGTGCTTGTGTCCATCTCTACGCATGCTACCTAAAGGAGGAACTAGAAAATAAGAAACGGCGTAAAGTGCATTATTTCAATCCCGTTACTGGCCGCGAGGGGTTAGCTTGACGTGACAGAATGCACGATCGCAACGAGGAGTAGAAGGGAAGTGGAACGCATACACATCAAAGAAGTCAGGCAGATATGTTCTTGATTTAGTGGCCTTGGGGGAAGGTGGTGGTGGTGGTGGTCGACCGAGAGTCATTCTAGGAATCTCCGTAAAGCTAAATGACTTATGGTGCACCTCTCGCACTGGATCAACATGTGTATCTTTTCAAGTCCTTAGTGGACTACAAAAGGTGGTCCATGGTCAATTGGAATAGAATAAATGAAACAGAAGTACATGCACAACAAAGAGGAGTGCCTGATAAGGATAGTATATGAAATCCCATATGTCCAAATATGGACATTTCAGTATGACGTTTGTTATTTGTGCAAAAATATTAAACATAATCATGCTCACACCTGACCTGTCTGAGAAGAAAAAAAAAACTCCGCCTCTGCCTCAACTCTGCGGGAACTGCGCAGCATTACGTTGCCTCAACATTGAAAGTCGAGATGTGTTTTAGACAATCGGGGGGGTGAGCATAGGGATTTTTTTTCTAGCAAATGAAGTTTGTGATTGAACATGATTTTGGAATGTGACCGTGAAATAAGATAAATTAGCATCTTAAGCGATGCAGCATTTGGTTAACTAAAGCAAGAGAGGCAATGATTCCACCCATCGGCGACGATAAGCAACAACGACAGCTCGTCTTCAATGAATCCAACATGCTGCATGTGGGACGATAGCTAATGCACGGATATGTAAGGCGGCGATACGTCACAGAGGAGTGGTGAGGGAAAAAAAAAAAAACTCCGTCAAGACTGACAGATGTACAGATTTGCTGACGGACGGACTGGCAGCTCTCAGCCGTGCCACATTCCTCCCGAGTTGAGTCACGGCATGCTTCTTGATCCCCACCGCACCACTTTCTCAGCAGCCTCGCAGTGAGTGGGTAATCTTGAGTGTCACACACCCTCTACAATCCCGGGCCAAGCTATCCAAACAGCGCCGGCAAGCAGGGGGGAGGAAATTGAATTTCCCCACCCCCCGCCCTTTCCTCCTCAAAGACAGGCCTTCCAAATCCCCATCAACAGGAGCTTAGAAAGCCTGCAGTCCATCAAGTTTCATCTGCCACGGTGGTCCCACCAATCAGGTTCTGTCGCAAACGTGCGGCGCTGGCATACGCGAGTACAAAAAAAAAAAAAATTCAAACTCTACCAATCACACAATCAAAAAAATGCGCGCAATCAAAGAAAGAAAAAAAAAGCGCACGCACGCACGGCCCGATCCCTCCTCTTCGTGTCGGCCCTTTGCATCAACAATCAACAATCCGAGGCATTGTGGAGCCTGTGATCCCGTGACCTGTGAACCCCGGCGTTAACCCCGGAGCGGCTAGCGACGAGAGGTGAACCAGACGGCTCATTGAAATGCGCCGCGGTTCCCATGAGAACGCGAACAGAAAGAGAAGATCGGAAAATGAAAGATTCCGACGCCGGGTTGTAAAATACGCCAAAACAACAAGGATGATGCGATACCAACTCAAATCCAAGATCTCGGCAACGGGTTCCAGGTGGACTCGTGCCGCATTTACGTAGACTCGAGACTTGCGCTTTCACCACACAAAATAGATTCTGAAGTTTACTGGTGATTGATTGATCGTTGTAGATTGATTAGGAACCATCAACGGGACTTATATACGGTATAAAAATGATAAAGAGTCCTAAGAAATGCAACCCGAGTGCAGAATTCAGCCCCAAAAAAAACTCCTTGTGCCAGACCGAACCCCTCCTTTAAAACCATGTTGACAGTCTAACACACAACAGCTGCTCCGACAAGCACCAGAGCACCAGCCCAGCTGCAACACTTCTCTCTGGGCACCCAAGGCCGTGACCTCAAATGAGCCGAGGGTCTTTGGCATTTAAGGGACTAAAATATTCCCTTCAAAAATTGGAATTGGGGTCACGTCGTACTCGACGACCAGAACGCAAACACACCTTTCAGTGCACAGGTTTGGAAGTAGTCAATTGATGGCAGAGATCAGCTTTGAGGGAAATTGTCTCAAACGTGTTTGACGAAAGAGAAATTAAATTTGGGATTTTATGTTAAGTGAATTGTGTTTGACCCCCAAAGAATAAGAATAATAACAATCAAAATAAAAACAATCATATTGTGCCGCCGTTGTCCTTGATACACAGTCAAACGAGACGAAGAGAGGCTAACACATGGGGAACATGGTGGCCATCTTGGCAGGGGCAACTTTCTCCATCAAAGCAGGGACAAAAGTGTCAGAAAAATAGTCATGGAAAGGAGGACGGACATGAGCTTCACAACGGCGTCCACCACCAAAACAGCGTAACACAATTTTGTACTGTATTGTGTGTTTTGAGGCCAACAAGATGTACTCCGATTGAGCGGAAAATCGGCTCTAATGGATGGCCCCTCCCTCATAGTGATGCCAACTTCACCGAAGGCTGTTGCGCATCCAGCGAGCAGTGCAACTACTTCATTGTCCCAATGGGCAGCCCAACCGTAATTACTGTCAAAACAAAACAAAAAAAAAAAAAGTGATCAAAAGAAACCAGACGCCGGACAGCAGGCTCCCTTTATTTTTGATCATGTGATACAATACGCAGTCATGTGAAGTGAACACAGACGCTGACCAAAAGCGTCCTGTGTGCTGCAGCAACCTCGAAACAATGTATCCTTTAGATAAGGATCTGATCACTCTGCATGTGTGTGTGTGTGTGTGTGTGTGTGTGTGTGTGTGTGTGTGTGTGTGTGTGTGTGTGTGTGTGTTATATGTGGGTGTGGGTGCGTGTGCATGTAACCCTCGCTATAATCACCAGTATTCATGGAGCACCCGGCTCCTGGCGTTACTACAGCTGTCGCCTCCTGCACTCGCTGACCTCCACCAACAGGTCCCCGAGGCTCACAGCGCTTATGACGGCCATTGATTTTACGAGGATGGTAAAGGCGGCCATCAAAAGACCGGAAGGACCCTCCTGCTAAGTATACTAAAGTCGCCCATTGCGACCGGAGACGTTTGTCAGATGCGCTACAGTGAGCTCAATTTCGCTGTCGTGTTTCGTTCACACTCTCTCTTTTTTTTTTTTAAATGTTTAATTATTTTCGATATGATAAAGTGCTTTTTTTTTTCCAGGCTGTAACAGAAGTCTGTTCATTTCAATGGGGACAATTGATTTGATTTAGAAATCCAGTTAGAAACATGTCGGTGGATCAAATTAAACCGGACTGCACCCTGGATTTAGCGCCAGTCAGTCGCAGGGCACGCGAGATGCAAATGAACATTATGGTACTCATATCAATTTATCAAAGTTAGTTATTTCGTTTCGTTGACGAGTCAACGTGCATGAATAGTCCGGAATACAAACATGTGTTTGTCCTCATGAGGGTCGCGGATGCCAAGCTGATTTTGGTGTGGCACGCCCTGGGCATACGCCACATATAGACAAAAAAAACCAAAACCCTCCCCACCACCGCCATAGCGTCACACGACCAAGCAGACACACTTTTGTTTCGTCAACACAAGACGGATGTCCACTTTGCAAATGTGAGGATATGAGCGTGGGGATTCCCCCAAATTCACAGAGGCCTTTTGGTGACTTTGGCTGGACCTCTGTTGCGTAAACACAACAGGCAGCACTTCCTGGTTTGAGGGGGGGGGCACAAGTGATGCTTTATTTCCTGTGTGGGGAGGAAGTCCCTTGTTGGACGTGCAGTGATCTCATCCGTGGGTTGCGCGGCGCATCCGTCCGCGCGAGCTGTGGCGGCGCTTTGAACAGCCAGCCAAAGTAGGGGGAAAACTGGGGGGTAATACTCACACACGCACGCACGCGCTAACACACGCTTGCGCTGATTATCTCAGTGAAACACACACGCCCACGCACACACACTCACACAGCCGGTTCGACAGGAAACAGTGCTGCTTGGAACAAACAAGCAGTTCCTGTGTGTGCTGTGGGGGGGGGGGGGTGGGGGGGGGGGACCTAAATCCAATGTCCTGTCCAATGCATCATTATCGCCATCATTCCTCGGACATTACTGCTTATTTGCTAAGATTCACAAGGCCGTTATTTATACTTGGAAATCCCCCCGCCCACCGGCCCCCCACTCATCACCCACCCTAATCGGCAACCAACCGCTCACCGATGACCCGCGTGTCCCTCGAATCGGACATCCGCTTTCCCCCTTAACAGTTACCCACTAATTGAAACGCATTAGGCTTAAATGCCCCCCCCCCCACCACCACCACCACTACCACCGCTCCCCCCGTACTCCTTTCACTCGTCACGTTGACAGATGAGCGAATATTTTACTTTTCCTCCCTAATTTGCTGTAGGAATGCCAAGGCGACGAGGCAATGTGGCTCGGAGGGTGTGTGTGTGGGGGGGGGGGCTGTTGGTTGACAATACTATTACGCTGAGAGATGGCAGGAACCGAACAATCATTATGTTCCCAGTTCACGGGGCGTTCGAAACTGGACCCCCCCCCCCCCCCCCCCAACGAATGCCATCACGTGACGGACAGACATGGAGGAAATGTCTCGCCTTGATGGAAGTAGACTGCACGAAATGTTGGTGGATTAGAACCCCCAAACTGGACGGAGACAACCGGAACACACGACGAAATAGTTATCGATCGGACGAGTCCCTCAATGGCCGCCGGCCATCATAAAAATAAGAATTAATGGTACAGAATCAATTCATACAATTTCAATTCAGAGTTCCAAACATGACGGCAAAATCCAATTTTCGGTAGCGCAGAGAGGCAACAAAGGCCACAAAGCAAATCCCCGACACCAACCGACGCGCACACCGAGTCACGTTTTCAAACAAACGATAACGCTTCTTCAACTGTTTGTTTTCTCCCGTCTCCCCTCTTTTCGGACTTTTCTCTTGGTCCGCTCGGCCCGGGAAGCGGTCGTCTTATCTGTGCGCCGCCAAACAGCAGGACAGGACGGGGCAACCTGCGGAGGCTCAACTCTTGGGTAAACTTTGCCTTCGCTTTGAAGCGGGCCGCGTGAGTGCTTGTCCTCAGGCGCTCGGCGCCCGGTGGCTCTCCGAAAAGGCAGAGAGGGTCAATGGGACAGGTAAACAGGAAGTGCCGGCGCTTTGACTGACAAGCTGTTTAGACGCAAAGAGACGGATGGTCGGCGAAGGGCCGCGAGGGATGAGGTGGCCGGCCAAACGAGTCCCAAATTGGCTTCGAGCGCAAAAAAAAAAAAAAAAAGAAACGCCGCTGGGGAGTAGACTGGCATAGAAAATATGACCGAGAGCTTTTGTTGTTTCGACACGTCATGACTGATGTTCGACTGTGAAGAGCGCTTGGTGTTTTTCAGGCAGTTGTTTCCCCAGGAGGCGCTATTTGTTTGTCACACGGCGTTGGGCTTCTTTTTCGGGGGGGGCCAGCTGAGGAGGAAGTGGCTCTCGCGTTCCCACCGTTCACAATCCAATGCTCGACATGCGCTCATGACCATAAATCCCCCCCACCCACCCACCCACACACACACACACACACACATACACTGGATCTTGTTACAACGATCTCATTTGTATGACAGTTCAATGTTCATATGGCAAAAGCGCAACATATGAGGTCGTAAACACGACGCGCCCGTCGTTTGTCGTCATGGTTTGGGGGGAGAGGATTGTTTGGAAGTTTTAGTAGACAGATATTAAGCTCATTTTTCTCGTCTGTATTTGACAATTGTTAACATTTCCCGGAAACTATTGTCAAGTTAAAGGTCATGATGGCAAAATTTTGACACTGTAATTTTTTTTTAATTGATCAGCGACTCCAGCACGCACACAGGAGAAATATTGCAAAGTGGTTATTTTATTTTTTTTATACTTGGTACAGGTAAGTCTGAATGTCCAATTGAAGTCGACAATCTGTTTGGGTACTTCGATTGACCCTTGAGAATCTGAAAATGCGACGTCGCAACATCATCTCGCCGGTGAATAAAATGTTTGATGACGCTGACAATTTTGACAGCAGAACAGATGATGATTTCGCAGACTTTCTATGAGCAAAACCCAAAGTCCAAACAAATCGGAGGTCAACCCGAAATGGATTGTGTTCCCATGCGGGGATGCTGAGGGTGCTCTAACGGCCAGCAGCAGCCTGGGTGGCTCCGATTCCTCGTTGCAGGTCTGAGGTTGCAGCTCGTTTCCAGCTAATCACGTTGATTATTGCGATTACAGATCATTTCCACCCCCCCCTCCCACGACTCCCCCTGCAGTGTCACGCTGCAACCGAGTGACCTGGATCTGACAGGAAGTCTCGTTTGCCATCGGCAATCGCTCTTCCTGTTTCAGATCCATCGTCAACCCAGAACGCTCCCCCCCCCCCCCCCCCCCCCGCCACCTCCCTCCCTCCTTCTCTTCCCACAATTGGTCCTGCGAGGCTCGACTTCCGTATTCCCGGTGAGTCGTCACAAAGAGGTTTACTCGAAACCCTTCTATCTTTATACCCCCCCGCCCTGCTTCCTCCTTTTCATTAAAAGGCTGGCAGCATAATGAAGCCCCCCCCCCCCCCCCATCCCGCGCTACCGTGTGGCCAGCAGGCGTACAGATGTTTCGGGCCTGACCTCGAGTCACCCACATCTTTATCAGATCACAGCGTAGTTTAAGAATCGACATTATGAGCTCGAGGGGGGGGGGGGCAGATAACGAGGCCTTTGATTCTGCCTATGATCTCTCCACTGTTAAATTTAGCACTGTGATTACTGAGTGTGATTGTGGGTCTCATGCAAATCACGGGACACACACACACTGCGGATGTGAGGCAGTAAACAAGAATGTGAAGGACGATCTGAACTTTTCATTGATAGATTGGACTGGATGCCTCGAATTAGCGTCTGAGTGTCATGTGCGCGATGATGCATGTTTTTTATATTCTTTTGACACACACACACAATTTACACAGTGTCTTCCCATGCAGCCATAAATTTTTCGACAGCACTCATCCTCAATCGAGGCAGTGCTGAGCCTCCCCCCAGTTGAATTCAAGCAAGCGGCGGAACCACAATCGGGACTCGTTGCCAGTCAATCAATCGCAGGAGACATTATGATCAATCAGAAACTCAAGATCTGATGTTATTATCCAAGGTTGTCACTTGGCTTGTCAGAGTGAAGCCAAGAACGCCGGCGCCGGTCTCATATGATTCGAGAGCAGTGGTCGGCAACCTGCGGCACCGGGGCCAAATGCCGGCCCTTACATCCTGATGTTGCGGCTCTGCATAGCGTGGGAAAATAAATGATAAACGTCCGATCGAAGTGTATGTTATTTGTCTCACAAACGTGTCACACTTCTGTTATGTTCCCTGACTGTACGCTAGGTGGCAGTGTTGCTGTAAAAATACTATTGAGATGAAAAAGGACGGCAACGATAGTGAGTTGTACAAACTAGCGTTGTGCTGATAGCCTGATAACAAAATAGAGCTTTTGGCTCCACTTTGGCCTTGATATTTTGTAAAAAATAAATAGAAAAACGTTGCGTAAAAAGTTGCCGACGCCCGTTCAAGACCATTTGGCCAAGGGTGTCGTCTTCTTGCTACCTATCTCCAAACCAGTGTGAAAATCCCTTCACTTCTTTCCAGCCATGTCCAAAAGCACAGATAAAAGCGCCTTCATCAAACGCCACATGCTTGCACAGACACTCCGGCGTGAGGGGATGGGGGTGGGGGGAGAAAGAGGGGTCAAGGGAGAAACCCCCTCAAGGAAACATTGGCATGACCTCACACCAGTGGAATGTCAGATGGGGCTTAATTGATTAGACGGCCACATGATGGAGTTTTTAAGAGGAGAGGCAGGAGGAAGAAGACTTTTTTTTTTCCGGGGTGGGTGGGGTGACCTTGTGGAAGCCAGAAAGGTCAAATGGCCGTAGGCTACTGGAATCTTATTCACAAAAGGGCACGGCGTCAATTGACAGCTAAGCATGATCAATGATGACAAGACGGAGTGGTCTGCTAGCACCGGGGAGGAACATTTTGTCCCAGTTCAAACTACAGTGAACCTCTTCCCAACACAACTAACACTTATATTGGAGAAACCGAGCGATCTGAGAAAAGGCATCCAGAGCCTGTGCGGCATTTGCATGTCAAGAAGAAAGGACAATTAGGTGGAGAATAACGATGTCCAAATTCTTGAATAGGGAGCAGCGGTGATTTGAAAGAGGTGTGAAAGAAGCTGTCCATGTCAATCGAGAGAAAGCCATCTCTGAACAAAAGGAGAAGGTCGGAGGTATCATCGATCGTCCACGTAGCACAATGTCCTGACATCTTCGCCACCTAGCGTGGCCCTAATGAGCCGTCTGGCCAGCAGACGAGTACGCATGACAGTCGTCCGCCACCCCCCCACCCCAAATCCGCCTCCCAGTTCATTTCTCCTCTTTACCCCCGCGTCTTCTTGCAGCAAAGAAGATCTGAACCGCAATTGCTGACAGGCAACGTGTGCGGCACGCATGGGTGCACACGTCGGCGTGAACAGATGGAGCAGCGTGCGACGTCTGGCGCTCGGCCGACCTTGCCGGTGGTCACTCGACGTGTCCTTCGCGGCGGCCATCAAAGTCTCGACATCGCCTAGCGTAGCAGCGCACAGCGGCGGGGGTTGCCGCTGTGCGTTACATACTACTCTGCGAGAGACGTTCCCACTTTGAAGGATTCTTGGGCTAGATAACAGAAATGAAGACCTAAAACCGCTAGCGCTAAAGTACGGTCATGAAACGCGGCGCTAGCTAGCATGAAGCGCTACAGCGGACGGACCCTCCTTTTCAGTGACACAAGCGTCACATAAAAAGTAGTTGTTTTTAATTTGCTCGGATTGATTGATTTGTTTTCATGACTTGTACTGACATTTCAGAAGCGAGCAAAAGGCCACAAGTCAGGACATTTTGGTCACGTCAGAGACGGTAAATCAAACTGGCGCTTTGAATACCGCAAATGGCCACAGCCACAGGAGGAAAGAATCACTCGTCACAGAGACAAATGGCCTCTTTTGCCCGCTGTTAGCTAAACGCTGTTAGGGCAGCCATTTTACCTGACCGCCAGCTTCCTGTCCTGGTCGGGCTTCAGCAAATCACCGGCGATAGCATCGCAAGAGCGCCAACAACACCGCTTCCTGTCAACACAAAGATTTGACTCCAAAGTTATGGCTCTGGTTTCCTCCTTCTCACCTCTCAAGTAAATAAGCCTCTCTCGCTCCCTTCTCTTCCCTCACCCCGAAGCCGGTACTCGTAAGTCAAGCTAATCTGACTGGAACGAACGGACAAGACGGCGCATGTTCACAGGAAACCTAACGTTCTATTTGCCTTCGCCTCCAAAACCGCACACCGATGATGTCAGGTGTGATATATCGACCCGGCCGTCTGGGAACCCAACCCTGGAGGTGGAATGCATTTAGCCGCATGCATACACGCACATACAAACGCACGCTCGGAAGGCCACCCCTGCCATAGGTGTTGAAATGCTTGTAAGTCTTGAAATGCCGGTTGAGACGTTGAGCTCCGCTTTCACACTCACACATACACACACACGGACACGCGGGCCGTGAGCAACCAGAGACAAGAGAGCTGACGAATGGAAGCGTTGAAACATATTAACCATCTCCCTTTGTGAGCAGACAAACATTTAGTCTGGTTAATGACCCCGAAGGATCAAAACAAAGCCAGGGAGATAAAGATCGGTCGAGAAAGGAGAGGGGGTGCAATAAAAAAAACAAAAAAAAACAAACACCCCCCCCCCCCTCCCCCATTGACCAAGAGGAGGTTTCAGGGTTCACTGGGAACAATGACTTACTTGGTCCTTTGGATTCGGAGAATTTTGATTTTTTTCCCCCAATTATTTATTTATTTGTAGTTACCAGAGAAGATGGCGACTAGAAAGGAGAACATTTCCAGAATGTCAGGGGAGCTCTTAAAAAAATAATTTTTCAATTTGAATAATTGTTAAAAAATGAAATAAAAAAAATAACCTGCAAAAATTCAAACCTCAATATGCACCTTCCAAGTAAACGGGGGGCGGCTGGTTGGTTTTGCTGCTCGTTCACACATTCGTGCCTGCTTTTTCACGATCGGGCGATAAAGCCAAAATGTTTGTTTGGATTTCGCTTTACCGTACATGACAACAAACAAAAGCTATTTTGCGTAATAACGTCTCTCTCCACCACAGTCCCCTCAGACCCGCATCAGTCTCTCCCTTAAACTGTCTTTTCACACAGTCACTATCGGCATGATGCGTTATCTGCGGGGGGGTTTGGTGGGGGGGTAATCAAAGCAGCTGCTCAAACATGGCAGCGTAAGCCAAATGGGAACGTAAATTATGCTTTTCTATTACTTTTTTTTTTTAAACGGACAAACGGGCCAGGTTTGAATGTGCAAGTAAAATATCGCAAATTGTTTATTTTAATGGCAGGAAAAAAAAACATTATTTTCATTTTAATTATTTACATTTCATTGAAATAACGATAATAATGAAAACCAAAACAAAGACTCTGCACAACCAGGCACTCAAAAGCGAAGGGACAATAACTGCTGATGGAAACAACTGCGAGGATTGTTGTTCCGATACAGACGACTCTTGACGGACTTCAAAGAGCGGCACGTGGCAGCGTCTTCAAATCGGAGCAATTAAAATATTCTCCAAAAACCAGTTTGTTACGCCTCCATAATTAAACACGACATACTTCAAAGTCTGTTTTCAGCAATCATATTTGAACAGGAATAATGTATTTAGAAACAAAACTCAGAATTGACTTAAATGTTCAATGGGCTAAATGAATGCAAAATAAGTAAAACATGAATCACTTAACTGATTATTTTGGGGTAAAAATTGGTTAAATAGTGGTTTGAAATCCAGGTTTAAAGCTAGGCTTTAAAACCATTTTAAACTCATGTGCTCTAAAATCTTGTACTTGCCATGGACGTTCTTTTATTCAAATACTTTTTATTTCTTTCGGGTTTTTTTATACTTCTAACTAAGTGAAGCACATCGAGTTATTCTGTGTTGCACTGTATAAATAAATGAACTACCTAAATATATGCCCCACCAAATTTCTCTCTCCATGTCAAAGCGTTTGGACCGAATTGAAGAACGCAGGGGGCCGTGTGTGGCCCGTGGGCCATATTTTCCTCTTGAATAAATGCACAGACGGAGGACCGATAAACACATGATTTCATGTCTTTGCCTCTTACAGCGCATTTAATAGCCTGTGACTGACTGTGATGTTTGACGCCCCCCCCCCTCCCCACATCAACATCAGTCAAACCGGGTTTCCGTTGCGTGATTCACGAGCCCCCCCCCCCAAAGTCTCGCTTTCCACAAACAGCAACAACAAGCCAGTAAAGCTGTCAAAGTAAACGTGGATTTACGCCATACCACTTTAAACACAGCAACGACAATAAGCATTTTTTTCTCACCGGCTGACTTTTGTTAGCACTTGCGTGCAAACAATGGCGCACGACAACAAAATCGAATGGACGCGCCCTTGTTCTTAATCCATCCAGCGGTATTGATTTCCAGTTGATCGTCGTGCTTTCTAATGATGTTCACCTTCGAGGGGGCAATCGGATTGATTCACGGTCGCGACTCGATCCATAACTTGTAATGTGATCCATGAAAGAGCGACGCATGATTACAGACCATTTTACGCTCCAATGGAGCCCACTGAGATCTGGAATAAACCAACAATAAAGACCAATAACGGCATATAAAAATGGATTGTAGGTTTTAAAGCGATAATGTGAGTACTAAAAGAAGGGGGAAAAAAAACACACATTCAGGGTTGGTCACCCAGCCGGAGAGACTCTCTTGTTATGTTAGCATCAATGCTAACGTTACCCTTGAGAGTTTGGTTGAGCGCTATTTGAAAAATGTACCACACAAAATCCAACATATTATATCGTAAAACATTTACCGGGTCGATTTCTTGATCTTAATGTCACTTTCTTCAATTTATTTCCTGTAACTCAACAATATGATTGTTTGCATCTCCCAACTAACAAAGCCACATTTAAATTTCACATGCATGACAAGGCGAGTTGGGGTCCTCCTTGCCATCCCTAATCAAGTGGCCATCCTTTCGGGAGACTTGAAGTCAACCACAAAAGGAGGAAGATTGCCAGAATTAGTCGCTTGCTCACTGTCCAATCTATGCGGCATTCGACTGGAAAGGTTCCGCGATCTACAAATCTATCACACCTCACTTGCTGCTGAAACATTAGACGTCTTATCTTTACTTTCACTTCCGCAAAAAAGGATGGGAGATGTCAAAATGTATCGCCGCTCATCTTGAAGAAAGTTCCCACATCGACTGAAATGCCGATCACGAGAAAATAGCTCGACGCGTTCGACACGTGCGCCGGCAGCCCGCAAGTCGTTGCATGACGACCGACAAGACGTGTGATGAGGTACGGTTTGAAGTTGGAATCGATTTAGCTGGAGGTCGTTTTCAATACATTTTTCTTTCATGGAGGTCGCAAAAGAAGAAATATCTCCGGGCAATCCTCCAAATGTGCCTAACGGCGCTCTGATGCGATGCTGCGTGACTCATCTGATGCGCCGGTTTCATTGAACCGGTAGACCTGGAGAAGAACAGGGTTTGCGGGCATGATCGAACAAGACAGATTCCAGTTTTCTTTCACATCATAAAAAGAAGAAAAAAAAAAGATATCAAATCAATCGTGCGTGTTCTAAAAGGACAGAACGTTTCCTTGACAAAAGCACACAGAGTGGCGGGGGCGGGCTGTAACGCAGGCAAACATGCTCTCTATTTGTCGGTTTACATAACGGGAAAAGCGTTTAGCTGGCATCGCTCGAAGGGGGAACAACCTTCTTGATAAATTCCTCAGTGTTTTGTTGGAACTCGCTTTAGCAATCCCCTCATCTCTCCTCTTTCGGGCCCTTGCAAACTTTTCTGACAAAGTTGGTCCCGGAGCCGTGTCAGAAAAGAAATCATCAACGGTCAAAGGAGGAGAAATAATGCTCATCGAGGTGAAAATCGATTCGGTTCACGGCAAGGGAGATTTAACGTTTTCTAAGCAACTCCCTAGATTCCCATCCTTAGATATCGTGGATGCTCAAAATGTCCAAGCCTATGTCGCAGATATGCCCCCCCACCCCCCCAAAAAAATAACAGTGCCCACCCCCTTGATAATTATCATTATCCAGTATTGATTCATCACACGGGTTTAGCGGTTGAGTCGATTAGCAGATTAGCTCTGATTCTTGTTCTTGCTTGTAACCTGGCACTTGTTGCTAGGCAGAACTCAAAAGGCTAATCTTTGAGAAATGAATCACCACTGCATCTTAAACCTTAAAAAAACAAACAAAAACAAAATGAAAACGAGCACCGGCTGCCGGATTGGGTGGGGCGAGCAGCCTCCTGCCCCGAATGCAAATTCCCGATTGTATTACAACGACTACTTCTGCTCGACAATCACAATGTCTCTGTTCTCACATTCACCCCGCCGTCTCAACCCAAACAGTCGAGGCAGGTCACTGCCCGTTAAATTCTTAATCGACTTTTTTTTTAATAAAAAAGGCAACATTAGAAACAAATTATGGAATCAGTCATAACGCGATTTCAAGATAACAACCAACAGTCACTGCAGCAGATTGTCTTCGGGTGACTTATGAATTTTTTATCATAACTGGCCTAATTGCTTAACCATCCATATGCTGGCTAATCGGTGAATGGGGGAGGACAGGGTGGGAGTGGGGGGGGGGGGGGGGGGTACGTCACAGTTCTCAAAAGCAACATCATGACTCCTCGAGTCTCCGTCCAACCCGTGCACTGCAATCAAGCCAACGTTAGCTTGTCGTAGCTGCTACGCTAGTAGCACGACTTAGAGACAGGTCGGTGACACATACACAGGTTGTTCTTCCTCAGATGCAGCGGCGTGTAGCTTCTTTTTACGCTTGCGCGACAGGAATGTTTTAATCGCGGGTTGCATAAATCTCCTCTTTGAATAACCTTAATCGGAAGCGTGGTTATGAAATCTGAACTGATCAAAGGTCAAAGCCAATTAAGCAGCGCTGTCCAACTTCCGTTGCTCACTTCACAGTCAATGACACACACACACACACACACACAAAAACAAGACAAAACACAAGACACGTGTGTTTTAGTTTCACACAGGAAGCTCCTGTAGCTCCCGGAATTAGCCGAACAGTAGTTTAAGAAAGCTAAAGACAAGTGGAGCCCGTGGGGAGTTTTTATTTTTTTTTCCACTCCTTCAACCGTCTCCCCCCCGCCCCCGGTCCCAGGAAACTCCCTGCTAGCTCTCCTCGCAGGAGACAACAGCTGCACATTCTCACTTTTCACTCGCTGTTTGAACTCGACCCCAAAACAAACAATTACACACACACACACAAAATAGGATCACCTCTTACATTAACGCGAGTACAGCAGACATAATTATGGGGGATATTGCTGATACGAGGGTGCGCTATAATTCTGCGTTCTGTTCAAGTTGTCTTGTATTGTTTGACTGGGAAAACAAGAGGAAGTCATTTCTCCTCCTTCCAGCTGGCCTTATATCGAAGCCATTGTGTCAACGCTGCCCTGTGTCAATATCCGCGCGTGTGTGTGCCCATAATTACAGATGTGCCCTATTTATTTTTTTTCTAAGATGGTTTTCAAGTTTAAAAAATGAAGGTGAATGGAGATGAATGGGAATAACTCCAGGCTACAACTCCCGCCCATGCAGAAAGTGTTCAAAAGTATCTCCCTGATTGAAAACAAGCGATGTCAAAAGGCTTTGATGGATGAAAGGATGAAAGAAAAACACAACGCACGTCGTGTAGATAGATATATGCTGACTGCAGCTTTCTAAGAAATCAGTTCCAAAAGAGACAGGCAAGGACTACTGGAATCATTACAGCCAAACTAAGGAAACTCAGAGATGCATCTGGCACTGGTATGTGTTGGCTTGTATTTTATTTGTTTTTTAATTGAATCTTTTTGTGAGCTCTTCGATGCAAATATTAATTGTTGAATCATCTAGCCATGGAATATATCTCATTTATCTTTGGTGAAAAGTGATCAGCCGAAACTAAAACTTCTGAAGTGTGCATTTTGACTCAATCAAGCGACTTCGGTTTTTGATATATTGAGATGGTAAGATATCTGTGATGTGTCGCAGGACAGTGAAAAACACTGCCTTCAAGAAGAAAGGTTTGCCACTTCATCAACGATTGCCTTTCTCCTTTTATTTAAAAAAAAAATATATAATGATCTAAATTACATCTGGATTGCCCATTTCGCTTCAGTGGGAAATGGGCTGCGTTTCCAAAAGTAGCCGTAAGAGGGCGCAGTAAGCCCCAAATAACTGCAACCGGGGAAGTTGCTTGTCTTCAGACAAAAGAGACCACTCTGCTTATTACGAAGCACAGAAACTAGAGGGAAACATTCCCGTCATCCACTTGGAGCAAATATGATTTATATCATGAGGATTGTGCATATTTTTTTAAAACCAGTATGGTGACGTATATATTTGCAGTAAACAACAAATCGCAGCCTTTCTGTTTTGAGGTCAAGAGGTTTTGAAATAAAATCTTGCTGGAAAAAAAAAAATAATAATAATGTCGATTTGAAAAATACAAGAAACGTCCACATCAAAATGATAGCTTTACGACACAGCGCCGTCATTATGTCTAGTTTTGAATGTTTATCTGCATTCACCTTGTGAGAAAGAGCGACCGACTACAAGCATAACAGCTCCCGAGCCCCCCCTCCCTCCATTCTGCACCCTCGATCAACCCTCCCACTCGGCCTCCTCCAGGCACGGGGGGTAGTAGGGGGGGGGTGGAGGGGGAGGAGCCATCCCGCCTTTGCCTGCCAGCCTTCGGAGTGTAAAACAGTGCAGCCAGCCACGGTGCGTGTCAGAGGGCTGTCTGTGCTCCCCACGTCGATGACTGCTTCACATCTGGTGTCTGTGTCGCTACTCACTGCCACTGCAGAGACCACAACCGGTCCACGCGAGAACAAGCACAAGTCACAGATAAGGTAAGAGCCCCCCCCCCCCCCCTCCAAGAAAGCCTTGGGTGTCCAACGCGTGTGTTGTCATTTGCAAACGCGCACCTTTTTACGCACGGGTGGCACATTTTACGCGCAGAGTGGGAGGAAAAAAAAAAAGTCACACGGGACCGGAGTGTGAATGGAATGCAGACTGCGTGTCTGTGTGCGGGCTTTGAGCCACGCGCGTGTCCAGGTACAGCAAGGGTCTTCATGAGGTTTTTTTCTTTTTCTCCTCCACGCAGGTTTCTCAAGCGTGGGAAAGGATGCCGGCGATTGTAAGCAAAAACTCAGACATGGAGTTCGACTCTTTACAACCGTGCTTCTACCCGGATGAGGACGACTTCTACTTCTGTGGTCCCGACTCGGCGCCACCGGGGGAGGACATCTGGAAGAAATTCGAGTTGCTGCCCACTCCGCCCCTTTCCCCGAGCCGCGCCGCTCTACCCGGGGAGCCGGCGGCAGCCTCCCCGGAGGCGGACCTCCTGGGCTTCGGCTTGGGGGACCCACTGGACTGGGCTTCGGAGCTGCTCCTCCTGCCCGAAGACGACATCTGGGGGGCATCTGACGATATGGATCTGTTCGGTTCCGCTTTGGATACAAACCCAAACAGCATCATCCTCCAGGACTGTATGTGGAGTGGATTCTCGGCCAGAGAGAAGCTGGAGAGGGCGGTCACGGAGAAACTCGGGAAGGCTATTACGAGTGCCGCGGTGGTCGCGGCGGTGGCTCCGGCGGCTTCGGTTCCCTCCACCGGGAGGCGGGACGTGTGCGTAAAAGCGCCCGAGGTGGCGAGCCGCAGCGCGGCGTCGGAATGCGTGGACCCGGCGGTGGTGTTCCCCTTCCCCGTGAACAAGAGCGGCGGCGGCTGCGGCGGGGGGGACTCGAGCGTCAGCGCGCCCGCGACGCACGGGAGCGCCCACAGCGACTCGGGTAAGAATATGGCGAGCGTGTCAACAAATGTCTTTGTCTGCGGCGAGTTGACCGCCAAACGCGACGAAAAGCGCACTGGTATGACGTTCATATGACTGGAAGGCAATCGGATTACACGCGCGCGCGCACGCGCGGTCAACTGAGTTGATGTAATCAGACGCCTCTCCTTAAAACAGATGGCGGCAAAATATGGAACTGTGTGTGCCCAATTGCCATGTGGTTAACCCCCCCCCCCCACTCCTCCCCCCGGCGACCCCCACCAAAAGATTTAGACTTCATAAAGGCAGAACGGAAGAGATGATTTAGTGTAAGACTGTGGATCACGTCACTCATTGGCGGGACGTCACGTGACCCAAACATGCAATGATGTCATCATTGGACTACCACAAAAAAAATGTTGACGCTGCACTGTTATGAGGGGGATGACACGAGATGGGAAGTGGAGGGGGAGGGGGGGCGTTTATCAATTGAGGAATCATCTAAGCAAACACCAAAGAGGAGCACAAAGAGCACCCAACTTGGCACGGAGTGTACGCTCAAGGCAGCCTCGCCAAAAACGCCTCCTCCGCTACACACAAAGCAGGGGAGGGTCCTCTCTCTTTGTGTGTGTGCGTGTGTTTCTAAGGGGCCGGCAGCTTTGAACAAGCGCTCCATCCCGACAGCTGTCTGCCTGGCGCCCCTCCAAGCCGGGGGTGGGGTGGGGTTAAAAGCGCGGTGATCCGATTGCTGTCGCACGCACGCCGTGTCGAAGACTCGCAGAGCCAATAAGACACAAAAACATAACCCCCCCCCCCAAAAAACAAGCTTTTAGGTGTAGTGCCGTCTGCTGGATGGGCTTGGTCACTGCACCGCCTGGCTGCAAGTGGACCGCGACATCAAGAAGCCGAAAAGCGGCCTTTGCATTCGGGACCGATATCAGGACGCGCATCCGTTTCTCAAGGGTTCTTCGCTGACAGTGTCAGGCCTTGTCTTAAAGAAGGTCCGCTGTCTTTGTCAAAGGTCAAAGTCGGCGCCTGAGACAAAGACGATGGGCGACTTCCGACTCGTCCCACCCTAGACCAAGCCGATTAGAAGTTGCGAAGGCAGAGAGCCAACTTGCCCGCTCAGCACTGAGACTCGACGTGTCAACGCCTGCGCGGCAGATTAGCCGAGCGGTGACTGACGCTAAGCATTAAGGCGATTCTGCTTATGCAAACAGCGTTGAGCAACACTCGCTTTATCGGTCTTGTATAAGACGCGCCGGCTCGTGCATACCTGTCACCAGCCGGTACACATATCACAGTGGGAGAAGACCTGACAGATTAACTCATTCTGTTTTACTTTCCCAGAAGAAGAGGATGAGGAAGAGGATGATGACGAAGAGGAGGAGGAGGAAGATGATGATGAAGACGAGGAGGAGGAGGAGGAGGAAGAGGAGGAGATTGACGTGGTCACCGTAGAAAAGAGGCGTTCCACAATCAGCAAAGCCGCCGTGGCGTCCAGAAGTCAAGACCAGAGGGGGTCCGCCGGCGGCGCGGGATCGGGCTCGGCGGGTCGCTTCGTCAGCCGAGCCCCCCAGGAGCTCATCCTGAAGAGAAGCTCGGTGCACCAGCAGCAACACAACTACGCCGCGCCCTCGCCGTACACGTCGGACGACGACCCGGCGCCGCCTCCCAAGAAACAGAGGACGTCGGACGTGGCGAAAGCCCCGACGCGAACCGCCTCTTCGTCCTGCGCGTCGGGCCCGCGCGGCAAGCGCAGCTCCAGCGGCGACAGCAGCCCCAGGGGGGGCTCCGACTCGGAGGACAGCGAGCGCCGGCGCAACCACAACATCCTGGAGCGCCAGCGCCGCAACGACCTGCGCTCTAGCTTCCTGACGCTACGCGACCACGTACCCGAGCTAGCATACAACGAGAAGGCGGCCAAGGTGTTGATCCTCAAGAAGGCCACCGAGTACGTCAGCTCCCTGGACAGGGAGGAACGGCGGCTCCAGCTGGAAAAGGACAGGCTGCAGGCCCGCCGGCAGCAGCTGATGCGCAGGCTGGAACTGGCGAGGACTCGCTGACGCGCCGCCAGCGCCCGTCGACACCCAGAACACTCACATACCTTCCCCGGGATGCGCCGAAAACAGCCTCAATCCACCCAGTCTAGATGGGTAACCTTTGGAGTTGGCCTTGACACTTAAGCACAGACACGCAGGCCCCCCCCAACCAACCCCCCCACATGTACACAAACGTCTCGGAAGGGGGCGGATGCTTATTTGGAGGGACGTCGGGACTTTCACTGCCGCCACTTTTTTTGCACATTTGTTGACGTTAAGAATGTTTAGGGTTTACTTTTTCAATCCAGTCACATTGAGGAACGATAAAGAATGAGGAAATAGAGGCTTTTTTTATATCAAGTTTTGGTATTATTTGTATTGTATGCATTGTTTGTTTGTTTTTTTGTACTCACTGTGACACCAGCCTGGAATCAAGTGGATTCCTACCGGGAGCGGTGTTGGAGGGCACTTTGCTCGGAGTGCTCGACTCAACTAAGGAGTCATGCACAACTCTAACTTTGCCTTCACAACTGCAAAAGCGGACAACTTTATACAAAATAGAAAAACAAAGACTCTATGGACACAAGCGATGATGCCACTACAGGTTTTCTCTCACTCCTCCATCACACTGGTGCTCCAACCAAGTAAAAATGGATGTATACCTGTGCACCTTTCTCGCCGACACTTTTGTATATACAGTGCATAGAAAGTCTACACACCCCTGTTCAACTGCCAGGTTTTTGTAATGTTAAAAAAAAAAACAACAAAAAAAAACGAAAGAGGGCAAGAATAAATCTTTCAACTTTTTTTACACTATTAATGTGCTCTACTGTATAATCTGTACAACTTCATTTTTAAAAAAATGAGCGGTTAAGTCAAATGTGAGAGGTTTGCATAAGTGTGCACACCCTCTTGGAAGTGAGAAAGTGGCTGTGTTCAGAACTCATCAGATTTTAACTCGGGGAAATGGGAGTTTAAAGTGCTTCTGATGATCCCTAAATCAAGCGGAGCTATTCTAGTTGGCTCTTCCGGACATTTTGGAAGTCACATTCGAGAGCAAAGGGTTCACAGAGAGCTTCCACAGCATTAGAGGGATCTCACTGTTCAAAGGCATCAGTTAGGAGAAGAGTACAAAAGAATTTCCAAGGCATTAAAATACACTATAGATCCTCTGATGCTACCAAGAGCAGAATATCTGTCCAAAATAGTTAATAAGATGACAAGAAAACTGAGCATGGAGGCTGCTAAAAAACCAACAATAATATTTAAAAATTTGCAGGAAACTCTGGCATGTACTGGCTGTTTGGTATACGTGACAACAATCTCCTGTCTTCAAAATCATCCAAAGCTTGGCAACACTTTGCAAAATCACATTTGAAATCTAAGCCTGTCGGGAAATGTGTTGTCGTTGGATGACGCTAAGGTATTTTTTGGAGCCTAAGTGAAAGTGGAGGGAATTATGAACAGTTCTAAATGAAAGTCGGCGATTTAAAATAAGATGGATATGAAGACGTCATCTCCAGTGGCCAAAAGCAGAAATCCGAATCCACACAAGTGTGGCTGAGTCCGGTTTTAAAATGGCCAATGCAGAGTCCGAATGTGAATCAGGTGGAACTGTCGGGGTGATCTGAAGAGTTCTGTGCACCGTTGATCCCTTTAAAGTCGGACATATTGGCGCAATTGTTGCCGCACTGCGAGGCTCCAACGCAAAGAGAACAACCGGCAATGGGATCTGAGTTTGAGGGTGTGCACATTTATGCAACTAGCTTTTTGAACAATTTTTCTTTTCCCGATGGAGATGTCCATGTTATAGACTACGTTAATAATGGAAAACGTTTTGAAATGACTTATTGTCACATTTCTTTATGTCGCAAAAATGTTGCCTTTGAACAGGGGTGCAGACTTTTTTTTTTTATTTGCCGTCACAACAGTCTACAGACAAAATACACTCAGATCTGCCTTGTTTTGGAAAACATTTTGTCCTCTTTTTTTTTTTATTACATTTTTTAATAAATCTATACACGTCAGGAAGCTGCCAATAATAACTGGACTGGAAGTTTATATACAATTTTTAAAAAGTACTGTAAGGTTTCAATTTTTGAGAGTCACGAACTTTGTAATATAACGATATTTTGCTTTCGCCCCCCGCCCTCCTCTCTTTTTTTTCACCTTTGTATCGTATCGTTTTACTAATTCTACACACCTTTACGCTTTTTAGTGTGAACCTGATACATACTAAATTTGATACTTATATTTTCGTATGAAAATGAGTTCTCGGTAGATATCACTTATCTTCTTTCATCTTCGATCTCAAACTTTTGTACAGCAAATGTGTTCTATCCTAATGTACTTTTTTTTTTTAATCCTTTCCCCTCTTCCCCCTTTTGCTTATATTTGTAACTATCGGGTGCATAGAACTGGGAATCTGGATATGAGATGTTTTTTTTTCTCCCCCCTCCCTCCCGATTTTTAAAAATGTACATTTATTAGTGCTGCAACTCATAGCACTTTGAAATACCTCATTTTGACAAATAAATAGACATCATTAAACCGGCATCTTGGTTGTTGTGACTCTTTTGCCCCCCCCCCGCCACACCCCTCCTTTATTTATTTTACAATTTCCTTATTTGTTTTCTTGCTGACGGAGAAATAAAGACTTTTGGATCCTCTTCCCCCCCCCCCCCCCCCCAGCCACCCACGCACCCACCTACACGCACTTCAAGTGCGTGGAAACACACACCCGCGCGCAACACCCACTCGCGACTACATTGTTCCGCCCGTCGCCATGGAAACTAGAGCAGCTGCTGAGTGGCAGACACAGAGAGCGAGTCTTTTCATTTGTCCGTGTATTTCTGCCTGTGCGCATGAATGCAAATGCGTGTGTGTACCTATTGTACACCCCCCCTCCCACCCCGCCCCACGGCCCCAACCACTACCGTGTCGCCACCTCCTGTTCTGCGTGTGGCCCTCGGGTGTCTGATACCCTCGACCTTGCTCGCCCGGCAGCCACAATGCCAGGCCAAGCCTGGATACTGTTTACCAACATCGGCCACATGGCTCCAGCCCCCCCCCCCCCCCCACCTTTCCCTCCCTCCGCCATCGCCGGGCTTGAGCCCAACTATGTGCCACTCAGGGGCCGGGCCAGGCGTTCTATGGAGATGGCTGAAAGAGAAATCTGTTGCCACGGTCCGAGTCGCCATTCAGCGGGACGGGGCGCGCGCAGAAGGGGGACGAGAAAAAGGCCAGGAGGGAATTAAACACACTTGGCCGATGACTTTTGAGTAATCCCTTTTAGCCAAGAAAGAAAGGGACTTTCTCTTTCCCGCTCAAACGATTTTAGCCGACTATCCTCCAGCTCACCG
The DNA here is from genome assembly GCF_054856545.1 of Hippocampus guttulatus. NCBI lineage: Eukaryota > Metazoa > Chordata > Actinopteri > Syngnathiformes > Syngnathidae > Hippocampus > Hippocampus guttulatus. Next base: position 1,653,552 of record NC_141283.1, on the reverse strand, counting down.
TCGGCCGCAGTCGCCGAGGCACCCGGAGATACGCTCACGACGTAAAGACGCTACATGAAGACGGATGACTTTGTTTTGGACTTGAGACAGCTCGAGACCGAGGTCTCTCGGCGGGGGAGTGCAACTGGTGGATTACGTAACAGGGGTCTGGTGTCTGCATGTGTGCGGATGCGACAGGAGTCTGCCGTCTTTGCCTAGTGTGCGCTCCCAAGCGGCCTCCTCCCATCCCCTCCACCATCTGCCTGATGGCTTATCCCGACTAGATTACCAGATGAAAACAAATTCGCGGACAGTAACGGAAAGGGCGAAGAAAAATGGCGCACATGCAGATTAACTGTGAGAGTTAATTGTCGAGAAACATTTATAAAATAATAACTTTTCTTTCTATGCGTAGCAGTTTCGCTCATCAATGACTTCGTCGAAGGGGCAATTTTTTTTTTCCCCGTAGGTTAATCCCAGAGACCCGAAAACATGACAATCTAACAAATCGGTTTTCAACGTTTTTTAATTCACATTGTGTATCGCAGCAAATGTATTTTCTTGTCTCGAAACATTTTCAGTGAGGCAATTTCAAGCAGAAATAAAAATTTAGTTCCAGGCCACTCATCTCATTCGACGTACGCTGTCATGCGGCGCGATTCATATCTCGTTTCTATTCGAATAGCTGCGTCGTGAATAAGCTGTACACACTCCACATTCATGCGGCGACAAGTAGACTTCCGTGACAAGTGTTCTTGATCACACACCCGCTTCTTAATTCCGGTGTTTGCCGATCACATAGTGTCAACCTGAAGTTAGCTTAGCGATTAGCATGGCTTCTCCAACTTTCCTTGTCACCCCTTCATGAGAACGATATTCATCTGCAGTGCATTTGCCACCAACAGAAGCGCTAATTACTGACAGCTCTGTGAAACCGCAACGCGTTTAGCCGCAATTGATGCAGTCGAAAAGCTCTTTGCGAGCTACCTGTCGCGACTTAAGTAAACACCAAACTAGCTTTGACCTCACACTACCGATATGTGTGCGTCCAGCCCAGAAAAAATCAACGGTTGATTTTCAGTGGCGGACATCATAAGTCTACCTTTGCCCCCCCCCCCCACCCCCCTCCCAAAAAGGCACACTTCGTGCTTGTCTGAAACAAGGCTCATTTCACAGAATTAAACAAACATATGGCAATGGCTTTTCCTTGATTAATACCCATTATCCTGCCTGGACTGGGTCGCTGGTTAGACAGTCCAGACAAAGACACACACACACACACACACACACACACACACACACACACACACACACACACACACACACACACACACACACACACACACACACGCACGCACGCACACACACACACACACACACACACACACACACACACACACACACACACACACACACACATGCACATGCACATTTCTTAATGGGTTTACAAATCTCTTGACTGGCATACATTAAAGCTGTACAGGAGATAAGGCGGCGTGTTTTTTTTGTTTTGTTTCGTTTCCTCACTTCCAATGACGACACTTGGGACAAGACTTCTATTGTGCTGCCGGACACCCGATCTGTATTCAACATGTTAACCTCCCCATATGGTGCAAACAATGGCTGCTGTATGTGGGTACACAACTGTGTGTGTGTGTGTGTGTGGTGTGCCCAACCTCTGCACAAAGGCATGCCCGTCACCCATTGCCAAGAGCCATGCGATGTGTGTGAGAGGAGGAAGGGAGAGAGAGAGGGGGCGGGGGGGTCCACCATCTGTTGAGGGGACCAGTGTGGCCGCAGGTGCTCCGAGACTCTGCGTGTGTGAGGGACATTTTAGGGAGGGTCGAAAGACATGGACGTGTGTGGGCAGGGCATGAGGGTCAGGTCAGTTTTTGTCAAGGGAGTCTCGTGCCAAAGGAGTATAACGCGGGAGTTGTTGACAAAGAGATGCGAGCTTACAGTAATTGCAGGGCACATATAGTGGACAGGGAAGAGAGACAAAGAGGGAGGGGGGGGGGGGGCGAGAGAGAGAGAGAAGGAGGCCTGAGTGTTTGATCAAAGTTTACCAAGTCTGAGGACATTTGCATACAGATGGTACTGTAGCGCGGCCCACCCCAACCCCAGCATACCTTTCCCTTGCCTTATTTGTCTTTCTCCGTCTCTCTCTCTCTCTCTCTCCCTTACAAGCAAATGTAATAGGGCCGCATTGAAGAATCCATGAATAGCCTTTCAAGAGTGTGCGCCGAGGAAGAAAACGGCCTTGGACGCACAACACAGGGCCTCGGAAAAAAAAAAAGAAAACCCCGGCCGGAGGGATCGCGGGGCAGGAAGGGGAAAAAGACGGAGAGAGATAAAAAAAAAGTGTGATGATTAGGACAGGATTAGTGAAGGGAGAGAGGAGCGACAATGGGAAGAAAGGGGCGGAAAAAGCCACTGTGAAGTGCTAATTATTAAAACAAATTCAGCCAGCGCGGTTTACCTTCGCATATCTATGCTAATGCCGGTCCATTCACCGGCCGCCCTGACTCAGCCTGTATTGATTGTGAATGACATTGCCGCGTCCATCTTTAAGCCCCTCTCAAGTAAGCTATATGTCTCTTTGAAGCGATTGTTCTCACGCAACTGAGCTTTCTGAGCCAAATGTCCTGACGGCATCCAACAACGGCCGAGCCTGAACCAGCCGTCGTCAGCGGGATGCCGCTAAAAGCATTCAAAGAATTATTCACCAATTATTGCCTTCGTTTCAAGTGCTAAAAGTGACCTCAAAATGCATGAAAAGAAATGAAATTGAAACCCGGTAGGGCTCTGGGGTCAATTAATGGACACCGGAGGTCAAAGCAAACACGGTGCGTCAGCATTTAGCTGTTATGCTGCAAACGGAATGAGCTGCCAACAAAACTTAGTTAGCCTCAAGTTTTTGTTCCTCATAACTATGATTGAAGACCTTTTAAAGCATTTCTAGAATCAATTTTAGTAAACAACATTTTAGTTCTCTACTTGCTTTGGAATTCTTCTGTTTTAAATGTCTTAAATTCTTTTGTCTTGACATGTTGTTTTTTTTTAACTCTGACCCTGTGCATGAAATATAAATAACGCCGCCTCGCACGGCTTCACGTTTCAAAAACTAAACTGCTGCATCATCGTTTCATTTAAGAAGCAAAAAAAACCAGTCGTTGCTAAAGTGGTCGGGAGATAAGTGAGAAGACAGTCACGATGATACCCCACAACAAAGTAGCCATTCCCGCCACGAAACGTCAAAGGGAGGATGGAAATATTTTACTCCTGGCCGAACCGCAAAGTCGAGGTTTATCAAAATACAGGGGGGAAGCAACGAGAATAGCGTTTAAATATAGACCTGCAGACCGAAGCTTGCTGAGACCGGATGGATCCACGGACCTCATTGTGAATCGTCGGTGCATCTTTGGAAAGTTTTTTTTTGTGTTCTCTCGGGATGTTAGACGGCAATGACGAAAACACAATATCTGGCCATATGCAATGAAAACCCCATTTGGAACGCCGCGCATGACATGCGATAAAAACAGACTTGTGTGCGACAAAATGTCGATTCGATGCCAAAAATGAACCATTTTATGGCAAATGTTTGCATTTTTTGTGGCAAAGCAGAGCATTTTAAGCACAACGTATATGCCATGATTGTAGGGTGCGTGTGCATCAGTAGTCGCTATTATTTTTAAGCGCATTGTGCAGAACGGTTTGCACACAGATTTAGCATGGTTGTTTAAAAAAAACAAAAAACAAAACATGACCCGCACAACTTAATGGTTGGGTAGCCGAACAAATCGGAATTCAATGTAAAATTTCAAGGAATATGCACCAAGTTTGGACCTTTTTTTTTGTACGGGTTGGTGATGCTAAAAACGGCTCCGACTGTAAGCTAAACGGCGCACATTCCGATTTTTACAATTTTAACCATTTGTTAGAATGCGAGCGAGATCACACATCGTTCTGTCGGGTCACAAACATGGCCTCCCAAGAATAAAAAATACGATTAAAGTTCACGATTGTCGGGGCGGCCATCTTTCTAATCTTTTACCGACATCTGAGAATTTGTTTAGGTCAAACATTTGATTGTTTTTAGTATTCTCACAAATTGGCTCAGTGTTAGTTCCAATTGTCAGTCGGCCTTCAGGATTAGAAAGCGTAAAAATGTGGCGGGGCGTGTGTATTGTTTGTGATTTGATTGCTCCTGACAATCTTCATGCCCCCACTCCCCCCATGCGACGCACCACCGCTTTAACACTCGTTTAGTTCCGCTTGCGAGCTTGATCACGCGGACAGGCCTGACCGTTGACCTGACCCTCCGAGAGATAGGATCGGATTAAAACTAAACCCGCTAAAACACATCTTTTAAGTGATATTTGACATATCCAAGACGCTAGGATGAATCAACGGCGTATAAGCGCCGGAGCTCAACGCAATCCTATTTGGGATGGTAGCTGACCTTTTGAAATAATCTACCCCAGGGGTCAAATAGTGGCCATCATAAATGTTGGAAGGTTTGAACGTTTTTTCAACAGCCTTAATGAGGTTGAATTATTATTATTATTTTTTTAAAGTTAAGTGGTGTCAATCGGGAATTGAAAACTGTGGAAACTCAACTGACCCGTGTGGTCATTCATAAATGAGAGCTCATCTCAGACGCTCAACGTGTGAGTCTCAAAGACAGTGGCTAATTTTCTTATTCCATTTCCATCCTAATAAAAATGATCAGAAACATAATTAAGACATAAGAAAACCTTTATTGGTCTCACAATGGGGAAATTTGCAATCACCAGCAGCAAAAATGGAGGTGTGGGGGGGGGGGGATTAAAAGTGATTATAAGAGCTTGTTTGACTAGAGTTAATCAGTTCAGTTCATAAATCCAGAGTGTGCACACCCTGACAACTTTTTTTTTTACATGTTCGAATTTGGAAACTAATTGTCCTCTATAAGAGAGGATAGAACTATTGCATAATACACTTTCAAAAGAATCATCAGAAACGGTGTGCAAATTACATTATAAACAAGTACCACTAATGGTCTTAATGGTCCGTGAAGTGCGCGGATACGGGCTCATCGTTATATGGCAGAGAGACGGAAAATTGGAAGGGGGGGGGGGGCAAAGAGGAATACGCGAAAATTCGGGGGTAAAAGAGCGTATGAAAAAAGGTCCACGACCTCACTTGCCGACAGTTATCTGTCAGTTTGATGGCGGGCCGAGGACGGGCCAGGGTGGCAGAATCCTCAGCGGGCGCCTGGCTGACACATGTGGGACAGAACCCAGATGAAAATCGGGTTAATGAATCGGAGAGCCAGGCGAGCGGCGGGGTTGCTCTCCTTTCAATAACCCCCTCCCGTCACTATCAGTTGGATCGGCGCTCATCTGCACGCAGCCGGGACAGGCGGGTCAGTAGCAAGTGCGGCCGCCCCCCACCCCAAAAAAGCACCAGGAAAACAATGGATGCTTCTGATGTGTCCATTTTGGAAAGGTTATTACTTGGCTACTTTTGTGTCTCATAAAAGTCAATCAGACACAGTTTATTATTTGCGATGGAGTGTTCCAGTTTGTGGGAGGGGGTGGGCGGCGGAGGGGGTACAATGGAAAGACAATCAACCAAAAGTAGTGCGGACTTAAAAGATGAACATAGCGAATGGGGGTGGTGGTGTGCATGGTGGGCAGTCGAGATGTGGGGGGAGTACCGATACCAGGTATTTGCATTGGGCCTTATTTTACAGTATTGGGTACTTGTTGAGTCTGCCGATACCAGTTACCGATATTTAAGGCAAAAAAAAAAAAATCTGGCATCAAAAAATCCTACCAATAAGTGATGCACATGCAACCTTAAATGGAATTTTTTTTCCACTTCACTTGGGCGCTAGCGTACCTAAAACTCGCTCATATTTTAACTGTTGGCCTGTGACGATAAGAAGAAAAAATAAGAAAGTAACCGACCACTATATCTGCTCACTTGTTTGATATGTTTATTCCGTTCAATGTCATCCTTTCATTTATGAATCTGTGGTCCATGACCACTCCATTACAAGCCTGTCTGCCCGCTGTCACTTGCCTGTGATGGATCGGGACGTTCCAGACACGACCACCAGTCTTCATTTTAATAACATTACCGCTTTTTTTTTCTGTTTCACAGACTCGACACTGATGCAAATGGATGCATCTTAATAAATTGCTAAGAACCATCTTAGCAACCTTCGGTTGCTGATAAAATGAGATTAGGCCGATTAGGAAAGAGGACGAGTGACCGGACTGACGTGCGGCCTCTTCACATTGATAATTCGCCCTATCCAAGCGGATTAAAAAAAAATCTATATATTAGCATGTTTCATGGCAAGCTTATGCCCATCTTCCGTGTTTGACAGCTGTTGAGTCAGACGACGCCATTGTTGAAAATATGAGTCAGTGCGCACTAATCTAATCAGCCAAAAAAAAAAAAAAAACCTCGGTCAAGGATTAAGTCAGTTTTTCGGACATCCATCAACCAACTCCCGGGATTACACACAAGGTTAATTACAGATGAATTCGATTTAGCGGGGACAATGGCTCGATGGCTTGGGTAATAGTGTTCACAGGCAAGGAGGCTGAAGGACTCAAGAAGGGCTCAATGGTGGCTGAGATCAACTCAGGCGTGACACTGATTACTTTAATTGGCGCGAGTGGAGGACATCATTGAATCCTATGGAAAAACTCATGCGTCCCATGCACTTTGGATACCATCAAACACGAAACTCCCTTTTCGGATTTGACGTTTACATTTTAGCGCGTTTCTAAGGATAACGGATAGCATTTTGGTTGACCCAAAGGCTGCACATTTGTAAGACGTCAAAATCACGGGGCATTCGGAGAGAAAATGTTTTTTTTCGGGGTGGAGGCGTAAGCGAGCCGTCGAGCTGCACGTCGTAAATGCGCCACATAAACGCTCGTGCGAACGAATGCACTCAAGCTTTCAAAGGGTAGTGGGGGAGCGAGACTCATGCTGGACTCGTCACAAATCAGAATGATCTTTATCGGCAAAGTATGCAAGAACGTAGAACGAAGAGAGCGTGCCACTAGGCACTGTTTTAAACCCCTTTTGTTTTCCCCTGACAAATCGGTGCACTGTTTGTGTGACCCCTCAGGTTTCCTATTCTGTCTCCCTCTGTTGTTGTTGTTGTTTTTTTTAAATGTCTTCAGGACAGGTTACGTGATTTTTGATGCTGCACACTTGTGACGATCATAACGAATTTGATTTTGTTGCATGTGCGAAGACACAAATATCCGCAATTCACTTTGCAGGGTCTCTGAGGACAGAACGTGAGCACTTTTGCCGCCTCCGCCGATCGCATCAAACGAGTTCTTTGTGATGTAAAACCATTCAAATCAAATCTGGCGCATTTAACTACCACTGAGCGAGACATCCTACCCTGTCGAAGCACATCACAGGTGACGCTATCACCGGCAGCTAAAACAAGTTGGCGGTTAGGGACAGCTGCATCAAAAAGACAACGCCCACTCCAAACGCGAGGGCACAACGGGGATGATTTACCGCGCGGGGCATCTTGCGCACACATTTCCCTCTTTTGTTCCTTGCCGCTTGTCGTTTCGATCGCCGGCAGTGATTAATTTATGTCACTGGGATATTCCCTTCTGTCTTTGTCGCACAAATAACACACACACACACACACGCTTGCGGATACACGGAGGGAAGGAAGGGAGGGAGCGAGTGAGCGAGTGAGCGAGCGAGCGAGCGAGCGGCGGGGCATGCCATTGATGCTCTGATGCGGCTTCATCCATCACTGATAATGGCCAAGGACAGCTGTGTGTTCAGTCTCTCGCCATCACACCGCAAGCTCCAGGCAAACCAATAGACGGGAGGAGGGGGTGTATTTGGTCTACCCCTACCTCCGAATCTGCAGTACTGTCCGGCAACCCTCTACCAACAAACCCCCCCCCCCCCGCGCTGAAAACACCCGCCTGGGGCCAAACCCAGATGGCATGTTGGTGGTAGCTCTGTTGCTAGTCTTTAGCGAACTTCTAAATAGCGAGCGGTGATATGCACACACTAAAAAAAAATAAAAACAACAAGCAAACATCCTCGCGTCGATGATACGCATGATTCTCGGCGCGTGCTCACATTTTCACACAGTCAAGCAGACGCGCTTAAAGGTAGGGTGCACTGTTTAGACTGGAGTTAATGAAGAGATAACAGCTGATGCGATTAGCTTCCGCATGATGGCACTCAGTCTGTGTACACGAGTGGAAGTGGGCTACAGCCGACAACGCCGCCCTTGAAACTACCTCATTTAACGAGGTCGGCAAATTGAAATGTCATCGCCGGAGTACAGATCGCAGCTTTAACGGCCCGGGTTTCGGGAGTCGATACATCTCCGGTGCTGGGGGAATGACGTGCTTTGGAATTTGGGCCTGGTAGGGAGGGAGTCAGTGTCAGAATCAAGCGCTCGCTAACAACCAGCTGGCAGGCAAAAAAAAAAAATCAAGCCTGAAAGAAGTTTTAGTTCTAAAAATCAGGTACCTGCATCTCTGTCATGTGACACAATGTAAGCCCCTAGTAAAAACAAAGGGCCCAATGACAGGACACGGGAGGAAGAGTCTACATCATGGGTGTCAAACTCAAGGCCCGGGGGCCAGATCTGGCCCGCCACATCATTTTATGTGGCCCGCAAAAGCAAATGAAGCATGTGGACTTCTACCATGATTGCTAAAACCTGGACGAAAATGTCAACTTCTCATATGTACTAACTAAGAGCGATATTTTAAGCATTTTCTTTTTACCAAACCCCTCATCTACAGTAACGTAAACAACCGTTGAATCAACCATTATTCTTGACTTCCATGACACGATGAAAGTTGAGGACTGGTGCAAAGTTCAACAAAAGCGATTTCGAGGAGCTGGCCTGGGGTCTGGTTTCCTCGAATTTGGAAACTATTTCTCTCATAGGAAGTGCCGGAAAGAGAAACCGTCGATCTGTCGCAAAATGTAAATATTACATTCATCTATTTTATCTCAGGTGTCGTCAAGTGTGTTTTATGCTCATCCTGAAATGTCACTCAAAAGCTGAATATCCCTAATTTTCTATGAGCAGTTACTACTCTCTGCCGTAGATTTATCTTAACTTCCCATCTGGACTTTAGACAGCAAAGTTAAGTGGGATTGAATCAACAGCACGCTTGTTGGCTAGCGGCAGGTCGCCGGGGCCATCCATTTTGTCTGATTTGCTTCATAACCACAATGACCAATGAACTGATTGATGAGCATCCCGACATCAAATTGAAACTTCAGGAGAAGGAGGCTTCTCAATGGATTGAACTTCTAAGGACAATCCATTATTCGTACGACTCGTATTGTTGGGGCCACTCAGTCATCTCGACCGTACATTGAGGTCAGTTCCAGTAAATCGCCACAGATGGCAAGCTTAGGTTATTCAATTAGCAGGTGATGGGGTTGCCTGGAACCCAATCTCCAACAAAACAGCGGCCCCCGCACACTCCCTTCTATAAAAGACACCTGTCAGAAACAAGAGCACCCCCGCCCCTTGTCGGAGGGGGCGTCTGTAGAAATTCACTCTCCTTGTCTCATCCTCATTTAAGACCTGGGCAACTTCAAAGCCAACGCGGTAACAATGGCAGCAAGCAGACCGCCTTCAAAAAGAACAGCACAGGTTACGGCGGGCCCCAGAAGAATAGCCCGGCAAATCAGAATAGGGAGAGAAATATAAAAGACGAGGCGGAGAGAAGGACGCCGTTCACCTGTTCGGTGTAACACAATCACTTAACGATCCTCAAGGCCAATTGTAAAAAGGGGGGAGTTGCTCCCAGTGCTCGCACCCCTCGCTTTGTGCGCCGCTGCAGATCATTTTCCCTGCCTCTTGCCCTAACTCACCAAAAAAAAAAAAAAAAAGTGGACCTTCTCTGTGTTCTTATTTCTTGTGCGTTTCCTACTCGACGAGTAACTGGGAAGGAGACATTTTAGTCCCGAGGAGACCGAGGGACTGAAGAAAAAGCGAAGTTAGCGTGTGTGCGCTTATTTATTTATTTTTGTTCATTGTCGGCGCGTGTCCTCGAATGATAAAATGAGGATGACGAATCTTTGAGAAACTTTCTGACACCCGTTAAACCTGATTTATGAAACAGTTTTGTTGAGTTCAAATTATTATGAGGCTGCGTAAATTGCTCAGGGGGCAATTTAGTGACTTTTTAACCACAACAGGGTGAGGGTTTCGGCCATGTCAAGCTTCTTCATCATAATAGACCTGTTTCAAAGGTAAATGCTTTCACATTGAAAAGGTAAAAGACAAAAAAATATATTTTTTAAATGGTATGCGAGCTGGAAAAACAACTTAGACTGGAAGAGCCGTTTGCCCACTTGAAAGTCCGCTGTCCGGTTCACATCAAGGTGCCTAACCCGAACCGTCTGCCACGTGTCATCAAATCGTGCTGATCCAGAATGCTGTTCTCAAAGCGGGACCTTTGTTGCCATCCACTTCGACAAAATTAGCCTGATCTTCAAATCCGTCAAGCAGTGCCGCAGTTGAACTAGGTCCTGTTTTGCAAACGTCTCCTTTGCATAAAACTCGTTATAGTTGGGGCCCGAAATGGCCCTGAACCGTTAGTTAGTCATGCGGCGGTAAACAAAGACTTACTTCCTTCTTACGGGCCCTCTTATCTATGCATCTCACGCATACATGTGAACTTCTGCTCAGTCTCACAGAGTGTTCAGGTGTTGTGTTCAGACAGCTATGTTGTCCATCCGGTCTACCACAGGCATTGCTCTGTGTGTCTAGGACCTGACCTTTGACCTGGCCCATAGGTAAGCTTAGCTTTTAGAGACCACTAACCCTTTTCTCTAGATGGCATTTCCCCCCCCCCCATCCCCACTCCCCACACCCCCCAAACGGCTATCTCCTCTCACTCCCTCATCCCCTCTTGCCACCCCGCCCCCACCCCAACATCCCCACCCGCAGAATAACCAGGGTATGAGACGGTCTAAATGCCCCCTATTGTTGCCAGAATGGACCTTTTGTCCGCACCCCCTTGCATTTGCTGACTACGGACATTCAGTGAGCCTACTTTTTGAGAGGGCTGGAAACAGAGGGTGAGCTAAGCCACGCCATACACCCCCCCCCCCTTCAAAACACACACACACACACACACGAATGTTGAAGAATTTCCTGATTCTGGAATTTTTTTTAATGGCTCAGTCCATGGCGTGAAGACATTTATGTTCCATTTTCTCGTACATGGTAGCGACTCGCCTCGTAACTTTTCAAAACGTTTCAAAAATGACAACAAAGAACGGCCTTCACAGAATAACTTTTTTGAGGGTGTCGCCATCGGATAACTGAGCGGATTCAGGAATGTACGACAAGGAGACTTTGGTTTCACAAGTGGACCAACATACTGACGGAAATTTTGAGGTCATGAAAATTGGCGTGACGCGTTGTCACGCACACAACAAGACCTGCTCTGCTGTTCTTTGTTGTTTTTTTAAAATATTTACAAATATAATTTCTTTATAACTTTTCTTCGATGTTCACATTGGTTAGTTGTATTTAGTAAGGTTAAACTATGGCACATATTGATGTGCGTACAAAATTGCTGCTGGCTCACTCCAACATTGCAAAGTTTGAGGATGCATGGCGAGGACAAAAACATGCTAGCATGCTAACATTAGCTTACCCTGTTACTGTGCCTTAGCTCTGGATACTGCGATATTATATACTCCACAGTTTCCACTTTACTGCAACGGTATTTATTTTTAATTTTTTTTACTCGCTTCCTTCAATCTCCTCTCAAATAAAATGCATCTCCTTCCCGCTTGCGGTTGTTAGCGCGTCTCCTTCTGATGGATGACTTCAGCGTAGCGTGGTTTTTGCAGTTTCCCGTATAGTATTTTGTGGAAAACAGACTGCCCGAATGGAGTCAGTGGAAAAAGTGGCATTAGAACTGAGGTCACATACAGCCTGACACCCGAGACTAAATACTGTTCTTAGAGGAACAGCTATAAAAGAAATGAGAAACTGGCTCACTGCATGCAGAAACGAGTAAATCGATGTCATTTACCGTCAAGTTTAAACACACAATTCCTCAACTTCAACGCCCTTCAAAGCTAAACGCAACAAACACGGAGCCGGATTATGCAAGTGTGTCCAATATGACTCGTGGGAAAACAAGCGATTGAGTAATCGTCCGTGGAGGAGACATGATGCCTTGAACAGTGTTTTCAATCGAAGGTGAGAGCCTTTCAATAAACGAAATGGTGCGCCAAAGAGATGGATGCGTCTCCAACCATGAATACTTTCAATCAAAATCAGCTCGCCCAGCAGTTTGCTGAGCGCTAATGAATCTTTCCCACACCACTTTTAATAGACTTCCATTAGCGGGCTTTTAAAACGGCGCTTTCATTTTAAACTCTCCTCGACGCCTCGCGCGCAATTAGCGCTGAACAGTATTTACCGGCCATCTTTGAAACATGTCCCTTTTAAAATCCAATCTGCTAATGTACCCCCCACAACAAGGCTACGCCGGCTCATATATCTTTTAATTGTACATCGCATCCACTGTTTAACCCTTTGATGGGACAGCGGTCACTACAGTGGACAGCTGATCCGTGTTATCGGGTTACAGGGTGCATGAAAGGGTTAGCAAGAGTCAGATGCCCACTCATGATTAAAAAAAAAAAAAAAAAAGCTGCAGATCAACACCTTTTACCCTCCGCTATCCCGACGTTCCACCACTCGTGTCCATAAAAAAACGTGTCGACCCAACACCTCCCCAACCCCCCACCCTGGCATGCACTCCCCACTCCTTTCACTTTGATTGGGCTAATTGTGCTTCCTGCTGAACGCAGTCAAGAAAGCAAAGAGGTGCGTATGCAAGTCAAATTTCCATCGTAGGCGTTTTTCAGGGGAAAAGAGGCCGTTAGAGATAACAGACGGACGGGTTCGTTTGCTTTCCGAGTGTCCATTTCACACGCTAGCGCTAGCTACTAAAAGTCTCCTACGTTTGCGATGTCATCTCGCTCACTTCGGCGCGAGAGAGGTTCATGCCGAGTCCGAATGTTTTGTGACTGCAAATGACCATAGTTTGGTTCCATTTACAACAACACTTCTGAAAGAAATGTCAGGACGTAAAAGTTGAAAGTGATTTTTGTCGTTGTGCTCGCATTTGGACAAGAAGAAATGACTGCTGTGAAAAAGATCAATTAAAAACAATAATAAAATAAAGCCGGTGGCTGGACTCGTGCACAGCAAGGTAGATGATAGCGCTGCGGCATGAGGTTTCAATCAGGGCAAATGAGTGCAAGTGTAGCAGACATCTCCAGGGGTTGCAACATCTGGGCCGGGCCGGATCTAACAACTCGTCAGCGTTCACCCGTTGAGCCATCACCAAACCGCACTGTGGTTGCCTTTGTTATCACAGCCTGTCACACTCTCTCTCTCTCTCTTTCTTTCCATCCCGCTCTTACTCATTGTCAATCTGGGCAAGCTCCCGTTGACCCCGGCGGGGCCTTCGTGCAGCAGGAGTGGGCCGCACCAGACCACTTCAGAGACGCCAAACCGCACCGCGCTTCCCCCCCCGTGTGCCATCGATGGGGGGGTTTATTTCTCTCCGCGTCTCTTTATCTGTAACCTCATCCCTTCACGGTGCGGGGCGACCTGATCCGCGAGTGGCGGCCCTGGCATTAGTGGATTGGGAGGAAAGTCATATGTTTGCAGTTTGAACCATACAGCCCCAATTAGAGGCAGCTGTTGCCTTCCTATCGGACCGCAGCATTGAAGAGGACAAAGGGCGGGGCGGGGGGGGGTGGCTGAAATTTATGGTCTGCGTCTCTGCGGCGGCCTCCGTTTGATGTGCAGATAATTAGGAAGTGAATGACTTCCTGTGAGTTGCTGTTGCAAGGTGCAGCTCTGTGCAAAAAAAAAAAAAAAATGAGAAGCTTAAAAGAAGGACGAGAACTTTAAAATCTTTGGTGTTCCTCAAACATGAGTCAGCAAGTAGACGCAGTTGACCCACCGCTCGTCTGCACGTCTGAATCCTGATGATTCAAAGATGAAATCCGTCAACGCGCGCTCTCTCTTTCGCAAGCTTTGACGCAAACCTGCTGCGCTAGGCAGAGTTGACGAGATGCGTGATATGCCCAAAAAAAAAGAAGAATAGAACTTGCTTTCATTTTCTACCCAGATAAATATTTACCCACCAGGATGGGGCCGTTAGCTACAATGCAGCACAGGTTTCTGGTTAGGGTAAGTCATTTTGAACTAAAAAGAAAAAAACGAACGTGATTATTGAACGGACGCTTCGTCATTTTCGTACGCGCTCTGCTTTTGTTCATTTCTGAACGTGGCCACGGACGGCACAATGGATTGCAGTCTATACGTTTCCATTCCAGTCCCCCGTCGATGTCGGCAACGTGCGTTGAAAACAGAAAATCACAACACAGTTCCAACAATGAGTTGGAAATAATTCATGATTGCGCCGCATTAAGCAAGATGAACGATCCAACCATCCGTCCACTCATCAAAACGGCTTCTTCCGCACCGATCAATGGCATACCATCCTCGGCAAAGGAACAGAACACACACGTTTATATTCGCCAGGACTTGTCATCAACAAATCACCAAGGATGCACCACAATCTACCTAATAAAGCGTTTCTCAAAAGCCGTCTACTGCTCAAATGCCGTCTGCTTTTCCATAGCAACCTTTTGTTTTTTTGGCTTTGGGTTGATCACCACCTTGCATGTCATTACATTTGTGACCTCTTCAGCCACAAGCCCTGACCCTCCCTCATTCATTCATTCATTCATTCATTAACACCCCCCCCCCCGATCCCAACCCCTTTCCCCTCCCGAAGAGGCTCAGACTGCAGCCGAAAGAAGCCCCCGTTAAATAAAAATAAAACGCAAACGATTCAAGAGATTCCTCCTCACAGTCAAGTGTTAAGTCAGTAAAAGTTCCCCACAGACTCTGCTTGCCACTGTATAAGGAACAATAGGCCCAGATTGAGATGCGCGGTCTCTTTTGTTTCCCTCAAGCTTTTCCGCTGAATGAAACACAATAGGAAGGAATGCATTGGTTTCTGCTTGAGTGCAAAACCCAATCAGGATTATAGGGCCGTAAGACTCTTTAAGTATCCTACATAGCATCAGATTAGCCTGCTACCACCAAGCGCCCCGCCCCCCACCCCCCTTCCAGGTGGCGGACCATTCACGCTCAGTGTTCGGCCAACACAAGAATACCCCCCCCCCCCCCCCCCCCGTCACATCACTCGCCTGCTCGTACGCATATGCAGCCGCTTTATCAGCGATCTGAGTACCAATCAGTGAAACAATCACATTTGCATGAATGTATTAAAACACTCCTCAACGCTCTAAATTGACCATTTTGACATCAACACAATCTATTTTCGTTTTCAACAGAAAACATAACGTTTGGTACGGAAGAACCGTGTACCGTGTGAAGGTGAAATAAATAAAACGTGACGTGGCTTATTCGGTTTTCATCCTTCTTAAGTCACAGTGTCCCATCACGGGTGAGCTATTTTTAGAACAGACCTGTGGGCTCTTCAGGTTCTCCTTGGGGCTAATGAGTATTCGCTGGAACGATTTTTATCGATTTTCTTTTTAAGCCGATGCACAATGGCATCTGTGATTGCGCAATGTCTTGTTCAACTTGCTGCCTCCCTCCTCGGTGCGTAACTGCTCACCTCTCCCCTCTCTACTTGCCCAGGAGGGGGGGGAAGGGGGATACATTTACTCAACTCTGCAAGCAGCCAACCTTGTATACCAGGCACCACATTATCCCGATATTTCGAAATGAACAAGACAGAGACGCCATATTAGACTGAGATTCATAGGAATGCCAATTTCTTACAATGGGAAACAACGCATGACAATACTAGCGTGGATCTTCGCACTAAGGCGGCGCAAGGGTGGTCCGCTCCAGCAGTTGAATATCAATAAGTACCTTTAACGACATCCTTTAAATCATCTGACATCTATACGGCATCCTGCTTCGGGATGATGATGATGTCATTAAGTATGCAGGATGAGGGTGATGGGTGATGGGTGATGCAACTCACACACACACACACATGCACACACACAACATTTATCACAGTCAAAATAACTCGCACCAAGGTCCCTCACAGCGCAGGCCAGGAATGCAGAAAACAGCAAAAATACCCCCCCCCCCCCCCCACTGATAACGAGTTGTTTTCATACAGGCTGCCGGGAGGGGCTGGCGATAGCTTTTGTTGCGCTCGGCATTTGTTTGACTCTTGAGAAAATGCAACACGTCTGAGTCGTTATCGGTACATCCCATTACGACATGGGCCTTGCTTGGCATGAGAAAAACATGGCTGCCTTTCGGCCAAGGATGAACAGAAGCGCTTTTGTGTAACGCGCGGCTAGTCGGCTCAGTTCAAGGATTAGCCGCGTGTGCGTTTTGCTTATTCCTTGGCTTTTCTTGCACACTCGTTCCAAAAGCAGAGCCCAGTAAAGGTCATCCTTCACGACGGCACTTGCTTGTAAAGTTACAGTAGAGTGCTTGATTGTTTTGTTTCAGTGGATTTGTTTGTCCAATCAGAGTTCAGCCTCCATGTGTTGCCGTGTCAATTTAATCTGCCCAGGGCCTTCAAAATCACTCGTGCTTGCTGACTGCAATTTGAAGTTTGCAATCGGACTGTTTCTTTAATTAGATTTGCCTCACAGGGCCAACGAGCTGGCTCACGATAACGTCAACATTTTCCTGTTCTCTGATTGGTTAATCAGAACAAAATTTAGGAGGTCGCCACTGAAAGCCCAGGTACTAAACTCACCACAGCAATAAGAAAATAACTCACTTGGTCACTAACGATTTTTTTTTAACTTTCATTTTGACCCCTGAAGAGACTATTAATTTCCATTATTTCCGATGGGGAAAATTGGTCAAATCCAAACAAAGCAGAGATCTAATGACACACCGGAACCGATTGTGTTCATCCTTAGAGGTTCCACTAATTAAAAATTAACATCTCCAACAAACTGAATTCCTCACTTCCCATTTAGTTTGAAATCTTTTCCACCTTTCACTTGAAAAACCGCTGCCCCCCCCCCCCTCCACCTCAGCCGCTTTTCTGTGCCGAGGGTCGCCGACAAAAGGAATTGTGCAAACGAGCCTTTAAAATCCCTAAATGGTTGCGGTCGGCCTACAATGGGCCAAAGAATGCGGCGCCGGACAAAGGCCGGCCCTTGCCCCGCAATGATGGATCCGAACGGACGCATGAACGTGGGCTGGATTTGGGGCCGGAGAGGCGCCACCTCGTCCCCCCCACTGGGCCAAGCAAAAGGGACCGACCTCGGGAACACGCTGGAAGCCCAGCCGTGGGCCTCAATACAATCCCGAGCCGCTAACTAGCCTCGCCATCCATAGGCCTTGATTGATATGGGAAAAGCATGCTTTGCCTCTCCATACAGTGCCCTCCATCACTCTTGATCATCCTCAAAGCCTTGAAATTATTCCACTTTTCAAAGGCAAAGCCAAGAGTGCAGATGTGGGCAGCCATTAAATGTATGTAAAATGATTTTGTGTACATAAAAGGCTTATATGAGTCTTAATCGTGTTTGATGAGCATCCAATATGCCTCAGGAGGGGGGATGAATGTGCACAACGAATAGCGGAGGAGCATTGAAAAGAGAAATGATGAAATTAGAGATTGACGGTATGCCCCCCCCCCCACACAAAAAATTGACAATAGAAATGATAATTTGCTCTTTTCAAGGCAATGGAAAATGTGCTCTGACAAGCCTGATTATTATATTTGGGTCGAGGATGGTGCTTTGAAGAGTGGCCTTTACATGGAAATGCTTTTGTGGACTGATGGAATTGATAACTACTCTTATATTTTCTTATTTAAGATTCCATACACACACATATATATACATATATATATATAATTTAGTACTTAACTCATTGCTGTGTGGATGCTAATATTTGAGAACTAGCTAGCTAGCTAGCTCGCTAGCTATCTTAGAGAGAAACTCACCGTGAGTGCTCGTAGCCACTCGCAAATACGATGTGAATACACCCCGCTTCCAAAGAGTAGCACTTCAGCGACGTAAAGTTCAATTCGAGTCGAATTGCCAAAAGTAATAGCTCGGCTGATAAGAAGTAGTCACGTTGTATGCTGTTTGACGCTGCATTATTCTGTTAAGATACAAAGCTCATCGTTAAGTACTGTACACTCAACCAACATTCCAATTGTATTGGTCACGGTGTTCTTGTCATTTTGTTCCGCTTTTCCTCATCTGATGTCTGAAATTTACAACTTTCTCAGTGTTTTAGCACTGTGGAATAGATGAACACTGATGTGATTCTCTGTGGTCTTTAATCGGGATGGGCGTAGTAATTGGTTAATCCATCGTTAAAAATGGAGTGTTTGTGTGGAACTGATTGCTGATTATGTCTTCAAGCAATAGAGGATAAACAGAAAGCACAACACGCCAGTGTTAATGACATCAACTCTTGAAATTTGAGCTCCAGCCACGCAGACCTCCGCGATGACACATTAATTCAATCAATCGCCATTTGGGGGGGGGATCGACAGTGCTTTAGATATTTATGAGTCATAAAAGCAAGTGGCTAGCATCATGACATGCTTTCACGCAGACTTTTAATTTCAGTGCGCTTCGATGTTTTAGCATCAGTGAGTTTCGATGTTTTCGCACTTTGGACAAGATTGAGAAAATTTTAAATGAATCAACCACTAAAAATCTTTTTTTTTATTTTTTTTTTTATCAAGCGATTCTCATCTCTCAGCTATCTACCGTGGCAATCTGTACTTTTATTATGATCACTATTGAGAACCAACCAAACCAAAGCCTATTCCGGGTTGTATCCTAGGTGGTCGTACATCCACACAATCAGTTATGGGCTAGACAAAAAGCGCAGGGAGCTGCTCAATGCGCATTTTGGACAAATAACCTTTCACGTAATTTATGTCCATCCGCTGTGGGAACATGCCTCCGGTTCAGCTTGACTTTCAAGCCGTGTTCTTTTAAAAAAAAAAAAAAAACAATCTTCGCTTTGCAAACAACTAGGCCACACATGGAAGCTCGAGTTGAGCGCAACTTTTGACGGAGATTTGCCATCACGACGGCCTTTTCACCAATAAAATGCCTTCAAGGGCCTGTGACAAATGTAGAAAAAAAAAACCTAAAAGGACAATAAACAAGAAATAAAAGGGATTCTGTGTAATTACAAGGCTCGAGGAGGAGAGAGAGCAGAGACCCTCATTCAAGTTCAGCGGAACAGATTTCAACAGAGCCGGGCCACAATGGCATATGACTTCTTTTGAGGTAAATGGGTCCGTGTGACACTTTTACGAGTTTGCCGTCCATCAGCGAGCCAAGTATTTGTATGTTTGTGTGCGTGCGGCGGGAGGGAGGCCAGCGGAGTCGTAACGTCGCACAACAAAAAGGGGCACTCTCTGTCGAGTGCATAGTACCGCCGTCAAGGCCAATGTAAAAATAATATATGTGGCTTTTCACTGCGTTAAAAAAGATGTGCTGCTCAATTTAACGGCTCGCTCGGTGGTTTATGTGCGGTGCCACGGCCGATTGAAACGAGCGCGCGAGATTTTGTTGCGAGCCGGACAAAACGGCTATTTTCATTGAAAGCAGCCGGACGTATAAAGCTGCAAGCGTAAATTGAGTTTAAAAGGATTCCGAGATGTTTCCCTCATATCGGTTAACTTGACAAATCTATGAGGTAAGTGGACGAACCAGGACACCTTTCACGTTAGCATTAGCACGTGGTGTAAAAACGGCCCATAACATTTTTTTCTTTGAAACGCAAAATATACATAGCAGCCGATGAAATCTGCGTCAAGTCGGACGACTTGTTTCCGGCACTCGACACTTTCACTTTAACTTTCACATGAACGCCGATTAAGCATTTACCAGAAATGCACTCAAACACTGAGTCGGTTATCACTTAACAGTTCTTTGTATTTCAACGGTCAAGATCCAACATTATCTTACACCACATGTATGTACTCCCACGCTATTCCCATTCCCATTCTTTATGGGCCGAAACAATAAAAAAAAGTTATGACGGTGCTTCCTGTCCTGCAATAAGATAACGGCAGAACAAAAGAAAAGCCGGCGGCGTGTTGAACCGTTGTCGGATTATTTATCTAATAAGGTGCGGCTGGACGCAGCACCTTCTACATTGGTACCTCTTATACAAAATTTTCAAGTTACAAAACGCCTCAACAGGAAAATATTGCATCTTGTTACGAAAGAAATCTGAAGATACGAAAGTTAAAATCACTACATGGGCGGATACTCGCAGCTCCGAGTTTGAGAGAAAACGTGAACTAAAGAGGGCAAAAAAAAGGAGGATGCAGTTAAAAGTGAAATGACCGTTTTTATTTCATCATTTTATTCTTCATTCTTTGTTTTTTTTTTACATTAGACACAACTCTCATGTATTGTGCAATCATCTAATTGTCACATTTATTTGTATTTTGATGCATTTTGTAAGCTTTAGAAAACATTTATCTCTGAATTTATTTTGGGGGCGAGGGGGCTTGGAACGGATTAGGGCATTTACATGGAAAACACGTCTCTACTTACAAAATTTTCTAGTTAAGAAATTTGACACCATTTTTATCATTTATATATATATATATATATATATTTTTTTTTTTTCAGGAAACCACTGCCGGGCGTCTCGTTCATGTTCGGCTAATTTTTCCGCCAACCAATGTGTTCCGTGCAGCGTTCCTTTCACTTCTCATAAGGCGCGCATTGGAGCGAGCGCGCGGCAAACCCCACCCTGCACTTGTTTTATTGCTTTTGAAGTGGGTGGTGTTAGTGATACGTCTGATTCCGATGCTTGTTTGAAGTAGGATCATTTTTTCCAGCCGCGCACATGCCATTCGAGCAGGTATCCGCCCACGGAAACAAGCACTACCCCCACCCTAGAACTCCGAGCCTCTACTTTGAGCGCTAACCGATTTTGGAATGCTGCAGAAGAGTGGACCTGAAAAGATTCGCCACAAACATTGAAGAAAGAAGGACGCGCACCACAAAGCGGGGAAGGACCGTCACTTTTCAAAAGAGAAACGGACTTCGGGAAAACAAAGCTCTCGGTCTTGACCAAAACCGGCACCGATTGTTTGGTCACGCTTCCATCTCGGATTTCTACTTTGCCAGTTTACAGTAAATCCAGAAGAATGAGAGCCCGTATCAGGTGCCTGGTATTCATCCATACAGATCATCTATCCGACGCAAGGGCTTGATAATCCTGACTCACAAGTTTGTGAAGCGGATAGAAGATAAGCAAATCGTTTTCTCAGGAAAAGCCCGATGAAAACGTAAACCCACTCTAGATTATGTTCCAACTGCTCCTAAATTCTGGAACCATGATCACTTCCCACTGCAAAGTTATTGCTCCATGTCATTTGAATTCCATCTAAAACAAAGTAAAATAAAATAATTGGATAGACGCACCGACTGCTTGTCCTGCCGAGACTTATGTCATATGTGCGTCGGAAGTTACCGACCCGGGCAACGTACACTTTTATGACAAGCACAATCACACTTCTTGTTTAAGTTGGAACATTTATCACGCAGGCCCTCAGTTAAAAACAGGGGGGGAAAAAACGAAAAGAAAAATCATCTCAGTTGACAAGGGAGACTTCCGTTTTTAATGCGACGACATGTCCCAAACACAAGTTGTAAACCTGAAGCGACACAACAAACTCATTTTTACAGTAAATATTAATACGAAAAACAATTCTACACCAGAAATATCAAACAAATGAGGGAAAAAAAAGTGTTGCGCGAACTGGAATGCGCAAACTAGCATAGTGCCCCCGTTTGCAGTATTACTTCCATCGACGTGTATTGTAACTACTTATTTTCCCCGGAGTCGTTTTTGCAACTTTGGGTGCTTTCTCGTCTGACGTTAGACTCTGAAAATGCAAAGAAGCGCTAAAACGCACATTGTGACTACATGTCGACGTAGCCTAAATTTGAATAAGCTTCCAATGAGCTCAGGCGAATACTACCCCCCCCCCCCCTCCACTCCCCACTCTGCCCGGGCTCGTTCACACACGCATCAGAGCTCACGCACACACTCAGAGGTGAGAACGAAAGCGGCAGCAAATGTGCTCTCTCACAGTTCCACAAGTCAGCTTTGTCCAAAACGATAAATGTCACCCCGCAAAAGGTTGCGAGTGTGCACTATTATCCCCATATTTGAGCCATTATTAGCCCCCTCCCCGCCACTAAACACACGCGCGCACACCCACACAGTTTTTTATAACAACTACTTTGTTATTCCCTTGACTTTTCGGCTTTCTATTTCACCGCTCAAAACACTTCTTTTGAAAATGATTACCAGGGTGGATAAATATAGGCGGATTTTGTGAAAATAATATTAAAGCCGTCATTGTGCGGTGAGGCTGACTGAATTCCTTGCAGTGGGAAGATTCCTGGTTGACCTTTCAGGGCAATGGGAGAGAAGAAAGTATCCATCGCCCCATATGAGATGATACCATTTGAAATGTGACGTTAAAAAAACTGACAAAAAAAAACACTAAAATGCACAAAATCTTAAAATTTAACTCTAGCTGGCATTAAATGGGTAATTCTGAGATTATATGTTCGCGGTAAGCAAAAGACTGTCAGATATTTTTTGTATCAGTATCAGTAGCTTGGTATCGACAGCCACCAGGAATAACGATACCTTAAAAGAAAATCTGTATCGGCTCGATAAAGACACCTGGATCCCTACTTTGAGTTTTTTAATCATTACTTGATTTCAATGTTTTTGAAGACTTGACAATTGAAGACCACGGCAGACCTGTGCGTCGTTCTCACGAACCAAAAAGTCAATCACGACAGTGTAAGCTTTGAGTCGATGCTCATGGGCCTTTATCTAGAGCAGAGCACAAAGTTAATCAGTCTGTCTTGTGCTCTAATCTAAGCAATCACATCCTTCCTAATTTAGTTTGCTTTCTCTCTAACCAAATTACGTCTGTCTGTCCCAAAATCTCACAGCAAATCAATGCTTCTGTGCTCAATTTCCTGACAATGTCAAAAAGTTTGGAGCTCGCACTGCATCACGTGGTTGTCTTTTCTTTTTTTTAAATGCTAGGGCAAGAGCTGAGCGCCCCCTACACGCTATCAATGTTAGCCACACGCCTTGACCAAATCAGGAAAAAAAAAAAGAAAGTACAACACCCTACTCATCCGGCGGACAAAACATCACACCCGCGCGGTTGCGCGGCAATAAATTAACGTCCAATTAAAAATGGCCGCCTCGCCCCCAGGGCTGTCAACGTCACCAATCACACACTCAATGAGGGGGAAAAAAAAAAAAAGCATTCTCCAGCATGTCCATCCGTCATGAGTGGAGACTTGCTGGGGATGGGTGAGGGGATGGGGGGGGTGGGGGGGCTACCATATAGGAAGAAGGGCCACCCTGACAGTTCAGCCACGGCGGTGCATTTTCTTTTTGGAAAGGGGGGGGGGGGTACTAGAAGGATGGAAGGCAGAAGCTCAGAGGGGGTGGGGGGGGGGGGGTTCTGTCTCTTCAAAGCCTTTCCGCTGGTTCTAAGGCCCAATGGATGGAGAATGTAGGTGGGTGTGGGTGGGCAGTGGGGAGGGAAGAGAGAAAGGGAGAATTAGGGAGCCCTCTCTTTGTCTGATGGCATTGGTGCGGGGTGGGGAGGTGGTGGGGTGGGGCGCTTCGACACTGAACGACTCGGGAAGATTAACCGGGCCGAGCCTAGTCGGAAACTGAAGGATAGTTGGATGGGTGGGTTGTCGATGGTGGGGAGGCGTACATCGAGGGTCTGCTTTGTCTCAGGACCGCGATGGGATGCGAGAGTGATGGAATGTAAAAAAATGGGAGCTTGACGGATCGTACAGTGGCTTTAAGAGATGAGGGGTCAAAAATGGACTCGGGGAAGGAGGGGTGGGGGGGGGGGCGCGGGAGTGCCGACCTGTCAATCACGCTGAGAAAAGCGTATTGTCGGCATTTGAAACGTGGAGATAAGGAGCTGAATTGGGAGAGTGGACGACAGTGAAAACGGACGTAAACTCAAACAATTTTTGGAAAAAAGAAAAAAAGGAATAGAAAAAGGGGGAGGCTGCTAGGGTGAAGAGGAAGGAAAAGAGTAGGGGTACAGTTGAGGTGGGGCGCTGTTCCTCAATACGGATTAGGGGAAACCCGGTGGGGACGGCGGCGGTGAGGAGGAAAAAGGAGGGAGGGGGGAGGATAAAAGTTGGGGTGAGCTCTGAGGGTGAGAATGAAGAATTGCCATTCGCTTCACTCACTTCAGTACACAGGAACAAAGCTTGATGGGAGGTACTTGACATAACACTCTTCCAGGCCGTGTGTGTGTGTGTGTGTGTGTGTGTGTGTTCTGTATCACATCACTTTATGTTCAAATGATGCCTGTTATAGTGTGTAACTTGACATTCTTACCAAGTTTAAATATCATTTCAGTTTTAGAGCTGAAATGACATGAGCGTTACATTACACACTGGAACCTGTAGCAGTCGTACGATTCATAATCTCACCAAATTATTCAACAAAAAACACATTCACAAAGGTTGCCATGATTTTCAGCATCGCTTGGTGGACTTTTGGGGGGGGGGGCACTCAAGTTGTGGTCTTTGGGCCGCGAATTGCCCATCTCTGATATAAAGGAGTCATTCAAGAAATGTGAATATCAGTGATGAAGTACAAATGTGATGCTAACCACAGAACCGAGAATAGAACAAGAAAGTACTGATGACCTCTGCCCAAATTTCAGAGGTGTCATCGGGGTCTCATTAATGACAATGCAGGTCAAAATGATTCCACTTTATTTGGAGCTGTTAAGACACTTCACTGCAGGAAAGAATAAACAAAAACAAAACATTGTGATGACCTATACTACACTTGTAATGCTGGTGGTGGTGGTGGTGGGGGGTTCTTGTGTGTGTTGTGTGTGGGTTACATTCTTTCTTGAAGTGTTTGGCTGCAAGCCCACAAGGGTTTATTATTTGTGGGAGGACGCCTTGTCACAAGTGTCATATTCTGCTGCAGCTAGCAGCCCCCCCCCTCCCCCCCAACTCCCCCGTAAAAAAAATGACATCCCTAAGCCGCTGGAAACAAAACCAATAGTCGCCAAAATAACCATTTGACAGCTCTTGATGGCTTTAAAATAGAATGGCTTCAAGTGGAATTCTCACTTTCCAACATTCTCCTCTGCTTGCGCATCGCACGAGGATGAGGGAAGACGCTGAGAGTTTTATATGGGGGGTTGGGGGGGGCATGTTGCGCTGCAGGGTGAAGGTGAAGCGGGAGCGGAGGAGGGTGGAGGGAGGAGAGCCATTGTGGATGGATTATAGCAGAACCAAAAGTGGACCCCTCTCGTTGCCTCACACTAGAGCTTCCCTGCAGGTACAGTATCCAACCCCGCCACCCCCCACCGCCGCTGCCACCAGCCCACCCCTCTCACTCCCTCCCCTCTGATCAACGGAGCTGAAACGAGAAGGCCAGGAGGGGCCTCTGGTTCCCACATTAGAAAACTCCCAAAACCTTAAAAGAGCAGACTGTACTGCAAACACGCTCTCAAAATATCGCATCATCACGCGTGGCCTGTGACCTCCGATTCCGCTCTTACGAATTTCATCACAGCTTATTGATAAACCAATTCACCCTTTCATACGCAAATTCCAATTTGTGGTTTGCGATTGGCTGGCGACCAGCTCAGAGAGTATCCCGTCTCTCACCTGAAGTCAACCGGGATTAGCGCCAACTCAGCTATGTCCCGAGTCTAGAAAATGGATGCATTTGGTGGACCCCCCCCCCCCCTCAAAACATGTTCTTGGCTACCGTTCTGCAATCCTACCGACTGTATCCCAAAAGCCGGCTCAAATAATAGATTGGACACGCGTGTCAGACACTGTTGTAACATTCAAAACCCACACCGGCAACAAGTAATTAAACAGAATGTAAAAAGCACAATAGTCCCCTCCCACTTTGGCCATTAACACACTAGAGAAGTGCCACTGAAGGAAAAGCCCTTTGAAACCTCGACAACAAGTCCTCACCCGGCAAAAAAACAAAAACCGAAGCTTCCCCTTATCTACCGTCCCCCCCCCCCTCCTGCCGCACCTCCCCAGACCTCTGTAAAGTCAGTGGTCCGATTCTGTCAAAGGCACCTAGTGCCCCCATCTCACTCCCATTGGTTCCCACTTGCTCTCACACACCGAGTGCCCATGGCTCCTGAAGTGATGCTCTTTGTGTGGAGTTCAGAGGTCGTGCCTATTAGCGTGAAGAAAACCCCGCTGAGTCTTATCCCGACCCGGAGGAGGACGCAGGCCTCTTCACCCCAACCTCGGCCCGGCCGGCCCCCTCCCCTGGACGGGACACTTTCATCCTTTTGTTGGGAGGTCAATGAGCGGACCCCCAGAGGGGAAGGAGGGCCCCTGTCAATAATGATATGCATGACAGTCATTGTATGACCCCCATGAGGTGGGGGTGGGGGGTCGGGTGGGGTGGGGGTCATGGTTGGCTGAGGTGGGATGGGTGAAGGAGTAGGGGGGGTGATGAACCCAGGATGGTTATCTTTTTCAGAAGTTACAGAGTTGCAGAATGAGAGCGACAAGGAGCATCATTGGAGGAGCCCGTCCGTGACTGTATGTTTCCATACATCCTATTTTGCGATAATATCACAAGATGTGTTTAAAAAGAAGCAGCATGTGAGGGACGCACGGCTACACACACACACACACACACACACACACACACACACACACACACACACACACACACACACACACACACAATCACCTCGACCCGAGACTTCAGCAGGGAGATGAATTTGATCTGGTTTGCTTCACACCAGCCAAAAATGTCACTTTATTTATCTGGATATGCAAATGAGATGTTACATAACAATGGCGTCAATGGCCGTGCGGCCACTCCAACTACGAAAGAACAGAACGAACGAACCAGCCAGGGATACTGCGAAAACGACAACCGTTCAAAAACATCTATCGTTGCATCTCTGCTTCGATACTGAGTGGAAGGGTTATTAAATTTACAAACAAATGCCGACATCGATGTAAGGCGTGTCGGTTAGAATGGAGTATTGCGCTGAAGAGGTGAACTGCTCGAATTTACCACAAAGTTCTCCCCGTTGACAAAATCAATCCGGAGCACTGAAAGATGTTTCAATTCCTGAGGCGGAACCCCGTGGCAAATGTAAAGTGTCCTTTTTATCGATCCGGAATATGTCATCATCGGAAGCTATTTCGCTAATCTATTATTGATGTTCTCGGCGGTCCATTACGGTTGCTTCATTCAGCACGAGATCTCTCGGTGAGGTTCAACATCCGTGCGCATAGCAAATGCCGTTGTATTTTCCTATCGTGAGTCGGTGCGTGTTTGGACAAAAACACTTTGGATGTAATTTGAAATCCGTTTCGGTGATCCAGTTCACCGTGGTAATTTCATTCCACACCCGGCCGAAAAATTGAGAGACCATATACTGTACGAAACAATTTTCAAGATTTTTTGATCCGTACATCGATTTTCTCACATACTGTAGACGCAAACACTGGCGATGCAGAGTTGTTGGATATCGGCAGGAACGGCAAAATACTGACTTCCCGTTTCTAGCCGACCCTCCCCGTCCTTTCTTTGGTATGTGGGGCAGTGGATGGTCTTTGAAATTCCACCGAGCAAGAAGAGGCCAGACAGATGCATTTGAACTCGATCTTTGTGAACTCATTCACTCCCAAAGACGTTTTTAAACGTCTTTTCAGACCTGGTCTAGAATTGGCTCGTACTGAATGAGTCAATGATCCCGCTCTGAACAATTTAAATGTTTTTATCCTGAAACACGAATGATGTGATTGTTGTCTGCATTGGAAGAAAATTATTTTAAAAAATAATGGACATTGGTTAAGGGAGAGAACAACTTACTAGCTGTTCAAAATAAGCACATTTGGTCGATGATGTAACACATTCATGAGACAGAATTGGGACAAAAACGCCGCCGCTCCGGTACACGTTCTGCTTCACACACTGGGAGGCTCTTTAGCGCAGAAAACTCTCTTGGCAACGGGCGCGTGTTAATTAGGTGAGCTGCAAACAGGCGGCGAGAGGCCGACAGACAGGCGGAGAGCGGCAGTCACTCGACGACACCTTCTGCCAGCCAAGTGACTTCCTGGCAGACTTTGGCCAAGGGGGTCACAGCGAGTGGCCGCACCGTCCCGTGTCCGTCTTATTTTATTTATTTTTTGCTTCCTCGCAGAGTTTTCTAGACAGATCCAATGCCGTTGAGCGCATGTGCGCAATGAGGATGAAGGGTATTAGCCCGCTCCCCGCTGCTAGAGTTTTGAGTGTGAGCTGCCAGCAGAGCGGGGGTAATTATAGGACCTGTTGTGTTGAAGGGAAGCCAGGCCACCAAGGAGGGATTAGGACCATCAAAAAAAAAAGAACAAGGAGACAGAGGTAATAGGGAGGCTATTACCTCTGTCTCCTTGTTCTTTTTTTTTTTTGCTTCTTTATCATCTTTTATCAACCTTTAGCAAATTTCTTACCGTATGCTAATCATATGTTTTTAAAAGGTGTTTATGCTAGGAAACGGGCACCCGCAGCGGCTCCTCTTGTTGTCTGTTTAAGACAGAGGAAATTTCATCTGTGCTGCACATTTGACAATAAAGTTATACTTGATACTTGAAAGGGGGGGTGGAATTAATTCATGGTCAATTAATAGATGCTGAAGCCAATTCTTGACATCGGTATTTTCAGTGCCTTACGTCGGATTTTGCAACGGTTCGCTTCGGTTGGGAGTGGAGCTCGATACGTCGTCGTCGATTGATCTGGAATTGCCCGCTTTCAGCTGATGGGAAAAGCTCCATTTGGGGCAGCACTGTCGTATCGCAGTTACCATGTCGCTACCGCAGCTTTTACATTTAGTGTCTCTTTGAATCTCTAATTTTTTTTCCTGTACTTGCGTGTTTTTTTTTCCCCCCTCCCCAGGTAATCGAGTTTGCCCACACACTTCCTCACATGAATTGTCCAGATTGCCTCAAGTGTGAATGTCAACAACTACGACTAGTGGCTAGCGACCATTCCCGAGTGTAGCCCACCTTTCACTTCAAATCAGTGGATCGACTTATACATATAAAGAGATCAAGAGTGACAGAAAAAAAAATGCATGTGTGATCCGCGTTGGTCGTTCCCATGAGGGCAAGTCAGGTACTAGCCCGAAAAGCGACAGTTGTCGCTTTAGCCTAAACCCAGAAAGATGAAAAGAGACATAGAGGAAGGCAGGAACTCATCGCAGAGATGACATGGACAAAGTCCACAAGCAACTGGAAACTGAGGAAAGTCTTTGTCGAGTTCGGGACTCGCATGGTTCAAGAACAACAGGTCGATTTTCAATCGATTGAACCGACCGGACTGTAAAGATCGAAAGAACACAATCCCAATTGATAATGAGCCAATCTAGTCTTGATTTATAATGTGCACTTGTAGGGCGATATAGTACACGGCACTCTCGCTGTCCCACCCACCCACCCCGCCGAGGGCCAAGAAATAGGCCTCCAGTCATCAGGTTAAAAGCCTTCGCATTACATGTAGGATGTGCTCACGCCCACACAGACACGAGCACCCGCACACAAATGCCATTGTCCCGTGAAAGAAGAGCCATTCGACGGCTCCATTACCAAGTTGGGAGAGGCCAATTATCTTTTTTTTTTTTTTTTTTTTAAAGGGTGACGACTGTCTGGCCTCTTCTGGGCGCAGACCTCCCTTTTCTTTCATCCCCGCCACCCTTCCACGCATCGCTCATTCACGTCAGGTATAACATTTCCACTTGAATCGCTGTTTTGAGCCAGAATGCTTCCTGTCTTCGGCTTCGGCTGATGAACGGCGAAATCGTTCGCCCGCTCGTCATCATTCCTCACGCGGCTCTTTTTTGTGGATGATGTGGATTGTGAGAGGCGAGGGGGGGGGGGGGGCGAAAAACTCGAGTCAGCTGAGAGAAAGTCGGTAGTGGTAAAAGGAAGGAAGGAAGGAAAATATGGATATTAGAGTGAGCGAGACCATGACCGAGGGCTCTCTTTGCGGTTTGTTTGATCAGGGAAGAGCAGTAGTTATCTGGGGGCAGCCCCCCCCCCCCCCTCCCCGCCACACACACACCGAGTCATCAATGCGATTGGTCCAAATGGATACCAGAACACCTTCTAGTGGCTCACAGTCCGCACAGTAAGTGCTTTATATCCCTGCACAGAGCCATAACACG
The DNA here is from genome assembly GCF_054856545.1 of Hippocampus guttulatus. Lineage (NCBI taxonomy): Eukaryota > Metazoa > Chordata > Actinopteri > Syngnathiformes > Syngnathidae > Hippocampus > Hippocampus guttulatus. Next base: position 1,623,250 of record NC_141283.1, on the reverse strand, counting down.
AGCCAGACTCCTCTAATCACACACACACACACACACAAACGTCACTGCACATACAATCTGTGGGCTCAGCGGTAATTTCCCCGACTATTGTGATTAGGTCGTCATAAAAGCCAGTGAACAGGACCAATTCTCCGACACTACTGTGAGGTCCAATTTATATTACGTCTAGCTTCAAAGGAAAGCGGCACAGACGCCAAAGCGGTGCGGGACAGTCTGTGTGTGTGTGTGTGTCTGTGTGTCATCAAAGGGCAGCATCCAAGACACCGGAGCGGCGGGGATCGGCGCATCCCCACAGCGGTGGGGCGGCACACAACCAGATAGCACACAAAACAACACGCTCCAAAACAAAAATAATACACGAAGAGCGAGAGAGAGAGAGAGAGAATCATGCCTCTTCATTGTGCCCGTAACCCGGGCAACCCTGGCACCGAGCAGTACCCCTTTCCTGTGGCTCCCCCTCCCCATCCACAGGCCCCGTCCAGCAGCCCCCCCCTCACCCACCGCCCCCACCCCACAAGCTGCTTCCCAGCAGGCTCTTGACTGGAATTGGCGCGCCCCGGAGGCTAAAAGGGGGCCTTTTGCGCCACGGTGCCACCTCAAAGTGGGTTTTAGTCTGTGTGAGGTACATCTCAATCAGCGGGGGCACGGACCAAAGAAGCCCCCTTTTCTCCATCGCTGCAACCACCTTAGCGCCGCCGCTCACTGGCACGGACGGACGCCTCCGCTGCCTCCCACTGACTGGCGCGCATGAGGCGGCGGCGGCGGGGTCTTTACGCCCCCCCCCTCCCAAAATGCCTTTTCATTTCCCCTACTGTCCTCAAGTGAATGCAGTGAATCACACCCTCGGAGTCTTTTTTTCTGCGAAAACGAGGAGCGAAGAAACAATGCCAGGCTGAATAAACACTTTGACAAGCAGGCGGCGGGCGAGGAGGACAGACGGCGGAGGGACTTAAAGGGGGGGGGGGGGGTAGTGACGGCTTTATACGAGCGAGTGGAAGAAAGTGTTCCTTCGCCTCACACGTCGGCGTCTCTCACCCCTTCTGCTTCGCTTCTCCCCCCTGCTGTCGAAGGACGCGGGCGAGGAGATGCGAGGAGGAAGTCGTGCAAGCGAGGCGGGGGGTGAAAACGAGAAGGGGCATTATTACGGCCGGGGGGGGGCGAGAGCGAAGATGGAGATGGCGAGCCCCATCGCCTCTCATGACTATTTCATCCCTGCCCTGTTTTTGGCTGCCCTGGCTGAGTTCTCGCACCTTCTGTTTAGTCAGCGTTGCTCAAGGTCAAGTCAAGGTTTGCCCTCGGGTTTGACACCGGGGTCAAAGTTACATCGTGGTTTCAGTGCGTTGAAGCCAAATACTTTTTTGGGTTATATTTGTATCGCCTTATTTCATTGGAAGTAGCAGCAGATTTCATGGTTTCCCTTTTGAACATCCAACGGCAGATATGGGACTCGATAAAATGTACGTGATGTTTGTTATCCAAACGTCATGTCTCTGAACGTCTTTGAGCTCACAACAGCACTTGAGGGCTGGCTCAATTCAAAGGCTCTTTCTAAATGTCACCATCTCCCCCCCCCAAGCACAAACCAAGACTTCTGTGGCCAACTACGGTGGGTATAAAAAGTGTACACACCCCTGCTCAAATCATGAACGTGACCTTAAGAAAGACCTATTTTCAAAACGAGGTGAGATAAAGTCATGTCAATAAAATTATATATTTTTAAAAAACTGTTTTCTGGTTCGCAAGGGTTGTTGACCAGTCGACCAGATCAATTGTTGCCTTCCAGGTTTCCTTTTTTTGGAGCATCAACAGCACCGGCCGGTTAGCCGATATTGGTTAACATAAAAAAAGAATTCCTGATACAATTTTCTTCAAAGTTCATATCTGTTTAACTGTCTCGGGCTTCTATCATTTCCCCCCTATAAAGAAACACGATGAAAAGAGCACGCATGCTACCTCGCCAAACAAACCATTACCGTGTTTTTTTGGGGCACGACCGCAAAGGTTCAAAGGTTTAATATTTCTGCATGAGCAGCAAAACAGCATTCTCCATGCACTTGACTCTCATCCCATCTCACCATCCACTCACTGCTCACCCCCCCGCCCCGCCCCCCCAGCCCTGGACACGCAAACATGAGCCAGTACCCCTTTTTGCTATGCTAGTTCTTCCCTGGGGTGTTTGACACTGACCCACTTTCCCCCTCCTCAGCCCAAACAATTCCACAGCAATAAAAAAAAAAAGGCTAATGTCTGTTTTCCAGTCTAGAAGCTTTCAGGGTAACGTTTATGTATTCAGGGTTTTTTTTGGACTCCCCGGCACAGTTTTGGACGACGATATTAAGCTCCATATCGGTAAGTGACGCTCTCCTTCCTAAAGGCATGTCCTGTTGAAGTACTTTCAGTGGCGGTGGTTTGAGCGCAAACAAATCCATTGCTCGTGTGTCAATTAAAGCACAGCTTGTAACCTGGATTCCCTCTTTCGGTCACCCTTGGATGAATATTGTCATTAGGGGGGGTAGGGGGGGCGTCAACCATTGCTACTGGCTTCAGCGTCGCCTGTTCAAAGCGGGCATGTCAGCAGATTTGCCGAGCCTACATGTCACCATGCGAGAGTCAGCCTGTGCGCTCACTCTGTGTGACGCAGGCGAAATGTAAAAGAGAAAAAAAAATAAAAAAAAAAAGGGCTGCGTCGGGACATTCTGTGTCGCAGAGGCTCCAATGGTCTTTGGTGAGTTTTTGCCAACATGGTGGTCTCTGCGAGAGTTTTTAACGTTAGAAATATTTTTGCTGAATCATTTCTTTCTTTGCGGAAAATAAAATCAATGTGCGATTCGTGTGTTTGAGCCGTTTTTTTTTGTGCCATCGGGTATGAGGAAAAGCGCGATGGAAACCTGATTTGTCATTATTTTCAAGTGCTTACGAAGGTGCACCGTTTAGTTCAGCTTTGGTGAAGGTCTGCACTCTCATATGCGATTATACATTGAACACTTGGTTCAAGAAAGGTGCGACATTCCTGGTGGGCCGATGGCCCGGGCAACCACGTAACCGTATTGGGCCACCTCAAGTTCACAGATACTGGCACAACATGTTCTTGTTTTTTAATATGCACAATGTTCAATAATTAGAGCTGAATGCACTTCATTTTATTGATTTTATTTTTTTACTATGCGATGTACATTCAATCGCCTCCATTCACTGAGTCATTGTGTGCTATACACTCACGTGGATTTTTGGTACCGCCCCCTCAACTCCACCAAAAAAAATCCAAAATTGGGTTGTTTTGTGGGTCAATAACATGACCCATATTTTGGGGGTTCAATCAATCACTAAATACATTTCTCGCTGCACACAAGCCGAAAGCTCCGTATTGACACCCAGCGCGAGTAATGCATCTCCAAATTCTCCAATGCCATCCAGGAGGGCGAGGCTGAGTTGTCAACAAGCCTTGTGCAACTGTTGTATAATCTTGCCAGTCACAAGGCAATTTCACACTTGACTCTTTTTTCTCCGGGCAATCTCTCGGAACGCAGCCTGTTAACAGCGCCGGAGGCAGTGTGTGTGTGTGTGCTCACGCGCGTGTGTGTGTGTAGGTGTATATTCTGTTCTGTTGCAGTACTGGCCCCCACCAGAGGAACACGGCTTGGCGCTCACTGCGACGTTTCACAGCCAAAATTGCAAGAGAATGTTCTGCCAGCTTCTCTACCTAACGTCTTCTCCAAAATATTCGATTCCTCTAAAGCGTGCACAACTCGTGGAAAGCTCTCCGCCTCCTCCCTTCTTGCCGCTTTGCGCGGCATCCACAAACGCTCTATTGTTCCTTTTCATTTGTTTTTTTTTTGTTTTGTTTTTTTTTAATTTCGGAGAGTAAAGTGCACAATGCACCTTTGTTGACGCCTGAGCGTCCGAAAGGAAACAACTCGACACTAAAGGTGCAAGTGACCACTCAATTGAGATGTGTTAAATTACCCCCCCCCCCCCTCCACCACCCCAAAAAAGTGGTGGTGGTGGTGGTGGTGTTAAGACTACAATCGGAAGAACTATTTACGGAAGGAAGTAGCCAAAGCACGCTAGTCAAAAGGTACGGTTTTGTTCGGTTTTCCCAGTTTATGATTAGACTCCTTTTTTCTGGGTGACAAGTGACAAGACAATTACACCGCATCGTCACCATCTTTTAAGTGTACACAACGATATTAATTGTATGTTTCAACATGAACACAGCTCAGACAACTAAGAATGTTCAAGTCGCTGTCAACGTTTCCGACGTTTTGCCAAATTTGACAACAACAACAAGGCGCATTTTCAACCAAAATACTGAAATTCTATTTTCAACACTGCAACATCATTCAATAACATTCCACATGATTCCATCTACTTCAATGTTATCCGAAATCTTTCAAATTTATTCTCCAGCATGGCATATGAATCCATCTTTTTTCCACAATTGCATATTAGAAAAATAATTTAAAAAAAAAATTTCCAAATGGGATTGTTTTTGCCCCCGTTTTCCCGAGTGTGCATTTTTTAAGAGTGTGAACATCAGATGGTTTGAGACAACACCCACAAGCGGCAAAGGAAGTTCAAGCAATGTTTTCCCTCCGGGGGGTTGAAACCAATAATCAATCAACTCTTCAAATCTTCAAAAAAAAAAAAAAAGAAAAAAAGGAAAAAAAAGTCAAAAGAAACAGCTTCGGGCTGTGATCCGCCCTCCATCATTTTTCTGTCACTCGTCCCATCCGAGCACCTCCCCCCCTCTTCACCCCACCGAGAAACACATTCATTCAGTTTCACTGTCAATCATCTTTGCACTCTCTAGCGCCGATCTGCAATCTGCACAATCTTTATCAGGAATCAGACTTCCGATCAGTGGAGTGTGACGCCCGGAAGTTCGCGGCTGCAGGTGTGACTGAGTCACGGCCCGGAAAACGTTGCGTGCACCCTCCTCGTCCCTCATCGCCCGCAGGAGGAGAGGGTTTGGGGATGAGACTAAATCGGATTAGAGGGCCCAGTGACACCGGTGAATCACGTCTACTTTTTTTGTGGGGCGGGGGGGATAAGGGTCGCGTATTTTCACTTGCGTGTCCCGACACAATAAGCCATCTCACACCTTGACTCGACACCACTGAACTCGTAAGGTCTTTTTCCGAAAGAATCTGTACTTCGACGTCAGTACGGGAGCGTCACAAGAATGCAAAAGACGTAACAGCGACGAAGACGCAACTTGCCTGGAAGGGCCGTGAGAACGCAGAGGTGCTTCACTTCAAGATGACATCAGGTATGCAAAAACGGGACATAAACAATTGCTCAAGTCTTCCCTTGCCTCCCGCCCTCCCCCGCCTCCGCACCTCTTTGTGCTCGCGGGGCATTTATCAAACACATGTCACTTGGCTGAGGTTTGAAACAGTGCGAGACAAAGGTGTTGAGAAACAACTGGCTAATCGGCCGCTTTCAGGAACAAACAAAGTACTTTTGCAGGGGAATGTCAGCTATCAGTGTGATTTACCCTGGCGCCCATCGCTCCCCAACGTCTTCCGCTCAGAATAGTTTGGGAATTATTCATCACAGCTTTTTTTTTTGTGTGTGTGTAATTTTAATTCTTTTTTCAGAGCGGATTTGTTAGTTTTGAACTCGGGATAGTGTTTTCGAAAATGCTTCCTGTCTTTTTTTTTTGTAGTTTATTTTAATTTTCTTAGTTTATTTATTTTATTTTTTCTTGCTTGGGCAAGGAAAACAAAAAAATCCCGGTAAGTAATGTGTGTTAAAAATTCAACAAAATATTTTGTCGATTTATTGTGGGCAAGGAAAACAAAAAATCCCGGTCAGTAATGTGTGTTAAAAATTCAACAAAATATTTTGTCGATTTATTGTGGGCAAGGCAAAAAAAAAAATCCCATTAAATTATGTGTTAAAAATTCAACAAAATTACATTTTAAAAACCATCACCACGTCTAATACAGGTACTGCACAACAGTCCACAGACTTTGAATTACAATAAACTGCTTCTAACGTTCGATACGTCATAACCCGAACGTCTCAACATGGAGGCTCTCACTTTCCATCCCTTGTGAGCCAAGTTGCCAACAACTAAAGTGGCTCTGTGGCTTCAATTCCTCTTGAGAAATATTAATCCTGGTTGTACAGCGTACTATACGTTCTGTATCCATGTATAGTTGTCATAGATGAAGTAAAAAATGACACAGCATGTTACCTCTCGGGTGGCGTACCAACCTGAGCGCGACACTCATTCCAAACCCGCAAGCCACAAAAAAAAAAAAAAAAACGGGTGTCGCCTCGCGTCTCGGCGACACAGCTCAAGGAGCGACGACTCCCACACATGCGCGGATCTTTATTTTAATTGCAGTTATTTTCTTAATTTGAAGTTAACTAAATTACCCTTGCACATTTCAATGACGACAACACGTGAAATTGTGTTCATTATTCTCTTTTGAATTAAGTTCCCAATGAGTGACCAAAAGCTTGTACGTTGAAGGCTCCTTTTAAAACGCACGCACGCACACACGCGCACGCTTGACATACCATGCGCAGCGCTGGCAAGCAGCGGCCCATCCAGCTTGTCACCTTCTCAGCTGCGCGATCAATCACGCCATTCCGGGGGGGGGTTCTTATTACAGGTTGGGCCCCTCTGGGTCAGGAGGTGGGAGTCTTTATAGCGGCGCAGACGAGCGCCTCGGAAACTTCACATCCTCCGGTGGAGGAAGATGCGCTTGCACAGGTGGGATTTATTATCACTTCCTCCTCTCCAGAGGGAGAAAGTCAAACGGTGAATAATTTCCTGATGAAAGATCCGAAACGCTCATTTCTCATTTAATAACTTGTATCATTCAGAGGAACTGAGGTAGGCCTACTTGCCAGAAAGAACAACATCATGAAGTACTTTTTTTTTGTTTTTGTTGTTTTTTAATGAAAGTACTTTTTAGAACTGTGATTCACTCAAAATGGCAGCCGTGATGAAGTCACGCGTTGCTTAGTAAGTCGTTACGGGCAACACAGACGCTAACATAAATCGCCATGCAATACCAAATATGGATGGATGAGACATGTTTACATAAACCTGCGAGACAACAAAAAAAAACCAACACGTCTGCGGTCGAGCCAACATTTTCCCATCTCGTGTTTCCTCCCAACGCCCTTTGCACTCAGGTGCGCTCTGCCCCGATGCCGATAACGACTTCTAAACACACTCCCGACGCAGGTCAATCTTCAGTACGCATTAACTTTGAACGTCAACTATTTCCTCTCGGCTCTCCGGTGTAATTGTAGATACCCGTACGCCGGTTCGCAGCGCGCGGTACCCATTTGTCACTTTTGCGTGTCGGCGAAGCAGGTACGCTGACCCGGCCCCATTCACCGGCGCCTTAAGAAGTGCTCTCATGTTGCAGCTGCTTGGCTGAGCGTTAACAGCAACAAGGGGAAGGTGAGGAGGAAGAGCCCCGATGAGTCGTTTACAGTCACCGCGCCGCCGCGGCGCAGGTGAGCCGCCGCTACGGGGAATGCAGGCCGCCGATGCAGGCGCATTCAGCTCCCGCGGGCTGTGCGTCGGTGTTGATTTACATTGCGGCGCCCCGGCCGATGCTTGTAACGGCAGGTTGAGTGCAGGCCTCACACGCGGTGCTGAAATAGACACGCAGGTCCTTAAATATAAATAAGTCACCTATGACTTCACTTTGCTCCAAGTCGAAATCCTCATTGAATGCATTCGCATCAAAATGCCGTTTTTAAAAACTGAATGGTGCGTGATGTCACAAATGACAGGCACTGCACAGGACACCTGGAAAAAAAAAAAAATCTAAGTCGAGAGGGGGGAAAAAAAAATGTATTTGGACTTTACTGCGTTACTTCTCACCACTGGCCACCACGCCTTACAGCTATTACCACCGCATTCCTGCTTTAAAGCCCCACTTGCCTTCCGGTTACGAACGACCTCGGTATGTGGGTCACTCAACTGGTATTCACTTGTTGAGCTCTACATACAGTAGAACTTTCTCCAAAGTGTGCCGACATCGGATGAATGACAGAATGTCGTCAATCACAAGCAGGCACGGCTGAAGCAGATAGCCCGCAGCTATTTCTGTCGGGTTTAGAAAAAAAAACAACAAAAAAAAACACGTTAGCTATTTTTGGCATCCAGGCCGGGTGACGCCGTGACCCCTAAACGCTGGCCTTTAGACAGCGTGACCTCCTCGGAGAAGCAATAATGGAGACAGGAAGGTATTAGGAACGAGGAAGCGAGCGGAGAGGTTGAAGGGGGCCTGAGGGGGTCAAGCCCAAAATGATGCGTCGGGAGGGGAGATGAGAAGAGTTCGCCGTGGCACAATAAGGCCTCAGTCACCGGGACGAAAATTTGACCGACTGATTCCAAGGTAATTGTTACCATAACGAGTTGGTGTGGAGAGCTGTCAGTCAGTCAGGCTAACTTATTTTTGGGGCCAGAGAAAAAAAAATAAAAAAGACTTGTTCGAAGGGCTCCCATCTTTAATTAAACAGACTAAAAAGCTGAATGGACGGGAACGACTTTCATCCATACACTGAAGTGGATTTATTGGCTGAGACATGACGAGACAATATCTGCATTCATAATCCAACTTTTCGGGTCGTTAATCTTCATTCACAAGAATCAACATTGCTAAAAAATTACTTTTCCAATCGTATGAATCAAAACTGAATGGTGTACTTTCACGGACTAAAATTGTTTTTCCGACACGGAACGCACATCACATGTTAAATTTTACGGACCGTATTTTCCGCACTAAAAGGCGCACCGGATTATGAGGCGCACCTTCAATGAATGGCCTAGTTTGTAATTTTTTTTCATATATTGGACGCACCGGATTATAAAACGACACAAAACGAAACAAAAATCTACAATGCATCCACTAGATGGAGCTACGCTCGTTCCGTTCGACTCGAGAGCCGTTCATGACCGCCTCCGAAAAACGTAAATAATGCATCAAAACAGAAAATCAAGCGAGGAAATCACAAAATAAATTCCGTAGCCTCCCTACAGAATTTATTTTGGCATTTCGTTGAGCGAACGATCAGATGTCAGTAAAATGTAAGAGACTAGACCATCTCAGAAGTGTTTGTTATTTATTCCTTTGTTGTGTATTCACAAGCGAGGACATCACGAGCACGTGCGCGCGCATGCACGCAGGCCGAGGTCGGATCAGAGTCGATCAGACGACACAAATGATATCAGAGACTGTTCGCACGGAAGGGCTAGACCGATTGTGTGTGCGTGCGTGTGTGTGTTGATAGACTAGGTCAGTGAACATGTCAACATCAATAGTTGGGGGTTGTATAGTGCACTGGTTCGCCCCCAGGGAGGTGGGCGGCGAGGATGGGGGGGGCATTGACATGGCTGACTGGAGAGGGTCTGCTTCTTGACTTTTACAAACAAGTTTTTAATCGCTGTGATTTAAGAGGGGGTTTAGGTGAGCCAAAAATCGCCCTTTCCCTCCACGGTGAAGTTAACAAATAATCCAAACCGATATTGACAGATGATGGATTTTGACAAGCGTGCCAAAAAAATCCCATCTCATCTGTTCCACTGTGGCCCTCTTTGTCCCCATGCTGGAATGTCGCGGCATTCCCAGATTTCCTGCTGATAAATCCAGGTGAGTGACAGGGATGACACGGTTTTATCTCGACGAGCGCTTCAAGTCGGGCTTGTCGTTAGAACACATGACCGGCAGCATCGCTAGCATCAGTTATCGACGCAACCCGAGTCCTTAATCATCCAATTTAAAGTACGGTCGAGAGGTTTCAATTACATATTCACACTCTCCTATAATCTGCTTGCGCTCTTTTTTAGCGACCAGGGGGAACCAAATGAATTTCAGAGACTCTTTTTGTGTGACGTTTTTACCGGACGCGCGTTTTGGGCCGGTCGAGGAAGCGCTGCCAGCTTCACTTCCTGCCCGTCTGGCTTCGTCCGGTGTTGGGCCGCAGTTTTTTGCTAACACGTGTGAGGCGTCGATCGCTTGATTCCGACCCTTCTCCCCCGCTTGGCCTTTAAAAAGGACTCCGGATGTCAGAAGAAAGAGGTTCCATCCAAACAGCCCACAGGTTGAGTGCTCCCTTGACCTCAAGAACTAATGAAAAAAAACTTACAAAAAAAAAAAAAAATCTCCCCCATCCGTACGCTATCACTTATAGAAAAGCCTGCTCCCGCCTTTTCGTCTTCCTCCCTGCCTCCCCTTGGTCTTTACTAGCCTGCCTCCTTCTTCGGTAGCCCTCCTGCTGCGAAACGCTTGGCTCCTTTGATCTGGCCCGGCGCTCTAATTAGAAGGAAGTGAAGTGTAGGCCAGCGAGGTCACCATTACCCGCGACCCCTCTCATCGACCACTCCAAATGTCGTTGGGGAGCGAGACGTTCTCACGGCGTTGACCCGCTGGCAGGGATGCCGGCGGTGGTGGAGAAGGAGGGGGGGGGGGGGGGGGGGTCTGGATCACGTTAGGGACTCCCGTAAAAATCAGGCACAATTTACATCTAATTTGAACCGCTGGAGAGGTCAGCGTGCAGCGACTCGTTAGTGTCCGAACAGGGGGAAGAGACTCTAGCGTCAAACCAAACTGGCGGAACCCTCGTTAAGGCAACGTGGCCGGCCCAAGGTTGGGAGTTCATCGTAAACAGACCTACTGGGACAATTAGTCATAAAGGCACGATTAGGAAATAAAGGTTTAACTTGTAGGCCTGGACCCAACATGGCAGAGGGCTAAAAGCATGAAAGCAAGTTGGCGACTTGTCATAAAACGCAATGATTGGCCTCATTTTGTGGATAAGAGTGATGAAACAACACGACTACTGCTTTTGATCATGGCTATAAAGTAGCGGGGGCTTTACTGTGTGTGTGTTGAGGGATAGTGTGTCATTACCTGAGCGATGTGAGTCACCAGAACAGGACCCGGCGCACATAAAACCGACAGACATCAGGAAAAAATGAAGCCTAATCACATTTTGACTCGGCTTGTTAGGGGGTATTTCCTGCCCCCAGACTGATCCAATCTCGCAAAGCCGGCCGGGTGAATCGCAGACGCTACAGGAACTCTACGCTCGGTAAGCGATGAATCGTCTGCGGCGACGAACGCAACGTAACACGGGACGCTCGCGTCGGGGGCCGGAAACCACATCCGCGGCGCTGTCGCCGTCTTCCTGGCGAGCTAAAGTTCCATGAAGGTCGGTTGAGCATCGATAAAAGGTGTGTTTGGGGAGAATGATTTATTGCGATATTCATACGTGAAGAGGCACTCCATGTAATTATCATGTTTGGAGTTTTTATTTTATTTTATTTTTTTGATGACTTCAGAAGGGTTCAGGTTGAGTGCGTCACCGAACATAAGAGGCGAGCAGCAGCATTCTGGACCAACTGGAGACGCGAAATGGAGGATTGGCTGACTCCAATCAAAGTAAATAAAGGGTTTGAAGTGGATAAAAATAGAACCACTTAATGTGACACCCCCCTTGCCCCCCCCCCATTTAAAGATGGACCAAAACTGCCAGGCAGCAAATGAGCAAAAATGCCGGTGAGCGATATCTGCCATCTGGTGGTGAACACTGTTATTACAACTTCACACCGCTCAGCTATTGTACACATTTGTCAAAATTCACCGAGAGCCACCCCATGTGCGGGTGCCGGCCGCATTCCGCCAGTTAGCCATCACGGCTCTCGAGAGTCCACTCAGTGGCGCCCGAGCCAAGCACTGGCGCCCTGAGCTACCGAGACGACGCAGGTCAACTGCTCACCTACAGATCAGCACAGGAACAAAAAGTGTGGGTGGCGGTGGTGGTGGTACCCTCACAGCAACGAAGCGACTTGCCTTGAAGTGATTTGTATGAGTTTTGCGTGGGTGAATTCCAATCCCGCCAAATCTTCCTTGGCTTTAGCGGTTTTCCTTTGAACGCGCCGGCTTTCTGCATGAACACAATTGTTTCTCCGTGCAAGCGCCAAAAAGGAGCAGAGTCCTCCGTTGCTCATACCCGCGCTGCTGTTTGATCCCGATAAAACACAACAGAGAAAACAAACACACACACACACACACACACACACACACACACACACACACAGTGTGAAAGGTATTCATTCATTATATTCGAGCACGGCTTCCTGCTTCTCCCTTTTTGAGATGTGGGGAAAAGTTCAACGTAATAGAGCAGAGTATATAAAAAAAAAATTTGCTTCAACCAACAGGACCCCTCTGCCTCCTAGCTGGGTTCTTTGACCTCCATCTGTCTTAGTGGGGCCGATGCAGCCTATCGGGTGGCTTCCCCGAGGTGGCTACTTGCTTAGGACACTAGTCACTTGACAGCCGTGAAGCCAATCACTACCCCCACCCCCACCCCACTGATGCAGGAAGGAGACCCTCTGATGCTCACACAAATACACAGACACACACACACACACGCACGCACGCCCCCTCTCACCTCTGATCTCGGCGTATGCACACCTGAACACTCGATACTATTGAGTCATGGCTTTGCTAGCGTTTCATCTCTTCGCTCTTTTTATTTCGCGCATTCTTTTTCGGTTGTTAAATGAGTAGCCTCGAGCGGCCCCCCAGAAAAATCACAGGCAGATTTTTTTTTTGGACAGCCTGTGTGTGTCCTTTCATGAGATATAAACACATGGAAAGGGAGCCGGGCTGTCGTGACCTCGTGGAAATGCACACGTGGACACGCCGCATACATCAAACACACCTTATGGTATCATAAAGTACCTTAACTGCTTGAAAGGTTACCCAACATCCACCACTTTGTTTTTAAGAGACGATCACACCGATTCTAACACGCACGAAGTAAGAATTCCATCACATACTGAACACGGAGGTAAAGATGTGAAGGTTGCTAAATTTACAAATACAACAAGTGCCTTTTTGCCCCCCCTGCCCCTCAATGTTTTTCCCAACTTTGTGCACGGCGTACACACATACGCGTCGGAAAATGGTGCATTTGTGTGTTAATGATTAGAAGAAGGGGGCCATTTGCAAGCGATGGGAATGTGGGCAGTGGTTTCCTAAGTGGCGCTATCTGGGTCACGGGGCCAAGGCTACCGGGTTGCTATCAGCTGGCTCCTTCGCTCAGCGCCGCTTCACGTGGAAAAGATGCGAACTCGTCCGTGGGCCCAGCACTTTGATCCCGTTTTGACAAACCGGAATGGCACAAAACAATGGATATTTTAACCCCTTGGAATGTTAAGCTGCTAATTATATGGCGATCGAGCGGTTTAGCATGTCGGCCTCACAGTTGAAAGGTTCTGGGTTTGAAGCTTTAATCTCAACTCCTGTTTGGATTTCGAATGACATTGAGGAGAATAATGCAACCCGGACAAAATGTGATATCGCGCAAGTCTGTATGAATGTAGTTCAACTTTCCCTACATGACATGGTGGGCTTCTATAGACTGCCTGGAAACTGTAAAACATACAAACAATATAAAAGGGATCATCGATGTCGTTCCTCTCCGGCGGCTGCAACGTAACCCGAATCTGTACTTAAGTCGGACGGCGCCATAGTCTATCACTTACCTATGCTAACCATGCGGAACAGTCTCCAGTTAACGCAACAGCGTGTCACGTCACAGATGCGTGACATGGTTCAAACTCCTATTTTGTGAGCTCGCAGGCCTATTTTTCCGGATATGTCAAAATCTGCCCAAAGCGTTCAGTCGAGATGAGGGATGTAATGACATCAGAAGCCCAAATTAAATAAATGTTCTGAGCCTGTCCCAGCGTGTTCCCGAGCTGCCTCCAATAACACTGGGTCACGATGAAAGAAAAGCGTCTCTTTGTCCTTCGTGGCGCTATGGTTTTTAAGTCGTTGAGGGGGCTGCCAGTAGTCATACGGCTCTGCCAGCAAAGCATATGTAAGCACATTCATGTGCATGCGAGGGGAAGTGACAGCTGTGTCGGGACCCGCCGACAGGGACCAGCGTGACCGGCGAATTGTAGTGACAGTGCGCTGGGGATGAAGAAGCGGGATGGCTCCGGTGGACGGGCGACCTCTGACCCTACGTGTCAGAACCGAGGCCTCCCTGAACAATAGCGTGAAGAGTAGCTGAAGCTAGAGAAGATTTTAAAAAAAGGCTCGGGGTGTCTTCACTGACTTCCTTGATCGAGCAGCGGAGCCATATCAGTATGTCCATCTCTGACACTAATGCTATCCTAATGAGCCCCACTGATAATGCCGGCTTAAGCAAAGGGACGTGCCGGGAGGCCCGAGGTGACAGGGGTTAATGGGAAGGAGGGCCAAGGAATTGGCCGACCATCCACATGATTGCAGGCAAGACATGGCTGACGCCCCCTGGCTCCGAAAAGCGAAGCCGAGGTGGAAGCGCCTTCCAACCTGTAATCTTTTTTCAACGGTCAGCACGGGAGTGCTCGTGTCAAGAGTATTACATCCACTTTCAAATGCTATGTTGTGACAATATGGTGGAACGGAGCCAGCAGAAAGCAGCAAGGCAATGCTGATCTAAAAATATAACGCACGCAAACAGAATATGATACTGATCAATCTGTGAAAGACAGAGGTCTAGATTGACACAATTACAACAGACTACTATGGCCAAACTTTCGGGCCCCGAATGTCTTCACTCATTCAAAGATCGCAAAGAAAAAAAAACAAAATCACCATTTACAGGAAAAAACATGCACTTGTCCTTTGTTTAAATTATCACGAGTCCTGACCTTCTATTCACTGTTTGATTCCACCAGTTGGCAACCGCAGCAACAAACGTACGCATTTTCAACTATGAGGCAATTTCACGCAGCGATGATGACACGGCCAATTAATTAGGTTCGCACTGAGTGATGAATGCAAACCTTGTTTTGACTCACCACTGATTTGGGCAACTTTTGATTGGCCGCCAAAGACAAGTGAGCTTCAAACAGAAGCGGAATATTGTGGCTTCTCTGTTTGCTTACCTGTCATCTCTAGAATGATTTAAAACGACAGCGTCACATCTTTCCCTATTGCGGCAATCAAATGAGACTTGAGCTGATGTCTGATATGAACGCCAGAATCGAGGCCTGTCGACTTGAACACTGCAGACTGACATGTGATGTCACTGTGTAAGAGAGCCTCCCCCCCCCACCTCCACCCCCACCCCCGCCACCTGTCTAACTTGCTCTCTTATGTTGCCCAAAGCAAACTCATTGCTTCGGCTGGAATCTGCTATGTCCACACGGTGCCTCTTTAAGCAGGGAGAGGCAAGCGAAGAAAGACCAAATGTTAGGGAGTATTGACTCAACGGCAGGCGCCCTTATCACGGTGAGAACCTACACAGATGACGAATGAGTCTATGGAGCCGCAGATAAGACGGCAGGTAAACGGAAGGGTCACGGATACAGAGACTGTCCCAGTAGGAGTGCAATATATAAAGTGAGCCTACGTGTCTGCTTTGTCTCCGCATGACTTGGACAGAGGTCAGACACGCCAGATTGACAGGGAAGGAGTGGACGCTTTAACGGGTTAATCTGCGTTCTAAGGGCCCGTTAACCACATACAAGCTGTCAGAAACACGTCCGGGCTCTCTGTACACCCACATGTGTGGAAGAGGAGAAAGCACACATAAACACACACGCGTGTGTATGTCGACGCACATCGGGTTCAAGGGGCCACTGAGTACAGGGCGGTAGGTGTTAGATTACAGGAGCGGGGCCATCCAAAGCCCCGCCTGCTCCTATCTTTATTCAACCGCTGATTAGGCGGACTCTTTCAAGGCCTCTTTAATTGCCTCCGCGATGCAGCTTTTAAACCTGGGAGCCTTTTTTCACCTTTTATTGATTTCTCCTCTCATGACACCAATAAAAAACGCCCACACGGATGCCTTCAGTTTTTCCGCAGCTTTCCCTCTCTTGTTCACCCCAAATTCCTTCACTCAAGTCTTGTCTCTCTCACGAGTCGGATCAAGTGTTGCGCCAGAACCGAAGGCATCGGAGCTAAATAAAGGGATGCAGTCAACCCCCGAATGTTCGCGGTGCCATCGGGATCAAAGTCATCAGCTTGATGATCAGGAATAATCACTTCTCTGTTTAAAACCCTTTCCCAGGTCGCAATTTTATGTGATCGTTACCTTCCGTTTCACGTTTCCAACATTTTATATCAGTCAACACATTAAATTTTAAAGCCTTTTTAACAACAACAGTCCGTTTTACGCGGCAACAAAGAAAAATAACAGCCAAATTGCAAACGATTAACATATTTAGAATAAACTGTCGCAACAAACTCATTGGCTGACAACAATTACTCACACTTGACCAGAACTGTTCAGAGAGCTTATCCAGTATACACATCAAAATGTTCACACATCAAGCAGGACCAAAAAAATAAATTGGACAACAAAACAATTCACGGATGAGTCAAAAAGTTGCACAATCAAACCAAACAACAGATTCCAACGGAAGTGTTTTCTCGCGAGCATGGTCCTCCCATGACAATCACTACGATCGTAAGCATGCGTCGTTTGGTTTTTTTTGTCCCGAATACGACTTCCATAACCCCGACGTGAGAGTTGTAACCTTGAAGGGGTTCTGGCAACTGCCGTGGTTCTGATCCCATCAACAGACTCATTGATTGTTGTCTGGCTGCCGTTTTGCAGCATCAGCTCAGGCCCCGCCCGTATTGATTTCAGGTCAAAATCGACAAAAGCTCTAACCGGCCGTCAATGACACTCTCGGGGGGGGGGGATAAACGCGCGCCTGCTGTAATAGCAGACGGGAAGGAGTCGATACCAACTGATATCTCATACTACTAATTTGGAAACGCACATCATTAATACCACGAAGCCCTCACCGACTGAACTGGAGACTGGCACACTGACAAAGATTCGAATTGCGTCATTAGGGATTTGTAATCAACTAATTTACAAGGCAATCCCCTTGCATCCCACACGACCTCCGACCCCGACCTAAAAAGGTTTTGATTGGCAAGAGGATGCCTAACCGTGTCAGAGCCAGCAGAGGGAAGGTGATGGCGTGGGGTAAGCATTAAAGGGTGATGCGGGTTGGGGGTTTTTTTTTTGGGGGGGGGTTCTCGAAATGAATTCCTCTGAGAGTGTTAATTAAAACTGTTGATTCCGCACATGCTGTGCAGAGTAGTCATAATTATCGGGATTATTTCCCTAACGATGGCTATTTGCTGTTGTTTCCATCTAAGATGCCAAACCGACACAGCCTTCGTGGGATGCCAACCCATTTTTCTGCGCGTAACAAGAGCGATGAAGTCATCCCACTGACCTGGTTTCCAAGGTCAAATAACGGCGAGTGATGTTATGCCAGCTGACTGATTCAGCACCCCCCCTCATCTCTTGTTGATACCCATCAGCTGACCAAATCACCCCGCCTCTGCTGCATCAGCTGAGGGGATGCCACCGCCGCCCCCGCCTCCCCCTCTTTAAACCCTGACAGCTGACAGTCTGGGGGCCCGCTACCCCTCCCCGCGCCAACTGCTCACCTCAAATGAGCTGTGCCATTTTATTTTCGCCACTGGAAAAATTGCAAAAATCCCAACATTTGGAGCGTGTTTGATAACATCAGCCATACGTCTCCCACCTGAGTCGGGGTCACCACCCCTAAATGTGCATTTGGCGCCACGTCTTGCGTGCAACGTGGATATTCATTCAGTGAAGATGGGATTAGAGAGGCGGAATCTGGGTTAAAGACATACAGTCCATCTGTTGTTTTGGTTTTTCTCCACCGTTGATCAGAGGCGTTTATCCTCTACCTCCCCCAACGCTAAATCATTACGTCAATCGGTTATTAAAGTTTTTTTTTCTCCCCCCAAATGCAAAAAGCTTTACGGAACTACTACTTTGTGGAACATAATGCCACAACATAGTTCATGGTTAACTTTGGTTCTCCTCTTTCTGTGCCCCTTTGTGTTTATCTTAACCCTGTTATAGTTTCCCAGGCTCCAAAGGCTGATAACTCAAGTTTAGTGATTTCCACTTTAGACGCCGCGCACACGCTCCTGAAGCAGCCGCTTGCATAAACACGCATATGGAAACTCACATTTTGCGACAGACCCTGGACGGTCGGCAATTATTGATTTTAGGGGTACACGGATGTGACCGGGGAACGTGAAGTTACAAATAACTGAGCATTGACCATTTCATAAATGGAGTCCAAATAGTTCTCAACAAGCACAAGTCAATTTTGCACTCAAGTAGTCCAATTCGTCACTTTCACGCAAAGTTTCAAGGCAATTTCTGGAAAATGAACAAAAACCCAACAGCTAAATATCGAGAAGCATCGTAGGTGATCTAATGTGCAAAATTGCTTATAACTTTCTTGTTTGGAACCTAAACATGAATGTGCGTGTGCGCAAGAGAGAGCAAAGTGGCCCTTAAGCAACGTTACACCCCCTACTCCCCAATCTCATCCATTCAGACTCCCAGGACCCAACACAGAGGCAATCTTATACCATTGACAAAAAAAACAAACATAAAACAGTGAGAAGAAAAGATAAATCAAGGTCGTAGAAAGACAAAAGCAACTGGCCGGTGGGGCCCAGAGTGTCATCTTGCCTCCACTTTGGCTGAAAAGAAGGGAGGGCGTACAGAAAAAAAAAAAAGGAAGTCTAGAATTTACCAGAGGAAAGTTCTCTTTCTTTTCCCGGACAGCTGAGCGTCTTATTATGGGATTAGATTTAACCAGTGGCCCCCCTCCCCCACTTGGAATGTGCAACAGAGGGCTGGTGGTAAAGGGTGTGTGTGTGTGTAGGGGGGCACTGTGGGGGGGTTCGGAGGGGGGTGGGGGCGGTGCCTGCTTGACTGCTGAGGTGTAATAAGGGCGGCCCTGTATGGTTTGGGATGGCGCTTGGTTGTGGTAGTGGGACGGGTCAGGGACGTAGCTTGCGGGGAGGCCTTGGCAACATGCCCCAAATGTAGGGGTGTGCTCAGTGGTGGGGGTGTCCAGCCGCAGCACAGGGGCCCTCGTGGAGTCATGCCAACAGTGCAATTACTCCTCACGCTGAACAGCTGGCACATCACAACAGTTGTACCAAAATGTCAATACTCAGATATAGAATTTTGGAAATAAAATAGACCTGTATATTTTTTTTAAAGTTCGCAAACCAAGAAAAATAATAATAATAATAACGAGATACAAAGACATTCCCAAAATCTAAGTCAATCGATTAATTGTGCAGCTCGAATGTAACTGCCTCTCGACTTCTGCTAGTTACACGCAGAAACGTAAGCCTCACGAGGCTTACGTTTCTTAACTTGGCGGTATAAAGTTACTGACGTTCCAATGAAAACGTCCGACGACTCACTGTGTACTGCGTCCAGATATGAGCTTGTTTTGGTCCGTTTTGGCACAACCAAAACAATGGCAGACCACAGCGTCGCTGTTGCATTTGTGTTTGCTTTGCAAACATTTACTCGATAGCACGGTGGAGTCGCAAGACTTAACTGAAGCGCTCATACAAAAAACCAAAGCATGTTAAAAGTTGGTCTTGGCTCAAGATCCAACAGGTTTGTTTCTAGAGTCGCCACCTTGTGGCCTGGCATGCATATTATTTTTATTTTTTTTTTCCTTTGCCTAATAACGTGATCATCGTTTTGCAAGCCGAGCGCAAAACGTCATCAGTTGCGCTACTGTCAAAGCAGGAATCGCAAGAAGGTGCAAACACAACGCAAGCAGAGACAAAAGACCCAGAGTCATCCAAGTGCGGCGATCGGATCGGCCTGGCCTGGGTTTGATCCAAAGTAATATGTCAGCGGGCTGCGAGTGAAGAGTGTGTGTTGGGGGGAGAGAGTAAGGGGGGAAGACGGGGGGGATTCCGTGTTTATAAATTCCCTCCGTTTGAAACTCAGTCCAAGTTTATAATCCACCCACTGTGCGGTGGGCTTTGTGCTTTCCCCTTAAAGCACTCACACAATGTAAACACCACATTTTAAAAAAAAGGGGGGGGGGATTCTCTCCCCGCACTAACCCCCCTTAAAAATATACGCGCTAAAACACAGGGAGCAGAGGAAATGGACTCCTTTCTAAAAGGGGAAAACAAACAGAGCATCTGTCAGTCAATCTCATATGGTGCCGTGATGTCACGGACGGACGAGATGCTGTGTGTTCCTGGCCACCAGCCAGCCGGCTCGCACATGGCGAGGGCATGTGCGCGCGCCGATGGCCGCAACATCCGCCGGCGCTACAGCTGACTTCCTGTGTGCGAGCGCCTCTGGTTGGCAGGTGGCGGCGGCGATTGAGGTTGGCGGTGTGCGGCGCTGAGGTGCTGAGTCAACAGCGGGAACTCAATTTGGACAAAGCCTCACTCCCTCGGTTGTTCCTTGGGCGTTGGCGCATCTAAAATGTGTGAGCGTGTGCGCACGTCACGGCCAAGGCTCGAAGTAACGTTTTTCACCCAAGCATTCAACCCTTTCATGCACAAATAATAACTTGGAACCTGATAAGCTGTCCACTGTCGTAACCGCTGTCCCTGAAGGGGTTCATTCTGAGGTTTCACCATTTTGTTAGCTTAGCAATTAGCATGACTTCTCCGTCTTGTTGATTACTGCTCTTCATTCCTCTGTGAGAACAGGACAAGCTTATTCGCTGCCACAGAGGTGATGATGACTGACTTAGGAGTGACCCCCCCGCAACGTATTTCGACCCATCGGTAGCCCGTCGAAGCTCGTTAGCTCGCTAGTCAAATTTGACCCCTATAAATTCTGCTACTCAAACGCTACCCTTAAATCCCAAAGGGTCAAATTTGGCCCTAATCCTAAATTAGGATTAAAGCATTAAATATTTGAAAAAAACATATATTTTGGTCTTCAGTGAACATAGAGCAGCCATTTCATGTAAAAGTCATCATTTTCCAAAGAAGAAAACGGTTCTTGGGTTCTCCAGGGTTAATCAGAAAAAGCAACAGTGGGAGTTTTGCGAGTCTGTGTGTCTTTATCAGTATGCAAAATGTGACTTTTGACTGACTAATACGAAAACGATTATTTTGCGCCTTGTTTACGCCTATACAGCTGTGCGGAATACAAAACAGATGATGACGCTATGCCAAGTACTTAGTGTAAAATACACGCACGCAGCCATCTGAGGGAGTTTAACTGATGTCATCCGCTTTACAGCAGCGGTAACAGACACGGAGACCTCAAAGCCGACACAATCTGCCTTTTACATACGAAAACACATTTGTTTGGGCTTTATGGATCTGCTCTTGATTAAAGCGCAAAAAAACGTAATCCAATTTGTTCATCTTGATTCGTCTTTGAAATGTTTATCCAGGCGACGTGGTCGTTTATCCGGTGGCACACGAGCTCGCTAAGGTCTTCGACGGGAACTGTGGCTTCCAAAGACATTTCGAAGGCTAAATTCTTCTTACATTTGCGTGTTAGTACGGGTTGGACAGGCAAACAGCCGTAATGCTAACCCGAAAATGATCATTCTTTCAGAAATTAATCCATGACAGGATCTCCATCAGATTTTGATCTGGCCTATTTTGTAATCATATATTGGACGCGCTGGATTATAATACGCAATCTACAATGCATCCACTAGATGGAGCAACGCTCCTTCCGTTCGACTTGAGAGGCGTTCATGACCGCCTCCCAAAAACGTAAATTAACGATTAATTCAACGAAACTATGAAAATAATGCATCAAAACAGAAAGTCAAGCGAGGAAATCCCAAAATAAATTCTATAGCCCCCCCCCCTACAGAATTTATTTTGGCATGCAACAAAAACGTATTGAATAAAGCAGTGACAGTTCACTGAACCAACAGCAAGTTATAACATTTTAAGCATGTCTCCAGCAAGGAGCCATTTTGGGGTCGACATATTACCGTAATGACCATAGACAAGCGCAGCGGATTTTAAGACGCGCTGTGAGCTTTTAAGAAAATGGAAGACTTTTCGGTGCACCTTAGAGTGTGGAAAATACGGTTGATAAAAGTCATGGTAAATAAGCTACAGAGGGGGGTGGGGGGGGGTACTGGATGAGTTGCAGTTTCTTTCTCTTGCGCTTTTGGCCACACCTCCGAGCATTGACAACAGTTCATAAAATTTCACGACACAGCAGTTCTTTGGGATTCTTTTTTCCCTAACCTCATTGACCTCAACACTGAAAAGATTAGAAAAAGGGGAATTCCTCCTCGTATCATTCAGTCACTGGAAGCCGGGGTGGTTGCGGGGCTGCAGAGTCAAAGAGGCGTGTCAAACGGGGGACTGGGGGGGGGGGCGTGCCAAGAACATCGGCTTTCGGCAGCTGACTGTAATATGATTAGCGGGCCACAACATAAGTCACCGCCAGCCTCGAGGTGCAACCATGACTCCCATGCTCATGGGCAGGATTATGATAATGTTCGCCAGAACTATTGAGACAGGGGAGTGTGTGGAGGAGGGTGGGGGGGGGGGGGGGTTGTATTTGCAATAGGAAGTGTAATTACCATGGGGGAGGAAGAACATTGACCGATTTATTTTGGGTCTTATGATAAACATACAATTGGGTCGTTCGATTTCCATACACTCGAGATAAATGCATCATTCTGTATCTGTTGCCCAAGCGTGCTTTATACCGATTCACACAGCACCGCGTAACTGACCAAACATGCCGGTATATTCTAAAAGGCCCTCGTAGCATTTCCTGTTCAACGTAGCGTAAATATTTGAGGGAGGCGTCACTAAACAAATGCTGTTTGCTCATAGAAGTGAAGCTTACAAAAAAATAGTTTTTTTTTTAACCGTTCCTTAGGTTGGGGGCGCGCCCGACAACTGCAATGTAGTGTGAACCAGTCCACAACACCCCTGCGATAGACTCCCACTGAACAAAAATATATTCAAGAATCCCAATTCAAATCGACACCATATTGTACAATTTCAGAGACGCGCATATTCTGCATATGCCTGATGATTTTTTTTTTTTTTTTTAATGCTAAAACCACATCTTAATCCAAAACCGGTCCAGAACTGAATTCATTCATTCCTACCCCACCGTAAGTATTGTGGAAATGATTTACGGGACAATTTGCATAATCTTTCAAATTAGTCATGAAAATGATTTCATTTCCTCAACTGAAGACGTTAGATTGCTTTTGATTTTTTAATCTTGCGGGTCAGTTTCAAGGAAATGACCCCGAAACGGCGCAATCCCAACAGATTCGTCTTTCATTTGGAACGAGTCATCAAGATGCTGCAAATGGACCGAGGCATACATCAATCAATCGAGACGCCGTTTCATTCCCATTGATGTTGCCGAGGTGAAACTCAAGGACACATCTGCTTCTTTAAGGTCACGGGGACTCAAGTTGGACTGCGACTGCACCCACCGGACCCTCCCCCTGCACAGCTGGCTCCCGTGCAACCCCTCTCAGATATCAGCGTCTAAAACAAAAGCCCCGATGGGCTTTTAACACCCGACGTGCCAAACAAAGAGTGACCTCGGAAGCCGCCTAACTATGTTTCTTAACGCCGGGAGACATCTAGCCGGGGGGGTGTCAGCAAAGCCAAACTCGAGGCTGGCTTTCAGTGTCTGGGGGACATTTATGACGTCTGGGTACCCCCCGAATGGGGATGGCGGCCGTGATTTACAGCACTTAATCTCGGAGGTTATTCAAGCCCGTGGAGCTTACAACCTGACGAGCTTTGATGTCTTCGCTTGTTGTAGCATCTGACCGCCTTCTCTGGTGCGAAGACGTGATTGGATTCGGAGGAGAAACATCTGTGCGCTGGTCCGGCTTGGAATAATGGCTTGTTGCGTCACACTCGATTCTTGCTGCTTACTGTTTTGTTTTTTCAGTCGGGGTGTGGGGAAAAACAAAATCAGAATATCAATTTTGATTTAAAATGTCTAACTATATCAAGAGACGTATCAAATCGTCTTTTATTGGAGAACCCCGCGCTACTAAGTGTCAGTGTGTACATATGTGCCTGTAAGAGGCGGGGCTTGGCGGGCTGGGGTGTGATGTCAGTTGAGGCTGCATGCGCGTGTCCGCCTGTGAACCCCCCCCCCCCCCCCCCCGGCATGAATGTGCTCCTTTTCTGTTTCACTGCTCTCCACGCCGTTCAACAAATGCTGAAAAGTGCATGGGCGCCTTTGGCTCTCCTTTCCAGTTAACCTAGCGGCTCAGAAAAGCGGCGGCTCAATTCCATGCAACTCCCCGAGGAATCGTAATTAATTTCCATAATTACTTTGGGGGGGGCGGGGGTCGACTGGGCCAAAACAATGGGTGAGAAGTAGGCTATTGTGTTCCTACATGTCTACGCAAATGTGTGAGTGGACCGCAACCAGTCCAATTTCCTTTTCCTGTCAATTTTATTTCTTGCTCCCCCTTCGGCTAATAAAGACAGTGACCTTGCGGAGTTCCCCTACTTTGCCGCATCCCTGGCGTTTCATTGCTCCCCATTGTGGGTCCAATCTGCAGGTCAAAGTTCATGACAGGAGGTCATTAGGCAGTAAAGGGGTCCAGACAGCTCACTCCAATGCTTTTATTTATTTTTTTAAATATTATTTTTCAATAGCATTTTTGTTTTAGCTAATCACTCCGTGGGACGTTGAGATATTTATTGTTCCAGATAAGACA
Organism: Hippocampus guttulatus; assembly: GCF_054856545.1. Lineage (NCBI taxonomy): Eukaryota > Metazoa > Chordata > Actinopteri > Syngnathiformes > Syngnathidae > Hippocampus > Hippocampus guttulatus. The sequence continues at coordinate 1,598,712 of NC_141283.1, read as the reverse complement.
TGCCGTTGGATTACAAATTACTAACCGCCCAGAATCTGGCTGCAGCTGGCGTCGCAGAGGTGTCAAATAGGGGAAGGGGAAGCATGGCTGCACTTGCACAGGTGGGGCTCCATGAACCGACACACCCCTCCCCAATTGAAGTGCAGAGCAACGTGGGAAGTGATATAATCCTCTGGACTTCGGCCAACGTTTTTCCACAGTGTACTTCTGCCACTGTGGATGAACATGAGTGAGTGTGCATCTGTCTGCGCCTTCCTCTTTGTGTCATCGATGCAGTTGCATTGTGAGGTCATAAAAAGCGGCATGTGCTATTGGGGGTTGGGGGGGGGGGGATATGGTACATGGCACTGGGGAGCTGCTAACCTCAAGGGATTGAGCAGAATTCCTGCACTCACCACCCCCTTTCCCCGAACGCTTTCCTCGCCCGCCCACTCGCTCGCTGCACACACGAAAAAAAAATCAAATAAATAAAATAACACTCCCGCACACGACAGGTGCAGGCTTAAGTCCACTCTCCTTCCGTCTAACGTTTCTGTAATTTAAACTGCCACCGGCGCATGGTGCGAGCATTTTAACACATGAAGAAACACATACGAATATTTGAGCCCATGCCCCAAAATTACAAGTTTAAGGAACGTTACAACGAGGTTCAATGACAATTTTTTTTTCCAGAAAGATTGAAGTACAAGGACTCAACTCATAGTCTCAGATACCGATATCAAGTATCAATACCATTAATACTTTGCACACATTTTTTAATTGAAAAAAAAAGGTAATTTTGAAAAATAACCTAAATATCCTAATGAAGCATTTGTTGCCTTAAAACTGAAAGAAATATGATATATACAGTATATATATATACACACACTACAATTTCCTTGCTTGATTTTCTGTTTTGATGCATTATTTTCAATTTTCATAGTTTCATTGAAGGAATCGTTAATTTACGTTTTTCGGAAGCGGTCATGAACGCCTCTCAAGTCGAACGGAAGAAGAGAAGGCACGGAGACTGACAAAGACGTACCCTGTATTTGTTGAGACTGTAAAAACCATAACGTGTGTGTTTTAGAAAAAAACAACACCACACAGCTCTCCTTTTTTCGGAGCTACAATAAAAACATATTTGATAAAGCAGCGACTCAGTTCACTGAACCAACAGCATGTTAAAACGTAAGCATGTCTCCAGCAAGGAGCCATCTTGGGCGTCGATATATTACCGTAATGACCATACACAAGGCGCAGCGGATTTTAAGGCGCACTGTAAGCTTTTAAGGAAATAGAAGACTTTTTGGTGCGCCTTACAGTGCGGAAAATACAGTACTTTAGTGTCAACATGACCATTTTTTCCTCGTAATATCAAACCTTTTTTTGCTTATTGCAAGTGTATTATTTATCAACTTTTTAAATTTAAAAAGCCAACATCCAAGTGTGGCTCTCGTACACCAATGCACAGAAATGTGTCTTTTTTTTTTTTCTCAAACGGCGTATGAATACTGTCGCCTTCTTGCACAACTCCGCAGACATAAAGAACCCAATGCAGTTGAGATCCTCTGTGGACCTCTCTTGTGCACGTCTGGTACATTCCAAGCACATCTGTCTTGAAATCAGGCCCCGCTTTTCTTTGTCGTTCTATATTTGTCTCCTGCCTTTGTCTATTTTTGCCTCGTCCAGAGTTCTAAATCATTTCCGCCGAATGCCTCTTGAGCATCCAATTGTGTCTGTCTCCATCGTTTTTTTTTGCTCTCTCTTTCTCGCTCTCCCCATCGTTCCATACATCCCCATACACCCCCTCCCTTTTCCTTATATATTTTCTTTGTCCTTTTCTTCGCCAAGCACTCTTTTTCTCCTTCCCCTCCCTCTGTTTGTCTCCTATTCCTCCTCTCTCCTCCCTGGTGTATCTTGTCGAGAGTCGATGCCAGACTGTAGCGAGAGCAGCGGCGACTCCAGGCGCTTTCTGTTCCTGTCAGCCGTTAGACACGCGCGCACACGCACAAGCGGAGTCAACGAGGACATCGTGTCTGGGCTTGTGGAGGACAGGCGTGCCGAGGCTGCCACCACAAGGCGGCGACGGGTATTGCAGCAACACAGGCGAGTTCATCGGTTTGGGGTGGTGTGGGGGGGGGATTGGGAGGATGATGAAATAGTGGCAGCTTTTCAGTAACGGCTAGTTCCAGGCGGGCGGGGCGAAGCGCTGTGAGCTCACCGCTGCAAGCTCACCGCTGCAAGCTTTGAGCATCAGCAGCTATTATGCAATAGAAGGCAGGGGGGCGGCAGGGGGGGGGTGTTGGAGGGAGAATTGGGGGGCTCAGGGTGGGGGCGCGATGTGAACAACAGGAGGCTTAGCGGGAACGATGATGCACCGAATGTCTTCGACGTCGGCGCATAATACATTCCGCTGGCTTTGCCTCTTTTGTCTCCGAAAGAGAGGTGACACCTTGCTTCAGACAGGGGGGGGAATGTTTTTACGACTCTCAATGATCTTCTCAAAGACAAAAAGTGATCTCCCAGGGCCCAGCAGGTCGTATTCGCAGATAAATGGCTTTAATTAGTCTCACCGAGCGGAGCTCTCAGACAGACGACTCAAGGAAATATGACGAGAACATCCAAAATGATATGCAAATCGTCAACTGCGAGGCAAATCTATTCAAAATGTCGACGGTATAGCCAACGCGGAGTGGGGTGGGGGTGGGGGGGGTGTCAATGCACACAAGGTGACCCAGAAGGAGGGGGCAACGCAGCGCTAAAGTGGCAAAAAGCATTTTCTCGCTCAATGTCTATTTTTAAGGAGTCAAGGAGATGATGAGAGTGAGAGTCAAGTGCGAGCAAGTGTCGTCTGGGTGATGAAACGCAAGACCGAAGACAAGCGCCGCAACTGGCTCGCCACATCATTTTATGCGGCCGGCGAAAGTAAATAATGAATCATAACCTCACGCGGATGCTTTTTGAATGTACGAGGAAGCTGGTCTACACACGCAGGCAATGGAGGGGGGGGGGGGGGGCATGTAAACCCCGCACAGGAAAGCCAGAGCCAAGACTTGAACCCCAAACCCAAAGACCGTGAAGCTAAAATGCTCAACACTAATGTCACTTTGTGTCATATCCCAGTTTTTGGTTTGTTTCTGCCCACACCTTCCCAGCGCCATCGGGCCAATCGCTGGCATGGGAACCCCCCCCCCCCTCACCTCCCGATGAATTTGAACCTCAAAGCACCACCCATTAAAAGACAATCAAGGACTGCGAGGACAAAAGGCTGAAGACAAAAAAAAAAAAAGTGGTGGGGGGGTGCAGGGGGGGGGAAGAGAAGAAACATTTTTTTTCTATTCACTGCCATCTCGAAGACGGTTTAGATGTTGCCAGTTTCTCAGAATTAAGCCTGACAGGCTTCCTCGAGCCCAGTGGGGTACTTATAATTTGTTGGGGGAGTAAGGGAGACAGGAAGACGGGGAGAACAATGGCATTGTCCCGCTTGTGCGAACGTCTGATCGGCCGCCTCCGCCGGCGGGTTGTTAACGGTAATTTGCTTTATGTGCAGTAAGAAGCAGGGTCAGGGTAAAGCGAGGCCTCCTCCGCAAAGATTGCATGCCCTCATCGTGCCCCAATCGAGGGGTTTACATCACCTTTGTCACGTCGACCACCCAAGCGGCCAAGATTACAAGCAACTCGCGTGAACCGGGATTGAAATCGGCGGCATACGCTCGGATTAGTATCCGCTTCTTGCTCGCGGTGACACGAACATCTTTTTGGGCTTCACAATATCGATTAGAAGCTCGGCGCGGGGGGGGGGGGGGGGGGGGGGGGCGCGACGCCTTCATCCGACATTTGGTTCGGGGGGGGGGGGGGGGGGCTAGCACGGAAGGAATCGGGATTCGTTCACACGGATGGTCTACACGCGTCCGTTTTAACCAGAATTCCCGAGCTTCACGAGGCACGACAGGAGGAGTAATAAACTTGAGGAACGGCGAGCTGGAGCCGGTCAAATAAAACATCGGGCACGACTAATGCGGCGGGACAGCAAGCTTTGTGCAGTCCCAAACGGCGTCGTAGCTTCCCCTCGGCGCTCGGTGCCCTTCGTAGGCGGTAATTTGCCATTGTCACTTTGGGTTCATATCAAGGCTGTGCTGAACGGGCCCGCGTCATATGAAAGGGCTTCGACGGTTTGCCTCCGCTGTCCCAGGGCTCCCCCAGTCAGAGGCCCCGGCGAGGAGTTCTATGGCAGAGAGTGACAGTTAACAGCTTGCCATTTGAGGAGGGTGACTTGGATCCTGCAGAGGTTCGCAAGCCAGGACCCTCAATGTACAGCATGGGGGGGGTGGATTCTCAGAGGAACATTTTTGGTGAAAGCTGTATTGTCACCAGCCATCATCTCACATTGCCCCGATGCGACCGGAGGGCCTCACTCTGCATTTTTTCTTTTTCCACCGATTTTCTTCGTCGCCTTTTCTAAGGCTCATGAAAGACAGCGTTGTCGGCTCGAAAGCTCCCGAATCACCGCGGCAACGGTCGCATCACGGGCTGAACGTCGACGACGCGATGGGACCGGACGGACTGGACTGGACTCGTAAGCGGCGCGAGGCATCCTGCTCATCAGACCGCAGGGTCATGATTAGTCATGCAGTCTGGCTACGGCACTCGTGTTCGGGCTGTCTCTTTGGAGGGAGATGTGCTCGTCAAGGAAAAGAGGGATTGGAGAGACAAAAGGTGGTGCGGGGTGATGTCGGTGGGTTGGGGGAGGAGGAATAAAAAAATAAAAATAAAAATAACGAAATAAATAAATAACATAAAAAACATGCAAGCGTGACGACAACAACGGGCAAGGACAACAGAGGACAACCGACACCATGTTTACACTCAATGATCCATTTTCTTGTGCGACTGAAATGATCACTCACTGAATTGTTGTTTGAAATCGTTTAACAGAAAAAGAGAACTTCTGACTGAGTTTTCCAATGCAGCATTCCTTCCTTCAGCGCAAAGCAAACTAGTTGGGACTGATTCAACAGCGCCTCTACTGGTTGGAGCTAAGTAGTGCACACTGCAAGAAATTCCACATTGTGTTTTCTTTCTATTCCAATGCCATTTTTTTCCCAACAAAAATGACTGATTTGAAATCAGAAACCATCCAAAATAATGAACCTCAAATATTTAAGTATACAGCTATTGCTGAATTTTTTGCAAAGCCAACTCATTTTCTGCCTTGATGAAACAAGCCAATACTTTGAGGAAGCGGCATTGAAGCACAAACATGATATTAACATAAGTGGGCGGGATCTGCCCCCTCCAACCCCGCCCCAAGACTTGAGTTTGACACCGGTGCAAAATTTCGCACCTCTGACAATGGCATCATCGTGCACCGAGTTAAAATGTGGAACCTGGTGGGAAACAAAGAAGCAAGAGATAGAGAGAGAAGAGCGACAGACAAAGGAAGATGATCCGCTACCTATGTAAGCTGTTGCTGGAAAAAAAAAAATCAGCTGTGGGCCTCTCCCCCCCCCCTCCCCTCGCAGAGCGCGCGAAGCTATTACAGTAATGAGCGCAACCGCCGGAGTGATGTCATGCATCCGTAGCGTCGCCGCATCCAACTAAGGTATGGAACAAAGAGAATGATAAGGAGAGGAGGAATGGATGGGAGCCGCTTCCCTTCAACCCTTCCCCCAGCTGACTGCTTTGTTACCTGCAGGTGTTACAATCACATCAGCTGTTAGATAACAGCAGCAGCCAGTCCACCCCCCCCACCCCACCCCACCTGCCCCCCCCCTTTTTTTTACCCGACACATTCAATTTCCCTCCACGGTCCAAATGAGAGAGACAATAAAACGCTTATTGTGCATGTTTGGTGGCTCCTCCCTCAAGACATGATGAGGATCATCAACAATAGCGATAATTAACTGCATCGCCGACCGTAATTGGCTGGAGATCGCTATCGCTCCCGAGCCGGATGTACGACGACGCTTTGTAGGCGGCAAACGGCTTATAAATTTGAGGGCGGTCGAGTGCTCGTGTAGCGTTTTGTGGTAACAACAAGACTATTAAGACACTCGTAGTGAAGAGGTACACAGCAACACTCCATTTTTTTTGGAACAGCTAAAGAGAAAGTGCACGCTAATGGTATACTCCAAAATAGGTATGTATAAATACACCCCCTGCCCCCGTCTTGATGAAAAAAAAAATACAATTGCTTTCAAGAAAATTATTAAACGCTTACCTAGATGCCATTTGACATTAAAAACACTAACTTCACAAACTGCAAGGACATTCTAGAGAGAATAGCAGAATTGGATCGAGTCGCACATGTGCAAGTCTCAAAAAGTCAAACTTGGTGATGGTCGATGGCGGGATTTAAATCCCAGTGCCCGGTTGCAGGCAAGTTGAGCACTCCCTCGGTTTCTTCATGACAATTCATTATTCAATCATGAAATCATCCATTAAAAAAAAAGCATAGAAATTAGATATAATCTGATTTAAGGAGACACAATCCAGCGAGATTGGAACCGTGATTCAATGGCGGCCATTTTATGACCCTCCTGCACCCTCCCACATGAAAAATAATAATCAAAGACACAAGACGCACCTGGCATTGAGTGAGTTCGAACCCCACCAGCCCCCACTCGCACGCCATTGTGGGAAATCATAACAAATCTCAAACACAAAAATGACTTCTGGGAGACTGCTTTACCAATGGGATTGAAACGATTAGCGGACGTCCAAACAAAGCCTTCCTTGCACGTACGCCACAAAGGCCTCTGTTGCTAGCTGAAACACAAGCTACTTGACTGAAGTCTATCACTAACGTTTCCAGAGCACAAAGACAGAGAGCCTCTTTATTTTTCCCCAGTCATGGAACTGAGGGGCCCTCTTGAGCGTGACCAACCCCCCCCCCCCAAAAAAAAAAAACGAAGTCCCGCTGTTGGCGTTGACACCGTCAAGAGACGGGCAGGAATTTTTTTTTTTTACCTCAGCGGTGGAAACGGGCTCTCCTCAGGCAGAGCTTCGTAACGACGGAGAGGAACGCGCGCACACACAAACGCACGTATTCAGACCTTGGCGGTGAACCCTGCCAAAGCACGCCGCCCCTTAACCTTCCTTGAGGGGATTTGGGGGGAGGGGGGGGGCGCTAGCTTTTCCTCACCTTTTGATCCACTGCTCGATCTGCGTTGCATGGTACAGCCATTACACGACTGCGTCAGATGGATTTTTTTTTGACACGAGTAATTTTAGTGTTTTAGAGAGTGTGTTGAATTATTGATGTCCAGCACTGTGCACGATTTAAGCAACATTAAATGGTTGTGGCCTAAGCTTCCCCTGTTGCCACTGTAAAGTGTTTCATCAACTTTGGTCATCATTTTTTTTTTTTTTTGCCAAATTCTGCAAACTGTAGCCTCCTGACTTGACCGCTGGGGAAAAGAGTCATTTAAAACAACAAAGCGAGTGGCTGTGCACGGTGTGAGCACGTCGGATCCCGAGGAACGTTAGTTTCCCAGGGGCATTAGAAGTGGACCGGAGGGGGACGCGGACTGCTCAGGCAAGAAGAATTTGAAAGTGAAACCGTGCAAGTAATTGTAGAATTGAGCAGATATGCTATTGTGCCCATAGATTGGGGGAGAAGCAAAGTTTTTTTCTGGTTAGCGGATAGCCAACGTCATTTTTGAGCACTGGACGAATGCGGTATTACGCAAACAGTCTTTACTTTGTTTGGTTGCTGCCTCTCAAATAATAAATCAGAGGAACTGGGGCATTTATCAACACACCTGGGGTAGAACCACTCCTTGGTTCCGATCGAGATAAACCAGAAGTAGTTTTGTGATACAAGTATGATCCCGGTGACCTGGCAGGCATGAAATTAACAAATCGAGAAGCGTTACTCTGCCGAAATGTCCGCAGTGCAGCTTGGACCTATTTTACAGGCAAGCCACAGATCCAATTTCATAATAAAAAAATTTAAAAAAACGAAGCGAGACATTATTGCACGTATGATCTGCACATGTGTCCGTGTGTCGCAGAAACATGTGTTTCTGGGGAGTCACTCGAGATCTGCATTTTGAATAAAGATAATGGGAAGCAGAGGCAACAGTGAATGAAAGGGAGACCAGGAGAAAAGAGGCGGAGTATGCGATGCCTAGGTAGAGGTAGAGGTAGGGTGGTGGAGGGCTTGGGGGACGGGGGGCGTGGTGGCACATTCCTGAGGCCTGATGTAGGTAGTAAATTCAAAATATTCCCGGCTGCTTGGAGGGGGTCCAGCTTGGCGGATACACAGCGCTTAGTCAGGAGGCTGGGCTGCTGATCCAGTAAGCGCTCACTCATGGCCAATTATGCTTCTTGTGATGCGTGTTTGGACCCCCCCACCCCTCCCCCTCCCCTCTACACCCGACCCTTCCACCTCGCGCCCACCGCCGCCACCCTTTTTAGCCCTCTAGCGACGCGGACTAGAGAGAAAGCGCCCTCAAAGCGCCGACCGATCAAACCTCCAATCAAACGGCGGCTGTCGCCCGGACAGGTGATGATTAATGGCTGATATTCCTGACCCGGGAGAAGAAAGGGGATCCAGCGAGGCCCGCCACAGATGGGAGTTTTCAACTCATTACAAAAGTACTGTAACATGTGCCGTGGAGACCGCCCCCCCCCCCCCGTGAACGATGTTGGGGGAGATCAAAGTCGAGGGTTTCTTTGCATTAACAAACGAGATACGACGGTGCATGCTATTCACCTGTGTCTCATTCACACATACTTGAGCGCAAAAGAGCTTCCTCTAGCTTCACCCACCCCCCACCCCCCACCCACCCCTCTTCTTACCGCCCACACACAAACACATTGAAAGAGAAAGTCTCACCAGTGGCGTCTGCCCAAAGTCTGCGGTGGAAACCAAACACAGGAGTGTTGTGACTGGATGTGATCCTTGTTTCCGGGAGCGGCGCTCGCCAAAAGGCGGATTGATGGCTCTCGACCGCAGGAAAATGTTTACAGGAAAATCGTTCACCTTGGAATTCTTTTATTTTTCTTGTAATACGGTGGTACCGTGACTTCGGAGTGCTCCCGACTTCGGCCCCGGCCGGCGTGGAGGGAGTTGCCCTCCAATCGGCGCAACTGTTTCAGATTATCGCTCGCCTTGTGTTTAAGGACGCCGATTTCTGCTATTCCTTGTCGGATTATTGACCTCGCTCGCTGTTGGGTTCGATTGGAAGGAAAGTTAACAACGGAATCATAACTGGACAGAATGTTGAGGAATTTAAAAAAAGGACACGCTTAGTGGACAGCCACCGCCCAAGGCTTTCCCTTCTTGAATATTTCACATGGCCGACAATAATTGTGATTAATCGCATGGTCTTCGCACAATGGTGTTTATTTTTCTCGTGCCTCAGCAGTTCACGCGGTTGCTTCCGTTTGCAGATTTGACAGGATATCGACAAGAGAAAGAAGGGCAGAAAATGAGTGAAGACGAGGCGAGCCGCCGAAAAGCAAAAAAAAAAAAAGAATTTGACGGAACGCCGAGGCAGGAAGACACAAAGGCGGGGGGGTGACAGTGATCGAGAGCGAGCGGACTCCTGGGACGGCTGGCAGAGGCGAGCCCATCGATCCAGGACAGCGAGCGGGCTCACATTTCACCTCCTCAGCAGTAACGAAAGCGCCCCGCCGTGGAAGTCTGGGCAGGGTCACCTCCACGGAAAGCAAACGGGAATGTCTGTAATATCGCATCTTTTTCATTCACGTCTTTTTCGGAACCTGGAGAGAACGCCGCCGCCGCCATTTCATTTCCACAAATCGATACAATCGGTCCGACTGAAAGCATTGAAAGAAACAAATCTATGAAGCCAGAATAAGTCATGGCTTCCGGGGACTATTTCAACTTGGGTACACTGCGTCCAACCAGGATCACCCCCCCGCCCCTCCAGAGTCACATGCCATCTTCCTCAGAGGCCCGAACAAAGTGCACGCATCCCTGAGGGGGTTGGACTTTTCTGGCGGGGGGGTTGCCGCGTCTCGTCTCTCAAAGCCGGGCACTGTCACCAGAGAAGGCTCAACCATGTGACAGACGACCGAACATGTGGCATCTTGCCGACCCCTGACCCAGAACCCCCCACCCACCCACCCCACCCATCAGGCCCCTGCTGTGGCTAACGGATGGACCAGAACCCTTAGCGAGCACAAACCACTGGGGCTCTTTTGTGCGAGTGGTCAATCACATCAGAGGAGGTCACGCGGGGGTCGCATGAGAGACAGGCGAACTTTGGTCTCCGTGCGCTAGCCTTAGCTTGCTGTATTTGGACAGCGTGTGTAAGACCATTGATAAGATTGAGCTTTACGGAGGAGATGACAGATAAGACAACAGTTGGTGAAGAGCGGAGGGGAGGACCACACAGACATTTGGATGATTGACTTTAAAAAGTCTGGTATCTCACATTGGGTTTGGTCTCTTATTGCGCGGGGTAATGATTCAGCTTATCCACACGCGCACGCTTACATTGGCTCTGCCCCATTTCCTGCTGAGCACTTAAGTGTCTCACTTTCTCGCCCGAGAAACTTAACAAGTGTGATTTATCAGGGGAAGAGACCTCTGAGATGTCAAACCTATTCAGAATGGAGTGTTCAAGCAAAACTAAACCCTCTACTAAGGTGTGGAAAGGCAGCCCAAGTCTCCACCAGAGAGAAATAAACACTTTACAGCTAGGATTGAAATTCTCAGCAGCCGGTGAATCTTCGACGACTTCAAGAGAAATCATAAATTCCACAACACTGGCTGAGGACTATTTTCTGGTCTCGGACCAAAAACCTCTCAGCGCCACTTGGGGTTTATGTGCCACCTGATGAACATGACCACCCAGCGGGTCGCGTCAAGCCCCTTCAGTGGCATTAGCGCGCGGCGATACCTCGTGAGCGCCATGACCAACAGGCGGAGGATTTAACTGAAGGCAAGCGGAACGTTATGCCCTCCTACACAGCTGCTTTCCCTTTTTTAACATAAGAAGAAGAACACTGCCATGCAAATAAAATATATAGCTTGTTCTTAGAGAGGTTAGCAGGCCAAGTTGTTCTTTTCGTTTTCAAACGTCAAAATATCAATCACCTGCAAAAATTGGCTGAAGTTATACATATGAATCCAGCAATGTGATATTTGTTTAAAAAGGTAAACGACAACTATTTTATAAACGTTCTTTTCTCATTTGTGTTACGACCATTGGCGGGCGACGAGTGCAGAGCGTACCGAGTCTCCTGCCGAAAGTTAGCTTGGATCGGCTCCGGTTAGCGCACAACCCCAATTAGAAGCGCCGCAGAAAATGGATGTCGAGTTTAATCAATTCTGGAAAAAAATTAAATAAAATTGAAATATCCCTTAGTGTTGTAAACATCCTCAATTATGCTCTAATACCCACTTGATAAAAAAATGTATACATATATCGTATTTTCCGCACTAAAAGGCGCACTGGATTATGAGGCGCACATTCAATGAATGGCCTATGTTGTATTTTTTTTTCATATATTGGTGTCCCCCGCCTACTGCCCGAAGACAGCTGGGATAGGCTCCAGCACCCCCGTGACCCTAGTGAGGATCAAGCGGTTCGGAAAATGGATGGATGGATGGATGGATATTGGACGCAATGGATTATGAGACGCAATTTACAATGCATCCACTAGATGGAGCTACGCTCCTTCCGTTCGACTTGTGAGGCGTTCATGACCGCCTCCGAAAAACGCAAGTTAACGATTACTTCAATGAAACTACGAAAATTGAAAATGCATCAAAACAGAAAATCAAGCAAGGAAATCATACAATAAATTCGATAGCCCCCCCTTACAGAATTTATTCAACGGAGCGTCGAGACGAAAAGCCGAAACGAAAAAAAGGGCCCAAGCGTCCAACAAGGAAGACATTTCATCACGTATGTTGACACTGCATCCGAATTCACCTCCTACAGTGCGGACCGTGAACTTCGGAACTGACACTGGCTGTAAAAACAGAGCGCGCTGACAAACCTCGCAGACGTCTCGTCCCCGCGACCGGCCTCGCAGCTCCGGGGGACAGACGTACGGCGGTGCTAAACCAACACGCCGTTGGTCGAGGGTCAGCTATTAAACACAAGAGGAAGGCGGTTGGGATTTCAGCCTGCGTCAGACGCTGTTAATTGGCAGTTTATTTTTTTTGTTCGGGGGGCCCGAGGACTCGCGCGGAAGGCCGAGCGTACATTTACGCAGCGCATACTTTTCACTGCAACTGTCATCGAATTCAACCCTCTTGTGGACGTCATGAAATGATGTCGGCCAAAGTCTGGGAATGTGACAGCAGCAATTACCGCCAACCCCAGCCTATTTGTGGTTCGCAGTTTGGAATTTTTAATTAATTTTTTTTAACTTATCATCAGCTATTTAATTCTTATGATCTATTCCAGGGATGTCGAACTAATTTTTGTCACGGGCCACATTTAGTTACCGTTTCCCTTGGAGGGCCGCTCTGACTGAAACCACATAGTTGAAGTTATTATCGCGAGAGGTTTGGAAACAAGAAAATGCTTAGAATCTCTCTCTTAATTAGTCCATATGAGAATTTACATTGTTAGTAGACATTTTAGAAAACATCATGGAAGTTGACATGTTTGATCTGCTTTTGCGGGCCACATAAAATGATGTGGCGGGCCAGATCTGGCCCCCGGGCCTTGTGTTTGACACCTGTGATCTATTCTACAATCATCTCAATATTTATATCTGAAACTATTAATCGAGGAATTTATGTTATTTTTTTTTTTACACTAACTTCTGGTTGGTTATGACCCTTCAAATGACTTCCATCATCGGTCTACAGTCGACTTTGCAGGCGGCAAAAGGTCAAGGCGAAGGCGGTCCATTGTGACTTTTGTCAATACCCCTGCACTTATCTGTAATGCAAGACACTTTACGAGACTGATCAGTTTAACCGGGATGGGGCGGGGGGGGGGGGGGGGGGGGGGGTTCATGGAACGAGTGCTTTATTTGTCTTTCTATTTGTATGCGCGAATGGTGAGAGAGCGACACAAACGGGGCCTGAGGTGAGATATGCTGAGCTCGCGCCCGCCGCAGTGCCCTTGAAATCTCGGGGCGGATGAAGGGGCGCGAGTGTTTCGAGTGCTCAATGAAAGGAGAAGTGTGTCACCTGACTCTGGGAACTATTACACCCAGGAGCCCTTGACACAGTGTGCGAGTAACACAATGTATGCAGAAGCCTATAAAAAGCCCTCGTTGGAATGGAAGCAAAGGGGGGTGGGGGGGGGGGCTGCCCTTCTTGGCGTGAACTGCGATAGCCGCAGCGAGATAATGATGAAACGATCTCGCTGGACACGAGACGTGGCGGGCGCGGGGTGATAGAATCCGAGCTGCAGAACAACGTGCTAATAATAGCGGCTGGAATTGTGCTATTCCTAACACCCGGGATCATCTTCACACTTTTCGAGACGGAGGGATACGTCGGTGTGGATTCTCAGTCACGCGGGACATAGCCGACGCAAATTCAATCAAAGGCGCATGGACTCGTCGTTCCACGGTGCATTCCCGGTTGAGACCGACTCAACAGCGCCTATGCTGAGGGCGTGCGCCCTTTTGCCTCGATTGCTTCTCGACACGATTAGAGAGGTCTTAAAAAACACTCAAACTCTTCGTATTTCGGGGCAAGAGCCTTCGCAATTTTGATTGACGGTCCTTTTGATCAGCGGGCAACTCTTCACTCAACTCCACATCAACTCATCGGGCCACGCCCTGCCCTCGAAAGCCATACGCACTCAACGTCACAGATACGACCGCGTACAACGGCCGACCCAATTGGTGAAAAATACCACCTGCATCTCACTTGTGCGTGCGATTTTGTTTCACGATGAAAAAATCCCTTTTATACACTTACTGGGTGATCAATGGGACCATTGATAAAAGACTTGATTCAAAAAATATTCTTGAGCTGCAGCCCGAGGTATTATTCTCCACAAGACGAAAAAAAAAAAACATGATGCCGGAATCGTAAACTTGGCAGTGTATCGATAACCATCTTACATTTGCGCACACACCACAGAAACCCAAGCAATCAGGAATCAAAGCCATCGCAGAGTGCGTGCATGTGCATGCACGTGCTATAGAAATGTGAGTGTGTGTTGAGGAAGCCAAAGATAAATGGAAGCAGAGTTGGGTGGAAACCACTTTTCGCTCCCCGCAAAAAAAAAAAAAAAAAGCGAGCGGCATCGCGCGCGCCTCTGATGTGCCCCCGCCAGAGAGCAAAGAGCCTCTTTTCATTCCGCATCGCCAGGGCCGCCTCTCCTCCTTTACCCAAGAGCATCTGAAGCCCATTCCCCCCCCCCAACCCGCCCGCCTCTCCCTCCCTACTTTGCCGTCACCCGCAAATATAACAGCGCCCCCTTCTCCTTCTTCTGCTCCTAATTGTGCCCAGCCGTCAGCGAGGCGGAAGAGGTGAGGAGCGGGGAAAGAGGGTAACGTGAGGAAAAGAGGGAAGAAGAAAAGGGAGGAATTAAAGATGTGTTTGTTCAGTAGCGCACGCTGACATATTCCTCTTATCTCCTGCCCAGACTAACCATATGCGCCTTTGGCCAAGCGAGCGGGGGAGAAAGATGAGCTGGAAGGAAGTGTGAAGGTACTAAGTACAGTATATGCCACAAAGCAAGTGGCCAAGAAGCGTCAATTTTTATTTTTTTTTAACAGCGCCTTCAATTGTCAGATTAAAATGTCGTTCAAACACAATTTCTTGGCAGTGGCCTTGGGAATCACGTGACGAGGAGAAAGTCAAGTTGAAAACTGAAAGAGCTTTTTTTTAAGGCCGTTTCGATCAGATTTTACACCGCTCTGTCACAAAGTACGACTTGTAGGGGTGGGCAATCTTGGCTAGCTTAAGACAACGATGTCATCTTTGTCGTATAGTGAATCCTCGATTTAATAGATTAATTAAAGCTTGTCCATCAGAGCCGAGTGTCACATTAGTTTTTCTTTTTTCAGGGTCTAAAAAAAGTCAATATAGTACAAAATTATGGACTCATAGGGTTTTTTTTCATAGCCATTAAAAAAAAAGACCACAACAGTGCAGAATTACTGGAAATATATTTTTTTAAACTCTGTGTTCATGACCCACGTTAACACTTCCATTTTTCACCTCTCTTTTCATTACTCAACATAGATAAGTGCACTATTACACACACACACACAAAAAACAGCCATCGATACAAATAGGTCGCTACGCTATGCTAAACTAGCATCTTTGCTCCATTATTCCATTCCCTGGTCTGTCCACACAACGTTTTGATGGCAAAGTCGCCCCCCCCCCCCCCGGCCAACATGGCTGCCACGTTGACGTGTTTTTTAGCCTGTTGCTGACAAGATGCTTTGAAACAATTATCAAGATCGTCATGCTATTGCCGTTATAGTGCCCGATTGAGACGGGTGGTAATTGATTAATGTGTTTGTTTAATTCTTATTCCACAAATGCAATACTTTTAAAAATCGATACGAATACAAGTTCGGGGGTTGACAATCAATCAACTCTTACTATCGCAAATCCAGAGACGGTGAAACTGTGACTTTTCAGGGAGAAACGAGAAGCTCGCTCTGTTGCCAGACTGTTGTGTTTTTTTACCATTTTTGAAAAATCTGACATAAAAAAAAAAAAATTAATCACTCTGGCTGTACTGCACTTCAATTCCCATTCAAGGTCAGCCAGGGAAGACACACATTAAATATGATCATTCAATAAACAGACCCTGAATAGACACATGGTGTGGCACCAGCTTGGGTCCAAACGGATCTTGACCCCGCCACCCCGCCACCCCCCCCCACGTCGCCTGTTGACCACACACGCAAAAGCGGAGTGCCGCGATGAACCTGGCACGACGTGCGCCAACGCCGCGTGACGTCGAGACACCATCAATAGTCTCAGACAGTCCCGAGCAGCAGGAGCCATCAGGCCGAGCTGTATGGACCAAAAAGAAAGAGAGGGGGGGGGGGGGGGTTGATTATAGAGCGATATTCGCTCTGTCAAACAGAGCTTTGACTGCTACTGTATTTCGGGAAACGTTGCTGTTTAGTTAGTTTTCGGTTACCCGCCGTAAGCAAAAGCGGAGGTTTGATTTGAGTGGTTGAATAGTGACTTGAATGTACACAGCGGTAATCCTGAGAAAAAAAGTGACCAGAGGGCCGACGTGCGCGAGACTGGTCCCACATGTTTCAACTCCCACTGAACCGAGCGTCCGATTCGCATGTTTACAGAGTGAAAACGGACACCTTTAAAGGCTTTCATTCATGCTAACTCGCGGCTGCGACGAGGCGGATTGGATCGCTTGTGTGGCATCGCGATTTTGTCTCCTCCTTGACCTCGGAGATTTTTATCAGCCTTTTTCTTTCAGCTGAGGCGCCAAGATGGCAAAAAGAGCAAAATTATTCAATTTGACAATTTGCGGACGAAACGTTTTACTCAAATTGACAAACACGGAAGTGGCCAAAAATTGGTTCCGGGGTGCCACAAGTCTGGGTTTAAAAATCTGAATGATAGTTTCAAGGCAGACATTTTTTGAGTCAACACATTTTTGTGCACCATTTAACTGAGTCAGTCAATTTTTTATTTTATTTTTAATCCTACCCTCGTCTGAATGCACTGCCGGTAGACCTTAGAGGTTCAACTTCAAATGAAAACATGCCACTACTAGGAAGACACAAAGCTATAAATCATAGTTCTATCGCCGCCGCTACTATCTGCAACTCACGGCGTGGATTTATGGCGGGCCCCCCCCCATCCCCCATCAGTGTGCTGTACTTCCGACCCATCGCGCACACGCACACACGCGCAGAGGGTGTAGAAGGTTCAGTCTTTATCACTGTGACATTTCTATTTCACATGCAGCCTATGGAGCTCTTAAACTCACATCCATGTTTCCTGTCGCCGCACCGAGGCAACAAAACAAGCCACTAAACATTAGTGACGGCACATCAGCCACAAATTCTTCCACTTCCTGACATCAGCCATGGGAAAAGTTTGATTTGAGATTGACAGAGAGCGATAACAGGTCACCAGAACACTTGCATAGCATTGAAGCATCAAACTCCACCAAGCATGAATGCGAAAAGGCAAAAAAAAAAAGGGGAGGGGGCAATGACGATTAGCAACTATCTGCAGGAAGTCTCACTTTTTCAACAATATGAAGCTGTCAAAGTCATCACAGGCCATTTGCATACTTCCTTAACACCAATTCCGACTGTTCTAAAAGGCAAAACTTTGGCACCATCTTGTGACATCAGCTCTATCAAACAGCACCAACCTTTGCAATTAGTGAACCACAAATGCGCAGGGAATGACTCCAAACTACCAACAGTGTTTTTTTTCCTGGCTCATGACAGCTTTCAGCAAAACGTAATTCAGAATTGACAGTAAGGGGAAGTCAAATATATCCTGTTACCCCTTGTGCTGAAGGGCCGTTCACGTTTTGATTCTAAACTGTTATTGATAAAGGTTGAGAAGACTGAATAGTACTTTTTTGAATGCTTGAAACACTTTTTGTGGAATACTGATAACTGCCAGACTCTTATCTCCAGCGGCCCTTGCGTTAATTGAGTTTGAGATCCCTGTGCTCTCCCGTTCATGGCAACAAATGGTTCAAAGCTTGGTCCACATAACAAATTCAACTTGCAAGGTGCAGTTCTACTTAAACAAGGTACACACATAGCACACAAAAAAACACTGCAGCACAATATGCATTTGCATTTCATTGCTTCCCACCACAACCCAAAACATGACAATCAAAGTGGCAGTTTGACCAAGCTTTAAAACATTTTGCACAGCGGGAGAATTTCATTTTCTGCCCTTTTCACTGGAAGCTGTCAAGCTATCAAAAGTAGTAGGCCACCGTGACAGGTCGGTTCGTGAAAACCGGCGTGGGGTTGGCTTCTGTGTGTGACTGTATCTTACCTCGTTGGTAATGTGCACCAGATGGAACGGATGATGGCTTTCCTCCACTCCTTTCACGGATGGGGCGGATGATGGCTTTCCTCCACTCCTTTCCTTCTCCATCTTTCACGGTCGTGTCCCGTCGGTCGTGTCCTGACCTCCACTTTCACCTGGAGGGGCGGCTGGCTCGAGTCGTGGAACGGCGGTGCTTTCACGGTCGTGTCCCGTCGGTCGTGTCCTGGCCTCCACTTTCACCTGGAGAGTCAGTCGGCCGGCTCGAGTCTTGGAACGCGGTGATTAATCACGCGACGCCGCGGGCGTGCGGGGCTACAAGCCTCAGCGGACGCCGGCGGAACTTCGGCGGACACAGAGAAGACTTTGTGTCGGGGAAACACACGTTATTGTCCGTCACGACGCCGAGGCTCGTAGGGGGGTCCGTGAGGGTAGACTTTGTGCCGGTGTTGACATAACCTAGGCCGGGCTTCTGAAGTTTCGACGTGCAAGACATGTTTCCTGGTCGAGTGGTTCGACTGGGGATTCCAATATTATATTACGTTTTGGATATATTCCATGGTTTGTGTGTTACTTTACACAGTCCATTATGTTTGTTTGTGTACATTCGACCAAGTATGTTTCGAATACTTTCCTAATGCCGTGACAAAACGCAGCTGGCTGTTTTCGACAAACCCACTCAATCTTGTCGTGAATTTTGACGTCATCCATAGCATTGCTAATGGTCTCGCCCAACAAGTCATTTGATTGGTTGATTACATTCCCCAACGTAATCAACCAATCAGATGAAGCAAACTGAAACCAGCTGCCATTTCCCCCCCACACTTCCTTATTTGCCACCAATCACACCATTCGGAAGGCGTTCCTTGAAATTGCGAAATTTGCTAGTTTCTCCTAAGCGTCGAGGTTATCGATCAGGACCAGTCCAGGTTCTCTAAAAATGTGAATCTATCCTACTGTGAAAAAAAATTGACATTTTGATTTATCACCTTGCCCCCCCCCAATAAATACCTTTATTCATCCAGTCATTGTCTGAGTTGCTTATCCTTATATAATTGAAAACAATATATGACGTCAGAAAAACGTCCAGGGCTGATATCACGAAATATATCGAATCTAAATCATAAACTAACATACTTTCCCAGCCTTGTGGAAGTATTTTTCCAGCCTCTGCACCTACGTCGTCACGGCCATGTTGATGAACTCACTGTCTTCAGAATGGGTGCCCTTGATGACCCCTTGAGCTTGGGAAAGCAGAAAAAAAGTCAGAGTCAGGTCAGGTGAGCGGGGAGTTTGCTCCAGCATAATGATGGTTTTTCTCAGCCATGAACTGTCTGATGATCAGAGCGTTATGAGCAAGACATGTTGTCCTGCCAAATCTCTTGTCTCTTCTCGCACACTAAATGAAGCAAATGCCACAGAAACAAAAAGATTAGGATGGATGGATAGGTAAGCAGAGACATACATACTGTTTTGTTTTTTTCCCCAAAACAACCAGTCTAATCCGGGGCCAGTTAACGTGACAGACAGGGTTGATGCCATGGAACCGAGTCGATCAAAAAGAAGTGTCAAACATGCTTTTCACAGGCCCAGCAGGAAGTGGCGCAACGGCGATGTCTCTGTTGGTGACCCTGCAGACTGGCAGACATACAGGCGGGTCAGGCCGGGACGGTCGCGGCTTCTTGGCAACGGGGAGAGATGGCTGCAGCGTGCTGGAGCGGAGGCGAGGAAGAAGATCACACAAACACACACGGTGGTAGAGAGGGCTTCTTTTGTCTCATGATGGCTTTCATGTGAAAGCCATATGTGTGACATATGAGCAATGTGCTCCTCCGCTGTTGACTTTTAATTAAGAACTGGTTGAAGGCCATAATGCACCTAAGCAGAAATAATTTTAGGCCTATTGTGGGGAACAGGGTTGTAAGGAATGTTGGAATGTGGCATTTGGTTTCATACAGAGGAAGAAAATTTGTTTTTTTAAAATTCTGTTATGGTTTTTAGAGCATCTTTTTTTAATGAGTTTTTTTGTATTAGTTATATATTTAAAAAAAGGTCACAAAGCAATGTGTTATAAACTAGAATTCTCAAACGATTGTTTGACCTTCTAAACAGACGCACTGCAATAAAAAAAATAAATTGGTTTCTTTCTTCCCTCTGTGTCGTTTTTGGCACAGCAATGAGGAGGAAAGGCGGGAAAATTACTTTCACAATGAGGATTGTCTTTTTGGAGGTCTCAAGACGAATCGACTTATATAAACACTATCACCATGGAAGCTGCTGTCAAGATTTTGAAGACACTTTTCTGTCCAGCTGAGCTCACTCCGAGGTGGAATTTAAATGACCCATGAAACGACACATGATTGACGCTTGTACAGTATCCTCTCTTGCAAGACAAGTTCGCCACCTGGTGGACATGGAGGGAACTTGCAATCCCATTCTTGTTAATTTGACATTTGAAATAGGTCAAGATCAGGAGGGAGAAAAAACCCCCACAGGAGTGTCTTTTTTTGCTAGTTTGTGATGGTTGTCACGGTCGTTCATAATTTTCGGGTCCAGTGGAGCAACAATAATAACTGCTCCTGGACAAACTCCGCCACGGCAAGGAGACACGTGAGGACAAGCGGTAGTAGGACACTTGACAGCAAAGTTCATTTTAATGGTCCCAAGTATTCCGAACAACTAAGTGTACACTCATGTAAAAAGAAACAAAATGAGAAGATATGACAAAATACATCATATCTACAATTCCACTCAATCTTTAATCAAGATGGGATTACAAATTTCTCCAAAAAATCTGCAGTTTCAAAGGGCAAAAATGGTAAAACTAGCTCATCGACTGAGGTCTTTAAAAACCTTTTCAAGTGTGACTGAAAACATCCTGAACATTTAAAGGCAGGTCTCTTTTTGTCCTCATTTACGAAAAGAGGGGGCGGGGGTGGGGGTGGGGTACCCCCGAAAACAAAACGGGAGAATGGCTTGCGAGACAAAGAGAAAAATGAAACGCTGAAAGAAAATGCTGGCTTTTGTTTCTCTTCTCTTCAGAGAAATTGTCTGCCAGAGAAGGACGACACTGATGACATCATCAAACTACAAGAAAAGACAGCTCTCTTTTGCCCTGGTGCTCTATGCCTAAACTTAAAAAGGACACAAAACAACATAAAGGAGGAGAGGAAGAAAAAAAGAAAGAAGAAGAAGTGGATTCTGGAGAGGGGCTGCGGGAGGTGAGTGTGTGGGTCTGAACCGGCTGAAAAATTTGGCCAAATGATGTCCTTCCCTGAGTGGGGGGTTGGGGGGTCAGTGGGTGAGGGGGCAGTGGCGGGTTACGATCCAAGTGCTCCAAGCTCTTGGGGGATTTCAGTCTGCATATCCATTTTTTTTTCATGTGGTCATTTCCTCCGTCAGCTTCATTCCAACAGTGCTTTCTCACCGCCCAGTCGTTCCTCCGCCGTGACTTGACGTCCGCCCGCCCGCCCGCCCGCCCGTCTGTCTGTCCTCTCAGACGCGACTTCCTCCTTTGCTCTCCTGATTGGCACTTATTTGAATCGGGCTGGTCCAAGGGGTGGGGGGAGGAAGAGGAAGAATCCGTTGGCATCCGTCTCCTCTCGCTGAGCCGCCGGCAGAGCGGGGGGGCTTTTCATTCATTCGATTTTTGTTGCAGGTTCATCGTTCCTGTGCTGAAGAAGACATTCCCGTCTTCAGAAAACGTCCGAATGGAGCACAAACGGAAGTCGGCGGCGCGCCTTTAGGAGTTCAGTTTGGACTTTTTCGAGGGTGGCAGAGGGTCGTCTTTACTCTCTCCTTCCTCCTCCTCGTCCTCGTCCTCTTCCTCGTCTTCATCGTCATCGGGATAGTCCACCAGTCCCACTAATCCTCCCTGGAGAAGATTTGCATTTTTTTGATTCGAGAAAGTGGCAAAAAATAAAAACAATGTTTGGTGTTTGAGGCGAGATGGGCGTCAACCCAATCTGCTCGTCCTTTTAGCATACCTTTGTGGTTACCGCCGGGGTGGGGCCTGAGCTGCGCGCTCCCGAGCTCGGAGACTCCGGCGAGCCGGGGGAACCCGGGTTCAGGGAGGCGGATGACGGCGGGCTCGACAGGCTGCTTTTGGTGGAGCCCGAAAAGGAGAGTTTGAAGCTCGGGTTCTGCCTGCCGGACAAGGTCGACTTCCCCAGAACTTCCTTGTCATCTGCTTCTTTCACTGCAGGCGGAGATGGCAACACTTCGTAAGACTGACAAAACTTGGAAAAGAAAATATGGACAATCATCCAAAACATCTTGCGTGTGTTTAAAAATGAAAAAAAAAAATGTTTTTAAATTAAAAATAGGAAAGCGACTTGCATTTCTTCCTCTCCATGAACTTGCTTATGGGCTCCATGAGGTCCTCCTCGCCCTTCATCTTTTCTGAAGGGCGCACGACGGCCTCACCGTCCTCGAGGTCCTCCTCGTCCGTGTTGAACCACATCTCCTCCTCGTCCTCCAGGGTCCGCGCGTCGCGACGGAAACGGTGGTTCCTCAGAATGGAGCGCATGCTAACCAGTAAGGCACAAGTTGTTCTTCTTATTATTTTTTTTAAAAATACGATTTAACATCCTCACAAAAGCGAGTTGACCTTGAACCTGACCTTTGTCCAATTACATCAGACACTACAATATGTACTGAAATTCCCGAGATTTTGCTAGCATTTGGGTAAAACGTGAAGCCGGTCTTCCCCTACCTGTCTAGTTTGGGGTTGTCCTGCCTCTCGCGCTGCTGCTCGTAGCGCAGCTTCAGGCCCTTGAAGGTCTGGACATAGTCCACGTCCTCCAGAGCCTTCCAATAATTCTCAATGATATGAGCGGTGAGAGACTTCACATCCTCCTAGGAGCAATGGAAAAGAGGAGAGGGGGGAGCGGGGGGGGGGGGGGGGTGATGTGGGGAAGACGGCGTGCGAATGGATCGGGAGAGGGAGAACGAAGAGAGTTTGGAGCGGCGTGGCCATGAGGAGACGCAAGGAAGAGGAGGGTAGTTTGGAAAAAGAAAAGCAGCGAGCACAGGAGAGGAAGGAAGGGAAAAAAATACACCATACAAATGAATAGGCATTCATTTAAATGCTTCATTATTTGACAGTGTTCAGATGTTTGTTTTGTTGAAGCCATAATTATTTAAACACCTACTCACCACGCGGACGTACTCAAACATCTCAATGATCGCCGAGTTCATGAGGTTGTAGCGCGAGCCGTTCTTGAGGAAGGCCTTCACGACAGGCTCGAAGAGGAAATTCCTCATAATGTAGCGGTTGTAGAATTCATCTTTCAGGCCGATGATTCGCCGCATGAAGCGCAGGGCACCTGGCGGGGGGGGGGCAACAATTATAAAGTGATCAAATGCTGACACACACGCACAAATTATTATTTTTTTTTTAAAGTCAGCGCGAGCGTGTGGCCAAAGCCCGCAAACTCACATAGTGCCAAGAAGGCGTGCTGAGAGGCGGTGAGGACCAGGACCCTCCGGAGAATGTCCTTGTTGATGATGTAGTTCTTGATGTGGTAGGTGTGGTGCTCCACGCAGAACGTCAGCAGTTCCAGAATGAGCGCTAACAACTGGGATGTTTGGAAATCATCTAAGAGAGAGGGGGGGTGGGGGGATATTTGTTCATCAAGAGCTTTTGGACACAAGCACCATCTGCGCACGCAGACATGGCGGAGGTATACCTTTGCTCGGCTTTTCCTCGGTGGTGTTGGCCAGTAGCGGAGCCGACAGGACGTGCATACAGTGCTTGTAGAAGAAGCTGAGAAACTCGGTCTTTTCGGTTTTCTGGGGAAAAAGGCGTTGTCGAGAATGACATTTTGATTTAAGGCCGAGGACATGAGAATTTTTGTTTAGATTTGACACATCCAATATGGCCGCCATCTGTGTTTTTGTCAACAAAAGCGCATTAACGACATCACTTGTTGCATTCAATTCTGATGGGAGTCGCTTCTGCAGAGTTCAGCAAATTATTATTTTTTTCCTTAAAAAAACTTGTTGAAACGAATTACATTTCCCTGTCTTGGCAACATCGAACATTTCAAAATCCACACCGGGCAAAGGCAGAGTGGACATTACCCCCACAATATTTCCAGGACATTTCCAAAACTTTATCAAACATTTCCAAGGACCTTAGAAATGCCTTTTTCAATTTCCATCACTGTTGCAGGTTTGAAAATGTATTCACTCCGCGACACATTTAAAATATTATTGTGTTTGGAAGCACGGCGGCGCAAACTCACGTTTGCGGTGGCCAGCATGTTTTCTGGATCGACCAGAGTTCGGAGCAGACCCATCAGCTGCACGGCCCCTCCCAACTCGGGGTCCGTGTCGCAGATCATGTGCTCGATGATGAGGTTGATCAGTAGGATGTCCTGGAAGATAAGTCACCGTTGTGTGCGTGTTATTTTATTTCTTTTTCTTTTTTAATGAATCGAATGCTACAAACAATTTTCAATGAGCTGGTTTGAATTCATCCAGAGTACTCACGTCATCGTTCTGCTGAGACTCCTGCATGACAAATTCTCGTACCATGGAGGGGTTGTACTCCACCAGATAAGAGAAGATATCGGTTGCCGCCCCCCGCACTTGAACATCATCCATTCCCTGTCATAAGCAGAGGTTGTGTCAGTCTGTGGAGTCTAATATTTGGTCGGAAAAAAATAACAACATCTTAAAAAACAGGAACAATTGTCTTTGATTCTTTCAATTTGCCGCAAAAAAACACGAACAAGTGTGGCGGCTCCTTGTATTTGCTCAGCAAAGCACCAAAATCCCAATAGGGATTCGGGATCGCAGCACACAAACCAAATCGGCGTTCGAGTGTCTCCGCTCACCAGTATGACCTCCAGCGCGGGGAGAATCCCCATATTTGACAGAGTCTTGAAGAAGGCATCTCTGTTTTGAGGTTGTAATGTTTGTGAGAACGCGCAGAATTCCTTCAAGAAGTTCACCTGGAAAGGGAAAAGGTGCCGTCAAGAAAAACAAACAAACAAACAACAAAAAAAACAAACAAACACTGAGAAAGGATTGGTTTGGAGCCAATCGCGGCAATACCAGTTCATGTCTTTTGTCATCATCTGTAGCCTCGTCTGTGAGCTGTGCAAAAAGATCGGTCAGGAACTTCTCATCGTCCTGTCGTTGAAGGAGAGGGAAAAAAAATTATTGAGCACGATGTATCAATGAATCCTAAAAAAGATATCATATGATCGCTGTCCTCATTTTCGGCGTGCCATGCAAGTGAAAAAAAAAAGGCAAACAATCAATCACAATCAGTTGACATTTTGTCAAGATTACAAAGTACGACGTTTTACTCGGGATGACAACATTATGTGTGGCGTACTTTTCTTGTACTCAACAGATTGACACAACACTTTTTGGTCTCTATGGAGACAGCTACACACACTCTACACAAAAGGTCACATGACCGTTTAGGAAAAAAAAAAATCAGATGGAACAACAGGAATGTTCCCGATGGAAGACCACAGCTTTTACAGTCCAGTCATCTTTGCCGTGGAAGTACTTCATTTGACATGATTTTCCCATGCGTCTTCTGTATATGAAATTTGGGCTTAGCCAGCTAATATCATCAAAGGTAAAATTTTCATAAAACCTTCCGGATGGCATCAGCATGTCTGAAAAAGTTACATGAAAACTTAAACAAGGAATTAGCAACATGTAGTTTTCTACACTTGATTACGTTTCCCAAAATTTATCGTCTATGAAGCAAACTGAAAATTGGAATAGTTCCTTTCAGTTTACGCATCTCTTCTCGACCGTCACATCTCGATCCCAAATTTAAGTTCGCGCGGATGGACGACGTGAGCTCACCTGAAGCATGCCCACAATCTCCACCTTGTTGAAGAAGATGAAGGAGTGCAGGGTGGACAGCATGTTCTCCTCAAAGACGGAGGGAGTGGGCAGTACCATGTCCTGAATGTACTGCACCCGATACGTCTGGTGGATTTTCTGACGCAGTTCAGGGTCCGAGATGGGGATCACCTCCTTAAAGCGGGCCGTCTTGGTGAGGAACTCGCGGTGCCGCCGCGGTTGCTGCAGCGCGGGGTCGAACTCCAGGCAACCGATGACGTCCATGATACACTCGTCCGAGAACATGACCTCGAAGAGCGCCGTACGGTTGAGTAGGAAAATGCCTTTGATGATTTCGTAGAGGTGGTGCAGACCCTCGCGGTTCTCCAGATCCTCGCAGACGCGGAACAGTTCGAGGAGCTTGCGGATGTAGCCCTCGTTCTCGACGGCCAGCGCCAGTTTCTCGCGCCGCAGTGGCGACGGCAGCGAAGAGGCCACCAGCTCCGCCAAGTCCTCCAGACGATTCAGCTCGCACGGCGGCAGCTCCAAACCGGGCGACATGTCATCGAAGCGCTCCTCTTCCAGCTCGTCCACCACATCTTGGGTGATGTCCACAGACGGGTCTTTGCCTTGCACCTTGAGAAAGAAGAAATCGCATGAGTGCCGAAACAGACACTAGTGGGGGTTTATTAACAGCCAGCTAGCTAGCTAGCTGGCTAAGCCAACAACAGGGCTATCGGTATGGAGTTGTTCTCATTTCAGAGTTCAGCGATCGAGACGGTTCGTGTTCTTGAATTGGGAACATTGTTGACATCATCAGAATCAGTCAGAGTTAAGATTCTCTTGTGACTCTCACTTCTCGACACAAATTCGCAATGCCCTTGACAGCAAAATAAACACAGGTGTCACTGACAAACACGGCTCAGTAACCTGGCAAATTTTCTCCCAGATCTCATCGCAACCGGCTTTCTCCTGGAAGCTGAGGGCCAAATCGTAGTTTTCGGCCTCTGACCACACGATGAGCGTATCCTGTCAAAAAGAGAGAAGCAAACGTGCATATCAACACATAGGAAATGGTGACACGGCACTTGAGCTTGGCAAAAAAAAGCACCAACCTGCTGTTTCTGGTACGCTGTGTTTGTGTTTATTTTGGACTCCAGTAGTAGGGAACCTTGAGGGCAACAAAGAGAGAAAGAAAATCAGAGTGGAAGGTATTGGCAGTTGCGAGTAATGAAGTAGAAATACTATGTCTGCCCAACGTACTCACCGTCACTTTCGGCTCGCACGAGGAGAGACGTGCCCTTCAGCCGGTCCACATACCCCGACGAAACATGTCCGGTGCCGCGGTCGTCCCACTGTCTGTCCTCATTGAGGGTATAGACTTTGACTCGTCGTCGAGTGTCCGTCATCCTGGCGGGTGGTCTTAAGCGGTCTTCACCTCCCACCACCCCCACCCCACCCCCTGCTGGGTTGTTACAGGGTACCTGCTTCACCTTAGTAACGCCACAGCTTCAAATTCACCTCTCGACCCGATCCAACAATAGAACACGTCAGTGGCCTTTCAAGCTTGTCAGATGGCCCGACAATTCGTTCCCCGTAGCAGGTGCAACTCTATATTCACACCAATGTGTTTGCACTATATTATTTCCACCAATGTTTTTTTTAAATCACCACGCATTACATAACAGCCACCGTCAAGAGTCGTAACAACTAAACATGACAAATGTACAACGCCGAGGGGGTAGGAGTGAACACACCGCGCAATGTTGACATTAATTACGTGCCCATATATATGCAAAACTATTTTTACCCCAAACACTCTCCGGTTGTTGTGTTCCACACAGACACATACACAACGTTAGCGAATAGCAAAGCTAACGAATTGACTTGCCTCCATGTAAGACAAATCCAAGCGATTCGTTTGACTGTGTTAAGGCAAAATGACCCCAGCTGCACACCGACAACATTATTTTCACATTTACGGGCAGTACTGAGCGTTTTTAAAAATCCAAAACAATGTTTCGAAATAGTACTCAATAATGCGCCAGCTGGCTAGCGCTAGCTGCTATTTCTTCCCAAAGTGTTCCGCCATGTTCTGACTCGGGGCCGCGGAGAGAAAACTCTCTCTTTTCTGGTAGGTATGCATCCCAAAAACAATACCAAGCAACGACCCGTGAGCGTCAAATTACTTCGAGCGTTTTGCTTTACACCGTATTGCTATTTGTCATTCATTGGCGATGTCTTGCTCGGATATTTGCTAACAGTCCCCCGTGAGTAGTCAGCCATCTTGGGCCCCAACAGGCTGAACGGGGTTTCCAACACAGCAACAACAGGGCAGCCCGCCACATTTAAAGAGACAGTACATGACGGAAGACACGTTCCGCTTTATTACGACAACGGTACAGAAATAGTAATGTTAAAAAAAGAGCCTCCTTCGGGGCACGAGCAGTGAACGTTCTGTGGGAATTCCACTGCGCAAAGAACATGAACGAAACACACCAAACGTTGCACACAAATTAATATTTTGAAGTGACCATAGAGATTACAAAGAAAAGGTCTCTTGCACCCCCAGAAATTGATCGGACCAGGACTCCAAAAATTAGGTGGCACGTGTAGCACGCGGAGACCTCCAAAAAAGACGTTTGTTACAGTTGTAGCTATATCCTAAATCAAAATATACAGCAAGTGAGCAATGAGTGAGTATTTGAGAGTACACTTTTTGCACATATACAGGGGTCTCACTTTTGCCCCCTTATCCGAGAGCTTTGGGGTTTTCGATATTTTGTAGAACGAGGCATCAAATTTTGAGTTTCATAATTCTTATAAGAAGCATTCTTGTTTGTAAGTTTCAATTAGACCGACAAAAATCGTCAGGGATGATATTTATAGGAGAGCAGATGCAGTATTTAACAAACTCCTCCTAGAAAATGTATCCAATCGTCTTCAAACTTGTTCATCCTAAAATGTTACGGATGAAAAGTTATTTTGTTCCATCACACTTGTGGCATTGTGCCGTTGACAAATAATTTTTTTGGGAGTCTTTTACATGTTGCATGTTAATAGATGTGGCAAACGCTACAGCCGTAACATATGGAACCAGCATACCACTGAATCAAACCGAATCCAAACGTTTTAAATTCCTGACTTCTTTGAATCGTATCGGACCCCATGTGTCGAGAATCGTATTAAATAGTCAAACTTTTGGCGTTTACTTGTCATGGTCAGCGGAGGGTATCCACCTTAAAATGCAAATCGTGACATTTATTTACAGCAGGCATGTCCAGTTGCAGTCCGCCGCTGCCTTGCCCTGTTTTCCATCACTCCCTGCAGCAATCAGATTCCAAGGAGCAGCTCATCAGCAAGCTCTGAAGAAGCACGAGAAAGACACCCGAAAAATAGTTTGGACACCCCCAGATTTCCAGGTGGAGAACCCAATATAAATAGCCACGTGTAAAGTGCATTGGACTTTCCAATAAGGCATAAGACCACTTTTCACCGCATATTTTGTTTTCAAATAACAGACGAACCACAAAATGATGTTGAACTTGAATCAACAGTCATCTTACCACCCATTGGAGCTTTATTAAGTGTCCAAAACAAAAGAAAGCAAATCACTTACAGTCAAAGATTGGGAGTGGGGGACTCGGTAAACAGGCGAAGTGCAAAGCCTACATACACTCGAAGCAAGAGCTCCGTCACATCAACTTAACCCTCCAGAGACCCCGAGCGTACGGCGTCTTGGTACGACGGGCCGCCCTCCTTGGGCTCGGGGAAGAGCTTGATGAGGTCGTCGATGCGCAGGATGGTGATGGCCGCCTCCGTGGCGAACTTCAGGCTTTTTGTCTTCACCATGGTGGGCTCGTACACGCCCGCCTGCTTGTTGTCTCGGGGCTTGCCGTTCAACAGGTCCAGACCGATCCTGACGCAAACCACACAGCCCCCGCCCACCGGTCAAATACTGCATGGCGTTTTTTTTGCATGGTTTGGTGGGCTTTCGCAAGACGCAGAATCACTCACCACTTGAGATTCTTGCGTTCAGGATTGACCTGAGCCTCATTGTGGAAGGCCCTCAGCTTGGCCACCAGATCGGTCGAATCCTGCGCCGCGTTGACGGCCAGCGTCTTGGGGATGACGAGCAGCGAGCGTGCAAACTCGGCGATGGCCAACTGCTCTCGGGAGCCCTGAGCAAACATCACAACACCGAACCGGCGCATTCATCGAGCGGTTGCGTCGACACGGTGGGCCGCATCGCGACGCGGCGCTTGCTTTACCATGCTGGTGGCGTAATTCTCCAGGTAGATTGACAAAGCCGCCTCCACGGCGCCCCCTCCCGGGACCACAGACTTGGACTCCAGCACCCGCTTGACCACGCAGAGGGCGTCGTGCAGCGAGCGCTCCATTTCGTCACACATGAAGTCGTTGGCTCCGCGTAGAATGATGGATGCCGACGTGCGCGCTTTGGTGCTGCGGGTTGGGAGAAGACGGACACAAATGATGAATCACGATTACGATATCTTTTCTCTTATGTTGTAATGTGATTTAAAAAAAAAAATTTGAGAGAACACTTTGTATGCAGCTGTGGTTATTTTCAAAGTGCTCTCTGGATAAAGTGAAGTTCTGGCCATTTACTTCTTGACGAGGATGAGCTCATCGTCACAGATGCGTTCTTGCACGACCTCCTCGGCTTGACCCAGCATGGTGGCCTCAAATGTCTCCTCTCCCTCCAAATTGGTTAGAGATGGGCAGATGGTGGCTAATGAAACGGACAACGGCAACAAAAATATTCAAAGAACACCAAGGCCGCGTGTAGAAACGTCCAGTCGGGTTGTCGTCTTACCGCCTGTGGCCTTGGCGAGGCGTTTGAGGTCCCTCTTGAGAACTCTCCTCACAGCCATGGCGCCGACGTCCACAAAGTACTTGAGGCACATGTCATCGATGCCGCCGGTGGTCAGCACCACGTTGGCTCCGGATGCCAGAATCTTCTGGATCCTCTCCTTCGTGATGTCGGATTCTCTGCAGCAAACATTTGCATGTTGCTCACTCGCTATGGTTGGAGTTTTACGCTTGGTTGCTTAGTACAGCGCTCACTTGAGAGGACGCCTTTATCACTGTGCAAACTACGTCTTCAGTAACACAGCAAATATAAATGGGACTTTTATTTTTATATTTTTTTAACTTCTCAACCAACCTCTGGCGGATTTGGTCCAGCTTCTCTGGATCATTGATGACAACTTGTACACCCATCTTCATCTTGGTCTTCTGCAGGCTGAAATCCAGACAGGCAATCTTGGCGTTGATAACTCGCTTTGTCATGCCTGCAGATACAAAATAAATAAATAAAGTTCCTCGCAGATTTCATTTGATACAGGTCGCAACGACGAGTGTCAGGCCAGGAAAGCGTTGTCATGCGCAATAAACCAACGTGACCACGTTCTCGCCAAAGCCAGGTTGCTGTATCCCACGCGTATCACTGCCAGCGTCATGGCAAAAGACAGGGCAGCAAATAAAAATGGGAAACGGGGCTTTCGATTCTGGAAGCGACGTACCTTGCGAGCCCACCGTGCAGTTGAGCGCGTAGCCGTTAACCAAGAAGCTCTCCTTCTGGCTGCGACCGTGCGCTTTCAGCACATTGACGGAGTTAATGGGGTATTTGGCCATTCCCTTGCCGTCCACAAACTTCACGGCCAGGGTGGCGTCCACCACCATGTTGGCGAAGAAGTCGGCATCACTGGCGACGACGGGTTAAGGCGGTCAATTGTGCAGAGACGGTTTCGCATCGGTAACATCTCATAAGCAGAAAGGATACACTCCAATGATCTTAGAGGACATGGAGGTCTTCGCCGCGTTGAGCAAGCACTCCCTGCCCAAGTCGTCTGTTCCGATGGTGAGGTTCTCGTTGATGTAACGCACCGCCTCCCTGAAGCAACCGGGTCAAATTGTGTCAGACCATCTCGAGTCGGCGACAGATGACCAACCTTCTTCGGGGGAGGACGTCTCACTTGCAAGCCAGGCGATAGCCGCTGATGACCGACGTGGGGTGAATCTTCTGCTTGACCAGTTCATCTGCACTCTTTAACAACTCCGCAGCGATGATGACCTAACACAGACAGACGGAGACAGGAAACAATTCATACCTCTCAGTATCATTCCACATCAATTTGTATTTTTTTTCCAATCAGCATTCACCTGCAAGTTCTCTTTGTTTTATGTGTACTTTGACAAACTCAGTTTGAAACCGCTTTTTGGAATCATCGTTTACTATTTTGGAAAATAAAGATCCATTATTCCAACGATTTTATTCACATGCCTAATCCCACGAACAATATCAAACACTAAAATGTAGACTTGCTAGAACATTAAAAAAAAAAAGCACTGTTCCATCTTTTCATTAGAGGCAGCAGAAGAGAGGCTGCATATCCTCTTCAGACACAGATGGGGAGTTTCTCTCTCCTGTTAGCATAGCCACACATCTGTAGCAGTCGGCAGACGCATGGTACTATAACAGGACACGGCGGCGCACCACATGGCAGGGACCGACGACCTTTTGACTCACCACAGATGTGGTCCCGTCCCCGACCTCCTTGTCCTGCAGGTCGGCCAGTTCACACAGGACTTTGGCGGCCGGGTGCTCCACTTCCAGGAGCTTCAAGATGGTCGCTCCGTCGTTGGTGATGGTCACGTCCTACAGATAGATTTGAACTCAATTAATGAATACATCATATCCGGTTATATAAAAGAAAAAAGACGGTGGAATGCGATCAATCAAACTCACCCCAATGTCATCCACCAACATTTTGTCAAGGCCCACTGGTCCAAGGGAACTCTTGACAATGTTAGCGATCGATGCCGCAGCCATGACTGAAATGACAGACAAAAATGCTACTCCCAGCATACATTTCCCATTTTAATTTTCTTCTGCAACACTTTTTCTTTAAATCTCTGCCGGTGTTCACACTGCCATATGGACCTTTCTACAAACCCTGGGAAATCACATTATAAATTAGCTACTATTAGCACAGGCCGGTGGAGTACTCATGATGTCCCTGGGGGCTACCAGGTGCCCACTGGGAGCATATTGGTGACCCTTGTACTTTATCTTGTCCTATATTGTGGGTTCACCATTTTGTTGGCCTAGTGATGTCTCCCCGAGTTAATGTTACATATTCCTCTGGTTAGTTAGTTAGTTGAGATGCGCCCTGCTGCATAATAGTATCTATCCAGCATATGGTGGCATCTAAATAAAATCCTGAAAATGTAACTGTAAAAGGCTGGACAAAACAATGAAGAATCCTGATGTATTGATTCTGACGCAGTTTGGGCGTGTATTTTTTTTTTCAACGAAGGTGTCCAAAATATAGTAGAATTGAGGACACATCATGGGTCATGAACGAATGAGTTTTGTTGGTAGTATTCTGTCAATTTATTGGGTGAGGAAACACCGACGCAACCACACCTTCAGATCATGACAGAGTTCGTCTATCCCTTTAGCATAGCCATCCATCCATGGTTCAGAGTGGAAGGTACTTCAATGGGATTGCAATAAAATAATACAAGTGGTTAAGCTGCGGGTATGGCTGCCATGTTATCATTGTTCTTATTTTACTTTGGAGTTCCGTTAATGCTTCATATGACGTGCATGATCATGACACCTACTTTTAAGCTAGCGTTAGCATATAGCTCCGCACATGTGCTAGACAAGAAGCTCAAGGAATCCTTCATTTGGCCCCAATAAGGAGAGCAGAAACCACCAAGATGCGGCTAATAAATGTCGTGTAGTTAAGCGCGACTACTCACCATTTTGGGTGCGAACCGACTCGCCGGTTGTTCGCTGGCCGAGCACGTTTAACGGACCTTCCAGTAGGGACATTTTGGACCACCACTCCACCAAGAAGAAAGAAACCAGCGGCGCAATGCACTATGGGTAAGCTGGCCTATGTCGGAAACTTCGAGAAAAAGAATAAAAACATAATTCTCACACCAAAGGTTGAAGAGTGTACATTTCATAAATTAATTTAGTATTAACATCACGGAGGTGTATGATGACTAAATCGCACGAAACACCACGAATATCAAGTTTTTAACGTGTTACTTTATATAAACTACATATTCCAGAAATCCGCAACTCTTCTTCGTGGGACTTCTTGGTGGAGCCGAATAAGTCTGCGCCACCTGTTGGTTATGTTTACAATGGGGTAATACTGTATAATTTAACCTTTTGTTTTATTAATTCCCAAACCTGTC
This sequence comes from Hippocampus guttulatus, assembly GCF_054856545.1. Taxonomy (NCBI): domain Eukaryota; kingdom Metazoa; phylum Chordata; class Actinopteri; order Syngnathiformes; family Syngnathidae; genus Hippocampus; species Hippocampus guttulatus. Next base: position 1,564,757 of record NC_141283.1, on the reverse strand, counting down.
AACTTTTCGGAGCGCCAACATGTATAAACTACCAAAAAAATCCTTATAAAGAGCAAAGAATCCTTATAACATACCAAAGCATTTTATATGTCAAAATAACGGCAGAAAAAAAAACCACGAAATTTTCAATGATATTTATTGTAGATCTCCATAATTCAATGTCTGGTTAATGTCTAATCATCATTCTACTTAGTGGCATTACTGTGTTCAGAGTTGTATTCCTGCGTTACTTTTTTCACCAACTCCAACTGCTGACCCATCGGCTCGAAGTTACAGCATCCATTCATATTTACTTTCGAAAAAAATGATTTATTAGATATAATCACATAACGGTGTAGGACTAGATAAGTTTTTTACTTCTTCCTACTCCCTTGAACATAATAACTGTGTTGAATGAAGATTGATTTCTTTCTTTTTACTTTTTTTTATCTACCTTATTTTCTGTCAAATTATTACTGTATATATGTTTTATGTTCAATAAACAAACAAACAAACAAACAAACAAATGAAAACATTCGAGTAGTCTATCACCATTCTGGGCAAAATCAAACGGAACTACCTGTTGGGGGGCCGGGGGGGGGGGCGGACGGAAATGTTCAGAATCCGTATGATTTGTGCGATACGGCCATATACGTAAGATTCACCACAAAATCCGTATGAACTATGGCTAAACCGTATGAGTTGACAGGTATGAATTCCCAAAAAAGGTTTGTAACAATTACGAATGGCATGAAGGACTATGATTTTCAGCGTGAGATTTGATTTTAAAATTTTATTTTTGCCCCACATACAGCACTTTGTATACAGCAGTGGTTGTTTTAAAGTGCTCTCTACAATTGAGCTGAGTTGAAATTCCATTTCATACATTTTTTTATTATGCCATAATATTATTTAGTTATATTTCCTCATCAATTTTCAGTTACTTTTAAAAAAGTATGTATTTGTCTTTGCCGATTAGTTAAAATCTCCGTTTTTTTCCTGCCTCATCGTGCAGGTCCCGTTATGACTGCCCACTCTTCCATCACATGCATGTATGTACATTACACAACTCTGTGAACTTAGGATGTCCAAGTTAATAAATCCATTTTATTTAGTGAATGAGGACACACATGCACACAAAAAAACAACACGACCACGTAGTTTAGATTGAAATGTATTACCTCCAATACATTGTTTGGTTGGGCAATGACAACTAGGCCGTTAAAAAAATACAGTACACTTGACCTAAACATTAAAGCATTGTAAAGCATACTTGGCATACAAGAATAACTTTCCTAAAATGTACATCTTTACAAAGTGTTTACAAAGTAGACGTTTGAAGCAAAGTGCAAAAAAAAAAAGTCAATGAAGATTGAGAATCTCCACTAGTGAAGCAGGGGACAAACGTATACAGTCAAACAAACAAAAACAAACATACTTCATATCTCTAACTCATGTTTTTGATGCATGTGTCCTGAAATGAACAGTAGAGCGTGATGTTGTGCTTTCTAACTTTACATTTGGAACTTGCATTAAGCAGTGCATAATTTAAAAAAAAAAAAAAACAATAAAAGAAAAACCACCCATTCACAGTTTATGTCTAGAATTTTGCGAATGAACACCTCCAAGCATCTGAATAGTCGTTCAATAAATACATTAGTCTTTCATTTACAACCTGTAATGGACCTGCCCTTGCATGAATTGTCGTAAAATATCACAAGGACGCTTTGGAATAAATAAGATGACATGCGTATCTGTCGTAAAAGTTGTCCTTAAGATACTAAGAAAAAAACCTTTTGATCAACACCTCCCTTCAACCGTGGCCCTATAATCAGTAGTGTGATGCATGTTGGTGTTAAAAACTCACTCGGTCTTCAGAATAATTCTCAATGTTAGCCATGATGGTCCCAGAAGATCATTTTTTAATTGGTCGCTTAAAAAAAATAATAAATCAAAACAATTCACGTATTGCAATGCACACATCCATTTTGCCTTTTGCTCGCATGTTCAAAATAAATATGAATCCTTAAGTTCTTATTGAGAATGCAAAATATTATCAAGTCTCCTTGTTTGAAAGCATAACGGGTGGCAAAGTGAGTGAAGAGAGGCTTCAGTCTTCTATGTGAACTAGCCAACATGTGATCCTGCGTTATTTGCGTGACCGCTATCGCTCGCGTACGTGCAAAGTGACATTCTCGCCCGATGACAGCCATTCTTAAAACGTGCAAAATTTGTGAAACGTGTTTCATGCCGAACAAATACAAGTTTTCTTTTATTTTTTTAAAGTTTTTTTTGGGTAAGGCTAGGCAGATGAAAACCAAAGAACTTGAAGAGGTCCACCGGAGAAGATCCTCCAAAGATCTTGTCCGGTTTAGCCACTGATGCGATTCGACTGTTAATCACCGGTAACACCCGTTGCAGTTTGATAATTTCGTGAGAAGTGCTAAGGCAAGAATGATTCAAAGCGCCGTCATTCCCAATGAACAACTTCGGTCTTTTACTTTGAAGCCTGTGACATAAACGAGAGGTATTTACAGTAAATATGTTAGGTGCTCGAAAAGATCCGTTTTGGCTTGTGTAGAACTTTGTGCTCGATTCCCTTTTGTTCGTGGGGTTCACTGTCGGTAAAGTAGTAGTCATAGCAGGATCTCTGATTTGTAGTTTGTTCGTATGTAGTATGTTTGGTAAGATTTAGCTTCTGGTTGTGAGGTCGACTCAGGCAAAGCTACTGGAGCTCAGACACTGGAACTTTTCCCGAAGAGAATGGACGATGTTGGGCTGGCTCTGCTGCGGTTCACTCCAGAGGTATTTCTCCAGATGCTCGCGTTCCAGAGACCTCAGCGCGTCGCCGGAGCGCACGGGCGTGCAGGGCAAACTCCGCGAATGGACCAGAACCCGGTTTTGGTAGGTGCAGCCGGCCGCCGACCCGCCCTGCTCCGATTCCACTTCGTCCTCCGAGCGGATCTCCACGTAGTCGTCGTCGTCGTCATCGCCGTCGTCCTTAAAGTTCGCAAAGTAGTTCTGGGTGGCGGCGAGGATGCTCAAGGCCGACGCTCGGTTCAGGACCACCACGTGTTGGCCGTCGTGTAAGGTGAGGTCCGACTCTCCTTGGGAAGATCTTTCCGGGAGGCTACTCTGTCGACCGGCACGGCTCAAACTGGGACCGCCGAGGCGTTCTGTCGATCCGTTGCATTTAAGTCCCGACTGGTTATCTTCCTCAGGCGGCCGGCTATTCAGAGAGCCGACCGACTGACAGTTCCGAGACGGGGAGGACGGTGCGTTAAAGGAAGGATGTCTCTTGATGGTACTGTAGACGTGCTCTTCTTTTTCGCTCGGGGCCGATAAGCAGGAGCTCCATCTCTGCGAGGGCGGGCTGCTCGGTGAGGCCGGGGCGGTCTTGAGGGACGGGATGGAGCGGGAAGAGGCGAGTCTGCGCTGGGGGGTGGAAGAGGCTCGCGTGGTGTGCAAGTCGCCGCTGGAGGTCATGTAGCTGGAGAGCTCGCCGTTGCTGTAGGTGGAGTGGAGCCAGTCCTCCTCCAGGGCGGTCTCGGGCATGGACGGAGAGGACGGAAGACCTGGATGAGTGGAGTGTGTCGGCGAGGAGGAATCCTTGAACATGACTTGGTCGTAAAGCTGGGAATACTCGGCTATCCTTGCACCTGAAGAATACAGGAGAAAAAGATTTTTAGTCAATAGTTTGTTTGTTTGTTTTTTAATGAAAGGTTTTGTCTTACCGATGGCGGCTCCCCCTTGCTTTTTTTCTTCAAGGATGGCCGCCAGGTCTTTCTGCCTTCTGTCAGCTCTCGCTCGACTACAAGAGTCCCCGGGGTCCATGCTCCTCATGCGCAGCAGCTGATTGGCTTTCTTGATCTTCTGGCTATACTGCCGCGCCATCAAAAAGACACGACTCTTTGTTTTGTCCATCAGTTCCAGCGGAAAGTCCACCGACTCGCCCAGCAGGAGCGAGGAAGAGGCCAGCGGCGAGTCCAGCGAGCCACCTGCGAGCTGCCCCGGAAACAAACTATGGATATCCTTGATGGCATTCTCTCTCTGCAGAGGGATTTTCGGAGGAAGTTCCACAAGGTCGTCGTCCTCGAGCCGAAAGCTACCGCTGCTGAGGCGGGCCAGTCTGTTGCGCATGCTCTTCACTGTGCCTGGCTGGGGCTCTGGCACGACTGGGAAGGGTTGCGAAGCGGGAACTGGAATTGGATTTTCGTCTTCGGCGGGTCGGTCGCTTTGAAGGTCAGGGAGGCGGATGACCGGGATGTTGAAGGATTGTGACGGGCGCACAGGAGGGTGTTTCGGTTGATGCGCAGCGCCACTCTTAGTTGGACGACCGCACGCAGGGAGCTTTTTTGTACGACCAGCTCGGGCTGAGGATTGCGGCTCGGCTGACTCGCCGGCGCTGACGGGGAAGGCGGCGGGCAGTCGGTCCGCTTTCTTCTCATTGTTCCTGATGTAGTTCTCCAGGTCATTCCAGAGCTCATCGGCATGCCCCGACATGTGTTCTCCTTTCGGGGACTGTAGGGAAGCCAACGAAGTGGATGACGACAAGTACTCGGCCTCTGAGGAACACGGGCCGGGATGCGGGACATCTCCCAAGTGAAGGCTCTCCTGTGAGACAAACTCTGGCGAGCTTCTAGGTAGGCCTTGCTCTGTCGCCATTGGAATGGCTCTCTGGGGATCGGCTTCGTTCACCTCATTGATCCTCTGCGCATTGATCGATGGAGGATCCCGAAAACAAATGGTGTCATAGATGTTCTCCTCGACGATCTTGAGCTCAGGAGTTTGGGGCGATCTTTCTTCCTGGGCGAAGGACTGAATGTGCTCCTTTGAATGGCTGTCGGACTCGATGAGGGGTTCCGAGATGCTCAGGGCATCTGGAACATTGAGTGCCCGAGCCGCTTGGATCCGGGAACCCTGCGCGGCAGAAGAAGGTTGTTTCCGTGCCTGGCGTTCACCCGAATCTCTTCTAATCAGGCCCATTCGCTTGAGGTCTTCGTAGCTGATGTTGTCGTACACGTTTTCGATGTCATCCATCGTCAGCTGCTCAGCGGATGAGGATCCTGAGATGTCGTTGCTGGAGGACTCCGTATGAATCACTTCCAAGTTGCCACCCGCCGCCCGGCCATCATCCGGACTTTTGCGAGCCTCCGTGGCATTCTCGCCGACGCTGCTCGCCCTTCGCAGAACCCTGCCGCCGCCGGATGGCGGTTCAACCTGGAAGGAAGGGGGCTGCTCCACGTGCCAGCTGCAAGGCCGGGTCGACCTCGGAGACGACGGGACCTCTGATCGCTCGGAGGGAGACTCCGGTTCTGGTCCACTTGTCTCGGTGGGAACGAACATCTGATAGATGTCGTCGTCGTCGTCGTCATCGGGGTGCGTGGTTCTCTGTCGGGTGGGGAACATGGCCCTGCGAGCGCGGTGGTCTGCCCAGATGTTTCGAACAGAATGATCATTGTCTGTCACGACGACGGATGGCACGAGGGACTCTGGAGGTTCTTCCGTCACACGAGCGGTCCTGCGGAGCGGCGGGTGGTGACTTCCGTCCCTCACGAGGGATTCTCTGGCTCTCTGAAGGAACCGAGGCAAAGATTCAGACAGGCACCCTAATTTGTCACAAAAGCGATCCTTTTTGAACATACCTGAAGATCTGAAGCGCTCATGTTGAAGGTTTTCCACTGCTCTATGCTGTCCACCGACGCTTGAGGGTTCAGCCTCTTCCGGCTGCTTTTGCCCGGGACTCGCAACCTCTTTCCGCCACCCTGCAGGCACGGTCGCAACATTGAGTGTCAGATCCAAGAAAATACCAGTCAAATGGAGTCAAAATTAAAAGAAGACGAGATGGTTGCGATGAGCTTCACTTCCATTTGGTACGTCATTTGTGTTGAGCTATTCCGTGGTCTCTGGTAATGATTGGTCGAACTACAATTCAACAAAATACGGAGACGTGAAGACGACTCCAAGCCATTTGGGTTGTGTTTTGATTTGATTCCACTCGCAGCCAGCATCCGTGTACCAATCTGCGATCTCCGACGAGTTCACCTTACCGAGACGCTCTCGTCCTCGTCATCGGCGTCTTGTTGGTGCGGCTCCTCCCCTTCCTCTCGATCGCTGTGGTCGTAGTGGTCAGCGGGGTCCAACGACTCCTGTGACTGGTTGATGAGACTGCGGCTGCGGCCTATCGTGCCCAGAGCCAGCTGGGACACGGGAGAGAGCAGGCTTGCGCCCAGACTTGTTCGCTAGGGTGAGGAAAATTCAAAGGGTTATTTCTGTTATGCGAGCGGCACTTGCGTGCGGTGGATGTGGGTTCTCGAGTTGCTTCATTTGAACCCTTTAGCTGTGTATCGTCATTGCTCAAGACCAACCTTTTCTCCGTCGCTGTTGACTGCATTCTGCTTGGCGTTCTTCAGTAATTTCGAGAGCGGTTCTGACAAGACAAATACAGATTTATTTATTTTGAAAATTGGGTTTAATGGTGCAAAACGTGCTAAAAAGACATTCTCACCTTTTCTGCGCCCCCTGCGAGGAGTGGGGCCTTCTTTGGTCTGTGGGGAATCCTTCTTGTCACTGTCAGGACTGTAGTGAAATCCGGGATGATCTGGAAAAAAAAAAATATATATATATATCACACATTAATTTACAAAATATCACGCGACTTGTGAAAATGAAATGCAGCAGTATCGTGACTTGGCACTTACGCATCCCGTCCATCTCCAGGATGGCTTGCTTCGCCTGGAAAAGGGTGAAATTAAACAAAGTTAGACAGCCATCATTTTTGGACACCAGGTGTCACTCAAATCACAACCTTGTTAAAACCAGAAAAGGACTCTGGTAGATAAAATGGATCGCGGTGGATTGGAAATGAATGACTGCTTCATTTGAGGGTGTGAAATGAAAGACACTGGATCGGGTCGTTGCACAAAAGCTTGTAGCTTCTGAAAAAGAAAAAAAAAAAAAAAGGGAAGCCATCCGCAGACAAGCTGTCCTCACCTTGGCGGGGATTTTGGCAGGGTGATTTTCAAGTATAAGTCTCTTGAGGTGTAAGATCCACATGCGCTTATCTTGCTGGGACTTGGCCTGCGGGCAGCATCAAACAGCAGAGAAGATAATAGCGGTCATGCCCACGAGGTGAGATATGTTTGGGATAAAGCCCCAAAAAAACGGAAGAAAAAAAAAAAAAAGGAACTCAGCTTGCAAAGTTGAACCCTTTCAGGGACCGTGGTTACTCCAGCTTACAGGGTGCACGAAAGCGTTCAACACGACATTTGAGTACACCCGCAGCGCTCATGACTTGTTATTGCCAAGTCTGCACTTGATGTCACGTTACATTACCTGGACAGTGTGCTGTAGTTTGGGATTCTTGTAGTGAAACACACTGAAACTCAGCGGCTCTTTCGGGATGACTTCCACCAGCATGAGGTTGCAGCACTGCAACGGGACGTCAGGTTCAACGCGGGCGCCGTCGGTCACCACAAAGCGTCACGTGACGCGAGTGCCAACTGACCAGGATGTGAGCCTTGTACGTGAACGTCTCCTCCCGTTTCTTCGTGATGAGCAGGAGCTTGTCGAACAGGAAGAGCGTTCTCTCGTTCTTGGCTCGCTGCAGTCGAAAGGTTCCTTCCAGGACCAGCTCTCCGTAGCCCATCAGATCGGGGCCTTTCCAGTTGGTGAGCAAGCTCTGGATTTCCTGCAATGACGGTTGATACGGTGGTTTCGTTTGACTCAACTCTGGGTGGCTGCGTTTGGATCCTAAATCATGATCAATTCTTCGATGTGACAAACACTATCAGTTTAGGTCTTTTGTGTTTAATCAACAGCGTGCTGCTGAGCGTAATCAAATAAATCTGTCGCCTGGAAGCTGCGGACGGACAGCAATGAAATCATGCAACAAATGAGCCGGGATTGTAAAAGTGACAAAAGTTGTTTCACAACCCCGCACGCATTCCTGAATCCAATTGACTCTTCCGGCTGATCGAAGAAACAAGCTCCCCTTTTATGTGCCCTCCTTACGCAAGGCCGTCAATCAGCCCAGTGGAAAAAGTGTGACAAGCCCAAAGCTCACATCAATTCAACAACAACAACAAAAAAAGAAAAGATCAAAGTGCGCCGGCTACACATTATTTTAATGGTTTTAATGGTCAGGAAGGATGTTTGTTGACTGTACCTGCAACCTAACGGCGTGTTCGTGCTTCCGCTTCATGTCGTTGATGTGCCAAGCCACTCTCTGCATGGTGTCGATGGCTTCCTGAACCACCTCGTACGTCTCTGTGTCCTTCTCCATATGGTTGGCGATCTCCTACAAACACACCGCAAGCATAATGCCAAAGTAAGCGGTGGATTTTTTTTTTATTTTTCCACCCCCAGTAGGCTGGGCCCCCCCCCCCCCGAAAGAAAAAAATACATTCAAACGAAGGAAAACATCCACTTTGTCTCCAAGTACGCTTTACTACATTCTCTTCTATTTAGAGCATGGCAGGAACATTCCTACCGAGTACCATATGTGTGTAACATTTGGTGGTAAAAGGAGCCTCATCAGAAACTCTGCTTTTGTGGTTTGGAAGGAAACGTGACTGATTTTGTGCCATGCGTGTGCGGTCGAGTAGAAATGCACGTTAACCACGAGAGAGGTGCCACGGGGACGTACGTGAAGCAGCAGATGGTACTTGAGGATCCTCTGCACCGGCTTCAGCAGGTAGGAGCCCAGAGGCAAGGAGTGGCGCAGAGATTCTTGGCGCTCGCGGAAAAACTTGGCCAACGCCTTGTTCCTCATGCACTCGGTGAGCACAGCCACCGACCTGCCGAGTCAAAACAAGGCAATGACCCAAAAAACATACGGCCAACACAACAAAATAATCCCGCGGGTGGTAGGAGTTGAAGGTTTTAAACTGGCCAATTAAACTGAATAGAGCGTGCATTTTAGCTGCCAAAGAGGAGACTGAAGGGATAAAGCCACAGAAACAAAGGAGAACTAAACAAGGCTGCAGTAAAGGCCTGGAAAAGCATTTTGCAGGCTTGATGTCGGGGTTTTTTTGTTTTTTTTGCAGGTAAGAGTTAGGCCGCCAAATATGAAATGCTATTCACCTGAAGTTCCTTTAATAATGTCTGTTCCAATGCATTTGCTCCAAAACTAAAGCTCATACTAAAACTAATAAAATCGAACGAAGATCACTGGCCTCTCAACTGAAAGACCTTCAAGGGTGTAGCGAAATGTGACATTTCTGCATGTCCGAATGCCAGCGCAGCTCCCGTACAGTCTCCACATTGTTCTTGGGAGGAAACCCGACCTTAGAGTCCGGCGTGACCTCGATACATCTGCAGCCGAGTGACCATCTTCAAATACGTCTGTGTTGTTGTTGTTGTCCGGTGTGACCTAAACCGGGGTCACCAGCTGTGGCGTGGACGGGGGCGGGGAAGGCCCGTGTACAAAAAGCTGACAGACCCCACAACAACGAGACCTAATCATCAGTGAACTGTTGGCGAGTATTATCATAAAACCCGTGAGATTTGCATCCCGAGGGCAAGGTGTGCTTGTAGCGTTATCTTGGCATGAAGATCAGCCTCACGTTTCAAACTAAACCGAATCACGCACTGTCACATTACTCCATCCAGGTGTCTCGTAGGAGCACCCACCCAGAAAAGAATAATAATAATAGAAAAAAAATTTGAAGTAGGTAGCTCTGATAAGATGATAACAACCCCTTCTGTCAGCAACGTGTGCTTTAAGTCTGTCAAGCAGTGAATGAAAGAATTTAAAAAGGGAGGGAGGGAGGAGTGAGCGGCCCCGAGGCACAACTGCAAGCAGACAATTTGACTCCTTAGCGAGGAGCTAATACATTGATGGGCATACACAGCGGAGTCATATGAGACTCTGGGAATAAACGTGGAGATGCGATCAGGGCGACAATGACAACAGAATAATGCCGTCGTACAGCAAAAAAGGATGGGAAATGAACGCCGTGCAAGCTCAGACGCTCAAGTGTCGTCCGGCAAGACGCCACGAGAGACTTGGTCGGCGTGAGGCGCATTAGACGCGGTTCTCAAACTGGGGTGCCCCGGATCCCCGGGACTAAAGTCTTACCTCGGGTAATTGGTGCAGTACTGGGTGTATATGTGGAATTCTTCACTCTGAAATGAAGAAGGAAAAAAAAAAGAAGGCAAAATTAGATGATAGATGTATGTCACAGGACGTGGCTTAGTCCTATTTAAATGGAGACTTCCTAATAAAATAATTTCAGGTCTCTCGGCTTGTCTGCGTCCCACCCCCCAGCCTGTATTTAAAAAATGAGTGAGGCACATCACGCACAAAACGCTGACGAGTGCAGGCATTAAAAACCCCTCCATTGAGCTTTTCCGCCCCCTTAATTGAAACCTTTCTCACATCGCACGCCCCCTTCAGTGAACATCAAACACGCGCGAGACAGTGTGACTTCATCGGAAACTTTTCCTGGCAACTCATCTGAATATCGTGCGGCCAACTTCGCTTTTGGTATTTGAAATTTATGCCGGGGCGGTTATGCTTTCGTCACGGGTGACAAAAGCGACTAAACTAAGTTCCACTCTATATTACACTTGAACCATTTGCGGTGCAACGAGGTTACCCTTCAAAGGGTTTCAAAATTGGTTGTTGATAAGGACGCTAAACCAGTTGCTGATAGTTTTGATTTACAAAGACTGAAAGGCATCGTTATAATACACGATGTAATTTGGACACCCCAATTTGCGACGCAAGGAGTGCAAATTAATAAATAATGTGAGGCCTCGACCTCGGTTCAACTTTTGGACCCCAGCAATGTGGCAGATTTTTAGGGGGCGGGGCTCCAGGAGGCTGACAGACAACAGGAAGCGACGTCACAAACGTGCAGGGAAGATGATCAGCGATGCGGACCCAAGAGTTTATTTTTGACCTCGCAGGGAACTGTGCATTCATTTTAAGGACCTCCAAACCAGTAATTGAGGAGCCCGAGGTGCTCCCTGGGAAAAGGAACTAAATTGAAGAGCAGAGGTCTCCTCCTCGTCTCCAGTCGTCGGCTACCACAGACCGGGCCCTAATCGCAACCAGATGTATCCGCCATCCAGTTTTTTATTTTGTGGTACACACACAGCGCTAATACACACTTACTGGACTTTAGTATTTAGACCGCAGGATATATCAACGTTTTGATAAGAGTACTAATTTGTGTGGCACATACGTATGGGAAAATGCAGACCTCCAGGCATGTGTGCCCTCAAATTCGACCGCACTTTTGTATTTATGTCTTTCAGATTGTTGAACATGGATGCTAAAGTGAAAAATTAATTAGGACTTATGACATTTAAAGCACTTTGGTGTTGTAAGAACTAACGGGTAGATAAAAACATGATCAGAAACTAATAAGGTCAAACGGGTAAAGATAACATCGTCTCTTTAATAAGTTGGCACGAGGCCTGTGCACAATTCTGAAAATTAGCCTTGCCTCGGGGTTGCCATGGCGACAGTTGAGACATTTGTCCTAAAACCCCCCCCCGCCCCAAAAAACATTACTCCATTCTCCAAAACTGAACGTTAGCATTAGCGCTAACACCAGAGGCCCACTGCTCCACTCACTGACTGTGACAAGTGATTCTTTTGGAGCGGGGGGGGGTGTTGCCATAGTGGTCAGAAACAATGAACAAATAAAAGACATGGTCAGACCAGCCAGTAAACATTCTGAGTTGAAAAGTTTCCACAAGGCTTGCACACAACTCCAAACATTAGCACTAGCGCTAAAACAAGTCATCCTGGCTAGTCGACAAAGTCGCTATAAAAAGTGGGAACTTAAGTTGCCTGAGCAATAACAATACAGGATCCTCAAACAAAACAACCACATCCCCCAACCTAAAAAAATGGTGAAGTGAAATGTTACAGTTATTTTAAAAAGCTTTTCTTGGCACATTCTTATCTCAACTTCACCACAAAGCGGTCATTTATCTTTACAACCATTTGTTTCATTCGCTTGCACAAGAGCAACTTCTAAATAAATCGGGCAGTGAGATGAAATTTGTTTTATCAATGTAAGACGGCAGATAGTGTATACACACACCAAAACAAAAGTAGCTGAATGCGTGTTACATGGAATGCAAACCGGCTTATGGGGGCGGCGCGCCGCTTTGTTTACGTTTCTGGCGGAAGCGGCGCTGGGAGCCCGCGGTCAAACGAGCCACTGACAACAATAGTCAAAATGTTTGCGGACCAAGCCGGTGACGCGAAAGCTTGTTTCTCCAGCCACGGTCGGACTGCTGGCTTTGTGGCGGTCGGGTGCGACGGCCGTTGTCTTTAACGGTGCCTTTCAGGGGGAAATGTCGAAATGCGGCATTTTGGGATATAATTATGTGACATTTTATGGGGAAATCGTTGGAAGAGGCATAAAAGCAAGCAAGACGTCAACAACAACAGAAGAGTTGGACAACGCTTCAAATTCCTGCGGGATACTGTACTATTCAAATTTTAGCCACAGAAATAACTTTATAACATAAACTGTCTCCTCTTCGATCGGTCCAAAGTTTACGTGTGTCAAATGCTGGTGCTGGAACAGGCCGCAACAAGTAACCGAAACCAGCGTGCATGTTAAGAAAAAAAACTGTCTGGGGGTGGAGAAGGTGATGAAAAGCGCTCAACAGATTGAAGCCGAGGCTGCACATGCCAAATTTGGATTAGGGTCAAATTATACGCCTTTGCACACCATCTGAAAACTCTTATGAAGAAATTTGGGAAAAAGTTGAGATGACACAAGACACCGTGCATCAAATGATTAATTTCCAAGCCTATGTTTACCTTGATTTTTTTTTCCTCCCACAACAAATATCCCGTACCACTGGCGAAAGGAGACTTTGATTCCACCCTTCTTTCATCTACAACCACTTAGAACAATGAGGCGGGTGCATGAATAGTTGTTATCTCTATTGTTGATGTTTTATGGACTCAAATTGAAAGTGGTCAGACTCCAGGGTTAAAATGCACACAGTATATGATTTGTTACGAAAGTGAGAGTTTAGATATTTGAACACACGTGGTGCAACAGGACACTATAACAATACCCAGTCACGGGCATATATTCTTGATCCTCTGCGATTGTTACTGCAGCTTACTCAGTCACTTAAAGCAGTAAAACTCCACACGCAGGAAGGAACAGCACTGAATGAATGGATGTTATTTTCATGTTGAAAAATACCTTATAAAAACGTTGGGGGGGGGGGGCTGGAACGGATTAATGGCATTTCGATTCATTTCAGTTTGGCAAGATGATTTGAATGAATTCAATTTGTACAGTATTTGAAGGCACCACTGCCGTTTTATTTTTATTTTTTTTCAAACTTGATAGTCAAATGACTAGGCCCATTTTGTCCATTGTGGCACTCCAACAAAAAAGTTTGCCCACCCTTCTGTTAGTGATTATTGTGTCGCCTCTGCATAATCCCTCCCACTGACAAACAAACACAAACAAAAACACTCAGACAATCATTTCTACCTTCGATACGAAGCATTCAGCAATGGCCACGGGGTCCGCGTTGCACTTCTCCAGCTCATGAAGCAAATCTCTGAAAACAAGAACATTGATTTACATGCCTGACAATTGTTCCCATATCACACAAACACACAGATTGACTCATTAAAAAATGCTGTGGTTTATTGTTTCTGACTATTGTATTGGACTTCACAAGTCACACTGGGAAAATAAATTCGGACTAAGGGCAACCGCCTTTGAGAAACTTCCTTGAATTCAAAAGCACAGCTCCTGTGGGTTCACAAAACCACCCCCCGGTGGTGAAGTTATTGTTTCATGACTAACAGATGAGGTCACTGCTTTTATGCTTCCTTAAACTGGCCCATTTCTTTTTGATTCTTTTTTTTGCTGCCCGACAGCTGACAAATGACTGGGTGGCAGGAAAAAAAAAAAGGTTTTGTCCAAAGACCACCATGATACTCAACTATCTTTCAAACCGCACAAAAAAACTGTTTAGGGCACTGTCACAGAGAGCAAGTATACAGACGGGGGGACTTCATGATAAGTCACCTCTTTTCATGACATTTTTTTGGTTTTTTGTCTCCAAGGAAAGTTAGTGTGGTGAGCACCGTCCGTGGTGGGTGGTGTCAAAGCACCCTCTTTCTGACCAACCGCCGCTGACAGGACTCCCTTCTCGAATACAATGCTGGAGGGTCTTTTCTCCTTGAGTCATAAGACAATAAAGTAAGAGAATTCTCAAGTGTGTCTCTGCAAAAGATGCACCTGTTGAAGTGGTAGATGTCCTGGATGTTGCCAAACAGAGAGCCTTTATCCTCTGAGCTCAAACCCAGCCGAGCCTGGCTGCTGATACTCTCCAAGTAGTCCTGCAGAGAGAAGAAGGAACAGATGATTTTGTTGTTCTTCCTGTGGGTTTCATATAGTTTTGAATTTTTCTATTTCGCCAGTCTCAAAAAGAAATACAGTTGAGGGTAAAATGCAAATCACTACACTACGAATGGCCTCAAGTTTTCTTTTAAATCTAATAAATGTCTTCAACCATGATTTTGACCCGCCCTGATCTTCAAAACACATTAAAATGTACTCATTTATCATTACTCATTATAATTAACTGCCTCATAATCTAACCTAGATAATCACTTATGCAATGTCACCTGATTCCTAATCTATAAATTCACGCAATAAAAGTTCTCATCTTCGATGTTAATCATCCACCTGTCCCAGTTTTATAGTCAGTCATGCCTTCGCATTCACTTCAGCCTTGATTACTGCGTTCAGAGCGAGCAGAACACTTCTTAAGATAAGATATAGTGAAATTTCAGGATGAACCGAAAATGCACCCTAAACCTTACAGGTCGACGAGTGCGCAGTAAAGTTTGTACAAGCCCTGCCCGACAGGAATTTTAGTGCAGATTTGAGCGCAAACTCACAACATTGCATCCGAAAGCCATGCTAACAGATCAAGACCTTGAATTATTTTTGCGTTCGTTTATGGACCTTCGGTAGTGATGTCGGTTTTTATCATTTCTTGGCGCAAACAAATGATTTTAGCATGGAGCTCAGTTAGCGTAAGAGCCACTCCTAATTTAAACAGCAGCTTTAGCGTAGATGCTAATGTTCACACATTGTGAGAGTATTCCCGAGATGGTTCGCCGAAACCGGCTTCACTATTCTGCTTATTACAAACCAATGTACGGTAATGATATTCAAGAATGTTTTTAGCAAAATTTACTGTATGCAGTCTCTCTAATTATGAACCACGTTGATGCTAGCTCCTTGTTACGACTACTCCTACTAGTAATGAAGTATGACGGTTAAAAATGTGATCATCCGAAACTAATTTGTCTTTTCCAATCCGCCAAGTAAAAACAAAACATTTCAAATGACAATGTGGCTACTCTAGTCATATTTTGGTTTGAGGTTTTCATTCTTCAAATCCAGAGTATGAGTCAATGCAGGGCTCATGTCGGGAGGAGACATGGGAAGATTTTGTTCATTATCAGAGGTTATGTGTAAGGTGATGCTCTATTAGTCACGGGGTTGTGCACGTGACCCGGCTTGACCTCCTCACTCAACGCGTTCACCTCCGGCCTGAGTGAGCTCAACAATGGGCAGCTCCGACGCCCGCACCTCTCTGAAGGTACACTCCCTGCTAAAGCGTCAGATGCAACATGTACTAACTTGATGCTCGCTGGAGTTAACCATTAACCTTCTTCAAATGCACACTCGTTTCCAATCCAAACACTTTACTCTGTCTGCACTGTAGTTGGAAGTCATTACTCTTGACAATTCCCAATGTAAACATCCACATCTTCAAACTTCCAAACGTCTAAAAGGCCTCACAATGTTGATCAGGCGTCAGTACAAAAAAATGTTTATGATAGTTTGGGTTTGTCATCATTGTTGAGTTTTTAATTAACTTTTTCCTTTCCTGATTCAGTTCATTTTAATTCATTTTGGGAATAGATTTGTTCATTTTTATTAGTTTGAGGGGATTTTTTGTAATATAGTGAATTTGTAAATGATTTTTTTCAAAGGTAAAAAATATTGCTTATTAAAAAAAAATATATATATATATATATATTTTAAAAATATATTAACCTCCGAACAATATAGAATTAAACATCAACAAATAAAACATAACAGTGCATTACTGGCGCTTCGAAAGTGACAATGCAAATTAAAACACAAAAGTGTGAATGACAAACATCTCCTGTCATTTTTGTGTTGAAAGCGGTCACCGCTGGGGAGACGGGACAACCTTTGCAGTTCCCGACTTTGGAGGTAGTATCAGAATCGGTTCAAGGTTGAACAATGTCAGGTCTACTCGCACGGCTCAAAAGACGATTTTTTTTTGTGTGGAAGCGGTGTGATAGGAGTTTAAAAACGACAAGCGCGTATGACAGTTTGCTCACAGGAAAGGGTATGACAGCTCTGACCACCCTGCTGTGAGAAACCGAGCCCATGGGAGTCTGGGTAAATATTTGTCTTAAGCCCGTCACACCCTTTTCGCTCGCAGGAAGCCGCATGGACTCGGGGATTATGGAAGAGGGGGGGTTGCAATAATGCAGGCTTTGGCCATCAATAAGGGGATGTTAGTGTTGCTACTGATACGATCTGGCCTCACTGGAACCGTCATGTAAGAGGCCAGGACAGGCCGAACGCGCATATATTGTGACAGTAAGTGCCGCTGAAGAATCGACTGCCACCTAAAGTGGTAGTCCAAGGGGTGGGTGGTCCATTAACGTGGACTGGCGGTGGTCTGCGGGCGGTAGAGGGTGATTAACTGCGGCTCTTGAGCCTTCTTCGGTGTTTTCTTAACCTGCTGTAGACACTCTTATCTCAGAGCTAAATCCTTCTTTCCTAGCCTCCTGTCGAGATGCCCCTTTTCCTCACCTCTGCATCCGAAGAGGATGGGGAGGGGTAGGAAGGGGGAACATCCATCAAAAGTGTCACGCCTAAACTTCAGTGCCTTTACTCATCCAGTCTCCTGGGATTTGGTGGTCCCTGTTTTGATTTGAAACAACTTGTTGAACCGTCTTGGTTTTGGGGAGGACCGACTGGTTTTGAAATCAGATTGGATAGTCTTGTCAGACATGGGAGAGTGATTAACAGATTCGCGACCGGGTGCGGTTTGGGGATTACGGTGATGGTTCTTCTTCCCCTTGATAGGTTTGACACGTGATGACAACGAAATGTTGCGCGTCAGCAGTCAATTTGTGGCTCTTAGTTTGCGCAACGTCACTCATTATAATCGTTCGCTTTGAATTACTGGCGCAATACGAGTTGGAATTGGGAAAACAATGCTTCTGAATTGGCCCTTTGAATGCCAAGCTTTGTCAAAACAGACTCAATATATTGTCAGAAAATCAGGCCAGAGTGATGTTGTCCATGGGGGATTTAGGGGGTGGAGGGGGTTTAAGGTTCACTGTCACTATCACTTCAATCAGAACTGGTTAACCGACATGAAAAACATGCGTCACATCTGTTCAACAAATTTGAGAGCAAGAAAGGGGCAATAACAATGAGGAGGGGATCGAGAAAGGTGAGCCAAGTACCACAGACGATCCAAACCAAAGTCTCCAAATCCCTGAAAGGAGGCAAACAAGATCCATTCCGCTCGAAGCGAGACTTAAAAAAAAAAATAAAAATAGCCCATTTGTCTAAACGTGTGCATGTACAGTGCGTGCGTGTTTGTGTGTGTGTTTTCGGCTCAGTGTACGTGCGCACACGTTTTCAATGTGCGCCTGTTCTTCCAGGACAAAGGCACCGGTGTCGTGTAACTCAACCGAACCCGAAGGCTGCGAGCACAGGTGACACTATTGTGATGAAAGTTTCCGACTGTTAACAAGCGGCGGTGTGTATGTGTGTGTTTGTGTGTCACGTGTGTGAGGCGACGCACAAAAAAACAAAAAACAAATGCGTGTTTTTCATCACCTGATTCAAAGCCCCCCGCCCACTCTTGGGAAGAGCAGAGTCAACCGCATACTGGACCGAGATATTTACAACCGTCATTTTGAACTCATGCGACCTCGACCTTCAAATACGTCACACTTGAGAGGTTCTGCAGTTGAAATCCCAAAAAATGATGTACAGTAAATGTGTTACTTACTTCCACAATGCTTCTCAGGTCTTGGACGTAGGTTCTTTCGGTGTCCAGTATCTCCTGCACCACACGGTCTACATACGTCCTGGGTCCTTGCACCTCACCCATCCGCTGTCTGCCCCCGTCGAGACCCAGCTCCGGTTCCGAGTGATCTGTCGGTGTCTGTTCGGTGCCCTTCCGGCCCGGCTGCCTTCCTGTTTCCATCCCTCCGTCATCTCTGGGGTCCTCCTCGCCGAGGCCCAGCTGCCGGGCGGGAACCAGTTCCAAACGTATCGCCCCGGAGTCCTGGTCCGAGTTCACGGGGTTAGAGTGGGGGGTGTGGACAAGCGTGGACCGGCTGCCCAGTGAGCAGTGACTGTCCCGGGAGGAAGCGGAGGAAGAGGTGGAGCTGTAGCTGACGGGCCTTTCGGCGCTATCCGGAGAGGAGTCCATGCTGTGGGCCGAGCAATAGCGCAAGGAGGCGTAATGGAAGGCCGGGTTGCGGAGGCAACGGGCGGGGATGTCACCGGAGCTCAGGACCGAGCCGGAGTCCGGCACTTCGGGTACAGGTGGCAACGCATCGGGCAGATAGCTGTAGTCGTCTGAGGAGAAAAAAAAAATGAGAATGAAAACTCAGAAATTGCACAATGTGAAAGTCCGAAAGAAAAGCGCGTTCGTGTCTTTTAGAGGCGCGATCGGCTTACAAACATAATTCCTCGCATACCGGCGGACCGCGACCAAGCTGACCGGCCGCCAAAACCGCTAACCGTCACGGTTTGCCTGAAAGAATTCTATCAGGACGAGCCAACGGTCACCACCTTGCCAAGAGAGATAAGACACTCATTAACAGGAATGCAGAGCATTTAGATGGAGAGATGGATTCCGATACAGTCTAAATCCGAGCGCCCACAGCTGATGGTCATGAATGAACGGTCTATTCCTCGAGGACAGGCAAGGTTTGTGCTTGCGGCGATTTCCACATCAGGGCGGTGCCAAACTGGCACCTGGCCTCATGTCGGTGGATGGGATCACTAACTCCCGGAGTGCCAGAGTCAGACCGGCTCAAGTGAGAGCAGTCTTGGAACGAATCGGATCGAGCGGCCCCGCGCTAACAACCCTTAACCCAAGTCCAACGTTGTCGCTGAAGTTTTACGAGGTCCTTCTCTGTAAACGGGTCAGCTTTGAGTGGAAACCAGAATGGATGCTCAAGGATTGATAAATCACGATGTGTCACTTGGCCACAATGTAACAACTTTTTGACCGAACCTTTCAAAAACCGTGCGCTGGCTAACGAACAAACGACCCAAATAATCAACCATTAATCACGCCAACGTTTCCTCAGCATTGCGGCTCGCCTACGACCCCGCAGGTCCAGTATTCCAGTCACACGCCTTTGCGCCGCCCTCTACCTGCCAAGCGTCTGAGGCCTTCTCACATCAAAGCCACCGAGATCACTCAGTCGCCTTCAAAAATAAATAAATAAATAAATAAAGAGAAAAGAAACATGAAACGGGACGCAACCTCAAAAGAAATCAAGAGCGCTTGCGCGCACACTCTCTCACCTTTCTGGTACGTACCCGAGAGGGCTCTCTGGCGCACCGGCACCGTTTTCAAGCGTGCTCTGGCAGCACGTCCTGCTTGTTGCAGCAACAGGGGGGGGGGGGGACGAATCAAAATGTGATTGGCAACAATGCGAGAGTCAGTCCAAATGTTTGTGCTCCCGGGGCCTGACCGGCTTTTTAAAATTACACATCAGACAATAATCATGAATCAAATGAGTGACCACACACACACACACACACACACACACAGAGCACAAAGGCCTGCATTATCACCAATCGTGATATTAATAGGTAACAGGCCATTTCCTTTGCCCTTTATCAAATGTATTCGACGCTGGCGCTTATCACTGGGAGCTATACACTTAAACTATGGCGTGCGTGTGTGTGTGTGTGTATCTCACTGAAACAGTTACATTATTGCCAAGGAGATAAGACTGAGTTAAAAGCATAATGACCCTCACATGAGCTATTCTATCCAGATACAGGGGGGCAACGGGTATGCACACACACGCGCATACACGAAGCTCCGTCAGGTAAGTGCAGCAAAAGCATTTCCTTTCCCAGTGAAACCCAAACACGAGTCGAGATTGCTCCATCTTGTGTTTGCCCAAGCCCTCCCTCTTCCCACCTTCCAGCTTCATGTTTGGGACCCACCTTGGATGTTTCCTGGGTGAATTTCCTGGTGTACACATGCAGAGAAAGGCACACACGCACGCATACACACAGAGTGCCAACACAAGCAAGCTCAGGTTACCGGTTGCTCCACACTGCGTGCAACTTGATCTATGTAAATGATCTCTAATTAGGCTGCAAAGCATTGCAGGTTGGGACTGTTTCCCCCTCTGTGTGCGTGTGTGCGGGCGGTGTGCAGGGTGTTTTCCCCACTGCGCCAGAAATCAAGAGAAAGGAAGAAAAAAAAAAAAAACAAGAAAACGTGTGAATCATCATAAGCCAGCGCAGAAACCAGGCTTCAACCTCTGCTTTTCATTTAAGCTGACAAAGACAGAGCAAAAGGGATGGGGGGGGGGGGGGGGGGTGATCATGAGGACAAGTTTGCCAAGCTTAATATGTTGAACATCAGGCTTGTCTGGAGCCAATCAGAGGGAAGATCAGAGTGCTCCACTAACAAAAGAACAGCGGCAAACGCTGACAAAAAAAAAAAAAAAAAGCTTTTGAGTTCGGTTTTGTTTTGACGCATTCCAGCAGTGGCCATTTCGATCCAATCGACTATTGTTGCTGCACAATGAAAAGCATGTCGAGTATTAAGAAAACAACTTCTCTGCTGTGATTCTTTCAACACTAGGTCATCAACTATTTCAGTAGGGATGTCAGACAGCATCGCTGCCCAGACTCCTCCATTAACTTCACCGCCAGTCAGTCGGCTTTTGTCACACTTCGCTGCGCAACGGCACACTTTTATCGTCGCCACTTGAAGTGCGCTCGTTATTCTCGGAGGGGCCGGCAGCGGCTGCGAGCACCTTTAGTCTTTTTTTTTTTTTTTTAATGACGGGGAGGTGGGCATCTTTTATGAAGAAGATATCAAAAGGGGGTTGCTCATCAGGTAAAGGCGGCACGTCGGTTTTTTGGCTAATATGTTAAAAATTTATGGACGCCGTTAGTGTGTCTAGTTTTATCCAATGCTACGATGGCAAATGGTTTCTGCTTTTTCCTGCCATTCAATTTGTCTCCCCTATTTCCATCATTTAAAGACTGCCGTGCCCACATTAGCACGGGGCATTCCTATGGGGTCGAGCCATGCCTCTTCCAAGCATACACTTTACTGTGTAAAAATACACACGCTCCGGGCATTTGACTGCGGACCACCAAGGAGCACACATGGTGTTCATACGGAGCGCGGTGAACTGACTTTAAATATTACACGGTACAAAACAACACAGAAAGAAGCCAAACAAACAAGAGTGAACATGAGAAATGGTGACACACTTTGGAGTCTGGCATGAGTTGCCCCTTCCCCACAATACAAGAATTTCCAGTGCCTTTCTTCGGTCATCCAACCGAAAAGCGATGTGCACTAAGCTAGCTAGCGATGCCGACAGTCAAAAAAATGCATCGCTTCGGATTGTCATCCGGCTTAGCCACTTTAGACGGCCATATTGTCAGCCATGGGTGTGTGCACTATACTGAGAGAGATGAGTGAGGAGGAGGGATTTTTTTTTTTTGGGGTGGGGCGTGGACAATTTAGAACGCCTCATTGTCGGCCGTTGCGCAGCATGGAGAGAAGACGTTCAAAGTGAGTGTGGAAAGTCAAAGTCTAACGTGACAGCCAGTGTGTGCACAAGAGGTGGCTGGCGCTGAACTGGATGCTTTGGAGAGCCTCATTGTCAGCCACAAGTGCGTGCCTATCACGGGATGGATTCCAGCCACCTAATGAGGACAAGCACTATTAAAAAAAAATCCACAGATGTTTAATTCAACCTTGGTGGTCATTGTACTCTCTTTTCTAGGGCAACTGAGCTCATCGTCGAAATATTACACATGAGAAAAGATATCGTAATCTTGCAAAAATGCTCAACATGTGCAGGAAGGGAGATGAGGAGGCCCCAAAGAATGAAAGTAGGATGAGAAGCTGTAAGGGGTGGACAGAAGGTCAAACACCACCCACTGCCTTTGCTTTTTTTTTCTTCCCATGTTTCCTTTCTCCCACTTGTGACAATCCAGCAATTGGAATCCCTCCCTTTATAGCTCGCGAAGTCTCCAAAGTCCAAATGCGATGTCATCAACAGGACGGCCCCGGTGATAGAGATGCAGACTTGATCGCAACTGACGCTAAGGACCTTAAAGTGTCACTCAGGATTTCACAGCAGCGCGCCGCCGCTGAGGCCATCCAGAGGAGAGAGGGCAGAGGTGGGAGAGGCCAAGGGTGGGATTGTAGTCAGGAGGCGGGGTTTACCAAATGGGTCAATGCAACGTCTGTCCCAACAAAGACCTGTGCTGACGAGGCAATCCGTTGCACGTTTTCAGCTTTCTCTTTTTTTTTTTTTTTTTTGTGGAGGATGGGGGACGATTTCAAAGATCCCATTAAATGCCACCATAGTGGCCAGGTTTGATGTTGAAACATTGATTCGAGCTAACTTATGGCGTCAGACAGGATTATTATTACTACTGTTGTCTTTTATTTAAACATATATTTTTTTGTTAACATGGAACGGATGATTTGGATTGACATTTCCACTTGTTGCAAAATTGCAACCAACTTTTTTTCTCGAATATCAATTAATCACAAAAACTGAGGTTTCACTAGAACATACAGTAGCAGAAAGAAAAAAAAAACTAACGTGTGAATAGACCGCTGCAGTTTTAACATCCTTATGAAAATTGGTTTCAGTAAAAACACACAGCTTCTATTGCTAATTGGCTGCATTTTTCTTTTTTCCCCGAGCAGTGAATGATAAAGGTCAACATGCACAAGCGCAATGACTCAGAAATTCCCTAATCAGCCTGGGCCGTCCTCCAACAATTTTCACTTCTGTTTTTTGACATGCAGGTTGAAATCTGCAGCATCTTGCCCTGGTGGGAAAACATCCCAGCGCAAAACTACACTGCCTATTTTTAGGGCTCGCCACCCTTTCGGGACACAACCGTGCGACCCTTGTCCCTTTCTCTGACCTGATTGGATTTCAGCCCGGTGGAAGACCTCACGGCTGCGTCCGAACCTTTGCCATTTTCCACACGCTTAAAAGAATACTGATTGATGAGAACAAATGATTCCAAAAAGGGACGTGACCTCTATTTTGACCCTTTTTCTTCAACCACTCATGCAATAGCTTGCCTGATGTGATGTGCTGGGGGGGGTGAAGGGGTGAGGGTAGACGGGGCAGACGTCCCTCCAAAGGATGACTGGGTGGGAGAGAGGCATGGATGGTGGGCTCGCCATTGTCTCCATCACTTCAGAACCAAATAGTTTGCCCTAAACAGTAATTATACCGCCCCCCCCCTTCCTTGCTTTGCCATTTGTATTTACCCCCCGCCCCCCCCACCTCACCCACCACTCCTCCAACTCCGTTCCCCAATTCGGGTACCCTTTAGGCTCTAATTTGGGTCACAGGCTGTAGAAAGGCATCCCAACCCTCCCACTGAGAGGAAGCCGGCGAGTATTGGCTTTCAGAGCCGTAAACTGTTAAACTCACAAAACGGTTGTTGTGCATTTGATGACTAGTTTGGGAAAACTAAATGAAGATTTTTTAGATTTTTTAAATGAAGTCTCATGGTCAAATTCATGATGCTTCAAAGCGTGAGACAGTGAGCCACATCAAAGTAACGCCCCCCCCCCCACCCAACTGACCCCCGTGAACAGCAATTTGTGGCTGTTGTTGCTATACTGTGTAAAAATAGGTTCAAGAACATGCTAGGTTACACTCACTCATGCTAGCATTTTCCCACCATCACTTGAACTAAATGCCACTTATTTCCTTATTTAACATTTACAGGCATTCTTTTAGACACCCCCCCCCCCCACTATTTACAAACTCGTTGCAGGGGCCTGATTTTTAAGCGCACTATTGTTGTTTTGTTTTTTGTTTTATTTTTTTTGAAAGACCGCTTCAACATAAATACATTCCGAATCTGTTTCTGGAGTTCAAACCATATACAAATCTGAATCACACACATCAGACTTGCCTTTGTCCATATTAAGCTTGTTTTGTCCAAGATAATCAACACTAGGTAGAGTAAAAATTGGTAACTAAAATACTATGGCTGCACAAATTTCACTTACAAAAAAATGTCATGGCTGCAATAGACCACAATGATTCCTACCGTGTAGCCTCCAACTCTTTTCCTGACACTTGACGTGTGCCATAAAAGCTGCGCAAGAAAACAATCAGACTCTGTTAAATCGAACGAAACTGTCAGATCTTTCAAATGACGTCAGTAAAAAAAAAAAATTATAATTTGACCAAGACACCATGTAGACCACAGAAGATGTTCAAAACCTATGAATCCAAAAGTATCCCACCATGGGGAATCCAAATCCAGAAAGCCACAAATGAGCCATCAAGGGGGGAGCTACAAGAAAGCAAATGCGCTGCTTTTAACACCCTTCTGTTAGAAAACAAGCGCAGGGGACGGCGTTCAGACAGCAGGCTGGACACTGCGGAGTCACTTCGCGCACAGCTGTCAACTGAGGACCAACTATCACGCGCACACGCCACCAACGAGAAACACACCAGCAACACACACCAATCATGTTTGTGTGTCATCCCGGCACACTACAAGGAGTCATTTTGCCGCCATCATCAATGCCGTTTGAAGAAAACATTTTTCTTCTACAAATGCATGCATGGCGTGTTTTTGAGCTTACCGGTCGGCATGGTGACAAAAAAAAGTTTTCAAAAGGGACAAAGTGAAGGATTCCCCCACTGCATCAAATAGTCCGAGTATTCCAAGAAGTAAATTGCCTCATCTGACCCGCAGTCTTCATTTCAGAGTGAATCCCTTCTCCAACCCCCCCGCGGGAGCAAAAAGTGCGCCCTCCACTCCTGGAAATGCGCTCAGCTCACTCATACATACACGGCCAATTGCTACTGTGTCCTTTTGCTTCAGTGCCGTTCCGAGGGGGACCCCTTCTTCGCGGCGCTCTTCATCCTTCAATTCTGTGGCAACACATCCACCGCACGCCTGAGTGTGTCTAAAAGTGTTCCCGAGTGGCTTTCGATGCGATTGCGAGGTTGTGTGTGTGTGTGTGCGTGTGTGTGTGAATGGCCTCTGCTTCTTCCCTGCTGGCTCATTCCCCTCCCCCTGACTCCTCCCCACCCTGCACTCCCAAGCTGCAAAAATGACAAGGAGTTCTCCTTTCAGTTCTCTCATCTTTTCTCTCGACGTCCAAGACTTTATGCGCAATCAGAATGGAAGGCTTTTGCAGAAATTGCGCAATTTTACATGCTGCGTATCGGCGTGTGGGAGCGCTTGATCAATCGTCCAGCTCAAATCAAAAGCTCCTCGCTCCAATGTCGGGAGGGCACCATTGTGTGCAAGATCAGAGGAAACTCAACCGGCACAATGACAGGGAAGAAAAATCGGGGGAGGCCCGGACGCATCATGTACATTAATGTTCGGGGCGAAGGGGGTGGGGCTAAAAAGTGACCCGCATTGACACCGGACTCTTGTTTCTCTTTCTCCCATTTTCCATACCTTTGACCTCACTTGGAAATCAGGAAACCTTTGCTGCCGCTGTCATCTTGGGACAAATAAGATAAGATAAGATATCCTTTATTTGTCCCGCGATGGGGAAATTACAATCAGAATTCAGAAAGGAAAAAACGCTGGGTAGGGAGAGGGAAAAAATGCGAGACGTAGCGTTTTAAGTAATTTCTACTTGAGGCTAACACAAACAATATGCTCCAGAACGGGCTCTCAATAGGTGAAAATCTGTCCCTGTATGGGCCTTTAAGGGACCTGGGTCCTGTTGAGTGACATCAGGGGCAAAAGCAAAGTTCATATGGCCGCTATGCTAGAAGTCTAGCTAGCGGCATAACTAGTGCTGCAATGGGCAGCAAAAGTTGGACAACAGCAGCACTATCGGTGAGGAAAACAAGCTGCATGTGTTCCTTGAAGGGAAAGAAAAGCTTCGGGCCAAAGGGTTGACGAGAAGAGACTGTAGGACTGAGAGTCCCAGCGGCATGGGGCCACCCCCCAGCTGCCTACCAATACAATAATCAAGCCCCTCGCCTCGACCATTCTCCGGACCCCAAGAAGCGCGACCCCTGTTTAATGACCCGAGGGTCCGCTGACCCGCGAAAGGCCTTCAAGCTTCACTCCCAATGCAAACGTCCCACCCCGCCCAACGTAATGAGCACCTCTAACTTTGGTAAACATACACGGCGGCGACAGTCCGAAAACACTTCGCTTCAGCCGATGACAGAGAACTGCCGCGGCGGTCTGCTTTATCTGATGGCCCGTAGGCGCTCCCCCTGAAGGATGTCGACCTGAGAGCCACTTTGGTTCACAGCTTCACAACACGTAAACAACGGGTAGACAAATTGAGCCGTGCTTTCAAAGCCATCCTGGCATTGAAGTTTTAGCACTGCACCCATCAGTTAGGGGTTCATCTCATCTAGATTTGAACCCTTTCATGCACTCCGTAACCTGATCACATGATGGGCTGTCTACTGTAGTAAGGGTTAGTAGTGGTACTGTAGATATCCCTGAAAGGCTTCAAGTACAGTTATTCAGGATCTTGTACGACTTTCGATGGAATTTTGTTGAAGCCTTGGGAAACTTAGGACGTGAATTTGTTTCAGCGGTCCTTTGCGAGATTTACCGCATGGCACGACGGCATAAGTTCCGAGGATCAATCTCGCCGACCATTGCAGATACAAATCAACTTGAATTAAATCCTGAGAAGGAAATAAAAATTGCTGAAAAAAACACAGCCTTCATGCACTGAGATTTACAAGCGACAGAAGCGAGTCTCGGGCTCTTTTGGACTTTACTGTAAGTTCTCGCGGAGTCACCATGGTGACGGCAAGTGTTCATCCCCAACGCAAAGTGTCGTGGTGTGAGGATACAGCGGGCAAATGCTTGTTGCCAATAAAGTACTTCATTTCTCATCATGCCGGGGCAGCGTTAACACTAAAGAGGTGCACAGGGTTCACACACGCGCACACACACACGCACACAGACCCACACACACACACACACACACACACACACACACACACACACACACACACACACGGCCTATTCAACATTTACTGGCGCGCACTCACACGTAGTATTTGCTTTTGGATGGCATCGTAAACTCCAGCCTTAAAGGGGAAACGGCCTCTTGCAAACGCTTAAGAGTAGGTAACAAGACATAAAAATAAAAAAATAGATCGCACGCGTGCGGGCGAAAATCGACAAGTCAAAATAGGACGCGTGGAAGTGCGAGGAGAACGGCTGGAAAGAATGAGCGAGACTGTGACTAATGACACCAGTTTGCGGGTGGCGGAAGGTTGAGGAGGTCATTCATATACAGTTCGCCCCCCCCCCACCCCCCCTCCCTTGGAGGCCCTCGCTGTGCTGGTCACAGGCCAGATGGATCATCTGCAGACACACGTCGTTTTTAGTCCGGAGATGCACACAGACACTCAACTGACAGGGATCTTTGTTGTCACCAACTTTAATTCATCGCTCTCGTTTTCGCCCTCTCAGCTCCCCCTTTCAAATTTAACACCGGACAACCATCGCCAACTACTTCAATCTCACATGCGCCGTCTGAAATATTTCAGATGACATTAGAAAACGTGCTCCATCCAGCCATTTGTGAATGATACGGACTTCATTTAATGGTTCAGTTACGGAATTCATTAAACGCCTGAGTCCTGTATCGATTTTCCCCTTCCCGGATTACACGGGGGCTTCCAGATTCCCAGATGCTATTCCCCGAGGCAGTCTTGCTGCCTGCTTGCAGCCCCAACACTAATTCGGGAATTTGGGAGCCTTGCTGTCCTCCTCCAAGAAGTTTCAGCTAAAAGAGAACCGAAAGGAATTTCCAGCAAACTGAGGGACCATCCTGGTGAACTACACACACACACACACACACACACAAAAGTGTGTGTGTGCGCGCAAGAGTGCGCTTCAATGCGCGTGAGCTATTGAGAGTATACATTGGCGGATATGTGGAGGAAGCTGTGTTTGGCCTGAGATTAAAAATGCAGGACGAGGGTCCCCGCTTCAGGAAAAGGAGTCCAGCAGAGCAGGGAGCGAGGGACTTTTTGCCATCGAGGGGAAACATGTGACTTGTACTAAAATACACATTCATGCTAAAAACCACGTTAAGTAGAAAGTTATCGGAACGTACATAGGCAGGCTTAAAAGAGATTTGGATATTTTTTGTTTTGGAACATGAAGAAAATGTTCTATTTACGATGAACAATTACGTCAATGGCAAGACTATCGAAGCGGTTGAATGTTCTAATGTGCCACAACGGTCTCGACCGCTGTCAGCCACAATAAATCCGTCCCCCTTGATGTGTGTTCCATTTGCTCGCTGCCCCAGTTCACCTAAATTGGGACGCGTGTGTGTGTGTGTGTGTGTGCAATCAAATTGGTCCCAGAATTGCCCCTTTATTTTCACGTGCTTTAGGTAAACATAGAGAAGCACATTTAAATTAGTTTTGAACACAGCCAAATTGTGGGAAGACACGCCGAGTATCTTAGAGAAAAGGTTCAAGTATCGACCGAATTGGACATTTAGGCCAATGAGATTTTTTTTTAAAAAAGTGTTATTTTGGCAGTTGTCTAATTAAACAAGCAGACAGAGGTGGCATTTAAATAAAAAAGAAAGTCTGCACCGCATAATTGTCGGTTTAAGTGGCCTTGGTGGAATTAGCCAACTAAAACTATACTTGGGGACTTGACGACATGAGCTCATTTTGTTGCTTTGCGCTTGGTCACGCAACATTTTTGCGTAGAATTCGACTGACTTTGTCATGTTTCAGTTAGTTAGCGCAACAGGGGGACTTTTCGTTGTAGGGGGAGCAGAAAAGTGGGAATGGCTTTAATGCATCACGATTTTTTTCACACTAGGGGGTATTTCCGCACATGTAGGACTTTTCACTAAGGCACATTAAGTTGGAAAAATCGTACAGCACACCAACAATCAAAAATGTCACAAAAAAAGGATACAAATGTCAATGTCATACTTTCAACACTCACAGTGCTGTTAGCCTCCAATCACACACAAAAACAATGACAAGCTGTCACTCACTGCCAAGTGAACATTCCCAGGGCTAGCCTTGCCTCTGACGTCGGTATCCCAGCATCCCATCACACATTAATCCCATCTCCGAGGATTTGAAGCAATATCGTTCGGGAAAAAAAAAAACCCTACAAAGGCGATCCAATAATGTGCTACACACCTGTCTGAGGTCAGATCCGATAATGAGAGACACTGGGAGAAAGTGAGAGAGCGCCAGGGAGATGGTTGCGGGGGAGGGTAAATCAGATGGAAGCAACCAAACTGACTGCCCACTGACTGGGAGGGTGGCGGTGGGGGACAGGGCGAGAGGAGCTCCCGTATCGGAGCAGCAAACAACAGGAAGACCAATCACCCCGAGGCTCCGCCCGATTTCCGGCATGTCTCATTTGGTTGTTTACAGACGAAGCTATCAAACAGGATGCGACATCATTAAGGCAGGTGAATCATTGCTCATGTGACGGCCTCGTCACGACACTGATTTCAGTGATGGTATCTCCCGTCTTCTCGGACGTCCTGCGGACACACGACAAGCGGTACAGGAAATGTTGACGTCTTTTGTTGTTTGTTTTACTGCCTTGACGTGATCCTTGTCACTGTCGTTTCTATTCTGGCCACCTTTCTAGGGGTCATGAGTTCTCCACGCTCAAGTAATAAACCTCAAAACAACCTTTGGTTTGGAGGTCCTGCGTTGAATGACACGACATGATCTCAGAGTCTGATTGACCTCAGTACAACGAGTCGATAGAATGTCGGTCAGTTCAAGTGCACCTCAAGGCTGGTTTTTTTTTTTTTTTCTGCAAAAGGGTACAAGGGAGACTTCACTGCGCCAACCGGGCCTTTCCTCAGCGAGAACAGAGAAGATGGTTGTTCAAGCATGACATGACCCAAAACTCTCGAGTGTCCAGACTCCTCCATTAAAAAAAAAAAAAAAAAACTTGGGAGGGACCTGAAGCTTCCAGTTACTAAGCGGCATCTGAGGAACTTGAAGGATTTGAAAGTTTCGGTAAAGAGGGGTGTGCCAAAATCCCTTCTGAGCTGGGTGCAAACCTGGGGATCATTCTCAAGAAACATTCTCAGCGCTTGCCAGGAACGATTTTTTTATTTTTATTTTTTGCAGCGGCACTTTGTTACATTTTGCTTGGTTAAAATGCACAACATTGTATACTTTCATATTATTTACAAGATGATATCAACAGTGCTGACATTATTTTGACAGTTAATACGATTGCAGTGTTACTTATAACAACCTCATTTTACTTCTATTTCCCTAACCTAGTAAAAGCGAGTAGATACTTAAAAAAAAAAAAAAAAAAAAACACCACCGGAATGAATTGTTTTCAACCCTGGAGGTTACATTATATTGAGATTGTATGAATACCACAACCTGTTTTTTTTTTTTTTTTTGAAAGGCTACATAAGGAGGATTTGAGAACAAATTTGACGGCCGAACTGTTGGAACTTGAATTAATAAAGCCACGGGTGAGTACAGCTTTGTGGTTATTAGTTGGTCTCCTGCCTGTGTGGGGTTTTTCGGAGGATAAAGAGGCAGGAGTGTGTGTTGGCAGCGTCCCTTTGACCTGCGCAGGCTTACTCCCCCCCCCCCCCCCCATATTCATACGGCGCTAATACTCTGCGGTTCCCATGCCAAGCTTGAGCCGCGCTCTCTCTCTTTAGGGAACCTAAGATGTCACGGCGCACAAAAGGAGCCGTGAAGGCCGTTCCAACTCAAGCAGGGGCTATTATTTACAGTAGCAAAGGAAAAAATGGCTGCTTTCTCGCCCACCAAGTCCCCCGTCAGACTTCTGTCTCCTCGTAATGCTCCCTTTCTATTTGACCCTCTTCCAATCCCTTCCTTTCATTCGCCATCTTCTTTTCTCGGCCTTCGTGCTATCCGCCAATCAGTCCTCACTTAGCGCCGAGATTCGGCTCCCCCAGCATAATAAGGTAAGTGGTGGGTTTTGTTGCCAGTGAGCCCAAAATTAGAGGTGAGCCCTCAACTAAGGCTTTGGCAAATCTTCATTGAGCCCTCTAACCCCCCCCCTCCACCCACCCAATAAAAAGAAAAATCTACTCTGACTAGGGAAGAAATGACTTGCGGTGAACTTGGTCCAAGACAAGTTTTACATGACTTGGGTTATGACTTTCAAATTGTCCCGCAAATTGTCCAACGATGCGGACGGAAGGGCTTCCAAATTGCTCCCACAAATTTGGAAGTGCACATATCTCACTGAAAAATTAGGATTCAGTGAAATCAACTAATCACCAGAATAAAAACATGTTAAAAAGTACAGTGGGACCTCGAGTGATGAACGAGCCTATTTACGAACTTTTACGAATTGACCTGAACCTTATATTTTCCACTAATATGCCACTTGCTTACTGTACATCAAAAATTGATTAAACTTATTGGCAGCAATATTAAAATGATCAGAAATTATGCAAAATTTAAAACTTATTTTTAAAAACTTAACAATAATTAATATTCAAAATAAATAAAAAAGTCTTTTTTTTTCCATCACTGTGTTTCAGATGCATTCACACGTTGAGCAACACGTCCTAACTCAACCCACATGTGACCCAAAAGAGAAGATGGCGGGGGGGGGGGGGGGGGGGGCATAAAGCCGCGCCCGCAGACGCGCTAACACAGCAACTTTGACGCCCTACAGACACAAACGGGACGCTAATCTCCCGGGTGACAAACGCAAATGTCAATCCGGCCGTGTTCACGATATTATTGATGGTGATCATAACTGGTTGTTCTTTTTACATACATATGCTGCAGTTCAGAACTTTAGGGCTCATACGCACACACACCAGTTTGTTGGGGGGGGGGAAATACGGTCATCAGGCTTGCGTGGAGTAACTCCTAACTGTACTTTCTTTGTGCCGTTATCGGTCTTTAAGTTAACTGCTCACTTCACAAAGCGGATTGGATTTCAGATGAAGTGTGCTGTGAATATATGCCATAGGCGGCCGCACTGACAACACCCACGGACCCCCATCCTGCGAGACACACACACACACTGTATGCGGTCACACGCGTCCCCGTGGAGCTGTAACAGAACCCGCAATCTGGGACGCCCGCCTGAGAGAGATCCCATCTTGAAATGTGACCCATCAGTCAAGAAAGGAGAAGCAGCACTTTGTGCGCTTTCCGACAGCATGCGCAATTGTGAGCGCAGGTCAACAGCTTTACTCGGGAAAGATGTGCATTCGTTCACTTGGCCTGGCTCCAGGAATGTGTATGGCAGGATAGGGAAAGTCGTGCCTTCAATCGCACAATTGTTCCCCTGTGTTGTTGTTGTTGTTTTTTTAAAAAAAAAATTGTAATGATTGAATTTGAGACAACAAGCTTCACTGCTCGGACAGGCTGAGCAAAGCAGCAGCAGAAGAGAAAGATGGAAGTACCTAAAAATACTCAACTACTGTATATATATATATTTTTAAATACGAATTGCACTGTACCTGTGGTCTCTCAAAACACTGCAGCTTTCTACAGTACAATCCATGCATTACAGGAACACATACACACGCACACACACACGCACACACACTGCAGTCGAACTGCACTCATGCGGCCATGGGGGGGCGGGGGGGGCTATTTATAAACCACTTCCTTTTATTTACCCAGCTCATTGTTCAGACCACATCTGTTGAGGGCCAAGGGCACAATGGCCGGTCCGGAGCTGACCACACACTGACAGACGCACGCACATAGCACACACACAAAGAGTACGACAGGAGCCAGACACAAGCCGGCATTCTAAAATATCTACAGCTTTTGTTCAACCTCTGAGTGGCAAACTCCAATAGCTAATACCACCTGTTAGACATTCTTTCTAGGTGACACCCCCCCCCCCCCCACACACACGCGCGTATTGGGGGTGCTGGCACATTCTGGTATTTTGCTGACTGTTGGTAATGACAGTCCGTTACATACCTCCTATTTCGTGTGAGTTTCAATACAAAAAGAAGTCAGTTAAACAGCCACTGGACAAGCCTTTCACCATCATGCCTCAAAATCTAATAACTAAGAGGAGGAGCATAGTTAGCAATGGTTGGAAGGAACTGAACTGAAATAGATTTAGTTTTCTGTGCTTTTGCTATTTAACTTTCATCCCCGAATTTTGAAACCAACCTCGGCAGAAAAAAAAATGGACAGCCATGACACGGAGCCACGTGAACCTGTGATTACTCCCACAGCGGCGCAGCACTCCCTCCTGTTGATCGGCTGGCCAGCAATTATCTGCAAAAATACCATTACTTGGTCTCACCAACCTCAGTGCAGAGATGCACCACGCGCCGCGCAGGTTTTATGCACCGTAAAAAACAAAGCTTGTATTTCTGGGGCTAAAACAGCTATTTAACAACTTTAAAATATAAAATATTAAAATATCTGATCATTTTAATCATTTGCAATGCCACTTGAGTACAAAGTGTGGGTATCTTTGCCACCTGTGTCAGTCACCCCAACTCAAAGTCACACAGAGCAATGCTGCGGAAATAACAGAAAAATTCCAAAAACAAAAATAGCCCTTTATTTATACGGCGCCAAAATCCCCATGAAGTGGTTATCTCTATTTCGGTTTGTGCCGTCTCTCTTCTTTCTGTCCATTTACTCAGAGTTATTTCCGATGAGGAAAAGTGGCCCTGAAGGGTAAACAGCTCTGATTGTTATCGTCCCAACATGTCCACAGACGAGACGTTGACTTTGCAGAGTTGGGAAAGCGTAAAAGGAGGTGCAGGAAACCGGCGTGCTATTTATTGTTTTATACAGCAGCCCACTGCTGCAATTGCGTAACTATAGAGCCACAAATATGGGCTGAAATCCGCATTCTTTGGGGGAAACAAAACAACAACAAATCTGGCAATACAAATTTGAAATTTTGCTTTAAGTGTCGAGACAAATTGGCTCAGAGGTAACAGATCTCAGAGGTGCAGTCGACTTCATATTTTTGGTAGTATTTAGTTTTTTTTTAGGCAAGGAAATCATAAATAAAAATATTCACTGGAGCTGATATGTACAGAAAATAAAATCATAACTCAGCAATGATTAAATTTTAGGACTGTCGAACAAGCCAAAGTGATATGGGTGATAAGTAACGCCTTACAAAAACCTTATTTAGAAGCCAACCGCTGTTCCTAGAACTTAGAACCGAGCATCCATGCTCTGAGGGAGTCGGACCCCTGTCCTGTTCCAGACGAGGGAAGGGGCGGGGGGGCTGCCAAAACGCTGCCAAACAATAAAACAAAGGCATCTTAGTGCGGCTGGTGCTGGGCAGGGAGGGATGGAGGGAGGGAGTGCGGAAAGTGAGAGGAACAGCTGCTGTGTGGGAGACTTGGATAAAGGGGAGTTGGTGGTGGGGTGGTTAAGGGAAGCTGGCGGAAGGGGTGAGGGAGGGGGGCTTCTCTCTTTTCTATGGCAGGGGAGATAAATTACTTTTATGTTTGTTGTTAGGGTGAGGCCACCGCCCCTGGCCAAGCCACGCAACACACTGACAAGACCACAAAGACGCTGAAGACCAAAGCCCAAAGCTGACCAGTCTTCACAGGGGGCACCCAACACGTTTTAGGCTGACTCGCTGAAAGCAAGCTTCGGTGAAATCCTTAAAGGAAGACTGAAAAGAGAATATTTATGAAGTTAGTTAGAGAATAACAATAAAAAGGGGATTTATCAATCGAGGCCACCTAAAAATGTATTTTGCAGTTTGATGCTATAATGAAAAGGAGCCATTTGTGGAGCACCCTTTCGTATGGACAACACGCATACTGTATGCAGCGGGCCACGCGTAGTACTTCAACGGCATACGTGCCAACGTTCAAACACAGCTGCGCTGCCCACACAGCCAGCTGCAAGGAGAAAAGCAGCAAAAAAAGTAAACGTTTGCCACCCGAGCCTCAAAAACATTTATTTGAGCTCCTTCGGATCATATAGTCTGCCTGCTCTCTAATTTAATAGAGAAGCTAAATAACGTTGAAATGTTTGCCAACTTGCTTGCCACTGAAGCTTGAAAGTCAAACTCATTTGATGCTGTACAATATCCACTTCGATCCAAATTTGAGGAAACTGCGAAGTCGAAATGTTCGTTCTGATTTTGTTTATGACAGGGATTCGTTCGAAAGCTCACCATCCCCGATTAAAAAAAAAAAAAAGTTTGGGACGAATGAATTGGATTTACAATATTTCCTATGGGAAATATTGCTTCAGTTCTCATAGGATTCGTTTTTAATCCAACTTTTTGGAACGGATTGATGATGAAAACCAAGGTTCCCCTGTATTACCGTTATCTCCGAGAGGTTGACAAGCATCTCCATGCTTTACATCACAGTGGCAGTGTAACACACTCCCTGCAACTGGCCTGTTTCTAGTCGCTATTTCTGTTCCTTAGCCGTCAGTTTACCCAGTTACAACCTCCAGGGACGATCGGGCCTAGAGAGGATGGCCATGTGCATGGACCAACCATGTCCAGTATAACGCACGGGGATTCATTTCAAGTACTAACAGCAGTTGATTCTGTGCAATTACAAGAATTCAGATCATATAGAACAATAAAGATAATTTCATGAGCGGAACTCAAATCATTTGAGCCCTTAAAAAGGAACTTGCCAGTCTATTGCACGTTCCTTTTTCAAAAGCATGTTTACATACTTTCAAAGATCATCATCTGAACCCAAACGGGGCCAACCTATCCCTCCCGTCTGTCCTCTCTAAGCTGATAAGTACACAAAAACGTGTTTCTGCAGCCAATCTTAATAGTAAGTGATGGTTGCAAGTAAAGCGGAATCCTGGATCACAGTTTGCAGGTGTGATGGCAGGAATGTGCTTCCCCGCTGACATCCATTTGTCGGCAGATGCGCAAGATCTGTTGTGACACACTGGGGCACAGTCAACAAATATCACAGAGTATGGGCGCGTGTGTTTTCAACAGGCATGCATCAACTGACGTCTAACATTGACAGGTCAAATCAGGTCAGTGGCACCGCCGATATTTGCGGGCATTTGGTACCTGGGCCTTCTGTAAAGACTTGCCGAACTCAGGGTAATTTAAATGGCACAAAACAAAAAAAGAAAAAAAATCAATGCTATGCGAAAAAAAACGCTGGCCAATAGGCAGTCCAGAAGCCTGTTAGCATCCAAGCTAGCTGACGGCTAGTGTCTGGCATCGTATATAAAAATATCACTGCAGTACAGAGCACGTCTGAGCACGTCCGTCTGCTGCTTCCAGTCTCACCCTTGGAAATGTGGGCTGCACCTGAAGAAAGACCAATTACCCCCCCATCAAAGAAAAAATATATAATCGTACACATACGCACCTGACTACAACAGGAAACACATGGCAATATCCATCAATTATGGCCACAAAACAAAAACACTGAATTTGTCTGAATTACGGCAGGAAGGAGCAAAGCATGTGCTTATCCATCGGGGCAACAAAACGAATCAACCAAATAGAATTATTTGGACTAAGCAGGATTTTCATGCAAAATGCAAGGTTATTAAAGTAAAACCACCCAACCATTTTTTTATCGACCGCTGAACCTGCTTGGGTCACAGTTGAGCTGAAGTCTATCCCAGCTGACTTCCAGCAAACGGCAGACTGTGGAAGGGTACATACAGAGACGGAGCATCACTGAAATTCAAATTCATACCATCACTGAACTGAATCTGCCTGCATAGGAGTCAAAAGTCAAACATAATCCGTGCCAAATTGGCTGTGAACCAATTCCGTCTTCCCAATAGCAAATATTGGAACTAGAAGAGTCCTGGGGTTCTTGTGTTCTCGTAAATACTCTAACATTGTAGATTAATCACAAAAATGTTGCAGACTCGTAGAAACGTTCACGTCATCACCCAGTTGCACTTCATTTAAAAGATTTGACAGCCCGGCGCAAGTGCTGATCCGTCACAGGCACTCTATTCACCAAAGGTGAACAACATACCTTCTTGGAAGGATTTATCACGCGCAAGTATCAATGTACAAGCGTAAAAGCGAGACGGCCGGCCCGTGTCGGGACCAATCATTTCCCCTTTCCTGTGTGGGCCAGCAGGAAAACTCACTCAACTGTGCAGTGGGAAGGAGCATGAGATGATGGATGGGCTGCAGCTTATAGCACTCATGCAGGACCACTAATTCGATTTGGACTCACTGTGATAAAAGAATTACCACCAAGTTAGCACACGCAACAGGAAAAAAAAAATCGTAACATGACGAAAATAAAGTCACAATATTACAAAGAAAATTCAGACTGTGTGAAAAGTGTTGAGTTTTTCCCCACAATTATTTTAATTCCTCATACAAGATTTTTCCCCCTTATTATAGCATTACAAAAACTTTACGTATATCCAAATACAAACAAACAAACAAAAAAGTTCTATTAAATCTTTCAGATCCAGTCGCCCTTCACACTTTGTGTCCCCCCCACCCCCATGATCAGTTCTGTCACGCCTCTGCCCTAATGTGACATGCCAGCAGGGAAGGCTACCAGCCCAAGGTGAAAGGTCGCGACCCCCACCCCGGTGCCCTCCTCCTGCGGGTAGAGAGAGTTCGGCGTCCTGCCTCGAGTAAGGATTTGTAAAACAAGCGGATATCACCTCTCTCAGCAACAGCAGTCCCAATTCCAAACCCATTAAAGGCCAAATCCCATCATCAGGTCATCTCAAAGACACCCGAATAACAAGCACTATTATCTCATGAATTAGAATTAAAACTGCGTGATCATTCTTTTAATTCTAGAGAACAGCCTGTTGATTTATGTGGTCATATTTGACAATACAGTGTGTCCCAAAGGACATCGACGGATTCATGGCTGATGGCTATATTTCTTTTTTTCCACAAAAGAAATACAAGAAAAGCATACTGTATGGTCATGAAGTTGACTGCAAAGCTTGGTGGAGAATGATAAGGCATCATTCCGGGGCTGATTTGAGATTATCTTTAAGGGACGGAAATGTTATACATCACGAAAGCAAGAACGACATTTGGAGAGTTCCCTTTCCAAATGAAATCCAGCATGAAAAACGTTCGTCATGGAGACAGAGCCAAAGCGGCTTGACAGCTGCGAGCTCAACCATTCATCATGTTACTTTCAAAGCTAGCGACCAGAGAGTGTTTGAAGTGAGCTCAACAGAAAGTATTTCATAATTTTACGTGGTATTGGTTCCACATGAACAACAAAGTGTCTCTCCCTGTCGGCGTATCGATGGGAAATCTCACAGGTCTAACATCTGACGCGGAGCGGGAGATGTTTGTTGTTTTGCAGGTTTAAAGTTACACTGTAACTGCTAGAGGTTGTTGAGTCTCCAGTTATGTTCTCACAAGATTCAAAACATGGAGAAAGAAAATGCTGTGATGTGGGCAAAAAAAAAAAAAAAAATGGTATTCATCTGGCAAAGCTTTAGAGGCAAATTAGCTTTGATTTAATAACGCACATATTAGCTGCCACATGCCCATCTGGTTCACAGTGAATTATTAATTTTAATTTTAAGCTCGGCATCATACCCACGTCAGTCGGGGCGACCGATGAATAATACAGTATATGTATTGACCCGCAAGCACATTTTATTAAGTTTGGGGGAAGCCAGGTTAGCCATCTCCCCAGCTGTTAGCGGCTAGGCTAAGCTAAATTGGTTTTTGGCAGTAGTTACATATTTCTGGGCTAGTTGTACCTCCCAGTCTATATTTTCCAACCAATCTCCAAGACATACAGTAGGTCTTCCACTTCTTGGGGGAAGGGAAAGGAAATGGGGTCACAACGAGGATCCCCAGGCAATGGAGAAACAGGTCTATTAGTCACATCCTAGCCTCATCTTGCCATGCCCTTTATTTTTATTTTATTTTTTTTGCCCACACCAAATGTAATCTTATTCCACTGAGAAATCCCTGCTACACATACTGTGGTCGTGTTGTTCATTTCTATGTGATTTATAGGTCCCAGTATACTTAGCAGCCTCGGCCTTTAAGGCTTTTTTTTTTGCATACAATCTCGGCTTTCCCAACGCAAGATGACTTCATTGTCAACTGAAACCACGAAAATCCTGGCGGTGATAAGCATTTGGCCTCAGGTAGCAGCCAAACAGACAAACAATACCGACGTTGTCTATTAACATTGCTGACCTCTCGTCGTGTCAGTGTCTCGCTTTCTAGTGAAAGACGTTATAGTTGGTTTGAATCGCCCGCCCCGTCCAACGTGAACGGACAAGTCTCAGAGTCCAAATAGTTTGGAGTTCAAGTCAAACATTTATGGTCATAGATCTGCTTAACCGTTACACTCCAGGTGTCAACAAATCAATTTTACCGGTCACAAATCGAACACTTCGGTAACCTTCAATGCTATTTACAGGTTAAGTCCGTCTTAAAATGCAACGTGAATTATGAGCTTCATGTTGGGTTAAGAAGAGTACCCCAGACATTTCTTAGCCGCGATGAGAGTTTTTGTTTTTCACCAATACCATCAAGACCAATGATTACTAAACCACAAGGATCTTTAATTTCGAGTCACCGAGTAAGAAGAAAATGCCTGCAGGTCAAAAAAAAAAATCTCTCAGCGTAATGTGTACATTTGTTTACATGCGCGCGGCGCTACAGACATTCAGACAGCAATTTCAAACAGATAGGCATCGGGATTACATTGTTCTCCAGTCCCCCCCCCCATGGGCGAAGCTATACGGATGCATACTGTAGACCTCCATGCACTCCATTCACACAATACAAAAGTACATAGACACCTCCACTCATGAGAACGTTTATCTCCGCCATCAGCTGGGAAATACTGGGAGTCATGGTCTGCTGAATGTGTGTGTGTGTGTGTGTGGGGGGGGGGGGCTTTGTGATACCATACCCTGAGACAGAATGGGCTGTCGAGAGTTTGCCAGGATTAATGGACATGAGCACATGAGGTCATGAGGAAAGCAGGAAATGCCAAAGAGGGTGTGTCATGCCATCGCTGGCCGTTGCTCATGCCCGATTACACTATACGTGCTGATTAAGTAGGAACGCGTCGTGGGTTCATACGCACGGCAGACAACTCTGATGTTAAATATGGAGCAACGTCTGCCAGGTTAACCCTTTCGGGGACAGCGCTTACTACAGAGGACAGGTTGACTGTCTTAAGAGATAATTACTGGATAAACGATATTGTATGGAAAGGAAACACAGAGGCTGCTGTATGAGACGCTTCCTGAATCTAAAGTGGGAGGAGCTAATGAGTTTGACCTACAGAATGTGCAATTATTTCCTCTCCTCTGTGCGTCCTCTTCAGATTATATATATATATATATATATATATATATATATTCAAATGCGTCCATTTGATAAAGGAAATGTCAAGTTGACGAATGTCTCTTCATCGCGGTTATAAAATGACTGAGTCATTTTTCTTGTGAATGGCCCAAGTTTGGAACTCAAAGGACTTGAATTTCGCTGGAACAAGCCAAAGTCACTTATCCTATTATAGTTTAGGGCAGGCAAGTCGAGCGTGTTTTCTTGCTGATTAGCTGACAGCGGCCCCCCGAGGGCCAAGTTTGGACACCCCTGGTTTCGGGAAATCATCTTAGCTTATTTCAGCTTGAATTAGCCAATCATGATTTAGCTTAATATTGCTCATATTAGTTTTCTTTGAATCAAATGATCTTTTCAGAAGCTTAGTGTAGCTTAGCTAAGTTTATTTTTGTGTAGTTTAGGTCAAATATGCTTCGGTTATGTTTAGCTTGTGTTTGTTTGAACTTAGTTTTTGAAGCAAAACTTAACTTACATGGTTTTAGTTAGCTCAAATGTGCGTAGGCTGTTTAATATCTTGTATCTGCGCTAAGTTTTAATTCATTTTTATCTTAGCCTCATCTTATCTGAAACTATACTACCCTACTTTAGAGTGAGGAGACTGATGGAAGTAGGCTGCAGTTTCGCTAAAGTTAGCATGCAATTAATTCACACGATAATGAGCTGGAAGGAGGCAAAAGCAGATTTCCCCCGGTGCCTGAAAACCTGTTTCGTAGCCTCAATAAGGACGAAATGAGGTCTTTGGAAGAGGGGCAGGGACTATCCGAAGGGAAGCGAAACATGACAGCATGAAATCAGTTGATGTGGAATTCTAATTAATAGGGGAAAGAGAAAAATGGATTGAACGAGACAACAATAACCGAGTCAACATTCCTCGTTTTAATTCTTGCCTGATGGATTGTTTCGTCAATGGATTCGGTCTGTTTGAGCAACGTGACGCGCACATCTGTTCTCATCTTATTTGAAACATCCCTCATCCCTGCTCAAGCTCCGGTTTACGTTTCTTTCACGAGCGTTCCCAAGCTAAGCGATTCGTCGGGGGGGGGGGGGGGGATGAGCGAGGTAAAGCGATCAATAGCGGCCGCGTGTTCCACTCGACGCCTTTGAGGGACAACGGTTACGACACTGGACAGCTTCTCATGTTATCAGGTTACAGGGTGCACGAAAGGGTTAAAAGGACATCCATGTAATTCCTCCACAAATATACTGTATGTACTCTTGTTTATCCTTCCACCTCGCAGGAGCACCAGTGCGTCTGTTCCGACAGGTCCTGGCATGTGCTTGACAGTTTTATGGTCTTTATTTATGTTAAAGTATCGAAACATACTTGTTAGATGGGCTAGCATCTCCCAACACTTTTACACTACATTCCCGGCATTTCATTTTTTTTTTCTCAGTCAATTCTCAATGGTTTTCAGGGACTTTGTGGTTCTCTGAAAGTGAGGGAGGTCCCATTGTTGGGGGAATTTAGCCATTCATGCACTTGTACTCCCCCCCCCCCCCCCCCGAGGGACAAGATGCGGAATCCCTCCCATTTACCAGAAGAAAGAAAGTGATCCCGATGTAAAAGACTCAACCGCGAACGATGTGTACAGCTCCCCTTTGAAGAAAATACT
Source organism: Hippocampus guttulatus (assembly GCF_054856545.1). Lineage (NCBI taxonomy): Eukaryota > Metazoa > Chordata > Actinopteri > Syngnathiformes > Syngnathidae > Hippocampus > Hippocampus guttulatus. The sequence goes on along the minus strand of NC_141283.1, from coordinate 1,522,555 downwards.
CCCCTCGTGGAATTTAGTTTCAAGTTCTGTCTGTTTTATTTAGCGAGGCTGGCGTTTGGGGATTTTCGGACCTGAATCTCATTTTTCATCCTTTCGCGAAAACCATTCCTCGTAGCATTTGTGCTTTCCGATTCAAAGTTACTGTCTGGCCATTACGCTCGAACGTTCAATGCATGTTGCAAGCACTCACAACAATTGCCAGAAGGAGAGCCATAAATCTTATCGGCACACCTAGTTGGGTCCCTAAGTGGTCGTTAGGGGCTAAGGACGTCCTATGGGACCCTTCTTAGTCAGCGTCCACCACTGCAAAGTACCAGCATTTAATTCTTTCCCATTCTAAGAGTGACACAGATCTTTTCGTATGCTTTCATTAACGTGAGCAAATCAGGGAGAGAGGAAACAGGATGTCTGAAAATTTTTTCAACAGATGTACCAGATGTGTTGTTGTTGTTTTTTTTTCCTGAGGAAACAAATGAGCAAAAGTAAAGCGCTCAGATATAAGTGGACAGCAAAACAAGGACAAGATCTAAAATGGTCCACATCTGATGTGGGGGTCAGGCAGCAGGTGCATTTTTCTTTTTTTTTTTTGGTTTCAAAAAGAAAAAAAGCCCCACGTGTGAATCTATTCCGCCAGGCACCTCTGACACTCATATGGACCGCAACAATAGTCCTTTTCTCTCCTCTGCCTCACGCTTGGCTGGGCTCCCTGAATAGCAAACCATCCATACTTTCGACCCCCCCCCCCCACACACACACACACACAATTGGTATTGAGACAATCGTATGTGTTGGGCAGCCTTTTAGATATACGACAATACTCAACTGAAACTTGAAAAATAATAATAAAATTAATAATAATAATAATCACACAAGTTCTACAGACCTCATCTGTGAGTCAAACACACGCAGTATATGAAGCAGTCCGAATAACAACATTGCAACACTGCCCTCGTCAGAAAATTTGAGGGACTTACAAAATGTCCGCTCGAGGCCAAAATGTGACATTCAAACTATACTTGCAAAAGATGAAAGTCCGAGAAATCCCCCGAACGATGAAGTTGGCAAAATTAGCATCACCCTCAATCATTTCCTCTTCCTCAAGCTCACTTTTGTTACACAGTGGAAAATATCAACAAAGCCTCGCAAAACCATATTCAAGTATTTAATTTTTTTTTTAACTTCAATATTCTTTTAAAATGAAGTAAACAGCTCAAAAGTCGCAAAATACATTTGGAGGTAAAGCTAGTTGACAAACTTTTTTCTTTCCCGCAATAAATCTGATTCAAACGCGGCCCAAAAAAAAAAAAAAACATTAACCAAAGCCAGTGGTTTTTAAATGGAGTTTTGTGTGTGTACGTGTGCCTACATGCGTGTGCGTCTCTGAAGAAGTGGGCGAGTTCCAAAAAGGATCCATTTATCTTTGGTCTACATGCTGTAACATCGCGGACACTCACACACAACAAGCAGAGAAACAAGTAAGGCGTTTCCTTATTTTAGCTCATTCGTCGTATTGATGTTTCAAGTTTTTTTGTTGTATTTGAGGTGCTGCTGTCACATTGCATTGATTAGTTAAAATCACTCCATTTGTAGCGCTTTTTTTTTTGTAATGCAAAGCCATGTACAATTTGTATGGAGCTGTGACATCGGGAAAAAGTTTGCTACCGTATTTCATTCATCAGCGTGGATAAAGGAAAAAATATGTATCGATATATATACAGTACATGAATAAAGTATTTGAATTGCAAATATGGTTTTCGAGTAGCTATTGTTGACAACTCAGTATTTAAAGGGCAGCGGTTTTCATCCCCTCGCAGAGCAAGTTGTCTTGCCTTGATAAGAGACTTGAAGTGGTGTGAGGGTCCTTATCTCAATCGACATTAACAGCACCGGTGTTCCTTTTTTTTTTTTTTGAACCCATGCGCAAGCCTAAGTTATTTCATCCCTGTGAAAGGGAAAAAGAAAGCAGATCGTTGCACAACTTACAGTGCATGTACTGTACGTCCACATGACACTGAGGCACTCGGTTGCTCTGCTGCCATACATTTGGATCGAACCATCTATGGAAATAAGCGTTGATGCCGTCAAAGCGGCACACGCATTCAAGTCAAAGAATCGTTCAGAAAAGAGCTAAGAGGCCTTCCAAGAGGCATTTTCCCATGGCGACGTTGCATCACTTGTTGCTAGGCAGAGCTCATGAAACGCAAGGACCGGTGGCCCCATCGTCCAACTTTAAATACATGAATATGCCATTCACGCGAAGTATAGCCGTTTGAATGGGAACCAGAGGTAGTGGAGCAGTTTGCTGGACAGCGAGTCAGCATGATTGACTCATTGCCACATTTCCACACCTTTTTCCAGCCTCACCCGAGGAGCTGAAAGTCAGCACCAGCTGAGCAGCACATAAACCACTAGCTGAATTATCGACTTGTCTTCCAGCGACTCAACTCGAGCATCAGGAGCCATGGACGAAAACTCAAAGCCAGAAGCCGAAGCAGTGGCGGGGACATCGGCGGAGGGGAAGTCCCTGGAGTGGACGTCGGAGGCGGACAACAGCCAAGTCGACGACAACCCGGCGACTCTCGAGGTGACGGCCGAGGGTTTGAACGAGCTGATGAGGAGCATGGAGACCATGCTGTCGGATGTGGAGGAGCTGAGGAGCCAGTGCAGCATCCAGGCCAGAGAGCTACTCGAAGCCGCCATGGAGCTAAAGCAACAGCAGGATGAGCTAAAGGAGAGCTACAAAGAACTGGCGGCGGATATGCAAGAGATCATGGACGCCATGGACGACCTCTGCATCAGCAAGAGTGCCTTCGAGGCCAGAGAGAAGGACATGGAGAAGCTCGGCGAGGAGTTTTGAAGGACGCAAAGTGACGTCGGGCTTTGTGGGCGGAGAGTGAGGGGCTGTGGTTTGATTATTTAAATGTGTCAGCTGAAGCGCGTTGATTATTGTTTGGAACTCTCAAAATGGCATGATGAGCATATGACTTCCATTTCGGGCAACAATAAAATGAACGACTGCTCATTTCGTCTTCCATATTTGTGTGTTAGTAACTATATCAGACCAAATTGTTCTCTTTATTGCTTTTCAGTAACTATTTTTTATTAAATTCAAATAAACATTGAACCGTATCATTTGAGTTGACCTTATTTTGGAAGCTAAAAGAGCTTTTCAGGGACAGCAGTTACTACAGTGGACATCTTATGCTATCAAGTTACAGGGTGCATGGAAGGGATAAATCCTGTTCATCTTTTAATCGACAAAATAAATAACAGATGATTTAATGATCAATCCGAATAAATGGTTGTTGCAGGATAATTTTTATCCTCCTGATTATTGTTTCTATCGGGGATTATCTTAGGAATTAAATGGTAACCTACCTCCCATTCTTAGGTAGGGATGTTTTCTGGATGGGGTCACTGCCGCTAACGGATTTGGGAGAGCCAGATGTCCGGAATACCGTACCACAGTGGTATGAAGAATGCTTCCGTTTATATTCTGTTGAGATAATAATTTGTCAATTGAAATCTTGGGCGTCTCAACATGCCTGAAAACAAACAACAACAAAAACCTTCCCAATTTTTGCAAGTGCTTGCATCCTGGTAGAAATGAAAATAAGTGTCCCAAACTTAACCACCCGAAATTCACTCACTGGCATCCCCCGGAAAACCAAAAGCAAATTTGCCTTTGACACTAATTTCATCAAACCAACTTGGACATTTGGTCGATAATGACAAGAGCCACAAAGAGTCTCGGGAAGCCATGAACAAAATAAAACAGGAAGTCAGACATTTTGTTTTCAAGTAGCCATTTTGATGGCCTCCGAGGCTTTACTTTGACAAAGTGGAATTTGCCTGATTCGACAGATGCGGGCTAAATCAGAAAGCTCTTTTGTGTTTACCTTTTAACGTGAGTGAAGAATGACAGCAGTATTTTTTTTTTTGAGGATTCACCATGAAAACGGGCCTCACAGTTTTGTTTATCGTATTGTGCTCATCTGTTGAGCAATATGATGCATATTTGAACTGGATTTATTTCCACTTAAATTAATCTCCCACTGCAGATGTGATTCATAATTTATTTACCTTGTCCTTCGCAGCACTGGGTAGATCCAGCCCCTCCTGCTCCACAGACCATACGCTCCCTGCCGCGTGATGAGGGCCCCTGCGATATCTGGAAAAGACGATTATATTTCAACGCAAGCATTGGCGAATGTAAAGGGTTTTGGTTTGGAAGCTGCCAGGGCAACGCTAACAATTTTGCTTCTCTTGGAAAGTGTCAGAGAGCATGTGATGCCACATCATAAAAATGTGTAAATGCCGAATTTTACAAAGTGTGCATGATATGACTGAGGTGATATACAGTGCACATTTGTACTGTATAGAGTTACAAGGCCTCCTTTCATTCTGCTTTGCATGAAAAACATGTCAAGAATTTGTTCATACAATAAAAAATGGATTTGTCCTAGTCTGTTTTTTTTTTGGTTGTGAATTGTGGCTCATGTGCAAGGGACAAAATACAGCAATTTGATTTCACACATTAAATGGGATACATTTTCTGCCATGTATTTTTCTTTGAAGGCTTTTCCATCACTTTATTTCGCTAATCGCTTGTCCTCACTACTGTCTGAACTTGGGCCTCTGCCGCTTACACTCTGGAGTAATTGCACACCATTAGCAAAGCTGTGATTGGAGTCGAATTCGCTCGGCGTTCGTGATGAATTTTCCACATTTAAAGAGGTAGAAGACGCAAATTCTGCTTTTGAAAAGACGCAAAAAAATTGTACTACCGGCTTGGAGGTACGCGAATCTTCAAAGCAGCCCAGAAACGGATGAATGTCCCTGATAAACCCACTTAAAGGTGATTGCTAGACTGCTAATGGCGACAACCGCCATTGTATGACTCATGGCAAAATAAACGATTCTTAACAAGCGACACATCACGCTGAAATAACCAATTCACAGCCAACCTATTGTAATCACGGTAAAATATCCAAAATAACTCTTTGGAAAGTCAAGTTTACTTACCTTTATGTCACCTTTCCTTGACCTTTGTTGGATGATGTCATCGTTAGCGCCGGTACAAATGAATTGGACTCCGTTTTTCCTAATGACGTCATCTTTCAGCGGCAAGAATTGCTGACGTACATCTCGAGCTTGCCTACTTTACCTGAAAAATATTAGTCTAATAATAAAATGGATAAAAAGAAAGGTTTCATTATTTTTGGAATTTCCCATTCTCCAAGAACTAATGAAATGTGTTTGTGGGTGGGCGTGAGAGGTCGACGCCGGCACTCGAGATTTTGAAGGTCTTGGACGATGTGTGCATGGCAACACTTCGAAGCAGAAATATGATTGGAGATAATAAAAAATATATAAATAATCCATAAACGACTGGAAATCGCGCGGCCAACACACAAGCTATGAAATGACGACAAAACACTGCTGGAAATAAATTATGACCACTGCATTTAAACTGGAAATGTAGGTAGGTCTGTGCTCCTGGAAATAATACTGTACAGTGAAATTCGGGGCTCTAAACGTTTTATTTTGAAACCCTTTCGCTTGATACCGGAAATGTAATGACATCTCTTCCCCTCGCGATCTTGCCGTAAACAGCTTCTAAGCACAAGACATTTCCCGAGCATAGAGTGTTGTTTCATCCCAGATTTTTCGTACCAGAATTTAAACTAGGATTCAATTTAACACGAACATGGTGAGTGATTCATCTTGTTTTGTGCTTGAACAAATAAATGTGCACCCCAGTCAATCGGATGGGCAGCTGCAGCCAAGCTAACGAGCTAGCCGGGTAACTGAGTCAATCGTGCTGTGCAAACGTAAAAATTACCTAACAAAGTAATATTGTTTTTGTATTGATCATACTTACATTTCTGTGGCATTCATCTCACCTTTCATTTCCCAGTCGCACACGATCCTGTTGGTTCAGCCCACCAAGAGACCCGAAGGCCGGACATACGCTGACTACGAGTCGGTGAATGAATGCATGGAAGGTCTGGACGCTTTACCGTCAAAACCTCTTAACTCGCTATAAAACTACCCGTGGCTTATCTTTAACGAGAAAAGTTTGCAAATTTCCTGCTATTTTGTAATTGTCTCAACCAAAATGCTATTCAAAGTCCATATCGCACAGTTTTTAAACACCTGCATCTTTTCTCTCAGGTGTGTGCAAAATGTACGAAGAGCATCTCAAGAGGATGAACCCCAACAGCCCGTCCATCACATACGATATTAGCCAGTTGTTTGACTTCATTGACGACTTGGCAGACCTGAGCTGTCTTGTGTAAGTGTTTTAAGTGTGAATTTGCATTCCTACAAATTTTGAACGTGGCCTTTTTTTCAGTTACAGAGCGGACACCCAAACGTACCAGCCGTACAACAAAGACTGGATCAAGGAGAAGATTTACGTCCTATTGAGACGTCAAGCTCACCAAGCGGGGAAGTAGTGAGACCGATGTCACCGTTGTTCTTCGATACACATCCCAAAGGAGTCGATGAAACACAGCTACATTTCGAAAACGTCTCTTGAGATTTGTGTGATAGAAGACAAGGGGATACTTTAAATGAGAGGATGTCAATTTTTTTCGGGGCCGGTCTGGGTCACCTGGCGGTGGCCCTTTGGTTTCTAACTGAGTTAACTTTCTTTTTTTTTTACCTTGCTATTCTCAGTAACGCATCCAAGCCAGTTTCCGTGCTATGGAATTTCAATTAAAATTGTTATGGAGTGATGACACAAAATTTACAAGAGTTGTATTTTGTTTTTGTTATTCTGACTACTGTGGCTACTTTAGTGACACTTAATGCTGTTTTGTTTTCTGTTTTTGTAAACTTTTTTTTTTTTTTTTACACACAATGTATCGGATTCCTTTGATTCAAACATCATCATTTTGGCTGTGGAACTGTTCTTTAATAAACAACTTGAAAGCGATCACACTTTTTGCAATCTGCGCCCCCGTGCGTACATCATTGAATGAATTCGTCCAAAATGCAGACATGCTAGATGGGAAAATACTTCTGTTATTATTTTAACCCTGTTGCATGAATATTTTCAAATGCAAAGAAGGTGACTCCTGGTTAGTGATCACAAATTTCACAATTGCGAGACTCATAAAGGCGATTGTTCTTCCATTGTCTTAAAAAAATGTTCTCATAAGATTTTTTTCAATCAGGATATTTTGTTGGAAGGAAAAAAAAACCCTGACTCAGCATTACTCCCTCCCACCACCCACAAATAAAGATTGACGCCTTTCTTGAAAGTAGGCCGCTTTTTAATTTCGTCACATGGTAGCTATATTTAACCCTTTCAGGGACAGCAGTTATGACAGTGGACAGCTTATCATGGTATCAATTCTGCTGGACGATAGTCCGTTCCTGATTACAGGAAATGGATGCGGAATGTGAAGTTTGAAGCGCAACAAGAAGGCCCCGGCAAAAACACTTAACCATGAAGCACTCTCTTACACTGAAGGGATCAATACTGCGCCATCAGAGCCTCTCCACGCACATGGCGATGCCCATGCCTCCTCCGATGCACAGAGACGCCACGCCCGTCCTGCTGCCGGTCCTCTGGAGCGTGTGCAGCAGCGTCACCAGAACCCTGCAGCCCGACATGCCGATGGGATGACCCAGTGAGATGGCGCCGCCGTTCACGTTCACCTGAAGCGGGAAATTTGGTTTCGCGGTGCCACGTCGAGTCTCATTTCTTGATTTGAAAAAGATACCTTTTCTTCTTTCAGTCCAAGCTCTTTAACAACGGCGACGGACTGCGCGGCAAAGGCCTCGTTGATCTCGAAGAGATCGACCTGATCCAGTTGCCACCCTGCCTTCTCCACCTAAAATAAGAAAGACATTTTCTTAGGGGGGGTGGCAAGAAATGGTCAAGATTAAGATTGAATGTAAAGTTTCCACTTCTCACCGCTTTCCTGATGGCGGGTATGGGTCCGCTGCCCATGACGGACGGGTCGAGCCCGGCTTGAGCCCACGACACGATTCTGGCCATGGCCCGCAGGCCCCGCCTTGAGGCCTCCGATTGGCTCATGAGCACGGCGGCAGCCGCGCCGTCGTTAATACCTACGGCGTGAGGAGGGAGGTTGGCAAATATCCCGTTCCAAGAGTTTATTTGTGTGCGACGTCACGCTCACCTGAAGCATTGCCGGCGGTGACGGTACCGCTGGCGTCTTTAATGAAACACGGCCTAAGTTTGGACATGCTCTCGAGACTGCTGCCATGCCGAGGGAACTCGTCCGCCTTCACCTCCACCGTGCCTGAAGAAGTTTGATCAGTTTTCTTTTTTTTTTTTAATGCTTCCTTTTAGTTTAGTTTTCATGAGCAATGTTTGAATATCATTATCTTTGTCTTATGTCCCAGGGTATAAAAATAATCATCATCAGCGTGAAACAGTGAAATGCTCAAGTTGTTACATGCCTTTCCTGGACGGAACCACAACTGGGACAATCTCCTGAAGGAAGTATCCCGCTTTCTGAGCCGCTTCCGCCTTATTCTGCGAGCGGACGGCGAAGACGTCCTGCGCCTCTCGACTGACGTCCCACTGCTTGGCCACATTCTCCGCTGAGGGGCGGGGACACACACACCGCATATTAATGCCAAAAATTTTTTTGAAATTATTATCTTGGTCTCTTTTTTAAAAAAATATATATTACAAAAAACATTTAAACAGGGGGTGTGTAGACTTTTTATATCCACTTCATATGATTTCAATCATTTCGCACCGCCACACCTGTGATGCCCATGTGGTAGCCGTGAAAAGCGTCGGTCAAACCGTCGGCCAACATGGAGTCCTGCAGGGAAGCGTCTCCCATTTTCACTCCGGCACGCATGTGCAACGTGTGAGGAGCCTGAAAAGGGAAAACAATTCACGTGATGTCACACAACTCCTTCCCGGTTTTGATGAAAGAACAATAGAGAAAGCGAGTGTAGACTGTAGTTTTTTCTCTACTATGTTGTCAGCCACTGCAATCCTCACCCTGCTCATACTCTCCATGCCTCCTGCCACCACCACAGTGGACTCCTTGGTCTGGATGGACTGAGCTCCCAAACACACAGCTTTCAGCCCAGAGCCGCACACCATCTGGCAGCTCCATGCCGGGACCGAGTAGGGAATGCCTGCACCGACACTAGCCTGACGTGCCGGGTTCTGCCCGTGCCCTCCGAGACAGATGGCAAAGGAAATATTAATGAGTGGATGTTGACCATGCCAACTTGACCGCTGGTAGTACCTGCCGTCAGGACGTGCCCAATGATGACCTCGGACACGTCTTCTGGCCGCACTGCAGCCCGCTTTAGGACATCCTTTATCACCACAGAACACAGATCATGCAAAGGCACCATGGACAGAGAACCGTTCAAGGACCCTTTAGTGGGAAAAATGGAAATGTAAGGCAACATATTGCACATGGATTCTGTTTCGTGTGAGGACAGGGTAGTTGCTCATCCAAGTACATCTTAGAAATATTAAGATAGGAACCACAAATTAATATATACTGTAAAGTATGCCAATTCATAAATATTAAACTGTGACACAAAACATATAAACTTTATATTTCACATAATATGATTGGTTTAACATTAACATTTTTTACTTTCACAAAATGGAAAAAGCAAACAGTTGTTGACAGTCATTTACAACGTCAATGATTTCCTGGTCCAATGTGCTCGCATGTTGTCAGTAACCAATCACATCATGTCATTTCCGTGGCCCTATGAATATTCGCCAATCACAGCCTTCGACACAGAGCAGACGCTCAGATGCAGCCAATAGAAACAGTTTGACCAAACGTCATGAATTCACTAATTTCAATTCAGCTGGGGAAAAAAACATTTTATTTCAATATAACGACACCATTTAATACGATTAACATTGGATTTCAAGTTAGCTTCCAGGTGAATCGGTTGAGAGGACGACGAGCCACAGTTAAGATGAACTCAATGAGAAAAATACTTAAAATGGAGGAAGTGAGTGGCTTTTAAATGAATGATAGTGGTGTGGAAAGTGTGTGTATTTTACCAATTGGTGTCCGCGCGGCAGAGACGATGACAACAGGATCCTTATTCATGCCGATGAAACGTTGCCTTGGATGCAATCTGCTGCTTTCTTTGACTGGGCTGTACTGTCCTGTTGTGGGTAAAATTGCAGCAGATCCTGTTGACACGGCTGCCGTTATTGGAATGGAAAGGCACGCCAGCGACACCAGGTGTTATGGAGGTGGTAGCGCTCGTTATAAATCCAAGCACATGCCTTTTGGCGTAAAAATATGTATTAACACCAGTTTATTGGAACAATAACACTTTATAATACTCTGATAAAGCAGGTAGCCTGTTTTTAAGCAATGAATGCGTCTCATGTCAATGTATTGATCAAGAGTAATTAATAAGTGGCTTTTCCTTTGTATTAAAATTCTTTATTGGTATTTGGTCAGTACATGAAAAGGACTGGAGTCCAAATATGAACATCTCTTAGAAACTACTCACAGAATCTTTTGAACTTTTTTTTTCAAACTAAAGTTTAAAATTGAAATAAAAAATATGAACACAGGTCAAGACCTTAAGTGAGATGTTTATGCCGCTTAATTATTGGACTTGACGAATTACAACAGCGGATGTGAGTGGCCAACTCAAATCAATAGCAGAATGAAACATACTAAAGTTGATGTTGAGGGGTTTTTTTTGTCTGAAATGAAACATCCACTCAATTGTGTCTAACATCAACCATTTCCCATGTTCCCAAATGTGTTTCACAAGAAGCTAAAGGGGAAGGATAGGAAAGCAAAATGCCTGACAGCAATTCTGCATTACACACTATGCATTTGTCATTGTGTTCTGTATTTAAAAAAAAAAAATAGAAGGGGGGGGGGGGGACAGGAAAAAAGAAAAGAGACCCCTCCAAGGGTACATTACAAAACGGCGCCGTCGCTTGTGGTGGAGTCCAGGCCGTTTTGAGCATGCCGTGAAGTCCTGGTGCCCTTGATGACCTGGGCAGCAGCCTTGTCCTCGTGGGGGTCAGTGGTGGAGTCCGTGTCGTTCGAGTGCTGAGTCAATGAGGTCTCGCTGCCCGTCGGAGAGTCCACGCTCTCGTACCCTGCGCTCAAAGCGACGGGCGCCCCCGCCCGGCCGCCATGGCTCCCCGACACCTCCTCCGAGTGGTTGGACAGTTTGGTCTCGGCTTCTCCGGGGCTGGACGCCATGGGTGACATGGCAAAGTCTTCGTCGGTACTGCTGACCTCCCGGTACAGGCTGCCGCCTTTCTGGGAAGGGGCCCCCTTGCTGGGCCCGTTGGACACCCTCCCGAAGTCTTTGGCGGCGGGGTCCGAGGGGGCGGCGGCCGACTCGGGCTGGGTGGCCGGCTCGGCGGCGGCTGACGCCCTGCTGGGCCCCGCGGAGACCCCCTGAGGAGGCTGGGTGAGCTGCTGCCGGGTGTCCTTGAGTTGCTGCTGCAGCACAAGGATGGTGCTCTGCATCCCTTCCACCTCCTCATCCAGCTGGATGATGAAGTCATTCAGCTCTATGGGGGTGGGGGGGGGGGGGGGTGTCAACCGGCATCACGTCAATAGCACAAAGGTCTCATAGCAGTGATGGACGATGATGAGCAGGAAAACGGCTCCTTGTTTCACTTCACTTATGAGTTTCTCGGCCATCTTAAAATGGCGGTCATGTTGAGAGATGTCAAAATTAACCGGCAACGAATATCCGATCGAACTACTCAAAATCAGTTTCCAAAAGATTGGTGAGTACATTCATCTCTCAGGTGACATTACTTAATTGTTTTTTTTGTCCATCATGAAACATTTCAAAATAAGATTCTAAAAACTATTGGAGAGTGATTGTCCTTTTGTCACGTTCTCACCATCTTGGCTGCTCTTCAACTCCTCGCTGTACTTCTTCTGCAGCGCCAGCTCGGCCTCCAGCTGGGCGATGCGCCCCTGCGACTGCTGCTTCCCCAGCTCCTGGTTTTCCTGGATCAGCATCCGACACTTGGCCATCAGCTTCTTGCCCGTCTGGCTGCAAGGGAAACAAGGCTGACATCACATGAGGAACCAGGAGACCAAAAAAACATGGCGAGGCCGAGGCATCCCAGCGACAACATTCGAAACGACCATTAAATTGTATCAACAAAGAGAAAGTGGAGAGAAACTGGTCATTTCGGGGAAAAACAAAACAAAAAAACAAAACAGTTTTGGACACAAATAAAACAAAGCCTATGTAAATGGAAAGCCTCTTAAGAGTAAACAGATGCAAGCCGGTACACACTTGGATGAAATGTGATGAAATGGGAGTCACCTCAGTACATTCGGTATTCAACACGAGCACAATTTGGCTCCGTCATATTGGCTATACGGTCCCAGAAAAAAAAGGGGGGGGGGGCGGGGGGCAATTGGAACACGACGAGTTCAAAAAGATTACTGAGGGGCGGCTTTGTGAGGTCATGGCTTTGAACATAGCACAAAACAGTCAAAAGAGCCAAAACAATGCTACAACAGTCCCGCTGGTTGTACAATAATATGAATCTTGCACCACAGACATTTCAATATATAATTTTTTTTTTAAATTTAATCTGCATTCCTGAGGAACCAAGTGACTCTCAATGCAGCTGAAAACAATGGATGTTTCCGTCCCTGGACCTTTAGCAACTCACAGCGCTTAATTGAGGACGTGGGGTTTCAAACCCAAAAGGCACTGTAGGTTATGTCGCTGAATAAGAACGTTAATTCACGGGAGGGGGGCGGTGGGGGCACAAAATAGCTGCGAGAGAGAAGGATCATGAGCTCACGAGTAAACACACAAATACAAGCGGGTACATCATCATCAACTTGAAAGAACATTTTGCATTGACAGCTTGTACTGGCGGGCTTTCGCCTCGGTGTTCAGAAAACACGCCGCTCGACGTCGACGCGCGCGCCAACGAGCCCGACGGTCAAAAAACAAGTCACAAAAATTGCAACAAACAGAAAGCATGGAAACACACTACGTACCATGAATGAGAGGGTGGGGAAATGGGGGAGGGGGGCAGTGGACCCTCGCACCTCGATCCCAAAAGTACATTGCGGGGCGAGGTCGTGGCTCCGCCCACAGTTTTAAGTCTTACTTTTAAACTTGCGCTGCTGCGGTATCTAGACTGTCCCACAAGTCAGTACGCTTCTCAGGTACACGCGTGGGCCTGTTCCACAGTTTAGACGAGTACGACAATTGTCTTTAAAGGCTTCCAATTGCGCTTTTTCAGCTAGCCGCCCCCCTATTTTAAGCTGTCGACTGTCTGCTTTGAGCGGAGGAGGCGGATGGGGTGGCCATATCCGGGTGGTAAAGGGACAAGTCTTCAGGAACAGTCCAGACTCCTCAAGCCCTGTGATGCCGATGACAGGGGTGGGGCGGGGTGGGACACAAGTCTCACCTGACCATACCGTCTTTTTTTCCCCCCCCTTTTCTTTTTTTTTTTATGAAGTTAATGGCCTGCAGCTGCCGCAGCACAGATCAAAATCACCAATGTTTATTTTTTTGGTTTGGTAGTTTGAGTGGTTTTAGTCAGTTTCCCTCCCCCCACCGTGGTTGCTGCAGTGAGAGTGGTGGGGACGTGCAGAAGTCTTGACTTCTATTGGGGGAGGTGGCGGTTTTGGGAGGAGGGGGGGTGTTATTTCGATTGTCGTTACCTATCAGGTGTAAATTTCCAGGCACTCAGTTCATTTTGGGCCTGCTCCAGTTTATCTTTAGTCTGTTCCAGTTCCGCCTTCATTTTGAGGAAAAACAAGTTGATGGCCGGGTCCACCATGGAGGAGCGCAGTTGGGCCGCGCTGGGCTGCTGGGCTTGCTTCAGGTACTGGATGTGCGTCTACGGGGAGAAACAAAAAGCTTACTGGGCTGCAAGGGAGAGAATTTCCCAATACCATCCTTACATTGTGGCCAATGAGGCTGCTTTAACTGATGACACCCAAAATTATCCACAGGCAAAATATAAACACAATCACAATCGCTCATTTTATCCACTCCACTTACGCCTATAATGTTGCCATCGATAAGAACAGAAAGATTTACGTACTGTGCACTCCTGCTCCTTGGTGGCAAGCCGCATGACCAAGATGTTCTCCCTGCGGGCAGAGTCCTGCTGTTGCTGCTTGAGTTTCTCCTCGGATTCCTTCAGGCCTGTTACATCATTGGCTGGCGGTCCCGGAGAGAAGAAAGTAAAGGCGTCAGGAAACTAACCCTCGGCCATCATCGACACGTGTATGATTCCATCAAGAGTCACGCAAGTGTGACGGAGTATGTGTACTTACAACAAAGCTCAGCATATTTGGCCTCCAGGACCTGCACATACGACTCGTGCTGTTTCCACCTAATAACAGGAGAATACATGTGACGCGAGGCTCCTCGAACCAACAGGATATCCCACCAGCGATGTAATCCAGTGAAAAAGTGAAAAAGCTTTTTTTCAATCCACCCCAAATAGGGATGTTCACTTACTAAAGACTTAATTTGCAGCCTTTAAAGTGTTCACGACCCCAACCAAATTCTATCAAAAAACGTAAACGTAAGCCTGTCTGTCATAAATCAGACTGCAGCAAAAATGTCAAGCAATTTGTAGCTTTAGCACTTTTTTTGCTTCATCTTACATCAACATGTGGACTGTACTTAAGCATTTAATTTAGACACACATATATTACTGAATGTCTGAAATGAAGCAGATGTTTACTTTCCATATTTCCAGCCATTGCAATTTGAAAATTGCATTCCACCACACGGCGATGTTGATTTCAATTTAAAAAATTGTTCAGCCCAGGTCCAAAACACATGGAAGGGGGGAAAACTAAGATTTTTGACATGAGGCCTTTCTATTCCACGGATTTTGATCATTGATGCATGGCTGCAGTAGCATGTCACCCGCGATAAACGCGGGTTCACTGTAATGCATGTGTATAAAATGTGTGTGTGTGTATATACCGTGTGCACAGCTCCTCTCGGGTCAAGGTTTTCATATCAGATTCACTGAGGCGAACCTTGTAGAAGAAATAACAAAGCACAGTCAATATTCAGTTGCCATAACAGAATGTAGGATCTGATTTGGGTCAAATAAGCTCACCTTTTTGGGCAAAGGCTCCTCGTTGGTCATTGTGAACTCTGCAGGTAGGGGAGGCACAGTTAGCAAAACAAATGCTTTAAACACACGACAATGCAGTTAAGCTCCTCGAAATGTTTTTTGAAATGCATTCTTTTGCTGAGCACGGCGTTGAAGCGGGACGCTAAGGGGAAGGCGAAGCTACCGGCTAGCACAGAGCGTCCGGAGCCTCGCGAGTGTGGCAGCTAGCACTTAGCACGACACCCATACTAAGCTAATGTTAACGCTCACCCGCTGACTACGCGTCGCCCCCGCTGCTCGATTACACGCATTTATGTTAGCCCATGGCGCGTGGCTTCCACAACCCCCCCGATTTAAAAGCAACAATCATGCCAATATCGCCTATGTTCTCGGCACCTTGTTATCACAAAATGGCGGTGAAGAAAACGACTCCCTCCCTCGCTCGCTCCTTCTCCTCAAACGAGCCCACGGTCGGGCTGCACGAAACGGGGGGCCTTCACAAGCCACTTACCAGCTCCCCCTCCACCTCCCGTTTGCGGTGGTGGTCTCCGGGCGTCTCGGCTGGAACGATTCGTTCACGGCGTGGCGTCGAAGGCGAGGTTATATTTAGGCGAGGAGCTCTGTCATATTGTTTTGCGAAGGCAGGACACAAGCGGAATGGAGCAGGCGAGTTGGATGGCGGCCACCTCCTGCCGAGTCACGCAAAGAGCGCAGCAAGAGAAAAAAATAAGACGTGTCACTCTCCAAATATTTAGTGACACACAATGAACATTTCCGCATTATGGACACCAACTAAAGTTTAAAGTATTATTCGGAACTGTTTATTGTGCGACAGAATTCCATTGTTTCTTCATTAGAATTTTCTGCTGTAGATTGCAAATTTCTCCATTGTGGGACAAATAAAGCTTTTCTTATCTTATTCAATTTAAATAATTATTTTCATGGGTCAAAACTTGTTCA
Organism: Hippocampus guttulatus; assembly: GCF_054856545.1. Taxonomy (NCBI): domain Eukaryota; kingdom Metazoa; phylum Chordata; class Actinopteri; order Syngnathiformes; family Syngnathidae; genus Hippocampus; species Hippocampus guttulatus. The sequence goes on along the minus strand of NC_141283.1, from coordinate 1,506,501 downwards.
AACCATTTCAACTTTAGCTAATTTAAGACACCATGGGAACTATTGTTTTCAAACTGTCCAAATTTTCATATTCATATTCAGAATTTTAATTTTCATGTCCAAATTTGTTTGTGTTTTGAAGAGAGACATTCTTCTACTCTGATAGACGATCTTTGAAGATCAGTCTGACGTTTTTTGTGATTTTTGCCTTTTTAAGTGTACAAACTATTTTCAAATATTTACTTCATACAAATAATATTTGTATTTTCTATTTTGTCTGCAGTGTTTATTAAAATAGTGACATTAAAAATAGGCATAAAACATCATACATTTATTATTCCGACAAACTACACAATATGAAAAATGTTACGTGTGTATAATATAATGTATAAGGTTTTAAATGTAATTCAGAAATACGAAATCCATTCAATACGTTTTCATTGATTTCAGTGTAGCCCATTTCATTTCGACAACCCCCCCGCGTGTTGACAATGGTACGGTCGCACGCGGCTGTCAAATTGAACCGGCCCAACTTGAGTTCAAGGGCAGTTGGTGAAAAGGCTCCGAAAAGAATCCGCTTCTGTCTCGCTAACATCGTCACCAACATGCTCTGCAGAGTTGCTCATATCCGCAGGTAAAGCGAAAACTTCACCAGCCAGCGGCTCATTGCGCACTTGCTCTACAGGGTTCGTGAAATACCCACGACACAACAACGCTGTGCTGCTTATCCAAAGCTAACCTTGCACATGCTAACACAGAGGAGCTGTCCGGCTAGGTTACTTTGTTGCGCACTCTTTTTGAGAGACACACTAGACTGGTAAATATTGCGCTTACAATGTTGTGCTCAGGTAACATTGTTATGGATTACGTTGCCAATGCATTTCCAATCAAACTAACTTGTAATCAGTCATTTTTTTCATCATCATGAAGGACTTGAATAAAAAAAAATGTCCAATATGGTTGCCCAAATGATGGCACTGTAATCGATAAATGTGCAGTTCCCTTATTTATTTTTAAGCCAAGGCATGTCAGCAAACCGAAACATGCATTATAGTTGCAACTCGATTTATGACTGACTGACCTACCTGAGTACCTCAAGCTCAGCGGCGCTCCGGAAAAACTCATTGCAGTCCTCTACGAGCACAGCAGCGTGGAACGACGCTTCAGGGACTCTGGAGGGCAAACATATCCTGGTGTGTCAGCAATCATTTCTTCTTTTTTTAAGTAGACAATGCAGAGAATAAAACCTAGCTGTTTTGTACCATTCTTAAATAGTGTTAAATCTTTGATTAAGATATCCTTTGACTTTTGGGTTGAGTGAACGCTGGCGCGTTTTGGCTGCCGCTGCTCAACCCGTATTATTTTGTGTTTTTTGTTATTGTAAAGTGTCCTTGGGTGTCTTGAAAGGCGCTTATAAATAAAATCTATTATTATTATTATTATCACATTTCTTTACTCTGTCTTGGATGGTTACCAAACAAGTGTGACGTAAACATAGGTCAGTCAGTCATAAATCGAGTTGCAACTATAATGCAAACAGTGGTTTATCACTTCAACTTTTGATATAATTTGCTTCATAAACACGTGGACTGAATTTATCTAGACATGGCATAAAATCCCACTTAAAACAAATCACACGGTATCTCAACAGTGACCCTAATGAAGGCAAATGTGTCACCGTGTGCGTTTCAGGTGCGCTGCTAGTTTGAGTCAAGCCGTGCAGCAGGCGCACAGACAGAAGCACACGCTTCCTGACCTGACGTACGACTATGGCGCCCTGGAGCCGCACATCAACGCGGAGATCATGCAGCTGCACCACAGCAAGCATCACGCCACCTACGTCAACAACCTCAACGTGACAGAGGAGAAGTATAAGGAGGCGCTTGCAAAGGGTTAGCGAACGTGGTGACGAATCAACGACAAGTAGCAAATTAGAATGATTCATCCTACGCCATCTTTTGGTCGTGGTGTGTTTTAGGAGACGTGACTGTGCAGGTCGCCCTTCAGCCTGCTCTTAAGTTCAATGGAGGAGGTCACATTAACCACACCATCTTCTGGACTAATCTCTCTCCCAATGCTGGTGGAGAGCCACAAGGTAACATTAGCCAAGTAGCATACATTGCCCTTCCCTTTTAGTCTTCGGGAAACATTTGTGACCCCGAGTGGTGAGTCATCACCCAACACTGAATCAAAACGCATGATGCAAAGCGGCATTGTTTGTTAGGGGAGCTCATGGAGGCCATCAAGCGGGACTTTGGCTCCTTCCAGAGCATGAAGGAAAGGATGTCTGCCGCCGCGGTGGCAGTCCAAGGCTCAGGCTGGTCCTGGCTGGGCTACGACAAACAAGGCGGAAGACTTTGCATCGCAGCTTGCGCCAACCAGGATCCTCTGCAAGGGACCACAGGTCAGTCTTGTCTCACTCGGTTTTCCTTGAGTGTCTCTTCCCAAATGCTTCATTCCTTCCGAACTCTCACCCCCCCAGGCCTCATCCCTCTCCTGGGCATCGACGTCTGGGAGCACGCCTACTACCTGCAGTACAAAAACGTCCGGCCTGACTACGTGAAGGCCATCTGGAACGTCATCAACTGGGAGAATGTGAGCGAGCATCTCCAGACTGCAAAGAAATAAAGACTCGTCCATCCATTAGGTGGCTGGGGAAATTAAGTTTGTACAATTTGGTATCATGAACACCTTGCACGGACTTTAATTGCAAATGCATTACCACAGGTCCTCTTCCTGTTGATAAAGCGCACAAAAAGTGACTTCATGTCAAAAACTGACGGCTTACCTGAATCTTTGTGGCTGTACATGGAGTGATGCAATCATAACATGTCGGAATCCGCCGCGGTAAAACCAGTTCATGCATTTTTTTTGGGGGGATGTCTAATAAAATTATGAGTTGAATGGATTTTCTTTCTTGGTTGTTAAGCAAGAGATGTCACAAGTCCAGATGGAAAGGCAACCCCCACTTAAAAACAAAACAAAAAACCCTCACCAGATGAGAAAGTAAAAACTGTACTTGAACATAGTGCCAGAGTGGAAAAAGTGTCCATTCATACCAGCATGCAATTATAAAAGTGCATAGTTTTGGTAGTCACAACTGTTCGAGCAATGCTAAGCTAGCATTAGCACTGGAAACAAACTGACATTCGCGACGGCTGCTTATGTTGGAAACATTCCTCATTTGTAGTCGTGTTACTATTACACCTTTTTTTTTTTGTGTGTGGGGGGATACATTTGAATTAAAAGTGAAAGAGGTGATAAATGTACCTGTGATACGCACTTCCATCTCAGGTTCTTCCTCAGGAACGGTGTTTCATCAAACTCCCCCTTTAAGTAGATTTGGTAGACACGCACATCAAACAAAGAAAATAAAATCGGGAGGGAAGTTTCTCATTTTAGATATGGAATTAGTGTATTAAAAAGAACAATTTATTGACCTCACTGTGCAGATGATTATTGCCACAACAAAATGCAACCATTATCATGTCTACATCTTTCACGTTGAACTCTCACAGTCAACCACGTGACAAATAAAATATTCAAATTGCACACTTGTCACCTCACGAGACAGAGAAAAAAAAAGTCTATACGTTGCATATACATATTCTTTGTACAATAGAAACCATCTCCAAAACAATTCTTCCGTCACATGATGTCAGTTTGTGTAAAAAGTAAGGCAAAATAAAGCAGATACTCTCAAGCTACCAAAACAGTCGCGTGGCTACTACGAGATCAAGTTCTTATTCAACCGCTTTGCAAACCAAGGAGTAATAGAGCTACACTGAAAGGATTAAAAAAAAAAAAAAGTTGTTGAGGCATTTTGTTGCATTTTCTTGGGCAAAAAGTTCCCATTAAAATGAAGTTTTCATTCATTTTAATCTGCTACAATTTTAACGTAATAAAACTACACAACAGCGTTCTCAAAATCATTTTTTTTCCTTGAAAGACTAAAAATGTGAAATGAATTTTTAAAATCCCAAAATATTTTCCTTCAATATGCATCTACGAATCCCAGAAAATACGTATTTTTCCCCCCCTCCTAAATTATCATATTCAACCTCTTTTCTGCATGGCCCTAATACTCCTTTGTACTTTGTCAAGTGTATCAGGGAAAAAAAAAGTTATTCTTTGTGCTTCAGAGAGGGTTCACCAGCAAAAAAAAAATTTTTTTTTAATTGATGACCAGCTGATTGCATAGCTTGACTTATTTTGTTTCTTCCTAGCGACAAATCCAGCATTTCGGATTGTAAAAGCATCACGGGAGAGAATATTATTTTGCACACTTTCCAAAACATAAATAGGTGTCATTATAGTACAGCACTGTCCAGTTCTGGATCGGAAATACAATACATTCCTCAGAAGTAAAAACCTTGTACGCACAAACCCCCCCATTCCCCCGCCCCCCATCAAAATTTTTTATAAACACGCCAGTTATAAATATTCCCTCCCTCTTTTGGTTAATGTTCCCTCCACATTCCGCCACCTCATATCTTTGTTGTGCATTTCTAAAGCGCTTTTGGTCCCGGGTGTCAATCAAATCAATATCGATTTTTGTGATTGTATCGACGCAAATAGGTGCGACGCAAATTTAACTCATGAAAAAAAAAATCGATGATGCCAGAATAATTTCAATACATTTACAAGGATAAAATGTAATATTCTGGGGAGCAAAAAAAAAAAAAGTATTGAAAATACAGTTGCATCAAGAAAATAAGGTGCAATATTATGACAATTCAAGAGTATTTCGGAGGAGGAAAATGACTTATCTCAATGACATTTTCTGGGGGAGGATATTTAACTATTCTCCCGATTTTATTTTCCTTCATCCACGCCTCATGTAAATACACACAAACAAGTGCATATCTCAGCAAGTGCAAGTGGTTGCTGCTTGACAAGTTTGAACAACTGCGAAGCGAAAAAAGGTTGGGCTCGAGGAAGTTAAAAAAGTAGCCGGCAATCGTCGTGATTAACTCATTCAGTACCAGCCAATTCTAGACCAAGTCTGAAAAGACGTTTAAAAACGTCTTTGGGAGTGAATGAGTTAAGCGGTCGGGACTTCGCCTCGCTGGGGCTGTAAAGTGTCATCAGTAGACGGAACAGAGAAGCGTACTCACAGGCCGGAAGTCTGGGCTTGAGCCTGACCTTGAGGGTGACGCCCGGCGGGCTGGGGCGCCGCCTCGCAGTCGCCGGCGCCCTGCTCGGGCCCCCGCGCGTACATGAGCACCAGCGCGACGGTGGCGAAGGTAGCGGCGTTGACGGGGAAAGCGCGGAGCAGCGTGGAGGTGAGCCCCCGCGTGAACACCACGTAGCCCTCCTTGCGCACGCTCTGCCGCACGCAGTCGGCGATGCCGCCGTACCGGTTGACGCCGCCCACGCCGTCCGCCTGCAGCCGCGACTTGATCACGTCCACCGGGTAGGTGGAGAGCCACGAGGCCATGCCCGCCAAACCGCCGGCGAACAGCAGCTTGGGGATCAGGTAGCGGTCGTCGGGCTCGCAGCCCAGCTGCCTCGTCAGCACGTCGTACGCCAGGAAGTAGATCCCGAAACCCGGCGTCTCGCGGACAAAGGTGGTCACCATGCCCCTGTTGATGCCCCGCAGGCCCTCGCGGCGATAGATGCGCAACAGGCAGTCCGCCGAGTTCTTGTACATCTTCCGGGAGGACTTCTTCTCACCCGAGCCCTGCATCTGCATGCGCGTCTTTGCCAGCTCCATCGGGCAGCAGATGACGCACTGTATGGCGCCCGCCGCCGCCCCCGCCAAGAACTGGTTGGTGGGCGTGTCCCGGCCCAGCATGCGCATGGCGTTGCCCTGCACGCCGAACACGATGGCGTTGATGAAGGTCAGGCCCATCATGGGGGAGCCGATGCCTTTGTACAAACCAAACATCTGGAAGGAGGCACGGAGGAAGCGTTTCAATAAGACTTTTGCGGTATTTCACGTCCAAGAGTAAGGGAGTGTTGTCAATACGTACCGACTCCTGGCGTATGATTGATTGGAAGCAGTGAAAGGTGCCGCGGTACAGAGGCTTACTAGCATTCTGGACCTGCAGTCTGACCTGGGGGGGGGGGGGGGGGGGGGAACACACAACCGCGTTTTGTAGCCACACCCGCCATTTCCTGCGTCAGTGAGGTGGCATGTCAGGCCATTTGGCTGCCTGCACGCACTGCACTTATTTGTACACTTCTGTTCACGAAAGAAAACCCCAACAATGGTCACTGAAATCACTTGAAGCTAAATAAAAAGTCAAAACAATTACAAATGGACCGAAAATGAACACTGTCCCTACCGTGAAGCTCGGAGGACGCTTGCGTATGTTCTGGGGCTTCTTTGCTTATTCAGGCACAGGCAAGTGGCTTCAATCCGTTGCAGGGTACAAAAAAATATCAAAAGTGTCTCAATATTTCGCGGCTGTACAAGCCACCATTTTTTTCCTTTTAAAGATTCTGTTGAACCACAATTTAACCTATTTCAGTGACCTTTGTGGATTTCTTTTTTTCATCAACCGAAGAGTACAAACA